>NC_044552.1:163873000-165242286 GCF_007565055.1 Rhinopithecus roxellana
GCCAAAAATCCCAGGTCCTAATAGCATTAACATAATTACTACTTTTCTCTATACCACAATATGCATCCAAATAAGTGTGCAAATCACTTTACACAATAAACAAGGTGTATTTTGAGAAGTCTGGCCTTTATCCTTATTGCATTTGCATCCACCCTGTTTCCTCCCTCAAATGGCAGCCTTTTAAAAAATGTTTTGAGTTAGCCTTCCATTTAAAATAGATATATATAAAATCCCTCCTTCCTAGATAAATGTTAGTTTATGATGTACACTTTTATCTACCTCCTTTTTTAACTTAATATATTCTAGTGGTCATCATGCCATGCAGTAAATAAGATTTTACTCATTACTTTTTTTTTTTTTTTTGAGACAGGGTTTCCTTCTGTCACCCAGACTGAAGTGCAATGGTGTGATCACAGCTCACTGTAGGCTCAACCTCCTGGTCACAAGCAATTCCCCCACTCAGACTCCCAACTAGCTGGGACCATAAGTGCGTGCCACCATGCCCGGCTAATTTTTTAGTTTTTGTAGAGATGGGGTCTCCCTGTTTCCCAAGGTGGTCTTGAACTCCTGGGCTCAGGTCATCCTCCTGCCCCAGCCTCCTAAACTGCTGGGATTGCAAGCATGCACTACCATGCCTGGCTACCCATTACTTTTTAAAATAGCAATATAGCACTCTACTCTGTGTGGATATATTATAGTTTATTCAATCAGTCTTCTATTGATAGACGTTTGGTGGTTTTTATTTTTAGTTTAGTTAATACAAATACAAATACATCTACCATATTTTGTCACATTTAAGTAACCTTTTTTGTTAATTAGTTTAAAGAAAAATACAGGCATGTTATTTTTTCCAACTTAATATATATCTCTAAAAATAATATGCTAACTAATCATGCTACCATTATCATACATAACATGATTAACAAAGTGGCAGTTGGTTTTCAGAAAGAGCAGGAAGAAAAAGCCACTACTGTGGTGAGAAAAAACTAAACTAAGGCGGTGGCAGTGTGTACTGACAATAGGAAATTTACTCAACGGACATTTAGGGGTGGGGTGTTAGGGGAGTTATTCATCAAGCCTTTGTGATATAATAAGCATTTTTATTGTGGTTATTTTAAGATGACTTCAATTTACCTACTATGAGGGTGAAACAAACTCCTTTGATTACATACACATTTCCATTCTATTATAGTCCATATGGTTTTAATCTTAAAGCACAAGCCTTGAGGAAAATGAATCTGCGAGGGAACAAAAAGATAGGTAGAATAAAGAACATGTACCCCATTTATCACAAAGACTTTAGTTATACCAGAAAATTAAAGGGGACAGCACATAACTCAGGAAATATGCAGTGAAATTATGGTCTCCAGCCTAATCCCCACTTTCTTGAGCAAAACAAACCATATGGTTTTGTCCATGACCAGTCAAGATATCCTAGATGTCCTCATGACCAAATGAGTCTGTAATTACAAAGGCGCATTCCATAGATTTTATATTGGTAAGTTAGAGAATCTTTTATGAAACGTTTGACATTAACAGTAGAAAACCTAATGCATAATATGAAATGGAGAATAATCTTCTGCAATAGTGCAACTGCACATGTAGATTATCATCTCATTTATTCAATCATTCTGCAATTTCATAACATAATAAAAATACCATAGAGTATTTGACTGAGTGTCAGGGATTGTGCCAGGTGCTGGGAGTACAAAGACAAATAATATGTGCTTTTTGCCAAAGAACTCACAGACTATCTGGGAAGAAAGACATGCAGGAAAATACTCAACATATAGGGTAGAGACATGTGAGAGACACTAAGGGAGTTGGAGATTAGAGGGAAACTCAGTCTAGAGGTGGAATGGGGACATGAGCCAGTAAGGATAGTTTTCATTGAGTAGGTGACATATGCAGTTGGTTGATCAGTTGGACTTCATGTGATGGATAAGTTCATAGTATGAACTGGAAATGGACAGGAACACTTCTGAGAGGTTTCTGGTGTGGATGTACCACTGTCTCACTGGTGTTTTATGGAAATCACTTGATTTTAGTGTGGAGAGTGAAATGGAGGTGGGAGTAATTGGCAGTTACTCCCATTACCGCCAGTGGTTTCTAACCACTTAGAAGTAACTTTGAGAATACAGATGAGGCCCTCAACTAAGGGGCAAAGGAAAATCAAGATGAATTTAAGAGGTAGGATTAAAAGAACTCGATGACGGATTGGATGTAAATAGAAAGAGAGAAAGTGGTCAGAAATAAATAGAACTTTTTAGTTTTGACAATAGGGTCATTAACTAGGAAATGAAATTTTGGAGAAAACAGAGATTTAGCAGGGAGAAAAGGAAATAATGAGTTGGGTTTAGGGCACACCAAATACATGCTTATGGGACATGTAGTTGCAGTCACTATTAGGGAATAGTAGCAGATCGGTGAAGAAGGTAGAGAAGAGAAGTTTTCTGTGTAAAGTCTATCCAGGGAAAATATCTACCTTGAGAACATGCCAACCATAGAGCCACACGCATACCACCATTTGGGGAAGGTAAAAGAATTATAGGAGACTGAAAGAGACTTAGAATTATTAGCCAGCAGAAATACAGGAGAAGAATCAAGGTGGAGATATTTCTCTGAAGCCTATCAAGAAGAAAGAACCAAGGAAGGAGAAGTCAGGAGTGTCAGGCACTGTAAAGAGATAAAAAATAGACCAGGAATAAAATGCTGATTTTATTGGGGAGATAAAGATGTAATTTGTGACAGTAAATAAAGTTTCAGTAGAACATGGGATTAGAAACTAGACTGCAGTCAATTGGGATGTGTCAGCAAATGAAGAATCAACAAGTCTGAGAACAATGGGTGCCAGTCATTAAGTATCTAACCTTTCAAAGAAGTATTCTAGTATTGCACCATTTTACTCAAGGGAAGGAGACGTGCTTAAGGCCACTGGTCTAGTCAGTGGCAAGGTAAGCATTTTAACATAGGATCGTCCAGTTTCCAAACTGGCAATCCTTCTGCCACAATGTTTTCTTAAAGTTTGCCAGTGAAAGGATGAGGGAGACACTGGTGGACTGTTAGGAAAGAATTGTCAAGGGAATGTTCTTTCTAGAATGGTAGAAACTTGAGCACGCTTTCAGATGTAGGAGAAGGAGCCAGTGAAAAGGGAAGAGAGATAGGTGACGAAAGTCGCTGAAGACCTAGTAGGAACTAGAGCACTCATGTCTCTCTAAGAATAAGCAATTCTATATACTAGTAATTATTTATTCAATTTGCTCTTCCCTAAGATTTTCCTCATGACATCAAATCAACACTGCAGGGCTCATAATTTCATTAATTAAAAAAGATTAACTATTTTATATCATCTCGAAGACCATCTTTGGTCATAAAATTTTATCTTTACAGCTTTTCCTATAAAGTCTGCCATCCCAGAACTAGAAAGAACTGATGAAGATTACATGGTTTCTGTTTCTGTCTCCAACTTAAATTTGCCAAAAATATTCCTGCCTCTAAAAGGTAGCTACCAGGAATATCATCAACACTTAGTTTAATTATGTTTAACTTTAGATAATAGAGAACAAATCTTTGCCAAAAGACACCTAGCTGAATTCATGCATGGAAGTACCATCATAATTGCCAGGACCGGAAACATGGTATTCTTGATAAAGAATTGCCCTTTGAGCTGTCTAGACTTGAGCAACCAGTATTGGTGCCTTTTTCTTCCATTCATTCATTTTGATTTGGTATCTTCATGAGGCACTCCACCCAGCAGGTGTTCAGAAAGCTTTAAATTGGCATTTTTTCACATGTTTAGGGTGCCAAAAATATACAGTTTTGACCTGAAGCTCTTCCAGACTGTCTAAACATCTTAGGCAGCCACAAGACAATCACAGATAAGGTTCTGGGGGAACACTGACAGTGGGGGGAGTACTGACAGTGGGAGTAGAAATTTTCTTCTTTATCTCATTTTTTAAGCACCCCTAAAGCAGTAAAAATCATCTCTGGTCTATTTACTTAGTGGCTCCAACTCTTGTGCTGCTTTTTCTGGGGATATTTTTGTTTTCAATAGTGGCATTTGTCAGCTTTTCACATTTCTTTGACATCTTTGGGACAATCATTATACAAGCCTTGGTAGTCCTAATATGTGGCTTTCTATGGCTTTCTTCAGTGGTCATTTCTATGTGTGTATTATGAGCATTTTTGGAATGCTCAAAACAGTATACCTTTCTGTGTTCTAGATGTAAGAGTACTTGGGAAATTTTGTAGCCACAAATCTGCTCCTTGTTTGGAAGAGTTCCCTAAGATAGCCTACAATCAAATCTCCCATCTCCTTGGAGACACAGGAAATTGTACTTATGATCCATGGGGAATCTCAGGTAAGTACGTCTGGGCAGGCTATTATCCCCATGTTAGTGCCTTTGTAAAGAATCATTCATTAGAGCACAGGGAAGTAAAGGTCATGTGTATTTTCTTCCCAAGCATTTGCATGATCCTGCACTCTGAAGGCTGGGTTATTTTCTACTTTGAGGGCTTAAGTGCTGAGAATATGGACAGTATTCTACAGCACAAAGTATCCTCATCCAGCCTCTGTTCACCTACATCTCTACAAAGACCTTGGACCATGTTTCATAGGGAAGATTAAGGCCAACGGTCATGAACTTGATCAGCCTCTTCCCCACACATCTCTAATCCAATCCCCTAATCTGCCCACTTTCAACTTCATCATGGCTTTCTCAGGAGAAAGGGTAATATTTATGAAGTTCAGACCTTTCTCCCATCATCTTTATCCTGCCCTCTCCCACTTCCTCACAAGTTATTCCCTCTCTTTTATGTTTTCAAAATGCCTGGATTCTTAAGGAAAACAATAACAACAACAACAAACTAAAGTTAACAGAGCAAACAGCCCAACCTTGCACTCAGTGTCCATTTACAGTCCAGTACCTTAACAGAATTATCTGCACATAGGGTCTCACCTCCTATTGACTCCTCTATCTTCAATGAAGCCTCCGCCTCCACCACTGCCCTGAAATTGCTAAGATGCAAAGACCTCCTCTACACCAGTTCCAACATCCCTTTTCTGGCCTAACTTGATTGCTTTTCGGTGGCATCTAACACCTCCGACCCCTTTATTTTCCTTGAAATTTGACTTTGGTGTCACCGGTTTCTCCCTTCTACGTCTCTGGCTGAAAGTTCAGCCTGACTTGTTCTTTTCTTTTCTTATTGCCCCTTGAATGGCGGTATTTCTCAAGATTCTATCTTTGCCCCTTATATTTTCTCAAGTCCATATTCTGTTCAGATGTTACCGTTCATCTCCACTGCTGTTACTATTGTTTATACGCTGATGACTCCGAAGTCTATCTTCAGTTCAGACCTCTCTTTTGAGCTCCTGGTATTGTTTGGATGTTTCAAAGGCACCTCAAACTCAAAGTATTCCAAGGTTATCAGCTTCTTCTTTTTAGCTGACTTCTCCTGTGGTTCCTCCACTCACTCAGCCCCCTAAGCAAGATCCTCAGAGGCCATTGCCAACTCCCTGAACTCACCAGCTGCACATCTTAATGCGCTTAAAGCACTGGCAAGTTTAGTTTCTTTGTAATTTCACAGCTACCCCCACTACAAACTTAATGCCTCACAGATTGTTGAAAATTAAATGATATACCACATATGCCTGGCATCTGATAAAAATGTTAATTGAATCCAAATCTTAAAAATCAGCATTTCCAGGTGCTTGAATTGTTTGGTATCCATTGGGAATTAACATTTCCTCTTCCATGTCATCAAAATCTTTGTGATTCACACACTACACAGGAAGGGCAAGTCACTAAATACAGTTTTCTGGCTTTAAAGATTTATATCACTGAATAGTTCCTGAAATGAGAGGGTTGTTCTGAATTTAGAATCCTTAGCGACTCCTGATGTGATTTAGGATTCCAGTGGAAATAGGTGTAGCAAGGGCCTGAAATGTATAAATTTTTGGCTGTTTTATTTTAAGAGGTACCACCAATTCAAAACTGTGTTTTCTCCCTGTGGAATCTCCCTTTCCTAGGTCTTGTGTGCTGAGTAGTTGTACAACATAATGCAACCTTCTATTTTCTTAGTCCTGTGAACGTTTCCTTTTTGTGAAGAGGAGAGTCATGCAAATACAAGTTTCATTTCATTGAACATTAAACCATGTGAAAATGTAATAATAAGTAATTAATATTTTTGGTATTCTCAAATACATTACAGATTATCTGACCTATCATGTATTTGTCATACAATGAACTTTGTTGCATTGCTATTAATAGAGATGAGAGAATCAGAAAATTAATTAGTTTGGATCCTGTTGATTAAAGGTAACAGAAACCTAACTCTATTCTCTTAAGAACACAGTAAATTTATTGATGCGAGTAACTGAAATTCCAGAGGCAAGGCAGGCTTTTCTTCTCTTCATTCATCCTCCTGATCCTCCCTATGTCAGCAGGAACCAGAGCCAACTATTTCCACAGACAGACGGAATGAGAAAGGAGCGGGGTGGCAGGGCGGTGGGTCGGAGAGAGAGACAGAGAGAGGGAGAGATCCTCTTTCCATAATCATAGAGTAAAAATTGCAGCAATTGGGCCATGCCAGAACTATTGATTGTTGTCTGGGGAGTACTATGTGTGGACTGGCTTAGATCTGGAAGGCAAGGAAGTAGTTTTAAACCGAGAATGAGCCACCTGAAGTAGATGTGTTGTTTAATTAAATGGTGGCTCCTAAGGAGAAATGTCACTCAATTAGAAGAGGGGAAGATATAGGAAGCTAACAAATGTCTATTACATGAAATATAATTAAAATAAAATGGAAGAGGAAATAAAAGAGAAAGTAAGGAGTTCCAGGAAGATTCTGTGGAAAAGAAAAAAGAGAAGATTCGGTAGTGGCCACAGGTCTGCTAAAAAATGGAAGACAAAAGAAACAGAAGGAAGAAAAATAAATATTTTTTAAAATTTTACTTTAAGTTCTGGGATACATGTGCAGAATGTGCAGGTTTGTTACATAGGTATACATGTGCCATGGTGGTTTGCTGCACCTATCAATCTGTCATCTAGGTTTTAAGCCCCACATGCATTACGTATTTGTCCTAATGCTCTCCCTCCCCTTGTCCCTAACCCCCAACAGGCCCTGGAGTGTGATGTTCCCCTCCCTGTATCCATGTGTTCACATTGTTCAACTCCCACTTATGAGTGATAACGTGCAGGGTCTAGTTTTCTGTTATTGTGTTAGTGTCCCTGCAAAGGACACAAACTCATTCTTTTTATGGCTGCATAATATTCCATGGTGTATATGTGCCACATTTTTTTTTATCCAGTCAATCATTGATGGGCATTTGAGTTGGTTCCAAGTCTTTGCTATAGTAAATAGTGCTTCAATAAACATATGTGTGCATGTGTCTTTATAGTAGGATGATTTACAATCCTTTGGGTACATACCCAGTAATGGGATTGCTGTGTCAAATGGTATTTCTGGTTCTAGATCCTTGAGGAACTGACACGCTGTCTTCCACAATGGTTGAACTAATTTAAAATCCCACTGTCGGTGTAAAAGCGTTCCTATTTCTCCACATCCTCTCCAGCATCTGTTGTTTCCTGACTTTTTAATGATCGCTGTTCCAACTGGCGTGAGATGGTATCTTACTGTGGTTTTGATTTGGATTTCTCTAATAATCAGTGATGATGAGTTTTTTTTCATATGTTTGTTGGCCACATAATTGTCTTCTTTTGAGGAGTGTCTGTTCATATCCTTCATCCACTTTTTGATAAGATTGTTTTTTTCATGTAAATTTAAGTTCCTTATGGATTCTGGATATTAGCCTTTTGTCAAATGCACACTTTGCAAAAATTTTCCCCCATTCTGTAGCTTTCCTGTTCATTCTGATGATAGTTTCTTTTGCTGGGCAGGAACTCTTTAGTTTGATTAGATACCACTTGTCAATTTTGGCTTTTGTTGCCATTGCTTTTGGTGTTTTAGTCATGAAGCCTTTGCCCATGCCTATGTCCTGAATGGTACTGCCTAGGTTTTCTTCTAGGGTTTTTATGGTTTTAGGTCTTACATTTAAGTCTTTAATCCATCTTGAGTTAATTTTTGTATAAGGCTTAAGGAAGGGGCCGAGTTTCAGTTTTCTGCATATGGCTAGCCAGTTTTCCCAGCACCATTTATTAAATAGGGAACCTTTTCCCCATTGCTTGTTTTTGTCAGGTTTGTCTAAGATCAGATGGTTGTAGCTGTGTGGTGTGATTTCTGAGGCCTCTGTTCTGTTCCATTGGTCTATATGTCTGTTTTGGTACCATACCATGCTGTTTTGGTTACTGTAGCCTTGTATATAGTTTGGAGTCAGGTAGAGTGATGCCTCCAGCTTTGTTCTTTTTGCTTAGGATTGTCTTGGCTATATGGGCTCTTTTTTGGTTCCATATGAAAATTAAAGTAGTTTTTTCTAATTCTGTGAAGAAAGTCAATAGTAGCTTGATGGGAATAGTATTGAATATATAAATTACTTTGGGTAAGATGGCCATTCACAATATTGATTCTTCCTATCCATGAGCATGGAAATTTTTCCATTTTTTTGTGTATGTCCTCTATTATTTCCTTGAGCAGTGGTTTGTAGTTCTCCTTGAAGAGGTCATACACGTCCCTTGTAAGTTGTATTCCTAGGTATTTTATTCTCTTTGTAGCAATCGTGAATGGCAGTTCACTCATGATTTGACTCTCTGCTTGTTTATTATTGGTGTATAGGAATGCTTGTGATTTTTGCACATGGATTTTGTATCCTGAGATTTTGCTGAAGTTGCTTATTAGCTTAAAGAGTTTTGGGGCTGAGACAATGGAATTTTCTAAATATACAATCAAATGGAGACAATTTGACTTCCTGCCTTCCTAATTGAATACCTTAGTTTCTCTTGCCTGATTGCCCTAGCCAGAACTTCCAGTACTATGTTGAACAGGAGTGGTGAGAGAGGCCATCCTTGTCTTGTGCCAGTTTTCAAAAGGAATGCTTCCAGCTTTTGCCCATTCAGTATGATATTGGCTATGGATTTCTCATAAATAGATCTTATTATTTTGAGATGTGTTCCATCAATACCCAGTTTATTGATAGTTTTTAGCATGAAGGGATGTTGAATTATATCGAAGGCCTTTTCTGCATCTGTTGAGATATTATGTGGTTTTTGTCATTGGTTCTATTTATGTGATGGATTACCTTTATTGATTTGCATATATTGAACCAGCCTTGGGGAGGAGAAATAAAATCCTTTCCACAGAAGCAAATGCTGAGGGATTTTGTCACCACCAGGCCTGCCTTACAAGAGCTCCTGAAGGAAGCACTAAATATGGAAAGGAAAAACCAGTACCAGCCACTGGAAAAACACATCCAAATATAAAGACTAATGACACTATGAAGAAACCACATCAACTAATGTGCAAAATAACCAGCTAGCATCATGGTGACAGGATCAAATTCACACATAACACATACATTTAATTGACTTTAAATGTAAATGGGCTAAATGCCCCAATTAAAAGACATAGACTGGCAAATTGGATAAAGAGTCAAGATCCATTGCTATGTTGTATTCAGGAGACCCATCTCCTGACATATATAGGATCAAAATAAAGGGATGGAGGGAGATTTACCAAACAAATGGAAAGCAAAAAAAAGCAAGATTGCAATTCTAGTCTCTGATGAAACAGACTTTAAGCCAACAGACATAGAAAAACACAAAAACGGGCAATGCATAATGGTAAAGGGATCAATGCAACAAGACGAACTAACTATCCTAAATATATATGCACCCAATACAGGAGCACCCAGATTCATAAAGCAAGTTCTTAGAGACCTACAAAGAGACTTAGACTCCCACACAATAATAATGGGAGACTTTAATACCCACTGTCAATATTAGACAGATCAACGATACAGAAAATTAACAAGGATATCCAGGACTTGATCTCAGCTCTAGACCAAGCAGACCTAATAGACATATATGGAACTCTCCACCCCAAATCAATAGAATATACATTCTTCTCAGGACCACATCACACTTATTCCAAAATTGACCACATAATTGGAAGTAAAACACTCCTCAGCAAATGCAAAAGAACAGAAATCATAACAAACTGTCTCTCAGACCACAGTTCAATAAAATTAGAACTCAGGATTGAGAAACTCTCTCAGAACTGCACAACTACATGGAAATTTAACAACCTGCTTCTGAATGACTACTGGGTAAATAACAAAATTAAGGCAGAAATAAATAATTTCTTTGAAATCAATGAGAACAAAGAGACAACATACCAGAATCTCTGGGACACAGCTAAAGCAGTGTTAAGAGGGAAGTATATAGCACTAAATGCCCATATCAGAAAGCTAGAAAGATCTGAAATCAACACCCAAACATCACAATTAAAATAACTAGAGAAGCAAGAGCAAATAAATTCAAAAAATAGAAGACAAGAAATAACTAAGATCAGAGCAGAACTGAAGGAGATAGAGACATGAAAAACTCTTCAAAAAAATCAGTGAATCCAGGAGGTGGTTTTTTGAAAAGATTAACAAAATAGATAGATCACTAGCTAAACTAATAAAGAAGAAAAGAGAGAAGAATCAAATAGACATGATAAAAAATGATAAAGGAGATTAACAAAATAGATAGATCACTAGCTAAACTAATAAAGAAGAAAAGAGAGAAGAATCAAATAGACATGAT
Organism: Rhinopithecus roxellana; assembly: GCF_007565055.1. NCBI lineage: Eukaryota > Metazoa > Chordata > Mammalia > Primates > Cercopithecidae > Rhinopithecus > Rhinopithecus roxellana. The sequence continues at coordinate 163,883,701 of NC_044552.1, forward strand.
AAAAAATGATAAAGGAAATAGAACATGTATTTCTATTGATCCCATAGAAATACAAACTATGATCAGAGAATACTACAAACATCTCTATTAGATCAGTAAGATAAAAAATTAACAAGGATATCCAGGACTTGAACTCAGCTCTGGACCAAGTGGACCTAATAGACACTACAGAACTCTCCACCCCAAATCAACTGGAAAAAGATTTCAACAAATAAACTGGAAAATATAGAAGAAATGAATAAATTCCTGGACATAGACACCCTCCCAAGACTAAACAGGAAGAAGTGGAATTCCTGAATAGACCAATAACAAGTTTTGAAATTGAGGCAGTAATTAATAGCCTACCAACCAAAAAAAGTCCAGGACCAGATGGATTCACAGCCAAACTCTACCTGAGGTGAAAAGAGGAGCTGGTACCATTCCTTCTGAAACTATTCCAAACAATAGAAAAAGAGAGAATCCTCCCTAACTTATTTTATGAGGCCAGCATCATCCTGATACCAAAATCTGGCAGAAGCCCAACAAAAAAAGAAAATATCCCTGATGGACATCGATAGAAAAATCCTCAATAAAATACTAGCAAACTAAATCCAGCAACACATCAAAACGCTTATCCACCACAATCAAGTTGACTTCATCCCTGGGACACAAATAAATATTTAATTAGGAAAGACAGAGCCTGAGTTCAAGGGAGAACAAGAATTACCCCCCAGAAGGTCTATTTATTAACTTTTTTTTGTGAAAGAGCCCCAACTTTTGATTTGTTTTGTTTAGCTCTTCTTTTCTAATGAAAAGTAAAATTTTGCTAATGACTGTTGTGGCTGTGCCTTGTTTTCAATGTTAGGGTGACACTTGCTAACTGAATAAGAATTGACCATTTCCTTCTGAGATCACACATTGGTACATTATACCTGCTACATCCCTCCCTGTCTGTTGGTGGTTTGTCATAGACCCTACTGGTTGACCGCTGGTTATGTCCAGCTAAAGTTCTGGAAGGTTTATTAGGATGAAGAAATGCAGACACTGGTCAGGTTTTTCAAGGAATATGCCACTAAGTGGAGTAAACAAAATTTGGCTTTCTCTCTTAACAAGAAGGATACAGAGTCTTTTGTCATATGAAGTTTCCAGAGCTGGAAGGATGCATCCATCACAGACTCCTTCAGTGTTACTGAAGAGATATTAGCTTCCAAAGCTGGTGAAGTAAACTGAAGTATAACAACTACCCAAAGACTATAGCCCAGCAGGAGACACTTAACAGTGACACTTAGCATTTACTGTGTTAGTTAACATTTAGCAGATCTTTGTTAAAGTAGTAGCAGATTATTCTTAAAGTAGTCTCTGGATACAAAAGTTTTAATATCATCCTCTTACTTCAAGCATGTGATTTTCCAGATTTCTCCTTTTGTCTCTCATAAACAGGGAGAAGAGGAAACTTTCCACTTATTCACCATCATTCATTCCAACTGCTAAAGAGATCCAGGCTCCTAACAGCTAATAAATGAAACTGAGAGGTTTGAGAAGACAATAAATAAGCGTACAGGATGCTGAGGCAGGTATTTCTGATTCCTGGCAACTGCAATCAGTGAATAGACAACCAAAGCAGGCCTCCTCAGTTAATAGCTTGGGCAATATCTGGTGTAGTCATTTAAGAGCATTGCACTACATCTCTGCCCCAAACATTTCCTCCTCTTTTGCTTTGCTGAGGTGACAAAAAAACTCTGCTTTAATCAAGGTTTTGGGTTCGGAGTAAAGGCTTTTATAGATTAAAAATAAAAAATAATCTAAAATAAAAATATTACATAACCCTGTAGTTATGCTGTGTAGTTATGCTGTGTAAGTTCCTTAAGCTCTTTATCAGAGAAACCCAGCTTTACACAATGGTGATGAAAACATACTTGGAGCCCAGGGAAGGATGTGTAATCTCTCTTTATTGTTTCTATGGGTCACCGCTTAGTTGGTAGAGAGAGAGCATTTCATGGGTCTCTGACAGTCTTATTGCCCTGATTTTCTTTTATTTTTTTCTTTTCTACCCATCTCCTCTCTTTCTCTCCATGGTACTGAATCCTCTCCATTCATTCTTTGTATCAAAGGTCAAGGAGACACAACAAATCTTTGACTGGGAATTCTAGACCAGTGCTGTCCATTAGAGTAGCCACTAGACACACATGGCTATTGAACACATAAAATGTGACTAGTGTAACTGAATTTTAAATTCAGTTTAATTTTAATTAATTTACATTTAAAAATTGAGGCTATTAAACACCACTAAACACAACTTTATTATTTTGGTAGAACTACATTTCACTCTGGCCTTTGAAAATTTACCATGAGTTGAGATGTGCTAAGAATGTCAAATACACACCGGAGTTCAAAGACTTAGTATAAAAAATAATATAAAATGTCTCTTTAATAATTTTTTATTGGCCAGGTGTGGTTACCTCATTCCTATAATCCCAACACTTTGGGAGGTAAAGGTGGGAGGATCACTTGAGGCCAGGATTTAAGACCAGCCTGAGCAACAAAGCAAGATCTCCATCTCTACCAAAAATAGTAATCATGAAATTTATTATTATAGATAATAACATTTAATATTATATTACTATGTTGAAATAAAAAGTTTTGGATAATTAAATGATATATTATTAAAACTAATGTCACCTAATTCCTTTTATTATTTAATATGGCTATAAGAAAATATAAAATTATATTGGTGGTTCTCATAATTCTAATATATTCAATGCCAAGAAGCTCCCCTCCTTCCACAGTAGAAAAACAAGGGATGGGGAACAAGCCTCATCCTGAAGCCATCATCAGTTCCAGTACCCAGCATCACTGAGAATACCAGATTAAGCTGCCTTCAGCAGGGTGGGGAACAAAGACTTTGGGCCAAGGGACTTTTGATGGTTGGGTTAGGAGAGAAAGAAGAGGAAGGTATAGACAGGCAGGAGAATACTCCAAGACCTGGAGTATTTTCAGGATAGTTAGTTGGGTGCTGATTTAAGAGAGAGGGCCTTAGGCATGAATATCTTGGGTTCCTGGGGGAAATGCATATATTATAAATGAGAAAGAGGCAACTGAGCAGAAGATGGAAAAAATCCTAAAAAGAAGTTTTAGGATAGATTGTAGGCAAGAATTCTTATGGAGGTATCAGTTTAAAATACATGACATTGTGATACCCCTTCTAATGTCAGATATCTTCTTCCAGATTCTATTCCCGTTCTTCTGTGGAGTAGGCTTGAAGGTTCTTCCATTGATGCCTCAACTGTGTACCAATGACCCTATTTCCTTTATGCCTATTGTAATGTCCTTTTGAAGAGACAGTTGAGTAAGTGGAGAACAAACAATTTCCCTGCAGTGTTCTAAAGTCCAAAAATGTAGAATTTCAGTGATCATTTATATTGTTTAAACCCATTGATACAGTTTTAGACCTTTATTGCATCCAGTGTCCTGATTTTAAAGGGGCAGGGAAAGAGAGAGAGAGAGAGAGAGAGAGAGAGAGAGAGAGAGAGAGAGAGAGATGGAGAGATTATGTGCCTTGCCCAGGATCAGTCACTACTCAGGATCAGCTGAAGCCCCTAGAAACAGAACTGGACAGGGACTCAGAACAGGCTCCTGAATCCTAGTTGATGTCTATTACTAACATATCACTTATACCAGTTTTATTTATTTTGATTATTTTTTAATTTTTATTTTTTGCGGGTACATAGTAGGTATATATATTTATGGGGTACATGAGATATTTTCATACAGGCATACAATGCATAACAATCACATTGGGTAAATGGGGTATCTATTACCTCAAGCATTTATCTTTTCTGTCACAAACAATCCATTTATAATCTTAATTATTATTAAATGTACAAAAAGTTATTATCAACTGTACCCTCCCTGTTGTGCTGTCAAATACTTGATCTTATTCATTCTTGTACTTTTTTTTTAAGACAGGGTCTCACTCTATTGCCCAGACTGGAGGGTAGTGGCACAATCATGGCTCACTGCAGCCTCAACCTCCTGGCCTTAATCAATCCTCCCACCTCAGCCTCCCGAGTAGCTGGGACCACAGGTACGCACAAGTACACACACACACACACACACACACACACACACACACACTATATATATATATATATATATATATATATATATATATATAGCCTAAGCTGGTCTCAAACTCCTGAGCTCAAGCAATCCTCCCACTTTGGCATCCCAAAGTGCAGAGATTACAGGCTTGTGCCACCATGCCTGGCCCAGATCTTATTCATTCTATCTAACTAGATTTTTGTACCCATTAACCATCTCCACTCCTCTTGAAACTACCCTTTCCAGCCTCTGATATCCATCATTTTACTCTATATCTCCATGAGTCCACTGTTTTAATTTTTAGCTCCTACAAATAAGTGAGAGCATTCTAAGTCTGTCTTTCTGTGCTGACATATTTCATTGAACATAATGACCTCTAGTTCCACCCATGTTGTTGCAAATGACAGGATCTCATTCTTCTTTATGGCTGAATAGTACTCCATTGTGTATATGCACCACATTTTCTTTATTCATTCATCTATTGAAGGACACTTAGATTTCTTCTAAATCTTGGCCATTGTGAATAGTGCTGCAATAAACATGGGAGTGCAGATATCTCTTAGATAGACTGATTTCCTTTATTTTGGGTATGTACCCAGCAGTGGGATTGCTGGATCATATGATCATTCTATTTTTTGTTTTTTGAGGAACCTCCAAACCATTCTCCATAGTGGTTATACTAATTTACATTCCCACCAACAGTGTACCAGAGTTCCCTCTTCTCCATGTCTTTGCAAGCATTCACTGTTGCCTGTTTTGGATGAAAGTCACTTTTAACTAGGGTGAGATAATATCTCATTATAGTTTTGATTTGCATTTCTCTGATGACCAATGATGTGGCGCACCTTTTCATATACCTGTTTGCCATTTGTATGTCTGCTTTTGAGAAATGTCTATTCAGATCTTTTGTCCATTTTTAATTGGATTATTAATTTTTTCCTACGGAGTTGTTTGAACTTCTTATATATTCTGGTTATTAATTACACAAGGGTATCAGATAGGTAGTTTACAAACATGTTCTCCAATTCTGTAGGGCGGTACCATACCAATCATAACTTGTACTTGCGAGTTATCTGCAGAGCCCAGTAGATTCTGGGCTGCCTTGTAGGCTGCCCTTGTGTGCCAATGGTCTGGTGAAGATTACTGTGTATTTAATTCAGTACATTTGAATTTTAAATGTGTTTTGGTCACAGAGAAAACATTCTGTGGAAGATTTTTTAGGGGATGAAAATGATAGTAGAAATTCTAAATTAATAAGCTTTGGGGTAAGAATGTATTTTCAAAGAATATTATTTATCCTTTATTTAACAGGTTTCCTGGCCTGACCATCAAGCAATATTTTATGAGAAAAGGAAGGAATTTGGTTATTATCAGCTATATTAAAACTAAATAAAATAAATTAAAATTAAATGTTATTTATAAATGTTTCAAAATTATCATTGAATAAATAGCTTGACTTGGTGATTATAAATCAAGGGTAGTATCAGGAGGCTAAAGCTATAAACCAAGCTAATACATGAGAAAATCACATTATATGAAATTTTGTGGACATGAGATTGAAAATGTGTGATCTATAAGCAAAAGGAAAAAAAAAACTTAAAATTTTTATGCCCTGCATTTCAAATTTCTGGCTGATTTATAAGCCTTTCAAAGTTCATGCTATTAAGCAATTCAAAATTTCTATGTCTATACATGTTTAGCTAATATTAACTCAACTAGCCACCCTGTGGCATTTTCCGTGCTGTTCTTCATTTCTTCCGTCGATATTTTTTCTCGTCTCGCTTTTTTAGAAATGTTATTCCTATTTCTGTCACACTGTCACCTTTTAGTCTGTCTTGCAAGAATGTAACATCAGCAGCCAAATGAACCTAGGAAAGAAGAAAAAAACAGGCCTGTGTCATTTAATTAAAAAACAGAAAACTAAATTTTTCTCAGTCTTTTTTCAGCTTTCTTTATGTTCCTTAAGAAATGATTTTTTAAAAAGATTGTTCGTGGATAAAGGGCCCTTTACTGAGTATCCTCCAGAGATGGTACAGCTGTGTGTCAGCTCTGTGGTGTGACTCTGCAAAGAGAAGGGTGGTCCAGGCCAACTAGGATGACTGGGACACATAGACTCTGCCAAGCTTAGCTCGCTGTGCAAGGCTGAATTATGGATCCATCTTTAGAAGAACACAAATTCCCAGCTCGAAGATAGCCTTGACCCAGTGTGCTTAGTCAGCAGAATTTCCAAGAATAAATGGATTCTTAAATTTTTGCTCTCAAACAGATTTGCCATAAATCATTCTGTCATTTGCTAAATAACATAATCACTTATTCTAACAACATTTAGCAGTCACTTATGGTTTGAAGGCTTTGAGAGTAATATCAATTAAATGAATTATAGATATAAAATTGAAGATTGAAATTACAGACACGAATATTTGATACTCAGGCCTTCTTTTTCTCTGTAAGGTATTTCCCATTTCCCAGGCACTGAAGTAAGCAGGACTTACTTCTTTATTCATTAACATGTGTCCACATAAGAGCAGCATGATATTGCTGACCTACCCCCAATAGTGTATTTATTCAGAGTTATTTTGTTTTATTGGGAAAAATAAATAAGTAAAAGCACCTAGTAAAAGCAAATAATATGTGAAAAATGCCCACGTGTAGCAGGAAATTAATTGATATTTATTGAATCTTACCTGACTCACTCCCCTCTCTCACTAAGAATTCCTTAGCTAGTCAGCCTCAATTTATTAAACCCTTAGTGTACCAAATTATCTGACTCATACTGGGCCTGGCCTTGCAATGCCTACCATTTAACAGAAGGACATAGACTGCACTTGGAAATACAGAAGCAAAATTCATCCTTAACTTTTTCTTCCATAAGATTTTTTAAGTCTTTGTCAAAATTTAACAGAAAATAAGTTAAATTAACAGGGAGACAATGTTGAAGCTATTTGGATATCTGGGGACACATGAGGTCTGATGCCAGCTGTCATTCAGCAAATATAATCAACTGTTATCTATAAGAGTAGAAGACATTCTTTTCCTATTTCTGACTTGGTTTTATGGTTTCTCCCTTTGCCCATAAACGCTCAGAATGCTTTCCCACCCCTTCCTTGATCTCATGGCCACCGACTACAGGACAAGTCTAAAAAGATGCTAGGGTGGAAGCATGGAGAATCTGTGTGAACAATACATTGTTTCTATTGTTTTATGCTTTTGGATTACTTGTTATTCTGTTTCCCCCTAATTATCAGAAATAATTTAAAATTACATGCATGCCTCATTATTAGGTAGATGAATACATGGCAAGACTTTGGTTGCTATCTGGTCCCACCATTCTTAATAGCTAAGCTTCTGGGAAAATGAGACTTTGATGACTCTCATCTCTTCCTAAGCTGTTGTTGGCTCACCAATCTTTGACAGATTGTCTTCTTTCCCTCCACTTTCCCAAAGGAGCTTTTACCAAGGCCCTCCTGGGTCTTTTGGTTCCTAAATGTTGTGAATATTTTTCAGGTCTGGTTTAACTTAGACCTCTCTGCTGTACTTGTTCTTATTAATCACTCTGTCTTCTTGAAATGCTCTCCTCCCTTGTTTCTATGACTCCTTCTTTTCCTCCCTCTGATTTCTCTTTCTTGGTATCCTTTTCAGCCTTTGTGCTATTTAACCTACTTATTATATTTTATTGCTTCCTATGGTTCTGTTACTCCCTTTGCTTCTTGCTCTACAGACTCTGTCTAGGCATTCTTTTCCAATTCTAATGTTTCTTCAATCCATGTCTCTCTGTGAACTCCTGACAGGGATAAACAACCGTTTGCTGGACAGCCTCACTTGCATGTGTTAAACACCTCAACTCCAGCAGGCTCAAAATTGAACTCCTCACTTTGTCTCTACCAAGCCCAAGTACCAAGTACTCCTCTTGGTTTTACTCCTCTTGGTTTAATAGCACAACCATCTCTACAGGTTGCTCAGAAACTTACAAATCATTCTTGAACCTTTTTCTCAATTTTGTTCCTTTCAGCCAGTTCATAACCTAGTTTTATCTGTTCCATCTTTTTGATGTTGTTCAAATGGTCTTCCTCTCCCTATTCCTGCTGTCAAGGCTTTGTTCTGGTTTTACCTGAGGTTACCATCATAACTTCCAAAGTGCCCTCATCTTTTCCTTCAGCATTGTTCCCTCTGATATACTTTCATTTGGTTGATAAAGAAATGAAATTCCTAAAACACAAGTTTCAAAATACTATTCCACTGTTTTTAAACCTATATTGATTTCTGTTGCTTCCAATGTAAAAATCTGAATTTCCAAGCTTGTCATATGAACTCCTTTTCTTAAAATCAGTCTTCTGTAAAAAATTTAAACCTCCTTTCTCATGATAATCTGTCTCTCAATTTATATGTCAGTCATACTGAACTAATTCAAGTTCCTTGTTCCTTGATTGAAACATTCTTTTTGTACCTTTGGACATGCTGATTCTTCTACCTATTGTATTTTTTTTTTTCCTGCTCCTCTTACCCAAGGCTTTTATCTAACTCCTATTTTTCTTTCAAAAGCCAATTTAGAGTTTCCTTAGGAAGTCTAGGAAGTTTTTCCTGCCACAGGTTCTCTCATAGCCTTAATTATACCTATTTGTACATCTGACTTCTCCATTAGAAAGCAGATTCTTTAAAGGCGGCAACTACGTCTTGTTCATCTGTGTATACTCAGTGCCTGACACTTAGCAGATACTAATAACTGTTTTAGTTAAACCAATTAATAATTCAGGTATAAAATCCAGCCTCCAAAATGGCCAATGATCCCTACTTCCTGTTATTCACACCCTCAGGTAACCCACTCCTCCATGGCACCAGGGTTGGCCGCATAAGTGGCCATGTTGTGATTAGATCTACAAAGAGGTCCATGTGGCCAGGAGCCTCATGAAGCCTCCTGCCAACTGCCAGCAAGGCACTGGGGCTGTGTGAGCTTGGAAGTAGATTCTCCAGCCTCAGTCAAGTTGCCAGAGGTTGCAGCCCTGGCCAGCAGATTGACTGCATGTGTATTAAGCCATGAAAGACTCCGAGTGACAACAACCTAGCTAAGCTGCTCCCAGATTTCTGATCCTCAGAAACTGTGTGAGAAAATAAATGTTTGTTTTTATAACTGCTACATTTTGGGGGTACTTTGTAACACGTTATTAGATAACCAATGTACCTAGCAAAATGAATTATGTATATTGGTTATCTTATTTTAGTCTTAGAAGGACTAAGAGATTCTTCATTCATTCTTCACTTATTCAACTTTACCATTTCCAAGGCACCTCTGATAATCCCACACAGCAAGTTGCAGTAGCACAGAGAAGATCGTCCAGCAGGGAGCTCTTCCACAAACTCCACCAGAGGATTCTTGTCTAGAATCAGGGAAAATTCATTTCTGCTTGAATTGTTACAGGTCACACTTGGTGTAATTCCCAGATACATCTTGAAAGCAACCTGATAAGAAGAAAACAAAATTACTAAAACTTGGTCTAGAACAAATAACTATTAGCAGACTAAACAAATACCCTGTTCTAGGCATTGCAGCACAATGGTTAAGCACATGGAGTCTATAGTCAGGAAGTCTGGCTTCACCCTTAGCTTTGCAATTTATTGATCCTATGCTGTGAAATTTTTAAGTATTTTTACTTGTGAATCACTTCCAAGATTCTTGAATAGGAACAGCTCCAGTCTACAGCTCCAGCAAGATCAACAGAGAAGATGGGTCATTTCCAACTGAGGTACCTGGTTCATCTCACTGGGACTGGTTGGACAGTGGGTGCAGCCCATGGAGAGTGAGCCGAATCAGGGCAGGGCATCGCCTCACATGGGAAGCTCAAGGGGTCAGGGGATTTCCCTTTCCTAGCCAAGGGAAGCCATGAGTGACTGTACTTGGAGGAATGGTACACTTTTGCCCAAATACTGCACTTTTCTCGCGGTCTTCACATCCAGCAGAACAGGAGATTCCCTCCCTCAGGAGATTCCCTCCAAAGCCTGTGCCTAGCTCTGCAGGTCCCATGCCCACGGAGCCTTGCTCGCTGCTAGCACAGCAGACTGAGATTGACCTGGGATGCTGAAACTTGGTGGGGAGAGGGGTGTCCGCCATTGCTGAGGCTTGAGTAGGCAGTTCTATGCTCACAGTGTAAACAAAGTGGCAGGGAAGCTCTAACTAGGTGGAGCCCACCACAGGTCAGCAAGGCCTACTGCCTTCCTAGATTCCACCTCTGGGGGCAGGGCATATCTGAACAAAAGGCAGAAGACAACTTCTGCAGACTTAAACGTTCCTGCCTGACAGCTCTGAAGAGAGCAGTGGTTCTCCCAGCATGGTGTTCGAGCTCCAATAACAGAGAGACTGCCTCCTCAAGTGGGTCCCTGACCCCCATGTAGCCTGACTGGGAGACACCTCCCTGTAGGAGCTGACAGACACCTCATACAGGCAGGTGCCCCTCTGGGACAAAGCTTCCAGAACAAGGATCAGACAACAATATTTGCTGTTCTGCAGCCTCTGTTGGTGATACCCAGGCAAACAGAGTCTGGAGTGGACCTCCAGAAAACTCCAACAGACCTGCAGCTGAGGGGCCTGTCTGTTAGAAGGAAAACTAACAAACAGAAAGGAATAGCATCAACATCAACAAAAAGGACATCCACACCAAAATCCCATCCATAAGTCATCAACATCAAAGACCAAAGACAGATAAAACCACAAACATGGGGAGAAACCAGAGCGGAAAAGCTGAAAATTCCAAAAACCAGAACACCTCTTCTCCTCCAAAGGAACACAACTCTTCACCAGCAGGGGAACAAAACTGGAGATGGAGAATGAGTTTGACAAGTTGACAGAAGTAGGCTTCAGAGGTCAGCAATAACAAACTTCTCCGAGCTAAAGGAGCATGTTCTAACCCATCGCAAGGAAGCTAAAAATCTTGAACACAGTTTAGACAAATGGCTAACTAGAATAACCAGTGTAGAGAAGCACTTTAATGAGCTGATGGAGCTGAAAACCATAGTACAAGAACTTCATGAAGCAGACACAAGTTTCAGTAGTCAACTGGATCAAGCGGAAAAAAGGATATCAGTGACTGAAGATCAAATTAATGAAATAAAGTGAGAAGGCAAGATTAGAGAAAAAAAGAGTGAAAAGAAATGAACAAAGCCTCCAAGAAATATGGGACTATGTAAAAAGACCAAATCTACATTTGATCAGTGTACCTGAAAGTGATGGGGAGAATGGAACCAAGTTAGAAAACCCTCTTCTGGATATTATCCAGGAGAACTTCCCCAATCTAGCAAGGCAGGCCAACATTCAAATTCAGGAAATACAAAGAACACCACAAAGATACTCCTTGAGAAGAGAAACCCCAAGACACATAATTCTCAGATTCACCAAGGTTGAAATGAAGGAAAAAATGTTGAGGACAGCCAGAGAAAAAGGTTGGGTTACCCACAAAAGGAAGCCCATCAGACTAACAGAGGATCTCTCTGCAGAAACTCTACAAGCCAGAAGAGAGTGGGAGCCAATATTCAACATTCTTAAAGAAAAGGATTTTTGACATAGAATTTCATATCCAGCCAAATGAAGCTTCATAAGTAGAGGAGAAATAAAATCCTTTTCAGACAAGCAAATGCTGAGAGATTTTGTCACCACCAGGCCTGCCTTACAAGAGCTCCTGAAGGAAGCACTAGACATGGAAAGGAACAACCAGTACCAGTCACTGCAAAAATATGCCAAATTGTAAAGACTGTTGACACTACGAAGAAACTGCATCAACTACTGGGCAAAATAACCATCTAGCATCATAATGACAGGATCAAATTCACACATAGCAATATTAACCTTAAATGTAAATGGCTAAATGCCCCAATTAAAAGACACAGACTGGCAAATTGGATAGAGAATCAAGACCCATTGGCTGGGTGTGATGGCTCATGCCTGTAGTCCCAGCACTTTGGGAGGCCAAGGCAGGTGAATCACAAGGTCAGGAGATCAAGACCATCCTGGTTAACATGGCAAAATCCCGTCTCTACTAAAAATACCAAAAAATTAGCTGGGCATGGTGGTGGGTACCTGTAGTCCCAGCTACTCGGGAGGCTGAGGCAGGAGAATGGCGTGAATCCAGGAGGTGTAGCTTGCAGTGAGCCGACATCACACCACTGCACTCTGGCCTGGCCAACAGAGTGAGAATCTGTCTCAAAAAAAAAAAAAAAAAGAGTCAAGACCCATCAGTGTGCTGTATTCAGGAGACCCAACTCATGTACAAAGACACACAGAGGCTCAAAATAAAGGGATGGAGGAAGATCTACCAAGCAAATGGAAAGAAAAAAAATAGCAAGGGTCACAATCCTGATTTCTGATAAAACAGACTTTAAACCAACAAAGATCAAAGGAGACAAAGAAGGCCATTACATAATGGTAAAGGGATCAATTCAACAAGAAGAGCTAATGATCCTAAATATATATGCACCCAATACAGGAGCATCCAGATTCATAAAGCAAGTCCTTAGAGACCCTACAAAGAGACTTAGACTCCCACACAATAATAGTGGAAGACTTTAACACCCCACTGTCAATCTTAGACACATCAATGAGACAGAAAATTAACAAAGATATCCAGGATTTGAACTCAGCTTTGGACCTAGCAGACATAATAGACACCTACAGAACTCTCCACCCCAAATCAATAGAATATGCATTTTTCTCAGCACTACATTGCACTTATTCCAAAATTGACCACATAGTTGGAAGTAAAGCACTCCTCAGCAAATGTAAAAGAACAGAAATTATAACAAACTGTCTCTCAGACCACAGTGTAATCAAATTAGAACTCAGGAGCAAAAAACTCACTGAAAACTGCACAACTACATGGAAACTGAGCAACGTGCTCCAATGACTACTGTGTAAATAATGAAATGAAGGCAGAAATAAAGATGTTCTTAGAAACCAATGAGAACAAAGACACAATGTACCAGAACCTCTGGGACACATTTAAAGCAGTGTGTAGAGGGAAATTTATAGCACTAAATGCCCACAAGAGAAAGCAGGAAACATCTAAAATCAGCACCACAATTAAAGAACTAGAGAAGCAAGAGCAAACAAAGTCAAAAGCTAGCAGAAGACAAGAAATAACTAAGATCAGAGCAGAACTGAAGGAGATACACACACACACACACACACACACACACACACACACACACACCCTTCAAAAAATCAATGAATCCAGGAACTGGTTTTTTGAAAAGATCAACAAAATAGATCTACCACTAGCAAGACTAATAAACAAGAAAAGAGAGAATCATCAAATAGACACAATAAAAAATGATAAAGGGGAATATCACCACCGATCCCACAGAAATACAAACTACCGTCAGAGAATACTATAAACACCTCTACGCAAATCAACTAGAAAATCTAGAAGAAATGGATAAATTCCTGGACACATACACCCTCCCAAGACTAAACCAGGAAGCAATTGAATCTCTGAATAGACCAATAATAGGTTCTGAAATTGAGGCAATAATTAATAGCCTACCAACCAAAAAAAGTCCAGGACCAGACGGACTCACAGCCAAATTCTACACAGAGGTATGAAAAGAAGCTGGTACCATTCCTTCTGAAACTATTCCAATCAACTGAAAAAGAGGGAATCCTCCCTAACTCATTTTATGAGGCCAGCATCATCCTGATATCAAAGCCTGGCAGAGACACGACATAAAAGAATTTTAGGCCAATATCCCTGATGAACATCAATGCAAAAATCCTCAATAAAATACTGGCAAACCAAATCCAGCAGCACAACAAAAAGCTTATCCACTACCAACAAGTCGGCTTCATGCCTGGAATACAGGGCTGGTTCAACATATGTAATCCATCACATAAACAGAACCAAAGACAAAAACCACGTGATTATCTCAATAGATGCAGAAAAGGCCTTCGAAAAAATTCAAAAGCCCTTCATGCTACAAACTCTCAATAAACTAGGTACTGATGGGACATATTTCAAAATAATAAGAGCTATTTATGATAAACCCACACCCAATATCATATTGAGTGGGCAGAAATGAGAACATTCCCTTTGAAAACCGGCACAAGATAAGGATGCCCTCTCTCACCACTCCTATTCAACATAGTATTGGAAGTTCTGGCCAGGGCAATCAGGCAAGAGAAAGAAATAAAGAGTATTCAATTAGGAAAAGAGGAAGTCAAATTGTCCCTATTTGCAGATGACATGATTGTATATTTAGAAAACCCCATCATCTCAGCCCAAAATCTCCTTAAGCTGATAAGCAACTTCAGCAAAGTCTCAGAATACAAAATCGATGTGCAAAAATCACAAGCATTCTTATACACCAATAACAGACAAACAGAGAGCCAAATCATGAGTGAACTCCCATTCCCAATTCCTACAAAGAGAATAAAATACCTAGGAATATAACTTACAAGGGATGTGAAGGACCTCTTCAAGGAGAACTGCAAACCACTGCTCAAGTAAATAAGAGAGGACACAAACAAATGGAAAAACATTCCATGCTCATGGATAGAAAGAATCAATATAATGAAAATGGCCAAACTGCCAAAGGTAATTTATAGATTCAATGCTATCCCCATCAAGCTACCACCTTCTTTCTTCAAATAATTAGAAAAAACTACTTTAAATTTCATGTGGAACCCAAGAAGAGCCCACATAGCCAAGACAATACTAAGCAAAAAGAACAAAGCTGGAGACATCACGCTGCTTGACTTCAAACTATACTATGAGGTTACAGTAACCAAAAGAGCATGGTACTGGTACCAAAACAGATATATAGACAAATGGAACAGAACAGAGGCCTCAGAAATAATACCACACATGTACAACCATCTGATCTTTGACAAACCTGACAAAAACAAGCAGTGGGGAAAGGATTCCCTATTTAATAAATGGTGTTGGGAAAACTGGCTAACCATATGTAGAAAGCTGAAACTGGATCCCTTCCTTATATCTTATACAAAAACTAACTCAAGATGGATTAAAGACTTAAATGTAAAACCTAAAATCATGAAAATCCTAGAAGAAAACCTAGGCAATATCA
Organism: Rhinopithecus roxellana; assembly: GCF_007565055.1. NCBI lineage: Eukaryota > Metazoa > Chordata > Mammalia > Primates > Cercopithecidae > Rhinopithecus > Rhinopithecus roxellana. The sequence goes on from NC_044552.1 coordinate 163,898,845, forward strand.
TTCAGGACATAGGCATGGGCAAAGACTTCATGACTATAACACCAAAAGCAATGGCAACAAAAGCCAAAATAAACAGGTGGGATCTAATTAAACTAAAGAGTTTCTGCACAGCAAAAGAAACTATCATCAGGGTGAGCAGGCAACCTACAAAATGGGAGAAATTTTTTTCAATCTACCCATCTGACAAAGAACTAATATCCAGAATCTACGAAGAATTTAAACAAATTTATAAGGAAAAAAACCCCATCAAAAAGTGGGCAAAGGATATGAACAGACACTTCTCAAAAGACGACATTTATGCAGCCAACAGACACATGAAAAAATGCCCATCATCACTGTTCATCAGAGAATTGCAAATCAAAACCACAATGAAATACCCTCTCATGCCAGTTAGAATGGCAATCATTAAAAACTCAGGAAACAACAGATGCTGGAGAGGACATGGAGAAATAGGAACACTTTTACACTGTTGGTGGGAGTGTAAATTAGTTCAACCATTGTGGAAGACAGTGTGGTGATTCCTCAATGATCTAGAACTAGAAATACCATTTGACCCAGCCATCCCATTACTGGGTATATACCCAAAGGATTATAAATCATGCTACTATAAAGACACATGTACATGTATGTTTACTATGGCACTATTCAGAAGAGCAGAGACTTGGAATCAACCCAAATGTCCATCAATAATAGACTGGATAAAGAAAATGTGGCACATATACACCATGGAATACCATGCAACTATTAAAAAGGATGAGTTCATGTTCTCTGCAGGTACATGGATAAAGCTGGAAACCATAATTCTCAGCAAGATATCACAAGGACAGACAACCAAACACCACATGTTCTAACTCATAAGTGGGAGTTGAACAATGAGAACACATGGACACAGGGAGGGGGACATCACACAAAGGGGCCTGTCAGGGGCTGGGGGGCTGGGGGAGGGATAGCATTAGGAGAAATACCTAATGTAAATGATGAGGTGATGGGTGCACCAAACCATCATGGCACATGTATACCTATGAGACAAACCTGCATGTTGTGCACATGTACCCTAGAACTTAAAGTATAAAAATAAATAAATGAAAATACTATTTTTACTTGTATAGAATATTGTAAGAGGCTAATTTTCTGTGGAAAGAATATGGTTTATAAAAAATTACATCAAAGCATTATTTTCAAAAAACTTTTAAAAAGATATATATCCTTTCAGGGAGTAAGAAATTAAAATACAACTAATCATCAACATATCAGTTGATATTTGTCACACTGATACTAGCAAAGTATAAAACCCTGGATTAGAAGGGACCCAGGACACATTTGCCACAACAGTATGGTGACAGTCAAAGCAGAGGATGCTAGGGGCAGATTAGACCCAAGAATACATTTGGGAACAATTTTGGATTGCTGGCTGTTATCTGTGGTCTCAGTTACCTGTGGTCAACATAATTTGAAAATATTCTATAGAAAATTCTAGAATAAATAATTCATAAGTTTTAAATTGTGCTTCTGAGCGGTGTGATGAAACCTCTCACTGTCCCTACTCCATACTGCCCAGAACGTGAATCATCCCTTTGTCCAGTGCATTCACACTGTTTATGGTATGACCTGCTCATGCGTCACTTGTTAACTGCCTCAGTTAGCAGATTTTAGAAAAACATAATATATACAGGTTTGGTACTATCTGCAGTTTGGGGGTCTTGGTTGCAGGTATCCCCTGTGGGTCTTGTTTGCAGGTATCCCCTAATGGAGGTCGTCGTAGCAGGTATCCCCTGTAGGTAACAGGGGACTACTCTACTATCAAAGACAAGTCTCTAAGGAGCAAGTGGTAGTGGCGGGAGGTGCATAAATGAATTATAAAGTAACTTCGCAAAAAGGTCTGCTGTTTTACATTGCTTGAAGAATTTTACAATGTGGAAATGGAAGAAACTTGCAGACTGTGTCTTTTAAGGCCTTAGTTTCACAAATAAGTAAACTGGTATTCAGATAAGCCAAATGACACTGCCAAGACCATACTGTAACTTAATTCCTTGGCTCCTAGTCCAAGGCAATTTCTTTTCACAAAACACACAGGCCTGGACTTTGAAGTTTATTAATGAAATTTCAAGTGCAAAAATTAATTAATTAAGAGCTGTGTAGGAGAGAAATGGAAGCAATTTTCTTAAATTACTTATAATCAGAAGGACTAAGAGATTCCTTATTCATTCTTCATTTATTCAACAGACACTTCTTGAGCACCGCCATTCTGGCACAGTACCTGGCACACAGTGGGAGTTCAGTAGCCATTTGCAAGACAAAATTATAGAATGGGCATCTATTGACTGAATGTTTGCCGGGCAGACAAGACTAGGGGTCTGGAGGGAAGCGACAAAGACATTCTAGGTAGCGGGAACATCTCATGAGCATAAAATACCATGACGGAGTTCAGGGAAGCTCTACATATATCAACTTGTGAGCAGTTGTGAGCCCCAAAGGTGTGAACTGGCTAATGCAGAATTAAATTTCAGTTTTAGAGGGATCCTTTTCTTGTCAGCATAGAGGATGGATTTAGGGTTATGGATGGGTGTGAGCATGAGATCAAGGGCAGAGATACTAATCAAAAGTTTACTCTTATAGCCTAGGAAAGAAATGATGAGGACGCCTCATTTTGACTTTCCTTCAAAACTCAAACTCTCCCTAAACTTTCCCAACTAAAAAGCACATATCTCAAATCCTAAAATTTGACCTCTAACATTAGCCAGTTTAGGAAGATAGAAAATGAAAGGGCAAAAGTTGAAGGCATTCCCCCTAAGAAGTGGAACAGACAGGGATGCGTACTTTCACCACTTCTATTCAACATAGTGCTATTAATAGAAATCTCATCCAAAGCAATCAGCCAAGAAAAGAAATAAAGGGCATCCAAATTAGAAAAAAGGAAGTCAAACTATCTCTGTTTGTCAGTATAATCATGTATCTAGAAAACCCTAAAGACTCCTCCAAAAGACTACTAGATTTGATAAATGAATTTAGTAAAGTCTTAGTTTACAAAACTAACGTACCCAAATCATTAGCCCTGCTATACACCAACAACAACCAAAGAGTCAAATCAAGAACTCAACCCCTTTTATAACAGTTACAAAACAAACAAAAAAACAAAAAAACAAAAACCCACCGAGGAATATACTTAATGAAAGAGGTGAAAGATCTCTATAAGGAGAACTATAAAATGCAGCTGAAAGAAGTCATAGATGACACAAACACAGGGAAATATATGCCATGCTCCTGGATTGGAAGAATCAATATTGTGAAAATAACCATACTTCCCAAAGCAATCTATGGATTCATTGCAATTCCTATCAAAATACCAACATCATTTTTCACAGAATTAGAAAAAAAAAATCCTAAAATTTATATGGAACCAAAAAAAGAGCCCCAACAGCAAAATCAATACTAAGCCAAAAGAATAAATCTGGAGGCATCACATTACCTGACTTCAAATTATACTACAAAGGTATAGTTATCAAAACAGCATAGTACTGGTACAGAGGTAGATACACAAACCAATGGAACAGAATAGAGAACCCAGAACAAATTGATGTTTGACAAAGCATACAAAAACATAAACTGGGGAAAGGACACTGCATCCATTAAAAGGTGCTTGAAAAACAGGATAACAACATGTAGAAGAATGAAACTGGATCCCTGTTGCTCACCATGTACAAAAATCAACTCAAGATGAATCAAAGACTTATATCTAAGATGTGAAACCATAAAATTCTAGAAGGAAACCTAATAAAAACTCTTCTGGACATTGGCCTAGGCAAAGAATATATGACTAAGACCCAAAAAGCAAATGCAACAAAACCAAAAATAAATAAATGAGACCTAATTAGACTAATAAGCTTCTGCACAGCAAGGGAAATGAACATCAGGGTAAACAGGCAACCCACAAAATGGAAGAAGATATTTGTAAACTATGCATCTGACAAAAGACTAATATCTGGTATCTACAAGGAACTCAAACAAATCCGCAAGAAAAAAACAAATAATTCCATCAAAAAGTGGGCAAATGACATCAGTAGACATTTCACAAAAGAAGACACACAAATGGTCAACAAACATATGAAAAAATGCTCCACATCACTAATCATCAGAGAAATGTAAACTAAAACCACAATGAGATATCACCTTATCCCAGTAATAATGGCTGTTACGAAAAAGGCAAAAACAATAGATATTGGTATGAATTTTGTGAAAACAGAATTTTGGTAGAATGCTGGTAGGAATGTAAATTAGTACAATCTCTATAAAAAACAGTATGGAGATTTCTTTCTTTCCTTCTATTTATTTATTTATGAGACAGGGTCTTGCTCTGTCACCCAGACTGGAATGCAGTGGCATGATTTGGCTCACCACAACCTCAGCCTCCTGGGCTCAAGCAATCCTCCCATCTCTGCCTCCTGAGTAGCTGGGACTACAGGTGCATGCCACCAAGCCTGGCTAATTTTGGGGGTTTTTTTTTTGTAGAGATGGAGATTCACCATGTTGCCTAGGCTGGTCTCGAACTCCTGGGCTCAAGCAATGCACCTGCCTCGGCCTCCCAAAATGCTGGGATTACAGGCATGAACCACCGCACTTTTCTTTAGTTCTTAAAGAAAGAACTTTAAGTATTAAAAGTAAATCTATTATTCAATCCAGCAATCTCACTACTGGGTATCTACCCAAAGAAAAAGAAGTCATTATATATTTTTTTAAAAAATCTGCACATGTATATTTATTGCAACACAATTCACAGTTGCAAAGATATGAAACCAATCTAAGTAACCATCAACTGATGAATAAAGAAAAGGTGGTGTATATACACCATGGAATACTACTCAGTCATAAAAAAGAATGAAATATTGTCTTTTGAAGCAACTTGATGGAGCTAGAGGCTGTTATTCCAAGCAAAGTAACTTGGAAATGGAAAACCAAAAACTGTAGTTCTCACTTATAAGTGAGAGTTAAGCTGTGGGTACATAAAGGCATATGGAGTGGTATAATGGACTTTGGAGACCCAGAAAGAGGGAGAGTGGAATTGGGGTGAGGGATAAAATAATACATATTGGGTACACATACATATCCGGTGATGGGTGCACTAAAATCTCAGAATTCAGCACTATATATATATATATACACACATAATTCATCCGTGTAACCAAAACCCACTTGTACCCCAAAAGCTATATATATATATATATATATATATATATAATTTTCATATGTATTTATATATATGAAAAAAGAAAACAAATCCCTGTCTTCCAAATCTCAAGTCATAGCAAGAGGAAAAAAATTCAAGGTTTGCAGATTTGATTTGTCTCCTGATCAATCGGCTGAAACCTCTTTCTGTTAATGTTGATTCCTTACACTGGAAAATTCCTAGACTATTATTTGTATGAGTGAGAATTTCTTTTCTGACTTTCAATCCAAGCCACATGGAAAGAATGTAAAAATGGAGCCTGTGCACTTTGAATTTATTCTCAGCCTTTAGGCTGCAGTATCACAGCCCTGTTTCCACCAGTAGGAGGCATTATCTAAACATGTTGAGAAACAGTCATTCCTAAGGAATGACACTGTTTCCTTATGTGGCTCAATTCAGTCTGAGAAGAAGGACTGCTGTTTCTGATGAAGAAAGAGCTCCACCCTCAGCCACTGCCACAGCTGCTCTGCCAATAACAAAGGCACAACATTTTCCCTCTTTGTGCATCTCCAACATGGATGCTTTTCAGGGCATTTTAAAATTCTTCCTTAATCAGAAAACTGTTATTGGCTACAGCTTCATGGCTCTGCTGACCGTGGGAAGTGAGCGTCTCTTTTCTGTTGTGGCTTTTAAGTGCCCCTGCAGCACTGAGAATATGACCTATGGGCTGGTTTTCCTCTTTGCTCCTGCCTGGGTGTTACTGATCCTGGGATTCTTTCTGAACAATAGGTCATGGAGACTCTTCACAGGCTGCTGTGTGAATCCCAGGAAAATATTTCCCAGAGGCCACAGCTGCCGTTTCTTCTACGTCCTCGGCCAGATCACTCTGAGCTCATTGGTGGCTCCAGTGATGTGGCTTTCTGTGGCTCTGCTCAATGGAACTTTCTATGAATGTGCCATGAGCGGGACGAGAAGTTCGGGACTCCTGGAACTGATTTGCAAGGGTAAGCCCAAAGAGTGTTGGGAAGAACTTCACAAAGTTTCTTGTGGCAAAACTAGCATGCTACCTACCATCAATGAAGAACTGAAACTGTCCCTTCAGGCCCAGTCTCAGGTAAGAAAACACAAACTCGCCGTTTTCTCTCAGCATGAGCTTGAAGTATTCTCTCTGTCCTCCTTCAGCCAGGGCTGAGTCTGTGTCCTGTGAGAATATTTTGAAACTAAATGGAAACTGAAACCTGATGCAGCATTGAGACTATCTCAGGAAAAGCTTTTGAAAGGCTGGATGGTTCAGTAAAGTTGCTGAATAGATTATCTCTTTTCCGGTTCTGAAAAGAAAATATCCACTGGATTGTCCATATGTAAATAGTAAATACTTAAGTACTTTAAAATATTCTCTCTGGGTTGACTTGTAAATAAATAATGCCTAACACTAAATCATAAATTGAGTGTTAATGGCAGAGCTGTAATTGGAAATTACTGCCTTCTATCAATTATTTATATTCAAGTTCGTTTCTCAAACACACACATATATTATTCATCTATTAAAATGTAGTTGAATGAAATGAGTTAATACTTTTCAAAGTTGCGTGTAATATAATTAGTGTAGAGAGTCTCTTGAATGATTTCTGGCAACCGCTATCTCTGTGTATAAATATTACCAAGATTGAGAATAATTTCCCTTGTAAAGTAGGAATCAGCAGTTTTTAAATAGCCTCTGTGAAAAAGTGACCATACTCTCTAGGGAGATTATGTTTTATACTCTTTGTGCTATACAGCTAAAGGGGTTCTTAATTACTGCAGAAGCTCAAGATTGGGGCATTGTTTTATTTAACAGAAGGAAATCATATCTTTACCTAATTGATGCAGGGAAGTAGCTTGTCATTCCTCCAGGCACATGAACACAAATCCAGATGTACAGCCTTAGGAAGGACTGACCTCCCATTTATAGGTAGTAAGAATTGCATTCCCAAAAGCAAAACAAGCGGTAAGATTTGATAAGCAGATCTACAAATTGTCAGGAATGCTATCTGTTCCAGAATAAAGGCACTGAAATAGCATTATTTTACTTTTTCAACAAGGATTTGCCTTGGTAACAACACATCAAGGCAAAGTCTGTTTTTAAAATCATATACTCCAAAGCTGGTTGGCAGTAAAGTCATACTCTTCATAAATTGGTAAGTCAAAAAATTCTCCAAAACAAAATCTTTTCTTTAATGCATAAAGCACATCTTAGATAAAACATATCAGGCTCCCAAATGTCTTGTGTCTTTTACTGAAGAAGGGTATAACTTACAACTCTTACGATAGAGTGATTGATTTAGGGTTTGTGTCCTCAGGCACCAGGCTCCATTCAGTCAGTGCCAGGCCCAAACACCTATCATTGTGTGAGCTTCTCCGCTCTAAACACAGGCAGTAGGAAACCATGCACATCATGTCATAGCTTAGACTGAGCACACTGACCTGCTGATTCTTCATCAGAATGAGAAGGACCTGGGGCTGATTCCTGTGGGAAGATGCATAAGGAATGTGGGCAAGAGGAGTTGTATCAACAGCAGGTGCTGACTACAGAGGTTCAGATAGGCAGGAGGCAACATATAGCCCAGACCAATAATAGTTGGACATGTGCCTGGAGGTGGAAAAGAACATTCATCCATGGGTGGGGCAGATAAACAAAAAATCTAGCTGAATGACTCTCTATTCCTAAGGAATATAGTATGGAGTAGTGGAAAGAGCGCAGTCTTGGAATTATCTGGCCTTGGGTTTGTATGCTGACGCTATCAATCACTAGCTATGTGACCTAGAACTAGTGGTTCGACCTCTTTGAGTCCCAGTTTTCTCATAGTTGGTGGTAATATCACCTACTTTGGAGAGCTGTTGGAAGATTTTGAGATGATAGACATAAATGGGCATAAAGTTTCTGGTACACAGTAGGTGTTCCAAGTCCATGAGGAAAACTGTCAGGGTTTGGGGGAAGACATATGCAAAATAAGACACTATTGAGGGCTGCTATGGAAGCATCCACCATGCTCTAGTTTGACTCTGGGTACTGTGAATTGAGAGGAAGCATCGGTCAATGCAAAGGTCATGTGAAAGGGAGAAGGGGACCTGAAGCTGATGGAATAGTTTATAACTCAGCTGAAACTGGCTCCGATATTGAGATGAGATGGCGTACAGAAGCCTCAGCTGTGGAAAAAGAGGAAGATAGACAATGAAGGAAAGAGGAAGATACAAGGTAGCCAACCACAAGCCAGTCAAGGACTTTCACATGATGGTAGTTGTGCCTCACTCATTAATTATAAGTATAGAAAGATATTATGAATTCATTAACACAATTACATAAGTGTATATACATTTGAAGAATAGCAGCATATAATATTAGCTAAAACTTAATGAACACATGTGTCCAGCATGATTTCATTAGATCCACCAAATTACCCTTCAAGATGAGTAACCCCCATTTCACAAGTGAAGGAACTGAGACACAAGAATATGCACAGTAAGGGGAAAGTTTAGATTTAAACCTGAGTAGTGCCAGTCCAGAGTTGGCATTGGTGCAGAGGTTGAGACCCTTCACAGACACTCTATATCTGAGCCAGAAGTTGGGAACCACTGATTTAAAGCTTATTTGTGGTTTTGTTACGGTCTGAATGGGTTCATTTGTAGATTATTTCTATTTTCAAATAGGCTCATATGCTAAAGAATATTAAGGATCATTTAAACTAAATGTCAAGAGACACCTTGAAAAAAATGTTAGTTTTCCAAACATAAAATTAATTCCAATTGTGAAAACAGAATTAGAGCCAAAAAAGTTAGAAGATAATTTGAGCTATTTAAACTTTTGCTTTTAAGATCCAGGGGAGAAAAGCTGAACCATTTCATATTCAGGAAAGTGTTTGTTTTTTCTAATTATCAAAAATCAAGACAAATCATTTTCAAGTTTTAATGATCCTACTTTTTTCTCAGCCTTTAAATTCTTATGGCTTCAGCTTCCTGATTGTATCATCTGTCTCCCTTTTCCATGGACAGTGAGTAATGGCAGAAAAAAAAATTAGTCACTAGCTATGTATATACATTTATCAATGCCTAAAAATGCCTGGCTGAAGAGCTGGTCATTTGCTCAAATGACTACATTTACTTATGCACAGAATATTTTCCTCTCAGAGCTAATACTATCTGAGCTTGATTTCTGTAAGTCTTATGCAATCTATACTTTGTACTCTTCTCCATCTGCCTGCCTTCTGGTTATTTCTTTGCATCAGCAATGTTGGGGAGGAGAATAGAGATTAGGTAAATACTAACTTTATTTTGAGTTTGCCTAATAAATTTAAAAAGTGAGTTTAAAGTGTTTACAAATTAAGATGAATGTTTTCAAATGAGGTATGCCAAAGACCATGGTAATAATTTAGCTATACACTTCTCAATAATACCACCCTAGCTCCCTAAATGACTTTGCTTTTATGTGTACTCAATATTTCTTTCTTGTTAAGATTCTAGGATGGTGCCTGATTTGTTCAGCATCTTTCTTCTCTCTGCTCACCACATGTTATGCTCGCTGCCGATCTAAAGTTAGCTACCTTCAGCTGAGTTTTTGGAAGACATATGCACAAAAGGAGAAGGAGCAGTTGGAAAACACATTTCTGGACTATGCCAACAAGCTGAGCGAGAGGAACCTGAAATGCTTTTTTGAAAACAAGAGGCCAGATCCTTTTCCCATGCCTATGTTTGCTGCCTGGGAGGCTGCTTCAGAGCTGCATTCTTTCCACCAAAGCCGGCAACACTACAGCACCCTCCACAGAGTGGTGGACAGTGGTCTGGAACTTAGCCCTGAGGATGATGAGACGACAATGGTCCTTGTGGGTACTGCCCACAATGTGTAGCTCATCCACCATCACTGACTCATGGGCTCATTCTGGGATCCTCCTAACTTATCACCAGTAACCTGTGTATCTCTGTATTTTCTTACATTTGGAGTATCTTTACAAGACAATAACACAAAGGAAACTGCTTTGAAGGTCTCAAGTGGAGCATCAGTATGTGCTCAAATTGATGCTGAAGGGTGACAAAGATGCTCTTGCATTGGTGGAGAGTTGGGTTCAGTAGGCCCAAATGTTGCTCCAAGATCTAAGATTTTATCATTCAACAGAGAGACTCATGTGAGAGGGCTCATCAGTCTCTGTAAATATTGGTTGCAGAATTTAGGGGCAGAAGCAATGGCTTGTGAGTGAGCAAGTTACTCTTAACACAGATTGCCTTACACAGCGGCTCCTGCAGTGTGATCAGCAGGAGTCTTTGTCCTTCAAATCTATCCTTTTAAGGATGTATGAAATTCTGGAATTCATTCCCTCAGAATCTGAAGACCTCAGTTCTCAAAAATGAAAAGTTGCAAGAATATGATGCCTGAAACTGAAAGTTTTTCACATGTTTTCACTGTATACTGAAAATATGCCCCTGGAAGCAGGGCTGCATCATGATTTTGTGAGCTTTATGTACTTTTGCCTTTGTGAACCACTTCCTACATTCAAAGTAGTAGTAACAAATATATACATATATAGAGAGAGAAATACATATTTATAACTGCATTGATAAAAGGTGAATATATTAGCATTTTCTTCAGCCTAAAAGTTTATGTATTTTCTTCTGATTTTAAAAGAAATTAAAAACATTTAGTAGACCCTTACAAGTATTGTGGGTCAGGTTCTGATGAGAGCAATTTTCCAGGTTGCGAACTGCTTGCTGCCTTCTCAGTCAGTGTCCTTCCATGGTGGAAAGTGCAAATCAACTCCCCTGAGCATTTTTTATAAGGCACTAATCCCATTCCTGGAGGCTCCACCATCATGACCCAATTACTTCTCAAAGGCTCTGCTTCTTAATACTATCAGCTTGGGGGTTAGGATTTCAACATATGAAACTGGGGGAGACACAAACATTCAGACTATAGTAGGGTAAATTGACCCTGACTAAAGGTCTGGGGACACTGTCCAAAGCAGTACTGGCATAAAACTGTATTGCAGTCTTACATTTATCAGAAATAATGCAAATCTTGCATTCTACAATGTACTATATCCACGTCAGTATATACATATATATGTGTATGTGTATATGTACATAAATTCTCCTTAAATCTCTGGGAAGAATTGTGCTTAAAAAAAGAACTATGTTTTGTGCTGTGGGTCATACCTTATATCAGTGGGAGTCTATCTCTCCTAGTTTGAGAAAACTGAAAATTAACTTTTTATTAACATGAAACATGGTGGCAAACTGAATCCTACAAGTATAGGACCCAGAACATATCTATGTTATTGTCATTTACAAGAAGAAATATGTGTTTGATCTTTCTTCCTATTCCTGGTGCAGAGCTCCTAAAACCTTTGGGACCTCCCAAGTGATGTGTCTGGTAGTATGCAAATGAGATGACTGATGGTTAGTGGCTTCTGAATGGCCTCAGAATGGGGTCTGGTTGCCAAGGGAACCAACCATGTGTTTAGAGGGTTGGAACTTTCAGTCCCACTGCCAGACCTTGGGGAAGGGAGAGGGGCTGAAGGTTGAGTCGCTCACAAATGGATAATGATTTAATCAATCATGCCCAAGAATAAAGCTTCCCATAAAAATCCAAAGGACAGGGTTCAGAGAGCTTCTGCGTTGCTCAATACATGAGGGGTGGTGTGCCCAAAGGGACCGTGGAAGTGCCATGCCCCTTTTGCCAAACCTGTTCCTGTGCATCTCTTCCATCTGACCATTTCTGAGTTATATTCTTTTATAATAGATGGATGAAAGTAAATAAAGCTCTGTCCTGAGATTCATTGGAACCTCTGCTTTGTAGCCATGTCAGATAGAAGATGTGAGTAACTTTGGAACCTACTGCTTGTGACTGGTGTCTGAAGTTGGGGGAGGTCTTACGGGACTGAGCTCTTAACCTGCTGGGGGTCTGCACTTAATGCCGATTAATGCCAGAATTGAATTTAAGATATCCAGTTGGTATTGGAGAATTGGCCAATTGTGTGGGAGAAATTGGCCAATTGTGTGGGAGAAAACCTATACAATTGGTGGCAAGCAGTGTTCAGTGTTGAGTGTGAATGTCAGTTAAAAAAGGTTTGTTTTTTCTACATACAATATCTTTGGGAACTTGGAGGTGCAGGGTCAGACATCTGTGTGTGTATCTGGCAGGGAGAGAACAGGGATTAGGGATGTGAAGGAGTAGAGTTTTCAGAATAAAGGGAGACAAAATTCAGCAAAGAATTCTCTTTCTTAATCTTTCTTGACTTGAAGTTTGTCTGCCTTTAAGTGTCTTCTGAGCTGGAAAAACACACATAGGAAGCAATGCCCATGCCTCTCTTGCAGTGCTTGAGAGGCTGAAACAGAAGTTCTATAGAAGTAGGTTAGTTGTGAGAAACTGAGGATTGAGGAGTCATATCTGGGGCATATTTCTGCTACCCTCAACTCCAGGGACTTTCTGCACTCAGAAAGCTTACACTCATGACAATGACTGCCTCATTCAAGAAACTCCAAGCTGACTGGCAAGAAGCCGGCAGTCTGGGTACTTGGTGCTGCAGCTTAATAAGTAGCAGAGGAGCTCATCCTCCTCCTCTGGAAGAAGTCACTTAACAGGTTGTCATCCTGACTCCTGGTCCTAAATTCTTTAACAGTCCTTTACTCAGGAAAAAAACAAGTCCAAGAAAACTTATCTGTCCCATGAATTGTCCTGGAGGCAGTGGAGCAAGATAGGGAGAGCAAATTGGTGCCTGCTCTTGAGTATCCTGAGGGAATGGGTATCCGGAGGCAGCAGCATGAGCTGGCTTTGACAGCAGAGACTTTAAGATGTGTGGACCATTAGTTGTCTTTGGATGTGCTCCCTAGAGGCTGCGCCTGACACGGGCTGTGTATACATGATTTATTAAAAAGGAAATCCTCTTAGGAGAAACATACTAGCAGGATAAACACAAGAAAGAATGCAGTTTCAAGTGGAGTCTCAATCAATCCCACAGGAAATTCTGGGGCTTCAGCCTCAGCTTGACCTACAGGGGCTCTGGAATGTCAGTTTCCTCCTGACCCAACTGTGCTCTGGGGCTTCCATTGCAGCCAAGAGTTGTTCCGGGGCAAGAGAGAGCATTCCTCATAAAACTCCAGGTGAGGAGTTTCCATTGGTCCAAGGGTGATCTTCCAGAGGAGGTTACACCACAGAACTGGGACACTGGCACCCTGAATTTGGATATCTAGAGAGGGCACCCAAAGATCATACTAATGTCTGCCATAACAGTCTCTTCCAGGTCTAGAATTGAGGCGTATGGAGGGGGTCCTTGGGCTAGAGTTAACCCAAGCCCAGGTTGACTCCCTTTTTATACTTCTAATTTTCCCTGAAGATCTTGTCTTCTCTCTACCACCACTACCCTATTATGTAAGAGGAAAGGATTGCAGAATGCTCTTGAAAAGAATGTGATGCTTTCCCATACAAGGAATATACTCAAGGAAAAATTTCATGGCACACAATGCTGATTCTGTCCAATTTATCCCATGATAAATTGTGTACACATATATATGATTCTTTAGTTTTTCCTGTGCAGTTCCTTCCTTTTTTCAGGCTCAACCACTTAATTCAGCTTTAGGATACATTCAGCTTATTCATATCAAATATCAAGTGGGGAAAAAATCTTTAACAAAGATTACAAAAATAAGGCATGGCAGACAAATCACTACATAATTCTATGCATTATACCTTAAAGTAATATATTGTAAAATAAATGTATCCAAAGCAACTTTTAAAACTTTTGCATGGTTTTCTATTTGAGACCTTTAAAGCATCACTGAAAATGTATACATTTAACGAGAGAACCATGACATTATTGATTCAGATTAGTTGTTTCAAAGCCTGATGATCCACTGATTTACTCTAAAAACTGCTTAAAGCAATCCAGAAGTCACTGGGTAGCAGAAAACTGCTATCGCATCTCACATGATATTTTTCGGGTACTTCAACTACTAACCATATTATTCTATTTAGACTTTGGTGGTTCTGAATTCTCTAAGGTAATTGTCTTAATTTTCTAATATTTCCCTCTCATTTTTCTCTGTTGTACAAGCCAGGGGATATTTAACTTCCTTTGTGGGTAGTGCTTGGACTTCTCTCATTTTAGATCCCAAAATCATTAAGAAAAAGCTAAGAGGTTGGTGTGAGAGGTTTGATGGAAAGCATCTATCTGTGTTTGTCAGCAGCTCTCGATGTTGGCTGCACACTGGAATCACCTGGGGGCCTTTGACAATCTCAATGTCTGGTCCCATTTCCTAAGAACCTGATGTAACTTTTCTGGGTTAGGGCCTGAACATTGAAATTTCTTTTAAAAGCTTCCTAAGTGATTATAATGTACAGTCATGGTGAAGAACTACTGATTTTATATAGGGAGTCGGTGAAGGTGGTGAGGGGCTGTGAGGTTAAAATATTGGAAATGTTATTTGGATTTCAAACAGCAGAGTATGATAAAGATTTAAAAATTGGCCCTCTGGGAAAAAAGAGACATCCTCATATGACGTATTTGCCAATATACCATGGGTTTTCTTGGGCTGGGAAGAACTTTCAGAAGTTTTACAGTGAGCTTTTTTTTTTTTTTTGGATTTAAATTGGTTCTAGCTAAGCAGTTTTAGAGTATCTTTGGTGTACCTGGGTCTCTCATTTTAATAAACATTTAACAGTGGTATATTAGTTAGGATTCTCCAGAGAAACAGAACCAACAGTACAACAGTATATATACATACATACATATACATGTGTGTGCTTGTGTGTGTATGTGTCTGTATGTCTGTGTGTGTATGCGTGTGTATATATACATAAAATATATATGAAAGGGGATTTATTGTGGGAATATATATTGTTATATATATTATTGTATACAACAAAATACGACAAATATATAACAAAATATATGTGCTATATATATTGTGTGTGTGTATATATATATATAAGAGGATTTATTGTGGGAATTGGTTCATGTGATTATGAAGGCTGAGAAGGCCCATGACATGCCACCTGTAAGCTGGAGAATCAGGTAAGTGAGTAGGGTGGCTCAAGCCCCAGTCTGAGGACCTGAGAACCAGGGGAATTGATGGTACAAATCCCAGAGCCAAAGGCAAAGGAACCTGAAGTTTTTATTTCTAAGGGCCAATAGAGAAGGAGAAGATTGGTGACCCAACTCCAGGAGACAGAGAAAAGAGTGGTGACCCAACTCGAGGGGAGACAGAGAGAGACAGAGAGAGAGAGAGAGAGCAAATTTGTCCATCCTCTCCCTTTTTGTCCTACCCAGGCCCTCAGTGGATTGTATGGTGCCTGCCTAGATTAGGTGAGGGCAGATTTTCCTTAATTACTCAGTCCACTGATTCAAATGCCAATCTTTTTTGGAAACACCCCCATATACATACCCAGAAATAATGCTTTAATAACTATCTGGCTGCCCCTTAATCCAATCAAGTCGACATCTAAAATTAACCAGCACATGTGATAAATTAAACATGGTTCAATGGCTCCTTCTGGTAGATGTAGTCTTGTCCTCACTTAGAATCTGACCTTATGAACCAATAAACTATGGCAGACACAAAAGTAGGTTGTTAAGCAGTATCACAGTTTATGCCTTGGTCTCTTACAATGTTGCAATGCTCAACAGTATGGTAAAAGTCACTATGTAAGAACTGCAATTACCCGGGGACTACCAAGCTCTGAAAAGGCCCAAGCTAGCCAGTTGCGGGGGTCTGGGGGAGAGAGAGAGATAAAGATAAAGAGAGAGAGAGAGAGAGAGATCCCAATGGCTCCAATTATCCCAGATATTCTAGCTTAGGAGCCAGACATGTGAGCGAAGGAGTCACTTTAAACATTCAGGCCCCGGTGTACATGACATGGAGAAGGACCAGGAAGTCCAACCAACAGTGAGAACAAAAGGCCCCAGATCTATGGCCCTAGTCAAATCATTGTAGCCATCTCCAAACATTTGACCCACTCCAGTGGAGGCTGCAGGCTTTGTAGAGAAGTCCTTGCTATGTCCTATCCAACTCCATGACCCCAAAAATCATGAGCTTAAATAAATGTTTGTGGCTGTAAGTCACTGAATTTTGGGGCAATATGAAGCGATAGAGCCTGAGCACTAACATGAAAATCAAAATTTATAAAAAGACAAAAATTAGAGGCAAATTGTATTTATACATTTATACATTCTCTCTATGCATAGAGAGCATTTTCTTCAATAATGTTTTCTTTTTCTTTAGGTTCCAGTTAGCAGTATAGCATCTATAGCATGATTTGACAGATGCTGATAAGTATCTCTCTAAAATTTCTCCACCAAAGCTGGAGGTTCACTTTTAATTATTTTTGGTTAAATTTTGTTTGAAAGGAACACAAACATATTATTGGGAGGAGTAACACATTAAGCTATTATTTGTTATTAATATCTAGGAAAAAATAGCAAGCGAGGGTTTCGGACTAGGCTGGCCTTCAGTAAGCTGGAAACAGACTGTTCTTCTAGTCTTGTCCCTCAAAATGTTATCTTCAGATCGTCAACATCAGCATCGCGATGAAGCTTGTTAGAAATGCAGAATCAGACAGTATCTAAAACCTGTTGAGTCAAGCCTGCAGTTTAACATGATCCTAGCTGATTCCAGTTCAAGTTAAATTTGATAACACTAAGGCAGTGGTTCTCAAATTTTGGTCCATGTAAAAATCATCTGGAGGGCTTATTAAAATGTGGATTGCTGAACTCCACCTCCAGGGTGTCTGATTCAGTAGGTCTGGAGTGAGGCAAAAGAATCTGCATTTCTAACAGGTTCTCAGGTGATACTGATGCTACTGGTCTAGGGGCTACATCTTGAGAATAACTGCTGTACGGCACAGAGCAGGCAATTCTGGGGAAGGCAGGCTGTAAGAAACTCAGAATCTTGGGCTGCACTCCAGATCTACTGAATTGGTCATTAACCTGTCCAAGACTTTGGGGTGCCTTTCTATTCATTCAAGGATACCTTTCGTCCTTTAGGAATATTTTAAAGTTTACTTCACATAAGTTTTACATGTTTCTTGTAAACTCTATTTGTAGGTGTTTTCTTTGTTCCTATTGTAAATGGTTTCTTTTTTCCACTATATCTTTCTAAGTGATTGTTATCTGAGTATGTGAAAAGCTATTGTCTTATGCTTATTAATTTTATCTCTCTACTAATTATTTTATTGTTTATAGGGCTTTTCAGAATTTGAAAGCAAACGTTTTACAACCTCTGATGACATAATCGATCTAGACAATAAATAATGAATTCTAAACTATTAGGTGAAAGCAGAATGGGGTCAGACCTATGCAATTTGAAGCCATTCATCCATATTAGCATCACTAAAAATCAAACCAGATATTATGTGCCTTAGGAGGCAAGGCAAGAACAAGTACATAGTACCACCTGTGAAATATTGTTTCCTAAAAAGCTAAACCTAATCAACTATTTAGACATTACTGCTAGTTTATAGGAAATGTGAGTAACAGAAAACAAGGCAATTAGCCCCACAAGAAAACAACCAGGTACATCTAGATACAGAACATTCCATTTTATAGATGACTCAGTTTCCCCACAGATTAACAGTATTAAAAAAGAAGAATAAGGGAGATATAAGTGACTTACTAACCAGATATGCTGGATAGATCTTATTTGTATCCTGTTTCAAAACAACCAACTGTAACAAGATATCTTTGAGATATTTAGGAAAATGTGAATATTAGATGATTTTTAGAGAATTATTAATTTTGCTATGTGTGATAATGGTGTGCTGGTTTATGTTTTTTAAAAAGTTCTTCAGTTAGAGATGTATATTTAAATATTTATATGTGAACTGCCATGATGTTTAGAAGTTTTTTAAAAATACTTTAGAAAAAAGAAAGTTTAGGGAAAAAGCTGAAAGATGAAACAAGATTGGCAAAATATGGAAACTTTTGAAACTGGATGGCAGGTACATGGAATTCATTACATTATTCTCTTTACATTTGTATATGTTTGAAAAATTTCATAAGGTACACAACAAAATAAATGAAAGCAGTTATTTTGCTAAAGTTTCTTCAATCACCTCCTGCTTGGCTGCAGTTTACCTTTTAGTAACATTCTTAGCAAAGGCTCATAGGAATGCTATTCCTTGAATTCTTACATATTCAGCCTGTTGGCCTGTTCTCTAATTGAAGGACAGCTTGTCTGGTTCATACTTTCTCTACGTGAGTGTATTGTAAGCGTTACTTCATTGTCTTTTGTCATTGAATATTGCTGAGGTGCCACACCCTGATGTCTGATGCCATCTTTATTTCTTCTTTATTACTAACATGATATTTTATCCTATATTCTCATTGGTTTCTTTATCTTTCATGTCCAAAAATGTTAAATAGGCCTTCAGGTAGGTCTTTCTGGAACAATTTTTCCTGCTAAAAGTTTACTCTTTCATTCTGGAGAATCATTTTCTTATATTTCAATAAAAGAGTTGGAAAATTTTCAACTTATTTTCCTGTCTATGCTATATCATTTTCAAGAAACTATATTGTTTTGAACTTAAAACTAAACCACTCCTATGTTACTACTGGAATTTCATGAATTTAATTTTAAAAACTAAGTTAATTTGAAGTCTTGGCTCTTGTTTCATCTAAGTTTCACAAGCATACTGGGAAGGAGGTATTACCTTTTCTATGTTTATAAATAATGCTAGAGTCCAAAAAGGCTAAGGTGGTTAAGCCATTGTGAAGTTATTGAACATCAATTTGGGCCTACATTTGTCTACTCCTAATTTCCATCACACAAATTCTGCCTCATTTTCGTATATTCTTGATTGTTCATATAACTTTTGAAAGGATGTTCCCTCATTTGTAAAATGAGGATGTTGAATTCATACATCTCCAAGTCTCTTTCAACTCTGTTGTCCTAAATCTTACAGTCCGTAGTGTGTGAATTCCCAGTCCATTGGATTCTTAGTGTCCTCTTGGGAATAGAGGTCTATCTCCAGGTCTCCTGGCCTCTGTCTGGGCCCCTGGATTCTTTCCCATCCTGAACAGCTTTTCACCTTGGGTTTCTAAATACTTAGGATAGTTATACTCAAACTATGCTTCTACTGTATCACTGAAGTAAACTTTCCATTTTATTTTTTAAAAATTTCCTTAGATAAAAATGACAATTGATACAGAAGGAATTTTTGGCAGTGGAAAGTTTATAAAAGATTTCAAATAGTCCCCAAACTTTAATTTTTATATATTTTAGAGTGCACCTTTCTTTCCATCTGGCCAGCTATCTTTTTTTTTTTTTTTTTTTTTTTTTTTTTTTTTTTTTTTTTTTTTTTTTTTTTTTTTTTTGAGATGGAGTCTCGCTCTGTCGCCCAGGCTGGAGTGCAGTGGCCGGATCTCAGCTCACTGCAAGCTCCACCTCCCGGGTTTACGCCATTCTCCTGCCTCAGCCTCCCGAGTAGCTGGGACTACAGGCGCCCGCCACCTCGCCCGGCTAGTTTTTTGTATTTTTTAGTAGAGACAGGGTTTCACTGTGTTAGCCAGGATCTCGATCTCCTGACCTCGTGATCCGCCCGTCTCGGCCTCCCAAAGTGCTGGGATTACAGGCTTGAGCCACCGCGCCCGGCCCAGCTATCTTTTTATAATTTCAGGTTTCCTGAACCTACGGCTACACCAGTTCCAGAGAGAAATCTTCACAAGTTTTAAATTGCAATGAAAACTGAGATTAAGATGGGAAAATGAATTAATTACTTCACCTAATCACATTCACTGGGTCGTTTCAAGAAATAGGATTAAGTCAGCAAAATAAGAACTCATGATATTGAGTAACTTTGCTTAAGAACGGTACCTTAAGATATATGCATTCTTTGGCAGTTTATAACCTATAAAATGGTGACTAGTTGCATTGTAAAAACATTCTGTGCCTATATTTTATCATAAAGACATGTGCTTCTGCAATCATAATAATTTCTGATAGTTTCAACAGAACACAATTATTTCTCCCAGGGGTTTCATTGGTATTTGTGTCACGGAGGAAGCATGAGGGATAGTAATCAGTGTTTTAAGAAGGGTTACTTCCTTAAACAGTTGGCTAACAGTGAATGGGTTTCACCGACCCTATGCATGAAGTCAAGCAATTAAAGAAATATATGCTTACAAACTGGTCAGTTTCCATCTTCTTCTGAGAGATGTCCTCAAAAACACAGCCTCCTTCCCTACCTCTTTCCCTACAGACAAATTTGTTGTCCCAACTAAAGGTGAGATGGACTTTGTTTCAATCAAAACTGTTCCACTTTTATATCTCTCTAGTGTTTTCCACTTTTTTTTCCAAATGGATTTTTATTTATTTGAAGCATGTAAAAGACATAAAATAAGAGGTAACTAGGGGAAGAATTTGGATGGAGGGTCTGGAGGAGTGGCAGCCTTAACATGCAGCCTCACTTCTACAGGAATCACCCTAGAGTTCCATAGAACACAGTTAGGGAACTCTTCTTCTAAACAGTGGAGGCCCATTAGGATCACTCGGAGAGCATTTAAAAAGTTCCAATGCCTGTGCCTTATTCCCAGAGACCACAATTTAATGGGTCAAAAGTAAGTTCTGAACGTCAGGATTTTTTGGAAAGCTCCAGGGGATTCTATGTAGGAGCTAGAATTGATAACCCTTGCCCTGGAGTATCACTGAGAGGTCAGTGCGAGTCTGAACCAAATCTTACTTCTGACACAAACTAAACATCACACCAGGGAGGGATGGCCTGGAATTTGGTGTTCCTGATGTGTCTCTGAATCCTTAGATCCAGACAGATCTTGCTTTAGGGTTTTGTTTCCCAGGGTATTTACTTCATGGTTTTCTTTTCTTAATTAAGAATTTTATTGTAAATAGTTACATTAATAAAATGTTCCCAAAGCTATTGCTATTTTCAATACACTTAGGTTTGTTTTAAAGGAGTTAAGAATATGCCACCCCCAAATATTGCCACTTTGACATATAGACTCATTATTTTGAGTTAAAGGGACTTGAAAAGCAGCAGTCACAAGATTGCTCTGACCTTCCTGCTGTTTCTTAAAGGCAGGAGAAGAAATTCCCGTGTGAAGGATATCCTCCCTATACTAGAAAGAAAACAACACTCTTATCATCAAGGAGGGGCAAGTGAGGCTGAGAGGATTCTGTACAGATTTTATTAAAATAATTATTTTCTTCTTGCCTCCCCAAATAATTTAGTTGCCTTTTCGCAAATTACTATTCTTTGTCCAATTCAGTAGGTAAGTGTTCAACTCCTTGGGCCTCCGTTTCTTTATTAAAGATTTCCATGCTATGTATTAAGTAATCTTTATTAAAGATTCCCATGCTATGTATTAAAAAAAAGCATGTGTATGCTTTTTTTTCTGTTGATCTGTCTCCTGTCAATTTAATTCTCAGGATAACTTTTAAAAAAAATCCTAAGAGGATAGAGGTGAAGTTTTACCTTCCCTACAGTTTCATGAGTCAGTTTCACCTGAGTTTCATCCAAATAACTTAAACAGCAGAAATAAAACCAATAATCTTCAATGCAAAGGGAGGGCAGCCTAGATATTCATGTGCTGGGATACTCGGAAGATTCAAAACTTCTCCCCTAGAAGGGAGAGCATTTGGACAAATGCCTAATGCATGCAGGGCTTAAAACCTAGATGGCAGGTTGATAGGTGCAACAAACCACCATGACACATGTATACCTATGTAAAAACCTGCACGTTGTGCACACGTATCCCAGAACATAAAGTTAAAAAAACTTCTCCCTTAGAGCATTTTTAGTAATGGAGCAAAAATGACATCTACATGCAGCCAGATTTCTTGTAAGTCCTGATTATGAACAAAAATGGAAGATGGACATTCATAAGGAAAGTGAGAGGCAGTGCTAAGTTATTTAGTGACTTGTAGAATTAGTAAGAATCAAGCCCTAAGAGATTCTTCTCTGTGACTAAAGAAAAAATAATATTATGCAAATGCAGTCATAATAAAAGTTTAAGGGTAATTCCCTTGCAGGTGCTTTGCCTTCATGTTGGAACTCTGCCATAACGGTGGATGTGGCCTTCTGGGTTTGATCCAATCAGTCTCAAAATCCGCAGAGCTTGTGGCTGTACACATATGCTTTTCCACAAAAGAAAATTTCCTACATTTTTCCTCTTTCACCCCTCCCAGAGGTACAAAACAGAATAGAACAAATGTGTGAGTGATTATATAAGGCAGTTCTTGCCTACTCAGTGGGGAGAAACAAGCCTAAGTGGTTATGCTTGTTTAAACAAGTATCGTATTTTTAATAATCTCTCTGCCATATTTCTGGCCCAAATTGTAATATGTCTTAAAATAATTTATAAATTGCTTTGCTTTTGCTGTGAATATTCATCATTTTTTAAATATTGAGAATTTTATTACCACAAAGAATTTGTCTTTCCTTTTAATTGATTTCTGCTCCCTTCTCTATTCAAAACTGCTACTAAATAGGAAAACGGTCTGACATTCAGTTCACTGTGATGCCAGCCTTCTCTGGAATGTTGTGTTGTGTTGGGCTGTGACTTCCATGGAATTCAATTCCTGTTTACCAAGGGCTCCCACTTACTTTATTTTAATATAGTATGTTGAAAAGAGTGGAAAAAAGAAAAGCAATTCAATAGGCTCTTACAACTAGGTTTTGAGTTAGCCTTTGAAAAACAGTAAGAGCAAAGAAAGATTTTATATTCAGGCTTATCTGATGAGCTTCCTTTGTTGTTGGTGTTGAGGGATTAAAGGGATGAGTAATCTTAGCAAAATGTTGAGAATGAGGCATATACAGTGCTTTAACCTTTGGGTCCTCCCTTGCCTGCACTGTGCTAGAACTGCTCTCTCTGACCAGTTCTCCTGTTTCTACCTGGTTGGTTGTGAACCTGCATTCTCCACATTTGTCCCGACTCTTCAGGTTAATCACTGAGCCTCTCACTTGGCTTTGCTGTACCCCTTCAGCTCTGTGCATTGTAAGGAATGCCCGGGTTGCAAATCTTACTAGACCCTGGGGATTCTGTTCCGTTCCAATACCTGGGTTTCCTACTTCAGTCTTCTGGCTGGGGTGGGAGGCATGTACAATAACAGCTAATTTCTCAAGTATCTATTTACATGTTATTCTAAGATAAGACAGTGGCGAGATATCAGAAAATTTTAGCATCTTTGCAATGAACGGAGTCACAACTGTTGGCTATCTGATGGAAGTTAATATGGGGTAATCTCCATACACCCTCCTGCTTCCCAGCATTCCCTTAGGGATTTCCTGTCAGGTTGCTTTTGGTAGCCAGAGCACTGTGTTGCTCGAGGTAAAGTAGATTGGAGCTGAGTGGAAGTTGTCCACCACTCGTATCTGCCTTCATTATCTATGTGGAGAGCACAGAACCCCCTCTCCATGTCTCGCGAGGCTGAAGTTACATGTCATCTGGTGAGGTTAACAGGTAGGCAGTTGCCGTGATGTGCCTTCAGCTCTCATGAGGTGAATGCAGCATGAATGAGTCACTTTTTGAGAGGACCATGAGCAAAAAGCAGTCTCCACAATATCAGTGAGAGATTTTAACCAAGTGAAGGGCAGAGATTGCATGAAAGTAAACAGGTCCTAAGTCTTTTATTTTATGGCCCCCAGGCTGCATTTCTGAGCCTATACCTTAAAGTAAGTTGTTGTGTGTAAGAGAAGGAGTGTTGAGGAATGGAAAGCAACTCTAAAACTGAGGTTTAAATATTCATCCTAGTAAAAGAAAGAACATTCAGAGGACAGGAAAAAAATGCCTCCCCATTTTGTGCACAGCATTATGATGGCAGCAAAATTCAAGTGTTGTGCATTGTACTGGGTGTGTTACATTTAGACTTAGACCCAGAATTGTGAAATATGGTAACTTTTAGAGAAGTATTTGTTTTTAAGATACTTGTTATTTAGAAAATTAAGGAAGCCAAATATAACCAGAAAAAAAAGAAAGCAAAGTAAGTAAAATACAGAAGCATAAAGGACTCCTCCCCCTCCCACCCCTTTTTTAAGAGAAAGGTAAAAACAGCCTAAGATATGTTGCTGTCTCTGACTTGAATGCCCTGGTTTAAGTTCATTTTATCTGGGCACTTTTCCTATTCACATTAAAAATCAGATTATCTCTCGTAACGTTCTTTGAAAAAAGAAAATACACAGAATGTCAAGAGAAATGACTGAAAAAGACTTAGAAAAAAGAGTAACAAAAGAAAAAGCCCCACAGGATTAGATGGCCAGAGCAAACTTTTGTAATTCATTCCTTTATAAGAAGTTCAAAGGGAAACCTAATACTATCTATTGTAGCACAACATCATTTTTCTTAGGAGAATTTGGTTATCTCCCTTCTACCAAAGCGTTCTTCTGAGCTCACTGTTCTGAGTAACGTTAGCCCCACTCTTGCTAATGGTCTAAAATATTTACTTTGCATTAACAATGTGGTTTCACTTGACTGCTTCCAAATGCAGAGGCATTTTATTCTGAAGTGTTTGCTTTCTTTGTTATTATCTGCAAATGTATAACAAAGACAGTTATTTCTACTTCAATACCTTATAGTTAGCATACTAAATGGAGTCTGCAACACTAGTTATTTGCCCCAAATTCTAGCTCTGAAACAAAGAAAAACAAATACCAGCATCAGTAAGATAAATACTGTGAGCAGAAGATTCATAGATAAAGTGAGACTCATATATATATATATATATATATATATACACATATATATATATATACACACACACACATATATATCTGTTATTAATTTCCTGGACAAGAAGAACAAGATATTTATCAATTACTTTGTCCTGTTTTGGAAAATCTTGGAATGTTTTTCATACCCAGATTCCCTTCCTGAGGGGCTCCCTGTGATTGCCAGGTTCTAATTATCCTGCCATTCTGGCCACATGGATTAGGGTGGGCATTTTGAGCCTGGACAGTCAGTTCACAGTTTGGCTAAGGCCCTGGAAGTGAGCTAGCATGAAACTCTACCTAACACAGGGCTAGTGATTGGCTGGACAGGTTAAAGACTCTCTTTTGGGGACTTGAAATATGAAACACATAGAGAAAGTCACAGTTTGGGTGATTGCGCAGAATGCAAATGACACCCAGAGAAAAAAAGAGTAAGCAGAAGCCATGAGGCAACAAAGCTGTGAAACACCAGAAGCAATGAGGTGGAGAGAAGGAAACGAAAAATGGAAAGATATTATTAGGTAATTATAAGAGCAGAACAAGCAGAGAAGGTTTGAGTCACGAAAATGGCACAGGACTGAAGTAGAGAACCACAAAGGCTTGCTGCTGAGGGTTCAAGATAGACTAAAACTGGAAGGATTTTCCAATTTTTGTTCTTTCATGGGGTCTGATTATTGTGTCCCAGAATATCTCTACAATAAACCCTAAAGATCTGACATAAACCAAACGCTGGTAACCTAAAGGAGTCTACCTAAAACAATTTGGCTTCATGATGAATTTTAGGATAATTTTCAAGCATTTTCCATAATAATATGAAGTGCACTATGTAATTATTTGATTACCTACTTAATATCTGCATTTGAAATCACAATTGACCTCAGAGTAGCAGAATGAATATCTCTCTTCTGAAACATACTACACTCATATAATAAATAATAAAACATACTACACTCATATAATAAATAATATAATAAATGGAAAAACAATAATAAATATATAATTTAATACAATTACAATTTATATTTGATTTATATTTAATTTTAAAATACAATATTATAAACAATATTAGAAAAAACAAATGTTTCAATAAAATTATCAAGTTGAGTTCACTATCATTATTTAATAAGAATCAGTTATTTTCCTGTTCAGGATCCTATCGCAGTTTAAATCTTGTTGTCGTGGATTTATTATTGTGAACAACCAGGTACTTTTAGAGTGCTAATTTTGAGTGTAATGAATATTGCTTGAAATAAGAGGGCAGCTTCTGCATGTGGTGTTAGTATCGAGCAGACAGAGTAGGAGTCTTTCATTTAGAGACAAATGTGGACCACTGCCCTCTTCTGGACAGACTAGGAGGAGCAACAGAGTGTAGATGAGTGAAAAGTTCTTCAAATATTTTCTAAGTTCACTTCAACAATATTTAATAAATGTCAACAGGTGTGGATTTACCTGGTGAACCAAATCCCTAGAATGCTATAAATGATCCCTCCTTTGGAAAAACTTACAGATCTGATGGGGAAATGAAATTGTAAATGAAAGATAACTTCACTGGTTAATACAATAATCAAATTTTAAAAGTTTACTAGTATTATCATAACTTTGGGAAACTGTATTACTTCCATTTTTGTGAAACATCTTTGCTTTCTTTAGATGGAGACTGGAACTATGTACAAAATAAGCTGGTCAACAGCAAATCGTTGGAAGATCAACAGGCACAAAACACGATAAAATTGAATTTCACAAACTGATTAAAACATTAAACTAAAATGCAGACTTACATTGCTCTGCTTTCATAATAAAGATGGTTTAAGTAAGGTTAATCATGGGTTCCCTTACCTGTGCAAGGTTGCTCTGTCATTTTTGCTTACTTAACACTACAACTCTTGCCTCACGTAATGCAAACTAATTATCTACCTTTGGCACAGAAAGATCTAATGAACATTCCAGAAAGTGAACCTGGTTAATTTAAAGCCTATGAGACCCACTGGCAGGCTTTAAGTCTAAGCCCCCAGCTACATCTTTCACTGGGTGGTAGCTCAAGGGCCAGTCTGCCATTTATCCTTGCATATCACCACCTTGGGCTTCCAGGGAAGAAAGTACAAATTATTGGCAGGTGATATTCCGGAGTTCTTGACCACAGTGTCATTTAACAGCACTTCCAACAGTAATCAAATAGAGACAGTAGATTTATAGTCATTGGAGGGATTGAGAAAGGGAACATAGATATGGTTGTAGAAGTTGAAGAAATTTATAGGAAAAAAGAGGTAGTGGTTGTATTGAACAAATTTCACAGTATTTAACAAAAAGTCTTTATTTCAGAAGAAAAGTTTGCACACTGAAAATTGTGCTCTTCAACCTATTTTGTGTCTTCAGTGGCAGAAAGTTGACACCACTCTAGCAATAAAAGCAGGTGGCTTCCTTTGCCATCTCTTCCTTCCACCAGACAGCTAGAGTTGCACTGAACGGCCAAATTCATTCCAGTGTGGGAGAGCAGGTGGAATAGGGTCAAACATGAGGTCACCAAAATTTAAGATGGCCATAGAAATGTAAGTAACAATCAGGATGGCTCATGCCTTCTGTGCTGGTTGTCAGATTATTGCTTCTCAGCTTAAAACCTACTGTTGTTCACTGCCCTGCTTGTAATGCTAGCGCTCCATCATGCAGACATTTCTGCTTGGCCAGAAGAAGGTGTTGCAGGGACACTGCAGGAAGAAGGGGCTTTTCTTCTGTCTCTAGCGTGCCTTTTATTGGCTTGCTCCTGCTTAAGAAGTGGAACTCTGTCTAAAAATGATTCCTCCTTTGGGTGCTCATTCTCACCCCTAAATTCTATAGTGTGGTTTTTTTCCCGCTTTCTCAGTAACTAATCCCCTATAAATAGCTCATAATGTTTTCTACTCAACCTTTCATTTTGAAACAATTGTGTGCTTCCCGTCTCCTGACTGAACCCTCTCTGGCTCACCTTCCAAGCTGTGGGACTCCCCTCTGAAAATGTCTAATAAAATCAGATTTGGATATCCTTGTTGAAGTGTCAAATCAGTGCTTCTGAGCACAAATCTGTATTGGAGATTGGAAATCATAGCCCTCGTGCTGTCTCCATTCTAAAGTGGCTCAGGAGTTTTGGCTTGAAATGTTTTCATTCGTCCCATAGATTCAGTCACAGCAGTCTTGTGCATTCAGATCAGAAGCAGAAAAAAACAGTATGACTAGCACGATTTGCTGAAATTTTTCTGCATACACTCAACTCTAATCTCAAATGGACCATTTTATTGAAATAAAAATGATTCATCCACTGGGAAAAAAATTCCCTCTGCTATTTTGTTTTCTCTCTGGATTATGTGCTTAAATCTTTTGCCCTAGAGTTTACGCTTACAAAATTCACCACTTAGATTTACTTCCATGTTTTAGGCACCCTCATTCATATTGCTTCCTATGACCATTTCCTTGATTTTTTTTTATTACTTATCCCCCAAAATCATTGCTTACATTATTTAATTAAGGTAAAATTTCAATTTATACTATAAAAGGAAAAGATCTCTTCTTTTGCTTTCCAGAATTTCCAACAAGCACAGTATATTAGATGCTGATTTTTTTAACCTAAAAATCAGGGTTTCAAGTTTTTTAAGTCTTTTTATGCTGTGTTTAAAAATCCCCTCTTTACAGTGAAAACAAAGCAATGTGACATTTACACTGAAAAGTGATAAATTCCCCCATGTCCCTCAGAGTAATCATCATATTGACATGGACCTGAGAGCAAAAAGCTTCCCCAACTTTGACAAACATAATTTGTGCAAAGCCAAGCAGTTATAAACACTGTCAGTAACTGGAAGGTATAGATGCTTTGCAGGAGGCTTTGGAAGCTACATTCACCACACTCAGCTATTTATGATTATAATTCAATGTGCAGATGGTAGCTAGTGAAAGTAATACCCGAAATTAAGGAGAATGACAGCTGAAAGAAGTCTCTTCTGACAAATATGGAAACCGAATTTTGGACAGCCTAAGCAACTTGCTCAGAGTCACACAGTGGGAATGTAAATCAGCAGGATGTGGACTCTTCCTTTTTAATCTCCACTACATTGGACATGGTTAGGCCAGTGCTCATCTACTGATGAGGATCGCAGCTCCTAGTGTCCAAATTACTTTCAAAAGGCAACATGATTATAGTTAGTGTCAAACCTAGCCTTTGTAATCATCTTGATTTAAATGATCAAGTTTTTTTTTTATTATTATACTTTAAGTTCTAGGGTACATGTGCATAACGTGCAGGTTTGTTACATATGTATACTTGTGCCATGTTGGTGTGCTGCACCCATCAACTCGTCAGTACCCATCAATTCGTCATTTATATCAGGTATAACTCCCAATGCAATCCCTCCCCCCTCCCCCCTCCTCATGATAGGCCCCAGTGTGTGATGTTCCCCTTCCCGAGTCCAAGTGATGTCGTTGTTCAGTTCCCACCTATGAGTGAGAACATGCGGTGTTTGGTTTTCTGTTCTTGTGATAGTTTGCTAAGAATGATGGTTTCCAGCTGCATCCATGTCCCTACAAAGAACGCAAACTCATCCTTTTTTATGGCTGCATAGTATTCCATGGTGTATATGTGCCACATTTTCTTAATCCAGTCAAGTTTATCTCTAATTAGCTTCTTCTAATAACAAAACTATTTTATCATAAATGTGTTTGGAAACCCTAAAATGTATTTTGTATAACTAAGGAGGTTTTTGGTTCTTTGACCAGAGATAGGTGCAATTGCACTTTCTGCTTTCCCTTATAATAAACAGAAAAACATACAGGTGTGTAAGTAAGTTAAATTATCTAATATTTCATTACTACAACTAAAATCAGCTATGGTAATTCCACTGCATATTACACATTTTCATTTAGACCAACTACAAAATTTTTCTCAGAACAATTATCATAGTAGAAAAAAATCTTTAAAGATACATTTTAAACAATTAGTTCGTGGAGAAAACACTAGAATAAGGTCAGAAGAATTAAATTCTAAGCTGGGTTTTCTTACCGTGTCCGTGGTAATAGCACATAAGTCTCAATCATACTATCAGTAAAATGGGGCTAATGACAGATGATAGATGTTCTTTTTATTTCACAACGTTCTTATAAGGGAAATACAGGCAATAGGTAGGAGCTACTTTGAAATTTTATAAAGAAAATATCAATGCGTTTTTCAATATCGTGTTATAATGCTGCTGACTTATTAATTTTCAAAATAAATTAGTCTTATTTAATATTTGTAGTTATACTTTGAAGTAACCACCACAAAAAGTTGTTGTATACGATAAAATTCTGTTTTAAAAATGGATGCATTTTAATGTTGTAGGAACTAGACTTTATATTTAGCTTGGCATCTTCTTTTTATATAAAATGCAAGGCCAACTAAAGGTTTTTGCCTTCAATGATTTGGCCCTTGTCATGGGATTTCTTTTCAGACCACTAGATGGCGCAACTAAAGGTCTACTACATGTTAAAAGGCATCGTCAGAGGCCTAATGACAGACCGACCTCCTCTTTGAAGAAAAAAACGAGTGAGGAAAACAAGAGAGAGGAATGTTATGAACACCTGAAGTTACACAGTCCTTCCCTCGCAAAGGCAGAGGCGTGCAGAGTGCAGGGTAAGTTCAGGAAACCTGTTCCTACATGCAGTCTTTTTACTAACTCAGAGGCAGGGATCACTTCTCCTGTCTGGGCATAGGTTTCTTCATCTAGTCAATTCTCTTTAAATGCATTCCTTCTCTCTCTTTCCTTCCCTGGAGACAGGACAGAGATCATGAGTTCTACTGGCTGCCACGGTCTCTAGCCGCTCAGTACTTGAGAAGGATGATAATGGTGTTCGGTAGAAGTGTGTGGTCTGAGAGGGCAGCCAAACAAATTTTACAGCCATCAGGTTCTATTCCTGACTCTGCCATGTTCTGGGAGCAGCATATGACTACAGTAAACTTCTTCTGAACTTGGCCTAGTTCTCCGTAAAACTGACTGTATCATTTGACATCTGCCTTCTCTGAGGAGAGTTTACAAGGATTAATGAGATAATGCTGCCAACAGGCCCGACGTTTGAATGAAAGCTGCTAATTATTAACAAAGCCTCAGTGGGCAGGTCCATAACTAAAGTCTGACCTTTTATCTTTGTCAAAATGCTCCTTAAATGGGTGACATTATTGCTACAAGTAAAGGAACATTTTGCTGGAGAGGTAAAAATGATTAAGAGGAAGGACATCAGGCCTTTGAAGGAAGGTGCAAAGAGCAGGGACAACTGTCCTACACTAGAGAAGGGTGAAGGTGATGAATATTCTCCTCGTTGACAAGAAAGAATCTTGCATAGCAGTGGAAGTGGATCTTTTTCATGTTCACTGAGGACAGAAGACACAGGAAGGAATTCATCAGAATGGTTGATAAAGACATGAAAAGCTTAGAGAAGGGATATTTGGAAAGCAGATGTTGTGCATGTTTCTAATAGGGGAGAATCAAACAGACTTGTTTCTAACTTGGTAAAAATTGTGTACCATTAGGAGGTCAAATTTCATTAGAAGCTTCTTTACTCTTTTAAAGACAGAATATGATTTTTGAATATAATTTCTAAATGGGGAACATTGTGGATTTTTTTCATGGGTCTCTTCTTGCTGAGATACGAATTCATTTTCTTTCTTATGCTCTCCATAGAACATTTCTTACTCGATTCCTCTTCAATCTTTTCTTTTTTAATCTGGAGCATTGAAAGAACTCTTGTTCTATTTCCACGTATTGAAGACTTCATTGTCAGGTAAAGCGAGGAGTTCCTCCAGGAAGGGACTTGAGGAGCCCTTGAATGTGTTGGGCAAGGTGAGGAGCATTCCCAGGCTACCTCTTGCAGAAGAAAAGCAACTTCCCAAGGGGCCTGAACAAAAGACTGCTTTGATTCCTTCTTCCTCCTTCTTCCCCTCTTCCCTTCATCTTTTCTTTTCTTTCAACTAATTTTTATTGAGTATCTACCCGGTAAGAAGGCCTACATTACGCCCCACATAAACATGTACTTCCTATTGGCATATTTAATTTGACTTTCAGCTCTGTAATTTTCCTGTGGCTAATAGAGAAACATCCTGATTGAGGACCACAGGTAACAAGAAAGTTTTACATGAGACTTCCTAGACACCTCTGGGAAGGATTTATATGCGATATTTGTTAGCAGCTATTTTGAACTTAATGACACTAATTTTTAAAAGTTATCGTTTTTATTTTCTACTAGAGAAGCCTTGTTCCTTTATGTTCCTCTAATTAAAGTGAATATGTGGAATTATCTCTTCTGAGTTCCTTCAGAAGCTTTGCAGTGATTTGGATGGTGCCCTCAGCGCCAAGAATAGACAGTAAGAAAGAACCAGAGAATCCTCCCATTACACTGCACTATTCTAACTGGATCAGCCAATATTCTCTGGGCCAAGGGCATTTACAGTATTGAGCATATTTCAGATGATCTCTGACCCTACATCGTGTGACAGAATGTAATTCCAGATTCTCAGCAATGAGGTTGTGTATGCCTCTACTTCCAGTTGGTTACTCCTCTTTTTTCAACAGATTTTTTTTTGTTCTGTTAATCATCTTCTTAAATAAATAAGTGAATACATTAATAAATGGAAAAAGATGTGTACCATACATATACAAACATATCTAGAGGAATAAAAATTTTGGCTAGTTGTGCTAACATATCTTTAGAATGAAGTCTCCAAATTGCCCTTGAAATTATTTTCTTCAAATGTTCAAAGCCTAACAAATAACCTTAACCTTAAACACATGAGTCAGGTTTTATTGTCCACGTTCTATAAGTTTTCAGATTATTGGTCAATGTTCTACCGCCTTATGAATTTGCAAGACAAAGTCTTAAATTTTTCTTTCTTTCTTTTTTTTTTTTTTGAAACAGGGCCTCACTCTGTCACCCACGCTGGAGTGCAGTTGAATGATCTCGACTCACTGTAACCTTCACCTCCCAGCCTCAAGTCATCCACCCCTCAGCTTCCTGAGTTGTTAGGACTACAGCTGTGCCACCACGCCCAGCTAATTTTTGTATCTTTTTGTAGAGATGGGATTTCACCATGTTGGCCAGGCTGGTCTTGATCTCCTGAGCTCAAGTGGTTTGCCCACACTAAGCTAATGGGATGAATTTTGGCAAAGATCAAGAGGGAGTCATTCTCAAAGCAATCTAATTGTCCTCATTATAGAAAGACTATGTCTTACTAATCAAAGAGCCTAGAGGGCTACCAACTAGAAATGCAACAAAAAACAACCATCTACATTTATATATTACAAGTATTTACTTTCCATTAAAACAGCTGTTATTCTTAGGCCGGGCGCGGTGGCTCAAGCCTGTAATCCCAGCACTTTGGGAGGCCGAGATGGGCGGATCACGAGGTCAGGAGATCGAGACCATCCTGGCTAACACGGTGAAACCCCGTCTCTACTAAAAAATACAAAAAACTAGCCGGGCGAGGTGGCGGGCGCCTGTAGTCCCAGCTACTCGGAGGCTGAGGCAGGAGAATGGCATAAACCCGGGAGGCGGAGCTTGCAGTGAGCTGAGAACCGGCCACTGCACTCCAGCCCGGGCGACAGAGCGAGACTCCGTTTCAAAAAAAAAAAAAAAAAAAAAAAAACAACAACAACAACAGCTGTTATTCTTGTAGTATTGCCCATATAATTAGTTTCATTAAAAAATGTTTTATTTTATTTTTCAAACTACTGTTTTGGGATCTTACTTATATTCTGACAATATAGAAAGGGACTTTTTTCCCCAACCTGGTTAGTGGTGTGATAAACTCACTGTGCTAACGTTGGAAGATACTCGGATAACAGTTTCGACTGCATTATTCACTAGCCATGAAATAATACAAGTAATAACATCAGTAAATGGAAAAATCTTTCATTTGGATTGTATTTTTTAATGTAGAATTTTTTCCCACATATACTATGATTTACTGTTCATCATATTATTTCTGGAACTTAATTTTCCTATCTGGAAAATGGGGATAGTAACTCCAGTTCTGCCTACTTCAGAGGGTTACTGTGACAATGAAAGACAAAGAGTATGTAAAACTGCATTTAGGCTCAGAAAGCATGATGGTATAGAATGACAGCCATTCATGCACAAATTAACAACACTACATTAATAACCATAGGCCAAGATTTTTTTTTTTTTTTTTTTTTTTTGAGACGAAGTCTCGCTCTGTTGCCCAGGCTGGAGTGCAGTGGCGGGATCTCAGCTCACTGCAAGCTCCGCCTCCCGGGTTTACGCCATTCTCCTGCCTCAGCCTCCTGAGTAGCTGGGACTACAGGCGCCCGCCACCTCGCCCGGCTAGTTTTTTGTATTTTTAGTAGAGACGGGGTTTCACCATGTTAGCCAGGATGGTCTCGAACTCCTGACCTCGTGATCCACCCGTCTCGGCCTCCCAAAGTGCTGGGATTACAGGCTTGAGCCACCGCGCCCGGCCGGGCCAAGATTTTTTAAATGCTGGCTGAAGATGCATTTTCCAGTTGAATTTCTAATAACAGTGAGCTAATCCTGGATAATTCCTAGTTCTCTTCTATATATCAGGGCTGTGAAAGTTCTTAGAACAAATATATTTACAGGAAGTTCTATTTTTCTCTTGGGAAAATACTCTGGGAATGACTAAACAATATTCTCTGATACTACCAAAAACCGTCTCCCTCCATGTGCTGAAAATGATCATAAAGAAACTGGTTTGGGGCATGCATGTTGTAAGGTTGCCCTATTGCACTCCCCTTTTGTTTACCTTCGGAAAATGCTTTTCCCACTAGAAGACATACGCTCTACACACTCCTGTAGTCAGGAAAATCTATAGTTGCTTAAATGCATCTTTCAGTTCACAGTAGCTTTATCTCTGTGCTGAAATAAAATGCTTTTCAATTAGAATCTCCTTTCTCAGCACCTAACAATGAATGCAGATGGAACCTGTCCAATCTGAGCAGAAAAACCACCAAACTTAAAATAATCAGAGATTTTCAAGACATATCGACAGAGCTAAAAACATAGTTACCTGGGCAATTATGTCTGTAATTTCTGAATAACTATGGCATCTTCCCACACAGGATCGAGCCAGAAAGTCTTCTACAAGCCGTGTTCCAATGCCGTAACCCCTGTGGATGAAGAGTGTAGTCTGAAAATTCTAAGAAATTAGTGAAGTCTATCAGTTTTTAAGAAGGGATTTGTGTGTTTAGCACTTGTGCAAGAGAATCACAAATCAAACCAAATATGATGAGTCAAATGGCTTTTGGCCATGGGCTTCTTATTCGTCCCACAGACCACAGAAGCAGAGAGTAACACACCGAGGAAATATTAACTGTTCTCCTACAAGCAGAATAGTCTGCCTAGAATCAAGACTGGCCCAAACTTGACAATGTAAATTAAAATTAAGGAAGGCTGGTGTCTGTAGCCTAGTGTTTCTCAGTGGCAACTAATTTTCTCATCATTAGCTATGATGGATATCAAATGAGAGTCTAGCTAAAGTGTCTGCTACATGTGTGATACCCGGATGCTCGCTCTTCTCTTAGCATTGTTATCAGGGTAGAAGGGCAGGCATTTCCAGGATGAGCTCTGGAAGGAGGGGAAGAAAGGAGCAGAAAAAATTTTTATTGTCAGTGACAGTTTCGGCAACTTCAGACTCTGAAGTTTACTAAGAAAAAAAATCTCGTTTTTCATTCCAGGGAAACAAACTATGGGACTTGGGGGAAGGTATTGTATTATCCCCACCCCAAGAAAATAGCTCTAGTAGTGCCTGAAGTACAATTTTGAGAACCTGCGATTGAGATGTTATTATACACACACTGAATATGTAACTAAGGTGGCTGAGCACACACTTTCAATAAGATAAACTGAGAAACGACTAAAATTCCCAAAAGGATACAAAGAAAGGTCAAAGTCTCTGTCTTATAAGAACTTGCAATCTAGCTGAGCAAATGTGACCTTCAAGGTGGAAATCAAATGGAATGCTATTTTTGCCAAACCTCTATCACAAAATTGGTCTTTTAATTTTACAGCCACATGTACATAGACAAGTGAAACGATTTCCAGTGGAGCCACAAAACACCCAATGAGACACCACAGTGTTCAGAGGCAATGATTACTCCAGAGGCTCTAAAAAGAGATGAAATATTTGGTGACTAGGTGGTTGGAGGGAGACAGATTTGATGTGAGAGTGCTTATGAATTCAATGAATCTTGTGAGATATCCTATTTATATTTCTGATTGGATAGAAATATTCAGTTTAGCTTCCTTGACTTTAGAGAAAAATGGTTTATAATTTCAGCCAAGAAGCTCACACTGCAAAGACTTTTAACAATCAACATGTCTACTTTACAGAACTAGTTGTATCCGGATTAAAAAATATTTCCAGTGTTTTCTAATTATCACTTTGCATATCCACAGCTCAGCAACTGGGAACAGTGGTCAGAAGCCAAAACGTTATGAGCTGTACTATATCTACACATATTGCTTTGGTCAAAGGGTATGTTTCTGCAAAGTAGATATTTTATAAATTAAAAATGTAAGAGGCTCTCAGCAGAAGCTATAAATCTAAATGTGAATTTTTTTCTTAAGGAAAGATCTTTCTGCAGCTTCTCAAAAATTTATTATTTAATATTTCATTCATGTTTGTTAAATGCATACTCAATTAGCTAACCAAAGGTATTTTTTTAGTCAAATAAGTGAGCTTTTTTATTATTCACAGCTTTTTCACAAAACAATGCAAGTTTAACATAAGTCAAATAAAATGAAGTAATTTCTGGAAATGCTATGTCAGATGTTTAAGTGTGACCTTAGTGTAAAATAACTTTAACATTCCTCACAGCTATAGACAGTTCAGCTAACGAAGTGACCGAGAAATCTATAGGTGGACAGTTGGGCAGTTCTCTTCTTTGTGAATGCCCTTGACTAATTAAGTAGAAATGCCAAAAAAAAAAAAAAAAAAAAAAAAAAAAAAAAAAAAAGGCATGTGTACAAAATAAATTAGAACTTTTTAAAAAGAAAAATAATATGCATACAGAAAGAAGAAAAATGAGAGTTTTGAAAAAAGATTTTCAATCTTTATGTTGTCTTTTTCTGTATTTCAACTGAAAGTGCAATGAACCCTTTTAAAAAGCTCTAAAATGTTAGGCTAAATTTCCCCTTCAATCTGCCTAGATAAATCTTCTAACCAGTACACATTTTCCAGTCTTTCCTCTGTTAGAGTCCTCTTCAGAGTTTATAATTAAGAAGTTCAAAAACCATTGACAGATGTTTTATTGTTTGGCAATCATCTGATGATCACATAGTTATTCAGAGAAAATCAAAAGGTAGAATTTGTGCAGGAGGAATCTCCAGTAATAAAGACAAAGAGAATGGGTCTCATTTAAAAAGGAAGAAGTGAGTTTTTCTACCTAATGTGTTTTTTAAGAAAAGCATAGTAAGGATTAAAAAACATTCAAACAATAAAAATGCTATCTCAAACAAAATAAACTCTCCCTTTAATTCATAATTCCCATTTTCTCCATCTTCCCCTTAGGAAACTGCCATTATGAGTTTCTTGCATATCTTTCAATAGATGGTCTGTGCTTGTGTAAGCATATATTTATATTGGAAGGAGTTGTGTTAGAACAAAAGACTTCTGAAAAGAATAAAATTTGTTGTTCCGTCATGTTGTTAATAGAACAATTTCAATTTTACCACATATTTTGCTTATAAGCAACTCTTAAGTCACTTAAGAAATGATTTCTAACTGAAGAGAAAACATCCCACACTTGATATTTGTAGGAAAAATATTACTTTATTCTATCAAACCAAATGGCACTTGTAAGAAATTATGTTCAGCTTTCAGATGTGATTAATTGAGATAGAAGAACCGCTGCTGAAATGAAGCAAGGGAAGTCATCAGAGGCAGCAAGAATGCAGGTGATGTAAGAAACAACAGACATTCAATAAGAATGAAGGACTTACACTTACATTTTATCTAAATATTGGTTCACATCTTCATCTTTCTCATAATCCTTACACAGCTGGGCAACCAGAGCTCCATAGGTAAGGACAAAGAGATCTTTATTCTGGAGAAAAAAGGGGTAGTTTCTTGTTACAGGCAAGTTATGACAGTATACTACTGTATTTCTTTTTTTTTTTTTTTACAAAATCTGGTTTGAAGTAGCCTTAGAGGTCATCTGTACGTTTTTTCCTTCCTCCTATTATTGCAACAATTCGCACTTTTGAAAACAAATTATATTCACATTTGGATACATTGATGTGGGGTGGGGGAGAGAGAGCTGTTAAATAAAATGAATTTCTCAACATGAGAACATCCTTCTACTTCTATGCATTTGCTTACATGATAACTTGCAATGTATTTTCATGGAGGACAGTTTTTTAAAAATACTAATTTCTAACATAAATTTCTGTTTTTCTAAAATATATGCCAACCATGTTTTCAGTTGGAAGGAAGAATTGGATAAGACTTCTCAGGAGTCTGCACAATCCCTAATGGCTCCCAGATCTGCCAAGGAGACCTTCAGGATAAACCCAAATGTAGCAGCAAATTTGTGAGTTTCTTTTCTTTTTACTTAGAGAAAAAAGGGGAAAGTGATATTTCCTCATAGATCTCCAAAATATGTCACATTTTTAGAGTAAATTATAGATGAAAACTAAAGCTTAAGATAATTTAGGTTTGACTTAGGATTCTTCCAAGAACCTAATAATAAATCACAAGAAATGTCGGTAAATTATCAACATATAAGAGCCGCAGCAGAAGACAAAGTGCTGCCATGTACTAATGCTACAGCATAAAGATAAGCAAAGGTGAAGAAGAGGGAGAGAGAGAGAGAGGGAAAGAGAGAGAGAGAGAGAGAATGAGATTGTTGTAACTACCAGTAAAACAAAAGAATCTGAAAACAATAAAAGTAAAACAAAATTATACCCTACCTACATGCCATGGTCCCAACATTGTGTCCATTTATAATTAAGGCCAAACTGAAATAATGGAATTTCTTCTCTGTCCCTGATGGGTGGGCACTATTATATATTGAAACCTATTTTATTTCCAGCTGAATTTCTGGTTCAGTACCCATAAAGGCCAGCTTTCTCTATTCTGCTTCATGGCCAAGGATTGTACCTTGAACTGCCTGTTCAGTTGCGTCTCAAATCCATACCACAGATACTAGGAAAGGTCAACATAAGTTTATCTTCATAGTTTTTAAAACAATAAAAATAATCATGTGAATATCTGAGAGAACATCATTAACTATTTCAGTAGGTTATGAATGTATCAGGCTACAAATACATTTTAACTGCGTTATAAAATCAAGTGATTTTGGTATAATATGAAGTATGTATTATTTATCTTTAGCACTTGAGAGTCCCACAGGAAAATAAATCAAGATACCAGAATGCCAGAGGAGGTATCCGCAGGCATTTCAAACTGAAGTATGCCAGTTAGTCACTACAATTCTAAACCCCAAGTCTGAAATTACTTAATTATATCAAATGCCTATCAGTCTCCTGAAATAATTAACAGAATTTTAAAGTTAACAGTGAGTTTTTGTATCTGTAGCTTCTGAATGGCTAAAACTAAGAGGGTATTAAAGAATGTTATTTAAAACTAATCTGCAAAAAAGTAAGGTTTATAAATAACTCTTAACCTGGAATATATAGAAAGGATAATATTACATACCAAGTTACAATAAGACTAGGAAACATTTTTAAAGGCAATCTTTTTTTGATGACCTATTTCTATTCAGTTTTACACATAATCAACTATATATATACACACATATATATACCTATATACACATACATATATATATAAATTCCTATTTCCTGAAGTATGAAATACAAAAAATTGCTAATATTTTCATATTTTCTGTCAGAGGCAAAAAATAATTGACACTCATATGGATATAATTAGTCAGAAAAGAAGACCTTAAAGTCTGTATAAAGAATTGATTATTCTTTATGTGGGAGATAATCATAATTATTCCTGGATGTGTCATTTATGATTCACCTCGCTGAACCCTCTCTTTCCTCCACTAAAAATTCTTATGGCATCACTTTTTAAAATAAATCAGAAATTACTCAAGAAAACATTTTCTCTGAAGTAGAAAAAATCTCTTTGTAGAAAGATCTTACTATTTTATGGTATTCTGGTCTTCGGTGTGCAGGGCGAGACATAGTGCTTGATAGATGAAGAATGTGATCTTCAATTTATCTTCTTTTGTCTGTTTCTTAAAGGTATATCAGTCCAGGTCTTAAAGGTATATCAGTCCAGGTCTTAAAGGTATATCAGTCCAGGTCTTAAAGGTATATCAGTCCAGGTCTTAAAGGTATATCAGTCCAGGTCTTAAAGGTATATCAGTCCAGGTCTTAAAGGTATATCAGTCCAGGTCTTAAAGGTATATCAGTCCAGGTCTTTTTGTTTTGTTTTTGTAAGCTCTTCCTTGCTTTGAGACAGGAGTGCTACTTCTGCACTCTACTGCTTTTGCTCTTTGCTGAACTGAAGAGGGAAAAAAACCATAACAACAGGATTTTCTTATAGCCACGTAACTTGCCACGGATCAAATAACTGCTTCATTTGTAAGGATGAATTGTAATCTAGAGCCATAAAAGCTGATAATGTGAAGTCAGACCTGAAGCACTGAGACACAAAAAATTCTTTAGCCCAAGGGAGTTCTAGAGTGGTGTTTTGTTCTCATGCCAAGACATTGTTTTAAAATCATAAACAGAAAACTTTGCAATCCAAGATAGATCTAAATGTTAGCATTATTCAGTCTTGGATTGATTGTTGTAAGAATTAGAGAGACAAGATCAGCAATCCGTAGGTAATAAATCCTGAGTTCAAACCTGATCCCTTAACTACACCAATGGTTATCACATTGTCCCCAAAACCATAGATCCCTATCTTGTGTGATTGCAGTAGTCAAATATATCTGGTAACCTTTTTTTCTTTTCATTAGCAGCAATCAACAACATTAAGGAGTGACAGAACGGGCAATATTTTCTTACAAAACTGTTGTTCAAAATGGGTGCTCTACAGTATAACAAAGTATAATGATCTGGTAGACAAAGTAAGCCCTTAGCTTTCTTTTGAGAGATCTGGAGATGTTAGCTATTGAAGGCTCTCTTTATTTATGCAGAAATACTTAAAATTCAAATAAAAAATCCTTTCCTTGACAACTGCAGGGTGCAGAGGAAGATCAAAATCTTTCCAGAAACAGAAGCGGAAAATTCAGTTTAGGAAAGTAGTTTTCTACTACTTATAGTTTGAGTCCATTCGTCCTATTTGTTCTGGCAAATTCTTGCTATAAAGGGACAGACTCAAGAATACTTTGAAGAAAAGTGTAGTGTAGTTGAAAGAACCTAGGACTTGGAAGGCTCAGGCTGTTGCAGCCCTACCATTTATTGGCTGTGTGGCCTTGGGCAAGCCATTTTATTGCTCTATGGCTCAGTTTCCACATTTGCAAAATGGCAACAATATCACCCACCTCACAGAATAATTGTGAGAATCAAAGACACAGGTGTGCCATAAAACACATTAAAATGCACTATATAAAAACTAGTTATGATAGGTTATTCTTGTGGTTGGATGAATTGAATGGAATTTTACAATATCTATGGTATTTCCATGACTGCATATGTTCTATGACAGTATGATCTCAGGAAAATTAATTTCACTTGGTTGTGGGGTAGGGGTAGAGAGTTTTTTAGTAGCGATTAATAACAACTTATATATATACCAAATTTACAGTTTACAACATGGTTTTCATTTTCTTTATCTCATTTTAATTCAAATACAATCTGTGAAATATTACTGTAATTGTGGCCATTTTACAGGATAAGAATCTAAAAGTAGAGACGTTGAGAAATGTGTTCAAGGTTATCTGGATGTTGGCAACAAGAAGGGATTTGGACTAAATTTGATGATTCCAAATCAGATATATTTTGTACTGCACACACTCTAATTACGTTAGAGCAAACTATTTCAGAGTCGACTCACAAAGCTTACTAAGGTTCAGTGACAGCATGTTGCTGGGTCAATTTGTGGGCAATCCTGAGTTCTGAGTAAGATACTGCAGAGAATAACATAGAAAGGGCCTGTGTGCTTGCTGCGAGCTGATGGCAGTACTGGAATCAATTTCACCAAACTCTAATGGCTGTGGTATGGTCACATTAGGGCCATCGGGAGAATTCAGGATGTCACTGGGTGTATTAGAAAAAGCCAGCTTTTATTTCAGACTGACATGGTTCCCCTCTGCTCCATGACCTTCCAGTCAAGACACAGAGCTTGAGGAAGGAGCAGAGACCCTGCCAGGTGCTACTGTACAAAGCACAACCTGCACGACCACAGCTGTACTCACCATCACAGGGGACACTGGTTTACTGGTTTTCAGACTATGAAGCCTACTATTCTTCAGCAGCTCTTAGGATGCCAGTGAGCCCTGTGTTCCACAGACTCCTTTTTTAATGTAAAAGTACTCCTCCCTTAAATAGAAGAAAGCACAAAGATGATGTTTCAAGCAGGTACATGATCTATAATGTCTGCCCTGGCAGCCAACTAGGCAAGATATTTATTCAAGATATTATTTCAAGATAATGCATAAGCAAAGTTTTCCATGTTTAACTAAGAGTTCTTTAGTCTTGTTAGGACTAAATTTGGAACTGGGGTTAGGAGAAAGACACATTCTTAACTGGCTTAACTGCACTGCAGTCAGCCAACCCAAGGAAATGGTGAATTGAGCTATGCCCCTAGGCTGGTCCTTTGGGAATACGTGGGCAGCAGAGTAGACACTTGGGAAGGCTCTAATAAAGGAGGACATCCACTGATCTGTGGGTTGTATGATCACCCGCAAACTATCAGAGAAGACAAAGGTCTGAATGTCCCTAAAATTTATGTGTTTAAACTTAATGCCCATTGTGGTAGTTTTAAGAGTTGGGGCCTTTGGGGAAATGATTAGGTCATGAAGGCTCTGCCCTCGCAAATGAATTAGTACCTTATACAAGGGCTGGAAGGAAATAGCTTAGACTTTTGTTGCTTTTCTGCTATGTGAGGATATAGCAACAAAGTGCCATCTTGGAAGCAGAGAAGAGCCCTTGCCAGAAAACAATGCCAGCACCTTGATCTTGTACTTCCCAACCTCCAGACCTGTAAGAAATAAATTTCTGGTGTTCACTAGTCTGAAGTATTATAACATCAAAAAAGAACTAAGAAAATTGATTACTCATGAATGTAATCATTCACAGTCATTGACAAGTTACACATTGGCACTGCAGATGAAGTGATTAGTTCTTTCAACAGTAAGCAATAGTAAAACTTGGGAATTTATCATCTACAAACTCCTTTACAGCAAGAATTTTACAATCCAATAATGACATCTATCAATCAATGCTCCATCCTTTCCTACATAATTCCCTGAAAGAATGGTCTACAGTTTCCTTCTCTACTTCCTTACTCCCCATATACAGATGCTCCTCAACTTGTGATAGGGTTATATCTCGATAAACCAATCAGAACTCAGAATGCATTTAATATGCCTCATGTACCGAGCAACATAGCTTAAGTTAGCCTTCCTTAACATGCTCAGAACACTTACATTAGCCTACAGTTGAGCAAAATCATCTAACAGAAAGCCTATTTCATAATAAAGTATTGAATATCTCATGTAATTTATTGAACACAGAACTGACAATAAAAAAACAGAATGGTTGTATGCATGTTTGATGTAGGGTTTCTACTGAATGTATATTGCCTTCACACAATTGTAAGGTGGGGACCATCTATACTTTAATTAAGTTGATTTTTAAATATAAAATTATAAACATAAGGAGGCCAAACATGGTGGTGCTTGTCTGTAATCCCAACACTTTGGGAGACCGAGGTCAGTGGATCATCTGAGGTCAGGAGTTCGAGACCACCCTGGCCAACATGGTGAAACCCCATCTCTACTAAAAATACAAAAAAAAAAATACAAAAAAAATACAAAATATGAAATATAAAAATGCAAAAA
This sequence comes from Rhinopithecus roxellana, assembly GCF_007565055.1. Taxonomy (NCBI): domain Eukaryota; kingdom Metazoa; phylum Chordata; class Mammalia; order Primates; family Cercopithecidae; genus Rhinopithecus; species Rhinopithecus roxellana. The sequence goes on from NC_044552.1 coordinate 163,942,694, forward strand.
AAAATTAGCCAGGCGTGGTAGAGGGCACCTGTAATCCTAGCTACTTGGGAGGCTGAGGCAAGGGAATCACTTGAACCTGGGAAGCGGAGGTTGCAGTGAGCTGAGATGGTGCCACTGCACTTCATCCTGGGTGACAGAGTGAGACTCTGTCTCAAAATGTATATATATGTAAGAAATAAAAATAAAATTATAAGCCTAAGGAAAGATGTGGTATTTACTATCAAGCTTTACTAAACATGTCGCTATATACACTTCAGGCTTTGCTTTTTAAAATTTTTGTGTTGATACATGATATTTATGAGGTACATGGATAGAATATACAATGATCAAGTTAGGGCATTTAGGGCAACCATCATCTTGAGTATTTATCATTTCCATGTGTTGAGAACATTTCAAGACCTCTTTTCTAGCTGTTTTGAAATGTAAATACATTATATATTATTTATATATATATATATATAACTCTTGGACAAAACTTGCTAAGTTTGTTCTTTGTACATTTTATATATTTTCTGATATTTACTTGATTGATTTCTGATATTTACTTGATTGATTTCTGATAAAAGCATATTAAAAATATCTCTCCAGCCAGACATGGTGACTCACGCCTGTAATCCCAGCACTTTGGGAGGCCAAGGTGGGCAGATCACCTGAGGTCAGGAGTTCGAGACCAGGTTGGCTAACATGGTGAAACTCTGTTTCTACTAAAAATACAAAAAATTAGCCGGGCATGGTGGCACATGCCTGTAATCCCAACTACTCGGGAGGCTGAAGCAGGAGAATCGCTTGAACCTGGGAGGCAGAAGTTGCAGTGAGCCGAGATTGTGCCATTGCGCTCCAGCCTGGATGACAAGAGTGAAACTCCATCATATGTATATATATACACACACATATATATCCATAATTGTAAGAATTTTTCTTTATAATTTGATTAGTTATTGCTTTATATATTTCAAAGTTATGCAATCACAGACACACAAGTTGACAATTGCCAAAATTATTCCTTTTGACACTTTTTAGTTAAGTTTTGCCTTCTATTAATATTATTGTTCCCATTGATATATATTTCAGTACCTTTATTTTCAAGCATTGTGGTATAGTTTTGAGAGTATCACTTGTAAGCAGCATGACTCTATTTTTCAGTGACTTTGTAGGTAAGTTTAATCTAGCTCTGGAATAGTGGTTAAAAGCATGTGTCAGACCACCTAAGTCCCAATCCTGGCACTTCCGCTTATTTGTGTGTGATGGGCGGAAGGGCCACGTCAATGTTCCTGGGTAATCTCTCCACACCTTAGTCCTCTTATCTGTAAAAACATTGAGGATATTAGTATCTCATCATAGGGTTATTGTAGGAACTAAATAACATAAAGTTCTTAGAGCAGTAACTAGTGTCAGTAATTGTTAGTTGTTGAAAATTTTTTTTTGTTGTGATTATGGATGTATTTAGTCCCATTTCTACCATTATTTTCTGTTTTCTCTTTACCAGCCTCTTTCCATTGTTTACTCTCTCCTTTCTTGTCAATATTCTCTTTGTATTTCCTCTTTTTTGAATGATCTATGCGTTGGATTTCTATTCTTTTTTTTTTTTTTTTTTTTGGTGAGACGGAGTTTCGCTCTGTCGCCCGGGCTGGAGTGCAGTGGCCGGATCTCAGCTCACTGCAAGCTCCGCCTCCCGGGTTTACGCCATTCTCCTGCCTCAGCCTCCCGAGTAGCTGGGACTACAGGCGCCCGCCACCGCGCCCGGCTAGGTTTTTTTTTTTTTTTTTTTTTGTATTTTTAGTGGAGACGGGGTTTCACCGTGTTAGCCAGGATGGTCTCGATCTCCTGACCTCGTGATCCGCCCATCTCGGCCTCCCAAAGTGCTGGGATTACAGGCTTGAGCCACCGCGCCCGGCCGGATTTCTATTCTTTTAGTGATTACACTTATACCCCGAAGCCACCAAATAAATCAATGTAATTAACATTTCCATCATCCCTGTTCTAGTTGTGTTTTCTCAGATTCTGTATTTGTCTATTTGGCATCCATTAATTACAAGATCAAATAATGGCCAAGTGCTTACATCACCCCTGTGATCAAAGCCCATAATCTGAACCACTTCCTTATCTAATTTTCATTTACCAAGCCAATATTTACCCTCCCTTAGATAAACTATGGCCAGGTCACAGGCAAGTAGGGATAGCCTCTGTGCCCCAAGGCCAATCAGAATTGTTTAGTTAGCCAACCCTAAGTGTCTTCCCTGACCTCCCTTGCCTTTTCCACAGAGTGCAATAGAGGCTCAAGCTAGGCTTTCCCTGCCACCTCTTGTCCCCTGACCAAATCTGATGTGCCCCCATGATCTTATGTGGCAATAAATTATTTAAATGGCATTGGCCTCTTTGTGTTGTCACTCAGTCACTTCCCTAAATTAAAATTCCGCGGCACAAGTTGATACAATCCCAGAATTACAAAGGGATATTTCTCATATTCCTTTGTAATCCCTCTCTTCTTATCCCTACTTCCAGACTTCCTAGGCAAGCACTGGTCTGTTTTCTGTCGGTATAGATTAATTTACATTTCCTAGAATTTTACATTAAAAGAATCATACACTATGTACTACTTTTCCTGAATTATTTCATCCAGAAAATTATTTCTGAATTCATTCATGTTATTAATATATATTAGGTTGGCACAAATGTAATTGTGGTTTTTGCCGTTACTTTCAATCGTTTTATCCTTTTTTTTTTTTTTTTTTTTTTTTGGTGAGTAGTATTCCATTGTATGAACGTATAATACTTTGTTGATTCATTCCTTTGTTGATGAATGTTTGGGTTGTTTCCAGTTTTTGGCTATTCTAACTAGGGTTGCTATGGACATTCATGTGCAGGTTTTCATGTAGACATGTGCTTTTATTTCTCTTGTGTAAGTAACTAGGAGACAAGTGCTTATGTTATATGGCAGATATATGGCTACCTTTTAAATAAAATGACAATTTTCCAAAGTGGTTACTCCATTTCACATTCCCACCATGAGTATATGAGAATTTCAATTGCTCTGCCTCCTTGCCAACATTTGGTATGGCTAGTCTTTTTATTTTAGACATTTTAGTAGATACGTAGTGACCTCTTATTATAATAATATGTTGCCTTAGTTGTAACTTTTGAAATAAAAATTAGTTATTTCTGAAGTGAATGGACTTTTAAAAGATTATACTTGTGCCTATCATTATTTTTTGCTACTGTGTCTCTCCTCAGGGCTCATTTTACTTTTTGCTGTAATATATCCTTTAGTAATCCTCCTAATGAGGTTCTGTGGATGGTAAATTCCCTTAGCCTTGATGTGTCCTTATTTTGCTCTGTCTCGAATGATAGTTTGGCTGGTATTAAGCACTCTGAAGATAATGTCTTCCGGTCTTTATTGTTATTAATGAGAAGTCTGCTGTCAGTCATTGCCATTCTTTTGTACATTATCTGTTTTTTTCTTTCTGATAGTTTTAAAGAATATCTCTTTATTTTTCACATTCTGCGGTTTTACTCTGTGTTTAGTTGTGCATTTATATTTCTGTATATTGCTCAGAATACCCAACATTCTTTGGATATAAGAACTTTTCTTTGATTCTGCAAAGTTCTCAGTTATTTCTTCTTCAAATATTGCCTGTCTATTCCTTCCTTTTTTCTTCCAGAACTCCTACTAGACAGATTGTGTAGTTGCTTAATTGTTTTCAAAAATAATTATTTTATTTCTTTGTTTGTTTATACTGCATTTTGGGTGAATTTCTCAGTACTACATTTCCATTCACTAATTATGTATTTAACCATGTCCAGTTAAAAGTTTATTTGAGATGAGAAATGTATATCATGTTCACTTTTTATAAACCCAGTCAAACCTATTTCAGTGCCCTTTATATAGAAATTCTATAATAAATGTTTACTGGTTAAATACACACAGAAAACATCTTACTTTTTGTTTTTAGATATATAACTTTATTAAAAACCAAATATCGGCCGGGTGTGGTGTCTCACACCTGTAATCCCAGCACTTTGGGAGTCCAAGGTGAGCGGATCACGAGGTCAGGAGATCGAGACCATCCTGGCTAACATGGTGAAACCCCGTCTCTACTAAAAATACAAAAAAAAAAAAAAAAAAAAAAAAAAAAATTAGCCGGGCGTGGTGGCAGGTGCCTGTAATCCCAGCTACTTGGGAGGCTGAGGCAGGAGAATGGCGTGAACCCGGGAGGCGGAGCTTGCAGTGAGCTGAGATCGGGCCACTGCACTCCAGCCTGGGTGACAGAGCGAGACTCTGTCTCAAAAAAAAAAAAAAAAAAAAAAAAAATCACGTTTGCGTATAACCAAAAGATACCTATAAACAAATCTGCAACTTAAATTTTAAGCAGCACATAGCAATATGCTGTGAATGCAAGTAGATTTAAAATGTTTATGCGAAGTTAGAATATTTTGTTGTGATTTGGCTTTAGGGGCATCTAGCCTTGTTCTTTCCTTTGGGAAATCTTTTGAGCTCTTCTAGCAGAACCCTTAGGAACATTCCAGCCAGCCCTAAATTTTGGATTGCTCTAGTATTTAATAATTTCCATTAATAATTTTATTATAATTTTATGGTGACAAGATGCTGGTCTAGTACAAGGTTAAGAATGTCTCGTTTTGCTTTCAATGTTCTATTTGCTGGTGCTCAGCATTTTGCGTCATACAAAGCAGCACATAGAAAGTTGGAGGCAGCCTGCTTTCTAAGCGAGCCTCCTTTTTAATTATAGTAAAAAAAAGAAATTCCTCCCTTCACTCATACCTAAAGGAGCGCACCCTCAATTTCTTTCAGCTGTAATCAATCTGAGCTCAGCGTTTTCAAAGTACACAAGGAAAGATGCTAGAATCCTTTAAACATGTAAGGATGTTGGATCACTCGACACAACCAGTTAAACCAGTAAGATCCCATAAAATGGTTATAGCTGGTGGAGTCTAATGATCAGAAAGGGCCACAAGTTGATTTGTGTAAGAGCTTCCCATGATGTGCCCAACTCTCAACAGTATTGTGTCTTCTCTGCAGAGAAGTGGTATGTTTATCAATTCTTTAATTGCAGCCTTGACTATTGGTGGGCAACAGCTCTTCTCCTCTTCCACATTCAGCTGTCCTTGTCAGGTTGGAAAAAATTTCTATTATGGTTCTGCTTTTCTTGTCATTCCTGCCTTGATCCTTCTGATTGCTGGCTTTGCTCTGAGGAGCCAAATGTGGACAATTACCGGTGAATACTGCTGTAGCTGTGTCCCTCCGTACAGGAGAATCAGCCCCCTAGAGTGCAAGCTGGCTTGCCTTAGGTTCTTCAGCATCACTGGGAGGGCAGTTGTTGCTCCTTTAACCTGGCTGGCGGTGACCCTGCTGACAGGCACGTACTATGAATGTGCAGCAAGTGAATTTGCATCTGTGGACCATTACCCAATATTTGATAATGTCAGTGCCAGCAAACGAGAAGAGATCCTAGCTGGGTTTCCATGTTGCAGATCAGCTCCTTCTGATGTGATCCTAGTAAGAGATGAAATAGCTCTTCTGCACAGATACCAGTCACAGGTAAGTAGATTTTTTTCCCCCTGCTATGTTATCCCATAGAACTACAGTCACTGGAAACATTGCAGATTCCTACTGCTTCTCATATTCTCTGATTATAGAATACAATACTAGATACTGTTCATCAAAGTGAGTTCTACTGAGCGAATATACATAGTTAGGATGTTGGGCTTTGGAGTCAGCAGAACTGAGTTTTAGTCTTGCTTTGCCACTTATTAACCTGCAAAACCTTGAGTAAAATGGGGATATTAATGGCACCTACCACATGGGGTTGTTGTGAGGAATACATTGACCAGTATATCAGAAGTGTTTGATATGATTTCTAGAATCTATATTAAGAAATAGATTTTAGATATTATAATGAATATTATTGCTATATTAGTAAATCCCATCTTCTGTATATATATTCTTAAATATGCATTCTTATATATTACTATTTCATCTAAAATTATAGAAAGCTTAATTATAATGAAAAATAACTCCAGTTGTGATTCTAAATTTGGTGTCTATGAATAGGTTTATGTCAGAAAGTGGGGTGGGGGGGAAGAAAGCCTGAACCCTACTACATTTATAGGTTAAATTTTTTAAGTGCTATTGTGCATTTTGTCAGTAGAAAGAGTGACATTGGCTGTCATCAATTTCTCCAAGGGATTTGAGGAAAAAACACATTTTGAAACCACTGTCACATAGTAAAAGCATAGCTTTTTAAAACTACTTATTGCAAAGGCATGCATATTTTTTCACTGGTAATCTTAGAGTTACTACATTGTAGAAATGCTGAAGTTATTTAGTTGGGAAAAGCTACCATCAAGACACAGAATATCAAGTTATTGCAATATGGCCCAATTTTTAAAAAGTTAGAAATACCATTAGATATGCTGTGTCTTAACTTTTAAAATACTAGCCCTAATGCTCAGAGGAGCTATGTAAAAGTATGTGAAAATTCAAAAAATCAGTAAAGTATAACTTAAAATAATTTTCTTGCTTAAGAAAAGCTAAATTGTAATACGCATTGGTAAGATTTTCTTAAAGTCAGAATAAAATGTGTTATTAAATGCATACACAAATTTCTGTGGAAAGACACTTTTACAGTTCTGAGTACCATTGCCAGTAGGTTGTTTGGTTTTGTGACAACAAAACTTACATTTATTGATGTACTTTTCATATACTGTATAAATATTTCATATCTTAATTCTAGTTCTGATAATATTGAGAGATGGATATTACTACCCCATTTTACAGATAAGTAAATCAAAGCTCAAAAAGTTTATGTAACTTGTATAATTCAGGGCTAATAAACTGGATCAAGATATCCCAAGATCATGCTATTTCCTTTTCATTAGGCCGTCTTCTGTGACTGTCTCAACCTTCAATCACATTTCATTAACATACGTTATTTTTCAGTTAGATTTTTGTGAGTTGACCACAAAATCGCCTTAAATTCAAGTATCTTCTTTGCCCATGCCCCATTCTAAAACATCTTCCTGACATTAACTTCACCCCATTTCAATCTACCTTCTAGACATATGCCAAAAATATCTGTCTAAGTGCAAATTGAATGATGAGATCCCTTCCCTATGCATATGAAGCCCTTCAGTGATTTTCTACTAGCCTAAGAACAAACCCAATTTCTTGGCATAACATACAAGGCTTCAACATCTTGCCCTTGACCACTTTTACATGACTCCTACGAGCATATGAGTCCAAATGTCTTGAGGTTCTGCCAACTATTCATGCTATTTTTTCTTTACCTTCTTAGAACTCTCTTTACCTTCTTGCATCTGGTGAACTTCTTTTTAATAATTTAGGCTTTTGCATTATCTCCTCTGGGAAGTATTCCCTGATACTCCTTTCCCTTAAGTGAGTTCATTCCATTGTGCTTCCTCGGGTGCTCTGATTACTCATATCAAAAACTATCCCATTGTGTCATATTTCTTGGGTTGCTCATTTATCTCCCTTTTCAGGCTTAAAAATCATAGAGAAAATGAATGCATCTTTAATTATTCACATCTGAGTTCCCCATAACCAAGCATATGTATTACACACGGGCGAAGGTCAACCTGGAGCTCAGTAAATGATTGTTTATAGATTAATGGGCATCTGGGATGGCTTTTCCTCTGCCATGCTGGCCTCTGTTTAGTTAAATGGTAATAAATATCACTTTATAGGTTTTAACCTCCATAGAGTACAACTATCCCACTGTGCACACACTGGAAATTCCAGGCCTGTTGATAAATCACAAGATGTAGAAGAGGCCTTCAATACCCACACTGTGACTGCATACTGCTACCATCCCCAAATATGTGGAACTTACCTCTCTCACTTAACATAAGAAGTGCAAAATATTGAAAACAGTAAAATGAAAAGAAAGAAAAGATTCTAAGAATAAAAAACAGCCATTTGAGTCCATCTTTAAAAGCCAACACGAAATAGTCTCAAAAACTAGTTCATTTTCCTTTTAAAGTATGTTTCAAAGACACATAATGAAACTGGTCAGCAAATGATTATTTGAGGACAAGGGAAATGAAAAGGAAAACAATAATGTACTACATGGCACAGTGACTATGCTATTTTTTTTTTTTTGTCTTTTTTTTTTTTTTTTGAGATGGAGTCTCTCTCTGTCACCAGAGCATTTTTATGGCATGATCTGGGTTCAGTGCAACCTCTGCCTTCTGGGTTCAAGCAGTTCTCGTGCCTCAGCCTCCTGAGTGCCTGGAATTACAGGCATGTGCCACCATGCCCGACTAATTTTTGTATTTTTAGTAGAGATAGGGCTTCACCATGTTGGCCAGACTGGTCTCGAACTCCTGGCCTCAAGTGATCCACCTGCCTGAACTCCCAAAGTGCTGAGATTACAAGTATGAGCCACCATACCCAGCCAACTATGCTATTTAGAATACATTTAGATACATGAGTCTGTTCACTGACTTGCTTTTTAGCTGCAAAAGAGGAAAGAGCAACTCAGGAAGAAATATCAATGAACACCTGTTGGTACATCACTGAAGATGCCTTAGAAGGTTACTATTATTATGTATCATATCATTTTCATCACCATCATTATCAAATATTTATTAAACACTCAAAGGATGCATAGGCCTGTACCTGAGAGTTGAGAAGTAAGGTTGAACTAAAAGCAAAGAAAGGTATATATCATATGTAAGGTTAATTGGTGGGTTATAGCATCTGTCACTTCAAGGACAGTATTTAGAATCCATTCCAAGTTAACTGGTCAAATTTCTTTGTAACTCAAAAACCTAATTGAAATGGCTGGGCCTATGCCCTCCATCAGATCTATTTCCAAATCATATCATTAAAACGTTGTTGATATATTAAAGATGGGAAAAGCAAATTTTATGCCCATATTTTAGTTCTTAGGTTTGTAGGAATCCCTCCTCCCATGGCTGTTGCTTGAATATTTGATGTATTGATACTTCCTGTTTTTCTTTCTAATAATGATGTGAAGATGCTGGGTTGGATTTTGATCACCTTGGCAACCATTGCTGTCTTAGTCTCCTGCTGTGTGGCAAGGTGCTGCTCTCCCCTCACCTCTCTGCAACATTGCTACTGGACCAGCCACCTCCAGAATGAGAGAGAACTCTTTGAACAAGCAGCAGAGCAGCACTCTCGGGTCCTCATCATGCACCGCATAAAGCAGCTATTTGGCTTCATTCCCGGGAGTGAAGATGTCAAACACATCCGTATTCCTTCTTGTCAGGACTGGAAAGATATTTCAGTACCCACTCTTTTATGCATGGGTGATGACTTGCGAGGCCACTATAGCTCCCTTGGAAATAGAGTGGATGAGGATAATGAGGAAGACAGATCAAGAGGTATTGAATTAAAACCTTGATTACAGCACCTTTCTTGAGTCACGTTGCTTAGTAGATACTTGGCTTTTATGATCAGGGTGTTTCAATGTAATCTCTTCATCTTTTTCTTTCTCTTCTGATATTTGTTTACGTAAGTCCATCTCAAATATTATTTCTAAAATCAATTTATTAGATGATTGTGCCAATCTCTCCTTTTGAAATTTTGCCATTGGTGTGGTAATGCCTAGAGTGGAATGTGAAGTCATGTGGAAATTTGCATCTTAGTTGTGTTACTTAGTAGCTGTATGAAAATTAATATTTCTGCGTGCTATTTTGTCACCTGCACATTGTAGCTACCTACTAGAGTTATTATGAGAATTAAACATGAGAATACAAAGTGTTCAGCACAGTGTCTTTCATCAAAATAGATGCTAATAAATGTTACTTTGTCTCTTTTTCTTTTGCATTCCATGTCTTCTATCACTGTTTTTCCTGCCTCCATTTTCTGGTTTTATCAGTTTCTACCTTTATATAATATCCAGAACTTTTCGCAGCCTCCCCCTCTTTCTTCAGACCTAAATATCTGACCTTTTGGGAAGCAGGACAAAAACCCCTTTCTAATCCGGTCACATGTGAGGGAGAAGCCCATGCAGGAAGGTCTTGAGTTATCCTACTACAACCTGGGGACAATGATATATCATTGTATCACTATTAGTATCATGTTATTTGTAGCACCTCCATACTAGGAGCATTTTTATGGCCACTACATATAAAGTTTCTTCTAGAAAGCTTCTCCACTGTGCTCTACTACAGAGATACCATTTGTACCTTTTCATTACCAAATTGCACCTTTGCCCTCAAAATCCATTTGTGAAACCAAAACTGCAATCTGTACTTGTATATCCATTATCTGTAACTCCAAAAGAGAATAATTTCTGCCTGACATTGCTCTGCCTGGCTTTACTAAATGCAGCCTACAATATCTGGACAATTTTCTAATTTATCTAGATTATTTCTGTGATATATAGTGACTCGTGCTTGATTTTTGCTACATTCACTGAAGCAACTTGCTCATTAGCAAAAATAAGCTATCTGAGGCTGAGGGCTTCTGTTTATTTCTTTAGTCAAAACGATACTTACTGGACAGTGGACCAACTGCCAATAGTCAATCCAGTTTTCAAGACTCACTTTCAAGGAGACCAAGGAACTTGACTATACGATCTAAAATGCAATCAATTACTTGGTAATCTACTTTTACACAATTATGGAAGGTTCTATTTTGTATAAAGTTCTGGGTCCTTGAACTTAATAAGAAGAAGCGGAAAATGATTTTTAAAGAAATTGAAATGTTTTCAGGTTTTGTTTTGTACTCCAACAAGAGACTGCATATTGAAGTTCTTTGCTGGGAGAACTGTCCTGTCCTCACCATTACTAATCTGTCATCTGACCTAGGAAAAATCAGTCCATCTCCCTGGGGCCTGGATTTTTTTTATCTATTCAATAAAAAGGGATGATAATGTTTTACCTCTTGGAAGAAAATAACTGAACTAAATAAGTGCTTAAGGTCTCTTTTATACCAAGTATGATTTTTATGTTTATGTTTATATATATACAGGTCAACATGCATACAGCTTTCTGAAATGATAGTAGACCCAGGTTACTTCTCTTGGAAGGAAAATATCCCCAACTCTGAATCTGAGCTTTCTCTGAAGACATTTACTGGCATTCCACTTTTAAAAGAATGTTAATGTACTGACCTTTTTCAAGTCATCAAGGAAAGCCATTCCAGTTTGTCAACTAACTTTACACCCAGTAGTGATATGACATTACATGAAGGATGTTAAAAATACAAATAGAAGTACGTTGTGGAAGGCAGCTAGGGTTCTGGTTTCACTCTGATACAAATGAGCTGTATAAATATGGAATATCACTTCCATTTTGTTCCCTAAGGTCTGCTCCAGTTCTAATGCTCCAGTTCTAAAATTCTGTTTCTATATACCTGATAATTTTTTATATCCCTCTGTATTGGAACATACTAGTTAAATGGACACTTTCAACCACGCTCAGAATTAATTTATTAGTTGTCAGGAACTATACCACAGTAAAGACTCTTCAATAAGATTTTCGGTTAACAACAAAATCAAAGAATATTTGAAGTTATAGCATTACATCATCAGAAAGAAGATTAATAGTTGTTTATACCCTAATACCAGGAAACTATTTCCACTAGCTTCTGAAGCCCTTTCTACATCAAACTCTTTTAGTGCATGATGTAAAAATTTTATATTTTGAGCCAGTTAATCATGATCTTCTCCTGTAACTTTCTGGCAAAGGATTCTAAGTATTCGTTGGCTCTTCTACATGGCTTCAGAGTGATTTATAGCATCTATGTGAACACTTAAAAGGTAGTACACACCCCTGGGATTTCATCATACAGTACATTATCTATCTCAGATCACATAAATTGAATTTTTAGTATTTTGAGGGGGGGCTATGGTCTATAGCATTTTTTGTTCCACAGCTAGTTAAATGAAACTTTTTCATTATGAACATGGTACTCCTTCCCCTTTATGCTTAATGGATTTATGTAATTATAAAACATACAATTAAAGTAATTATGTGCTAATACTACTTTATATTTTGCTACCAAATGCCTTTGGCTACCACATCAAACCCTGGAGCTTGACATATATAAACCTGCTCCTTTCTTAATTTCATTAGCTCCTCCACAGTGCCACCATGACCTAAGTTGCCTCCTTCCCAGGAGACAAATACAAACCAATGTGTAGATGTGTTTTACTCAACTTTCTTTGTTTTCCAAAGCTGAATTGTAGAACCTAATTTATACTCTGTCCTTCTCTGGGTCTCTTTTCTCTGTTCTCAGTCTTCCATTCATTTTTTGTACAAATTCTATTTGATTGTAATAAACAACAGTGAAATTTTACTAGCTGTTTTCTTGCATTTGGTTTGTAGCACAAAGGGAAATCACATTAATCCTATGAAAGTTTGAAGTATCATGGCCAACAAAAGGCCTTCTGAATGCAAGACTAGGTAGGTCTTTGCTATCTCGAAAACATAAGGTATGGAGATACAACTTTAACTTCTAAATAGAGTCTATGGAAAATTAGTACCAGTCAATAAAGAACAGATACTGGCAGGCTGAGGAGCACAGACAGCTACACAACTGGCTTCTTAAGCTGGGGGGCGTAAATCCATAAATGTGATGTCTGGACCGAAGAGCACTGAATACAGAGAAGCAAACTGTATTATTCCTGACCTGAATTATTTTTCTGCACTAACAACCAAGTATGATTAAGCTTCTGTAATTTCAGTATACCGGAACTTCAGGAACAAAACAAAACGCATGAATTTCAAATATGGTTTCCTCTGCTGCCACCTAGTGGTCGAAACAGGTGTCTGCGCCCATTTGTGGTGATGGCGGTAGCAGTAAAAATAATATGTAGTGCTCACTGTATGCCAGTTACTTTCAACAAATTATCCTAGTTACACCTTTCCACACAGTCACAAATAGTCACCTATTGACAGTAAGTTGCTGAAATGACATTAAATAACATTAATTCTTTAATTCATTGCGTAATTAAGATACAGAGAAGTAATTGAGATACAGAGAAATTAAGCAATGTGCCAAGGGTCACGTAAGAGTTGAAGCCAGAATCCAGCCCTGGATCCTGCACTCTGCAGCACTGTGCTGGAATACAGCAATGAGGTATGTTATCAATCTTCCAAGGCCTTGTAGGTGTTAGGAGGATATTCCTAATACTTCTGTCAATGAATAACTGAAACATCCTGGGCTCTGACTGTGTGTTGCCGTATCACATAAGCCGCTCTCTTTCCACCTAAATCATACCTGCATACATCAGGGCCCACTCTCAAGGCACTATGCTTCTTAGCAAAGTCACCTGTCCACTCTCACTGGGACATCACATTGGACCCGATCTCCCCAACAGCCAGTGGCACTGATTCTATTCGTTGCAGACTAACCACACACCTGCTCTGGAGTCTCAGCTGTTCTCTTTCTCATGCATGGCATGGGCATGGCACTACTGTAATCTGTCCATTTATTTTGGGTAGGCCATTGTTATGAAGTGTCAAAACAGGGATCAGGAAAACACCATCTCCTATCATTTATGTTGTCTTGCACAAGTCAATCTCTCTGGGACTTCAATTTTCCCCTCCACGAGAAAGGAGAGGGTGATTAAATTGCAAAGGTGGTTGATTAAACCATTTTGAATCACAGACCCCTTTGAAGAGCCATTCTGGGGAAGCTTTTCTGAGGACATATCCAGTGCATACACACAGACACCAGCTCACACACCTCAGAGTTCTCAATACTGTTATAGGCTAAATAATGGCTCCCTGGGGATGTCCATATCCCTGGAACCTGTGAATGTGACTCAATATGGCAAAAGAGACTTTGCAGATGGATCAAGGTAAGGATTTTGAGATGTGGAGATATAATCCTGGATTATCTATGTGGGCCCAATGTAATCACGAGGGTGCTTATAAAAGGGTTGCAGGAGGAATCCGAGTCAGAGAGAAGGCAAAGTGACAACAGAAAAGGAGTGTCAAAAAGTGTCAGAATTATGCAGCCTGAGAAAGACTCGATCAGCCATTGCTGGCTTTGAAGAGAAGGGGGTCATGAGCTAAGGAATGTGGGCAGTCCCTAGAAACTGAAAAAATCCAGGAAATGGACTCTCTCCAAGAGCCTCCAGAAGGAACACAGCTCTGCTGACACCTTGCTTTTAGCCCACTGAGATCTGTGTCTGATCTGTGCCAGAAGAGTAGTAACTACATACTGTTCTTTTAGTTACAGAACTATAAAATAATACATCTGCAGTGTTTTAAACCACTAAATTTGTCGTAATTTGTTACAGTGGCAATAGGAAGCTAATATACAAACCAATACACTTCAGGAGCTTATGAACCCACAAGGCTGTTGAATGAGACTCCCTGGATTAAGACCTCTAGGTCATTTCTAACACAAGCACACTGATTCTATATGTGCTGACATTCTGCCTTGGGCAAAACTATTGCTCCTGGAAAACAAATATATCTATAATATAATATTTTATGAATACAATTCAATGTGCTCTAATATTTTAAAGTGTGCTAAAGTGCAGAAAGAGCTGAATATAAACTTTATATGCATTTATAGATGTTTTACCTTAAGCTGCAAATAAACATTTAAATATATTTTCCTTTTGTAGTTGCCAGTTAGCGGCATCAACAGAACTATTTACTATAAATTATTTCGTAATATAGACATATGTTGGCACTTGAAATGTGAGAAAGCAAATGCCAAAGCACAATCAATCAATCTCTGGATCTACATGGTGTTTTGATTTCACAAATTTCATAAATCAATAATAGGTCGTCTATTATTGATAAGTTTATACCTGCCATCATTCTTTCATGTTGAAATAACTTGAATTTGGAAAAGCTGCCTACAAAATAAGCATCTTTAGTCTAATGATGATTTAATAGATCCTATGCTGTCCTGTGAGACAGGTTTATATTTCATGGGGAAGATAATGCAAAAAGCAAAATTCATCCAAGTTATTACCGGCAGAGCTAGAATAATAATTTAATAGGCAATTCAGTACTGCCCGCCATCGGGGAGCCTGATGTTTTAAGCTCCTTCTGGGAAATTGTCTGGGGCTCACTGGCATGGGGTGCCCTGAGCCAGACCAGACTGCAGGGACCCGTCGTTTCTTCCCTTCCCCACATCCCTGCACTCTGCGACCCTCTTCCCACAGTGTGGCATGCCAGGGGTGTTCTAGCTGGAAGTGCTAACTCCCACCTGCAGCTCTGGAGCCAGTGAGGTGGTGGCAGCAGCAGGTCCTTTCCTTGGTGTGCCGCTGCACTGGGCCCAGGGTGGTCTCCACTGTGTGCCGCGGATCAGGCCATCCTCTGGGGTGGCGTGTCTACTACCAGTGCTCTGATGGCTTTGAGGGCTCTTACAGATTGCTGTCCTTTCTGGCTTCAGATCAGTGTGGTGAATCTGTATTCTCTTGGGTTGGTCAAGGACATTCCCTGCACTGGAATGGAACCATTTATCTGGCACCACCCCAGGACCTTCTCCTATCTTCCCACTTGGTGGCCAAGTGTAGAAGGTGGGGTGCAGCGATATTAAAAGAGACACTGTTTTAGGAATGTGGTGATTATGGCCTAAGGCATTCAAGAAAAGACATAGTTGGAAGATGTGTAGTAAATTTAACCGACTAGAGAAAAACCATTCCCATTTTCCTGCATACTTTGGGTAAAATTTCCATTTGTGGTCATCAATAAAGAACATTTTTTGAGAAAGACTTTGGAAGCCAGTATTCGGGAGCAGCAGGATGAACGACGCAACTAAATGAGTAATGATGTGACCAGCATTACAAAATAAGGTGTACAAAATACTGCAGAGGCAAGAAGAACAATTTTGTTTTGCTAGAAATGACAATTAGCCACGGGATTGTGTGTAGCAGCACTGCTTTTTTTTTCTTCTAAATCATGGTGAGAGATATGAAATTAGACAGCAGTGCATTTGACAATAAAGAACATGAAGAGATGGCTTTTCTTCCTGAATAGGAAAAGATGGTGCCTGGACACCATGGAGAATCTTCACACAAACAGATTAAACAAAAAGAAATGTATATGCATTGTCACAGGATCCTTCAGGTGCTGCTTTACCAGCTGGACACCTCTGTGGCCAGTGGTACCTCTACTTGAGTTTTGCTTGTTCCTGCTGGGCTCGTTCAGCCCACTTGGCCCAGCAGGCCGTGCTTGCTTGTGCTACCGGCCCAGATCCTACGCCTGCCCAGAGGGAAACAGGTGCGGAGCGGCAAAGGGTATGTGAGCGAGCAAGTACAGGGTCCAGCCACTGTACACAGCAAGCATGCCAGCTGCTGCAGCAGGGCGGGTAGCTCCTGGCACCGTCACCATGCGAGACCGTGGCTGGACCAGACATACCGCAGTTTCCACTGTGGAAACCAGTGTCTGGATGAGTCGAATGCGGTGGCACCCAAAAACGCAGAGATTCCAGGAACCACAGAGCTCCAAAGAGGGTGTTACAATGTGTCACAGCCCTGGCTCAGGGAGCCCCGAGGTCTGGGCTTCCAGAATGGCCACAGCTTCTCTCCCTCTTGTCACCTGCAGTGTGGGCAGCGGGGATAGGGGGCATGTTTTGAGGGAGTGTGTTTCAGCCCGTTTGTGTTACAGGTCTTTCGGTCTCACCACCCCGCTCTGGCCCGGCCCTGTGGCTGCTTCCCGTCATGTGGGGCAGCCGCCCAGCCCTAGCAGAAGGTGAGAGGACTATAGTGTTAAAGCTCTGGCTTGGGGAATCCCAAGATCTAGGCCCCCGGAAGGGTTGCCCCTCTTCATTTCTGCAGTCTGGGAGCGTATCACCACCCACAGCTCGGCAAGCAGGCCAGGAACATGTCACAGCCCCTTTAGCTCCCAACTGCAGTTCAGCAAGGACCAGAAAAGTGTTACAGCTCCTTTTGCTCCCGCTGTTCAGCAGGTCCTGAGTTCTTGTCCTTCGTCCAGAAAGAATGAGGTTATGCAGAAAACTGGAGGGTGAGCAAGGCAGAGAAGAGCTTTATTGAGTGACAGAACAGTGCTCAGCGAAGAGGACACCCAAAGTGTGTGGCTACCATCCGCAGGCAGGTAGTAGCTATGAGTGTCTTAGCCGGCCTGAGTCCAGCGGCTTTTATGAGCTCAGAATGCAGGAAGTGCATGCTGATCGGTCCATGGGTGGGCCAAGAAAAAGCACCACTTAATTGGTCCAAAGGTATCAAGGAAAATCTCGCTCCAGGTTAGGGACTTCACTTGGAACTGATAGCCCAGCCCCTAGGCTTCAGGCTGTCCCTGGCTTGAAGATGGAGTTTCACTGGGGACCTGCCCCTTCCCACCTAGGAACCTGTCTACCTCCCGCTGCCATCAGTAATTCTCTATTATTTATTCCAAATCTTCATCAATAAGTCATTATATCTTACAAGGGCCCATGAGTTTTAAAAATATATTTTTAAATACAATTATATAAGATTGTTTATAGAGACAGGGACTCTACAAAAAAATTTTGCCACCAGGACACTACATACCTTAGGGGTAACCTCAACTCAACCCTTCACTGTATTTTCTCAAAGGAAGCCAGAGAATTGATGACTTATATTTAAATTTTTCATTTTAATTCTCATGTTCTTTCTATACATTTAAATGAATTTATATTGCATTTCACTAACCGTATCTTCTATCTCTTTTGCTCCTTTGTTTTCTTCTCCCCATGTCTCAATCCTTTTCACATCCAAAGCAAAGGTAGGGGGTTTGTGGAGAGTGGTGAAGAGGGAGAGGAAAAGAGGAAGAGGAGGAAAGTCAAAGTACATCAAAATGGTTATTACTAGGGTAGGAGGAAAGGAACATGTACAAACTTTATTTTTTGTCTTCCCACCTTATACTTTGTTCTTACATGCGAGGAAATGCTGGAAGTGTAGCTCACTTACACCTAGCGTTGTCCCTGCTTTGTTGTTACCCAGAATTGAGGCCCCTATATGTTATATGGTTCAAGAACATTAGCATCAAGGCTGTTAGGAGAAAAACAACTCCATGCATAAATACTACTTGTATGAGTTCATTTTCACACTGCTATAAAAAAACTACCTGAGACTGGGAAATTCATAAGTAGGTTTAATTGACTTACAGTTCCGCATGGCTTAGGAGGCTTCAGGAAACTCACAATCATGGCGGAAGGCAAAGGGGAAGCAAGG
Source organism: Rhinopithecus roxellana (assembly GCF_007565055.1). Lineage (NCBI taxonomy): Eukaryota > Metazoa > Chordata > Mammalia > Primates > Cercopithecidae > Rhinopithecus > Rhinopithecus roxellana. The sequence continues at coordinate 163,960,822 of NC_044552.1, forward strand.
CACGTATTACATGGTGGCGAGAAAGAGAGTGGTGAGGGGTGGGGGAACTGCCACACTTTTAATCCATCAGATTTCACTAGAACTCACTATCACGAGAACAGTAAGGGGATGTTCACTCCCATGATTCAATCACCTCCCACCAGGCCCCTCCCCTGACACATGGGGATTACAATTCAAGATGAGAATTGGGTGGGGACTCAGAGCCAAACCATACCACTACTTCTTTAGCCAAGGCACCTTGGGACAGAGAAGTTAACTGCTAACTTTGAAGTCTACACAAAATTGACTGCAATATAAACATGATCTTGAGGAATCATACGCTCTTACATCTGAAAGGAATCTCATAGATCATTTTACCCAACTCCCTCATTTTATAGATGGGGAAGCTCTTAGATCCAGAGATTGTTTCTTACCCAAATTTATATGACAAATTCATTGTAAAGACCTGTAACGTAGACTTATAATCCCCCGGTCCAGTGTTTTTAGAACTGTACCATGTTACCAGTCTTTTGGATTCATTCATTCACTCAGAGAGTTAATATTTTCTGAGTGCCTAGTCTGTTTAGGTACTGCTTTACGTGCCAAAATACAACAGTAACAAAATTTCTACCCTCATGGAACTTACATTCTACTAGAGAGAGAAAGAGTATAAACATAATAAATAGTGTAATTTTAAAGTAGCATGGGAAAAATAAAATGAGTTAAAGGGGATAGGTAGTGCTAGGAGTGGTTGTAATATTAAGTAGGGTGGTCTAGTGGTGGTAACCCCATTTAGAAGGTGACCTTTGAGGAAAGACTTGAAGGAAGTGAGGGGGTGACACATATGGGTATGGGAGGAACAGCATTCCAGACAGAGGGAACAGCAAGTGCAAAGACCTTAGGAGGAAATCCTGCCTTGCATGCTTAAGGAACAGTAAAGAGGCTAGTATGGCTGGAGTAATGGAATAGAAGAGAGACCTGAGTGAGCACACTCAGCCTCCTCGCCATGTGATGGCCTGTGCTACTCAGTACTCTGCAGAGTCCCCACATGCAAGAAGGTCCCACCAAATGTCCCCCTTGACCTTGGAATTCCAATACTCCAGAACTGTAAGAAATAAAATTATCCAGTTTCGGGTATTCTGTTATAAGCTTAGTCCAGAAAATGGACTAAGACACAGAAAGAAGAGCTGTGAGGATGATGATCAGGAAGCCAGATTCTAGGACCTATATTATAAATACACGATTTTAATCTGAGATGAGGATGGGGCAGTTATGAGCAAAGGAGTGATATGGACTGGTTTACATTGTAACAGAACCACTCTGGCTTCTGTGTTGACTCAGAGTAGATTGTAGGCCAGGGAACTGAGTTAGGCTGGAAAGTATTACTAAGATTCACTACCCTTGAAGAGATATCCATTCAGAGTACACAAAACTAAAATTTTATATGGCTCTTTGTGCTTGTGACTGGTAAAGTCTTTGAGATACCTGAGTAAATGAAACATTAGCCACATGAACTGTTTAATAATTAAAATTAAGCATGAAATAGGGAATTCTCAACACTGAGCTTCTGACAGTGTGATTGCCTACAAAACTCACAGGCACAGAAAGGTAAAAATAAACATCAAAATAATTTTTAAAGGCTGATAGTATTAGTAAATAGCAACTACTAATTTGCATTACCTGCAGAAGAAACTAAGAAGAATACAAATAAGATGAATCTCTTAGGGACATACTTCATTAGCAATAAAGATGAACAGAGAATAGCAATGCTTTATAAGATGATATATGAATTTAATTATCAGTAAATAATGTTGATATGGAGTTTACAAAACATGCTTATAATTATTTCATGTCATCTGAATTATAAGCTTACGTATCTTGCAAATGACTAAGGCTGGGTTTATTACTTCTGGTTCCAGATCCTATGATGGCTATAATAGTCAGTTCTCATGCTGCTATGAAGAAATAACTGAGACTGGGTAATTTATAAAGGAAAGAGTTTTAATTGACCCATAGTTCTGCATGGGTGAGAAGGCCTCAGGAAACTTACAATCATGGCAGAAGAGGAAGCAAACACATCCTTTTTTTTTCACATGGCTGCAGGAAGATCGAGTGCCCAGCGAAGAAGGAAGCCCCTTTTAAAACCATCAGATCTCGTAAGAACTCACTATCACAAGACAGGATGGGAAAAATCGGCCCCGTGATTCAATTATCTCCACCTGGTCCCTCCCATGACACGTGGGGATTATGGGAACTACAATTCAAGATGACATTTGGGTGGGGACACAGCCAAACCATATCAGTGGCTCACACCGTTTGCCTACCTGCAGAGCTTAAAACACAGTTGGTCTATAACATCTTTAACTACCAATTAAAAACGAAACACTAAAAGAAAGTCAATTTGCCTCATGAGAATTGTCCACAATTTCAGTTAAGGGACTTGGTGTGTTCTGTTAAGCATGTGTTATGGTCAAAATGAAATTAGAGAGCCACTAAAAAATGCTTAATAATGCATATGTAGGTATGACAAAGATTTGCAGATGTGTTTCCTGGATTACGAGAGCCATCTCCAGTATCAAAGTAACACTCCTGAGCATTCTGAAGCATGTAGGGTTTATTTACAGTGATACATAAGGTTTGAAATAGATGCTTCACCAAAAGTTTTGTTAATGAAATAGGAATGCAAATAAAGAGGTACTACATTTACTAGATTGCAATTGGCAACCAAAAGTAACCTTTTTCTAACGTAAACCTTGTTATGTTTGTTGCTTTGCTGCATCTCATTTATTTTGGTAGGTTGTTTTTATTATTCTGTTAGGAGAAAAAACTTCATTTTGTTTGATTTTCTTTGATCTAGGAGTTATTTAAAGATGTAATGCCATCTTCCTTGCCAAATTTGATTGTCTTCCTCACTTATTTCGGTCAACAGAACTTCATCTTTCCAGTTCTTGTAGCCAAAAGTCAGCCTTGACTCCCCACTTAGGACTTATGCACTAGCTGTTTCCTCTGGCAGCTCTTTCCTTATAACAAATCATTATAATTCCTCTGAACTGAGGAGATCCAAAAAAAATAAGCAACTTATAATTGCAAAGTTACTTTATGTATTTTATTTGATTCTTATCATAGTTAGGAGACTCCACTTTTTCTTAAAGTTTAAAAGAATGCCTGAAATCAACCCTTAATACTGTAAACACGTAATAAGTACCAAAGTGTTCCTCTGCTATAGGTAAGCAGCACTCCTCAATAAAAGATCAAGGTGCCTTCTGGTCCATGGGACATCACCATTTCAACAAGAGAAAACTTCAGAGGCTTCATTAGGAAGCTTTCGTTTAAAAAGTGTTCCTCCCACTATACAAGTGAAACCAGCTTTAATACAGAGAAATCAAAACAAAAATACAGAAAAGTGGGGAGCAAGTTTTTAGTATTTTCTTAAAATTTTCCATTTTTTCGACTTAGCACAATATTGTAATAAAGGAACATGGGATCCTTTATTATTGTTACCACAGTTTAATATTCTTTTCATAAAGTTAACCATGTTTATTTAGCCATTTTCTTAGCTTTTGCCATCATGGCACTTTGAAAATTTTCTTTGTAATTGCTGCAATGACCTTGGAGATCACAGATGCATGCTACTTGCTCAAGTTTATTCTTGGAAGTGGTATTACCAAATTAAAAGTTCTCAATATTTCTCGGGGTACTGCAGTTTTTACATTGCATATTACAACTGTTATACTGAGATCGACATTCCTCTCACCAATTCACAAATACACAGTCACGGACATCTTGAGATCTATAAAACGTCAAGCCGCGTTCACTTCACAAATTCACAAGTTAAGCCTAAAGATCTGAACCGAGAAGCCGGACCTACGGTCTATTTCTCCCCCCCGGATCCACCCCGACTTATGAAGCAGTTAGGCCTACCCTTCCGTGCTCATTCAAGGCAGTGCAGAGCTTTTGTTCCCCCGCCCAGTGGAATCTACCCTGGCCCCAGCCCCTCGTCCAACTCCAGTGGGACGCCAAGCAATACGGAGTTCAAGAAGCGCAGAAATCTCCTGACCCCTACTAGTCCACACTAGGTAGCAAGACCGCAGCACCTACGCCACAGGGTCAAATCGGAAACCAGAAAAGGTGAAGGCACCCGACGCCCCTCGCCCTGTCCCGGCCACCAGCAACGTTATCTTTCCCTGGCGCACGATGCGGCCTTTCAGCCCAGACTCATCGAGCGAGGATGCCGCGCTGAGAAGCTTCTAAGGCTCAGGGCCTGCAAAGCCCAGGAGCCGGCTGTAGGTGTCCTTAGCAAATGCCAGATCGCGCGCACCGTCCCAGCAAGTCCCGAGCGAGTGTGGGACAGGCAGCAAATCAGTGCCCCCCTGGCCAGGCAGAACTAGTCGAACTTGGAAGTAGGGAGCAGGCGGAGGCCGGCGCTTAACTGTAGCTAAGCAGGCCGGCTCTGGCTTTGGGCCCTGGGCCTTCCAGCCGGGGACTCTGCGCCTGCGCCCGCCTGGCCGCCGCCCGCTCTCCCGGCGCTGCAGCTGTCTGGGCTGCTGCGCGCCGCCTAGGTGTCTGGGCAATCCATGGGCAAGAGCAAGGGCCACGATGACAGATTACGGCGAGGAGCAGCGCAACGAGCTGGAGGCTCTGGAGTCCATCTACCCTGACTCCTTCACAGGTGACTTCCGCGGCCGCAAGCCTGCAGCCGCCCCGAGGTGGAGTGGGACGGGCAGGAGCCGCCGCAGCTCTGGGCCTCCTAGGCTGGGGTGGAGAAGGGGACCGTGAGGCCGCGCGGCCACCTTGCCCTCCACTCTTCTCAAGTTCTTCAGTCCACTTACCAGCAACCCAGTGACTTTTTCCCCCTTCTCTGCTTGTTCCCTGAAATCTAAAAGTCCGGGTGATGCTGGAAGGTGTCAGGCCTGAAAATTGAGTCGGGATTACTTTGGTTTCTGTGTAACCTACAGCAACCTGAGATTTATAATACGTTAAGAGAAAAGATACTCCAAGTGAGATTCGTTTTTCCACAGCCGCAAGGATGTTAGTTTTCACATTTTCACCTTTCTTAAGGTAGAAAGTGTTTTTCATACGATGCTGTTTTAGTTTATGGGATTCAGAATACTGTTCTCAGTTACTCAGATAGGTTTTGAGAGTAGTGTAGTCCCTGAAGTCTGCCAGGTTTCTTTTCTTATGAAAAAAAAAAAAAAAATCTGGCGTTCAGCAGAATGCCTAATGGATTATGTGGCCCAAAGTTCCGTTCCGCTATAAATTCATAGGTTGTTAGATTGGAAGGGAGATTAGACATCATCTAGCTTGGGGATCCTGCTACAAGCCAAGGTCTTGGGGGCTCAGGAAAGCTAAGTGGCTTGCTCTGGACTGTCCGCCAGCGAGTTAGCGGCAGGGCTGGTACTAAGAGTTACGTCCGGAACGCTTGCCTGTTCCTTCACCTTCCAGACATGTGGGACTTGGGATTCAGCTCCAGCTGAGAATGGGGAGAGCAGAAGATTACTTGATAGGTTGGGCTAATGTGAAATATTATAATGAGAAGTTCATTAGGTATAATTTAGAGGATGAGATTTCTCTATTAAGCCATACTTTGGATGATTATAAAAATGCTACATATCAATATGGCTCCTCAGATTTGAGAAGCGGCCAAATAAAGCCAATATGAGTGAGTAGAAACTAGGTGTGTGCATTTACATTCACCATTCTTTCCTTTGAGTGTTGCCTATCGTTGATAGTCAGAATTTTATAGTGGAAGGTATATTACTTTAACTCATAAACTCCAACCCCTCTCCCTTTCATCGTTTAGCTTAGTTTTCTTGGTTCCACCTTTTGATCACTGCTTGCAATGGTAGCAAATTTTGTTCTGCTTTGCCAACAGGCAGATGTCTCTCAGCTATCCCTGTGTAGCTCCAGTCCTGTTCATGTTCTCTCTCACCAGCAGTACCTCTGTGCTGTGAGGATGTTAAGGGGATGAGTGAAGAGGGGTTTGAGAGTGTCATTAACTGGGTGAGTGTGTATGGAGTCTGGCTCCCTTCTCTATCCTTGCTTATATGTCTGTGTCTAAAATAGAACATAGGGTCAGTTGTTGGATATATTCTTAATCATGTTTGGTCATTTCCAGAACTTTGGAAACATAATAGATATGAACACTGTAGGCAGAGTCAAGAAAGCAGGATATGCGATTCTTTTCATTTCTTTGGACATAAGCTATCGCTCACTAAATCCTATGCATATAAGCATTTATAAAACTGATACCTTTTTTTGTTTTTAACCCTGAAATAATCTTGTGGGTATTTCAAATTGTACTAGGCCCTGACAGCTCTGGTATGGTTCACTATGTGAAATTCTTATCAGATGCCCAAGTGCTTGAGGATTCTGAGCCAGGGTAATAAAAGACAATTTATGAATCTTTTGATGCATTCAGGTATTCTGCACTATCAGATGAGCCATCTGTCTCTAACTCCTGTCAACATTTCTACAAGCTTTGCAATAAATAAATTAAAATGAGATGTCTTTATTTATAATTCTTAGGGAACGTTGCCTTCCTAGTGATCACGTTCTTTATGAAACCTCTTGGGGAAAAGGCAGAGGATTTTGAAATAAAATGTTTCCATGTCTGATCTTTTAAAATCTTGGAGATTTGCAAGATTTGCTGTTTTAAAGCCTTCTTTTGTATTTATGATTCCATACTTTTGTATTCTCATGCCAGGTCTAAGAAAGAGATCTTGCTTGTGTCAGTTGGCCAAGGAACACTAAATGAGAGTTTTGTAACTTCATTTTGAATCACATTTAATTATTAAATTTGGTTAATACTCAATGCTATTGATGAAGGAAATATACTTTTTTTTTTTGATGGATGACTGAGTGCCTGACAAAGAAGCATTTGTTAAGTACACGTGACCCCATGTGGATGCTGAAGAGGCACAGTCCAGCCCATAGACCTAGGCACATAGATTTAGCGTAACCTCAGAATTAATTGCTTTGACTGTTTGCAAAGTACTTTTGGTCCAGTGTTGCATTTGTTGTGATTATAACAAATCATAATACAATTTCTTCTTTTTGCCTATTCTGTAGCTTGATTGCACATTGATCCAACCCTCCTAACAACTAGTCTTCCAAAATATAAATGGACTCTCCTGATACCACATTCTCCTTCAGTAGTTCTTCACTTGACAAGGTCCTGCTAAGGTAGTAGAATTTGGTTATTTCAATTTATGTATTGAAATCTCTGGCTGTGGGGAGTTTTATTGAAACAACTTTGTTGGCATCAGGTTAACCAAAAGCCAAGTTTCCTTAATTCTGTTTGCCTTACAAAGAGGAGTATGTAATCCTGTATTTCTTTGTCAGTACCTCTAAGCAGCAGCCATTCACATTTGACAGTTATAATTGTATCTTGAGATAGGTAAGAAGTCATCTTGTAAAAGCAGTTTGTTCTAAGTCATACTTTTTGAAAGGTCAGACACTCCCTAACAACCAGAGGTACTTATTTTAATATGGGCTCTCTCATATTTTGTGGAAACTAAAGGTAATTTCTGTATCTCTTAATGTACCTTTTAGCTGCTACCTCTTTATCCCTGTTTTTGACAAATCTTTAATTCTGTCAGTTTCACCACCATCTGTCCCCTAACGTCTCTCTGCCCTTCCTCTATGGCCAACAGCTAACTTTCTTCCTTCCTTCCTTTCCTTCCTTCCCTTCCTTCCCTCCTTCCTTCCTTCCCCCCCTCTTTCTTTTTCTCTTTCTTTCTTTTTTCTTTTTGTCCTTTCTCTCTCTCTCCTTCCTTCCTTTCTTCCCCTTTCCTTTCCTTACCCATTCCTTTCCTTCTCCTTTCCTCTCCCCTCCCCTCCCCTCCCCTCCCCTCCCCACTCCCCTCTCCCCTCTCGCCTCTCCCTCTCCTTTTTGAGACAAGGTCTCACTCTGTCACCCAGGCTGAAGCACAGTGCCCCAGTCAGCTCACTGGAGCCATGGACCTGTGGGCTCAAGTGATCTTCCCACCTCAGCCTCCAGAGTAACTGGGATTACAGGCTTGCAGTACCATGCCTGGCTAATTTTTGCATTTTTTGTATCAGCAGGGGTCTTGCGTTGTTGCCCAGGCTAGTCTTGAACTCTTGGCCTCAAGGAAGTCTCCCGCCTCTGACTCTTAAAGGGCTGGGATTATAGGCGTGAGCCACTGCACCTGGCCCAGCTTACTCTTTTTCTCAATTTTTTTCTTTTTTCTTTTTTTTTTTTTGAGAGAGTCTCCCTTTGTCACCCAGGCTAGAGTGCAGTGGTACCATCTTGGGTCACTGCAACTGCCACCTCACAGGTTCAAGCAATTCTCCTGCCTCACCCTCCCAAGTGGTCGGGATTACAGATATGTGCCACCATGCCTGGCTAATTTTTGTATTTTTAGTAGAGACTGGGGTCTCGCTATGTTCCCAGGCTGGTCTTGAACTCCTGGCCTCCAGTGATCCACCCACTTCAGCCTCCCAAAGTGCTAGGATTGAGTCATCATGTGCTAGCATGAGTCACCATGCCCGGCCCTCAAAAGTATTTTGAATTACTTACAGTGGTAGAAGTCTAGCATCCTTATTGAAGACTAATCTTTCTTCTATTTACCCTAACTCACAGTAATGCATAGTAATGGGATTAGTCTTTTATCAGAACTTAGGAATTATCTATTTCCGTGAATTCAATTAAGTAACTTTCCCATCCTTATTTTAGTTACTGCCCAACTTTGAAATATCCCTTTTTCTGTTTTTAAAAAAATACTTATTTTAATAAGATTAGATTCAGCTGTGACAGAAAACCCCCAATAACATTGGGTTTTAAAAAGGTAAAAACTTATTTTGCTCTTGCTTACGTGCTCTTGCACATGCAAGAGAGTTGTGGCAGCTCTATTTCAAGAACTCCTCAGGGACCCATCTTCTAATGTAGCTCTCTGTCATCCCTAAGATGTAGTCTTACACTCATGGCCAAGATGGTAACATTCCCTTTCCAGGAAGTAGGATGAATAAAGGAAGGAAGAAGAACAGAGAGAAGTGAGAGAAGGCAAGTTTCTTAAGGAAATTTCCTGGAAACTGTCAGAGGGCATATCTACTTCGATCTTTTTAGTGGGAACTTAGTCATTTGGTGAGGGCTAGCTGGCAATGAAACTGGGAAATGTAGTCTTTATTCTGGGTAGTCAGTATGCTGAGTTAAAAGTGGCATAACTTAAATAAGGGGAGAGTGGATATTGGGGGGCTTTTAGCAGTACTTCCCAACATCTTTTTTCTTTGCTGTACTTGCTTCACGTTTTTTCTCTATAGTGGCAACTTTATGTAATGTCCTTAGACAAACCACTTAGCCTCTCCAAGCCTTAGTCTCTGTATCAGTTTAATGAGAAATAATGTGAGTGGAAATACCTTATACCTTATAATTGTAAAACAAACATATGATACTCTTTACTAGAAATACCATCTTAGTTGATTTTTCCACTAATATGGCTTCATAATTTCTTGTGTCTTTCGACTAATGATTTTGATTTCCACTTTTTTTTAGCTCCACATGGGCATTGCCACACCTTAAAAATGCCACCTCTAACATTTTGGCCCCTGAAAATTACTCCTTCCCATAACCTTTGTACACTGTAGTTCTTTTGTTCCCATGCTTTTATTGAACATGCGTCTCATGATTTCTCATGGATTGGTAGTTCAGGAGTTTCTTTCTGGTCCATCTTGCCTCCCTATTCTATCTGGCTCCCCAGGTCTGGCAGTTCACTGATACTCTTCCTAACATTCCCATATTTTTTGGTTTCCTCATTTACCAGATATTTACTATATGCATTTTTTTAGGATCTCAGCTTGGGGAAACAGACATCAGATACATTTAGGGAGAGGGGATGGTCTGAGTTGTTTTGGAAAATTTAGGTGTAATGACAAGTTAACAAGTAAATGAGACTAGGGAAAGGGTATTCCAGCCTGGGACGCACATATGCAGAAGCAGGACTCTGAGGGATCAGAATATGTTCAAAGGACAAGTTATTTGGGTATTAGAACATGAAGTGAGAAGTGAGAGTCATGGAAAATGAGACTTGACCAATAAGCAGGGGCCACATCACAGAGGGCTTTGTCAGGGACTTAGATGTGATCTGACAGGGCAATAGTTCATTGCCCATTTTATTCCCACACAGACCATATAGTGCATATTGTAGACACTGCCACATCAGACTCAGATTCTAATAGGTGGGGTGACTTCACAAATACAATAGACTTTGAGTTACGCGTATTTTTTAGTGTGCTGGCTGTGATTCTACCCCTTTCTCACAACTCATTCCAACACACTTTATATGGATAGGGAACTGCTGCTGTAAGCAGGTAACAATGTGATGAAATCTGCCTGCTAGGAAACTGACGAGACAGTGGGCAGGATGGGGTAGAATGAGGAGAATCATTCTTCACCTGCTCTTGAAACTCACTTCCCTTGATTTTCATAACACTGTTACCTCTTGAGTTTGTTATTACTTCCTCTTACTTTGTTCTCCAAATTGAGGATTCCTTACAAAGCTTATGTTGGCTTTTTTTCTTTGTGTTACATTTCTGATGATCTCATTTAGTCTAATGGCTTTAACTATCACCTCTGTGTAGATGATCCCAAATGGAATTAAAGCCCAGCTCTCTTTACCACCATTCGCCCATTTCTGATTGCATGTTCAACACTTCTAACTGAAAGTCCTAAAGTGTCCTTAAAATTTATCATGTCTGATTTTTTTGTTATTACTCATTTTTGTTAGTGGCATCACATTCTCAGCCTGCAGCCTGCCAACTTAAAATATCATCACCACCGTTTCCCGCTATTCCCATTGCTGCTGTCCTACTTCAGGACCTCATTACCTTTGCCTGGATTATCGCAATAGTGACCTAGTTTCATACTGCCTGTAGTCGTTTCCCTCCTTTCATTTTATGCGCTGTTGTTAGATTTGTCTTCCTATGTTTTGAGAACAATTCTGATCAGATTATTGCTAAAAAAAAAAAAAAAAAGATTGTGTACAACTAAACTTTCAACTGTATTTTCACCTAGTTTTCTTCGCTCACATACAAGTTCAGCAAACGGAATAATTTCTTATTCCGTATATATATCTTTAGCTTTCCCACCATTAGGCCCTTGCTTCCATGGTGCCCTCAAGTGCATTTCCCTTCTCCATCTCTGCTTGCCAATATGCCACTCGTGATTCACAGCCTAGCTCAAATGACTTCCTTGGAATTTCTCAGCTGGAAATGTGTTTTCTTTTTAAATGATGCTCTATATAGTTTATTCTGTTTGTTCAGTTACTACCTGATATCCTTGGACAAATTATTTAAAAGCGCTGTATCTCAGTTTCCACATCTGTAAAATTGGGATGATAGTATATTTAATTCTTCTTCTTCTTACTATTTTTTTTGAGACAGAGTCTCGCTCTGTCACCCAGGCTGGGGTGCAGTGGCCAGATCTCAGCTCACTGCAAGCTCCGCCTCCCGGGCTTACGCCATTCTCCTGCCTCAGCCTCCCGAGTAGCTGGGACTACAGGCACCCGCCACCTCACCCGGCTAGTTTTTTGTATTTTTTTAGTAGAGACGGGGTTTCACCATGTTAGCCAGGATGGTCTCGATCTCCTGACCTCGTGATCCGTCCGTCTCGGCTTCCCAAAGTGCTGGGATTACAGGCTTGAGCCACGGCGCCCGGCCACATTTAATTATTTTTAAGACATATTTTACATTTAACATCTCTGAAATATGGACTCGTCTTATAATCAGTTACATGTCGGTTTAGTTGGCAGCTTATTTTTCTTTCTTAGTGGTACGTAAAGTGTATCTCATACTTGATGGCATTGAAAATTTAGTGAATTATAGTAATAGTATAAATCATGGTCTTGTGCTAGAAGTACAGGATTTTCGTGTAAATGCATAGCATAGCACAAGCACAAAGTGATGCTCAATAAATGTTACCTGTTGTAATTGAGTATTGGTTACGCCTGACCTGTAGCCTCAGGGAGTTCTAGAAACTGGTAATAAGTTGGAATGTCGTTGGGCTGATCTCTTATTTCTGTAGTTGCAGTGTTTACATTTCATGACTTGCTAAAGTTGGTCATGAAAGGAAATAAGAATGAAATACATCAACTATATTTTGCATGTATTTGTTAAAATATAGACGAGGCCAACCATATTATGGCTCTATTATAATAACCTTTCGGTGGGTTGAAACTTTTTTCAGCATGGGCTGAACTACCCAAGACCTATTAAAATATGAATCTCCTGAGTCTTTTATCTAACACTTTTCTAGTAATCACAGGTGTTCATCATTTCTTAAAGTACCTTAAATTCAATTAAAATGACATCTATCTTGAAAATAATTGGTTTGGGGTTTTTTGTTTATCTTTTTTTTTTTTTTTTTTTTTGAGGCAGAATCTTGCTCTGTCGCCCAGGCTGCGGTGCAATGGCACAATCTTGGCTCAGTGCAGCCTCTGCCTCCCAAGTTCAATAAATTCTTGTGCCTCAGCCTCTGGAGTAGCTGGGATTACAGGCATGCGCCACCACGCCTGGCTATTTTTTGTGTTTTTAATAGCGATGAGGTTTCACCATGTTGGCCAGGCTGGTCTCGAACTCCTGGCTTCAAGTGATCCGCCCACCTCAGCCTCCCAAAGTGCTGGGATTATAGGCATGAGCCTCTGTGCCCAGCCAGAAAATACCGTTGATAGTATATATTTATAATGGCTTTAGAAAGTTCCCAGGTAGGAAAAGTTGAATAGTTTCCATGATTGCTTCTTCAGTGATCTATTGCTCTTTCATTTCTGAAAAAGCCTGCAGAGCTGCTGCCAACCTTAACAGGTACCAGTGCTTCCTGGACAAGGAATGAGGCATAGGCTTTTCTCATAGGCTTAGCAGCCATCCCTGGTGGCTTGAAGTGTCCTTGTTTACTTTTCAGATGGTTCTGAGTATAAATTTTCTTCGTTGATGTTTTTCCTCCTTTCATTCTATTCATTTAGTTCTTTTATTGGGGCAGTATTAATTGAGTTTCTAGATACTGCCAGATACTGATCTAGGAGCTCTCATAGAGTTGTTACAGCATTCTTGTTGAGGAATAGATAATAAACAGAGATGAGTATTAGATAGACAATAGGCTATAAAATGACATACAAAACTTTGTTATTTATATAAATGTTGCTTTACATGTTTCGTCTTGCTGAGTAAATTACATGCAATCTGATGTTTACATTCATAGCTATTTGATTTATAATTCTGTGAAAGATGGTAGAGGCTTAGTAAGCATGTGTGAAAGAAAGTTTGGTTTCAGAGATGATGTGGTAGAGAATGACAGCAAGAAGACACTAATTTTAACAAATCAGTATTTACTGTTTGTCATGGAGATTCTGAGTTATATCTCACAATATATAAGTATAAATATCAGTGAAACATGAATATCAGTGGGTAGTTTCAGGTGGGAAACATGAAACTCTTTGCCATTATGTTTGGGATTTTTTTAAGAATGTAATTTTCCATGTATAGGTGGAGATTTTAAAATAAAAGGTAAACTACTTAATTATTTTAGTTGTCTTGGTAAAACTCCAAGAGGGTTATCTACCATAGTTATTTCTTTCCAGATTAAAGACAACCCTGCATTTAAATAGAAAGTTGATGGTAATTTTATCATTTCAGTGTTCTGTTTAGTCTGTATTTCTGGAAATGGAAATATAGCCTAGGGACCAGTTTCCAGGAGTGATAATTTGCTAATAAGGAAAAGTATCTGCCTTAGAAGGCATTTCAATAACTTCTGTGTGTATTTTCTTGCAGTATTATCAGAAAATCCACCCAGCTTCACCATTACTGTGACATCTGAGGCTGGAGAAAATGATGAAAGTAAGTCTCATAAAAAATACTTGTGGTTTTTCTAAGCTTCTCAGGAATTTCATTCATTCTGTAGGCATTATGCTGGATATTGCCAGTGTGGAGGTGCTAAGGGGCTGTTACGAATCTACCATGAATGTTGTATATTTCTAGTCAGAATTTACTGTGTGAACATGATTTCTAGGGAAATAGAGAGGAAATTAATGAAATATAGTGTGGCACAATAAGCTTAGTTTTTAAAAGTGAAATAGTAATAATTTGCCACAATGATAAACTTTATATTTTTAATTTACTTTTTAATTTTTTGGTGAGAACATTTAATATCTAATCTCTTGGCAATTTTTAAGTATACAGTACATTATTGTTAGCTGTAGTAACAATGCACTACAGTAGATCTGAAGTTACTCATCTTGTCTTAAACCTTTTATCCTGTAACTAGTATCTCCCCATCCCTAATATCAGTTATAAAATATCTTCTTTCGTGTATGATTTTATTTTAGTCTTCTCCCTTTTTTCTAGTCTAGCTGTTTTGTTAGACCTTTTCTATTGTTTTTCTAATGTATTTCATTTATTTCTGTTCTGATCTTTATTATTTTCTTCCTTGTGCTGATTTCATGCCATTTTTTCTTTTTCTAGTTCTTTGAGGGGCATGTTAAATTGTTTCTTCAGAACTTTATTTGATGTAGGCATTTATTGCTATTAACTTTCCTCTTAGAACAACTTTTGCTTCAACCCATAAGTTTTGGTATGATGTGTTTCCATTTTCTTTTTTTTTTTCTTTTTGTAAAATTTTTAAAATTTTAAATATTTTTTAGAGACAAGGGTCCCACTCTGTTGCCCAGGCTAGAGTGCCATGTGCTCTGTTAGCTCACTGCAGCCTCCAACTCCTGAGCTCAAGCAGTTCTCCCACCTTCAGCCTCCCAAATAGCAAGGACTACAGGCACTTGCTACCATTCCCAGCTCAATTTTTAAATTTTTTGTAGGCATGAGGTCTCACTCTGTTTCCCAGGCTGGTCTTGAACTTCTGACTTGCAATTATCCTTGTACTTTGACTGTCCAAAGTACTGAGATTACAGGCATGAACCCCAGCGCCTGGCCATGTTCCATTTTCCTTTGTCTCAAGATGTTTTTAAAATTCCCTTTAAATTTCTTCTTTAATGCATTGAGTGTTTAAAGTCTGGGAGGTAATAGGAATGGTGAGATGCTGGCCAAAGGGAACAAAGGTTCAGTTATGCAAGATGAATAAGTTTGGGCATCTAATGTACAACATAGTGACTGTAATTAATTATAGATAATACTGTATTATATACTTGAAATTTACTAAAAGAGGTGATCTTAAGTGTTCTCACCACATACACACACACACACACACACACACAAATCATGATGATGTGAGGTGATGTTAATTAGCTTGGTTCTGATAATCATTTCACAATATATATATCAAAACATCACATTGTACACCTTAAATATATGCAATTTTTATTTGTTGAGTATACCTCAAGAAAGCTGGGAAAGAAATAAAATGAAAAAAAAAAAAATCTTGTTCCAGCAATAAAACTAAAAATGTGCTAATAAAAGAAGGAAGGAAAATGCCAGAAGATAGTGTTTCTTACTGACCTCTAACACATAATCTTTTGCCATTTTTGGTTCATAAAATTCCTTGTTAATATCATAACATGAAAAATAAAATATCAAACCTGTAAATTTTAAGGTACTTTTTTTCCCCGTCCATGAAGAGCGGTATAAATTTGTATTGCTTCATCAAAATCAGTAGGTTTTAATAATATAAAATGTGAGTTACACAAAAGATGGCACTCTGGGAAAAAGATCATTGTAATAAAAAGTCTTAACAGAAAATGTTTCGCACTACTGCTTAGTTGCAGACTGCCTGGTGGAATTGAGGACTCAGTGGCCTGCACTGCAGAGAGGCACCTTGCACTGACACGCCCATAGGAGTTTTACTTCCGTACAAGTGTGAGATCCGTAAATTGACACAGTCTTAAAGAGTGAGGGGGAATTTCTAGATGAATTAGGTTAAAAGTTTCCCATACAACATTTTGTACTGTCGAGGTCAAAACGGTGCCATCCAGCCACTAATTAGCCCTGCTGACATTGTGTGGATTTAAATATAGATTCCAGGGCTACAGCCAGATCTTCTGCAGGTAGGAACTGGCTCTGGTAGAGGCTGAAAATCAGCATACGGTAGTAGTTTTTAAAAATGTGTTGTATTCAGTGCCTTTTGTTTATCTTAGGAAAGGTTTTTAATGAGTGGCGTTTATTCATCCTCTTTCTCAGACATGCAGTCTGGTAAAATACCAGTAAATGGTAAATGTGCTTCATGTGTAAGTGTGATTTTTGGTAATCCCATGATTTGTTTCACTTATCTCTTTGTGGTATGTGTTGTTTACGTTAGTGATTATCCATCTGGTCTCTTACTAACCTTTTTCTTCATGGGAAAATCTGTTGTGCTACTTTTTACTGATTCAACAAAGGTATCTATCTCTATTTTTTAAGGTATTCACATCAAACTCTTATCTTGTGTCTTAGCTGTCCAGACTACCCTCAAGTTTACATACGGTGAAAAATACCCAGATGAAGCTCCCCTTTATGAAATATTCTCCCAGGAAAACCTAGAAGATAATGATGTCTCAGACATTTTAAAATTACTAGCATTACAGGTAAGGAAATAATAATTTTATGTTTTGTAGCAGCATTTGTTGGCCTTAAATATTACACATTAATTTCAAGAGTTAGAAAATGCTATTGTATAAATAGTACATTGACCAAGCAGAATTCATGATACATAATCACAGAGCATCTTTATTTTTGTTTCCTACTGTCCCTTTAAAATTTGAGTAATAGAATTTGTCCCAGTGCCCCTGCTTGAAACTCAGTCAGCCCCATGGCTTTTTCGCTCATGTCATGAGTGATAAAAAGTCCAATGGGTACTTTAAGTTGTAAACAGTGTTTTGATTTGGTTTTTAGAATGCCTAGTCCCATATGTAGCTACCATTTTCAACTTTTTAAAAAAATTAAAACTTCTTCCCTCTCTGACTTGTTACACTCTGGTTGCCTATAGTCTGGGAAAAGTACTAGTGATTGATTTTTTTCTCCCATCTCTCCTCCTCCCGAAGCTTACAAACAATAGTAATGGCTTATGACCCCTTTATGAGGGGAGGCTTATGTGGAAATAAAAATGGATATTAAAAAAGGTTTTACTGGATTAATTTTATTGTGGGATAGGCTACCCATAATCTGGGCTTGGCAGGTATTTAAAATATACTCATGCCTGGGTAGAGAGTTTTCATGGGGTTCTTCAGAGTAGAGAGTAGGGAGGGGGGTAAAATTCTTATACCACTATCTTAAAGTCAGAAGTCCTACCTTTATTTGTTTACTCTAAGAAGAATTGACAGAAAACATATCTCCACCTTAGACGTGACTTACGTATTCTAAAGACCAGTGGTCACCAAAATGTTGATGTTATAAAAATATCTGGAGCTGTTGCACAGTGAGGAGTGAAAGAAGATGTATCAGATAGGAATTTTTGCTGATCTTGGGCCCTATTCACCTTGTTACCTAGCATAAAGTTATGCTAATTCTAACATCTTTTTTTTTGTATTTTTATTTTTTTGGAGACAGAGTCTTGCTCTGTCACCCAGGCTGTGGGGCAGTGACATGATCATGGCTCATGCAGCCTTGAACTCTGGGGCTCAAGTGATCCTTTTGCCTCAGCCTACCAAAGTGCGGGGATTACAGGCATGAATCACCTTGCCCAGCTCTTCGAACATCTTCTAAAACATTGCAGAGAACCTGGGATGGTTATGCTATATTCAGTCAGTCACACTTTAATGTAAATTATATAGTCTAAGTGAATTTTTCCATGTTTTTAATATTTTATTTGTACTCAAACTGTCTCTTTTCAAAAAGGCTGTTTTTTATTCTTTGACGCCTTCCTGAGCCTCAGGTGTGTTCAGGGAATATTTGTCCTTTGTTTTCCAGAAAATAATTGTTATAATTTTCCAGTATCAAAATAATAAATTCATATTACAGAAACTCAGAAGATACAAAAAATCATGAAGAAGAAGAAGATAAAGATTCTTATTAATTGTACCCACCATGTATAATTGTCTATTAACATTTTGGTGTGATCTAGTGTGAGACTTTTTTTCCTTATGCTTATATACACAGTCCCCCTCTCCCACCCAAATTAGATCATTTTATGCGTAATGTTTTATAACATCCTCTTTTTCACATAATATATGTGAGCATCTTTTCATTTCAGTTAAACATATATGAGTCATTATGTTTGGTTATGGTATAGAATCTCATTGTATGTATATGTAATTACTCTTTTTCTAAAACAATTTACAGTTGTCTCTCATTTTTGCCTGATATATAATTAACATATAATTAAGAATGAGTATATAATTCTTTCAGCATTCTTATATATCACTACTTGTAAGTCCTTAGAGCAGGTTCTCTTTTGTACTCCTAGTGCCTGGCACATAATAGACACTCAAATGTTTGTTGAATAAATGAAAAGAAAGAATTGCTGATGAGTATACTAGTTCAGTGTTTCCTGGAAGTAGGATTGCTGGATTAAAGGGAATACATACTTAATAATTTCATACATACTGCTAATTTAGCCTTCAGAATGGTTGTGCCAATTTATGATCTCACTGTAGTCATTGTGGTATCTGTTTTCCCACATCTGCTAATACCAGATATTTTCATTTGGACATAAAATGATGACAAGGTGAAAATGGAATGTAATTATAATTTGCATTTTAAAAATACTAGTGATGTGGAACTAGTATGACTTCCGAGTTGTCCAGTTTCCATGTGAATGATTATTTTTTTGCTTTTCTATTGGAATACTTAACTTTTCTAAAAGATATCCTACTTTTATTGGATATGAAAGTTTTGTTATTGAAATGTGTCAAGCATTAGGTTGAGTGAACAAGAAAGACACCATCCCTGGTCTCATTGATTTTTTTTCTCTAGTGAGCAGTGTGGATTAGCAAATTGGAAATCATTCTGTATGAAAAATGCTGTGATGGAATCTTATGAAATATAAGATTATATGGGTTGACATAGACAAAGTTCTGGAGAAGCTTCCAGGAGTAGCTGAGAGCTGTAGGAAGAGTTAGCCAGGAAATAGAGTAGAAGAATTTCAGGGTAGAGGAACAAACTTGTTAAAGGATATTGAGGTGAGAGAGAGCAAGTGATTGATTATTTCTACTAGAACTTCTAGTCACACAAAATTTATTGAACTTAGGATTTGAAGTTGGTGGTGATAAGTGGCGTAACTAAAGAGGCTACTGTCTTCTTTGAAGGGTCTTCTAAACTGTTCACAAAATACGGATTTGGTCCTGATTGGTTTGCAAAGCTATGAAGGGGTTTTAAGCAAGAGACTGACTAGATCAGTTTTGTGGTGCTTCAGTTTATAAATTGATTAGTTCTCTCTGTGACTCTCTCTCTCTCTCTCTCTCTCTCTCTCTCTCTCTCTCTCTCTCTCTCTCTCTCTCTCTCTCTGTGTGTGTGTGTGTGTGTGTGTGTGCGCGTGCGTGTGTTTATGTATGTATGTATGTACTGAGTGGTCAGGGGAGGTTGATGTTAGGTTTTAAGATCATAGCTTTTAAGAAGGCCAGTTAGGAGTTCCTTGTATTCCAAGCTGAAAATGTTGGTACTCTGGGCTAGGCTTATAACAGTGTTGATGGACAGACTTATTATGACTTTTAAGAATAGATCAGTAGCAGTGATGGAACTTATAATGGGATGGGGATGTTCAGGCTGGGTGGGTGGTGGTGTGATTTGCGGAGATTGATAATCCAGGAATAAGTTTTGAGGAGAAGATGATGGTTTTGTGTTGAGATGACTGTGGAACATCAAGTCACTGCCCCAAAATAGTCAGTTTTAATATGGGTTTGTTACTCAGGAGAAGTTTGTTTAGTCATAGATATAGGATGGTTAGCATAGAAACACCACAGAGAAGCCCCAGTGAATTGGATTGTAGGAGCTAGCTTGAAGCCTAGTACTTAGAGGGCCCAGGAGATGCAATACCTATTCAGATGCTGCTGAGGCCAGCCCTGTCAAAGAAATGTTTAGTAATCTCTGCTTCTAGCACTGAGATTCTGGCTAGTATATTTTCAAATTATTTTTGTCTTCTTCATTGGAACCCTATCTTGTTACTTTTTTTCTGCCTTCAAATCACCAGCTTCCTAATAGCCTTTTGAGTTATATCCTTTTCATGAGTTTGAGATGCTTTTATATTTGGTTTTAAACCATTTCAAATCTAAAGGAAAAAAAGGTTGATATAGATAAACTACAGTATTTCTTACATTCTTTATTATTCTATTATTTTAGAAATCACTCTGGCCTCAAAATGCAGTTCATTGTCACGGTTCTTAAAATAGTCAGAAAAATCTAAAATACTGAAAACATGCTGGAGAAAGGATGTTACTAGTTACTACAGGAAACAGTTTTCTGAATTTTACCTATATGATTATTAAACAGAATTTGCTGAAATACAGTATCTTTTTCAAGTTGGATATGGCACATTTACATGACTTTTTAAATAAGATATTATTATTTATATATATGCTCACTTAAATGATCTTTTATTGAACTGTATGAACATAGGGTATAACCAAATTAGTAATCATTATAAATGTATGGACTTTTATTTTTCTGAGAGTTTATTCCTCATCATGTTTTCGCATTACATAGGCTGAAGAAAATCTTGGTATGGTGATGATTTTTACTCTAGTGACAGCTGTGCAAGAAAAATTAAATGAAATAGTAGATCAGATAAAAACTAGAAGAGAAGAAGAAAAGAAACAAAAAGAAAAAGAAGCAGAAGAAGCTGAAAAGGTATATTTAAAAGCCTCGTTTTATTATTTCTTAAATCGGTTTTTGGTTGCTTGGTTGGGTTTTGAGGGTGTTTTTGATCAATAGCAGCATTTTTTTTTTTTTTTTGGAAATCACAAAAATAAGTAAAAGTAAATTTTAGTGAAGTTTTACTAAAAGTAAAATTGTAGAAGTCCTTCATTTGGTTGGTGGCATAGCATGAGTAATGAATGATAATCAGTAAAAGTTAGTAAAACTCATGCAGATAAGACCAAGAAGTATAAAGATTTCACATATGATGTAGAGCCAGGGGTGTCCAATATTTTGGCTTCCCTGAGCCACATTGGAAGAAGCATTGTCTTGGGCCATACATAAAATACACTAAAAATAGCTGATGAGCTAAAAAAAATTGCAGAAAAAAACATGTTTTAAGACAGTTTATGAATTTGTGTTGGGCCACATTCAAAGCTGTCCCGGGCTGCATGTGGCTCTCTGGCTATGGGTTGGACAAGCTTGGTGTAGAGTTTAGAATTATAAATCCCCTATACTACAGTGAATTGAATAGTTACTAAATGTAAAGAAAACCTCATATTTTGAAATAAAGTGATAAAGCAATGATTTAGTATTCGAAATTGATGTGTATTCAAAACATGTCATTATTGACAGTGTATTAGTTCGTTTTCATGCTGCTGATAAAGACATACCCAAAACTGGGAACAAAAAGAAGTTAAATTAGACTTACAATTCCACATGGCTGGGGAGGCCTCAGAATCATGGTGGGAGGTGAAAGGCGCCTCTTACATGGCGGTGGCAAGGGAAAAATGAGGAAGAAGCAAAAGCAGAAACCCCTGATAAACCCATCAGATCTCATGAGATTTATTCACTATCATGAGAATAGCACAGGAAAGACAGGCCCCCATGATTCAGTTACCTCCCCCTGGGTCCCTCGTACAACACATGGAAATTCTGGGAGATACAATTCAAGTTGAGATTTGGGTGGGGACACAGCCAAACCATATCAGACAGCAACAACTTTTCTTCTTAACAATGAATAGCTATGGTGGTAAATACAGTGAATACATTGCATATTATCTTTGTTTTTTGTAATAAGTAAAAAAAATGGACTACTCCAAAGTATGTTGCCAAAACCAGTGAGAGTAGCCAGTGCAGGCAGAAATCAGTTTAAATATTTCAAAAATTCAAACATTAATTTTTCTGTTTTTCTTATAAGGGGTTATGTTTATTTACTTAGAAGATACTATTAGGATTTATTTGTTAAACTGCTGTTTCATTAATCTGGTAACTTTTTTTTTTTTAATTTTCTAAGCAATTATTCCATGGTACTCCAGTTACAATTGAGAATTTCTTAAATTGGAAGGCCAAGTTTGATGCAGAACTCTTGGAAATTAAAAAGAAAAGGATGAAAGAAGAAGAACAAGCAGGAAAAAATAAATTAAGTGGTATGATTCCCCTGCCATTCCTGTTCTTCCTAAACCCTCCTGTATCATTTTTTACATAGCAAGAGGATCATTTGGTCAGATTTCTGTAAGAAAATAATATACCTAGGCATCTAGGACAAAAAGAGAAAACATTATCTACCAGATGATATTTCTCTGCTCATAATTTGTAATTAATTTTTATGGCTTATCTTTGATATAAGTATTATATCAAATAAGTATTATAATTATTTGTATTATAAGTATTATAATTGCTAGATCCTATGATAGAAGGACATTCAGGATCATGTCTTAGAAGTAGTAGAGTCAAACCCATTTGTTTTTCTAGTACCCTAAGGCAGAGTGGGTTTTCACTTGTTCCATTTTAATGCAGATATGTTTCATATGCCACTTAGCTACTGAATACATTCAGAAATTTATTGAAATTCACAGAAAAAAGAGGTTTTCAAACTTGCTTTCTAAGTGTCGTAGTGAAAATGGAGAAAAACTATGCCATTTGAATTAAACATACTTTTTTTTTTAAGGGAAACAACTATTTGAAACGGATCATAATCTTGACACATCTGATATCCAGTTCTTGGAGGATGGTAAGATAATATTAGAATTCCACATGTAGGATGGGCACAGTAGCTCAAACCTATAATCCCAGCATTTTGGAGAGCCAAGGCAGGAAGATTGCTTGAGCCCAGGAGTTTGAGACCAGACTGGGCAACATAGTGAAACCCTGACTCTATTAAAAAAAAAAAAAAAAAAAGAATTCCACATATATATAATGTAGTCTCTTTAATTTTGAACCATGAAAATCAAACTGAACTTTATTTATTGTACATTTTTCCTCCCAAGGCTGTTAAAAAATACATTTTGGAGAGTAAATTCTAGTGGTTGACCAATTTATACATTTGAAATGAATGTTGTAATTCTATAGCAACATATATTTTAAATTTTTTGATAACTTAAGCAATATCAAAGATAGAAATAGATAGACAATGATGATCACACTATCCTCACAACTAGTAAACCAGGTTATTGTGACTCAGGTGACCTGTTTTCTTCAAATTTCTAGTATCACAGATCTGTGAAAACTATTCCATGGTCTGTCATGGAGCTTGTAAAAACCTCATGTTTAACTTCTAGCATTCCCTCTCACCAGCCTTTCGTATGACTCTTAATGTATTTGGAGCATCTAGTCCCTTGTGCTTTTCTCCTACGACCTATCCTCTTCTCTTCCATCTATCCATCATCCATCCATTCAGAAATATTTATTGCACTGTCCTGGCCACTGAGGGTATAGCAGAGTACAGTATGGGCCAGTTCTCTCCCCTTGGGAGCTTATGGCCTACATGTGTTTTCTTAAACTGGGCTCCATACTCAGTCACACCTCTGATAGCACTCTAGAGTTCTGTACTTCATTAACCTTTTGTTGTGTCTGTCTTGCCAGTTGGGAATCCTTTAGCTTCTGGCCTTTCAGCCTTGTTCTGAATTACCTGCTGAAGAAGGTTAAGAAGCAGTATTGATATAGCTTACTGCTAAATGCTTTCTAATCTAAGCTAGGCCTTTACTGACAGGCAACATTTTAAAGTTTTTGATACCTTTTCCTTTTCTGATTTAAATTTTTGGTCATTTTCACCTGGATTTTTGTAGTAGCTTCTTAAATTATTTCCCTAAATCTCTTCCTCCTCCTAGTGCCATTATCTATTCTATAGTCATTCCCTGTGAGATGGTATTTCTAAAACCCACATTTAATCATAAAATTTCTCTCCTTAAAATCCTTTGATGGTTTCCACTGCTTATAGGGAGAGAATGACCTACACAGTCTTTCTCAATCTGGCCTTCATCTATGTTACTTTCAGGTGTTTTTTCTCAGGAATTTCATCTTCCAGTTAGAATTATTCAAGGTCTTATATTTTCTCTCTCCCTTTGCATATACCTCTACCTAAAATTGCTTCATCCTGGCTCCTTTTCTTCTTGGTGCCTTCAAATTTATCATGAAGATATTTCAGACTTCATTTGCTCCATGATGCCTTTGCTATGTCTCCTAGACAGAGCTGGTTATTCTTTGGCCAGGACTTAATTGTATTATCTACTTCAGACACACTGAAGAGTGAAGATGTTTAATGCAGAGCCTGGGTATTGTTTCCTGTAGGCTTTAGACATTGTAACTGAAGGCATACCATTGGTTGAAAGGGGAACTGGGTGACAATGAAGATCAAATCAAATCAATTAATTAACAAGTATGGCTGAGCTTTAACAATGCTTATCTGCCACTACTGGAAGACATAACTCCTCATACAGGTCCCATGGTCAGTGATAATCAATTTTCTGTAACCAGGAGAACATATCATCCTTGTCTTCAACTTATAACATGCTACATTATAAATTCTAGTAAGCTTTTTTTAATAACTGGATTTTTAAATTATGAACTGGAAACATGAAGTTGCTCTTAAAATTTCAGAGTCTGTACTGACCAATACAAATCACTTTTGGTATGATACGTAGTAATTGTAGTTTGGGATTTCATCACTCCTACTTCACATGCATATTTAGAAATTTCTGTTTGGTAGTGCCAATGAGTTGTATCTTTTATTTCTGAGTATAAGACTAAAGGTGATTTTTTTTTTTTTTTTTTTTTTTTTTGAAGCTGGAAACAACGTGGAGGTAGATGAGTCTTTGTTCCAAGAAATGGATGACTTGGAGCTGGAGGATGATGAAGATGATCCAGACTATAATCCTGCTGACCCAGAGAGTGACTCAGCTGACTAATGAACTGTCCCCATCTGCAGAGAGGCTTGACTGCCACAGCATCTGTGGCTATGCTCAGAGGGTTTTGTTTTCCTTTCTTTTTTTCTAAGAAAAAATTATTTTCAGGAGAATATTCTTCTGATAGCTTTCATCATTGAACTTAATAAACTGACCTTAAAATTTCAAATATAAAATGTTCAAGGCTTCTTACTGGTGAGCACAAGGTTACGTATTTAAAATCACCTAATATTGAGAGAGATCCTGCCTATAACACCAAGACTTGAAGGTAGGCTGGTGCTGTGCACATGAGCGAGTTTATACACAGGAAATTGGAGTAACTTGGAATTTCTATGCTGGAGACTGTGGCTACTTCTGGATTTCAAGCGTTGTCTTTTATGTGAAGTGTGAGAAAACTGAGGTGACTAGCACATTAAACCATCTAGATTCTAGCCTCCAGGCACACTAAATTTAAGTCTTCACAAAACCAGGAGGCCCATATTATGATCAGGAATAAAATGAAGTTTAGCCTTCGTTTTGGTCCATTTTGTATTGCCATAAAGGAATATCTGAGGCTGGGTAATTTATAAAGAAAAAGATTTATTTGGCTCACAATTCTGGATGGCCAGGAAGTTCAAGATCGGGTATCTGCACCTGGTGAAGGCCTCAGGCTGCTTCCACTCATGGTAGAAGGGGAAGGGACACTATGTGTGTAGAGATCACATGGCCAGAGAGTGAGGGTGGAAGTGCCAGGTTTTTTGTTGTTGTTTTGTTTTACAACTAGCTTTGGTGGGAACTAGTAAAGTGAGAACTCCCTTACCTGTGCTCCCCGCAGGAAGGCATTAGTCTATTTATGAGGGATCTACCTGCCATAACCCAAACACCCCACTAGCCCGCATCTCCCAACACCACCACACTGGGGATTAAATTTCAGTGTGGGATTTGGAGAGGACAAATATCCAAACCATAGCAGTCTTACAGTACTTAAATTAGAATCATTTGTGGAGTTTCTAAAAGGTATGCATTCCTGGGCCCCTCTCAGGTTAGATTTACGAACACTGATCCCCAATCTGAATTTTAAAACAGCAAAATCTCATACTAGTTCTACAGATGATTCGGATAGACAATCTGGATTAAGAACCACTGTCCTGTAGTTGTGAAGTCTATGTATTTTGGTATTTTCTTTACCTTTTCTCTAACCAGTCTGAAGGAGTTTGAATTTTGGTGGTTGTACATTGTCTGCAAGAGAAACACATTAACATCTATGCACATAGAGTTCTTTGTAGTAATTTCGGATGATTGACTTGGTGGCTCCAGGTAGGAAAGCCAGGCTTCATGCAAGTTATTCAGTCACTACAGTTTTGGAGGACTGACTCTTAACCCCAACAGGCAATCACTTGTGCTATTTTAAATTTATAAAGCTATTATAAAGAGCTGCCTCCAGTAAAAAATACATATGCCACATACCCACAGACAGCAATATTAATAATTTATTATTGGAGTTAGACCTTATAATCAAAAAGCAAATGATTTAAGATAAAATTACTTTTCAAAGAATCTTCACGTCAAGCTTGATCCCAGACCAATAGAATGGGATAACAACAGGAATGTTCAGGATTTCTATACAGGGAGAAATCCAAAAGTTTGTCCTATGTGAGATTTTGCTTTTCCCACATGTTTGAAGCTGATCAGCAGATACATAAGAACCTGGAAGAAGCTGCTAAATTAAGGTTAAAAAAAAAAAAAAAAAGCAATTGTTAGCAATGTGGTGCTGAAATCAAGACTTAACTTTGAAGTGTCAAGAATGATACCCCATGCCCCATCCCCTTCATGTGATTTTTAAGAATTAGCTTTATATATTTCTCCAGGTATTAAAGTGGATGTCCACCTTTGCCATTTCAGAACCTAAAGGCAGAATCTAACGGTAAAATGAAGACAACCTCGTTAGTTCTAATAACTCAGATATTTTCATTTAGAGTAAATATTTACCATTGGCTTTGTATTCTGGGAATTAGCCCAAGACTATGCTGCTCAAATGGGTGCAAATATACTCTCAGGTTGCAATAGCATGACTAGTAGTATTTGAAGCAATAATTGTTCCATCTTGGATTATCAGTTTTGCTCTTTGCTTTGGCAAAGTTTTTGTTTTTCTATTTGTGCCAGTTGTATTAAAATGTTACTAGGTTAAAAACAAACAGATATATTTATTCACTACTGTATCCCTCTAATAATGCCTGGCATGCAGTAGGCCCCTAATATTTGTTGAATGAATGAATTATAGAATAGAGTACAAAATTAATTCTAATGTATTTTAAAGTAAAGCATGATAGTTCAAAGAAATGTTCTATTTGCCATCTACAACTTGGAATAATGTTCCTAGATCCTGCTTCATGCACTTTTGCCAGCAGAGGTGGATGCCTTCGGGAAAAAGTTGGATAAATGCTGATCTAAGGCAACACATCTAAATGGTTATGTGAACATTTCCCAGTTGAGGTAAAACTAAGAGGAATGATAATAACATCTCATCAATTTAAAGGATGAGTTCACTGATTGTACTGTCATACTCCAGAGATACATGTGCCAAGAAGCAAAGAGATACACTCTTGTATTCCAGAAAAACGATGATTTGTAAGTGTTCAGTATTTGTGTTATTTGTGTGGCAGCCCTTTTAGGTGTAATGAAGTGTAACAGAAAAGTAAGTGAACTACTTCAAATAGTTCTCAATGTTTGTCTTTCAGAGGACATACGAGTCAGGCAGCAAAAGTTGGAGCCATTGTATGATTGTGTGTCAAAATGAGAGTCACACACTTCAAGACCTATAGGGACTAATTTTAGAAGAAGACTCTTCAGAACAGATGACACATGAAATGTGAGTTTATGTAAACATGTAGATTTGAGTAGCATTAGTTTGTTTTCTGTTTAGGAACTGTATCAAGGTGACAAAGATGAAAGAATGCTGCTGGAAAGGTATATCATTAAATTTTCAGGCTTCCATTGGTGAATTTTCAAGTAACCTTTCACTTAAGTTACTTGTATCAGAGGATGGATGACGGGGTCATTTAAATTGTTGGACAAAGTCATGAAAGGATTTTAAAATTTTGTCATAAAAATAGACAATGATGTTTTTAATTTTACATCTAAAATGAATTTGCATTATCCTGTGTTAGTGGCTGAATCTCAACTCAGTTCTCATTTTTTAGTTCAACTTTTAACCTTATTTTCATTGACACCATGGACAGCACAGCAAAAAAAAAAAAAAAAAAAAAACACACAATTTTCCTTTTCTGTTATTGATTTGGAATGATCACTTTAAAAGAGCCATCAAATACACCTACATGTTGAGCCACTCTTTATTATTAAGGTGAAAAGTTCATTTCAGTTAAGGTATTTGAGTGCTATTATGTGCCAGCCTTTCTTTGCATTAATGTTTTTTTTTCCTCCCCTCCATAAAGTGAAGAAAAAAAATTAGCCATGAGTTTTAATATTCTGGTCAGCACCTTATCCATTTGTAGCCACACCAACAAATTTTTTCTGTGATAGACCAAACTTACAAAGTCACTGCAATTTCAGCAAGCCCCATTCCCAGCATGAGTGCTGTCCACGGTCCTGAACCATCAATGCTAAATAGTATTTAGTTGTTGATCTTCATCCTGTCGTGCAGCTACATATTCCAGGAATACTGAACCAAGTGAGGAGAAAGATAGCAGTGAGTTGCCGCAAAGGAGGTGAGGGGAGGGGAGAGAGAGCAAGTGAGAAAAAGAGAGACTAGTGGTGATGTTTTTAAATAATTGAAGTAAAAAAGAGAGAGACAGAAGAGGTTCTACCCAGTCCACCAAAGCTTTTTAATTTCCTTACATAATTAACATGATGAATTTTTAAATAATTATTCTATTTAGTTTTGTTTTTCCACCTTTTGGCCATTTCTACTACATATTTACTTATTTAAAAAAATACTTGCTAGACCTTCCTCTTATGGCTACTGCCTATCTCTACCTTTGCAGCTGTTCTCCTTTAAAGAATAATCTCCATTAGTTTTCTTGACTTCTTCATCTCCCTGCACAAAGATGAAGGGTATTTAGCTCTGAAAATCCTTTACTGTTGAATATTTAGATTGTTTTCAATTTTTACATAATGAACAATGCATCATGGGATTATTGGCTGCAAATAAATAGGAAACGTAAAAGAAGTTTTAAGTTTAAATTTTTTTTAAAAAAAGCTAAACACAAAATATTTGCCAAAGATAAAGGGTTGCAAAGCTACCTTACGATGCACTCTTATACCAATACTAAAATAAAACTTACAACAACAAAATTAGTGATTAGGAAATTACAGTTTTGATGAACTTGGCATTTCAATCAAAGTCATATTTGCCACCATTCTCTCAGTAGCTTTAGGCCAATTTCCAAATTGCTTTCAACAAATTAGTTTTATTTGTTTATATTATATATGTATAATTTAAATTATATTTATAATTTTTTCAGTCAGATTTCCTGGAGAACAATAGTTGTTAGGTGCCTACCAGAAAATAAGACTAGAAAGTCATGTTGGAGCCATATTGTGGAAGGCTAAGGAAGTGGGATGGGAGCAAAGGTCATGTCAATTATATACTAAGCTTATATTCTATGCAAACTAACCCCTTCCTACCACATATATTATTGAAAAATTATTTGCCTGCTATTTTATCAATAAGTGTTTTATAAAGTAAAATTTTTCTTATTACAACTATATCTTAAAAACACCAATAAAATTGCCAGATCATTAATATTCCTGCTTTTATTATTGTAAGATAAGGTACCAGTTCTTCAAATACACCTTTGAGTAGAAGGATGGAACTGAAAATTGATTTGGGTTTATTTAAGAGAAAAAGAAACCTTTCAATCCTAAATCTCAGATTTTTAATAGCATTTTTCTTGTTTGAGTATGGCCAGTTTCCTATTTATTTCCTATTTCTTATTGTTTGACAGTGCCCATTTATATTGGAAAATCAAAATGGAAAAGTAAATTAGAAAATATAAGTCCTTCAACTTAAAGATGTACGATATTGGTATTTGGTTGCATAAGTTTCTAGTCAGAGGTTTTTCTAGTCATTTCTGTTCAAAAGTGGAATCTACCAGAATGTACACGTGATGATGGACCTTGTCTGTCTGCTCCCCAGTTTATTGTTACTCCGAGAATACTGCCTAGCAGAGGGCAGGCAGTCTGTAAATACTTCTTGAGTGTATACATGAATAAGTCCTTTTGTACTACTGTTTTATAACATTGTAATTTTTATTTTATTTTTTTGAGATAGGGTCTCACTTGTCACCCAGGCTGGAATGCAGTGGCATGATCTCAGCTCACTGCAGCCTTGACCTCCTGTGCTCAAGCCATCCTCCCACCTTAGCCGCCAAATTAACTGGGACTACAGGCATACGCTACCAACCTGGCTTACTATTATTATTATTTGTATTTTTTGTAGAGATGGGGTTTCACCATGTTGCTCAGTGTGGTCTTGAACTCCTGAGCTCAAGCAATCTGCATGCCTCGGCCTCCCAAAGTGCTAGGGATTACAGGCATAAGCCACCACATCTGGCCCCTGTAATTTTTAAAATACACAATTTGTTAGATATATAGGTTGGGATAAACAAAAATGTGACAAAGGAGCGTCCCTCTGCCAATTTAGAAATATGGATAAAAATACTTAAAGATACACGAAGCTTTGGGTAATTGCCATACACACACTCTACCCCCAGTATACCAGTATTTTACAAATTTTAAAACAAGTAACAAATATTTGTTTACAATACCATTCTGCCTAAAATTTATCTATTAGCCAAATTGCTTTATGCATTTGGTCAAATTGCATTTAGTCAAATTGTTTTCAGCCAAACCTTATGCGCACATGCTAGCCAGTGGGATGATAAAAGACAAGAGATGTAATCTGTCTGCTTAAGGTATTCTCATATTTCTGTGCACATAAATACAGTATTGAATGAAAACTTACAGGGTGCTCCAGGGTCACAAAGGAGGGACATCTAAGTTAACCTGGGATTGGGATGGCCCAAGGAGTCTTCTCAAAAGAAGTGCTTGAAATGACCAGTTGGAGGGCAGGAGCTGTATTTTATTTGGCTTTATATTTACAGCTTTGTAGAGAATCTATACAAAACAATTATTGGATGAAATAATCATTGAAATCTGAAATAATTATTCATGTAGTAATTTATTGGATGAATAAATGAAATCAAGTTGAAGATGCATGGGAACATGTTTAAACTGTTGTATCTTGGAATTTAAGCTGGATGAAAAAATAAGTCAAAGGAAGCATTAATGTGGGGAGAAATGGAAGCTACATATCTCTTTTTTCAAATCAAAGATTATTCCTAATGGGAAAAAAGGAAAAGAGAGAAAATTTGAATCCTGGGAGATTGAGATCGGAGAGAAGCATAAGAGACTTAGGTTTCTGAGAAGTTCTTTCAGATAATGACAAGTTCAAGAGTGGTTCTTTGAGGTAGGAGATGGGTGAAGTGGGGCAAAAATAATAGTTATTTAATGATATTAATAAGTTATGAGGTTAGAATGTTAAGGATAGGTTATAGAGAGGACACTGAAACTGCCAAAGATATGGTAACTCAGATATGTTAGTTGGTCTTAACTCAAAAGGTAGAAAGACAGTCATAGTCTTATATTCCTGTAATTTGCACCAGATTTAAAAGATGGAATACTGAGTTCAAAGACTCAGAAATGGTTTATTTTGATTAGATGCTTCCCAAATGGCATTAATATTTAAAGAGAAAAAAAGAAAAAGAAAGAAAAAAATCCCAACAAAACTTAGATTTTTCAAGACATGAGACTATTGCGGCTAAAACTGTACAAAAAAAGAAAAAAAAAACATTGTCTACACTTTTATTGGAAAGATGAATTCCATGTGCAGGTGGCAAGATGAATTGTGTGTGTGGGTGACCTGGCCCAAGTAATGGTCTCAGTGTGAATGCTTACGCTAAATATGTCCTTAGAAATAAAAACTAGACTTCTTCTTAAATATACTGGATTAAAATGATCCTGAATTAATTCATCTAAACATTGAAATAACTTGCTTTTCTACTTCAAACACAATTTTGCTTAGGAGATCTTTTGATACTGAAGCAAAGAAGTGGCCTTGGGGCTCTTTCTAAGGGTAGAAATCTTGGATAAAAATGTGTGTGTGAGTGTGTAGGGGCGGGGCGGGGGGGCGGATCAGAATGTGGAATTCAAGCCACTGCATCTGCAGTTGGGAGGAAAGGAAGCGAGTTGGGTTGGGAATGCACCTAATCCCCTCCAGTATTAAAAGGTGGAAAAATGCCAGTGAAAGTTCAAGGTTTAAGATTATTACAAAGGTGGGGAGGGTTATTAAATCACATATTTAAATAACAGTGAAGTGCAGAGCTATATTGGAGCCTGAAGCAAAGGAAAAATTTGTGTTATTTAACATTTTGATGTTTATTTTGTACATCATAGATTTTACATTAATTTTGATTTTTATATATATTCCATTAAAATATTATTTCTTTTGATTAGTGAGTTTCAGTGCCTCCTTAAAGTTTGCACCTGAGACCAATGCCTCACTCACCTCACTGTAGTCCTCAGCAGATCAAGAAGGCTTTCAGGTTCCGTGATCTCAATCTCCAAGACCATTAGGCAGAAAGGCCTGTAAATGGAACCACATGGGGTTTCAGGCAAGGGAGGCTTCATTGCTGAAATGATAGTGCTCAATGGATAAACAAAATGAAGCCATGTTATTGCTGGCCCCAAACAGATAGTTAAACAAACTATCTGTATGATAAAAGGACCTGGAAATCACTGGGATGTGGGCTGTTGCTACAAGCCCAAGACACTGAAAAATAGGTTATTAATTTTGGTCACACCCAGTCCAAACATATCTAAATGTGGTAGAATCATGAAATTAAATCGAAGTATACTCCCTATATGGTGGTTTTGTTTATATGATGGAACTTAGGCTGTTTTGAAAATATAGATCTAGAACATGTTTCACCTATACTTTTGGGATAAAGTTTTTTGGAAACCTTCTTGATCACTCTTGATATTATTTGGGATATATTTTCTGATGTTTACATTTTGTTTTTAAGATGTCAGATGGATTAATCTCTAAAGTTCCTTGTAAGAAACTAGGATCTGTTACTAAAGTTGTTTACAAGATAATTATTTTCCTTTTAAAAGGCAAAAGGTAATTATTGACCCTAAAGCCATGAAAATAATGTTAAAGGAGAGAGTTAGGCAAATCTTCAAAGGTATGCATTTAATGTGTTGTTCCTTTCCTTGCTACTATCAGCTAATTTTATGGGATTCTATTTGAGATAGGAAGTATCTCTGTGCACGTGTAGTTTTTATATAGGAGGGTTGGAGTTTTCTCTTTCTGACATTGACACTCAACTGATAATGAACCTCCACACTTTTGAGCCAGCCCTAGGGAGCTTGAACACAAGAGAAAAAAAGATAGTGAAGATTTAATACTTAAATCTTAATATTTTAGTTCATCACTGAAATTTGACACATTGCTTAGTATGAAGATATATGATACAGTTGGTCAGACTTGTGAAAAAATAGTGAGAATTGGAATAATAGGCTCTTTAACTGTGAGAGCTTGAAAAAAAATCCTTGAACCCCTGATTTTCAATTTCCTCATCTGTAAAATTAGGATAATAATACTTCGTTAATATAAATAACTTAGAAAAATTGATCAACATGTTCCAAATTGGTCACTTACCAGGGAAGGAAGTGTTTCAAGAGACTCTGTCTATGAATCTCTTATCTTTCACATTTCACCTATTCCACTTACCCTACACAATTAACTTACAATGAAGAAGTATAATCCTTTGTCTTCTTTTTGCCATTGTTAAAAATATATACATATATATAAATATATAATTCAAGAAAAGAAATAAAAGCTTATTTCGATGTGCAGACTGTACCTCCCTCAGTTACAACTGCATAAATGCTGTCATGTATTCACATCTGTAGCAACAAAACGTTCTCAATTTAGAACAATTCTGAAGGGCATCTCAGCTCCTTAGCTTCCTATTCAAATACCTGTTGTCTCTGTTACAACTGCAATGTAGTTCAACTTTTGACTCTGCCCAAACGTGCTTCTTTCATTTCCTCACAGACTGTTCCTAAGAGTACTTCATCTTCATGTAAATCTTAGACTGCTTCCTGGGGGAGCCAAAACTAAAACGTCTTATAAAATGATTTAAATCACCAAGATGACTCAGTGGCAGCATAGCAGTAGATCAGAACTAGCTGAGGGCAGATTTTGGAAGGATGAGTCTTGAACTAGTGCCCTTGGCTACTGCCCATAGACCCCAAGTCTTGCTAGAGAAAATGATTCTAGGTGGGCCTTGGAAATGTGTGGGAGCACATATCTATACAACAGCACCTCAGTCTACCAGCACCAATTTACTGTAGTCCATTGTCATGCCACTGATAAAGACATTCCCAAGACTGGGTAATTTATAAAGAAAAAGAGGTTTAATGGACTCACAGTTTCACGTGACTGGGGAGGCCTCATAATCATGATGGAAGGTAAAAGGCACTTCTCACATGGTGGAAGACAAGAGAAGAGAATGATAGCCAAGCAAAAGGGGTTCCCCCTTATAAAACCAACAGATCTCAGGAGATTTATTTGCTAGCACAAGAACAGTGTGGGGAAAACTGCCCCCATGATTCAATTATCTCTCCCTGGGTCCCTCCCACAACACAAGGTAATTATAGGAGCTACAATTCAAGGTGAGATTTGGATGGGGACACAGCCAAATTATATCACTAATATATGTTGTGAAATAGCTAACAAAATATTAGCAAATGGAATCCAGCTATTTAAATAAAGGATTATTCAGGATGACTAAATGCAATGAATCACATCAATACAAAGTTGGTCTAAAGATCCAAAAATTACTTTTATGAAATACACAATGCAGTGAAGAAAATATATCGTAATAGCATCATATTAGGCAAAGAAAAGTTACTTGACCAAATCAAAACTCAATTTTGATATAAAATTCTCAGCAAATTAAGATAGAAAAGTACTTTGTAAACCTGATAAAGAAGATCTACAACAAACCTACAGATAACATCACACATAATGGAGAAAGACTAAATGCTTTCCTCTCAAAGTAGGGAACAAGGTAAGGATCATTCCTATCATTTTTATTTAACATTAGGTTTTACCCAGTGCAATAAATAAAATAAATAGAAAATAAGGCAGCCAGTTTAGAAAGGAAGGAATAAAACTCTCTTTATTCTCAAAAACTTAATATTGTATTCTCAAGATGTTTACAAAAACAATTCTAGAAATAATTCTTAGTAAGTTCATGAGGTACAACAATATTGTGTTTCTATATAATGATAAAAACAAATTAAGATAAAATGCAATTTGCACTTAGCACCAAAAAATAAAACATATAAGAATAAACTTAACAAAACAAATGCAAAATCTTTACACAAAAAAAAGGTAAAACATTAGTGAGAGAATTTAGAGGATCAAAATAAATAGGAAGATTCATCAAGACCCGGTGTATTAGTCTATTCTCATGATGCTGGTAAAGACATACCCAAGAAGGGGAAATTTACAAAAGAAAGAGGTTTAATGAACTTACAGTTTCACGTGGCTGGGGAAGCCTCACGATCATGGTGGAAGTCAAGGAGGAGCAAGTCACATCTTACATGGATGGCAGCAGGCAAAGAGAGCTTAAACTCCCATTTTTAAAATCATCAGATCTCATTAGACAAATTTACTATCATGAGAACATCATGGGAAAGTCCCACCCCCATGATTCAATTACCCCCAACCAGGTTCCTCCCACAACATGTAGGAATTGTGGGAGTTACAATTCAAGATGAAGTATGGGTGGGAACACAGCCAAACCATATCATTCTGCCCCGGGCCCTCCCAAATCTCATGCCCTCACATTTCAAACCCAATCATGCCTTCCTAACAGTCCTCCAAAGTCTTAACTCGTTTCAACATTAACTCAAAAGTCCATAGTCCAAAGTCTCACCTGAGACAAGGCAAGTCCTTTCCACCTATGAGCCTGTAAAATCAAAAGGAAGTTAGTTACTTCCTACATACAATGGAGGTATAGGAATTGGGTAAATATAGCCATTCCAAATGGGAGACATTGGCCAAAACAAAGGGGCTATAGGCCCCATGCAGGTTCAAAATCCAGTGGGGCAGTCAAATCTTAAAGCTCCAAGATGATCTCCTTTGACTCCATATACAAATGGCCAACAATCATATGAAAAAAATCCTCAACATCACTAATTATCAGGGAAATGCAAATGAAAGCCATAATGAGATACCACCTTACTCCCGCAAGAATGGCCACAATCAAAAAATTAAAAAAAAATAGATGTTGGCGTGGATGTGCTGAAAAAAGGAACACTTTTACACTGCTGGTGGAAATGTAAACTAGTACAACCACCATGGAAAACAATGTGAAGATTCCTTAAATAACTAAAAGTAGAACTACCATTTGATCCAGCAATCCCACTACTGAGTATCTACTCAGAGGAAAAGAAGTCATTATACGAAAAAGATACTTGCACACTCATGTTTATAGCAGCACAATTTGCAATTGCAAAATGTGGAACCAGCCCAAATGCCCATCAATCAATGAGTGGATAAAGAAACTGTTATACACACACACACACACACACACACACACACACACACACTGGATACTACTCAGCCATAAAAAGGAATGAATTAATGGCATTCACAGCAACCTGTATGTAATTGGAGACTATTATTCTAAGTGATGTAACTCAGGAACAGAAAACCAAACATCATATGATCTCACTCATAAGTGGGAGCTAAGTTCTGAGGATGCAAAGTATTAAGAATGATAAAATAACTCTGGGGACTCAGGGGAAAGGGTGGGAAGGGGGTGAGGGATACAAGACTACAAACTGGGTTCAGTGTATACTGCTTGGGTGGTAGTACTCCAAAATCTCACAAATCACCACTAAAGAACTTACTCATTAACCAATTACCACCTGTGCCCCAAAAGCCTATGAAAATAAATTTTTAAAACAATTGGGGTAAACAGAAAAGAGCATATTTAACAGCCATCTACTGGGCTGAAAAACCACAGATTGCTGGTGTCATAGAAGTTGCACATCCGTGATACCACTGCCCTTTCCGGGGATCCCCCATGCTTGAGCCACTGTGTTACTGGAAAGCAGTCCCGATCCAGATCCCAAGAGAAGGTTCTTGAACCTTCCACAAGAAAGAATTCAGGGTGAGTCCATAGAGCAAAGTGAAAGATAGTTAATAAAGAAAATAAGAGAATAAAAGAATGGGTACTTCATAGGCAGAGCAGTGGCATGGGCTGCTCAACTGAATATATTTCTAGTTATTTCTTGATTATATGCTAAACAAGGGGTGGATTATTCATGAGTTTTCTGGGAAAGGAGCAGAGATTTTCCAGAACTGAGAGCTCCTCCTCTCTTTAGACTATATAGGGTAACTTTCAGACATTGCCATGGCATTTGTAAACCGTCATAGTGCTGGTGAGAGTGTCTTTTAGCATAATGCATTATTATTAGCATATAATGAGCAGTGAGGACAACCAGAGATCACCTGCATCACCATCTTGGTTTTGGTGGGTTTTGACCGGTTGCTATGCCACATCCTGTTTTATCAGCAAAGTCTTTCTGACCCGTACCTTTTGCTGACTTCCCATCTCATCCTGTGACTAAGAATGTCTAGTCTCCTAGGAATGCAGCCCAGTAGGTCTCAGCCTTATTTTACCCAGCCCCTATTCAAGATGGAGTCACTCTGGTTTGAAAACCTCTGACAACTGCATCACCAGATCACACACAGACAACCCCACAGTCCCCTCTGACTTCCGCAAGCACAGAGAACTAGTGGGTCCCAGGTAGTAATGGATTGCCTGGTGACTACCCCTTCGTGCTGACTGCCCCTAAGGGAATACAGAAAGCACAGCTTGCCAAAGCCCCCTTTAGGACAAAGGTAACATGAGTGTAAGTGCCAGTAGCTGAAGGAGACACCACCAAGGCCCAGGAATGGACTTAGAGAGAGAGTCACATCTTGTCTTCCACCACTCCTCACCAGAACACTGCTTCAGATGCACTAAAATAAAAATGGGCAAATACAGTGAGTAGGAGCCTATCTGCTGGCCCTCACTGTTAAGTGCTACCAACTGGAAGGCAGCCTGAATTATACCACAAAACAAAATTACATTGCTACAACAAGCAACATCTGAGAAAGCCACTGCATGAACCTAGCTGCAAATAAGGAACCTATACAGAACCTTGGCACCCTAAAAGCACCTAGAAATGAAGCCAATTGATCAGACATCATATACACCACTGTTGTATCCCTAAGGGGAAAAAGATTAAAAAATAATGAAAATCCATCCATATGATAGCAAATTAAAAATGAGAGAAGAATCAGCTATCTCAGATGAGAAAAAACGAGTGCAAGAACTCTGGACATAAAAAAGCCACAGCATTCTATCACCTCCACAGAAGCCCACTAGCTCCCAAGCAATGGATCCTAAAAAAAGAAATGTCAGAAATGACAGACATAGAATTCAGAATATGGATGGCCAAAAAACTCAACCAGATTCAAGAGAAAAATTAAATCCAACAAAAAGAACCTAGAAAAATCCAAGTTTTGAAAGATGACATACCTTTATTAAGAAAGAACTAAGCAGAATTTCTGGAATTGAAAAATTTATGACAGAAATTTCAAATTACCATTGGAAGCCTTAACAACAGACCAGACCATGCAGAAAAAAGAATTCCTCAGTTCAGAGACCATTCCTTCAAATCAACCCAGTCAGACAAAAATAAATAAAAAAGATTTAAAAAAATCAACAAAGCCTTTAAGAAATATGGAATTACGTAAAATAATCAATCTTGTGATTCACTGGCATTCATGAGAGAGAAGAGAATGTAAGCAACTTGGAAAATATATTTAAGAATATAGTCTGAAATTTCCCCAAGCTTGCTAGAGAATTCAATAATACAGACACAAAAAATTCAGAGAATTCCTGTGAGATATTACACAAGATGACAATCCTGAAAGCATATAGTCATCAGATTTTCCAAAGTGAACATGAAAGAAACAATCTTAAAGGCAGCTAGAGAAAAGAGCCATATCACCTATAAAGGTATGTCCATCAGTCTAACAGCAGACTTCACAACAGAAATTGTACAAGCCACAAGAGACTGGGGGCCTGTTTGTAGCAATCTTAAAGAAAATAAAGTCCAACTAAAAATTTCATATTCCACCAAGCTAAGCTTCATAAATGAAGCAGAAATAAAGTATTTTCCAGGTAAGCAATCACTAACGGAATCTGTTACTACCAGACCGGCCATATACGAGATGCTTAAGGGAGTTCTAAACACAGAAATGAAGGAACAGTGTCTGCTACCATCAAAACATATATAAGTACAATGCCCACAGATGCAACAAAGCAACCACACAATGGAGATTACAAAGCAACAGCTAACAACACCATAACCTCACATAAAAATATTAACCTTCAATGTAAACATTCAAAACACTCCACTTAAAAGAC
The DNA here is from genome assembly GCF_007565055.1 of Rhinopithecus roxellana. Classification (NCBI taxonomy): domain Eukaryota; kingdom Metazoa; phylum Chordata; class Mammalia; order Primates; family Cercopithecidae; genus Rhinopithecus; species Rhinopithecus roxellana. The sequence goes on from NC_044552.1 coordinate 164,000,258, forward strand.
ACAGACTAGCAAACTGTATTTAAAAAAACAACATCCAGGTCAGGCGCGGTGGTTCACGCCTATTATCCCAGCACTTTGGGAGGCCGAGTCGGGCGGATCATGAGGTCAGGAGTTGGCGACCAGCCTGGCCAATGTAGTGAAACCCCGTCTCTACTAAAAATGCAAAAAAATTAGCCGAGTGTGATGGCGGGCGCCTGTAGTCCCAGCTATTTGGGAGGCTGAGGCAGGAGAATTGCTTGAACGCAGAGGGGGAGGCGGAGGTTGCAGTGAGCCGAGATCGCGCACCACTGCACTCCAGCCTGGGCGACACAGTAAGACTCTGTCTCAAAAACAAAAACAAAAACAAAAAACAAGATCCAACCTTCTACTGTCTTAGCAAGACCCATCTCACATGGAATGACACTCATAGGCTCAAAGTAAAGGGATGGAGAAAATAGCACACAAATGAAAAACAAAAAAAAGAGCAGGATCCCTTTTCTTTTATTTTTCCTTTTTTTTTTTTTTTTTCTTTTTTTTGAGACTGAGTCTCGCTCTTTTGCCCAGGCTGGAGTGCAGTGGCGCCATCTCAGCTCACTGCAACCTCCGCCTCCTGGGTTCAAGCAATTCTCCTGCCTCAGCTCCCGAGTAGCTGAGACTACAGGCGCGCACCACCATACCCAGCTAATTTTTTGTATTTTTAGTAGGGACAGGATTTTATCATGCTAGCCAGGCTAGTCTCAAACTCCTGACCTTGTGATCTGCCCACCTCGGTCTTCCAAAGTGCTGGGATTACAGGCCTGAGCCACCGCACCCGGTCAGGATCCCTATTCTTACATCAGATAAAACAAACTTTAAACCAGCAACAGTATAAAAGGACAAAAAAAGAAAATACGTAATGATGGAGGATTTAATGCAACAAAAAAATTTAAATATACACAACCAGCATTGGAGCACTCAGATGTATGAAGCAATTACTAATAAATCCGAAAAAAGACTTAGCCTTTTCTGAAGTCCCTCCACACAGTAATCAGTGGAGGGACTTGAACACCCTATTGCAGCATTAGACAGATCATGGAGGCAGAAAACTAATGAAGAAATTCTGGACTTAAAGTCAATATTTGATATCTACAAAATACTCCACCCAACAACCACAGAATATACATTCTTCTCATCTAGACATGGAATATATTATAAAATTGACCACATGCTGAGTCATAAAGCAAAACTCAAGAAATTAAAAAAAAATGATATATCAAGTATCCTCTTGCACCACAGTAGAATAGGAATAGAAATCAATACCAAGAAGAACTCTCAGAACCACGCAAATACTTTCCAAGTATGGAAGGTAAACAATTTGTTCCTGAATGACTTTTGGGTAAACAATGAAATAAAGGTAGAAATTTAAAAATTCTTCAAAACAAATGAACATAGTGACACAAAGTACCAAAACCTCTGGAATGCAGAAAAAGCAGTGTTGAGAGGAAAATGTATGGTGCTAAACACCTACATCAAGATGATAGAAAGATCTCAACAACCTAACATCACACCTAAAAGAACTTGAAAATCAAAAACAAAGTAAGCCCAAACCTAGCATACAAAAATAATTAAAATCAGAGCAAAACTAAATGAAATTGAGACCTAAAACAAAATTAAATAAAACCCAACTAAACAAAAGGTTGATTCTTTTTTATTGCTGTTGTTGTTTTTGTTTTAGGAAGAATATTGCTCTGCCACCCAGGCTGGAGTACAGTGGTGTGATCACAGCTCACAGCAACCTCTGCCTCTCAGGCTCAAGCAATCCTCCCACCTCAGCCTCCCAAGTAGCTGGGACCGTAGGCCTGAGCCACCATGCCGGGCTAATTTTTTCTACTTTTGGTGGAGATGGGGTTTCACCATGTTGCCCAGGCTGGTCTCGAAATCCTGAGCTCAAGCCATCATCTGCCTCAGTCTCACAGTGCTGGGATTACAGGCATGTCCCTTGAAAGGATAAAAATAGTCAATAGATGGCTATCTAAATTAATAAAGAAAAAAAGATCCAAAAAACACAATCAGAAATGACAAAGATGGCTTTACAACAGATTCCGCAGAAATACAAATGATCCTCAGAGGCTACTATGAACATTTCTAAGATAATGCTTCCCTTATAACTCAAGTCGTGGCTATTTTCTTTCTCGCTATCGGGGTTTTGCCTTCCTTTTTACTTATTGCTCCTTTCAGATTATTAGCCCACTCTCCTCCATAAAAACACTCAGTTTTGAGTTTCATGTCATCTATTCGTATCACCCATTATCTATTTACTGTTATTATTATTCCTCTTTTTCCTGAGACAAGGTCTCTGTCATTCTGTTGCCCAGGCTTAAGTGCAGTGACACTCTCACAGCTCGCTGCAGGCTCAACCTCTCAGGCTCAAGCAATCCTTCCACTCTAGCCTCCTGAGTAGCTGGAATTACAGGCACGTGCCACCACACTTGGCTACTTTTTTTATTTTGTACAGACAGTGTCCCGTTATGTTGCCCAGGCTGGTCTCAAACTCCTAGGCTCAAGCAATCCTCCCACCCTAGCCTCCTGAGTAGCTGGAACTACAGGCATGTGCCACCATGCTTGGCTAATTTTTTTACTGTGTACAGACAGGGTACCCTTCTGTTGCCCAGGCTGGTCTCAAACTCCTAGGCTCGAGCGATCCTCCCACCTCAGCCCCACAAAGCACAGGAATTATAAGCATAAACCGCAGGACTCAGCCTTCATTATCTATTCTTACTGTAATTAATGACCAACTCCTAGGTTAATCCTCTCATTTCTCAAAGATTTTGGCCCCTTGATCACTGAAGGATAAAGTAAGCACATACCATTCTACTCCCATTAATTACAACTAAAAACCCCAAGTAAAATAAACTCTCAGAAGATTCCGGAAGGTGGAGAAAAGAAGGAAGACTAGCCAGAGATCACAGAATTTTAGGAATAATCCAGTGGTGAGTTCTCTGGGATTTCCCCCCGCCACCTTATATATCCAAATATGGCACTAGAGAAATCTACACTTGGAAATTCCAGCGTGCCCAGACTTTGAAAAGCCTTAGGAAGGGTCTTCTCTCTTTACTGAATAATAATAACAGTAAATAGATAATGGGTGATACGAATAGATGACATGAAACTCAAAACTGAGTGTTTTTACGGAGGAGAGTGGGCTAATAATCTGAAAGACTAGGAATACGAAGGCCCTACAGAACCAAATCTATTTGTACTCTACCCGTTCTACTACAGTCAAACCCAAAGAAGAAGCCACATTGTGCCTCCTGCACACTGGGTACTGCAGAGCCAATGTGTTTCAGCCTGTTTAACCGTCCCTGCTCTACATGAGCACAAACAGAGGTGGCATCCTATCCCCTGCCACACACACTGAGCCCTTTTAAGACTGTGAGGTAGAGTCCTGTCAGTCGTCTCCAACCTGCATTAACAGGAACAGAGGCAGCGCCTGTTTCTCTCGTTCCCATTCTGCGTTAAGTGAACGGTTGCAGATGTTGCACACACCATCACCTCCCCATTACAGAATGAGGTAAAGAGTACACAGAGGAGTCTCAATGGGGTTGGAGGGTGAATTTTTTAAATCTGTGTATACATTACTAAGCAAACCCTAAGTGATTCATGCATAAACTAAAAAAGAATCAACACAACAACAAAAGGTGTGAGAACTGAATTACTGGGTGAATACGGCTCATGTTTTAAGTTGACCTCTGAGTAGCATGTAGAGAGGCAGACCAGAATTTTATTTAATAGGTTTTGAAAACTAAATTGACTTTCAAACTATGGCTCACAAAATTAGATTGGACATATGTTATGAGTTTAGGAAAGTTGACTGTCTACTAAAATAGAAGATTTATGTAGGAACCAGAGTCTCCAAAAATATAAATATATAGGATAAAATCCAAAAGTATTTGTCATACCAAAAATCCAGGAATCCTCAACTTGAATGAAAAATGACAACAAATGCTAACACCAGGATGGCACAAATGTTGGAATTCTCTAACAAAGATTTTAAAGCAGTCATCATAAAAATACTCCAAGAAGCAATTATAAACACCTTTAAAACAAATGGCAAAATAGAAAGCCTCAGCAAAGAAATTAAAGGTATAAATAATAATTTTAAAAATTTCACAATGGAAAAATATAACAAATTTTTAAAAACTCACTAGATGGGCTCAAAAGCAGAAGAAAAACAAAAGAAGAAATAACCAATGATCTTGAAGATAGGTCAATAGAAGTTATATAATTTAGCATCATAAGGAAAATAGATGAAAGAAATGATCAGAAATTCAGGGATCTGTGGAAAGGCAACAAAATATCTAACATTTATGTCACTGGGGCAAAAAAGCAAAAGAATGAGTGTGGAATAGAAACACATTTTTTTAAAAAAAATAGTGGCTGAAACATTTTAAAATTTGGTGAAAAACATACAGATTTAAGAAGCTGTGTGAATGCCACAGAGAATAAATCAAAAATCAGAAATTTAACCTTAATGTAGCATCATACAAAGTATGTTCTCTGACAATAATGGAATTACATATAAATTAATCATTAAAAAAGAAAATCTCCAAACTCTCGAAAATTAAATAACACACTTAAAAATAATTCACAGCTCGATGAGAAAGTCTAATGGAAATTTTAAATAGTGTATATTGGACTGAATTAAAAGGAAATGACATATCAAAATCTGTTGGATACAGCTGAAATAATGTTTAAAGGGCAGACACTTCTCAAAAGAAGACATTCATGCAGCCAACAAACATATGAAAAAAAGCTTAACATCACTGATCCTTAGAGAAATGCAAATCAAAAACACAATGAGATACCATTTCATGCCAGTCAGAATGGCAATTGTTAAAAAGTCAAGAAATAACAGATGCTGGTGAGGTTGCAGAGAAATAGGAATGCTGTTACACTATTCTTGGGAATGTAAATTTGTTCAACCATTGTGGAAGACGGTGTGGCAATTCCTCAAAAATCTAGAAACAGAAATACCATTTGACCCAGCAGTCTCATTACTGGGTATATACCCAAAGGAATATAAATAATTCTATTATGAAGATACATGTGTATATTCATAACAGCACTATACACAATAGCAAAGACATGGAATCAACCTAAATGCCTATCAATGATAGACTGGATAAAGAAAATGTGGCACATATACACCATAGAATACTACACAGCCATAAAAAGGAATGAGATCATGTCCTTTGCAGGGACATGGATGGAATTGAAAGCAATTACCCTCAGCAAACTAATGCAGTAATAGAAAACTAAACACCGTATGCTGTCACCTATAAGTGGGAACTGAACAATAAGAACACACGGACACAGGGAGGGGAATGACACACACTGAGGCCTGTTAGGAGGTGGAGGGTAAGGAAGGAGAGCATTAAGAAAAATAGTTAATGCATGCTGGGCTTAATACCTAGGTAATGGGTTGATAGGTGCAGCAAACCACCATGGCACATGTTTACCTATGTAACAAACCTGCACATCCTGCACATGTACCCCAGAACTTAAAAATAAAAATGTAAAAACGAATGTTTAAAAGGAATATATAAAACTCTAGACACTTAGGGCCAGGCACGGTGGCTCACAACTGTAATCCCCAGCACTTTGGGAGGCCGACGTGGGTGGATCACTGGAGGTCAGAAGTTTGAGACCAGTTTGGCCAACATGGTGAAACCCCATCTCTACTAAAAATACAAAAATTAGCTGGGCGTGATGGTGGGTGCCTGTAATCCCAGCTACTCGGGAGGCTGAGGCAGGAGAATTGCTTGAACCCGGGAGATACATGTTGCGGTGAGCTAGGATTGTGCCACTGCACTCCAGCCTGGGTGACAGAGTGAGATTGAGTCTCAAAAAAAAAAAAAAAAACAACCAAACACTAGACACACTGGAAGAGGAGATATCACTACAGACCCCGCAAACATTAAAAGGATGAGAATGGAATACTGCAGAGAACTCTGCAAACATAAGTTCAACAACTTGGATGAAATTCATAAAATCCTTTAAAACCGTAAACTACCAATATGCATCCAAGATGAAAGAGATCATCTGAACAGTCCTATAACAACTTAAAAGTTTGAATTTGCAGTTTAAAAACCACCTAAAATAGAAGTCTCCAAACTCATACAGTTTCACTGTAAATTTTATTAAACATTTAAAGAAATGACACCAGTTCTAGATAATCTGTTCCAGAAAACAGAAAATGAGGAAACACTTCTCAACCCATTTTTATGAGGTCAGCATTATATGAAGCTTAATACAAAACTGAGAACATACGTAGGCTAAGGGTTTTAGTCTCTATCTTAAGAACAGCAAGAAGCAAATTTAGGATTTGTCAAAGTCAAGTCAAAGATAAAGCTTTGTCAAGAGTCAAGAGTCAAGATAAAGCTCTGGACTGAAAATGAAGCAGGAATAATAACGGACAGTTATATTCTTCCTTTCAGTTGCTCTTCACTCCTAAACTGGAGAGATAAGCAAGCTACATCTGTTCCTTCATGCGTTCTTTCTCCTGGCCCTACTACCCTTCTCTGGCTTGTCTTTCCTCCCTCCCTCCCTCCCTCCCTCCCTCCCTCCCTTCCTTCCTTCCTTCCTTCCTTCCTTCCTTCCTTCCTTCCTTCCTTCCTTCCTTCCTTTCTTTCTTTTTTGACACAGGCTTTTTTGACTCCAGTCTGTTGCCCAGGCTGGAGTCCAGGCCTGTCATCCAGGCTGGAGTGCAGTGGCACCATCTCGGCTCACTGCAACCTCCACCTCCTGGGTTCAAGCAATTCTCCTGCCTCAGCCTCCAGAGTAGCTGGGATTACAGGCACTAGCCATAATGCCCAGCTAATTTTTGTATTTTTGTAGAGACGGGGTTTTGCCATGGTGGCCAGGCTGGTCTCAAACTCCTGACCTCAGGTGATCCACCTGCCTTGGCCTCTCAAAGTGCTGGGATTACAGGCGTGAGCCACCGTGCCTGGCTCTCTGGCTTGTCTTTCAAAGAAAAAAGACAAAAGTGCTGGGATTACCTGCGTGAAAAAAGACAAAAGTGCTGGGATTACCTGCGTGAAAAAAGACAAAAGTGCTGGGATTACAGGCATGAGCCACCACACCTGGCCCTCTGGCTTGTCTTTCAAAGAAAAAAAAAGCCTCCATTACAGCTTGCCAGCTGCAAGGAAGAAATTAAGGGGGAAGAATGCTAACTTCTTGCACCAATTACCAAAAAACCCCAGAATTTATTGTTCTAGTGTATTTTAATGTTTTGTATTTTAATGTCTTGTTTTTAGAAATTCAAGCATTCTAAATCCCAGACATTTGACTTCAAAGAGTCTCTGTACCAGCAGAAGTTATATTCAACATTTTATGTGTGGGCACACAGTTTTTATCAAATTTATTTTAGTCTGTGATTCCCTCACCACACCGAATGGAGGAGTATTATGTTCTTCCATGAAGTTAGAATTTAGAGCAACATCTTGCTAAATAGAAGTTATATCAATGTAAACTGTCAAATGCCAAGTATTTGTTGGTATATTTAAAAAGAGAAAGAAATACAAAACAAATAATTAACATTAAATACTTTAATGTATGGTTTATAGTTAAGTCCAGATATGGTCCAATCTTCTATACCTTCTTCATATTGGAGACTGCATACTATAAATGAATAGTCATAATCTTGACCTTAAATCATTGCAAAATTATGAATTTACATTTACATTATCAAATAAAAATTACATTATGCCAATATAGTTTAGTGTTAATTTGAAAACGGGTAACCCACGAATTGCCTATTTATAAGTTTTCTGTATTGCCTTATCCTCAAGTATAATATTCTGCCTAATCATCAGGAGATTCCTTATAAGCAGGGCTGCTTTGTCTATTCTCCGAGTCTTTAGAGTTGGTTAGCTGTAGCTGATGCACGCTACATGTGAGGCCTGGGCTCTCCCTGTCAGCACACTGGGGTCCCATTGTCACCTGCACCTCCAAGATTACCAAGGTCGGTCTCTTCTGCCCTCTCTCCCCCTCTCTCTCCCTCTCTCCCTCCCGCCCTCCCTTCCTCTCTTCCCTTCCTTCTCTCTCTCTCTCACACATACACCCTCCACACACACGCTTCATGGATATACTGTCCCTCCACTAACGCACGACTCGCTCCTCATAGCACAACTTGGATCAAAGTCTCAGACCCCTGAAGATCTCTCGCATGGGATCGCCATTCTTCCTGCTTTGCACTCAAGGCGCAGGACCTGGAGTTCTCAGTTTCCAAGCAAGACTGGTCGAGTCTAAGTCGGATTGGCTGCGATAGAAAGACATTATACCAAATCACAAAGCTAGGATTTTCATCTCTCTCTTAGTCTCCGCCCTCGAATCCTGGCAACAGGGCGCTGTATGTTTTTCTGAGAGGAACCCGGCCTGGGGTTGCTATGGAGACAGGACGCAGCAACTTACAGAGCAACCAGGATCCAGAAATCGCTTAAGAGACCGCGGCAAAGTAACTGAACTGAATTGCCTTCTTCCATATTTTCACGCCCCTTTCATCCAGAACGTTTTTTCTCGAACTGCTTCCATGGAAGACTCAACCACCCCGAAGCTAGAAAAAGAAAACCAAGAAGAACTACAGGAAGCAAGGCGATCATGGGAAGGAAAGACAGCAGCTTCTCCCCAGTATTCTGAGCCTGAGTCGTCTGAGCCCTTGGAGGCGAAGCAGGGGCCAGAAACTGGACGCCAGTCCCGAAGCAGCCGTCCTTGGAGCCCCCAGTCTACAGCCAGGACGCCTCTGGGTGGCCCTGCGGGGCCAGAAACATCATCACCTGCTCCTCTCTCTCCGCGGGAGCCCTCTTTCACTCCTTCTTCCCCGGCTCCGGCCAGACAAGACCTCGCGGCACCACCTCAGGCAGACAGGACCACAAGTGTGATTCCTGAAGCTGGGACAGCTTATCCTGATCCTTTGGAACAATCATCTGATAAAAGAGAATCAATTCCTCTTCACACAAGCCAGTCAGAGCGAAACGCCTTTCAACAGTCTCAGCAACCCAAACCCCACCTGTGTGGATCAAGGGACGTGAGCTATAACAACGCTAAACAGAAAGAGCTGAGATTTGACGTTTTTCAGGAGGCAGACTCAAACAGTGACTGTGATTTACAGCTGCCTGCGCCTGGGGGCTCTGAAGTGGCCCCCAGCATGCTTGAGACCACCATTCAGAATGCTAAGGCTTACCTGCTGAAGACTAGTAGCAAGTCGGGCTTTAATCTGTAAGTCTCAGAGGGAAGAAAGATAAAAGTTTGGCAAAGCAAGAGGGTATGTGAGTATCTCTGTATGAGAGTGTGTTTCTGTGAGTGAATCAAAATGTATTTGAAAAGATTGTATCAGTAAAAGAGAGTTAATGACATAACTCTGGATCACATGACTCAAAACACATCATTAATGGAGATTCTTATGCCTTCTTTTTCTTAACCTTTTTTTTTTTTTTTTTTGAGACGGAGTCTCACTCTGTCGCCCAGGCTGGAGTGCAGTGGCTAGATCTCAGCTCACTGTAAGCTCCGCCTCCCGGGTTTACGTCATTCTCCTGCCTCAGCCTCCCGAGTAGCTGGGACTACAGGCGCCCGCCACCACGCCCGGCTAGTTTTTTGTATTTTTTTTAGTAGAGACGGGGTTTCACCATGTTAGCCAGGATGGTCTCGATCTGCTGACCTCGTGATCCGCCCGTCTCGGCCTCCCAAAGTGCTGGGATTACAGGCTTCAGCCACCGCGCCCGGCCTTCCTGCAGCTTCTTTAAAGATCCTAGGCACACACAAAAAATAAAACTTAGGAATTATGGAGTCTCGGGCTTGAAAGATATCATAAAGACCATAAAGTCCAAGCATCTCTCCAGGATGCTTGTGAAAAATAACTGTCTACCAGTGAAAGCAATCACATGTCTCTCATCTGTAGATGCTATGGCTTGCATGGCTTTTGAGTTCCCAACCCAGGCTGTGCTAGGGTGACCACCATCTCAGTTTGGCTGAGTGCTGAAAGTTCTTTATCCTAAGAAACCCCTTAGTCCTCACAAACTGGGAGAACTGGTCACTATACAAGCTACCTAGAACACATGCCATTTTATCCAAGTCTCTTAAAATGTGGTGATCAATAGTCTACATATGTTCTGCTCATCCCATTATAGCTTTAATTTTAGAACTTATGACAGTATAGATTTCTATAGATTTTTGCTTCCAGAGTTACATAATGATAGGGTCAATAGTTTTTTAGGGTTAGAAGGGATTTTGGAAAACATCTAATACAACTCATTTGTTTTTGTAAATGAGGAGACCAAGTCATGGAGAACCGAATTTGCTCAAGATTCCAGTGGCTGACAACACTTACGGACTCTTACCTCTCCCTCCATCACTAAGCTCCAGCCCCATGGCTGTTCCCTGTGCCCAGAAGGCTTCTTTTCTAAGTCTTTGTCTGGCTGGCTCCTCATTCTTCAGAACTCGACTTCCATGGAACACTACTAAAAAGCTTATTCTTTTCCTTCATAGCATTTAGTGTCATTTATAATTTTATGTACAGAGAGATAGACTTATATTTGATTATCTGACTCTCCCACTAGATTGCAGGCCCCCAGAGGTCAGGGACTCTGAATTTTGTATACTACTATATACTTAGGGTTGGCACAGTGCTAGCAACTATTAATCGAGTAAGAAGAAATGAATGCTTTTTATATTCTTTCACTCTACAACAACCAACATAGAAGACTTCTTGTTGTTGCTGTTGGTTTTGTCTTTGTTTTGAGATGGAGTCTGCTTTGTCACCTGGGCTGCAGTGTAGTGGCACCATCTTGGCTCACTGTAGCCTCTGCCTCCTGGCTTCAAGCGATTCTCCTACCTCAGCCTCCCAAGTAACTGGGATTACAGGCGTGAGCCACTGCGCCCAGCCTTAACACAGAAGACTTCTGTGACAGAATGTTTGGGGTTCTGTTTTCCTATCCACAAGCAAGCAATCACTTCTGCAGTGGGCACCAACTAGGTGTCCTCTGATTCAATTCTGACATATCCACCTGGAGATAGCATCAGATCCCACAGGTTGAGGGCTCAATCCCACAAGACTTCCCCACACTTCCAATGCCAATCACACGCCCCAGGCTGATTAACCTGTGCTTCTGACCAACCAGCTATAAATCAGGGATCCCACAGCTCCCTCCTTGGGTTCGACTGATGTGCTAGAGTGGCTCACAGAACTCAGGGAAACACTAATATTACTGGCTTATTATAAAGGATATTACAAAGGATGCACATGAAGAGATATTGGGTAAGGAGTGCAAAGCTTCCATGCCCTCTCTGGGAAGGCCACCCTCCAGCAACCTCCATGTGTTCAGCTGTCAGATGCTCCCCGAAACCTGTTCTCTTGGGTCTTTTATGGAGATATTATTGGATAGGCATGATTGATGACTGTGTAGAAATGTGACTTATAGGGGTATAATCTAATGCTAATAGATTGAGTGGGGAAACCCAGCAAGGCCTATCTAGATTCTTCTTGGCCTCTCTGTGGAGCATTCTTTCCTCCTTGATATGGAGCAGGACCTCTTTTGAAATGCGCGTCTTATGACCGTCAATCAGATAAAGTAGGTTAGAGAATTTCATTATGGCCAGACATGGAGAAAGGTTAGAGTATACTTTCAGTTTCTTAGGCCTATCTTGGGGAGAAATGAAAAGCAGTATGAGACTTATGAGTCAGAAACTATGGATGAAAACCAATATATATAAATCATAATTCCCAAGTTTTCACCATAATCTATTGGGGTGCTTCCTGATTAATCAGTAAATATTAATTAAATGCCTACTGAATATACATTGTGGCAAATATTTGCAGCTATTACTAGGCTTTAAGGCACAGGAGATACAATTTTAAAGTCTAATGAATAAAAACATTAATGTATGATGTGAGAAATCTCATGAAATATGAGATCAGTTTGAAATACTATTTATTAGTTAATTTTTTTTTTTTTTTGAGACAGAATCTCACTCTGTCCCCCAGGATGGAGTGCAGTAGCACGATCTCCGCTCACTGCAAGCTCTGCCTCCCAGGTTCACACCATTCTCCTGCCTCAGCCTCCCGAGTAGCTGGGACTACAGGCGCCCGCCACTACACCCGGCTAATTTTTTTTTGTATTTTTAGTAGAGACGTGGTTTCACTGTGTTAGCCAGGATAGTCTCGATTTCCTGATTTCATGATCCGCCTGCCTCGGCCTCCCAAAGTGTTGGGATTACAGGCGTGAGCCACCACACCCAGCCTATTAGTTAATATTTTAAACTACAATTTACTTAAGCTGCAAGAATGTAATTTGCTACCCTGTAGTGGATTCTACTTGAATTTCTGATATAAACTTCTTGACATATTGCCCTATGTTAGATAACAAGCATGAACTTACAAACTGTTAAAATTGCAAAGGAACACATTACAAATACTTGTGAGTTCACTAACAATTTAAAACTGAATGCAAAAACATGAGAAATTTTTCTTTATTGAATTATTTTATATTTTATAATTGATATTACTTACATATCTAAATTTAATTTTATTTCCAAATGCTGTCTCTGAGGTAATAAGTGAATATCTTCCATAATATTCACTGCTATCCTCTAAGTGCTTTAGTGCCTGCAGTTCAAAATTGTTTAGTAAAAGATGACTTTAACTCCATCTCTTATATGCAGATCTAATTTGACAGCCATAAAACCTATTTTTCATGGCAATTTAAACAATCTTTGACTGAAATATGGAATCTGAAAATGGTTTTTCATCATTGAACTAAAAGGCTATAGGAAAGAATTGCTTGCTCCTTTTCTTCCATTAAAAAAATAAATTGTTAATCCTCCCTAATAGAAAAAACTATAATTGTAAATTAAAACCTAATACATATATTTCATAATTTGACACAAAGGCATTTTCAGGTGTGGACTTGAATAAAGCACATATATGCATTATATTGAAACCTGAAAAATAAAATGAAAATTTGGACTGAGAGTCCCTAATTTGATGCCATCCACATCTGCTACTGAAGCAGATCAAACCCTTTCATTATTAACCCAGCTATTGCCCGATAACCAACAGTGTTTTTAGTCTGGAGTCTTCTCCATGAGTTTTCTTTTTCTTTTCTTTTCGAGATGGAGTCTCACTTTGTCACCCATGCTGGAGTGCAGTGGCATGATCTCAGCTTACTGCAACCTCCGCCTCCCAGGTTCAAGTGATTCTCCTGACTCAGCCTCCCAAATAGTTGGAATTACAGGTGCCTGCTACCACACCTGATTAATTTTTGTTTTTTTTTTTTTTAATAGAGATGGGGTTTTACCATGTTGGTTAGGCTGGTCTTAAATTCCTGACCTCAGGTGGTTCACCCACCTGTGGCTTCCAAAGTGCTGGGATTACAGGCAGCCACTGCGCCCAGCCTTCTCCATGAGTTCCAACAGTACATGAATATTAAGGAAGCTTGATGAAGTTTTAAAGAAACTTCTAGTCAAAATATTTCTGTTCATTTACAAGAATTATTTGAGGAAGGAATTTTATATTCTTCAAATATTGTGTAATATTTTTAACTGCCCTTTACATTGATCTCCCATATAACATACATATTTTTCTTTGACATTTCTGAGGTCATTAGATAAATATAAACATTAAATGAAAAAGAAAAAACAAAAAATATAGCTTGGGTCAATTAATAGAAAGGCAATTATTGAACAACTATTTCTTTTGTTTCACATTAAAGAGAGGAGATACATAAAACCCTAATCTTGGCTGTGAAGAACCTACTGCAGTTGCTAAATAGGAAATATATAATGTAATAAAATTTCAGAGCAGCATATTATTGTTCTCAGAAAGAACCCCTCTGAACCGGGGAAGGATGACTTTGGGGAATGACTTGAGTGCTAAGTCCCTAAGAACGAAAGGAGTTTTAAATTATTTTTTTGAGAGAAATTATATATATGGTTCACAGCAAGCAAAAGCTCCCAGGTAGAACTTAGCCAATATATGAAAGTAATTTTTATTAGAAGGTCTAAATGAACTAATAATTAGAAACAAAGTTGGAGAGATACGATGCGTACCCACCAGAGAAGCAATTTATACAAATTTCCACATTGAACAGAGGAGTTTTTTCTCAAGAAAAGAGCACTTTGACAGGACACAGGAACACTTTGACAGACATTCTGGCCTCTTAACATTCACTTTGTAATTCTGGTATTTGAAAAAACAAACACTAGCAGTTCTATATAAAATGTAATGAATTACTGAGAGGATAGAGGCAATTTCATTAATTCAGTTGTGAAATAAAAATCTAGGGCAGTGTTTGTAATAGAATAGAACAAAATGTTAGATTGTATCACATTTCAATAAAGGTAAGTAATATTTAATGGCACTTTTTTGTTGCGTGTAAGTGGATGTTATAATATGAAATGCAAGATGTTCTGAGAAACACTGAAGTACAAATTGGCTTTAAAAAAAAATGGAAAGAGCCGGGCGCGGTGGCTCAAGCCTGTAATCCCAGCACTTTGGGAGGCCGAGACGGGCGGATCACGAGGTCAGGAGATCGAGACCATCCTGGCTAACACGGTGAAACCCCGTCTCTACTAAAAACTACAAAACACTAGCCGGGCGACGTGGCGGCGCCTGTAGTCCCAGCTACTCGGGAGGCTGAGACATGAGAATGGCGTGAACCCGGGAGGCGGAGCTTGCAGTGAGCTGAGATCCGGCCACAGCACTCCAGCCCGGGCGACAGAGTGAGACTCCGTCTCAAAAAAAAAAAAAAAAAAAAAGGAAAGAAAGAGAACAAATCTTAAAGACAGAGTCAACAGGATTGGAAATCAAATTGGATTGGGTGAGGGCAGGGGAAGGGGAATGGAAAAGAAGTTATAGTAAACTGAAAAACAATGTTAATCACTTTTAAATATATAACCAAAAGATTGTAATTTCAGAAATAAAATGTGAAAATGTACCTGATGTGGAATATGTATCATGCTCTAAAATGTTTTTCTTTAATAACTTAAACATCCTTATTATATTGGAATCATTTCCTGAGGAAAACTCTAGGATAAGTTATTTCTGGCATAGTAGAAATTACCTTAAGTGTTATCCACTGAAAATCTCTGAAGACTTTCAGTTATTGAAGTTCCCTAAAAACAAACTAACTGAGTCTGCAAATAGTTGTTCAATAATTGCCTACTTTCTATTAATTGACCTAAGCTATATTTTTTCTTTTTTTCTTTTTCATTTAATGTCTATATTTATCTAATGACCTCAGAAATATCAAAGAAAAATGCTTCTTCAAATGCTCTTGACATGTATATTATCTGGAATTTTCTCTGTTTGGATAGATATGATCATCTTTCTAATATATTGACCAAGATATTAAATGAGCGTCCTGAAAATGCTGTTGACATCTTTGAAAATATTAGCCAAGATGTGAAGATGGCACATTTTAGTAAAAAATTTGATGCACTCCACAATGAGAATGAGATGCTTCCAATATATGAAATAGCAGAAAAGCAGAAGGCTCTCTTTCTCCAGGGACATTTGGAAGGAGCTGACCAAGAATTGGAAGATGAAATAGTAAGTCACTACTATAAATTTTAATAATTAAATCTTAGGATTTTATTTGGGATGAATGGCTGTGGCTTTAAATTCATACCAACTGTATTTTATAGCTTTTTTTCTTTTAGACAGGTGCCCAGGCTTGCAGTACAATTGCACGATCCTGGCTCACTGCAGCCTCTACCTCTCAGGGTCAAGCGATTCTCCTCCCTCAGCCTCCTGAGTAGCTGGGACTTCAGGCACGTGCCACCATGCCCAGCTAATTTTTGTATTTTTAGTAGAGATGGGGTTTCGCCATATTGGCCAGGCTGGTCTCAAACTCCTGACCTCAAGTGATCTGCCTACCTTGGCCTCCCAGAATGTTGGGATTACAGGAGTGAGCCACTGCACCTGGCCTTTATAGCTTCTTATATAGTATTTGCATCTTATTTTTTGAAAATATCTTCAAGCCTTCTTTAGTCAACCTTATTTCACATTACTCATTTCCTTGATTAGGGATTTCTTGTTTTTTCATACTGTGTTTTAGTATTTTGTAAGCTAAAAGAGATTCTTATAGGTTTGTATGCTAAGTTTCTTAATATTAGAGAAAAGGATTTCTTCACATGTTCTCTTCTCCAAGGTGCCTGGTGCAGATCTGGATGTACAGCTATCTTTTGCTAAAGATTTGTTGAATAATGAATAAATGTTAGATAACTAAAAATCAGGTTTTAAATCAAGTTGCATATTTATTAGAAAATTCAGAAGCACTTCTAATGTCATTTGTATTTTCTTCTAAGACAACCTCCTTATGTTATGACTTGATATTATGTATATTACATCAATGGGATGTAATACAAGAGGAGAGGAGTAAAATACTTCTTTAAATCGTCATAGACAAAATGTTGAAAATATTTGGAGAAGGGGTTGGTAACAGAGATTGAAAAAAGCTATAATTAGAGAATAAAATCTTATATATCAAAGAAATTTTAATTTCAAAGATTTCATAATAGTAATGGCTATTCTGTTTCCTAAATACTCATATACTTGTAATTTGTACACATCTGCTGAACTTACGTTCTGTTACCACTAGATTATTTAAGATGTGTGTATATACTTGCAAATTTGATGTTTGGAGTAAGGTATTTTCAAAATAGCACTCTGTCAGGGAAGAGAGAAGAGAGACAGTAGATGCTGTCTCTAGGCTAAGCAGCCTGTGAGGAGAGAGCTAATTGACGCAGTAAGATCTGTAGTATTCATACAAAAGGAACAGGTGATAGGTGTCAAGGAGTTGACATTGGACAGTTTCAACAAGGTGGCAGTTGGTTCTGTAGCCATATCCAGCGATGATGAGTCTGGGAGCGAACAGCATATGGAGATGAGGTAGATAGGCAGGCATTCTCATGCAGGAGTTAATCAAAGAAACTTCAGACTCCAGGGTAAGAATGGGTGCCCTTTATAGACACAGCATTACAAGGTAGGACTTTGTATCCTAAAACTAGGATATGGGGTGAGAATACAAATAAGCTGTTTTGATCATGGGACCTGGGCCCTTTAACTGGATTCCATAAAACTTCCTCATAAGGGATAAGATTGGCTTTACAGCCTGGAACAGCTGAGTCATCAGCTGAAGATTAAAAGTTCCACCTCAGAAAGTAGAAAGATGCAGGAACAGATAGAGAGGTCTCTCTGATGCATTGAAATATGAACTACATGACCAACCCTGTCCCTGACTTACATGTTTAGAGTGTTCATGTTTTTATTCCTGCCTTTAACCACACCAGAATTCATTTGCTTAGTCTTCAGCATTCATTTATTCATTCACCCATTTATTCATACACAATGTGACTACTGCATTCCAAGTACTGAGATACACATGGGAAAAAGACTTTTCTGACTTTAAGTTGCTTACAATTTAGAGAAAGGCAAAAAAGACTGCAAAGCCATTTGATTAGTGCAATAAAGAGCTAGCCTCATTTGATGGAGTAAACATGGGCTTTGGAGGTAGCCAGATCTGAGTTAGAATCCTAGTTCAACTAGCTTGCTAGTTGTGTGATTTTGAGCAAGAGGCTAAACTTTCCAAGCCTTAAGGACAATCAAATGGCAAAAACCTGAGGGGTAGAGGTAGTATATATAAAGGATTTGGCCTATAATAGGAACTTAATAGTAGCAATTATTATTATATTGTTTTGACAACATGATAAATGACAGAATGGAACAACTAACTCTGCTATTGGTAATTGGGCAAGGCTTTTTAGTGGAGGTAATATTTCATTTGGGCTATGAAGCATAAGCAGGAGTTCACCAGGTGAAGACTCTTAGAAATTAAATTCTTAGAAAAAAGAACAATAAAATAATCAGGAAAGATTATTTGATGTTTGGAAAAGTTGAGTGTGGGTTTGAGGGAGTGATTGATGGAAATGAAGTGAACAGAGTGCTTAAAGCCAGACTGTTCTTTGTGCGTTGATAAGTAACTTCTTTCTTGTAAACAGTAAGAAGTTTTTAAATAGAGAATAGCATGGTCTGACTTTTGGTTTAGAAAGATAACTCTGATCATAATATGAAAGATAATGAAAAAAGAAAGGTAGAATGGGGCCGGGAGGAGAGCGTTAGAAGCCTTCTGCTATAGCACAAGTAGTGAGGATGGTGACTAATATATTATAAATGAATACAAGAGGAGGAAATAATGCCAACAAATTTTTATGTGCTAGAATCAATAGGAATCTAACTACTTAATATTGAAGGTCAAGAAAGTCAGAGGAAGCAAAGATGACTGAACTTTCTGGTGTGAGAAACTGAGATGTCACTGGTGAAGAAAGAGTACATAGAAAAAAGAGAAAACTTTGAGAGAAACGTGAATTAAATATTAAACTGAGATATTTTTAGAATACTCAAGTGAAATTTATCAGAAGTGGCTAGAAATATGTGTAGAATATGGGAGAAAATCAGAGTTAAAGAAACTTTAAACAGCCACTTATCACTTGAAGTGGTGTGGAGAACTCTTCCAAGCATAAAGTGTTGAGAGATGCGATTAAGTGAAAAGGATATTTTAACAACATCAACATTTGGAGCTCAAGAAATAAGGGAGCAATTAAAGAGACGTAAGATGAAATAGTTTTAAAGGGCCAAGTAGGATAGGTACAGCAAATGTCAAGGAAAGACTTTTGCAATCCTACATCAAGGCGATGAGGATTTTAAAAAGTCATTATACTTATTTTGACACTACAATTATAATATAAATAATAGCATATCATTTGTAAGAATAGCAGAGCTCTCAAGTTCTTCATCTTGAGGGTCAAGGTTTGTCTTGTAAGTTACCTTGACCTATAGTTGAAGTTCTTTCCTACTTTTTCACAAATGTGTTTCTTTTTTTTTTTTTTGAGATGGAGTCTCTCTCTGTCACCCAGGCTGGAGTGCAGTGGCGTGATCTCGGCTTACTGTGAGCTCTGCCTGTCGGGTCCATGCCACTCTCCTATCTCAGCCTCCTGAATAGCTGGGACTACAGGCGCCCGCCACCATACCCAGCTAATTTTTTGTGTTTTTAGTTAACGATGGAGTTTCACCATGTTAGTCAGGATGGTCTTGATCTACCAACCTCGTGATCTGCCTGACTCGGCCACCCAAAGTGCTGGGATTACAGACGTGAGCCACCACGCCCAGTCTTCACAAATGTGTTTCTATGGTTCATTTGAGACTCTGCTTATTCATTTCTCTGTATTTCTTTGGTGGAATTTTTTTATTTCATTTTAAATTCAAAATAATTTATTATAAGTAGGAGGAGCATCTGACTACATTATGTCTTCAAGTATAGACATGAGTACTTTATTATATGTTCCTTTTATTTATCCCATACATTACATCACCCAGGATACTATATTAATTTTTAGTGATCCTATATAAAACCATGCACTTAATAAATGTTTATTTTTAAAGATATATAGTAATATAGACATATGTAAAACCATACTTTGTTCTAAATACGTGTGTACATAGTTATTCTACATCTTATTTTAGGATACTAAGGGAGTCACTTAAATATTTTTTATAAAACAGGAATGTTGAATTTTTATTATTCATAGTGATTATTAAATTTTCTCTACCTATTTACATAAACAAGGTAACTATTATATATTAATGAGTATAAGATACAAGAGAAGCTACATTTATAAATAATGAGAGAAGAACAGAGATTCAGGAATTATCATACTTTGATCTAAATATGTTTGTTTGTTTTTTGAGATGAAGTCTTGCTCTGTTGCCTAGGCTGGAATGCAGTGGTGCAACCTCAGCTCACTACAACCTCCTCCTCCAGGGTTCAAGTGATCCTCTTGCCTCAGCCTCCCAAGTAGCTGGGACTATAGGCAGGCACCACCATGCCCAGCTAATTTTTGTATTTCTATTAGAGACGGGGGTCTCACCATGTTGACCAGGCTGGTCTCGAACTCCTGAGCTCAGGTGATCCACTCACCTCAGCCTCCCAAAGTGCTGGGATTATAGGCATGAACCACCGTGCCCAGCCAATTTGATCTAAATCTTGAGAGAAATGTCAAAGAAGTGGTGGAGAAAGTAGAATATCGAGATACATAAAAAAGACAAGGGAAGCAAGCATTTGTCGTATTGATAAATTTTAACTACAGCATTTGTTTCCCCAGGCAGAAAATGCTCTTCCAAACGTAATGGAGTCAGCTTTTTATTTTGAACAAGCTGGAGTTGGTTTGGGCACAGATGAGACGTACCGCATATTTCTTGCCCTCAAACAGCTTACTGACACCCACCCAATCCAAAGATGCCGCTTCTGGGGAAAGATCTTGGGTCTGGAAATGAATTATATTGTAGCTGAAGTGGAGTTTCGTGAGGGGGAAGATGAAGAGGAAGTGGAAGAGGAAGATGTGGCTGAAGAGAGGGACAATGGAGAAAGTGAAGCTGATGAAGATGAGGAAGATGAATTACCAAAGTCCTTTTACAAGGCCCCGCAGGCTATACCAAAAGAAGAAAGTAGAACAGGTGCCAACAAATATGTCTATTTTGTTTGCAATGAACCAGGAAGACCATGGGTGAAGTTACCACCAGTTATACCTGCACAAATTGTTATTGCAAGAAAAATCAAGAAATTTTTCACTGGGCGATTGGATGCTCCCATCATAAGCTACCCACCTTTCCCAGGAAATGAGAGTAATTATTTACGAGCGCAAATTGCCCGAATTTCAGCAGGAACCCACGTCAGTCCTCTAGGATTTTATCAGTTTGGTGAAGAGGAAGGAGAAGAAGAAGAAGAGGTAGAAGGTGGGCAAAATAGCTTTGAGGAAAACCCTGATTTTGAAGGCATCCAAGTGATAGATCTAGTAGAATCCCTATCCAATTGGGTTCATCATGTACAGCATATTCTCTCTCAGGTAAGAGCTTTGCAGTTCTCAATCTATCAGGTAATTAGGCAAATATTCATTAAATTATCACTATAATGCATGAAGACATACAAAATAAAGGCCTTTGGATTCTATTTGATAGGCAGGAAAAGAGATAATTAAAAACACAGCCAAAAATGCAGAGTAATATAAAATGCCGATGTCTATATAATTGTCTATATAACTGAAGGTCCCAGGGATCTCCAAACAGACTTTATTTTCTATTTGAAAATAAAACACATTCTTCTGTGGAACATTTGACACATGATGTACAGATTTAGATTTGTGTGTTCTGCAATTACACAAGTTTTTTATATGTTTAATATAGATGGGTACATTAATTTTGAAAACAGTTGTTTAATTTTATCTCTATAATACATGTAGCTTTTATGTCAAGAACAGTAAGGGATTATAACAAAAACAAAATCAAAGAAACAGTGCTATATAGCAGTTATGTAACACCTATTGTTCCAGGTGTGTGTGTGTTTGTGTGTGTGTGTGTATAAGATTTAATCTTTACAACAACCCCACGAAACAGTATTATTATCCTCAATTTTCAGATGAGGACATTGAAACAGAGAGTTTAGGAAATGTAACAAAAGGAACATAGCTAATAAGGAACCGAATCAGATGTGAGACTGCACAGAATGGACCCAGTGCATCCACTTAACCCTTGTGCTATACTACCTCATCTGCAGGTAGAAAATCTTCATTATACTTTGATCTAGATAAGAGATACTCTTAGCTTTCTCTACATAAGAGTTAACTAAATGAGACATTATAAACCCTAAACTTCCATAATCTTATTACCACATTTAAATGTTATTGTTAATAATCATTATCATAATAGCTTCAGCTCTCTCATAGATTATTTACCACAAACCAGTAAAATACACTCTTACCTTTTTCACTAAGGTTCTGCTAATTTTAAAATATAAGTGATAATTTTAAAATACACGTTCTGTGACTTCAAGAATTTGGCAAATTCTCAAAATAAATAGCATGGCTTTTTCCTTGAAACAACCTAGATGAAAATAGCACTTGGAAAATGTACATAGAATGAATGAATGAATAATCGATTAAATTCCCACAGAGTGACGCTTCATCCTGATCAAATGAATGTTCTGAAATTTTAAGGTCCCCATTAGACTACTAAATCTTGCAACATTCATTCCCAGGGTCGCTGTAATTGGTTCAACTCCATACAAAAAAACGAGGAAGAAGAAGAGGAAGGAGAGGAAGAAGATGAAGAAAAAGAAGAGCCTGACTACATAGAACAGGAAGTGGGGCCTCCTCTTTTGACACCAATCTCTGAAGATTTAGGTTATTTTACATAACTATTATCACACACAGACACACAAACAATATAATATACTATGTGCGTTATTAGTAAATATGAGAGTTGGAAAGCTCTAAAAAGTGAACAAGAGCCAAGGTCTCATCCTCTTCCCATTCGTGTTCTGGGATGATAGGGAGTGAAGAATATAGCTGGCCACATCAATGTTCTCTGACAGAGGTTGAAGGAGTCATGTAGAGAGGAAACATAAGTTGGCTGTAGCGCTTTCTGGAAATGCTGACAATTGTCTCCTTTATTATTCTTGTCTTGCATTCTGCAGACCACAAACAAATGGCATAAATATTCTTGGTCCTGGTTTTTAAAAACTCTACTCTCATTCCTATATTCTTGTTTCTTTCCCTTCAGTTTTGGAGTATTTGTGCTTGCAACCCTTGATCTCATTTAATAATAATATACCTTTCATTAAGCCATCAAATACTACTCACTCTATGACACAAGCCTCCTTTCCCTTAATAAAACTTCTTGTCTTGGTTGCAAAAATGGAGATATATATTTCAAATTCCATTGTTCCAGAACATTCACGAAGTACCCTCCTGATTTTGTTAAGCTGCTGCTGTTTTTTCTTTCTATATCAAATATGTGTGTATCTGTGTTTGTGCATGCATGTGTGGATTTATAAAAATAGCTTACACAGTAGATTCTTGTCTAGTCAGGAATTAAGCTTTTGCATTTGTCTTTGGGTTCCAGAGATTCAGAATATACCCCCTTGGACAACACGGTTATCCTCAGATCTCATTCCACAATATGCTATTGCAGTCCTTCAATCCAACCTTTGGCCTGGAGCATATGCCTTCTCCAATGGCAAGTAAGTATCTGACCACTTATGAAGCCATTTCTGTGATTAGTTAAGCTCTGGAAATTATAAATAACCACTACAATGTTAAGCTACTATCATTGTTTTCTTGTTTTTTTGAGACAGAGTCTTGCTCTGTCATCCAGGCTGGAGTGCAGTGGCATGATCTCAGCTCACTGCAACCTCCGCCTCCTGGGTTCAAACTGTTCTCCTACCTCAGCCTCCCCAGTAGCTGGGATTACAGGCATGCACCACTGTGCCCAGCTAATTTTTGTATTTTTTTTTTTTTTTTTTAGTAGATACGAGGTTTCGCCATGTTAGCCAGGCTGGCCTCAAACTCCTGATCTCATGATTCACCCCTCCTCGGCCTCTCAAAGTGCTGGGATTACATGTTTGAGCCACCACGCCTGGCCGCTACTATCATTTTAACTCATCTTTGGCATATTATGTGTGTTTGGCATAAAATTTATTAAAATAACATCTGTGATACACAATAAAACATCAAATTCAGGACATTAGGTAGTAATTTGGACTTCTACCCTTTCATCTTATCAGTTTGTTGAAATAAAATATGGGTTTTCATCAATGATTATTTGGGTAATGACTTATTCATTCACTTAGAAGATTAATGGAGATATTTCTAAGCCGTATTTAAATTAGTTTAAATCTCAGATCATTTTTGTTGGAAATCTTGATAAAAGATAGTTAAAATATGCTTTATTTAGGCTATCGCTTTCAGAGGAATTAAGATCAAGAGGACACTAAAAATAATTTTATCCCTTACCTAGAACATATACTTCTATTTGTCTTATGTTTCTATTTTTTTACTAATAACCCAGTGTCAGAAGCTTAGATTATCTGGAGAGAAAGCTGAGCAGCCACTTCTATTTGTCTTATGTTTCTATTTTTTTACTAATAACCCAGTGTCAGAAGCTTAGCTTATCTGGAGAGAAAGCTGAGCAGCCAGGTGTTAGAGTAGCCATTAAAGCACAACAAGCTAAAAATGAGAGTTAAGGTGGCTCAAGCCTTTAATCCCAGCACTTTGGGAGGCCGAGACGGGCGGATCACGAGGTCAGGAGATCGAGACCATCCTGGCTAACACCGTGAAACCCCGTCTCTACTAAAAAATACAAAAAACTAGCCGGGCGAAGTGGCGGGCGCCTGTAGTCCCAGCTACTCGGGAGGCTGAGGCAGAATGGCGTAAACCCGGGAGGCGGAGCTTGCAGTGAGCTGAGATCCGGCCACTGCACTCCAGCCTGGGTGACAGAGCAAAACTCCGTCTCAAAAAAAAAAAAAAAAATAGAGTTAAGCCTTTAATCATTTACTGTGATAGTATAAGCAAGAGAAAGCTTTGACATCCCCGTTCCATTTTCCCCCATGGAATGGCCCTCTAGTGGAGAGTCAGGTGGATCAGCACAGATATGGCTATCATAGATGTGGAGGTGCTGGGGTCATCTCATTGAGAAGGGAATCCTCAAACGGCTCCTGCAGTTTTACAGACCTGGAGACCAAGAGGAGGATGAGAGGGGCTGGAAGGCTGGAAGTGAAAAAGTGCTGAGCACAGAGAGTGAAAAAGTGCTGAGCACAGAGAGCAGAGAAAGGAGGGGTTGGAAAGGTCTCTGCTGAAGGCCTCAGATAAAGAGACCTAGGAATGGAGGCACCTGGTCTAGGAATGCAAACATTGAAGAGCATGACTAGCCAAAGGGGCCAGCGTCCTTGACTGCAACTTCCCGTAGAGACAGCAATGCATTGTATTCCAAGTCTGGTGTGCCAGGTAAACTCTTTGTGATTGCCTATGGTCATACCTAAAAAAAGTAACACATAGGTTTCTAACCACAAGCCCAACTCCTTGCCCAGGCAGGAGTCTGCAGGGTTAGCTATTTTTAAATCTTTCTAACTTTGTGGAAGGTAATAACTTTTTTTTTCCTCCCCTGAAAATAATTGAAAGGAGAAAGGCTTTTGCTTGTGGTCTAGGTGTGGGGTACATTTTAACAGTGTCTGGTCCCACAGTTTTTTTTTTTAACCAGCTTAAGCAGTTTGGATGAAAACAATTCCCTGTGGTAGAAAAATCATTGAGGAATATTTTACTTCTAGCATTTTACATGTATTACTTTTTAAATTATAGGACCATGATATTCTAAGTACTTCAGTATTACAGAAGGGTCCATTTTTCTGAGAAATTATATAATAATCTTTTTTTCTTTTCTTTCTTTTTTTTTTTTTACTTATAGAAAGTTTGAAAATTTCTACATAGGTTGGGGTCATAAGTATAGTCCAGACAATTATACACCCCCAGTTCCACCACCAGTTTATCAAGAATACCCCAGTGGACCAGAAATTACAGAAATGGATGACCCCAGTGTGGAGGAGGAGCAAGCTTTCAGGGCTGCACAAGAAGCAGTTCTACTTGCAGCTGAGAATGAAGAATATGAGGAAGATGAAGATGAGGAAGATGATTATGACTAATAAACATAAAATTAGCCTGGTTTTATGTGACACTGATATACACCCCTTATATGAGACTAATTTTACACTTTTCTGTGTGTGTATATACATACACGTCAGAAATTATTGAACTGCAAAAGTCAATCTTGAAAATATCAAGCTTGAAATTTCATAGGTAGAAATATTAACATTTTTATTGAAAGATACTCATGGGATTTTCCAGAGGCTAAATAACATGCAATCACATCATTGTTCTGAGGGTTATGGATAATGGAATATGCGCTTGTACATTCTTGTTTTTAAAAGGGCGCAGGTTTCACATGGTCCAAGTGAGGTAAAACAATTAAAATAAATAAATAAATGGTCTTAGGTTTAATTTGTAATATGACAAACACTGGAAGATACAACCCACAGGAAATTCTTGGAAACATCAATACTTTTTTAAGAGTGTCAAGGGGTATGAAGACAAAAAATATTGTCACTAGAGTAATGTATTGTTAACCTTTGTAAGAACTGATCTCAGCATGTACTCTTAAACTTTTGTAATTACCTATGGTCGTGACTGTGATATTGTGACCAAACACTGTATAGCATATATATTCATTTTTCCTGCTTGAGATAGTATCATAATTCCATCACCTGCTTAAAACTGTAGGGAACACTGAATTTTTTTTTTCTTTTTTTTTTTTTTGGCGGGGAGGTGGTTGGGACACAGTCTCTGTCGCCAGGCTAGAGTGCAGTAGTGCGATCTCGGCTCACTGCCACCTCTGCCTCCTGGGTTCAAGCGTTTCTCCTGCCTCAGCCTCCCGAGAAGCTGCGACTACAGGTGCACGCCACTACGCCTGGCTTTTTTTGTATTTTTAGTAGAGATGGGGTTTCACCATGTTAGCCAGGCTGGTAAATTTTTTTTTTTTTTGAGACGGAGTCTCGCTCTGTCACCCAGGCTGGAGTGCAGTGGCCGGATCTCAGCTCACTGCAAGCTCCGCCTCCCGGGTTCACGCCATTCTCCTGCCTCAGCCTCCCGAGTAGCTGGGACTACAGGCGCCGCCACCTCGCCCGGCTAGGTTTTTGTATTTTTTAGTAGAGACGGGGTTTCACGGTGTTAGCCAGGATGGTCTCGATCTCCTGACCTCGTGATCCGCCTGTCTCGGCCTCCCAAAGTGCTGGGATTACAGGCTTGAGCCACCGCACCCGGCCCAGGCTGGTAAATTTTTAACCCTTTTGTTACTTCTCAAAATCTTCTCAGACTCCTCTTTCATCCTACAGAAATTGATTTGAACTGATTGGGGAAAAATGATTTGCTTTGCACAGATATGGTTAGCTAGATACAGCCAGAAACTTGACTTATATTTTCTAGCACTACTTCTCTAAAACATTATTTTCTCTCACTAAAAAAACATTTTTAAGTCCTATATGTACCAGATATGCCTGTGGCTATGACTAAAAATTAGGCACTACTCTTGAAATCATAGAGCTTTCATTGAAGAGAGAACTATAAAAAGGTAAATAGAAATGTAAAATCAATTGCAACTTAGCAAGTGTTGTGATACAAATATTACAGGTAACACAGAACAGTGCTTCTCAAATTCTGTGATAAAGGAATTTTGGTAAGTTAAAAAAAAATCCAATCCATTACTGTTTTTTTTAAAAAATAAAATGACACAGCAGTTCTCAACATCTGTACTTACCTTGCCACAGACCTTCAGTTTGCAGATCACAGATCTGCACTTGGAGTAACATTGTTGTCAAACACTTAAGATGACTGACTTCAGACTTCAGCAAGTCAGGAAGCACTTCTAAGAGCCACCAGGTGGAGTGCTATGGGAGAAGGTTCTTGGTGGCATCAGCTGCATCCTGGCAAAGGACTTTTGGCTGAAAGGAATGAAATTTCAACTGCAAGAAGTGGTGAGAGATGAGCCTGCAGGGGCAAAGCGGGGCTATAGTGTGTAGGAAGTCTGGATTTTACCCATGAATAGTGAAGAGGATTACACTAGAAAGTCACACAAACATTTGTATTTGAGAACATTTTGCTACAGTGTAGATGGATGAGAGAGAATCCAGACTTCAGAAAAGAAGACCAGTTAGGAGGTTATCTCATTATCAGGTAACACAGTGGCTCACACCTGTAATCCCAGCACTTTGGGAGGCCAAGGCAGGTGGATCACCTAAGGTCAGGAGTTTGAGACCAGCCTGGCCAACATGGCAAAACCTCATCTCTACTAAAAATACAAACATAATACAAACATTAGTTGGGTCCTCATAGCATATGCCTGTAATCCCAGCTACTTGTGAGGCTGAGGCAGGAGCACTGCTTGAACCCGGGAAGTGGAGGCGGCAGTGAGCCAAGATCACACCATTGGCACTCCAGCCTGGGCAACAGAATGAGACTCCATCTCAAGAAAACAAACAAACAAACAAAAAAACCCAGGATAACTGCAAGGGGATATAAGTAGAAAACTGCGCCTGGGGGACTGAGATGGGAGGATCGCTTGAGCCCAGGAGGTTAAGTGAGCTATGATCGTGCCACTGCACTCCAGCCTGGGTGACAGAGCAAAACCATGTCTCAAAAAAAAAAAAAAAAAAAAAAAAAACTGGTTACCAGTCTGAAGGACAGAACATCAGGAAAGATGGTTTCCAGAATTAAACTGGCAATACTATTTCATTCTTGAAGTGTAACTTTCAGTCTTTGTTGGCATACCTAAAATTCACAACACTTCATTCATGTTGGTTGGTATTCATTTTCACGACACAGTAGACATGTTCTTTTTTGTTGCTTAATATCCATTTCCTTACCTACCCTGATTTCCTTTTGAGGAACTGCCTCTGTCCCATTAGATAGTCTCATGCCAATCAGATGTAGCCTCTCTGGGATCTAAATTATGGGCTCCTAACCAGATTGTTCCTTCTATAAATTAGACCATATTCTAGTTTCCAATGTTGGTTTGGTTCCAGCTAAGTTCTACCCATGGACTGTGAACTTCTGGTAATTTTTTGATGAATTACATTGGCCAGGATTCTTGGTTGCAACCACACATGGCATATCCAACAGGAAGTGGAAAGTTTCTTTTCTACAGAACACATTAAACACAAGACTCTAAATCACAGTTGTATAGTTAAACAATAAAAGCAAATCCTTGTTTATAGAACTATGCCTGTTAAATATTATTTCTAAGCAGTGAGGAAGACATTTTATTATATATGTTCTCTAATGGAAGACAGCCAAATAGTTTAATGGTAAGAGTTTGGTTGGAAGTGAGATAGCCTAGGTTCATACCCTGGATCAAGATTATTTTCTTGCGCATATTACTAACCTCTCAGGGCTTTAGCTTGCTTCTTCATGGGGTTAATAATAGTACTTGTCTCACAGAACTATTCTGAAGATTAAACTAAGTAATATATGTAACATACTAAGAGTATACCTAACAGAAGTAAGGACCCAATGCACATTAGCTTACAGCTATAAAATAAAACTGGTTTCTGAAACATAGATAAGAAAAACAAAATCCACAATGCAAAAACAAGACATTTTATTGAAATAATTACCAAACAATGAAGTATGACAGGTATAACTTAATTAACACAGGCATTTTAGAAATTAAATTATATGTTAAGACTTAGAGAATTCACAGATTCATAATTGTGTTAAGGAGTTCAATATCCACATGTAGAAAACAAAGTGTTGTTCTCAAGCACTGAAATGCTTGATTCTTCAAGGAATCTTCTCGGCTGTAAAGACTTGAGAATCTTGTCTCCTGGCCTTGAAAAGAAATTTTAAAAAACAATTTTAAGCTATAAGTCAATTAATTAGAATATGTGTTGTCACTCTAATATAAAAAATAAAATCTGGAATTTTTTTTTCAAGATAATAATGAAAATTCCTAAAGAAAAATTGTAATCTCAAACTTATAAAGTTAGGAATAAACATTTTTCCAGTCAAGACATAAACAAAGAAAATTCCAGATAAAGACAAAACAGTATGAAATAGAAAATGTCACTTTTTAATGGAATAATGAGTCAAAAGTAAAATGCTGGCTCAAAGTCAGAGAGAGATGAATAAAAACAGAGGAGGCTAGAGGAAGACAGGGCTGTGCAGAGAGAAACTTTATAAACATTATGCATATCCCTCATTATAGTCTTAAAAATGTCACTTCAAAAAAAATTTCAATGTTTGTGCTATTTTCACAATCTGAGTTCCAAATCAAGACATATCAAACCAAGCTAAATTAAAACTAAGTTAAATCAAGCTGAGAATACAAGAATGACACAATGGAAAATTAAGAATATAGTGGGGTAACTTTAAAACTGCATATCGGCTGGGTGCGGTGGCTCACGCCTGTAATCCCAGCACTTTGGGAGGACAAGGCGGGTGGATCACGAGGTCAGGAGATCCAGACCATCCTGGCTAACACGGTGAAACCCCGTCTCTATTAAAAATGCAAAAAATCAGCCAGGCGTGGCGGCCGGCGCCTGTAGTCCCAGCCACTTGGGAGGCTGAGGCAGGAGAATGGCGTGACCTCGGGAGGCGGAGCTTGCAGTGAGCTGAGATCGGGCCACTGCACTCCAGCCTGGGTGACTGAGCGAGACTCCGTCTCAAAAAATAAATAAATAAAAAATAAAAATAAAAATAAAACTGCATATCATAATGTGAAAAACAATTAAGGAACATGGCTATTGCATAAATTTGTGTTTACTATTTAACTGAACTGCATTAGGTGATATTGTCTAAAACAAATCCCTTCACCTAAACAAGTGCTCCAATATCTAGAACAGGGTCTGAAATTAGTAGACACTCAAAACATATCTATGGCAGAAACGTTTTATGGTAATTATAAGACAGTGGCGAAGATAAAAAAAATTTTTTGAAAACCAATCACTCTTTTTCTATAATAGTTGAATGATTATTAAAAGATCAGAACTAATCATAAGTACAAATATGAAGAACAAAACATAAAATGCAGTTATAAATATATTTTGGGATACCATAAACTATCAAATTTGTTTTTAATCCTGTAATTTAAAAAATTATAGTTATTGCTTTGAAGAAATAGACTTTTAAAAAATTAGTTATAAAAGCTAATATGAAATAAAAGTAAAATTACTATTCTGCCCTTTAGATAAAGCTGTAGACTTCCACCTGATGATCTGCAAAACACTTGGCACATTAATATTGGCTGAATTCCTACAGTATAAAGTACTGTTAAAAAGGACAGAATCACTGTAAGAAACAGATGCTTAAAAAAATAAGTTATATTAAACTAGTAAGATTAAATTTTTTTCATTTTTCAAAATGCAGTATCTTTTCAAGAAGAAATGTGAAACTGTTCATACAAAAGCTCAGCAAACATGACTATGAGGTTTTGTATCCTTACAGAAGAGGCAATATAGGGCAGGGCTCCAGATGCAAACTGCCTAAATTGGAATCCTGACTCTCTATTGAGCAGTTGTGCTACCTTAGGAATACAATTTCTCTCTGCCTCAGCATCCTCTTTTATAAAATGGAGATTAATAACGGTGTCTGCTTTATAGGGCTGTTGTGTGGATTAAATTAGTTAACATATGTAATGTGCTTAGGATAGCCAATAGTACAGAATAAGCATTAGACAAGTGTTATTTCAATCTATTATAATTAAAATCTTATTATATTTATTATTATTATTCCTTTTCTACCTGGCAGTGTTACACATTGTTAGCCAAGTTACGATTCTTACAGTTAAAGCACAGCTACTGTTCATGACTCTGAAAACTAGAACATCAAATGCACAGTGCAGAAAGCACATTTTTAGTATTCTAACCCCATAAACAGCTCAATTTCCAAAACCAGAAAGATAACAGCTAACTAAAATGTTCGGCAAGACTCCATAGTAATATTTAACCACACCTATGCTCTGGAATGTGTACATTGGTGAGCAAGTGTCTTGGTATTTTAAAATAATTGAAACAAACCTCTAACTTTATCTGGAAAAATTAATGATAGGGTTAAAAAAATTAATGTGGCTGGGCATGGTGGCTCACGCCTGTAATCCCAGCATTTTGGGAGGCCGAGGCAGGTGGATCACCAGAAGTTGGGGGTTCAAGATCAGCCTGGCTAACATGGTGAAACCCCATCTCTACTAAATATACAAAACTAGCTGGGCGTGGTGGCGCATGCCTGTAATCTCAGCTACTCGGGAGGCTGAGGCAGGAGAATCACTTGAACCAGGGAGGGAGGCAGAGGCTGCAGTGGGCTGGGATCAAGCCATTGCACTCCAACCTGGGTGATAAAGTGAGTGTTGGTCTCCAAAAAAAAAAAAAAAAAAATTAATGTATGAAATGTTCTCAGTGTGTACATTGGTGAGTAAGCATCTTGGTATTTTAAAATAATTAAAACAAACCTTTAACTTTCTCTGGACAATTTAATGATAGGGTTAAAAAAAAAGAATGCAATTTTTATACTTAAATCATTACAAATAAATCTTTTAATGTATCATAAGTAACTTAAAGAACCTCTTAAACAATCCTTGCCTTTACATCCCATGTTACGAGGCTGAAAAGATTACTCTAGCTCCATTATTTCAAAAACTTACAGTCCTTTCCCCCATGATCCCATTATCCTCCATAACTGTTTGTCTCTAGTCTTCAGTGCCTTTTCTCTTTAGAGGGAAATAAATCAATGTGAAGTATTTTGGAGCTTTTTTTCTTAATTTAGGGTTTACGCATTTTCTAGACTTGATGTGCTATCATACCAAGTGGAAATTTTTCAATTCCTAGGAATTTTTCTACAATATTATGACCCTCCCTGATAGTGTAGTGGCTAGGATTCAATTCCTAGGAATTTTTCTGTAATATTGTGCACATCACTTAACTGCAAGGAATAAAGACAAGAGGAAATTCTAATGAAGTTAAATTCTAGAAATGTGAATATCCAATAAGCCCAAGTACATAAAATAGAGCCTTAGGAATCACAAGAATCATATTTTAATAAACCATAATTATAAGACCAATATGAGTTAGGTCTCCTTGGATTAAGTTATTGATTTTCTTACTATATGTTTCTATTATTCATTGCTCACCTGACATTAAACACTTTTATGAAGCTCTAAGTATAGAAAGTCATTAAAGTACCATTTCAAATATAAATATGTTTA
Organism: Rhinopithecus roxellana; assembly: GCF_007565055.1. Classification (NCBI taxonomy): domain Eukaryota; kingdom Metazoa; phylum Chordata; class Mammalia; order Primates; family Cercopithecidae; genus Rhinopithecus; species Rhinopithecus roxellana. The sequence continues at coordinate 164,032,896 of NC_044552.1, forward strand.
TTCCAGAAAACTAAGAACATATAAAACCAAATGTCTTTTCAAACTTAATGAAACAGAGTAAGGTGCTAAGGAATACAAAGTGGGCTAGGCATAGTGGCTCACACCTGTAATCCCAACACTTTGGGAGGCTGAGGTGGGCAGATCGTTTGAGCCTAGGGGTTTGAGACCAGCCTGGGGACCATGGCGAAACCCCGTCTCTACAAAAAATACAAAAATTAGCCGGGTGTGGTGGCATGTGCCTGTAGTCCCAGCTACTCGGGAGGCTGAAGCAGGAGGATCACTTGAGCCTGGGAGGTCAAGGCTACAGTGAGTCATGATCACATGCCACTGAACTCAGGCCTGGTCAACAGAGTGAGACCCTGTCTCCAAAAAGAAAAAAAAAGGGGGGGGGGGGAGAAAAAAGTGATAACACCGATTTTAAACTAAAAGTTTTAAACTTTTAAGTTCATCTCATTCGAACTTCACATATAAATATTTAGATACTTACAACTTTCTCCTCTGGAGAAAGAGCACCCTCTACTGCCACTATCTGGTATTGCTTATGTTTTAAATTTCCCATAGATTTTCGAAGTTGCTTGAGACTGCTAGCCTCTATGTCTTGCTTTAATAATTTCTGCATTTCTCGAGAAGGACATCCAGGATCAAATATTAGCAAGCATAATGTTCGGTTTTTTTTCTCTTCAATTCCAATAACAGTTCGACTGTGACCTATCAAAAGATTTTTTTTTTGTTATACATATGTCACATCTACTTAGTTATACAAATAGTCTCTGTATATAAGCTGTGTGAGCATATGTGTGTTTAGAATATAAATATAGTCAGACTCTCTGACACATATGTATCTGAGTTCTCCTAAGACGTAAGAGTTTAGTTCTACTTCAGTTTTTTCATTTTAGTTTTCTAAAGGCTTCATTACAAAAAAAACTCTGCTTTTATTCTGCCAAATATTTTACTTTTCCTTTCCCAATCCCTTGATCCTTCTCATTCAAATTATCTCAAATGAAAGAACAAAAACTGTTCTAGAACAAAATTCTCATGATTCCAAAAGGTAAACAAAAGTAAACCTATAAATGCTAGAGTATCAGTGGAGGAAGCTTAACCTCTTATAGTTTGTATCCCTAAACAATGAAATTCCTAATATTTACTTCTGTTTATTTCTGTCAATCCAAACCATCATTCATAATTTACCAAGTATTTATGTGCGGAGTACTATTCCAAGCACGAAGGCATATAACAGCAGACAAAAACAGACAAATGTGCCTGACTTCTTGGAACTTATATCCGAATAGGAAGAGATATTCTATAAACGAGGTAAATAAATGAAGAAAATGCCAGTGGTGGGATGTTGGGATGGGTTGTACTTTTTTTTGAGACACCCTCATTCCGCTGCCCAGGCTGGAGTGCAGTGGCAGAATCATGGCTCACTATAGCCCCCAACTCCAGGGCTCAAGTGACGTTCCCACCTCAGCCTCCTGAGTAGCTAGGACTACAGGCATGTGCCATAACATCTCGCTGATTTTCTTACGTTTTTGTAGAGACGGGATCTCACTATGTCACTCAGGCTGGTCTCAAACTGCTGGGCTCAAAAATCCTCCTGCTTCGGCCTCTGAAAGTGCTAGGATTACAGGCACGAGTCACCATGCCTGGCCTTGAGTTCCACTTTTAAGTAAGGTAAGGTAAGGTCAGGGAAGGCCTCACTTAAGTGACATGTGGGTAAACACCCAAGAAGGTAAGGGATGAACAATGAAGGACAAGTGAACCAAAAACAGAAAACAACAAGTGCAAAAGGTCCTAAAGATGTCAGGAATATCAATCTTCATTACCCAACAAAGTACTGTAGAAATATCCATCTTAATTTCCTAAGAAAGTATTGTACTGTCAAAGGAGCTCTGAAAAATTAGACAGATTAATGTCATAATACTCTGTGCTATTATCAGACCAGCCTGGCCAACATGGTAAAACCCTGTTTCTACTAAAAATACAAAAATTAGCCAGGTATAATGGCAGGCGCCTGTAATCCCTGCTACTCAGGAGGCTGAGGAGAATCACTTGAACCTGGAAGGTGGAGGTTGCAGCGAGCCAAGAATGTGCCACTGCACTCCAGCCTGAGCAACAGAGCGAGACTCTCTCTAAAAAAACAAACAGAAACCTTAAACTGTCCAAAAGCAACAATTTGTTATCTTATAAATAACATTGTCAAGTATGAGTTATATTAATACTAACCTTGATGCTGAAGATAGATAGGAGGTTTAGATGTACACACTACCTTTGGACTCCCTTCCCCCTCTGAAGAATAATAGTTCAATATCCATTCAAATAAGCGAGGGTGTGTACCCAAAGGACCAGTTGACTTATGAAAATCAACAATATGACACCTATTAAAAATTGACAAAATGCATATTTAAAGGGCATTTTAAAATATTTTCATTGATGGAGTTATCAAATACAACAAATTCTTAGTTTAGAACTAACTTTTTCTAGCCATTACTTCCCTGTAAAAGAAGAAAGAAAAGTAAATACAAATTTTTATTATTTCTCTCAAAAACTCCTTTTTGTGGGGGATAACTATTTAACAATTCTCCCTGTTTATTCCTCTAACTAGCTAACTATTTAAAGAACTTCATATTAAGTCTGCTGACTAACCTAAAGGTTACAAACATTTTCTGATATATAAAATCTCCATGAATAGTAAATAATCACCATACTTGATTTTTAAAAAGTCATCTACATATAATTTTTTCAGTTTTTATTCTAGTTTCTAACCCTGATGATCAGTTAGAAGCTGATTTCTGATTTTAATTCCTCAATAGCCATTTGTATATATCAAATAGACCCTAAATACTTCAAATCTCTATAACAAAAAATAATTGCAAAGATCATAGAAAAATGTGTGTGTATCCACATCTATACATCTATCTCCTATTTGCCACCAGACCACTCTGGTATTCTTCCTTCAAGAGTAAGTCACCCTTGAATAAACAATTGTTTAGCCAGAAACACTGGTTATACTACTCAACGACTGTTTTTGAAAGGTCAGGTACAACTAAAAGCATTTGATAGCTTTATCATCACTTTAAACTACAGCACAGATATCCTGTCCTTGTTTCTCTTGGCAATAAAATCTCTAAAACATCCAAATTGCTAACCTCAGCCTCAGCAAATTTAATGCTGGTTACTGGGTTTTAAGTGCTCAAATAAACTTCTGGATAAACTGTTTATAAGTAAAAAGAATGTTTTGGGGTTAGCAGTTTGCATATTTACATTTAGAATACTAATTAAACAGTACCCTACAGAGTATAATTCATATAGAAAGCAACAGAAAGACATGTAAATAACTATTAAACACATTCACAATATATTAATAAAAAAGCTTTCTAAATTATTTAAGGTACGAAGAAAGAAGCTGGACAAAAATTACAGCTAGGGGCAGTGGCTCACGCCTGTGATCCCAGTACTTTGAGAAGCCAAGGCAGGTGGATTGCTTGAGCCTAGGAGTTCAAGACTAGCCTGGACAACATGGTGAAACCCCGTCTCTACTAAAAATAAAAATAAATAAACAAATTAGCCAGGTGTGGTGGCACATGCCTGTAATCCCAGCTACTCAGGAGGCAGAAGCACAAGAATCGCTTAAGCCTGGGAGGCAGGGGTTGAAGTGAGCCAAGATCGTGCCACTGCACTCCAGTCTGGACGACAAACTGGAGACAGACTCTGTCTCAAAAAAAAAAAAAAATGAAAAGAAAAAAGAAAAAGAATTACTTTAAAACTCAAAACATGACAGAGTATATATAATCTGAAAGTGTGAACAGATTGGCAAAAAGAAAAAGGAGGAAAGCAGAAATAAATTTAGAGGGCATTAAAATAGTTCTTTAAATTTAAATAATTCAAGAAAGTCATTATATATACACACAATATTAGTTTTTCTATATAAATGAAAGAAATATTTTTACCTCTGAATCTAATCAATTAATGTGGTAAAAAGAATGTGATACACTGGTTAAATAACTTAGAAACAAACATAAAAGAAAATATAAAGCCATAAAGCTTAAGGCAAATGTTCCATTAAACATGATCACAGACATCTATCTCTATTTCCTCTTAAAAGCCCGATGACACAATACTGAAGGAAAAAATGATTTAAACACCCAAGGACAAAGAGAATGGGAATAGAGAGGAAAAAAGCTCACATCTTCAGAAAATGGAAAGCAGCACAGAGAACATATCCAAGTAAATAAAAGAAAATGGAGACCGTATGTTTCAAAATCAGAGAGAGGCTGAAAGCTTAGAAGCACAAGGTTTGAGTACAGTGAGGCTAAAAATATGAGATTAATTGAAAGTTTGCTTCGAAGGCAAATCACACCTTAACTCTCCCCTCCACTAATGCAGGAACTCTAGGCAGGAGAATGAAAAACTCTTCTCTGGATAACTTCTGGGAAAAGATCTGTATATATAATGATATTTGAGAGTACTCCAATCAAATAGTAACCTTCCACCTAAGACTTCTAAATGAAATCTGCTAATCTGCAAGCTCTATGCAGTCCTTTTTAATGTTTCATTAAATCAGCTTTTTAATGTTTCATTCTTCACTCTCTGAATGGACAACCAAGGATTTCCAAAAGTTAAAAGAAAGCTTTCAAAATAGAAAAGACTAAAGTAAACAGACATGAAAATAAATTAATATGGAACAAACAAAATGCAGCCAATAGAAAGAAAACACTGGAAGAAATTTTGCAACCATAAAGAAAATGATGCTGTGAAATTACCCCTTAACATAATGGTGAAAATAAAAATTTCAATACAGTAATTGGGAGATAAATTTGAGTAAATCTAGAAAATAAAACAAAAAGTAAAGATTTTTTAAAAAGAGACATGATAAACCTAGAAGGTAAAGAAGTTCAGGCCGGGAGTGGTGGCTGAAGCCTGTAATCCTAACACTTTGGGAGGCCGAGGTGGATGGATCACCTGAGGTTAGGAGTTCAAGACCAGTCTGGCCAACATGCCAACATGGTGAAACCTCGTATCCCCTAAAAATACAAAAATTAGCCAGGCATGGTGGCAGGAGCCTGTAATCCCAGCTACTCAGGAGGCCGAGGCAGGAGAATCACTTGAACCCAGGAGGCGGAGGTTGCAGTGAGCCAAGATCGTGCCACTGCACTCTAGCCTGGGCAACACAGCAAAAACTCCGTCTCAAATAAATTAAAAAAAAAAAAAGAAGTTCAGTGGCCATCTATCAACAGTTCCACAAAGAAAATGGAGAGATTATAACTATCAAACAACAATAGTTAACCTCTGAAGTCACGCTGTGTGCCAGTCATAGTTCTAAGCACTTTATTATTCCATTTAATTGTCTAACTACTATTAATACCTTCTTTTATCAATGGTAGACCTAGGTACAGACGAGCTCATTCATTCAGCTATTAAGTAGGAAAGCTACGAATCAAGGTTAGGCAGTTTCACTCCAAAGTTCAAGCTCTTACCTACTATCCTAGATGGAACTAAGATCTTAGACAACTCACAATTCCAGATTCAAAGAGAAAAACAAATGCCCAACACAATGAATCAAAGCCCTATGCCCCACAATGAAATTTCATACTATCGTGAAATTATGACAGGCTAAGAGAAGACTGCAAAAACTTCCATAGAAAATAAATAGGTTATACATTTTAAAAATGAGAATCCGATCACATCTTACCATCTCAATAGTAATATTCATTGCTAGACATCAGAAGAATAGAAACTTAATTTGATGTGAAAATGATTGTAGAATTAAGAATAATACAGCTATCCAAACTATCATTTAAGTAATAATGACTAGGCACCCTTTCTCAGGAAACTAATGAAGGAAGTGCTCGAGCAAAAGGAAGTAATCGAAAAAAGAGACATGAAATCCAAGAAAAATCCAGGTCCTAACACACACACACACAGTGAACAAATGCTACATGGTAATAGCTGTAGATCTAGAAGGCAAAAAGTCCAGATTGGAGCAAAGAGGACAGAAGGCTCCAAGAAGGATGTGTCCAAGAATAAGGACAGCCTCAGATTACATGACAGGTGGGGTGCAAAAACTTGAGGCCATGATGTAGTCACATATTATAGTAAAAGAGAAAAGGAAACACAATTATTAACTCAAGAAAAAATTATAAATGATTTTAGAAAACAAAATCAGCAATGAGCAATATTTATGCAACTGTGTAATAAAATCTGATTTTATAAAATGATGTAAAGGATTTTAATAAAAACTGAGGTTTAATCATATTAGAAGGATTGAAGGTAAACAGGTATAAGATATTAAAACAGACAATACTTAAAACTCATAAACCACGAAACAACTACGAAAGCACACTATTTAAAAACAATGGAAGTGACAGTTGCCTCTGAGAGACAGGACTTGAGGGTAGAGGAGAGCACAAGATAGTGAACAGGTTGCTGGTTTTCATTGTTACTTAATTCAGTGCTACTTAATTTTATTTTTAAACTATCTCTTTGATAAAAAATAAAATTTAAGAAAACAAAGCTCCCAGATAAGGAAATAACATTTATTTAGGGTTTAAGGTACATACTTTACCCTTAGGGAGGTCAGGAGTATATATACTTCACATGCTCCAATCCAGGCCTTTGTTCCCTGTAACCTGTTATTAAGTTGGGAGGCCCCCTGAGGATCAAAACCTTCCTTCCATGCATCTTCAATCATAGATTGAATTTTTGGAATGCAAGGAACTGACATACCTAAAATTACACAAGCAAACATGTTACATGACTGTTAATAAAGTACTGAATAATATCATCTAGCAGTGTATCATGTACTAGGGGAACTGTACAGTTTTTAAGACAGTTATTCCTGACGTCTTCTATCATTTTCTCTTCTTCCAACCAGAATTCAGGTTTCTTATATAAATATCCGCTAATTATTAAAGCTATTAATTGTGTATGCTATATCATTCTATATCATATGTATTTTATCAGATGACAAGGTCAGAGCACTAGATTTCACATACCTTTTAAGCAATCATCATAAGCATCATTTTGTAATAATGATGAAAGTAGCATTTGGAAGTTTCTGTAACCACAACCCCAACCTTTGTCGCCTAAAGATGAATGGAAGTGATCCACCACTGAAGAAAGCCACACCTGCCTCACATCTGTGGCAGCATTCTGATAATACTTATGAAGTGCTTCAATAATTCCTAAAGTAGAAAAGAGATTTAGAAGCAGTCATTATCACTTTTATATGACTATCTCATACATTTTTAGTATCAACCTCTCCTTCACACTCCATATCTAAATCCTGTCAATTCCATCTTCTTCACCTTCTTATTGCTATAACCTTAGTTTGTGCCCTTGCTTGTTACTACAATCCAAGTTTCCTCACACTAGCATATTATTTATTACAGTTCATTGAAATTTTCTGCATCTGCAGGGCCCAGCACATAAAGTACAACTGTTGAATAAATGTTCTTCTTGTCTCTCCATTTTATTGTATAGACTACAGGAGATCATTCAGTCTTAATCAATTTGCTCCCAATCAAAAAATATTAATGGCTTCCTATTACCAATAGTTTTAATTTTTTTGTAATTTAAGATTTTATTTTGCAGATTATTCTGCCATTTTCAAAGCATAACACAAATGTTTTCATTTAAAAACTCAACTTCATGAATAATAAACATATCCCATACTCCAATACACTAAATTTCAACCCTTTAGTAACTTATACCATTTTGGTATTTGGGGAGATGAATTAATTTGTTTAAGACAACAGAAGACAACTTTTCTTAAGGCAGAACAATAGGTTTAGGAATCTTATTAACAGCCTTATAAACCTAATTAGAATAGTTCTAATCTATGTTTTATGAAGTCCACAGAAAGCTATCCATCGACTTACCTTTATTTCACATGACTCTTCTTGCTTTAAATTTGGCTGTGGCCTACCTGAACACATTAAACATAATTTGGCCCATGGAGTTTTAATTTAATTTTTTAAATTATAATTTTCAAATTCAGCATTTGCTAAGTACTTTTTATACACCTGGCACTATCTAAGTGCTAAGTACAAAAAGATAAATATGATAATATCCTTTAAAATGTCATGGACCCCAACTATAACAAGTGCTATAATACGGAAAAACTAGGTGTTAGGACAATGGACATCTGACTCTGTCCCTTTCCTGCTTTTAGTATACCCTCCTTATGTTTCAAAATTATAGATCCTTCACATGCTACTGTCTTCATAGACTCTTTTTCTGATTCTAACCTTGCTTTTGTGTCCCCAAAGTACTAGCCACATTCAGTCACAGAATACTATAGTTCTCTGTATATATTCACATACTCTACAGACTCTGTGAAGCCTATGGGTAGGGAGATCTTATTTATATTCCCCATAACTTTCTCATAGCTTGTGGCACCAAAGACAGTAACTAAATCCTTTTTGCTTGAATGGTTTCCTATAAGAAAATGGGTTTTTGTCTTTAAGAAAGACAATAAAAGATCAATAAATAAAAACAATTAAATGAACCAATAGTTGTAGCTGTGCCTTGCACCATGAAAAAGAGAAATACTGATCACTATAACCACTTCCAAAGAACTTAGAAAGACTTGAATTCAAGAAAAACAACAATTAAAATACTATATAATTGAGTACTAAATGTTGTAGCATGGAATGAATGGGTACCCTAGGAATTCAGAGAAAGAAAGCTAAATGTAGATTTTAATATCAAAGACTTTGATTAAGAGATCAAGATTTGAGACAGCCCTTTAAGAATGAGGTGGGGTGGCAGACAGAAAAAGTAGAAAGAAAAGTAATACACATTCTAGTATATTTAAGTATATATGTTACATATCAGATGGAGTGCCACACTGTCTTAGCAACATCATACAACTGCTTTAGGGGAAAATTTCCTTATACTTTTTATTCCTTAGCACCTAAATCTCTTTAGATATTTTCCACAGTAAATTTATCTTCAGTTACATTCTGTTGTTAAAATTTTAACAAGATTGCAGTATAATAGTGAAGACTCTTTAAATGATAGCTGCTTAATTAACACTTGCATAATTAATGAAAAATAAAAATCTCTGACAGTAAATCACTTCTATATTACAGGGCAGTGTGCTTTTTCACAGACATATTTTCTTCCTGTATCCTAACGAATCATATCACACATCTGTAGGATGCTCTATGCCATAGTGAGAACTTTTTTACGTGGAGACCCCTGAAAAAATATAAAGGCAGCCTTTAGAAACAGACTCATGGATATATGAAAATCTATAATATACAGTATTACAAATAGGTGGAGAAAATACAGATTCAATAAATGGTAGTGAAATAAATAAGCATAATACATACTTGCTATAAGGACTATTATAAATAAGGAGAAAATAATCAGATTCCTATCTTCTTTCTCCTCCCTCCAACATACACATACAAACAAATTCTGGGTGGATTAAAAATCAAAATGTGAAATGCCAAATAGAAATATTTGAAGAAAACATAAAGGTATATATTTGTGATCTTAAAGATGGGGGAGTTACTTAAGACACAAATAATAAATAGAAAGATTGAGAACTTTGATTATATTCAAATTAGAAACTTCTGTCTAATTAAAGGCACTATATATAACATTTAAACACAAACCATAGGCCTGAAAAAGATACTTGCATCTCATATAACTAATGAAAAAATAGTGTTCTGAATACTTAATGAACTACTATAAATCAATAAGAACAAACAACCCAATAGAGAACAGAGAAAGGAAGAGAATAAGTAATTCGTTCAAGAGGAAACTAACTCAGGAGTAATCCAGGAAATGCAAATTAAAACATGTATCATCTCATAACCTGTTAAATAGCAAAAATTTAAGTGTCACCATACAGTGTGTGAAATACACTGGTGTGAGTGTAGATTACAAGCACTTTGGAAAACAATTCTCGAATAACCTTAACAAAGTTGAAGACTTGCATGCCCTTTAACTTAGCATTCCAGTTCTGGATGCAATACTAGAGAAACTCCTGGAGGAGACATGCTAATAAATTATAAGAGTAGAAAATTGGAAACAATCTAAATGTTTATCAATATGAAAACAAGATAAGTGAGCTATAATTCATACCAGGAAATATACAGCAGCTAAAATGAATGAAGTAGAACTGTAAGAACCAACATACTTGAGCAAAACAATTTATAGTATACAAGTTGTATCCCATTTATATATAAACACATGCAAAATATTTTATGGAAATGTACATACACGGTAAGAGTACTAAAGCATGTATGAGACTGATAAATATCAAACTCGGGATAACAGTTCCCTTGTGGGGAGGGCAAATTAGAATCAGAAAAAGGGTACATAAAGGGCTTTGAATACCTATGAAAGGTGTTGAAGCTTTAAAAACTTTTAAGTAAATATGGCAAAACACTAAGATTCAAAAAATCTGGGTGGCAGTAACAAAGTTTGTTTCTATAAAAAGTCTGTTTATATATTAATATATACAAAGAAAAAATTTTAATACTTGTCAGAAAAAAAGCCATATTATGGGGCAAGGAAGATATGATTAGGAATAACCAGCTGTGTAACCTTGCTTTGGCAAAGTCACTGTAACTTCTCTAAGCAACAATGACCTTATTTGGAATATATAACAGTACAGGAGAAGATGTTTGAGTTAAAGGATACAATGTATATAGAGCTGTCAGTGTCTAAAAATGTACAAACAATAAAATAGCCACCAGCCATTTGTGACTATGGAGAATTTGAAATGTAGCTGCCCAATTGAGTTGTGCTGTAAAGTAGAAAACACACAATAGATTGTGAAGAATGTACAAAGAACGTAAAATGTCTTAGTAATAGTTTTAATACTGATTACGTGTTGAAATAATAATGTCATGGATACACTGGTTTAAACTATTACAATTAACTTCACCTGTTCCTTTTCACTTTTGTTAATGTGGATCCAGGAAATTTAAAATTATATATGTGGCTCACATTATACTTTTCTTAGCACTGTCTAGAGCAGTTTTTTAAATGTCAAGTAATACAATATAAAAGTAAATTTTTAAGTGAATTATTTACTGTAAAAATAATTCAGAAGTTTTAAAATGATACATTTAAAAAAAAATAATGTGCACAGATGGATTATGAAAATTAAGCAAAATTAAAATGATTCTCATTATTAGTTCAGTGGTGTAAGCAATATTAAAACAATGATTGATGTTTAAGTACTCACCGGAAGTTTTTGTTTTTCCATCATCAATACCAATAGCTAATGATTCCATCATATCAGCTTTTCTTCTATGAAATTCAGATGGAGGCATTCTTCCCCTATTTACTTCTATCTCCATATTTCGTAGTTGTTGTTGTTTGTATCCTCCAGAATTATCTAAACCATATTGTCTCTATTGAACATAAAAATAAATGACTTTTTACATCCCTGTAACTCTATGAGGATGGAAAATTATAATTTTATTTGGAAACATGTTGAAACATTCTAGTTTATAGACTTTATACAAGTTAACTTAAAGATTTTTACAAAAACTAACACACACACAAAAAAAGTATTGACTTAATAAGCAACCACTTCTTTCTAATCAATCTCCGGGGCAAGAGACTTACTTTTCCTGAAGTAGGGAAAGCAGAGGATCCTGTCTTTCTACCTCAGGTATTGGGAGAGGCAGAAGAGTTCTGAATCCTTTACTGATTTTTTCAAGGAAATTTGTCAGTCCTTGTTATTTGGTTTCCAGTCTAGTCCACAAAGGCCTACTTAATCCGTAATTCATTTAGTCAGTCATGTTACACAATCAATGAACTATGTTTTGTACACTGGACTGAGAATCTCAAATAGTATGTATAAAACTACGGAAAAGTTTTCTACGGAAAAGTTTTCAGAGACCTAAACGACTAACTTGCAAAGTTACATAATCTCCTTAAATATTGGAAACTTTTTGTATTGATCATGTTTTACATTACATAAGGCATAAAGGTCTTAAGAAAAGCCAATTTTCTTTCCTATTTTGCAAGTATTGTGAGTCATCAGTGAGAAAAAAATCCTACATTAGGTCTTCCAAAGCACATTCTAAGCAATGTGAGATGTTTGAGAAAAAAAGAGAGGTCAAATAAGTCCGGGAAAATTGTGATATGTACATGCACATTAGTATATTAAAGGTTTTGAGAAGTCCCAAAGTATACAAACCTGTTTAACTGTTTCAAACCTATTCAATTGTAAACCCTTTTTATTTATGCACTATCCTATCACTGCTAAAAACAGAACATTTAAAAACTATAAGCAACAGGCTGGGCACAGTGGCTTAGGCCTGTAATCCCAGCACTTTGGGAGGCCAAGGCAGGCGGATCACCTGAGGTCAGGAGTTCAAGACCAGCTTGGCCAACATGATGAAATCCCGTCTCTACTAATAATACAAAAAAATGAGCCGGGCATGGTGGTGCACACCTATAATCCCAGCTACTTGGGAGGCTGAGGCAGGAGAATCACTTGAACCTAGAAGGCGCAGGTTGCAGTGAGCTGAGACTGCATCATTGCATTCCAGTCTGGGTGACAAGAGCGAAACTCCGTCTCAAGAAAACAAACAAACAAACAACAACAAAATCTATGAGCATTATTAGCACAGATAACACTACAGTCTACAAATTAGGACTGAAAAAAGGAAAACAGACATTAAAATTTTGAATGCATTAAAAATATACCAGATGCTGACAGTTTAGTCCAACAGGTAAAACCACCCACCTGAGATAAATGAAGCCTCAAATATCATAAAAAAAGCATTTTCCCATAAAATAGTTCTTTCTAAATGCCTGAAATTGCAATCTGTAAAATAATTTAAGACTCAGGAGACATTAATTCTAGGTATAAATTTCACTTCCAAGTATCTATACAAACACTTAAATTCGGAGTCTTGGTTTCCTAATTTGTCCCATCAGCTTACACAGGTTTGAATGCAAGCTTTATCACTAATTAGCTGCCTGACACTGAGCAAGTTACTTAACCATTCCGTCTCCATTTCTTCATCTGAAAAAAAAAGCGGGGATGGGGGAGCCTAAAATAACCATGAATTTGTTGTAAAGATTTTGGGATATTACATGTGAAGTGATTACTCCTGTGCCTGACTGGAATGAATATGTATAAATGGTGGCTGTTACAAACATGTATCCTTTTTTTTTTGAATAATAACAAGGACAAAAATAATATACTGGAATCCTGAAAGCATATTTGAAAAATAACTTTACCAAATCAAAATATTATAGTTCTTATTAATCTTTGTACCTGCAGCTTCTGAAATTCTTCTATTTCTTGTCTTGATTCTTCAGATCTCCTCTTTCTGTCTTCTTCTTGCTGAAGCTGGTGAGCCAGTTGTAGATCACCAGAACACTGGACTCTATCCATGCCTGTTAGGTATTTTTATTGTTCAGAATAAAATAACTGCTACAATCAAAGATTATTTATTATTTAATACATGTTTTTAAAATAGAGTAAATGCTATTATTTGCCATTTATTCATGACTGTGATGATTTGGAACTGAGTACAAATCTAGCAAAACTTAGAACTGCTTCAGTAAGGAACAACCTCCAACTAAATGACAACTAATAGTCACTGTTTTTTTTTTTTTTTTGAGACGGAGTGTTGCTCTTACTGCCTAGGCTGGAGTACAATGGTGCGATCTCAGCAAACGGCAACCTCTGCCTGCCGGGTTCAGGTGATTCCCCTGCTTCAGCCTCCCGAATAGCTGGGATTACAGGTGCCTGACACCACGCCCAGCTAATTTTTGTATTTGGAGTAGAGACGGGTTTCGCCATGTTCATCAGGCTGGTGTCAAACTCCTCACCTCAGGTGATCCACCAGCCTCGGCCTCCCAAAGTGCCGAGATTACAGACGTGAGCTACTATGTCCAGCCTCACTGAGTGTTTAAGCTGTGACAAGCACTTTTCATTAATTATATTATTTGATCTTTATAACAATCTTATGAAGTAGATATTATTATTTACTGAGGAAACCGGAATTTTAAAAGGTTAAGTAACATCCTTCATTGATACTCCTTAACATAACTAAGGCAGATTGATTTTTCCAAGAAATACTAGGGGAGAAAAAGAAAATAATAAAGAGCATAAAAATACACATTTACAAAGTACAGGTGTTAGATAATAATTTAATTACTGTTTGGCCCCTGAAAATGGTAAAACTTTGCAACATGTCACCCTGCATCTTCTCTACTCAGTGTCCCCCAGATCCATTTGTCAGTGGCTTCTGGCCACTATCTTGTCTCCTTAACCCCTCGACCTGATGTTTTAATTATATCACTGAATATTCTTCCTTTCCTTTCAAAGTTCTCAGCTGCTGCTACATCTTCCTATTTGGTCACCCTTCCATTCTTGGGGATATACAAGTCACAATCAATGTTTAGTGTCCCCTGAGGCTATCTACAGTGATTTACTTAGACCATATCTTTTTCTTATTACCCACTATAGGTTTACAGTGTAATATATGTGTTCATACAAAGCCTATCATAAATAAGAGTAAGAATTAGCAGGCATTCAGAAACCACCAGAGCAGAGGACTTTTCCATCTTTGCTCCAATAATCTCAACTTTGGGTTAGAGTGAGTGAGCAGTAACACTGTCCGTGAACACTGATACTGGTACTAGGATCATTGACACTGTACACTAAAGACCTCTATCTTAATAGAAGCTATCTACGTACCTTAAAAAACTGAAATAGGGTAAAATACAATTGGTTTCTCTTGGGATCTACTTTTTATTTTCGTTCAGTGGGCTTCTAAAATTCATACAGAATTTTTCCACTTCTAAGACACCATAATAATTACTTAAAGCCACTATTAAAAAACGTAGGGGAGAAAGGAAAATTTTTATAGAATCACAATAAAACCAATAAGTCATTTAGAAGCTGCTCAAGCAGCTCAAGATGCATTGAAAGATATTTTGGTTATACAGTTCACATTCATTTGTCAAATTTTAGGTGCCATATGGCAGTTTTCTAGTTCAACAATTTTTCCTGACCAAATACAATATTCAATTACTTCTAGCTGCTAAAGAAATGGCCTCAACTTGTAAATATAACACTTTTAAAGGAAAAGATGTATTTTTAAATATTTTTTTCCATGTCACAAATCTAAAAATTAGATATGTGTCCTAGAAAGTAGAAATTAAATGATATTTTTATCTTTAAACATATAAACATACCTTGGCAAAAGCTGTTTTCTTCCAAATGCAAGTCAACATGTTCCTGAAGAATATGGTAATTGGTACATATAAGCCCACACATAGGACAATCATAGAGTGGCTGATCACAGTCTGTATTAGAGACATAATTAAGTTGTTTTTATTTTTTATTTTTAATTTTTTTTTTTTTAAGACAGGGTCTTGCTCTGTTGCCCAGGTTGAAGTGCAGTGGCACCATCATGGCTCACTCCGGCAATCCTCCCATCTCAGCTTCCCAAGTAGATGGGGCTAAAGGGACGTGCCACCACGCCCAGCTTTTTTTTTTTTTAGAGATGGGGTCTCACTATGCTGTTCAGGCTGGTCTCAAACTCCTGGATTCAAGTGATCCTCCTGCCTCAGCTTCCCAAAGTGCTGGGATTATAGGCATGAGCCACTATGCCCAACCAAGTTGGTTTTATTTTTTTAACTTTTAGGTATTTCACCCCATGTCAAAGACTGTCTACCACTTATTAACCTTACATAAGTAAAAGCTCTTTGTAGTGGATTTAAAAGCTATTTTTCTAGTTCTAGGGTCAAGATAGAAGGCTGAGCATAGCAAAACCTCTCACACCACTCCAAAAAAGGGAAATATTAATAATAAATATTCAGATCTGTAGTCAAAACAAGAGAAGCAGAAAGGAAAATCAAAGTGGTAAGTAGGGCCCAGTCTAGACATGGGTTTTTAGGGCTAAATTCTCAGCACCCACCAGAGTGGTAAGGTGCTGAACTTAAACATTCAGCATAAAGCTGGGAATTAGGGTAATACTGTTTATACAGGAGCAGGAGATTAAAGAGCTACATCCATCACATAGCACTGCAGGCAGACAGGTCTAGCTTGCCAAAAACAGAAGTGGTCCATCTGTAAGACCAAGACCTAGCAGATAGGGGACATAGAAGAGGGACCCAGAATTGTGCATATACGCAGAGTGGAAGCATGGAGCAATCCGTATATGTAAGGCCTGGTCTGAAAGCAGAGACTGTGAATAGCCAGGGTGAAGGAACCATGAAACTGCTTCACAGGGAAGGGATCATATAAAACTCCCAGAACAGATGAACACTAAAATTTGAATTGATAAACGCATTGGGGGCTGCAATGCCAAGAAAAACAGCCCGGAAATCTAAAACTGAAAAAGTTACCTGTGAAGAAATGGAGCTACAGTCATCCTAATAAACAGTAAAATAAGTATGTTCGAAATGCTCACTGAAATAAAGGAGGGAACTGAATCTTTGAAACCAGGACACAAAGTTACTAAGCAAAAACAGAAAGATGAAAAAAATGAAAATATTAAGATATAATCATTGGAATAAAAAATTCAATGGCAAAGCTCAAGAGAAAATGAAGTATTAATAAGTACTCAGAAAATATTTCCAAAATCTGCACTAAGAAATAATGGTATACAGCTTCCATAAGTAATGCTGGGGGATATAAGAGAAGTCTTTCAGCCAGTTCTCTACCATAAAATGCCTTAGAGTCAGAGCCAATGTCAAGGAGGCCTTTGCTTATCTCTTTGATCATCACACTACTGCAAGCCAAACCCTCCGTCCCTTCTAGTTTTAAGTGATAACCAACCTTCCTCAACATTAGACCACACTACACCTCATATCCCTGTATACCTTTTTTACCACCAGAATCTAAACTAAGCCTCAGAGGTTAGCCATCATCGTCCAGTGGAGTCATCTAGGGTTGACATAACCACCAACGCTGTTCTGTCAATGAATCCAATCTAATTGTTCAGTGGCAGTGTCTTAACAATCTTTAAATATCTGAAGGACATCCACTGATCTGACCCAAGCTACTACCCCTCCTATTTTCCCAATATCTACCCAATGCCTTTCAGAAATATCATCTATCATCAGTCAGCTTCTCTATACATGCAATCTTTCTCTGAATATTCACTTCACCTTCTTAACTAAAATCTGGTTGGTTCATGACACCCCATTTTCTCTACAGCCCCCTAACACAGAGGCAACTTTTCTTTCACAATTCAGGGCCCTAGAACTAGAAAAGGCATCCCCTTTGCTCCCTTTCATCGCTGTCAAACCTGTTTTAAGCCCCATTTTTGTAATAATTCATGTCACCATAATATGGCCTCGCCTACCTTTTTTAGTGCCTAATATTTTCTGAAGTCTTAGACACTCCTTTCATTTACTAGCAGCATTTTTAACACCTGGATCAAAATCTTCTTTTCCTAGCCCCTATACTATGATCATTCTTAGCAACTTCAAAATCCACAGGGATAGTTCTATGCCTTTGTTTCCAATAATCTTTTCCTTTACCCTAATTTACCTACCGAATGACAAAAATTATACTCATAATTTGTTATCACTAATAAATGAACCACCTCTGAAATCTCAATTTCCAATATCACTCCCGACCACCTATCCTTTCACCTCACTTCTTTTAATTCTACCACTCTAAAAACTGTTTGACCTAACTAAAACCTCCTATATAGAATATACAAACCCTATTTTTTTGTCATTCATTACCACCCTCATGTTTTTCTTTACTTTCCAGTCCAGATTCCATGCATCTTCTCTATATGATAATCATTCCTTAAAAACCACCTGCAAATTCACCTTTTCCATTTACTATAACTGAACATTGGTTAAATCTAGCTATTTTCCTATTTAACTTCTGTACTTCTAATGACAACAGGTCTTTTTTAAACTCAACTAAACATTCAGACTCATAAGACTACCATAATTCACCAGTTTACTGGTCCTGAGAAACTTACAGGAAACATTGTGTCAGCAAAGGATTGTCAGGCATTTTTAATCAATACACTTATTTTTTTCCTTGCAGCAGTCCGTAAATTTTCATTATTAGCAGATAATAAAATGATCTACTTAGAATATTCAAGGGAATTAATGTAGAATTATTAAAATTAGTAACAGGCCAGATGCAGTGGCTCACACCTGCAATCCTAACACTTTGGAAGGCTGAGGAAGGAAGACTGCTTGAGCACAGGAGTTCAAGACCAGCCTGAGTAACATAGCAGGACCTCATTTCCACTAAAAAAAAAATTATCTGGGCGTGGTGGTGCAGGCCTGTAGTCCCAGCTCCCTGGGAGGCTGAGGCAGGAGAACCACTTGAGCCCAGGAGGTCAAGGTTGCAGTAATCCATGATCATGCCACTTAACTCCAGCCTGGGTGACATAATGAGACCTTGTCTCAAAAAATATAAAATAAAATAAAATCAGTAATAGTTGAATAAGACTGGATACCTCAACTATCTAAAAAATTGACAGTGTTTCTATAAAACTACAAAAGTTTCTTAGATGAGAGGGAAAAAAATCTAATTTACAAAAGCAACAGAAACTATAAACTATACAGAAATAAAGCTAACACAAATGTGCAACGAAAAATCAACACAAGGTCGGGTGTGGTGGCTTATGCCTGTAATCCCAGCACTTTGGGAGGCCGAGGTAGGTGGATTGTCTGAGGTCAGGAGTTCCAGACCAGCCTGGCCAACATGGCGAAACCCTGTCTCTACTAAAAATACAAACATTAACTGGGCATGGTGGTGGGTGCCAGTAGTCCCAGCTACTCGGGAGGCAGAGACAGGAGAATTGCTTGAACCCAGGAGGCAGAGGTTGCAGTGAGCAGAGATTGTGCCATTGCATTCCAGCCTGGGTGACAGGGCGAAACTCCATCTCAAAAAAAAAAAAAAAAAAAAAAAAAAAAAAAAAACCACAAAATTGTATTAAAGGATACAAAAGATGACCTGAATTAACAGGGAGATGTACTTTGATCTAATTTAAAACAAAATTACAACAGTTTTCATGAAACTTGACAATATGGCTATAAAACTCAAAGAAAAGAATGAGAAGGTCTAAGTTGATAATGAAAATGAAGAACAAGGGAAAAACTGTCCTATCTGATGTTGATGACATTTTACAAAATAGTTATTAAAATGGTGGTGTGATAAGGAAACGAAAGTCACATACATAAATAAAGAAGTAAGAGACCAGAAACTGGCCCACACAGACATGTAATAAAAGACAGAAACTATATTATAAATCAGAGATAAATCTGGTTTCTGCACAGAGAAAACATAAAAATTAGATCCCAAGTTCACAAAATACACACATGTACACACACACACACACACACAATCCAGAAAAAATTTTAAAAAGTGAAAAGATAAAACATTAAAGTTTTTAGAATATATGAGAACACCTTTTTGAACTCAGAGTAAAGAATACTTTTTTAGACAATACATAGAAAACAAAAATAAAATTCAAATACTGCACAAAATTCAAGGATAAGCAACATCTTATAGAATACAGCTGAAGGATTAGTATTGAGAATATATTTTAAAAGCAACTGAATAAAACTCAAAAAATATTTGACAATATCCAGGTGAAAAATCCATGTAACTTAAGTGTACAAAAAATGTAACATGCAGTTCATAATAGAGGAAATTAAAATAACTGCATACAAGATATTGACTTCATAATCAGAGAAATGCACTAAAAAAGAATGTAGACACTGACTTCATATCTTTTACAAAAATTAATTCAAATGGATCACAGATCTAAATGTAAAATGCAAAACTATCCAACTTCTAGAAGTTGGCAAAGAGTTTTTAGACACAACACCAAAAGCATGATCCATGAAAGAAAAAATTGTCAAGTTGCACTTCGTTAAAATTAAAAACTCCTACTCCATGAAAGACTCTATTAAAAGAACGAAAAAACAAGCCACAGACTAGGAGAAAATATTTACAAAATACACATCCAAAAAAGAACTTGTATCCAAAATACAGAACAATTTTTTTTTTTTTTTTTTTGAGACAGGGTCTTACTCAGTCACCCAGGGTGGAGTGCAGTGGTGTGATCACGACTCACTGCACCCTCCACTTTCCAGGCTCAGGTGATCCTCCTATTTCAGACTCCCAAATAGCTGGAGCTGCAGACGCAAGCCACTAGGCCTGGCTAGTGGTTTTTTTTTTTTTTTTTTTTGAAAAGACGAGCTTTTGCCACGTTGCCCAGGATGGTCTCCAACTCCTGGGCTCAAGGGATCTGACCACCTCGGCCTCCCAACTTGCTGGAATTACAGGCAACAGCCATGACACCTGGCCTGACAAATTCTTAAAGTCCAACAATGAGAAAAAGACCTAAGATCCTACATGTGTACACACCAACAACAGAGCCTCAAAATACATGAAACAAAACCCGACAGAGCTGAAAGTAAAAACAGATAAATTTACAATTATAATCAGGGATTTCACAACCCCTTCTCAAAAACTGATAGAACTACTAGACAGTTCTACTATAGAAAACGAGCAAGGATATAAATAATCTGAACACAAACAACAGGATCTAGTGACATACATATAACATTCCACCCAACAAAGCAGAATACACTTTTTTTCCCAAGTACCCATGGAACATGACCAAGATAGATCATGTCTTGAGCCATAAAACAGGCCTCAACAAATTTAAAAGAACTGACATCACAGACAGTTTGTTCTCCAATCATAACAGAATAATGGAGTCAAACTAGAACTCAATGCAAAGTCAGAGAGTCCAGGACAGTCCAGATGCTATTGGGTTAGTGACAATAAAAAGAATACCCTGTGGAAACTAGACAGAAAGTTCCAAAACTACTCTCAATGTAGCCGAAACATTTTATTTCTGCATCAAAATTCTTTTCCATAATGTACTTTTATATTTCAATAATGGCAAATGAAAAATGCTATAGACATAAAATGGATTTCAAAATACATCTGTGGTAAGCTGACTTACAAACCAACTTTTAGACCACCACATATTAAATTGAGGCTGTAAACTTATAATAATTTACATTGAAATGAAAACTTTACCTTCCAATGGAATGTCTAAAAGATTGGCATGCGTTGTTTTCACATGAGTTTCCATATCTTCACTATGCTCCTCTATTTTTCCACAGAATGGACATTCGGGAGGACCGTACGTTGTTTCATAGATAGATCCTTTTACTTCGGTTAGGCCAGCCTGTTTTTCCCTACTTTTCAGGAATTTTCTAGATTCAGTTAAGTTCTCTGAATAAAAGGCTTCATGTTTTAAAGTACTATCTTTAGTCAGGCATTGAGATGAATTTTTTGGATGATTAGATGCACAACCTGAAAGAATACTTGAATTAACTTCCACTCCACACTGTAGGGTGTTGTCTTTCTTGTTATCTGAAGTCCCAAATTGTACAGTATTTATCCTCTCAAAGTTTCTTTCAAGTGTATTCTGCTCAAAATGAGCTGTTTCAATATGAAAACACATTTCGCCATAATTCACACCTGACAACTTGCAAAACGGACATACAATTTCATTTTCCATGTGAACAATTAGGTGAGCTTTCATGTCTGGTTCTGAGGTTACCGTTTCACCACAAATATCACAGGAAAGCATGGTATGACAAGTAGCTAGAAAAGAACATAACATTATTTTAAATTTCAAAGTAAGATTTGAAGGAAAAATGTGTTTCATAAAATGATTTGAGACAATTATTTGGTCTTTAACGCTGGATTATTTTGATGAAGTCTTCAATGCACTTACTGTTCCGCAAATACAAAAACTTATTTATAAATATCAACCAAAATTTCAAGTTTATGTTTTCAAAAAAAAAGGCAATAATAATGAAAACAAGTAATTTTTAAAATAAAATATTTCAAAAAAAGTCTCTGGCCCAAGGCGGAGAAAAAATAACGTTTAAAAAATTGTCCAGGTAAGATAAATCAAGTAAGAAAAAATGAAGAAAAGAAACCTATTTATCAACTGATATAGCTAAAATACTGAACACTGAAGCTGATTATATTGAGGAGGGTAAATAAAGACATCTTAATAGCAGAGTTTAACATTTAAACAGCCTTAAATGTATCACACTAATTTAAGTGCTTTTATTATCGTTCTACACAAAAAAATTCTGGCTCAGATAGGTCACAAGCAGAAAAAGGTGGAAGCCAAAATGCCAACCCCGTCATGCTCCGCAGCCTGTATCCTTAGCCCCAAGTATAAAAGCAGAAGTGGTACAGTAGAAAAAAGCACTTATTCCAGAGTCAAGAGAACTGGGTAATAATTTCAGATTCGTCATTTTGGGCAAGGCATCTCATCTCTCTGAGGTTGTCAAAGACTACTGTAAAATCCAAAGGTAGTTACTTTTGGATTTTATGGACAAATAAAGTACTGACTACTGACATAAAAGTGTTTAAAGACTATTTAAAATCAAACAGGAAAAGTAATGGCACTATTCCCTTCATTTAAACAAATTTACCTTTAAAATACCTCCCTACATTGTCCTTATTTTTCTCATTTCTCTCCAGACAAATGGATATAGTCTCTGATTTTAGAAGGCAGTTCTCCCGGGCCCCCAGTGGGATTAAAGTCACACCCGGAGTTTATTCTCTTCCGGTGGTTGGGACACGGTCAGACACAGAATGATGCACTTGGGCATGGACTCAGACGAAGCGGGTAAGAGACAAGAGGGTACCCAGGCGCCTCAGAGGAAGCGAGTGAGAGACAAGAAGGTACCCAGTGCCAGGCTAGGCACTTGGTGGGTGAAGTCAGAATGCCGCAAGGCCGAATCTCCCAAACGTTCCGCGCCAAAGGCACAAGCCAGGGACGCGAAACTAGCAGGCACTAAGTGGGTCAAGGCTTTGGGCCTGGGGAATGAGGGAGGGGACCATCAGTTCTTACCGGCCCAGAGGCCAGCAGCTGCCACACTGCGCGTCGCTAGGCTTCCCCTTCGGGCCTCGCTGGCAGAGGAGTGCGCGCGCGGCGTCCAATACCTCTCCCGGCCTGATGACTGAGGCCAGGCCTTCCCAATACGCAGAGTTTCACAGTTAACCGAGGAAAGAATTAGGAACTTCCAACACCTCGGCCGTCAGTACCTCATTCAAAAGGCACTTCCTTTCGCCCACGGAAAAGAAAGAATCCCAGCATGCGCCGCTCCACGCCGGTCTGTGTGCAGTGCATTCTGGGAGATGTAGTCATTTTTGCATTTCTCCCATTTCCGAGTTTTTCCTTCTTCCATCGGGTTTCCTGCTCCTGATTTGCTAGGAGAGAAAACTGGGCTCTGAGGTCTTTCAGACTTAATCTGAATAAGTTCATAGGGCAGGTCCTGGGGCAAATAGTCTACAAACTCCCTGTAGGGCCTGCTGCGTAGCACTCTATTTTAGTATCAATAAAGGGCTTATAATGCTGCTAGGTATCAAGCTCCCAGCTATGCACTGAAGGTGGAGGATACCAAGTTCTTTCTTCAAGGTTACAAGATAACAAATATCTTGGTATGCATGTATGTATGTATGTATGTATTTTTAGAGAGGAGGACTCTTTCTGTCACCCAGGCCAGAGCACAGTGGCCATAATAGCTCACCGCAGCCTTGAACTCCTGGCCTCAAATGATCCTCCCACCTTGGCCTCCCAAAGTGTGAGCCACCATGTTAGCCCAAAATCACAAATATCTTGTTATTCAGCCCTTATTTTATTCAACAAATATTTAAAGAGTGTCTATTAGGCATTTTGCATGGAACAGGAGCTGTAGCAGTAATCAAAACACACAAAATTCAGGACTTTTGAGGCTTACATGCTAGTGAAGTAGAGGAAATAAAAAGTTAATTAACTGATCATGATAAGTGCTATGAAGAAAATAAAACTGGATTGACCAGGCGCGGTGGCTCATGCCTGTAATCCCAGCACTTTGAGAGGCCAAGGCAGGCAGATCACTTGAGGTCAGGAGTTCAAGACCAGCCTGGCCAACATGGTGAAACCCCATCTCTACTAGAAATACAAAAATTAGCCGGGCGTGGTGGCAGGTGCCTGTAATCCCAGCTACTTAGGAGCTGAGGCAGCAGAATCGTTTCAACCTGGGAGGCATAGGTTGCAGCAAGCTGAGATCGTGCCACTGCACTCCAGCCTGAGCAACAGAGTGATAGATTTTTGAGACTAAGTCTCAAAAAAAAAAAAAAAGAAAAGAAAAAAAAAAAAGAAAAAGAAAAAATGAAAAAAAAAAACTGGATTATAGAGATACTAATGTTTAAAAAAGGTCTCACTGAAGAGTTGAGTGTGCTGATGAACAAACCTTGCACCAACAGGGGAAAGAGCATTTCAGACAGATAAAATAACAAAAATGAAGGCCTAAGGCTGGAGCAAAAAGAACACTTTTTGACCAGAGCATAATGTGATAAGGGGGAATATGATTACAAGATGAGGTTAGAGTTGTAGACAGGGGCCAAATCATGTAGGACCTGTTAGAAAGCTAGTGAGGTATTTAAATAGGAGGGTGATGTTATCTGATGATAAACAGTATATTTTTTTTAAAATTGGCTAGGTGTGGTGGCTCACGCCTGTAATCCCAACACTTTGGGAGGCAGAGGCGGGCAGATTACATGAGCCCAGGAATTCCAGACCAGCCTGGGCAACATGGAGAAACCCATCTCAACAAAAAAAAATACAAAAATTAGCTGGGCGTGGTGATGTGGCCTGTAATTCTAGCTACTCGGGAGACTGAGGTGGGAGGATCAACTGAGCCCCAGGAGGTTGAGGTTGCAGTTAGCCATAATGGCACCATCACACTACAGTCTGGGTGACCGAATGAGAGCCTGTCTCAAAAAAAAAAAAAAAAAAAAAAAATCATTCTGGAAATTTGTGGACAAACATGGAAGATTAAATATGCACATTTATATTTCTCTGCCTCTCAAAAACTACTAAAATGATAGGAGGAAAATAAAAATAATACTACTAACAGCCAATGAGATTTTACAAAACTTTGAAAGCTAAAAAAAGATGAATGATTAATAACAAACTTAACTCAGAACAGATGTCAACAAAAAAACAAGTCAAGCCATACTGTCTTGACTTGTATGGGTTTCTGCTTGCCCAGCACAGCAGCTGGGGTCTGCTTGCCCAGCACAGCACAGCCAAACACTGACACTGGGAAAACAGCAAGAGAGAGTTGAGGCATTTTTTGTAGGGCACCAAGCAAGGAGAATTGAGTAGCTCATGCTTAAGACCTGAACTCCCACATTGCTTACAGGTAAGAGTTTTTAAAGGTGAAGAGGCAGAGGTCACAGGCGACATCATAAATCAATACATGGAAGCTATACATTGGTTTGATTTTAAAAGGCTGGACATCTTGAAGTGGTGGGGGCACAGGTCACAGGTGGATTCAAAGATTTTCTGATGTTTGATTTGCTAAGGAGGCAAAACTTTGTCTAAAAATTTGGGATCAGCAGAAAAGAATATTAGCTCTGGCTCAGGGGTGTGATCTCCTCCAGGCCCCTTGGGAAGAAATTTAGAACAAAGAACAGACGTCAGGATTTAGTCTTCAGTTTCCCCTTATCTGTAGACAGGGGCCAAATCATGTTGGACAGTAGATCTGTTTGGTGGGGGATCTGAGTTTCTGGAAAACAACTCAGGGTCATATGTTAAAATAATATCTTAAGTTTCTATAGGGAATAAAACATCTCCTGACTTTTTTTGGGGGGCTACTGTTTTAAGCTACTATTACCTTTTTGTTTATTGAATTGCTCATTTATTTCTCAGCATTAGCTAGGTTCCTAGAATTTTCCTTGAAGGAACTCAATATTTTCCTTTATTTCTATGCTTGGGGGTTGCCCACAGGCCCCTAAGTAGGGTCCCTACTCCATCTTAATACACTCCTCCTTCCCAGAAATCTGAAAATTTCAGAAATTAAAGACAAGATACTTCTAAAAATGATGGTGACATTTGAAACTAAATAAAGGATCATTTTGCCGAAAGTCTGAATAAGGAACGGTTAGAACTCCAACTCTAGATTTTCTCCATCACCAATGTGATTGTTAATTTTAGGTATCAACTTGACTGAATTGAGGGATGCCTAGATGGCTGGTGAAGCATTGTTTCTAGCTGTATCTGTGTGAGGGTGTTTCCAGAGGAGATTGACCTGTGAGTCAGTGGGCTGAGAGAGGAAGACCTACCCTCAGTGTGGCAGGCACCATGCAGTCAGCTGAGGGCTAGGCTGGGGCAAACAGGAAAGAAAGGGAATCCTCTCTCTTTGCGCTCTTCCTTCTGGAACAAGACACCTTTTTCCCTCCTGCTTTTGGACATCAGATAGCACCATATTCAGCTTTTAGACACTGGGATTTGCACCAGTGGCTTCCCAGGAACTCTTAGGCTTTTAGCCTCAGACTGGGGGCCACACCCTCTGCTTCCCTGGTTCTGAGGCTACTGGGACTGAGCCACATTACCAGCTTCTCTGGTGCTCTAGCTTGCAAGATGGCCTATTGTGGGACTTCCACTTCTGTGATCATGTGTCAATTCCCTAATAAATTGCCTCTCGTATATAGTATTGGTTATGTGTCTCTGAAGAACTGTAATACAGCTAGGTTGCCTTGAGACTCCTCTTTCCTTTCTAGACCGAAGACTACAGATTTAGTTCATGAAGAAAACAAACCAAAAAACAGCTATGAACCCTTTCCTAGGGGGTTCAAAGTCTTGACCTTATCCTTAGGGTAAAGGCACTGGACTGAAAATGGGAAATAGTGAAGGCTAAATACTAAATTATGAACCTCTTGCTCCTTTTCCTCCATCACATCGTGATATGTGATTTCTGCCTCCAAGGCAGGAGGTTGGAAAATTCCTCCCCAGAGAAATCAGTTGTCCCAAGAGAAAGACCTACAGATGTCAACTTTAAGGAAGTTATCCAATGACAACAGCCAGGTCCCCATTTTACCACTCTGTGGGAAGGCTGCCAATTGGTGAATAAACAAGCCCTGCTGATGTACAGTGTATAGAAGGTTTCTTTAATGTCTTATTCTTAAATATGAATAGATACTCAAGGGTTCCAAGCATTTGAGTACAGCCTATGGCAAGTAAGATGGAAAACTAAACAATAATCATAAATTAAAAAGTAAGCTCTGAAGAAACAGACAAAGAAAGAAAGAGAAAAATATTTCAATGGAAACCACAATTAATACCCTCAGATAGATAAGAAAATGTATTGAATCTCTAAATCCAATATAGGAAATAGGTGTTGGGATTAAAAATACTGCATACTTTAAAATACATATATTAATAGAGGCCTGGAAGATAAAGCCGAAGAAATTTCTCAGAAAAGAGAACAAAAAGAACAAGGGATAGAAAAACAGGAAAGAAAAATAATCAAATGAGAAACTGGATTCCACATCCAACTAATAAGAAATACAGAGAGGAGTAACAACAAAAAACAATGGATAATGAAAAAAAATTCATTATCAATGAAATGACATGATAATTCATGACTCAATAATAATTTCTCCTGAAATATTATTTCTTATTATTCCCCAGGAAGTTCCCACCAAAATGAGGGAAGAAGCAAAGAAAGTGGAAGGTATGGGGCCGGGCATGGTGGCTCACACCTGTAATCCTAGTACTTTGGGAGGCCGAGGCAGGCAGATTGCTTGAGCTCAGGAGTTTGAGACCAACCTGGGCAATATGGTGAAACCCTGTCACTACCAAAAATACAAAAAATTATCCGGACGTGGTGATGTGTGCCTGTGGTCCTAGTTACTCAGGAGGCTGAGGTTGGAGGATCATTTGAGCCCAGAAGGCAGAGGTTGCAGTGATCCAGGATTGCGCCACTGCACTCCAGCCTGGGTGACAGATTGAGACTCCATTTCAAAAAAAAAAGAAAGTGGAACGTATGGAATTCCATAAAAAAAACTCTACCTAGATGAGAGAGAACAGACAGGAATGAAGACAGAAAGGAAGAAAAAGAAAGGGAGGGAGGGAGGGAAGAAGCAACTGACAGATCACTTCATGTTTATGACCATACTGAGAGAAATATATTCTGTTAAGCAGAATAATGTCCCTCAAAGATGTTTATGTCCTGGCCAGGCATGGTGGCTCACACGTGTAATCCCAGCACTTTGAAAGGCCAACGTGGGAGGATTGTTTAAGGCTAGGACAAGGGTCCTCATGAGAGGGAGATAGGAAGGTCAGTCTTAGAAAAGGAGATGTGATGACAGAAACAGAGGTCAGAGAGATGTAATTGCTGAAAGGCATCCAGAAGCCAAGGAATGTGGGTAGCTTCAAGAAACTGGAAAAGGCAAGGAAATGGATTCTCCCCTATAGGCTCCAGAAGAAACACAACTTTGCTGACACCTTGATTTTAGCCCAGTGAGACCCATTTTGGACTTCTGACCTCTAAAAGTGTAAGATAATACATTTGTGTTATTTTAAGTAAGTAAGTTTGTGGTAATTGGTTAGAGCAGCAATAGGAAACTAATACACATCTCCAGCAGTGTGTTTGAAGATGAGTTAGTGACGAGTAGTTAGAAGACTAAGCAAATGATAATGACAGAAAACAGGCAATTAATTTTAGAACAATAAAAAAGCCATACAAGGAATATAATTATTTACATAAAAATTAAATATTGATTTAACCAAAATAATTTTGATGGAACTATATTGGAGGATGTGAGATCAAGAAGTCTGTGTAAATGTGTATGTTGGGAGGTTAGTGCAGTTATGAGTAACAAATTCTCATTTTACATCTATAACAATAGAAAATGTCTATGACTTTAAAAATCAAGAAATGGCAGTATATGATTTTAAAATATTTAATTAGAAAAGAGATACCAATAAGAACACCTAAACAGGTTGAAAATAGTAGCTTCTGGGGAGCGGCACCTGGGGATCATCAGGTGGGAAGTGTTTATTTTCATGACAAACTTATTATTGGACCCTTTAAATGATATATTTGTATTATTTGATTAAATAAATAAAAATTTAATTGTAAATTACTACACCTTCTGGACAGGGAATAGATTGTAAAGGAGTCAAGGTAGGTACAAATTGCTTAATTAGGATACTACTGCAGTTTACAAAATAAATGATGGAATGCTAGGAGAAGTGTCAGTAGAGATGGACTAGGTGAAGACGTGGACTATTTTGGAGCTAGAAGCAAAAGACAGGAGGCACTGGTAAGGGAAAGGAAAAGAATGATTCATAAGTTTTTTTTTTTTTTTTTTTTTTTTTTTTTTGAGACACAGTCTCACTCTTTCACCTAGACTGGAGTGTAGTGGCACAATCTTGGCTCACTGCAGTCTCTGCCTCCCGGGTTCAGGCAATTCTCCTGCCTCAGCCTCCCAAGTAGCTGGGACTACAGGCGCCCGCCACCATGCCCAGCTAATTTTTTTATTTTTAGTAGAGACGGGGTTTCACCATATTGGCCAGGCTGGTCTTGAACTCCTGACCTTGTGATCCGCCTGCCTCGGCCTCCCAAAGTGCTAGGATTACAGTCATGAACCACCACGCCTGGCCGATTCGTGAGTTTTTTAGCTGGAGTTTCTGGCTGCATAGTTGTATCATTACAGAGATGAAGAGCCTGAGAAAGGAACAAAGCGGAATGGGATAGAATCAAGAAACCTGTTTTGGCTTATTAAATTTGAAATGCCCATCAGACATCCAAATGGAGGTTTGATATATGAGTTTAGACCTCCAGGAAGAGGTCAGGGATGGAGATTTGAATTTGGGAGAAAGTGGTTTATAGGTAGATGGCTTTTAAAAATACAGGAGTATGTTGTATCACCTAGAGAGCCAATGCAGCAAAGTAAGAGGCCTGGGAGGAAGACCAAATAAGGAGGATGAGAAAGAGGAGGCATGAAGCTGAAAGAAGGCCATTCATTTCTTTGTCTTTGGAAAACTGAAAAAGTATGTGTGGTAGGACCTTTGGTACACTGCCCAGATCCTTGTTCAGGACTAAAGGGTTTTCTTCCCTCACTGATGAGGGCTCTAGGCCAAGTTCCACTTCAAAAACTGCACTCTGGTTAAAGGGAGCTGCTGCCTCACCCAAGATTAACCCTCCTCTCTGGATTTGATTCAGTGATATCCAAAGACTTCTTGATTCATTGATAGAAACATGACCCTCTAGCCTCAACAGTGACAATTCTGGAGGGCCATCCCAGCTTCTGTACTTCCTGTAAGATTGTCTGAAGATTCTGTTGCTAATAATGCAACATAATTTATCTCTCTGTAGAATCCTGCCTCCTCACTCCTAACAGTTATTATTCCCAAAGAGCACTCTGCAATAAATATCAGGTGGCAAGTCTTGAATCTCAGTCTGTTTCCCTGTGTTCTGTGAAAGGGCTGTATACGCAAAGCAATCCCCAAATGCTGAAGAAGCCAAGAACCCAAAAAGGCAGAAAAATCGAGTTCGTTGGTCTTGGGTGATTCATTAGGGTAACTTACAGAAAGAAGCGTGGTCTTGGGTGGTTGCAAGACAGGTAGATCTCCATACCACTAAACCCAGGGCTAACCCTCTAAACCCAGGGCTTATATCTTGGGGAAAATATACATACTCTGGAAGGAATGTTTAGGTGGCTACAGGTATCACAGCCTATGATTTCTGTGACAGCATCAAGGGTTGTTTTGGAGGAAACTTACAGCGAAT
This sequence comes from Rhinopithecus roxellana, assembly GCF_007565055.1. Taxonomy (NCBI): domain Eukaryota; kingdom Metazoa; phylum Chordata; class Mammalia; order Primates; family Cercopithecidae; genus Rhinopithecus; species Rhinopithecus roxellana. The sequence goes on from NC_044552.1 coordinate 164,063,487, forward strand.
AGGTGTTCCTACTTAAAGAGTAATACATCGACTAGACATTTTGGGAGCATTCCTGGACTTGGGGTTAGTCAGAAGTTACATGGCAGATTAGCATTTCAAATAAAGTCACTCTTGTCCCCACACCCTGGATCAGACCTATCGACAGCAGCAAGGATACATGCTGTTCTGTGGAATGACTTGTGCTACAGAAGTGACGGAAATTTAACAATAATTTACAGCTTCAACACTTGGGATGGTCATGTGTCCCAGTTTGCTCAGGACAGTCATCTCAAAAAGGTTATTAATAGTATCCCATTCCACTATCAAAAATGTCCTGGTTCACACAAATTATATGATCCTGCTACTAATAACTTTGAGTCTTCATCTAGTTCTCATTAAGATAAACTACTTAGGTACGAATCACAGCAGCTTCTTACTAGCCCTGTGACAGTGGAAAGTTTACTTATACATTCATCTGTGCCTCAGTGTCCTCTATCTCATGGGGGTCATTGTAAAGTTAAGTATATCAAATTTTAACTTGGCAGTGATCAACAGGATCTCAGAAGAAGTATGTTCTTACTTTGATAACTTACCTGTTGCCTTATTCCATTTGGGCTGCCATAACAAAAATACCAAAAATGGGTTGACTTATAAACAGTGAACATTTACAGACAGTCCCCGACTTATGATGGTTTGACCTATAAGACATTCCAACTTTACAATGGTGCAAAAGTGATACACATTAACAATAAACCATACTTCAAATTTTGAATTTTGATTCAAAAATTCTTTATAACTTTATTCTAACATAGGCTTTGTGGTACACAACTTTGCCCAATTGTAGGCTGAGTGTCATGACCATGTTTAACGTAGTCTAGGATAAGCTATAATGCTCAGTAGGTTAGGTGTATTAAATGCATTTTTGACTTACAATATTTTCAACTTACTGATGGGTTTATTGGGAAATAATGTCATTGTAAGTTGAGGATCATCTGTATTCCTCACAGTTTTGGAAACTAGAAGTCCAAGATCAAGGCTTAGACAGATTTAGTCTCTGATGATAGCCAGTTTCCTCATAGACAGTACCTCTACCTTCACATAGTGAACGGGGCAAGGCATTTCCTTTGACCTTGTTTTACAAGAGCACTAATCCCATCATTAGAACTCCATCCCTGTGATGTAATCACCTCCCAAAGGCCCCACTTCTCAGTACCATCATGTTGAGGGTTAGGTTTCAACACATGGATTTGAGGGGGACAAAAATATTCAGACCATAGCATCTGCCTAAGTAAAAAGAAATTGTTGAACCCATGGGCTAGAAACCTTTCTTTTCCATCATGGCCTGTGGAGGAGGTAATCTAATAGGGCAATAAGCTCTCTACTTTTGAGGCAGCAGCTTTTGGGACAAAAGGACCACTGAGAAGTGTATTTTATTTTGATAGGCAGATTGGGAAAGATGCCATAGAAGGTCAGTTCTTGGTAGGAAGTTGCTGTGATTGGCATTGCATACAACTAATGAAGTCAGCATCTTGATACCAATCCTATTCCTCCAGTTCTTTCCTGGATATGAAAAGCCAGGACCGTCTTAGACCCTTCTGAGCAGTGGTCTAAAAGACACCATTACCATCTCTTCTGCCATATCTATCCAGAGGGAAGACACGTCCAGATAGCAGGAATCTTCTTCAGGAGTATAAAAACAAGTGCAGACCATCTAAATGAGAACAAGCAAAGCCAAATTTATTTGGAGCTTACAATAGCAAGGGAGTCAGCCACCATCACTTGCATTTGTCAGCGACTCAGTGGCAGGCAGAGGAGTGGGAAAGCTTTAGAGTGGAAAAAAAGGGAAAGCTTCAGGTATGCCAGTTCAAGGCTGTTGGCATGGAGAAGCTGCAGGTGGGCTAATTAAAAGCAGGGCATCCTGTGTAATTATTTAGGGATGGGTAGATATTTGGCTTTCTCTAGCTGGCCTTGAGTTGGAAGCCCAGACAAAAATTAGAGAAGCTGTCAGTTATGAATCACATCCCGGTCATTTGGGGTAGATGGCTGCAAGGGTTATCGCTTGGCTTCCTGGACTGGTTGCTACATTTAGTAATCTGATTTCTTGGACTGGTTACTGGACATAGCAGGTTGCCTTCCTGGACTGGTTGTTGAAGATTACAGGTTAGTGTTCTATTTGTATATATTGTCTGGCCATTGCCTCTTTGAATTCAGTCTCCCAGGATGGAGGAGTAGGGAGGAAATAAGAAAAGGATAAGGTGACCAGGTGATTAAGGCAAGTAAACTCCTATCAATACTTTAATAGTGCTGTTGTCAGAGGCGTTTGAACCAGTGTGACTCCAACTTGAACAGGTGCTGGGTAGAATGAGGCTGAGACCTACTGAGCTGCATTCCCAGGAGGTTAGGCATTCTTAGTCACAGAAGATAGGCGGTTCATGCAAGATACAGGTCACAAAGACCCTGCTGATAAACAGGATGTGGTAAAGAACACAGGCAAAACCCACCAAAACCAAGATGAAGACAAAAGTGACCTCTGGTCATCCTCACTTCTCATTATACGTGAATTAGAATGTATTAGCGTTCTAAAAGACACTCCCACCAGCACCATGACAGTTTACAAATGCCACGGCAACATCCAGAAGTCATATAGTCTAAAAGAAGGTAGAACCCTAAGTTCCAAAAATTGCCTGCCCCCTTCCTTGAAAACTCATGAATAATCCACCCCTTGTTTAACATATAATTAAGAAATAACTGGCTGGGCTTGGTGGCTCACGCCTGTAATCCCAGCACTTTGGGAGGCCAAGCCGGGAGGATCACAAGGTCAGGAGATCGAGATCATCCTGGCTAACACGGTGAAACCCTGTCTCTACTAAAAATACAAAAAAATTAGCCGGGCGTGGTGGCAGGCGCCTGTAGTCCAGCTACTGGGGAGGCTGAGGCAGGAGAATGGCGTGAACCTGGGAGGGGGAGCTTGCAGTAAGCCGAGATCGCACCACTGTACTCCAGCCTGGGCGACAGAGCTAGCCTCTGTCTCAAAAAAAAAAAAAAAAAAAAAAAAAAACTGTAAGTATACTCAGTCCGGCAGCCCAAGCCACTGCTCTGCCTATGGAGTAGCTATTCTTTTGTTTCTTTACTTCTCTAATAAACTTGCTTTCACTTCACTACATGGACTCATGATAACATGAGTTATCTTTCCGGTAACAGTGCCCCCGTTTCCTCTGTCAAGCTTGCCTTTCTCAGCCCTACATACTCACAGTTAAATAATCCCTTCTCTCCTGTTTGTTTTTTAACTATTGAAAATAGCAAACATCTTAAAACAATTTGTCTTCATGTTTTTCCTCTTAAAAAATTGCAAAAGTCTTCTGGGCAGGATTCATGTATTGTTTATCTTGTTTATTGTCTTCCTAGCATTGCATCTGGAACACAGTCTGCTTTCAACACCATTTGTTGAACTCCAGGGTAGATTACAGGGCTGTGTGCTATCATCTACAGTACGTTACTCGTTTACTGGTGACTACATTGTTGTCAAAAATCCACAGATGTGGCTGGGTGTGGTGGCTCATGCCTGTAATCCCAACACTTTGGGAGGCCGTGGCGGGCGGATCAGGAGGTCAAGAGATCAAGATCATCCTGGCCAACACAGTGAAACCCGGTCTCTACTAAAAATACAAAAATTAGCTGAACGTGGTGTTGCATGCCTGTAGTTCCAGCTACTTGGGAGGCTGAGGCAGGAGAATCGCTTGAACCTGGGAGGCGGAGGTTGCAGTGAGCCGAGATCACGAGATCATGCCACTGCACTCCAGCCTGGTGACAGAGCGAGACTCCGACTCAAACACAAACAAACAACAAAAACCCACAGATGTTATAGAATATAAAATTATAAATGACAAATTAAAAAGCTTGAAACAAAACGAGCAGAGCATATAAAAGGAAGTTAATGATGCTGAAGAAAACGTGAGCTTCTCTGTACACTCAACAAGGCTGCGATTTTTACCATCTTTTTTGCACTGTTGTAGCCCCAATAATGAATCTAAAATGGTACTTGACACAGTGTATATCCTTAAGAATGTATGCATGCATGCACGCGTGAAGAATGAATGAATGAGGGGGTCGTCCCGTTGCACACACAGAGGTCTAGGGGCTGCAGAGTACCTACAGCCTGGCCACCGCAAGCGCAACTAAAATCTAGGGGTTGTCGCAGGCGCAGGCTCCTCCTTCGGTGGGTGGGGCGGAGGCGCGCACTTTCTCTACGCCCCACTGCTAGGATGTGCGGCCACCACTCCTTCGCCGCCGCCGCCGCCGCCGCGTCGAATGCAAGGGCTTCTGGGAGCCGAGCCTCGGGGTCTCGGAGAAGGGGCGCAGGTGGCCGCCATCTTGGATTGCAAACTGGGTCGCTAGGCTTCACGCCAGGGGCGGAGTGGCGGCCCTTCTGTTACCCGCCACACACGTCGCCGCTGGGGACTGGGAAATCAGGGCATCGGAGAGTGCCACATTAATGGGTAAGTTGGAGTGAACACGGGCTAGGTTGGGGGAGCCTCGGGTTTCGTCCCTTTGGGAACTACTAGTTCTGGGGCCATGGTTTTTATTTACCCCTTCCTTTGCGAAGGTCTCTGGAACCTGGCGGTGCCGGGTGTTTCTCATGTTTTCCCCAGGGCGACAGCGGTCGCGGGGGCGTGGCAGCCGGACCTTTCTCTTGCGGACGCGAAGGCGTGGTGAGTTCAGATTCTTTCAGCAGGTCGTCAGAAGGAGTGGTGGGCAACCGGTCTCATCTTCGCCTCCCCTTCTCACCGTTTCCCGGTAGTTCTTTCCAGTTAATGGAATTGCCAAACGTTGCCACTCATACCTGGTACCCAGCGGTTGTGTCCAGCAGCTTATGGAAATTCCACAGTGTCCAAAGAAGAGACAGGTTCCATCCCGGGGGCCTCCTAGCCTCGCCCTCTCCCTCCGCCAGTTGCCCTGCTCCACCTGCGTGCAGGTGCCTCTAGGACTCATTCCCGACGACAAGGCAAGCCTGGGTTCCACGCTTCTAATAGTCGGTCAGCTCCGTTCTAAGATGAAAACTTAGTTTTTCATCGATAATGCATAGGAGATGGAAGTATTTGAAAGCTGTGAAATGACAGTGATATGTCTAAAGAATGTGACACTGGCAGCGGGCGCGGTGGCTGACGTCTGTAATCCCAGCACTTTGGGAGGCCGAGGCGGGCGGATCACGAGGTCAGGAGATCGAGACCATCCTGGCTAATGTGGTGAAACCTCGTTCTACCAAAAATACAAAAAAAAAAAAAAAAAAAAAAAAAAAAAAAAAAATTGCCTGGCGTGGTGGTGGGCGCCTGTGGTCCTAGCTACTCAGGAGGCTGAGGCAGGAGAATGGCGTGAACCCGGGAGGCGGAGCTTACAGTGAGCCGAGATCTCGCCATTGCACTCCAGCCTGGGCGACAGAGTGAGACTCTGTCTCAAAAAACAAAAAACGAACAAAAAAAAGAATATGATACTGGCATTTACTTTTGAGCTTTTTGGACACGTTTTTAAAAAAAGACAAAAACACTAATGATTTATCTCTCAATTACAACACCCAATAATGACTCATAATCTGTAGGAAAGTGGCTTTCTTGGTAGGTCGGGAACAACTCTGTCCCTCCGACCTAAGTATTGCTTGTTTGGTTGTAAGGGCTCTCTAGTTGGCACTTTCCCCGCTTTGTGCAGTCTTTTACTTTCTCTAATGAGGCGCCCAGCCCCATGGAAATGAAGGCTTTACTGGCATAAGAAATAATGTTGTTTGATATTAAAGAAAGAAAATCTAAGTTCAGATTCTAGTTATTTGCTCAACTTAAACATGGTTTTTCTAAGAGCCGTTGAAAGCTTATGAATGAAAAAAAATTCCTCTATTCTGTAGCTTTAAAGTGCCTGAATAACATTTCTTATATTTAAGTTTTATGAGACCTCAGTCTTTGAAGTGCAGCCTTTAAATTTATTTTTCAGTGAAAGAAGCAATCCCATTGGGTGGGGCCCCTTTAGAGATAATTTCCCTTGATTTATTGTCCCCTTTAAATCAACTGCAGTGAGGATGGATGCAGGTGTTAAATCTGAAGCCGGAAGTCAGTACTATTGAAGAAAAAGGAACAAGTGATATATGAGTTTTTGGGGCTATATTTTATTTGGCTAAAATTCATGCTGAACAGGTTGCAATGTGGTTGCTTGGATTAATGGTATCATAAGTAGTGCCTTTGTGTGTGTGTGTGGTAGGGCACAAGATGATCCAGTCAGATGTGGTAAGAAAATATTAGAACTTCTATTTGTTTACCTTTTCAAACTTTTATTCTTAAAAATGTCTATTTTTTGTGAATTTTATGCTAGAGTAGTATATTAGAATAGTAATGCACGTATAGAAATAAATATATTGAGGATGAATGCACAAATACATTTTACATATGTAGGATGTGTGATTAAAAACGTTTACAGCCAGTGGCCTAGAATATGCTACATATATAGGTGATAAACATTTTAAGAGTTTTATTTCCATGAGCATTTTATTTTACTTAAATATTTTATACATATTGTATAATTCAACAACTAATACTGTGGTCAGTTTGCTCTGTAATGAACTTTGATCTCTATTTTTTTCCTTTCAAGAGTCTAGCATTTTATAGATATAAAATAGAGAATAATACCAAACATTGTTATTAGTAAAGTTATGTTGAGCAGTTCACTCCTTTTCTTTTTTGAGACAGAGTCTCGCTGTGTCGCTCAGGCTGGAGTGCAGTGGCATGATCTTGACTCACTGCAAGTTCTGCCTCCCGGGGTTCATACCAGTCTCCCGCCTCAGCCTCCCAAGTAGCTGGGACTACAGGCGCCCACCACCATGCCTGGCTAATTTTTTGTATTTTTAGTAGAGACAGGGTTTCACCGTGTTGGCCAGAATGGTCTCAATCTCCCGATCTGGTGATCTGCCCGCCTCGGCCTCCCAAAGTGCTGGGATTACAATTACAGGCATGAGCCACTGCGCCTGTCCTTTTTTTTTTTTTTTTTTTTTTGGAGCGATCTTGGCTCACTGCAACCTCTGCCTCCTGAGTTCAAGTGATACTCCTGCCTCAGCCTCCCAAGTAGCTGGGATTACAGGCTCCTACCACCATGCCCAGCTGATTTTTGTATTTTCAGTAGAGATGGGGTTTCACTATATTGGCCAGGCTGGTCTTGAACTCCTGACCTCAAGTGATCGACTCTCCTTGGCCTCCTAAAGTGCTAGGGTTATAGGCCTGAGCTACCCTGCCTGGCCATATTGAGCAGTGACTAATGGTAACTATTTGTAGGTGCACATAGTATTGCTGAATCCATTAAATATTTTAAAGAAGGAATTTTGACAGATTAATCATGCATTTCTTTTCAATCATTCTCAAGGCCTCAGCCCCTTCTTTTCTACCTTGAGCTCCACCAGTAGTGAGATTTGTCTCACTATCTTTACCAGTGACATAATTACCAAATCTGATGCCTGATATGGTACGTGGATTATTACAGGCACTTTTATTTTCCGGATGAATCAATGAATGAATAAACCGAGTGGCCTGTTATCAGTGGTACTACATCTTAAATATTCCTTTATCTTTTGAACTCCTTTCCTTTGCAGGACTCTTATATTTTTCCTTATTCTTCTACTTCTCTGACCTTCTTCTTTTTGGTTTCTTTTGCTCTTGCCTTTTTCCACTAAAATATAATTGTCCCCAAGGTTTCTCCTTTGGTCATCCTTCTTCTGTAGCTCTACATCATACTGAATGATCACTCCAGATCCCTGTCCTGAGTTCTGATCCATATTTTCAACCATCTATAGATCAGTGCCTCCTACATGTGCACCAAGAACTATATATTTAACATGTTTAAAACCGGAGTCACTATATGCCTATTAGAATGGCTATGACTAACAACAGCAACAACAAAACCCCTTACATTATCAAGTGGAGACAGGATGCAAAGCAACTGGAACTCTCATGCATTGCTGAAGGGAATGCAAGATGGAATACTCACTTTGGAAAGAAGTTTGGCAGTTTCTTATGAAGTGAAACATAAACTTGCTATATTATCCATCAGTTCTACTCCTAGATATTTACTGAGTGAGATGAAAACTTATGTTTACACAAACACCTTTACATGAATGTATGTAGCAAATTTATTCATAACCTCCAAAAACTGGAAACCACTCAGATGTTCTTTAACTGGAAAATTAATAAACCATGACATGTCCCTACAGTGGAATAATAGCAATAAGAAAGGAGAGTTGATAGATGCCAACAACGTGGATGACTGAAATACCGCGCTAAATGAAAGAAGCCAGATTTATTGTGTTGGTTTTGTTGTTGTTGTTTATTTTACCTTTTAGGCTCAGGGTCACATGTGCAAATTTATTATATAGGTAAACTCATGTCATGGGCATTTTACAGATTGTTTTGTCACCCAGGTACTAAACCTAGTACCCAATAGTTAATTTTTTCTGCTTCTCCCCCTCCTCCTACCCTCCACCCTCTGGTAGGCCCCCAGTGTCTGTTGTTCCTTTCTTTGTGTCCATGTGTTCTTATCATTTAGCTCCCACTTATGAGTAAGAACATGTGGTATTTGTTTTTCTGTTCCTGCATTAGTTTGCTAAGGATAATGTCCTCCAGCTCCATTCATGTTCCCACGGGAGACATGATCACATTCTTTTTTGTGGCTGCGTAGTATTTCATAGTATTTATGTACCACATTTTCTTTATCCAGTCTGTTATTGATGGGCATTTAGGTTGATTGCATGTCTTTCCTATTGTGAAAAGTGCTGCACTGAACATTCATGTGTATGGGTCTTTATGGTAGAATGATTTATATCCCTCTGGATATATACCCAGTAATGGAATTGCTGGGCTAAATGGTAGTTCTATTTTTAGCTCTTTGAGGAATTACCACACTGCTTTCCACAGTGATTGAACTAATTTACGTTTGTTTTTTGACTTTTTTTCTTTTCTTTTTTGAGGCATGGTCTCACTGTTGCCCAGGCTGGAGTGCAGTGGTGTGATCATGGTCACTGTAGCCTTGACCTTTGGGCTCAAGTGATTCTCCCACCTCAGCCTTCCGAGCAGCTGAGACTATAGTCACGTGCCACCCTGCGTGGATAATGTTTTGATATTTTGTTGAGACTTGGTTTCACTGTGTGGCCCAGGCTGGTCTCGAACTCTTGAGCTCAAGCGATCCTCATGTCTCCACCTCCCGAAGTCCTGGGATTACAGGGATGAGCCACCATACCTGACTCTTTTTGACCTTTTAGTAATAGCCATTTGACTGGTGTGAGATAGCTTTTCATTCTGGTTTTGATTTGCATTTCTCTAATGATCAGTGATGTTGACCATTTTTTCATATGCTCCTTAGCTGCATGTATGTCCTTTGAAAAGTGTCTGTTCATGTCCTTTGCTCACTTTTTAATGGTGTTGTTTGTATTTTTCTTGTAAATTTGTTTAAGTTTCTTATAGATGTTGGATATTAGACCTTTATCAGATGCATAGTTTGCAACAATTTCTCCATTCTGTAGGTTGTCTTTTACTCTGTTGATAGATTCTTTTGCTGTGCAGGAGCTCTTAAGTTTAATGAGATCCCATTTGTCAATTTTTGCTTTTGTTGCAATAGCCCCTTCGTCATGAAATCTCTGACTATTCCTGTGTCCAGAATGGTATTGCCTAGATTATCTTCCAAGGTTTTTATAGTTTTGGGTTTTACCTTTAAGTCTTTAATCCATTTTGAGTTGATTTTTGTATATGGAACGGTCCAGTTTCAATCTTCTGCATGTAGCTAGCCAGTTATCCCAGCACCGTTTATTGAATAGGGAGTCCTTTCCCGATTGCTTGTTTTTGTCAGCTTTGTCAAAGATCAGATGGTTGTAGGTGTGTAGCCTTATTTATGGGCTATTTTGTTTCATTGGTCTATGTGTCTGTTTTTGTACCAGTACCCTGCTCTTTTGGTTTCTGTAGCCCTGTAGTACAGATTGAAGTCAGGTAATATGATACCTCCAACTTTGTTCTTTTTGCTTAGGTTTGCTTTGGCTATTCAGCCTCTTTTTTGGTTCCATATGAATTTTAAAATAGTTTTTTCGAGTTTTGTGAAGAATATCATTGGCAATTTGATAGGAATAGCATTGAATCTGTAAATTCCTTTGGCCAATATGGCCATTTTCATGATACTGATTCTTCTTGTCCATGAGCATGGAATAATTTTCCATTCATTTGTGTCATCTCTCATTTCTTTTAGCAGCGTTTTGTAATTCTCACTCTAGAGGTCTTTCACCTCCCTGGCTGGCTATATTATGAGGTATTTTATACTTTTTCTGAGAAGCCAGATTTAAAAGACTACATGCTGTATGATTCCATTTTTCTGAAATTCAGGAAAAGGCAGGACTTTAGGGATGAAGAATTCAGTTTTTACTAGATGTTTAGGGTCAGGGAGGGCTAATAGGAGCAGCTTGAGGGAGTTTTTGGGGGTAACAACTGTTCTGTATCTTGATTGTGATAGTTACATGCCTATACATTTGTTAAATTCATAGAACTGTATACCAAAAGAGTGATTTTTACTAAATATAAATTTAAAAATAAACTTAAAATAACGGAATTCATTATTCTTGTCTCAGAAAAAAGCCGATATGTAAACAGAACAACGACTATTCTGATCCTCCATCTGTATTCTCTGTCTTATGTTATCTTGCCATACTACTCAAATGGCTCAGTTAAAAACAATGGAGTCATCCTCAACTCCTTTTTCTTCCTCACCAGATATCTGTTACATTCATATGGCCTCTAATTTTTACTGAATCACTTTCAGAAATGTTTCTGTAATCCAACCTGTCTTCTATGTTTTCATTGTAGTAACTTGTTTAGTTCACGCCTTCAGCATCTCTCCTCTCTCTCTCTCTGAACTATGTAAAAGAACCTTTTCCTTAGTTTCTTTAATTCTGTTCCTTAGGATCAAGTCCAAATTTCACAGCTGCATTATAGGAACCATACGGGCTCTAACCTACCTTTATAGCTTTATGTTCTCCCATGCATCCTCATTTTGGACACACTCAATCTCTTACTGTTCTTGATTATGCAAGGCTTCTTCAAAAACTTTGCCTTTGCATATATTCCTTCTGCTTGAAATGCTTGATTCTTCCCATTTCTCTTTCCTGCTTTTCCTTTAAGATAGGATACCCATGAAGCTTTCAGAAGTCCCGAAGGCATGATTAGTTGCCATATCTTCACTGCTCTCACAAGACTTAAAGCATGTATTTTAGTGTACTTTACTGCTTACAATAAAATTTGCCAATTCATTAGTCTGTTTCTTCAGTAACAGGGATGGTAGACAGATGCCAGCCTCTCCTTCTCTTGTGTTTACTTCATAAGCTAATTGGTCACAATATTGTCTCTGGTTAGACATGGATATGTCCTCTGAATTTAACAGAATAACATACTGGGTACTCACTATCTAATGTTAAACTGAAGTTGGCACCCTGCTTTAGGCTGATTTTTTTGTGTGTGTGTGATGTATACATCCAGAATAGGATTTTTATTCTTATTCCTATAAGATAATATCAAGATATCAATACTGTTACATTGTTAAAAAGTTTATAATTCACTTTCTAAAAGTAAAACTAGCACATATATTTCAAATGTATTGAAATATATTTGCATGTGTTTTATGTATTTATAAAATATCTATAAAAATGTTAATGTTTTAAAATACATTTGCAATAAAACTACTTAAAAATAAAGTATACATGTATTTTAGTATTTCAAAAGAACTAATTATATTGGAGTACTAAAAACTGATATTGTAGTCATAATTCAAGTCCTGACCCTTGTGGCCATAGCTCTTAAGGCAGTGCCTTCAGTAAGAAGCCAGACCCCAATAAATATTTGAGATGTGCTTACTGGAGCCTAATATCATACTCCATTAAAAATAAGACACTTCAATGCTGATTATTTCTTGATCTAGCCAGAAACTGTAATTTAGAAGACTTTTTTTTTTTTTTTTTACCCAAATAATTCACGATTATTTTCTGACGGTAATTATGTTTCAGAAAGGTTAAAACACTGTGGGGGCTAGGGAGACAGGAAAGGTTGTGGCATCTTAGAATCAATGAGATAGGGTCAACTTTGTCGTTGTTTATTCCAAAATTATTTAAGATATTATTTCTCAAATATGTGGTCATGTTGCTCTAATCTTGATGTGGAATTAAGGGAATGTATTCTTTGTACATAATTTTTAGAATGGGTTTTGTTAGCCTGTTAATCAGTGAGCCTGAATTTGTTAGATTAAGTGTCTCCTGTTGTTTTAAGAGAGTGAGCTATCAGTGTCTGTTTTCTTTTCTCCTTCCTTTAAGATGCCATGGCTAGTCCAGGGAAAGATAACTATAGAATGAAAAGTTACAAGAATAAAGCCCTAAATCCTCAAGAGATGCGTAGACGAAGAGAAGAAGAGGGAATACAGCTTAGAAAACAAAAAAGGGAAGAACAGGTAGGTGTTTTTAGCTATTTAATTTTGTTTTTTTAAAAGTTTAATTATTTGCTAATTATTGGATAATTTAAAATGGAAATGTTTTAAGAAATTGAATATAGCTAAATCTATTATTTATTAGACTCCAGGCATCATAATTGCAAATTTGTGAAACAGAACTCTGTGCTACTTTTAGTCACTGAGAGAAATGGATTTTCTGTTTTATTGGTAAACCTGTTGTGTTAATTATATTTTTACCTCACTGCTAATACATTTTTCCCCTTGTGTCTATATAGATCACTTCCATTTGTCATTATAAAATTTGCTCTCTAAAGAAACATTATATATTATTTGCTGCTTTGTAGTTTTCAAAATTCTTGCCCATAAGTAAATTATTGTCGTCTTCCCATGCTACTCATACTGTTCCCCCATTGTCTTATTAGCCGGATCTCTGCTTATACTTTGCATATGTGACATAAAGAATGTAAAATCATTGAAGAGAGTATATCTCGGGCCGGGCGCAGTGGCTCAAGCCTGTAATCCCAGCACTTTGGGAGGCCGAGACAGGCGGATCACGAGGTCAGGAGATCGAGACCATCCTGGCTAACCCGGTGAAACCCCGTCACTACTAAAAAATACAAAAAACTAGCTGGGCGAGGTGGCGGGCGCCTATAGTCCCAGCTACTCGGGAGGCTGAGGCAGGAGATTGGCGTGAATCTGGGAGGCGGAGTTTGCAGTGAGCTGAGATGGCACCACTGCATTCCAGCCTGGTTGACAGAGTGAGACTCCATCTCAAAAAAAAAAAAAAAACGATATTTATTTAGCTATCAAAAATAATATAATCAGATTTTGTTTTCCTCAAATTTTGATTTAGGAAATGTAGAGTCATCCCTTGGTTCCAGGATCCTCTGCAGATATCAAAATTCACTGATGCTCAGGTCCTTTATGTAAAGTGGCATGGTATTTGCATATTACCTGCACACATCCTCTTGTATATTTTAAGTCATCTGTAGATTATTTATAATATCTAATACAGTGTAAATGCTATGTAGTTGAGTTGTTATACTGTATTGTTTAAAAATACATATTATTGTCGGACTCAGTGGCTTATGCCTGTAATCCCAGCACTTTGGGAGGCCTAGGTGGGCTGGTCACCTGAGGTCAGGAGTTTGAGACCAGCCTGACCAACATGGTAAAACCTCGTCTCTACTAAAAATACGAAAATTAGCCGGGCATGGTGAGCACATGCCTATAATCCCAGCTACTCAGGTGGTTGAGGCAGGAGGATTGCTTGAACCCAGGAGGTGGAGGTTGCAGTGAGCTGAGATTGCGCCACTGCACTGGCAACAGAGCGAGACTCCATCTCAAAAAATAAAATAAAATAAAAATAAAGTAAAATAAAATATGCGTTTTTTTTATTTTCGTATTTTTTTTGTTGTTGATTTTTAAGAGATGGGGTCTTGCTGTGTTGCCCAGGTTGCCCTCCAACTCCTGGGCTTGCTCAGTCCTCCCACCTCAGCTTCTCAAGTAACTGAGACCAGAGGCATGTGCTGCCATGTTTGGCTTATTATTTTTTATTATTATCATTATTTTTGATCCGAGGTTGGTTGAATCTGGAAATGTGGAACTCACAGTTATGGAGGGTCAACAGTACCTATAAATCTCCCTTAGTGAACTCACCATGTTTCTTTCTTCTTTTTTTCTGCTTCATTTTTATCTGCTCCTGAATTAATAAGCATAGGACTGTTATTCCTGAGAATTGTTTCCTATTCCTTGTTAATCAGATATACTAAATCTGTTAATGTATCAGATGTTATCTTTCCTGTGTCACAGATGTGCTTTTTAAGTTTTCTTGCAAAAATTCTTAGATACCTCATAATCCAGTGTGGAAATATGTGCTTTTTAAAGTGCTATAAAATGACTATGTGTATTCCATTTACAGGCTTACTGTTGGTAAAAGATCTGAGATTTAAGTGATGTGAAGTAGTCTGTGCAGCCAAAAGCTAGCCCAGAAATTCTGACTTCTCATAAATACCTTACTTCCTAGTATAATGATTGGGAAATACTCAAATATTCAGAATTTTAAGTTATAAAATTGATAGGATTTTTTTGTCCACTCAAATGAAAACATGGAATTCTATGGCAATTGAATGTTTTATGGAAACTCAATGTGTAAACTGATTTCTCTTTATTACAGTTGTTCAAACGCAGAAATGTCTCTTTGCCCAGAAATGATGAATCTATGCTTGAAAGTCCTATACAGGATCCAGATATTAGTTCTACTGTACCCATTCCAGAGGTATACTTTACAAAAATATATTTCAAATTATACCTCAATAAATTTAGCAATAGTGTATATATAACAAATATTTATGCATACAAAATTATTCATGTAAAATATTTAAATGTTGATTATATTTTTGTGTGCGTGTTTTAGGAAGAAGTTGTTACTACGGATATGGTTCAGATGATTTTTTCTAATAATGCTGATCAACAGCTAACAGCAACACAGAAATTTAGAAAGCTGCTTTCTAAAGGCAAGAATTATTTTCAATATGCTTATTTGATATTACAGGATTTTGTAGTAGAGGTTTATTTTATTTTATTATTTTTTTAATTTTAAAATGCCTTTCTTTGCTAGACACAGGTGTTATATTTTCTGTAAAATATATTGTAAAGTAACATCCATTTTTGAACATGATGTTACCAAAGTAACATATGTTGACTGTAGAAAAATTGTAAAAATATGAAAGCAGTTAAAGAGGCAAATATAAAAAGACTAATCCTGCTGCCAAGAAATAAGGTTAGAGGTATATATTTTTTAATTATTGTAGAAATATTTTTCAGACATGATTTTTTAAATGGTACTGTAACATAGAGTATGAACATAAAATGATGTAATCAGGCATTTAATAACAAAATAATGTAATCAGGCATTTAAATTATTTTCAATTTTAGATTACCATAAACATGCTACAATAATTGTTAAGCAATATAAATTTCCTTAATATACATTCATCAAAGTGAAGTAGGGGGTCAAAGGGAATAAACTGTATTAATTTACACTCCCATCTTCAGTTTGTACAAGCATTCATTTCACTGTTTTTACCAACATTCACAATTCTCTTTTTCTTTTTTTTTGAGACAACATCTCACTCCCGTCACCCAGACTGGAGTGCAGTAGCAGAGTCACAGCTCACTACAGCCTCTACTTTCCAGGCTCAGGTGATTCTCCCACTTCAGCTTCCTGAGTAGCTGGGATGACAGGCATGGATCACCACGCGCAGCTAATTTTTTGTAGTTTTAGTAGAGTCAGGGTTTTGTCATATTGCCCAGGCTGATCTCAAATTCCTGGGCTCAAGTTATCCTCCCACCTTGGCCTGCCAAAATTCTGTGATTACAGGTGTGAGCCACCATGCCTGGCCTCACAGTTATCTTTAAGAAAAAAATGCTTATATAATAGTAATTCATTATTTGGCTTTTTTTTTTTTTTTGTAATTAGGTGGAATATTTTGCCTTATTTATTGGTTCTTTATAATGCATAATTGCCTGTTTATGTTATTTGACCAATTTTATATTGAGTTAATAAGAATTCATTTAAGTAAAAATTTAAATCTTTGTCTTGTGTTTCATATATGGAATTTATTGAACTAGTAATTCTAATTTTATGGGATTTTATATATGAGCTGATAAGATTTCGAAAATGCCCTTAGTTCAACTGCCTAATTGTCCTAAGAGAGACAGGTTAGTGACACATGAAGAATGAAAGAAATCTTGTGATCAGGTTAGCATAGATTACAAGGCTTTCACTTTTGCTTTCTTACTGTAATTTATGTTCATAAATTTAACTTTCAATTTCTGTTCCTCACATACCTTAGCAATGTCAAGAAACCCTTATGCAATCAAGAATGGCTTCTCTCTTCTTCACAATACTTCACAGTTTTGGTTTTTATAATTGGGATTATTTTCTGAGTCAGATTAATATTGTTAAATTGTTTTTTAATTATATTTCTTCAAGATTTTATTTTGACATGTCATACTGTTAACAGAATTTATTTAGATTTGTTTAAGAGTTTTAGAGTTTGCTGCCAGTGTTTTTGTACCATTTCCTCGTTATTGAATTCTTTATCTTGATTAAATTTTTATTAAAGCATTGCTTGAAGGATTTTCTACCCCTTTCTTACCCCTATTCTAGGAAAATTGCATTGGTGTAATTTTTTTAAGCCTTTATATGTCTAAATACTATATTTCTGATGTCTTTGAGCAAGTTGTCTGGGTATCGAATACCTTGATCAGAAGATTTTGTCCTCATTTACTCTAATTCCTAAAGGTATTCTGTTTCCGTTGAACTGTACTATTTTTCACAGACACAATTGTGTTCTCTGTTTCTTCTTTGTAATGGAATTATGCTTGCCTAGTTGGACATACAGCAAGGAGTTAATAGACGTTTTCTTTCACTGATTGATGTGGGTTCCTGCCAAATCTATCAGGCCTAGAAAAATAATAGATTTACTGTATTTTTATTTGATCTGTCAAAGTAGGAAATATGAGAAAGCAAGCATCTAGAGCCCAGAACTGGAAGCAGAAACCACAGGAAACTTTGCCTCTTTTGCAAGCATTTCTTTATTGTAATTAGTGTTCTTACTGTAGGCACTAGGAAGATACGAATATGTCCTGGGTACTGCACAGCCTGTCTTAGCTCTAGCTTTTACTCCTCTCACTTAAGTCTGTGACGGTGACCTTTTGTTATATCTTCTATTTATTTCCTTGTCGTGGCCACTCTTGTGGATGTAAATCACAAACCATCCTTTTCTTCAATCCCAGTTTTGTAGAACGTTCTCCAAAGCTTTTTTCTTTTGCTTGACTCTTGCTTAGTTTTCAGTTCTGAAGGAGATATTCCCCATATACTACTTATTGCCATAATGACTAAAAGTATTCTCGGTAGCAGTTTATCACCATTATAAAGATTATATAGACTATCATCCTGTCAATATAATCCTAATAGTAGTTCATGATACCTGTTAGATTAGCTGACAATCCAAGTGCACTTTAATTGCTTTCTTTTAGATGAAGATAAATATAAATGCGTTGCTTTTAATTTACCAGGAAGAAACTATATTTGGGTTCTAATGTGTATGTGTGGGTATATATCATATCATATCTATATTTACTTTTATATATATAGCTGACAGTCTCAATGCCCACCTCGCCCTACCCGCCAGCCACAAAACCCTGTATTTTCTTCCTTCTCTCTCATCTCTTTCTCTCATAAAGAGCAAGGCAAAATTTCTGTCCATTAAATTTAAAACAAAATAAGATAATATATTTATGATTTTCTTTGGAAATAAAGAAAAAACAAGAAAGTGAAGGTGATAATTGCAATCCTATAATTTTGTTTTGATTTTTTTAAGGTGGAAGGTAAAATGATTAAGAATACTTATTGTTTTATCCTGTCAATGTTTTATAACAGTGTAAGTTAGGATCTGGAATTCATTTTTCCATTTTGAAGAATTGGGGCTTTTGATTTAGAACACCCAAACAAAACTTGATGGGTATAACTTTACTAACTTTGCAGAAATTTTCTAAGTTTTGCCCAAGTTAGAAGAATAGCAAATTTGTAGAAAAATGAAAAGGAAGAAGGAAGTCTGTTTCTAAGTAAATCTTTCTTAACAATTGAGAGCAAGGTTTCTAGGATTTGAGCTGACTTAAAACTTAATGAAAATATTTTTCTATATCAAAAAGAACGATTTGTACAGATCTTTTATGTCCACCATTTGCTTATTCATCCTACTCATTAAACACAGTATGTTAACATTAATATATGAGTTCTTTATGATCAGTAACACAGTCAAATAGAGGAAGTTAAGAAGAAAAGGAAGAATCAGAAGTGGAAATGAGTATTCTCTTTTGCATGACTACATGAACACATAACTCAGTAATATGCAATTTGGCTGGTGGATGCAGGGCAAGGGAAGGAATAACCATGATGATATAATGAGTTTGATTTTGGGTATGCTGCATTTTGAAAGAAGGTGTGAAAATACATTTTAAAAGGTGTGAAAATAAAAATACATCTTATAGTCACTTAGGAATATGGTCTGAAATCTAGGAAAGGAGAATTCAGCTAAGGTTGTTAGGTTTGTGAATTATCACAAATAGTAATAATATCTGGTACTTGAATTAACAAAATAGGTACATTTTCTAAGATGAGAATAAGCAGGAATAAGACTATCCCAAAGGAGCACCAATAGGGAAGTTACTGAAGAACCATAGAGGGTACGTTTTGCTGAAGCCAAGGTAGAAGAAAGAGTTCCTTATACTTAGATGACCAGTACCTGAAATGTCTTTGTCTGGATTTTATATAAGCTCCCTAGATATTCTATGATTTTCAAAAACTGTCTGCATTTCATGAAAATTTATCAATAATTGTAGACAGTCCATTAGCATTTCTGTAAAAAATAATTCCCGGACAAAAAAGAATCTCGTTTGACAGACATTAGGTACATTGTGGTTGATAATGAAGGAGATATGCTTAGAAATTGAGGGTAGTACTATAAAGAATTAGTGGAAACTTTATTCCTCTGTTGGTATTTTGAGTTTTGGACAGAAATAATCAGTGTTTTGAAGGTGTCCTCAATAGCCTTCAATTTATAAAATTTAAATGTTTATGTAGGAAATATTTTTAAAATTTCTTGCAGTGAATGAGAAAGCGGAATTTGCAAAATGTACAAAAAAATTGTAATCTGGAGAAAATTTGACTTCAATTACATCTAGCTAAGGGTTTTAATCTTGGGTCAGGGAAGCCTAGGAAAGAGTTATTTTATGTGCCCTGTTAATGGACACAGGGACCAGATTGTTTTCTTTTTGTGTCTTTGTAATAACTTAAGTCTTTTTAAATTTTTAGAACCTAATCCACCAATAGATCAAGTTATACAGAAACCAGGAGTTGTACAGAGATTTGTGAAATTTCTTGAAAGAAATGAAAATTGCACTTTACAAGTGAGTCTAAAGTTTTCTTTCTTTATTTTTCTCTAGAAATGACATGTTAAAGTTTCTAGTGAAAGCAACTGCTGCAGTATTGACTCTATTGTAAGCATTAAGTAAATATTTGGTAATTAAAAGAAAAGGTAGTGCCACCTGTCTTGCCTTGGACATGGTTGCAGTGCTAGTTTTTTCTAGGAATTGTTATTTTATTAAGCAATTTTGGAAAAAGTATATTAAATCATTACTACTGTTAATAAACAATTTATAGTTGTTAACCTTTAATAACTTTTTTGTTTTAGAAAACTTCGGACTAAAATGTTAAATTTATTTTGATTCTTAGCTAGCTGGGGTTTTAACTTTTACCTCTTAAAACACTTTTAGCTGATTAATTAGTTTTTTTTTCAAAACAGAATAAATTAGTATTTAGTGTTATCTAGTAGAAATGTGATCAGAGTTAAGTTTGTCATAAAGAACATGGGTTCTCAACCATGATATTGTTGCAATTTTAAAATGTCTTCCAAATAATTTGCTACTAATGGTAATTTACTGAAGTTTGTGAATATTTTAGTGTTAAAAAAAGATTGGTTTTCCCGACATTCATTGCCATGTATATTCTTAAGTCAGAGTACAGGTTGGAATTTTATCTATGTGTCAGGAATTGCACAAGACATACACCTAACTTACAAATGCTATTGTCAATAATGGAGGACTGTTACTTCAGTAACAATTATTGAATTTATGACTTAAGAGTAGTGGTCTACCTAGCTGAATAATTTGGGAAAGATCCTCACATTTTAGGTATAAGCAAAGGAATGTATTGCATGTGTGAATGTGAGAAATTGTTGAGAATGTTTACAATAAGAGTCTCTAAGAGGCTACTTTAGTCATGTTACAGTTTTATTGTCAATTATTTTGAACTAGAGATCATGAAATCTGGTTCCATTGCTTTATACAAGCCCTAAGTCCAGACTAAAACCCAGACCTCTTGATACCTATTATTTGGCTTTTTAATTCCAGTTGAATGAAAGAAGAAATGATTGAATGTGAATAAATAAAGTTATTGAGAGCTAGTTTGAGCCAAGCATCATCTAAGTTATTGTAGTTCCAAAATTCAGATGTCCTGTCCAGAGAAATTCCTCACTTTCTCCTGGGAAAGACAGACATAAAAAAGATCTGTGGTAACGTCGTATCCTTAGTGCTCTAACAGAGCTATAAACAAAGTACTCTGGGGACACAGAACATAGTAACTTACTCTGTTTAGGGGAAGTTTAAGTTTAAGACTTCACAAAGGTAGTGTTGCAGGACTAGCCTTGAGGATGAAGGAGCCTTTGGCAGACTGAAAAGAGGAAAATTAATACTAGGTTTAGAGGATAGCATGTGTAGACAGCACAGTGTGGGGAGATTTGCTGGGCGTGGTGGCTCACACCTGTAATCCCAGCACTTTGGGAAGCTGAAGAGGGAGGACCTCTTGAACCCAGGAGTTTGAGACCAGCCTGGGAAAATAGTGAGACCTCATCTCTGCCAAAAAAATAAAAGTTAGCTGAGTGTGGTGGCATGCATCTGTAGTCTCATCTACTTGGGAGACTGAAGTGAGAGTATAACTTGAGCCCAGACGTTTGAGGTTACAGTGAGCTGTGATCACACCACTGTACTCCAGCCTGGGCCCTGTCTCTAAACAAACAAACACACACACACACACACACACTGAGAAGTTAAGCATTTATTAATCACTGTAATTAAAAACTATAGAAATTCAACAGTGTGGTCTTGGGACAGCTACATGTTGTGCCATGTTACCCAAGCACATGTGAAGCATGTTAGTTCATATGATTGGTCCATCTAACTAACAGGCCTCACATTGGGGGCCTACAAACAAGATTTGTTGGCCTGCACATGTTTTAAAACATGAATTAGATATTAAATGTTAAAAAATTGGGGGATTTCAAGTGAATATCCAGGTTTTTGGCTCCTTTTGACAAATCAGAGGTGTTGGCATTGTTGTCAGATAGTTAAAATGAAAGGAGGCTGAATAGGCATTCTATCTCTATTTTCTTTTTTTAACTGGAAAGTTTACCATTTTTTTTTTAAATTGTAACCACACGCTCTAGGTTTTCACAGTTGTCACTTGCTTATCACTCGTTTTATGTTTGATTGGTTGCTGGTAGGCTTCTGACTTTACCAGTCTTCACTAAGGCTTTCTGGGGGATACTAGGGGCAAGTTTGTAGAGTAACCTTTTAGTTGTCTACTAGTTTATTTCATTATCTACAATTGGTTAGAACTATGGTCTCCATTATTTTTAAATATAAATTCCCTTTAAAATTTGTTCTTAATCCTACACGTAAAAGTAACTGTACTTTTTAGTATTTCGGTAACGCTTTTGGGTACATTTTTTGTTACTTATAATGACATCTACATTTATGTGAAAAGTTATTTATGTGAAATATTAAAAAAATTTTTTTCATGGTTAATTTTATATGTCAAATATGTGAAATATTTTTTAAGCTATAGTTGCTGCTTAGTTTGCCTGTGGATTTGTGGGTTGCTTTCAGTAATTCACTAGTTCATTGTTTTGGAGCCATGGTTGAATTTTCTCTGTTGCTTTTATTTTAAACCCATAATGTATATGTATATTCAGATTTTAATTGAGTTGATATGAGTAACTTCTCAGAGACTCTGCAGCTTAAAAAAATACCAGAAGTCCCAGCACTGGCTCTGTTAATAATGAAAGCTTGATGTTGGACAAATACCTAAATCTCTCAACTTCTAATTTTTTTGTTTCTTAAATAAGTAGAAAGTTACATGATCTGTAGAGAAATAAGTACCTCTTATGATTCTAAGTGTCCTAAGTATACCGTTGTTATAAGTAGTGTCTTGTATTTATTTTTAAACTGCTTGCTTTAGAATGCTTGACCCTGTAATAATAAAGAGGAGTTTTATGAATTATAAATTCAAAGGTGTTTATATATTGTTGATTTTGTATATTTTCATTACATTTTTGTCAGTTATTTTCCCGTATTAAAGAATATTTTTCTGTAATCAGTGATCTTTGATGACAATTACTTTTTTTCTTAAGAGTTTTTAATCCTTTACTCTGACTTCACAACGAACCTTATTAAGTCAGTCTTTCACAGTTGTTCTAGCAGGTCTTTACTCCCTCTCTTTCCTTCTTTGCCTTTCTGACATTTCTTTGGTTCTTTCATTTATTTTACCTTTTTTCTTCTTAGTTTGAAGCTGCATGGGCATTAACTAATATAGCATCTGGAACTTTTCTGCATACCAAGGTAGTGATTGAAACTGGAGCTGTTCCAATTTTTATCAAACTTCTTAATTCTGAACATGAAGATGTTCAAGAGCAGGTACGTTTCTAATTTGTATTGTTATATGTACTAGAATTCAGTTTTCTCTTGAAAGTACCATTTGTAATTACGATGTATAATTCATTTTTGTTTCTAATTGCTGTATATTGCATTAAGTTACAGTAGTGTTTTTGGTGTTAAGTTAGAAGGGAGGAAGAAGGAACAGTTCCAGACATAATCTTGGGTTCTCTATAAATGTGATTGCAGTTAGCATAGGAATTACTATTCCTTTTTATAAAAGTGCATACTGAGGCTGGGCATGGTGGCTCATGTCTGTATTCTCAGCACTTGGGAAAGCTGAGGCGATCAGATCACTTGAGGCCCGGAGTTCAAGACCAGCCTGGCCAACATGGCAAAATCCCAGCTCTGCTAAAAATATAAAAATTAGCCAGGCGTGGTGCCACAGCTCCTCAGGAAGCTGAGGCACAAGAATTCCTTGAGCCTTTGGAGGCAGAGGTTGCAGAGAGCCAAGATCATGCCACTGTACTTCAGCCTGGCTGACGGAGCGAGATTTGTCTCCAAAAAAAAGTGCATACTGAGACTCAAAAGTTAGTAACTTACCTAAAGTCACAATGAATGGCAGAGCTGGGTTTTAAAGCTGGACTGGTTTGACTTCTTGTTCTCTGCATATATGTAGATTATTTTGTTGCTTGTTTTAAGAGTATCACATTACTTTGAATAGAACCATTTTTTAATAATAAAGTTTTGTTGTAAGAGGGAAAATTTAATTACATATAATTGTACCATCTGAATAAAATCAAGTCATTTGATTGTTTTGTGTCATTTTTATGTATATAAATCTGTTGATCTCTCTACCATTTTATTCATTTCATTTTATATATGTATTTTTTCAGTTAACACTAGCATTGGGAGCCTTTTCTTATGGCAGTAATTATTCTTCCAAGGAAATTTTACTGATTAGTCAATATCTGCTCAGATATGTACCATAATTTGTTATCTATTCCTCAATTGTTGTACACTTGGATTATTTCTAGCTTATTGGTGTTGTTAATAATATGAATATCATTATGTGTCATCACTCTTTATGTGCCTTTTGATTATTTTACTAGGAAAAATGACTACCCTGTCAAAAGAAAAATTTTCTTTCTTTCTTTTTTTTTTTTTTGAGACGAAGTCTTGCTCTTGTCCCCCAGGCTGTAGTGCAATGGCACGATCTCAGCTCACTGCAACCTCCACTCCCCAGGTTCAAGCGATTCTTCTGCCTCAGGCCTCCCGAGTAGCTGGGATTACAGGCGCCTGCCACCACACCCGGCTAATTTTTGTATTTCTGGTAGAGACGGGGCTTCTCCATGTTGGCTGGGCTGGTCTTGAATTCCTGACCTCAGGTGATCCGTCTGCTTAGGCCTCCCGAAGTGCTGGGATTACAGGCGTGAGCCACTGCGCCCGGCCAAAAGATAAATTTTTTAAAGCTTTTACTATGTATTTCAAAGTCAGACTCCAAGAATGTTATACCAGTTAAGATCTCCACCAACAGAATATTATATTCCATAAGGCAGGAAATGTCTTTAGTTTAAAGGTTTTTCTTAAAAACAAACAGAAAAATCTTAGGTCTAGAGTAGATGTTAAAAATACTAACTTATATTTTACACTTGATCTTAGCCAAAAGGCCGAGAAGCGATCTAACTTATATTTTAAACATTAAAATAAAACTTTCCCAATTGAAAAGTAACATGTCTACTTTTGTACTAACATGAAAAGTTTATGGTGAGAATAAAACAAAATGATAATTTGCATTTGCATAATTTCTTACCTAATTGAAATTTAGTAAATCAAATCAGTATGTGTTCTGAGAAACACATTTTCATCATTGTGCAAATTCCATGGAGTCTATTTACACAGACCTAGATGGTTTATAGCATGGCCTTTTGCATCCAGTCTACAAACCTATACAGCATGTTACTGTACTAAAAATGCTGTAGGCAATTTTTTTTTTTTTTTTTTTTTTTTTTTTTTTTTTTGAGACAGAGTCTTGCTGTGTCACTCAGGCTGCAGTGCAGTGACATGATCTCGACTCACTGCAACCACCACCTCCTGGGTTTCAAGCAATTCTTACGCTTCAGCCTCCTCAGTAGCTGGGATTACAGGCACCTGCAATCACACCCAGCTAGTTTTTGTGTTTTTAGTAGAGACGGGGTTTCACAATGTTGGCCAGGCTGGTCGCAAACTCCTGACCTCAAGTGATCTGCCCACCTCACCTCCCAAAGTGCTGGGATGACGGGCATGAGCCACTGCACCTAGCCTACTATAGACTATAGTGGTAAGTATTTGTGTATCTAAAAATACAAAAGGTACAGTAAAGATATGGTGTTATAATATTTTGAGACTACCATCTTATATGCAGACTAAAATGTTATGCAGTGCATGATTATAATTGGAAAATTTGCTAAATAGATATATTTTGTCTTTCCGTGTAAATTCAGAGTAAACTATGCTCTTTGTTGAACAGTATAGATATTTCACTAGTATGCAAGGAAAACTTTTTTTTTTGGAGACAGAGTTTTGCTCTGTTGCCCAAGGTG
The DNA here is from genome assembly GCF_007565055.1 of Rhinopithecus roxellana. NCBI lineage: Eukaryota > Metazoa > Chordata > Mammalia > Primates > Cercopithecidae > Rhinopithecus > Rhinopithecus roxellana. The sequence continues at coordinate 164,088,821 of NC_044552.1, forward strand.
GAGCATGGCTCATTGCAACCTCTGCCTCCTGGGCTCAAGTGATCCTCACACCTTAGCCTCCCAAGTAGCTGAGATGACAGGTGCGTGCCACCACACCCAGCTAATTTTTGTCATTTTTTTGGTAGAGACAGGGTTTTACCATGTTGCTCAGGCTGGTTTTGAACTCCTGGACTCAAGCAGTCTGCCCACCTCAGCTTCCCAAAGTGCTGGAATTACACATGTGAGCCACCCTGCTCAGCTGGAAAACTTTTTAAATGTCCTATCTTTCAATTTGAATAAAAATATTAAATTGCATTTTAAAAGTTTTTCTTCTTTACTTTTTTTTTTAACGTGTCACAAACTGTTGCTTTGTTCATTCTATACTAAAATCTCATTCCTGAAGGAAACCTCTAATTTAAAATATAGTTTTAAGATAATTTTTTTTTTTTTCCTAAGGCTGTTTGGGCACTTGGCAATATTGCTGGTGACAATGCAGAATGCAGAGATTTTGTTTTGAATTGTGAAATACTTCCACCTCTTTTAGAGTAAGTACTTTGTCACAATTAAGTATGTATCAAAAACTATATACTCCACTATATTCTACATATATAATTAAGTTCTTCAGTCATACTTTTAAATTTGTCTTGTGGTTATCAGGCCTACAGTAGCTTGAAAGTAGGTAGAACCAAGAGAAATTTTCAAATTGTTATCGGTGTCTTTTATGTTCTCTTAAACCACACTTAACAGTGGTCATTGCTCACTTGATGCTTACTGATATCAAATAATTATTCTGCAAAAACAAGGATATATAGTAGTTTATAATACAATAAAATTTACATATTGCTATAGCAGGAAATCCTTAATACTTGAACAGATAGTGTATTTAGGATGTCGGTATGTTTTACATTTTATTAAAAGAACAAAGATTTTAAGATAGAGATTTTTCTTTCAGGGTTAGAATTTTACTTAAAGTGATTTATCTAATAGTTTCCTCAACTACTTTATGTATTTTTTTAAAAAAGAAATTACCCTGTAATGTAAGGTCCTTTATAGAAATGACATAAAAACTTTTTGAAAGACAGGTTTATACATATTGTTTATGATTGAGAGGATCTTTATGTAGGATAAATGCCAATGGCAGGTAGTGAAGAAAAATACTAATCAAGGAGATGGTTAGAAGTAAATATTTTACTCTTCATTTCTGTGTGGAGGTGCATTCTTCATCCTCTCCAGCTGAGGAATTGAATAGGAAGAATAAATTTCTAGACACTAGTTTTCAAAAAACGTTTTACTCTAGCTTTCTGTGGACAGAAGTTATTTCTTGGCATGGTTTCATTTAACCAATATTAATCGAAGATCTGTATGCAAACCACTGAACCACTCACTATAATTTCATTTATTATGGGCTTAAAGTTAATGGTCCATATTATTTGAGAATTTAGCTGAGCTATAAAAGAAAGTACTGATTTAGAGTTCAATATTAATCCTTTTGAAGTCTGTACTATTAAAAACATTTCTTAAAGTTTCAATTTGATACTTGTCTCACCTGATTTATGTGGTATATAAATTAACTGAGCAATTTTTGTTTTTGTTGTTCTGTCTCTATTTCATTTTATTATTTGTTAATATCTCAAGTACGTAGTGGTTTATGAAGTAGTAAACATTTCTTAGGTCTAATCTCTTTAAATGTCCTAAGGTGCTTTTTAACCGTGACTGCAGAAACCAAACTAAAAAATAAAGTGAAGGAAGAATAACCAGTACCCAGCTATGTAGTAATAGTTATAAAAACAATTTCAGGCTGGGCGTGATGGCTCATGCCTGTAATCCCAGCACTTTGGGAGGCCGAGGCGGGTGGATCCCCTGAGGTCAGGAGTTCGAGACCAGCCTGACCAACATGGAGAAAGACCCCGTCTCTACTGAAAATACAAAATTAGCTGGGTGTGGTGGTGCATGCCTGTAATCAAGAGGCTGAGGCAGGAGAATCGCTTGAACCCGGGAGGTGGAGGTTGCGCTGAGCTGAGATCATGGCATTGCACTCCAGCCTTGGCAACAAGAGTGAAACTCCATTTCAGATAATAATAATATTATTATTATAATAATTTCCAAAAAGGGTATTAGAAAGTTGGAAAGTTTCAGACTTTCATTATAAAACTTCATCTTAAAAGTTTCGGCCGGGCGCGGTGGCTCAAGCCTGTAATCCCAGCACTTTGGGAGGCCGAGACGGGCGGATCACAAGGTCAGGAGATCGAGACCATCCTGGCTAACACGGTGAAACCCCGTCTCTACTAAAAATACAAAAAAAAACTAGCCGGGCGAGGTGGCGGCGCCTGTAGTCCCAGCTACTCGGGAGGCTGAGGCAGGAGAATGGCGTGAACCCGGGAGGCGGAGCTTGCAGTGAGCTGAGATCCGGCCACTGCACTCCAGCCTGGGTGACAGAGCGAGACTCCGTCTCAAAAAAAAAAAAAAAAAAAAAGTTTCAAAGTATTTAAAAAAATAAGGTAGTTAAAAGGAAGTTAAGTTAGATATTCTCACTGGAGTTAGGCAAAAGGAAAAGTTTTCAGCTTAAAAAAATGATTATGCATTATTTGTTGTTCACATTGTAATTCACATTTGGTAATGTTTAAATAAATGTAAAACAAATGTGTCGTTTTATCTGTTCTGTTTGAGTGATATTTTAATTTATTTTATTAGTATTGATTTGATTCTCAGTAAATGTAAATCTTTTCCTACTATAAACTATCCTGATACACCTTTGCTGTAATTTAACTCAACTTTATAATGTAGCATATTTGTACTTTCTCATAATGACTCCATTAACACAAAAAAAGAACAATAATATACAACAGAGGTTGGCCAGCTTTATCTCTTAGGCCAAATCTGGCTTGCTTCACGTTTTTGTAAATTAAGTTTTATTGGAACACAGTCACACCTATTCACTTACTTAATGTCTTTGGTTGCTTTCATGCTACATCAGCATAGGTGAGTAATAGAAACGAGAAAGAGGGCCTGCAAACCCTAAAATATTACTGAAAAAAATTGTCAACTCTTAGCATACAAAATCAGTATAACTATTTTATTTCCAAATCTGTTGTATTTTGGAGAAATCTCACATCTGTTTTTAGGAAAGCCTTTAGAACAGAAACTTTTCTTTTAGTGTGGTAGAATACATGTAACCAGTTTAACCATTTTAAAGTGTACAATTTAGTGGCATGAAGTAGATTTGCAACATTGTACAACTATCACTATCTAGTTCCCGAATTTTTTTTACCACCTTGAACAGAAACCCAGTACCCCCATTAGCAGTCACATCCCGTTTTGCCATCACCTTGTGCCTTGGAAACTACAAATCTGTTTTCTCTCTCTATGAATTTGCGTATACTGTATATATCACATATGTGGAATCATACAATATATGACCTTTGTGTCTGGCTTCTTTTAGCTTACTGTTTTCAATGTTCATCCATATTATAGTGCATATATCAGTACTTCGTTCTTTTTGTGGCTGCATTATATTCCATTTTATGCATGTGCCACATTTTATTCATTCATTAATAGATGAACACTTCGGTGTGTCCACCTTTTGACTACTATAAATATTGCTCCTACGAACATTCATGTACAAGGTTTTGTTTCAGTACTAGTTTTTAATTCTTGTGGGTATATAAATACGTAGGAGTGCAGTTTGCCAGGTAATGTGGTAATTCTATCTTTAATTGTTCAGGGACTACCAAACTTTATCACAGCAGCTATACCATTTTACATTCTGCTAGCAATGTATGAGTGTTGTAATTTCTCAGTATCATCACCAACACGTATTATCTGTTACTCTGATTTAGATCTTCTTAGTGGGTGTAAGTTGACTTTTTCATTTCTATAAAAGGGTCATTGTCATTTTGATAGGGGTTTCATTTACTCTGTAGATCACTTTAAGCAGTATTGCCATCTTAATAATATTAAGGCTTCCAATTTATGAACCTGAGATATCTTTTAATTAATTAAGCGCTTTCATTTTTTTAATTTTTATTTATTTTTATTTATTTTTATTTTTTTATTTTTTATTTTTAATTATACTTTAAGTTCTAGGGTACATGTGCATAACGTGCAGGTTTGTTACATATGTATACTTGTGCCATGTTGGTGTGCTGCACCCATCAACTCGTCAGCACCCATCAGGTCATCATTTATATCATGTATAACTCCCCAATGCAATTCCTCCCCCCTCCCCGCTCCCCATGATAGGCCCCAATGTGTGATGTTCCCCTTCCCGAGTCCAAGTTTCCTCATTGTTCAGTTCCCACCTATGAGTGAGAACATGCGGTGTTTGGTTTTCTCTTCTTGTGATAGTTTGCTAAGAATGATGGTTTCCAGCTGCATCCATGTCCCTACAAAGGACGCAAACTCATCCTTTTTTATGGCTGCATAGTATTTCATGGTGTATATGTGCCACATTTTCTTAATCCAGTCTGTCACAGATAGACATTTGGGTTGATTCCAAGTCTTTGCTATTGTGAATAGTGCCGCAATAAACATACGTGTGCATGTGTCTTTGTAGTAGAATAATTTATAATCCTTTAGGTATATACCCAGTAGTGGGATGGCTGGGTCATATGGTACATCTAGTTCTAGATCCTTGAGGAATTGCCATACTGTTTTCCATAATGGTTGAACTAGTTTACAATCCCACCAACAGTGTAAAAGTGTTCCTATTTCTCCACATCCTCTCCAACAACTGTTGTTTCCTGATTTTTTAATGATTGCCATTCTAACTGGTGTGAGATGGTATCTCATTGTGGTTTTGATTTGCATTTCTTTGATGGCGAGTGATGATGAGCATTTTTTCATGTGTCTGTTGGCTGTATGAATGTCTTCTTTTGAGAAATGTCTGTTCATATCCTTTGCCCACTTTTTGATGGGGTTGTTTGTTTTTTTCTTGTATATTTGTTTGAGTTCTTTGTAGATTCTGGATATTAGCCCTTTGTCAGATGAGTAGGTTGCAAAAATGTTCTCCCATTCTGTAGGTTGCCTGTTCACTCTGATGGTAGTTTCTTTTGCTGTGCAGAAGCTCTTTAGTTTAATGAGATCCCATTTGTCAATTTTTGCTTTTGCTGCCGTTGCTTTTGGTGTTTTAGACATGAAGTCCTTGCCCATGCCTATGTCCTGAATGGTACTACCTAGATTTTCTTCTGGGGTTTTTATGGTATTAGGTCTAACATTTAAGTCTCTAATCCATCTTGAATTAATCTTCGTATAAGGAGTAAGGAAATGATCCAGTTTCAGCTTTCTACTTATGGCTAGCCAATTTTCCCAGTGCCATTTATTAAATAGGGAATCCTTTCCCCATTTCTTGTTTCTCTCAGGTTTGTCAAAGATCAGATGGCTGTAGATGTGTGGTATTATTTCCGAGGACTCTGTTCTGTTCCATTGGTCTATATCTCTGTTTTGGTACCAGTACCATGCTGTTTTGGTTACTGTAGCCTTGTAGTATAGTTTGAAGTCAGGTAGCGTGACGCCTCCAGCTTTGTCCTTTTGACTTAGGATTGTCTTGGCAATGCGGGCTCTTTTTTGGTTCCATATGAACTTTAAAGCACGGTGCTCTACACGTTCAGAGAAACTTCTCTAGTAATAAACTATAGAAATGATCCCTGAAAGTATAGTCTTAAGCGCTTTCATTTTAACAATATTTTGTAGATTTTAGTAAACAGGTTTTATACCTCTTTGGTTAAATGTATTCCAAAGTATTTTATTCTTTTTATTCAAATGTAAATGAAATTGTTTTCTTAATTTCTTTTTTGACTTGTTCCTTGGTAGTATATAGAAATACAACTGATTTTTGTGTGTTGATTATTTATTTATGTATTTATTTTATTTATTTTGAGACAGGGTCTTGCTGTGTCACCTAGGCTAGAGTGCAGTGGTGTAATCTTGGCTCACTGCAGCCTATGCCTCCCAGATTCAAGTGATTCTCATGCCTCAGCTTCCCAAGTAGCTGGGATTACAGTCATGTACAACCACACCTGGCTAATTTTTGTATTTTTAGTAGAGACGGAGTTTTACCATGTTGGCCAGGCTGGTCTTGAACTCCTGGCCTCAAGTGATCCATCCCCCCTTGGCCTCCCAAAGCTTTGGGATTACAAGTGTGAGCCACCACACCCGGCCTGTGTGTTGATCTTGTATCCTGTAACTTTGTTGAATTTATTAGCACTAATAGTTTTTTTGTCAATTGTTGTGGATTTCCATATATTAGATCATGTCATCTGTCAATAATGGTAGTTTCACTGCTGAGCATAGTGGCATGTGCCTGTAGTCCCAGATACTTGGGAGGCTGAGTAGGGAGGGTCATTTGAGGTCAGGAGCCTCCTGGGTTCAAGTGGTTCTCATGCCTCAACCCTCCCAGGTAGCTGGGAATACAGGCATGCACCACCATACCAGGCTGATTTTTGTATTTTTACTAGAGATGGAGTTTCACCATGTTGGCCAGGCTAGTCTTGAACTAGAATTTGAGGTCAGGTTCATTTGAGGCTGTAGTGCACTATGATCATGCTTGTGAATAGTCACTGCACTCTAGCCTGTGCAACATAGCAAGACCCCATCTCTAAAATTTTTTTTTTTAAGATAGTTTCATTTCTTGCTTTCCAATTTGGTTGTGGTTGATTCTTTTTGTTGCACAATTGCTTTGGATAGAGCTTCCATTACAGTGTTATTTAGAAGTGGCAAAAATGAGTGTCTTTGTCTTCTTATCTCGGAGTAAAAACTATAACTCTTTCACCATTCAGTGTGATGTGAGCTATGGTTTTTGATACATGCCCTTTATCCTGTTGAGGTAGTTTCCTTCTATTTCTATTTTTTTTTTTTTTTTTTGAGACAGAGTCATGCTCTGTTGCCAAGCTGGAGTACAGTGGCATGATCTTGGCTCACTGCAGCCTCCGCCTCTTGGGTTCAATTCTCCTGCCTCAACCTCCCAAGTAGCTGAGACTACAAGCGTGCACCACCATGCCCAGCTAATTTTTGTGTTTTTAGTAGAGACAGGGTTTCCCCATGTTGGCCAGGATGGTCGTGATTTCCTGACCTCATGATCCACCTCCCTCAACCTCCCAAAGTGCTGGGATTAAAGGTCTGACCTGTTTAGTGTTTTTATCATAAAAGGATGTTGAGCTCTTTTAAATACTTTTTGCATCCAGTTGAAATGGTAACTTGTTTTTTAAATTCATTATATCAATATGGTTTATTATTTTGATTGATATTTGTATATTGAACCTTCTTTGCATTTGTTGGTTAAATGCCATGTGGTCATAGTATATGCTGCTAAATTCAGTTTCCTAGAATTTTGTTGAGGATTTTTGTATGTATAATCCAAAGAAATATTTTTTCTTTTGTAACTTTTGTTTTGATGTCTTTGGCTTTGGTATCACGGTAATGCTATCCTCATAGAATTGATGAGGAAGTGTTCTCTTATTTTTTAAAGAAAAATTTTGCAGTTACATAGTAGGTGTGTGTATTTATGGGGTACATGAGATGTTTTGATATAGGCATGCAATGTGAAATAAGCACGTCATGGAGAATGGGGTATCTATGTCCTCAAGCTTTTATCCTTTGAGTTACAAATAATCCAGTTACATTCTTTCCATTATTTTAAGTGTTCTCTTATTTTTTGAAAGAGTTTGAGAATTATTCATTAATGTTTGGTAGGATTCACTAGTGAAGCCATCGGATGCTGGACTTTTCCTTTCTGGGAAGTATTTGATTAGAATTCTCTATCTTGTTAGAGTTCTATTTAGATTTTCTATTCTTAAGTCAGTTTGGTAGTTTCTGTGTGTGTGTGTGTGTTTTTTTTTTTTTTTTTTTTTTTTTTTTTTTTTTTTTTGAGGCGGAGTCTCGCTCTGTCGCCCAGGCTGGAGTGCAGTGGCCGGATCTCAGCTCACTGCAAGCTCCGCCTCCCGGGTTCACGCCATTCTCCTGCCTCAGCCTCCCGAGTAGCTGGGACTACAGGCGCCCGCCACCTCGCCCGGCTAGTTTTTTGTATTTTTTTAGTAGAGACAGGGTTTCACCGTGTTAGCCAGGATGGTCTCGATCTCCTGACCTCGTGATCCGCCCGTCTCGGCCTCCCAAAGTGCTGGGATTACAGGCTTGAGCCACCGCGCCCGGCCGGTAGTTTCTGTGTTTCTAAGTGGTTTTTCATTTCCTCTAGCTTATCTTTCTTGGCTTTTGATGATAATATTCTCATATAGTTTTTTTTGTTGTTGTTGAAATGCTGATAGTAGCGTCTCTACTTTCATTCTTAATTGTAGTAATATGATTATATATGGGGTCTTGCTCTGTTGCACAGACTGGAGTGCAATGGCACGATCTTGGCTCACTACACACTTCGCCTCCCGGGTTCAAGTGAATCTTCTGCCTCAGGCTCCCAAGTTGCTGGGATCACAGGTGCACACCACCACGCCTGGCTAATTTTTGTATTTTTGTAGAGACGTGGTTTCACCATGTTGGCCAGGCTGGTCTTGAACTCATGACCTCAGGTGATCTGCTTGCTTCAACCTCCTGAAGTGCTGGGATTACAGGTGTGAGCCACTGCACCCAGCCAAATTGTAGTAATATGAATCTTTTTCCTTTTGTCCATCTAGATAAAGGCTTGTTTTTGTTGATTTTTTTTTTGGTCAGAGAACTACCTTTTTGTTTAATTGATTTTCTGTAGTGTTTTTCTATTCTGTATTTTATCTCTGGTCTTAACTTTATTTTCTTCCTCCTGCTAGCTGTAAGTTTCATGTACTCTAATTTTTCTACTTTCTGAAGGTGGAAGGTTATCTTTTTTCGTATGGGTGTTAATAAATTTTTTTCTGAGTATTAATTTCACTACATCCCTTAAGTTTTGGTGTGTTTTTATTTTTATTTATCTCAAAATATTTTATCTGTGTGTCTGTGTGTGTGTTTTAACTCGCTAGTTATTTAAGAGTATGTTACTCTACTCATAGTTCTGAATTTTCTGATTTTCCCTCTTTATTTTTAATTTCATTCCATTGTTGTCAGAGAAGATCCTTTTTATGATTTCACTTTTCAAAAATTTATCAGGGCCAGAGCCAGACATGGTGGCTCACGCCTGTAATCCCAGCACTTTGGGAGACCAAGGCAGGTGGATCACTTGAGGCAGGGATTTGAGACCAGCCTGGCCAACGTGGTGAAACCTCATTTCTACTAAAAATACAAAAATTAGCTGGGCTTGGTAGTGCATGCCGGTAATCCCAGCTACTCAGGAGGCTAAGGCAGGAGAATTGCTTGAACGCAGGAAGCAGAGGTTGGGGTGAGCGGTGATCATGCCACTGCACTCCAGCCTGGGTGACAGGGTGAGACTGTCTCAAAAAAAAACACTTATTGGAGCTGGGTGTGGTGGCTCATGCATGTAATCCTAACACTTTGGGAGACCAAGGCAGGTGGATCACTTGAGCTCACGAGTTCAAGACCAGCTGGACAACATGGCAAAACCCCATCTCTACACAAATACAAAAATTAGCTGGGTGTGGTGATACGTGCCTATAGTCTTAGCTGCTCAGGAGACTGAAGTGGAAAGATAGCTTGAGCCCAGAGGCAGGCAGAGGTTGCAGTCAGCTGAGATTGCATTGCTGCACTCCAGCATAGGCAACAGAGAACAGTGAGAACCTGTCTCAAAAAAAAAAGAAAAAATTATTAGATTTGCTTTGTGATCTAACGTATAATGTATTCTGGATAACGTTGCATATGCGCTTGAGAAAAAATATATATTCTGCTATTTTTGAATGGAATATTGTCTAGATGTCTGTTATATCTAATTGATTTATAGTGTTGAAGTCCCCTATTTTCTTATTAATTACCTACCTAGAAGTTCTATTATTTGAAGCAGCATATTGCACTCTCAAATTTTCATTGCACAACTGTCTTTTTCTCACTCCAATTCTGTCAGTTTTTGCTTTGTATTTTTGGGACTTTCTTGTTAGACCATGTAAGTTTTTTTTTGTTTTGTTTTTGCTTTTTTTTTTGAGATGGAGTCTTGCTCTGTCGCCCAGGCTAGAGTGCAGTGGTGTGGTCTCAGCTCACTGCAAGCTCCGCCTCCCGGGTTCAGGCCATTCTCCTGCCTCAGCCTTCCTAGTAGCTGGGACTACAGGTACCCGCCACCATGCCTGGCTAATTATTTTTGTATTTTTAGTAGAAACGGGGTTTCACCGTAGGAGCCAGGATGGTCTTGATCTCCTGACCTTGTGATCCGCCCACCTTGGCCTCCCAAAGTGCTGGGATTACAGGCATGAGCCACCGTGCCCGGCCTAGACCATGTAAGTTTTTAAGTAATACTTCTTTTTTTTTTTTTTTTTTTGAGACAGAATCTTGCTCTGTTGCCCAGGCTGGAGTGCAGTGGTACAGTCTCGGCTCATTGAACCTCCGCCCCCAGGTTTAAGCTATTCTCCTGCCTCAGCCTCCTGAATAGCAGGAACCACAGGCACATGCCACCAAGCCCAGCTGATTTTTGTATCTTTAGTAGAGATGGGTCTCACCATGTTGGTCAGACTGGTCTCGAACTTTTGGCCTCAGGTGATCTACCCACCTTGGCCTCCGAAAGTGCCGGGATTATAAGCATGAGCCGCTGCATCTGGCCCATGTGTTACTTCTTCCTGATAGATTGACTTTTTATCAATATATTGTGTTCTTCTTTGTCTCTGAAAACAATTTGACTTACAGTCTAGTTAGTCTCATATTAGTATAACTGTTCTGGCTCTCTGTTATTATTTACATGAAAAATCGCTTCTCGGCCTTTTGGCTGAGATCAAGTGTATTATTTGCATGGAAGATCTTTTTCTATTTCACTTTCAACCTATTTATGTCTTTGATTCTATGAGTCATTTGTAGACGGCATCGTAGACTTATTATGGGTTTTGTTTTGTTTAATGTATTCTGCTAGTTACTGACTACTTTTGAGAGTTTAATTCATTTACATTTAGTATAACTACTGATAAATGGGGACTTACTGTTGCCAGTTTATTATTATTATTATTATTATTATTATTATTTGAGCTTTTGTAGAGACAGAGTCTCATTATGTTGCCTAGGCTGGCCTTGAACTTCTGGCCTCAAGCGATCCTCCTGTATTGGCCTCCCAAGGCAAGGGGATTATAAATGTGAGCCATAGCACCTGGCCATTGTTATTTGTTTTCCAAATGTCACTTTTGTTTTTTTTTTAATAATTTACAGTATTGATTCCTTTCTTGTTTCCTTTCCTATTTTTTTAAAAGTTTTTTTTTTTTTTTTAATGGTTACTCTAAGGAGTATAATTAACACCTTAAACTAGTAACCATCTTGATTGAATTACTTGCAGTTTACCTTCAAAATTATACGAAGAACACTACTCCTATACATTTCTGTCTCACCCTTCTTAAGTTGTTATTGCCAAAATTACATTATTATACATGGTGTGCCCATTACCCTAGATTTATAATGCTTTTTTTTTTTGCATTTTACTTTTAAAAAATTATTTATTTATTTATTTATTTATTTTGAGACGAAGTCTTGCTCTGTTGCCCAGGCTGGAGTGCAGTGGTGTGATCTCGGCTCACTGCAGGCTCCACCTCCCAGATTCATGCCATTCTCCTGCCTCAGCCCCCTGAGTAGCTGGGACTACAGGTGTCCGCCCCATGCCTGGCTAATTTTTTGTATTTTTGGTAGAGATGGAGTTTCACCGTGTTAGCCAGGATGGTCTCGATCTCCTGACCTCGTGATCTGCCTGCCTCGGTCTCCCAAAGTGCTGGGATTACAGACGTGAGCCACTGTGCCCGGCCCCTGCATTTTACTTTTAAGTCATGTAGGGAAAAAAAGAGGATTTACAAACTAAAAATTCCGTAATACTAGCTCTTAGAGTTACCTATGTAGCTATCTTTAGCAGTATTCTTTATTTCTTTGTATGGTTTTGAGGTATTGTTTATTGCCCTTTCATTTCAGCACAAAGAATTCCCTTTAGCTCTTCTTGTAAAGCAGTCTGCTAGTGATGCCTTTCCTCAGCTTTTGCTCATGTAGGAATCTCACTTTCTCCTTCTGTTGGGAAGGATTGTTTTGCCAGATATTCAAGTCTTGGTTGAGAGTTTCTTTCAGCACTTTCAATATGTCATCCCATTGCCTCTGTCCTTCATGGTTTTTGATGAGAAATCAGCTATTGATCTTTATGTGGAATCTTTGTATACTATGGGTCACTTCTCTCTTTTTGTTTTCAAGATTCTGTCTTTGTCTTTTGATTACATGTGTCTTCGTGTGTATCTCTTTGAGTTTATCCTTAGAGTTTATTTTGCTTCTTGGATGTGTAGATTCATTTCTTTTATAAAGTTTGAAAAATTTTCAGTAATTATTTCTTCACATATTCTTTTCACTCCTTTTCTTCTTGGATTTCCATTATGCATGTGTTGGTATGCTTGATGGTATTTTGCAGCTTTCTTAGATTGTGTTCATTTCTTGTCATTCTTTTTCTTTCTGTTCCTCGGTTTGAATAATTTCAGTTAACCTATCTTAGGATTGTGGATTCTTTCTTCTCCCTGCTCAATCTGCTGTCATACCCCTCTAGTGAATTTTTAATTTCAGTTTTATACTTACAGCTTCATAATTCCTATTTAGTTCCTTTTTATAATGTCTGTTTCCATAGTGATGATTCTGTATTTGTTGAGACATTGTTTTCATAGTTTTCTTTAGTTTTTTTTTGTGCATAGGTCCTTTAGCTGTTTTGAGTATATCAGACAATGAATTTAAAATCTTTGCATAGTAAATCCAATGTCTGTGATTTCTCAGGGAAAATTTCTTTTAATTTATGTATTTCACTGTTAATGGACTACACTTTTTTTTTTTTTTTTTTGAGGCAGAGTCTTGCTCTGTCCCCCTGGCTGGAGTGCAGTGGCGCGATCTTGGCTCACTGCAAGCTCCGCCTCCCAGGTTCACGCCATTCTCCTGCCTCAGCCACCTGAGTAGCTGGGACTACAGGCGCCCGCCACCGCGCCCTGCTAGTTTTTTGTATTTTTAGTAGAGACGGGGTTTCACCGTGGTCTGGATCTCCTGACCTTGTGATCCGCCAGCCTCGGCCTCCCAAAGTGCTGGGATTACAGGCGTGAGCCACCGCGCCCGGCATGGACTACACTTTTAAAATTTCTTTGCATGCCTCATAATTTCTTGTTGAAAAACTGGACTGATTATTGTAACTGTGGAACTATGGAAATCAGATTCTCCTCTCTTTCCAGGTTTTCGTGTTGCTCCTTGTTGTAGTTATTTATTTGGGGACTTTTAAAATTAATTTTATAAAGCCTGTATTCCTTGTCATGCGTGGTCTCTGAAATCTCTTTTCCCTTAACTCAGTGGGTAGCTAATGGTTTGACAGCAGAGAGTGCTTTAAATATCTGGAGCCAAAAATAAACAAAAAAAAAAGTCTCCAGGTTTTTAAAGATTGGCCCTGCATTGAGCCACCTCTTCAATGCTTAGTCAGGCTGATTACAGCTGTGACTTAGCACTACTTTACTCCCTGCTGGTGCTAAGTCTAAAGAAAAACTAGAAGTGAAAGCGTAGGTCTCTTCATGTTTTTTCTGATTGTGGACTCTGCCCTGGACATGTGCATGGGCCTTCAGATTGTCTTATATATGTGGGAGCTTTTCACATCCCTCATAGCCCAAGTATCTTACTCCCCGCCTTTCCAGACAGGTTTTCAATGTGTCCCTTGTTTGCCTCAACTATGTCTTTTGCTCAGGTGTCAACATCTCATTCATTTGCCTTTTAATGTTTTTGAGGACCATTCCTTGTTTACAAAGCTACTTTTCCACCCTGAGAGAATTCCCAGTTATGCAAAACAAAGGCAAGCCCTTTGCATCAGTTTTTCAGGGGGCCTCCAAATAGGTCAGAACAGACAAACACAATTCCTTGGAAACAAGTTCTGCTCTACTCCTTTCAGAACCAGGAACCCACAGTGAGAACTCAGGCTGCTGTCTTAAAGGTTGCTGCCAGGCTGGGGAGGGGGTTGGGTAAGAGTAGGTTAAAATGCTGGAAACCTTTCCTACCACATTTCAGCCCTTTCCTGGTTAAAAGTTATCTTAGTTGCCATAAACTTTTGACTATCTTCAGAGTTCTAATCAACTTGATTCTGACAGTGTTTGCAAGTTTCTTGGTGTTCCCCCAGGAACAAGCACCTGGAGTTCTATTCTGTACCATATTTGCATATGTCACTCTAAAACAGGGATTTTTTTAATCTAGGTTCTTTGTACTTCTAGCAGGTTTGTGGAGGTCCTTAGGAGGTTAACAAACTCCTGAAATTGCATGCCAAATTTTGATGTATGTGCTTTTTTTCTGAGGTAAGGATCCATTATGGTCTCAAGGGGGTCCATAATTCTAAAAGTTTCAAGTACTATTTTAGGTGATCTCCTATTTAAATATAAATAGCTAAAACATAAAGTTATGCTTTGAAAAAAAAAACAAATAAACCTGTAAGTAGTAACTCCTTAGGAGCTGAGAAGAAAAATTCTCATTTTAAATACTCAGTTTCTTAGTAGATACCAAGGTTCATTGCAAACCAGGTAAAAAAATACTAAGACATACTCTGTTAAAAACACAACAAAAGAACTTCCCTTGTCAGTAGGTCATCTGTATATAATTTGAAACTGTATTCCTTGCTTTCTGAATTCATATAATATATTATTTTCATGATTAAAAAAATTAATCTGGCCGGGCATGGTGGTTCACGCCTGTAATCCCAGCACTTTGGGAGGCTGAGGTGGGTGGATCATGAGGTCGGGAGTTCAAGACCAGCCTGGCCAAGGTGGTGAAACCTCATCTCTACTAAAAATACAAAAATTAGCCAGGTGCGGTGGCAGGCGCCTGTAATCCCAGCTACTCAGGAGGCTGCAGCAGGAGAATCGCTTGAACCCAGGGGGCAGAGGTTGCAGTGGGCTGAGATTGTGCCACTGCACTCCAGTGTGGGTGACAGAGTAAGACTCTGTCTCAAAAAAAAAAAAAAAAAGAAAAGAAAATTAATCTAGTATTCTTTCTTTAATATATATAGAAATAAGTAAATTTCCCATGACATCCTCTTAAGATTCAAACTTTAGAAAATAGAACTGTAATATGCTTATTTTGCTTCTGAAAACATAATGAATTTTAGATTCTTTTTTCCTATTTTACTAGTTTGAATATCTTATAAAATATATTGGAGAGAAATTTTATGTTATGATAGCTGAAGAGGAGAAATGAATGTAAGGTGATAATTCCTTTTTTTCCTTTTTCTTGTCAGGTTATTAACAAATTCAAACAGACTCACAACAACAAGAAATGCTGTGTGGGCCCTCTCAAATTTATGTAGAGGCAAAAACCCTCCTCCAAACTTTAGTAAGGTATGAGTAAAATACACAAATTAAAAAATCTGTTTCCATAAACCTAAGTTTCTATATAATAGCTTTTTGATGTTTAAGGAACTCCGCTTTTTGCTTAGTAATTATTTTCTTTATTGACCATACAATGTTTGCACATATACAATATTCAAAAGCTTTGCAATACAAAGGAAGTATCTCTTGTACTTTTCCTAACACACCTTAAATTCCTGTGCCCAGAGGCAGTCACTGCAACCACGTGTATGAGGGAATTGACTTTAGAAATCTTCTAGTCTAGTTCTCTCATTTATAGGAAAATAAGTCCCCCAAAAGATTAAATAATTCCTTTAGGTTCACTGTTTGTACTTTTCTGTTGTAACTTTTATCTCTTAGGATATCTGTTTCCATATCTACTGCATTTTGCCTCTAGAAATACAGATGATTAATTAATTCCCAGTTTAGTTTTATTGTTTAAGATGCTGTTAGGAAGGTAGAAAGGGGGTAAATTTTTAGAATACCATTGTACTTCTTTTGAATTTAGTATCTAAATTTAGTGTCTAGCACTAAGAGAAGTTTAAACTTTGGTAAAGTTTCTGGGGATAAAAAAATAATACATTTCTAATTCACAAAGGTAAATCATGAACTAGTATGCCTTCTCATTTTTACTTTTCATTTCATTTCATAAAATATTCAAAGGACATAAACTCGAGTTGAGATTTAATAAAAGTAGTAATTTTTACTGTCGATTCACATAAACTCTTACATAAAACTGGCTCTTCCCCACCCACTGCCCTTTTAACTGGAGGTGAAGAATACAAAGATATGCAGTACATTTTGATACCGCTGCTGTGATTTGTGCTGACATGCCAATAGTTTTACCTGCTAGTGTTTTTGTACCTTTAGTGCAAATGTCAACAAAATGAAAAAGATGAATGATGTCTTAGTATTATTATGAAAATAATTTTGATATCACATATACCCCCAAAAGGGTTTTAGGAATCCCCCAGGGGTCCATGGACCACACTTTGACAACCACTGTCTTACAACAGTCTTCTTGTAGGTAACTACTTGACTGATTCCCTCATCTTTGTTTGCTTAGAAGTCACATTTTTTATGAGCTCTACTGTTACCACTATTTTTAATAATGTAATCTGTCACTGTGGTGCCAGTGGAAGGTATCCAAGTTACTGGTGGCAAATCCCTATGGGTCTGCAGCAACCTCAATTCTTGCTTCCTCAGAAGAAATAATTCAACTGAGAGCATTAGGTAGAAAAAGAGACCAAGGCAAGTTTCAGAGCAGGAGTGGAAGTTTATTTAAAAGGCTTTAGAACAGGAAAGAAAGGAAAGTACTCTTGGAAGGGACCCAAGCAGGCACTGAGGTCAAGTGCCATGTTTAAATTAACCTTGATCCTAGGACTTTATAGACTGGCCCCTTTCCCATGATTCTTCCCTTAAGGGTGTGCTGCCTCCAAGCCCAGTGCCCTCCTTACCCTTGGGAGGTGAGCATGAGCAGTGTGTTTAGGAAGTTGTATGCATGCCCATCTGAGGCTTTCTTCCCTTTTCCAATAGTGTGCCTCCCACCCCTGGAAAGTTATACTCTGCCATTTTGTCTCTTAATGCACATGCCTGAGAAGTTGCATCTCCCTGGTGCCTGCATTCAGTTAACACTTTAGTGCAACAGGTGAGGATCATCAGGAAATGGCCTCTTCCTGGCATCGGCTGCCAGTTTATCACTTTTAAAGATGCAATGTGATAATTGCCAAACCATCACCTGACATTCCTAGTGGGTGGGGGAGCAGCCCTCTCATGCTCCGCTTAAGCCTTGTCTACCTACTGTAACAGCTGCCGTCAGCCCATGAGTATACCTGACCTTCTTCGTTTTTACTCTATTTTTTTCAAATCACCTTTTAACATAATATATGTGTTTTTCTATTTTTGTATTTTAATTTATTTTTTATTTATTTATTTGTTTTTTGAGATGGAGTCTCGCTCTGTCGTCCAGGCTGGAGTGCAGTGGCACTCGCTTGGCTCACTGTAACTTCCGCCTCCTGGGTTCAAGCTGTTCTCCTGCTTCAGCCTTGAGAGTAGCTGGGATTACAGGCACACGCTACCTCGCCCAGCTAATTTTTGTATTTTTAGTAGAGACAGGGTTTCACCATGTTGGTCAGGCTGGTCTTGAGCTCCTGACCTCAGGCAGTCTGCCCGCCTCGGCCTCCCAAAGTGCTGGCATTACAAGTAAGTGTGAGCCACCATGCCTGGCCCTTATATATGTATTTTAATTTTTAAAAATCTTCCACTAAAATGTGAACTCCTAAGGGAAACTTTGTTGTTTACTTATGTATTCCAAAGTTATGAAATAATATCACATTTTGGGGCTTAAGACTGGTTTGTTAAGTACATTTTCTGTAATTTTATATGAGAGATTTGTTTTTTAATCATTCACTTTTTTTGAAATTTCCTTTTTTTTTTTCCTTTTTTTTTTTTGAGATAGAGTTTCGCTGTGTCGCCCATGCTGGAGTGCAGTGGTGCAATCTCAGCTCACTGCAACCTCTGCCTTCCGGGTTCAAGCAATTCTCCTGCCTCAGGCTCCCAAGTAGCTGGGATTACAGACACCTGCCACCACGCCTGGCTAATTTTTATATTTTTAGTAGAGACAGAGTTTCACCATGTTGGCCAGGCTGGTCTTGAGCTCCTGACCTCAGGTGATCTGCGCATCTCAGCCTTCCAAAGTGCTGGGATTACAGGTGTGAGCCACCACGCCAAGCTGGAAATTTTCATTTCTACAATCACATTTTATCTTTTTAATAATTAGTTTTCTTACTCTCTGGTTGCTCATCTTTAGGTAGAATTCTGTTCTTTTATGGACTCAGCAAATTGTCATATCTAAGGATTTATAGTGTTTTTGTTTGTTTTTTGGTGTCTCTGTTTCTTTGTGCTTTTTTTGTTTTGTTTGTGGTTTGTCTTAATCACTTTAATGTGATAATCTTCATTTATCTGGTGATCTTTGAACAAACTTTGGAAGAAACTAAAAAGCTGATTGGAAGATGAGTGTATAAATGGACTTCATTGTAAGATAATTGGGCAGCAAAACCATGTTTTCTTTGAGGAACACTAAATTTCAGTCTCTCTTCAGAGACCGTTCAGTTCTTTCAGAGACAGATTTTCCATTCTCTTGCTGGAAGATGGGTAGATTGGGTTGAGGTATAGAGTAGGTAACATACCTGGCTACTAAATATCCCGCAGCTGGGCACTGTGTCTCATGCTGTAATCTCAGCACTTTGGGAGGCTGAGGTGAGAGGATCGTTTGAGCCCAGGGGTTCAAGGCCAGCCTGGGCAACATTGTAAGAACCTGTCTCTACAGAAAATAAAAAAAATTAGCCGAGTGTGGTAGCACATGCCTGTACTCCCAGCTACTCAGGAGGCTGAGATGGAAGGATTGCTTGAGCCTGGGAGGTTGAGACAGCAGTGAGCTGTGATCATGCCATTGTACCTCCAGCTTGGGCAACAGAGCAAGACCCTGTCTCAAAAATAAAAAAATACAAATAATAAACATCTGGGAACTGAGTATTGGAAGAGAGCTAGAGGTTTTCAGTTGTCAGTATGCAGACTTACACTTATCTCCTACTTTCTAGTCTAGTGCTTCATTTCAACCTCCACTGTGCTTTATATCCCGAAGTTCAGTTTCTGTGATTCACATTTTGTTGTCCAGTTTCTCCTTCAAATAAACTTCCAGTCTTTGGTAGCATTGAGAATGCTAGTCACCTACCTTTGTAGTAGGGACCCAAAGTCTAACCTGCTGCTTATCAGATTTTTAATCTCTTCCTCTATTTTAGCACCGTTTCCCCTGCCATCTGTGATACCTGATGCCTCTGATTTCTAAGCATTTGGAGGTGATGGTGGGGAGATAAATTAGCTTTGCTCTTATTGGTAGTTCCCTCTCCTGGCATTAAGGTTCCACTTTTCTCTCCTAAGTCAGTTACTGTTTCTTTATTCACTTTTGTCTTTATATATTGTGGACAGGATTATTAATGTCTACTGGCCTTTTCAGAGTTGGAATTTGTATTTCTGTTTCTTTTCTTTTTTCCTGAGAAGATACTGGGACAGAAATATTTTTACTTTGCTCACTTAATACTGGAAATATGTATTAGTTCATTGTTTTTTAACTCAGTGAAAAGACATATGTCAGCTATATTAATTTTTTTTAACATACTTTATATTTGCTTTAAAAACCTGATATTTGGCTGGGCATGGTGGCTCATGTCTGTTATCCCAGCACTTTGGGAGGTTGAGGTGGGCGGATTGTTTTGAGCACAGGAGTTCCAGACCAGCCTAGGCAACATGGTGAAACCCTGTCTGTACAAAAATTAGCTGCGTATGGTGGCTCACACCTATAATCCCAGCTACTCAGGAGGCTGAGGCTGGAGGATTGCTTGAGCCCAGGAGGTGGAGGTTGTACTCCAGCTTGGGCAACAGAGTAAGACCTTGTCTCAAAAACAAAAAAAAACAAAACAAAAAAAGAAAAACAAACCCTGATTTCTCTGTTCAAGGAAGAGGTGGTTGGCAAGGGTGGAAGCTTGATGGTTGGGGAGGGATCCAGTTGTGCTGATTTTATTTGCCCACTAACAGATGGACATACCTATTTTGTAAGCTAACTGATGTATGTACATGAGTCCTAGGGTCATCTTTAGAGGACAGGCCCAGCAGAGATGGTAACTGCTTTCAGAAGAGAATGGTTTATATACTGATAATCTTTAAAATATGGTTAAAGGGAAAAGTCATCTAAAATATTAGAACATTTAAGAAAAATGTCATCACTTTTTATTTGTGGGGTACATAACATATAGTTCTTTTTTTTTTTTTTTTTTTTTTTTTTTTTTTTTTTTAAGTAGAGATGGGGTTTCTCCATGTTGGTCAGGCTGGTCTTGAACTCCTGACCTCAGGTTATCTACCCGCCTCGGCCTCCCAAAGTGCTAAGATTACAGGCGTGAGCCACCATGCCCAGCTTAACATAGTTCTTAACTAAGGAGAAAGACTACGGGATATGTTAGGTTGCTTATTTTAAAAAAAACAACTTTAAGGAACATAGCATCAATAGTGATCATGGGAGTTAAAAAAAAAGCCAACATTTGAGTGGCTACTCTATGTCAGGCACTGTTCTTAGGTGCTACATGCATTCTTATCAGTGTAATAGTTTATTAATGACTTCCACTTGAGTACCCTTCACAAATATATTTATTTTTGTACTTTCTGTACCTTAGTTCCTCAAATGATTAGTAGATTTATTTCCAGATAAGTACATGTAATGAGTAAAGTGAAGCTCATTAAAGTTAGATTATATTCTGTGATCCTCATAGCAAACACTTAACTAGAACTTTTGAACTTCTCAATTTTGGTATGCTTTTTTTGTGGGAGTGTGTATGATTTAGACACAGACAAGAGATCCCAAATATTTTACTATTTTTTAAAACAAATTTTACTACATAACTTATTCAATATAAGATTAACAGTAGTCATAATCAGCTTCATATTCATATATCTGATTATAATTTTAAAACAATATAAATTTTTATAACATTAAATTTTTGTTTTAAATTAATTTCTATATTTTTCTGAGGAAACTTGGTTTTAAATAGAGAAAAAATTTAAATATGCTCTTTCTTCCCTTACAGGTTTCACCTTGCTTAAATGTCCTGTCACGACTGTTGTTTAGCAGTGACCCAGATGTGTTAGCAGACGTGTGTTGGGCCCTTTCTTATCTCTCTGATGGACCCAATGATAAAATTCAAGCAGTCATTGATTCTGGAGTCTGTCGAAGATTGGTGGAACTTTTGATGTAACTATAAATAATTTATGCTTAATAATTGTATGATTGGGATTAAAATTAGCAATTCAAGTAATAGCTTTGTAAATATCTCAAGAGTCACTGTCTTCAGGGAAAATTAAAAAGCTACTGACCCTACACTTAACAGAATAGACACAATCCTAGAAAGTTGACCCTAAAATTTGGAACTTATGTCCTATAGTTGGGACTAATTATTTTCTAAATGAATTTCCTTAGTTTAATGTGATCTCTTTATGAGTTAGAGAAACTTAATTTAATAAGTGTTTATGGAATGCCTGTTATCTGCTAAGGTGTTGTGTGAGACATTGTTAATGAAGTATAGAACATAGTTTCTCCTCTCACAGAACGAATAATCTAGTTTATTTTTCATTATAATAATTAATTTGAGTAAAAGTCCATGTAGTGAAAACCATTTAGTATTTCATCTCTATTAAAGATAACATGTTTCTCTTTGCTGGGCTGTTATAGCTATTTTCCTTAAAAAGAACAGCTTTTCTATACAAAGAAGTTAAAAACATTTAAGAAAACTTGTTTTAAAAAGATGTTGTAACTTCGTAACTTCATCTTCTTACCTTCTTTAAAAAATGTATTATCTTCCTTCCTTTCTTCTTTTGTCAAGAAGCCATTGTAGGCCCAAACAAGGTAGATGGCACAAAGTGAGGTCTGATAAGGAGTTGGGGTCCCAGCATGAGGACAGCATCAGAGGAGGGTGGGCATGCAGGTTCAGCAGGGGGGATCAGGGCCTAAACTTGATAATGACACCCACTGGGGTGAGCAGATAAGCAGACTGGAGCAGGGCTTGGAGCCAGCACATCGTGGGATACCAGTCTAGCTGAGGTAAAAGATTGGCTGATATAGGGAGGTTAGGAAAATAGAAGCTATTTCCTGTTATCAGAGAATAGAGATAAAAATATGGAAGAGGAGAAAGCCTGAATAATTTAATGATTTTAGATTAGAACTAAAAATATCGGCTCTTAACATAGCTAGGTATAGAAGTAAATATATATGTGTGTAAGTGTGTGTGTGCATCCTCTTAAAGGGCCTGGGAGCAGTAACACTTCTACATTAATAAGCTAAGGAAACTGAAGTTCAAATTGAAGTTTCTAAACACTACTCTCCATTAAAAGGAACCAAGATTCTTGGAGAAATGACTGGTTTCAGGGCTGGGACTGAGAAAATGTAAGATGAATGCAGGAAGTAATGAATGCTCAAATAATGCACAGATGTCAAAAGGACACAGAAGCCTATTTGAAGGGGTTCTCACTATCCAAACCTGGGACAATTTGTGCTTTGAAATAAATTATATTAATGTATGTTTTATTGAATAAAATATGAAACCCATAAGTCCACATTAAAGCATGTAGTTGGAATGATAGTATTAGAAATACATCACTGGTAATAATACTAATAATTACCAATGCTTCAGAATAAGCATCAAGAGATGCTAAAACCTAGTGGCAAAAGTAGGTTAAGGAGTGGGATTTTGCATTATCTCAAAGTATTTTGTTGCAAAATATTAATTATATTAATTATAAACGGGAAAACAATAATGGTAAAGTGGAAAAGTCTAGCAGACATCATCGTAATTAGTGACCAGAATTCAGTACCAATATAATGGGAAAAAACAGACTGGGATATAATGAAAAGATTATAGCACTTATGATATCCCCCAGCCAAAGTATATAACCTGGGTCTTAATCATGAAAAACATTGGATAAACCCAAATAACTGGCTTATGATCTTCAAAAATGGCAAAATCATGAAAATCAAGGGAAGACTGAGAAACCATTCTGGAGAGACTGGAGAGACATGAAAACTGGCTGTAGTGAATGATCCTGGATTAGATCCTTTGTTACAAAGGTTATCAGAATAATTAGTAATAACTTCAATGGGATCTTTGGCTGAACACCCTGCAGGAGTTTGTAGTGTTGTTGTAACTTTTGTGTAAATTTTAAATTCTTACTAGTATTTAGGTTCATGTTTTTATTATTTTTAGGCACAATGATTATAAAGTTGTATCACCTGCATTAAGGGCAGTTGGTAATATTGTGACTGGTGATGATATTCAAACACAGGTGAGTTCAAACTTGAGTATCGTAAGTTGTTAACATAAGGGACTTAAAAAAATTATGTTTCATACAACTTGATTACATATTAATCAAGATTTTAGCATCACCATAATTGTGTGTGTGTCTGTATCTGTGTCTTGGAGGATGGTGAGATGTCAAAGGAGATATGCTGTCAAGATCGACTCCAGCCAGATTTGGGTTACAATCTTATTATTTATTTATTTATTTAGTTAGTTAGTTAGAGACAGGATATTGCTCTTTCCCCTAGGCTGGGGTGCAGTGGTGTGATCATGACTCACTGCAGCCTTTGCCTCCCTGGCTTAAGCAGTCCTCCCGGCTCAAGCAGTCCTCCTGCCTCAGCCTTCCAAGTAGTTGGGACCACAGATGTGCACCACCACACCTGGCTAATTTTTTTATTTTTTTAGGGACAGGGTCTTGCTGTGTTGCCCAGGTTGGTCTCAAATTCCTGAGCTCAAGCAATCCTCCTGCTTTGGCGTCTCAAAATATGACTTACAGACATGAGTCACTATGCCCAGCACAATCTTTCTTGAAGATAGAGAAACTTAAATTATTTAACACGTTAGATTCTCCTTTGTTTACTGCTTTACAGTATATTTTTTATTCTAACTTACATATTTTCTTTCAGTTTTATCTTTTTAAAGGCCTATTTGGATACTAATCAAAGTTATTAAACATTTGCTCTTTAGTAATTGACAGTTATTCATTTAATATAGCTCTTTAAATGAAAATGCCATTCTAGACATATACTGTAATTTTCAGTTGGATTTCCGGTGCACTGCTCCATACTTCTTCACCAGATGAATTTAATGTAAATCACTGGAGTATTTTGAATATAGTAACATAATTAATCTTGCAATGGAATAAAGAATATAAAGGGACAATGCAGAATATACTTGTTTACGGAAGAAGAGTAAGATAGTAAAAAATTTTATGAAGCCAATTGATTCTCTATGCTAATGTTTTTAATGATTGTAGATTTAGATTTTTTTCAGACTGTATGATATATATATATTTTTCAACAATTCATTTGGCAGAACTAGAGGTTGGATCCTGACCTCAAGTCACCAAATCTTTTTTCAGTTTTATCAGTTGAACTCTTAGAACATTTGTAAATATGAAGGATACACCTCTGATTTTCATTTTATTGGGTTGAGAACAGGACACTTCCTTATAGTGGCATGAGACTAGGTTTACCAATAGCAGAAGTGTAGAAGACAGCAAATTTTCCTTTGGGAGGAATTTCTCCTTTCTTAATTTCATTTTCTAGAATGTTTTTTGTACATCTAAATAATTCATTAGTAGATTTTCACATAGGTTATTTACTATAAAACTTTTTGTTTCCATTTCTAACTTGTTTTAGGTAATTTTGAATTGTTCTGCATTACCCTGTCTCT
Organism: Rhinopithecus roxellana; assembly: GCF_007565055.1. Lineage (NCBI taxonomy): Eukaryota > Metazoa > Chordata > Mammalia > Primates > Cercopithecidae > Rhinopithecus > Rhinopithecus roxellana. The sequence continues at coordinate 164,113,464 of NC_044552.1, forward strand.
TACATTTATTGAGTAGCCCAAAGGAGTCAATTAGAAAAGAAGCCTGCTGGACTGTTTCTAACATCACTGCTGGAAATAGAGCTCAGATTCAGGTAACTACCCTCCAGATCTGAGAGTAGAACAGCAAGGTCTAAGAAACCAGTTTGGACAAAAGTTAACACTTTTTAAATGTTTTTTATTGAGTTACTAAAAAAGATTCCTTTTTAAAAAGATACCAAAAAGTATTTTAAAGAACATAGCCTTTCCTCCTCTAAAATAATAACATTTACTTGTAGTATTCTAGTGAAGTATAGCAAGTGTGTGTGTGTGTGTGTGTGTTTAGCATAGTGCCTGACACATAATGGTTTGTCTTTAGAAATATATATATTTTTTGCATTAGTTTTAAATAAGTTATGCAAAATCTTCCTCTCAAAGCTTTTAATGATTTATTAGGGTCCTATCAAGCTTCTTGTGTCAGTGATTACTTATCCATTTTGATCAGTCACATGCCTCGTGCTTTATCATCTCTAAAATTTATATTTTGTTATTCTCTAGTCTTTAAAAAGCCAATTTCCTATGTAAAAAGAAAAATATTTGAAAATTTGCTGACAGAATAGAAATTAAAAATTCTTGGAAAAGTATTTCCAAAAACCTTGACATTTTGAAGCCATTGAGTTTCAAGATTTTTTTTACTGGTAATATTTTAGAAACAGTATTTGTACTGATTATATATATTTCCCCCTCTCAGGCTGTTATAGATGCAAATATTTTTCCTGTTTTGATTGAGATTCTTCAGAAAGCAGAGTTTCGTACCAGAAAAGAAGCAGCTTGGGCTATAACTAATGCAACATCAGGAGGTACTCCAGAGCAAATAAGGTATGATATAAACTTTTTAATTGTTTTTTAAATGTAAATGAGACAAAAGTTGAAATAAAGCATATTTTTATTTACTGATGCAACTAAAGTATTATTTCTAAGTCAGTTTGATAATATGAAATGATGGCATGTATTATATCAGTTACTTATTCACAATGTTTTTTTTTTTTTTTTTCATTTAAAATATAACATCATTCTCCTTGATAGGCTGCTTATGAAAAATCAGAGATTAAAAATCCAAATGGGAACAATCTGTGTTAATTTGCAGAATACACTGTCATGGGCATTAAATATTTTTTAATCACAAAAATATAGCTTTATTATATAGAAATGGCTAATAAATTTGAATATCCACTTTAAATAAAAAGTGAGATAGACACTGTTTATATGGTGATGTTCTGCTCCTCATTGATTGTTAGCCTTGCCTATGGATAGTATCTTACTTTTATTTTTCTATACTAGTTACCTTTTTTAAATATTAGCTTTTTGAGTCTAAGCTTTTTAAATTTATTTATTCTGCCGACAATATAAATAATAGATGCATGGGCTTTTAAGTCAGCCTGATTTCAAATCCTGCTCCTTCAGTAAAAGTTGTGTGGTCTTGACAAAGTCATTTAACCCCTCTAATCTAGTTTCTTCATTTTAAAAAATGAGTTCCAGTAACAAATAATAATGGTAGTATAGTCAGCCTTCCATATACTTGGGTTTTGCATCTGTGGATTCAACCACCTGCAGGTCAAAAATATTAAATAAGAAAAACACAGTAAAAAATGCCAGTACAACAATACAAAATAATACAAATTTAAAAACAATACAACAATTAGTAACATAGCAATTACATTGTTTTAGGTATTATAACTAATCTAAAGATGATTTCAAATACATGGAAAGATATGCATAGGTTGTATGCAAATACTATGCCATTTTATATAAAGGAACTGAGCATCTGTGGATTTTGGTATTGAGAGGAAGGGTGTCCTGGAACCAATCTCCGATGAAACTGAGAGACTGTATCTTGATAGTTAAGTGAAATTTATGTCTTTGAAGTGTCAGCACAGTTCCTAAACATGTTATTAATAACTAATAGATAATAACTAAGAATAGCTACTATTATTATTTGTAATCATCATACTTTTTATTATCAGTATTGATTCCTGAATCTCTTTTTATCATGTACTTTCACTCTTTTTTATCTGACATAGCGAAGTTTCACTTACACCTCTATTAAAAGCTTTACTTCTACAGTATTGTCTTGTTTGGAGGATCCCTCCATGAAACTAGACTTCTTAGGAAATATTTTCTAATGCATATTTGATTTATTTTTCAATTTATAAAAGAAGTCAAATTACAATGCTATTTTATAAATCACATGATTTTGAAATCTACCTATTGTTAAATTGTCTTTTATTGCCTTCATTTGTAGTATTATCTTGCTCTCTCAAATTTGTATCGCTGTATATTGGTAACATTTGTCTCTGCCTCTTATTTTCTATTCTCTTTGCTTTAATCAGTATTTCCACTTTGTGTCATGGATACAAGCAGTAATAAATCAAGACCCTTCCTTTGTTCTATTTTGTATCTTTTTTAATGCTGATGTTATTTTTATTTTATTTGGGCTGCAAGTTTGTTCACTTGCAAATAGTTGTATTTTTTCAATTAATTTTTGTGGTTATATCTATTATGTATATTATTCCTTTAATTTATTAGTAAGGATCAAGTACCCAAACTGAGAAAATTATTTTTCTAACCACTTTAATCATTTCATTAAGTCTGCATGTATGGGAAAAGACCTCTTGATCTCAGATTAAGTTCTGCATCCATACCACTAGTTGAATGCCTACTGTTGCCAGTTATTGCGCTAAGTAAGTCATTTCAGTTATTGAGCACCAGCAATGTATCAGGTACTTTCATGTATTTTATCTCCTTTAATCTCTTAACTGTGAGGCAGTTATTCATTCAACAGATATTTTTGATCAATTACAGTACAGTATAGGGCAAATGAGTGCTCCAGTGAAGGTATATACTTTTTTTTTTTTAAAGAGGGACAGAAACTTTTATTAAATGTCTATTGTGTTCCTACAACAACTCTCTGAAGTTGGTACTATTATTATTCCCATTTTTAAGATGGGGAAACTGAGACAGAGTAATTGCTCAAGGTCACGAAACTAATAAGGAGTGGAATTGGGACTTGAAGGCACACAGCCTGGCTTCATAGTATGTTTTTAACCTTTGTACTTAATATGGACTGTTTGCCAAGTGAACAAATCAGTTACTTAATTTACATTATAGAGTACAGAAAACCAGCCAATAACTAGAAAAGGACACGCATTCAGAAATTAATGGGGTTTTTTTGTGAATATTATTTATGAAAATTATTCACAAGAGAGCCTGTTTTGTTCCTCAGGCCTTCTGCGCTTCTGAAACACAGCATATATTTTAGAACATTAGCTGTGATTTTTTTTTTTTTTTTTGAGACGGAGTCTCGCTCTGTCGCCCGGGCTGGAGTGCAGTGGCCGGATCTCAGCTCACTGCAAGCTCCGCCTCCCGGGTTTACGCCATTCTCCTGCCTCAGCCTCCCGAGTAGCTGGGACTACAGGCGCCTGCCACCTCGCCCGGCTAGTTTTTTGTATTTTTTTAGTAGAGACGGGGTTTCACCATGTTAGCCAGGATGGTCTCGATCTGCTGACCTCGTGATCCGCCCGTCTCGGCCTCCCAAAGTGCTGGGATTACAGGCTTGAGCCACCGCGCCCGGCCGCTGTGATTGTTTTTATGGGAAATTTTCTCAAGTTTAATTTAGATGTCTTTTCTTTCCATTTCTGTCTACCCCCATATGACCTCTGTGTGTGTGTGTGTGTGTGTGTGTGTGTGTGTGTGTGTGTGTATGTGTGTGTGGGCTTGCCTTTAAAAAACAAACAAACAAAAAAACCTTTCGAACCTACGTTTAGTGCTCAGATGAGCACCATGAAAAACAGGCCCAAGTTCAGTTTGTGTGTGTATTTTATAGTCTTTGCAAGATCATTTATTGCTAAGTATGTTCAATTAGAGAATAGTTGAGTAAAGAAAATTTTAAGTTTCCTATGTGAGAATTTAAATATGTGTAATGTTTATATTTGTATAGGAATACTTTTTCTTAATTGCTTATATAACATTTCACTATGAAAAATATTTTTGCGTTATTGTTACAAACAGTACTTAAGTCTTTTTAAATCTTTTTTTCCCATTTCTTGTCTTTTAAATTAATCTGAAGGTATTTGGTAGCCTTAGGCTGCATTAAACCACTTTGTGATCTTTTGACTGTTATGGACTCCAAAATAGTCCAAGTGGCTTTAAATGGACTTGAAAATATTTTACGTCTTGGAGAACAAGAATCTAAGCAGAATGGAATAGGCGTTAATCCATACTGTGCTCTCATTGAAGAAGCATATGGTAAGCAATCAGTTAAAAATTTGCAATTATAGTCAGTTCTTAACTATCTGTCATAGATACTTTCCCCTTCCAGTTCCCTACATTTTTTTGGTTGTAAAAGCAGTATATATTTTTTTAAGTTTTAAAATATCACTCATGATTTTATTACCCTAACAATTTATTTTTATTATTTACCTTTTTTACATTGTCTTTATGCACAAATACTTTACATTGACTTAATTGTATTGTATGTATAGTTTTATGTTCTACTTTTTAACATTTGGAGAAATTTTAAATTTCTACATAATTTTTATTATAATGGCCACATAATGTTATTATATAGTATATGTAAATATGTAATTTTTTTTTTTTTTTTTTTTTTGAGACACAGTTTTACTCCTTCTCCCAGGCTGGAGTGCGGTGGTATGATCTTGGCTCACTGAAACCTCCTCCTCCCGGGTTCAAGCAATTCATGTGCCTCAGCCTCCCGAGTAGCTGGGATTACAGGTGCATGCCACCATGCCCGGCTGATTTTTGTATTTTTAGTAGAGATGGGGTTTCTCCATGTTGGCTAGACTAGTCTTGAGCTCCTGGCCTCAAGTGATCCGCCCACCTCAACCTCCCAAAGTGCTGGGATTACAGATATGATCCACCATGTCTGGCCATAATGTTATATACTAAGTGAAGTTTTAGCCATTTGAATGGAAATTTAACCATAACCTGTTGTTGACCATTAGTTTGTTCCCAGTTTATCACTTTATGTATACCAAAATAAGCATCTTTCTGTGTATAAATTTATTTCTTTTATGGAATTAATATCCGGGGATAAATTTTCAGGAATTCAGTTGCTGAGTCTTAGGCACTGACTTCTTTTTAAGCTTTTGATATGTCTTCTCATTTTGCTTTCCAAAGGCCTGTTGCTGACAGAGTCACTGGCATTGTATGAATCTATTCTACAACCTCATACTTTTTTTTTTTTTTTTTTTTTTTTTTTGCGGACTCAGCAGATGTAAAATAGTACACCAAGTTGCTTTTATGTACATTTTTTTGGTTTACTTACTATAGATAGTAGTATGTATTTTTCATGAGTTAGTCTATTTCCTCATCCAAATTGCATATTTATTATACTTTGGTTATCTGTTTGACTTTTTTTTGGTAAAAATTTGAATTGTATTTTATAGTAGTTTATTTTTATACGGCTTTTTCCTAGGTCTGTCTTTTTTTTTCAGATCGTCCATTGAATACATTCTTTTATTTTAATAAAACATCCCATGTTCATTTATGTTTAACATAAATAACTCAGTCTAATTTTCTATTCTTTCAAAGTTTACAAAGTCATTGCCTCCACAGAGATTTGATGAAAATTAATTTTTTTATTTGCCAAGTTTTAAAAATTAGGTTCTTAAAACTTTTAACTTAATCATATGGAATTTATTTTAGATAAGGCATGAATCTAAACTGATTTTCTTTTATTTGCATTAAATATTCACTTTTCTGTATTAAGTCCTCTTAGATTATATGGCTAATTCAGACTTTTACTTTTGATTCTTAAAGTCCATGATATCACTTTGTCTTTCTTTCAAATTATATAACATCACTGGATAAGATATTACATGAATACAAGATTTAGTCACTGATTTAAGAGTATTGTCTTACTACAGTCATTATTTTGACCTCAAGTTAGACTAGGGTTTGAGCTTTTCTGTGATCGTATATAGATATGACTTCTTTGCTGCTTTTTTATTCTATGATAATCTGATTGAAGTGGTTTATCTGTAATTAAATGAAATATATTTTCAGCACTACCTAGACTTATGTGTAGAGCTTTTTCTGATAAGCAGTAAAATCTATTGCTATAGAATTTCGTCATCCTTTCAAAATGAGGCCTTTCAGTTTCAATTGTAGTTTGTAATTCTGTTAAATCGTACAGCAGCCGTATGTTTTTTATTGTATGGGTTTGCAAATTTTACACATTTATTTCATACTGATATTCTCTGGCTCAGCCTGTTTTAGTTTCTTCATTTAATTTGTTTTGTTGCTTTCCCTTTTTGCGCTATGTTAGTTACTCTAGAAAGGATCTGTGGAGTTACTTTATCTAAAACTGCCATTTTACAGTTGAGAAACAGAAGAACTTACCTGGCCAAGATCACACACCTAGCAGGGTGGTGTCTGTGATCTTACTCCCAGGCCTATGGTCCTTCTTCATATCACACTGCCACATACTCTCATTCTTGAAGTATAAACCATCAGTGATGGCTATCGATATGTGCAACAATTAGATTAAAATAGCAGTCCCATTGCCAGTGAGGTGATAGATGATGTTCATTTATTATTTTGATTTAAACATATACTGAAATTGTAGTAATAATTTGTTTTTATATATATGCTTTGTATACTAGGTCTGGATAAAATTGAGTTTTTGCAAAGCCATGAAAATCAGGAAATTTACCAGAAGGCATTTGATCTGATTGAACATTACTTTGGTGTAGAAGATGATGACCCCAGCATTGTACCTCAGGTGGATGAAAACCAACAACAGTTTATATTTCAGCAGCAGGAAGCACCAATGGATGGATTTCAACTTTAACGTACTGGAGGAAAAAAAATTTATGGCTAAAAAGGGTAGCTTCAGGTAACTCCGCTTTGTTGCCAGCATCAGTAAGAATGTTTCTTTTCTTTACATAGAACAGAAAAGAGAATTTGGTGCACTTTTAGAAAGCAAAATGAAACAAAAATTTTCATTCAGATGCAACCTTTCATTGTAGTTTGTTGTTTTAGTTTTGTTGTTGTTGTGCCTATATTTATATCTTCTATTGTTTGGATTTTTGTATCTATTTGTGAATAATTGAATATGCAATTATTTAGTAATTTAAGCTTGAAAAGGAGAACTTTGGTGAAGTATTACTTAGTAATTCTGAATTTTTTCAAGCATTCTTGGAAACTGCACATTAGCAGTAAACCTATTGATAATTGCATTTTGGCAGTAAGTCTTACATACCCAATCTCTACTAAATCTACCTCTATCTTGAAGCAGAAATAAAAACAAAAAAGCTTCAGAAGCATGAAATAATGCAAATGCTAAATTAGAATGTGAAAGTATTTATTACCTTAAATTATATATATCACTGTGCTGTAGGTTATACTTTGCAAAAAATTGCAACAGAAAACCTATAAAATTTATTTATAAAACAGAAGAAATATTGTACTGATAATCCATTCAAATGTGGCAATTGTGAAGAGAGAAGCTGTTCTTCATGTTGAACACATAAAAAGATTACAAAACATTTAAATATTTCTGTTTTTAACATATAAGTGCTACGTATATTAGTATATTTTATATTTCAACCAAATATGCTACCATTTTTGAAACAGTGTTTGTTTTTCACTCATTGTTTTAAAGAGCATCATGAAAGAGATGTCATCATGAATCTAAAGTAGTGCTGCATATCTAAAATAATAACTAATTATTTCTCTGATTTTTCAGAGCAGTAATTGAAAAGTTTCATTTTTTATATAATAGTAAGTTTAGGTACTTGAATGACAAAATTATCCTGAAGAAATAACCTTATTGTGTGTTAAATTTTATTAAATGCATTTAACATTTGGATGCTAAATGATGATGATAATGAAAATTGCTAGATTCTTTAATATGGTTCAAATCTATGATAAACTTTTTTCTTTTAGTAATACTGAGAGGGCCATACTGCTGCTTGTTATGAATCATAGATTACATTCATGTCAGATTGGTCAATATGTATGTTTTATGATTTAACAGCAAAAACCTCTTCAAACTGTAAATTTAAAAGAAAGGTTTCAATAGAAAAATTATATATATATTTATTTATACATATATATGTGTGTTCGTTACTCTCACAGTTCAACTACTGTTGAACTCAATCTTTTAATTTATAGTTATACATAGGCTATTTGCGTGTCCAATTATATACCTAGAACGCTTACTTAAAACTTAGTTTACAACTCTTTTTAAGATGAGAACTAAGGCAATTTTGATATGATTCATGGTCTGTTCTTTAAAGAAAGATTTCATTTATGATAGTATTTGTAATGTTTCTGCTGGAAATCAGAGGCACGTTCCAAGAGGAAAATGTATATAGGAGTACTTTTAAAGAATATATCACTTTGTAAATTACATATCATGAAACTAAACTTTTGACAAGACACTTAAAACCTACAGGTGTAAAATACAGGTTTAAATGGTGTTCGTAATGCTGACTGCATCTGCCAGCCCTTTTTTATTATTAAGTAGAAGATTGTATCTGTGCCCCTTTTTTCATAGTGGAAGGTATATAGTTGAGTATAAAATGGTTTCCTTTTGCATTATCTGTATTAAAAAAACAGGGTAGTTATATTAAAGCTTACCAAATTGATGATGAATTTATCAGATAAACATTTTTGTGGTGCAGATGGTTCTAAGTATCAGGTGACAGGGTGTTCTACTCTTTCTAGTCAATTAAAATTGATAATGCAGCATGATTCATAAACTGACCAGCTGTGCCTCCTTTTATTTTGAGGACCCTGTAGTCACTATAATAAATTTCTAAGCCAAATTTTTCAAACAAAATAGTTCTTATGGAAGGAAAAATAATATATATGTGTGTGTTCATGCATACACACAGAATGACCTATGAAAGGGAACTTAAATTTTGCCGGTAAAACAAACATATCTCTACAGACTCTGATTATACTTTGTAAGCATTTAAATACAGTTATATTTATTTCCTTGAATATATTACTTGGGTAATTAATTTTATATTTGATTGCAAAGAGCACTATATAGCAGTTGGGACCAGCTCTTGACTTGGCTTGACTTGGCTTATTGTTATGAGTTTATTGGATCAAGACTAACAAATACTTTGTTATTAAAATTCTTCAAAAATATAGCTACTCTTTTCAAGTATACCATTTAAAATATTTCATCAGGCAGAGCCCTGACCAGGAAAAAAGAAAAAAGAAAGAAAGAAAGACAGAAAAGAAAAAAAATAAAATGCTCCAAAATGTATTTTCTTTAGTCTTCACTGGCCCTTGTGGGGGGAAAAATACTTTTTTAACTTGCTTTTCTAAGATTTGTTATATTTATATCCAAGATAAACTATGCCAAAAAAAGTGTTATAAAGAGGAATGCATGTAGCATTAATGCAAATATCAAGAAAATACTTGAAAGAGTCCTTTTCATTTATTTAATTAAATTTGGTGTTTTATTTTTGTCTGAATCTGAATTTCTCCTGTTTAATCTATGCAATTATGCTTGTTTTATATTTATAAGCACTTGACTGGTGTGGTCTTTTTACTATGTTTTATTTCAAAACGTTGTTTTGAGTGATAGTGTTCTTAAATTTTAGTGTCATTTGTTCAACTTACTGGTAACACCAGAACAAGAAAGCAAAAAAATAATAAATTCTGCTGGCACGGAACTGACATATCATTTGGTAACTTTAAAACCTATTTGCAGTTAAAGGTTGATTTATTGGATAAAGGACTAAAAGAAGCATATATTACCTTTGCCTTTATATTTTTTTTCTTCTTTTAAGACGGAGCATTATGGAAAAATAAATATAAAAAAGTCTTAGTGAATTTTTGTTGCGGTTCTCAATTCAGCAATCTACTGGCTGCTTGTGAAACTGTGAAATCAAACTGTTCTTAACCTTTATTCACTACATGGTTTTATGAAATGTGACATTTTAGGAGCCAATATAATAGAGCTCTAAAAGGATAGTGTATCTTTAAATTCTGACTGGGGAGTAAGAAGAGAAGATATTCTTACCCTACTAAATAAACCAACTTTTGAGCAGTATGCAATATTATGAAATGTTACAACACTGTATTAACAAATAATAAAATATTTTAAAATTGCATTTATATAAATGTGTCCATTTCATTTTTTCTTAAGATTGTTGTTTCCTAACAGAACAAAGACAGATGCTATTATTGGTTAAAAATCCATTTACTTTCTAAAACCAACAAAGGAGAAAAAATAGAATAGAATTATAAAGAGTAGCTCATCCAAAACTAGACAGAAAAAGAGAAAAAGCAAATGAAGATGGAACAAATAGCAAGATAGATCAAACTCAGTTATATCAGTAATCACAGTAATTACTAATGATTTAAACATGCCAATTAAAGTGCAGAGGTTATCAGTTTTAATAAAAAAGTAAGGCCGTATTTTACAGTGAAATTTTAGTTGAAAATTAGTTTTGATTTTAATGAGCCCTTAAAGATTAGTTCAACCTAATTTTAATGACATACACAATGTGTTCATTTTAGCATTGTATGTAGTGGCCAGAAACTGTGCCAAATAGCAAAATAAATTGTGGTATGTTTATCAACAGAATACAGCAGTAACAATGGATGAACTAATGGTACACACAATTTGTGGGTTAACCTTATAACTAATGTCAAGTAAAGAATCCACACAAACAAGTGCATAATGTATAAATCCATTTATATAAAGTTCAAAAACAGGCAAAATGAATCAAAGGTGATGGAAGTCAGAAAAACTGCTATGTTTGGGACGTAATGGCTGAGAAAAGGCAGGAATGAAGCTCTGAGGTGTTGCCGATATTCTACATCTTCACCTTGGCAGTTGTTACACAGGTGTTCACGACATAAATATCTATCAGACTGTATACACTTTTGTCCACTTTTTGAATGCATCGTATACTTCAGTAAAAGTTTACTAAAAAGTAAAAATAAAAAAGACGTTGTGCTTCTTGTTACCAAAATAAAACCATGGCAGATATTTTGGTAAATATTCAATTTTTTCCCATTTTCTACTGTTGCTGATGACAGGGATGGTATTCAGGTGAACACTTTGTTAATTTATAATATCATTTAGCTTTAGCCTGTGCAGCCAGTGCAGCTTCTTCACGCCACTTAGCTTTCTTTGCCAAGTTCCAACTTGTTAAGGATTCATGTCGTTCTACAGCCTGTTGGGGGGGGAAGAAATATATATAGTTATATATATAATATATAAAACTATATATATTTATATATTATATATTTATAATTTTTATATAATACAAATTTTTATATTATATAAATTATAAGTTTTATATAATATAAATATATATAAAATATATATTATATAAAACTATATATATTTATATATTATATATTTATATAGTTTTATATATTATATATATAACTGTTACTCTCTGGAAACTGGAAAAATTTGTATTTCAGATAGAAATACACAGGAGAGAATAGAATTAGAAGTTCTAACATATGTTAATAATGAGAAGAGAGAATAGACTGAATGGGTAAAGAGGCCATATTCAAAGTTATGATAGCATAGACTTTTTCAGAAATGAGGAAAGCTATAAGTCCTCAAACTGAAAGACATACAAAGTCCTTAGGGAAATAAATAAAAATTTAATATATATTGATGGATACCTAGTATGCATCTCACGCTTGATATAGCCAAAATAGAGAGTTGATATATTTTGTTCCCCCTGCCTACCAGTCTTTCCCTAGCCATACACATCTCAATAAATGGCAGTATCATCCACCTACTTGCTCAAGTCAAAAAACCCAGGCCTTTTCACTTCTTTATTCCATTTTCTTTTCTGCTTCCACAGTGAATTCACCACAAAGTTCCATTCTTTTTACTTCCCCAAACTTATCTGAACTTGCTAACCTTTTCTCCATCTCTATCTGCCACAATTTCTTTAAGGTACATGCATTGTTATTAAAAATGAAAAATGAACTGGAGATGGGCAAGAGGGACAGTGGTGGGACCATTTTGAAGATATTACAATGAACCAGGCAATAGATGTATATTGGTATGTCAGGAGAGATACTGAGGAGTGCTCCAATTTGGCTATATTTTGAAAGTGGAGCCAGTGGGGTTGCTGATGACTTATCCATGAGCAGCTAGAAAGATAGAGTTGACATCAACTGAGAGGAGGAAGACAGTACAGAAAACAGTGGCTCAGGGTTGTCTGGGGGAAGATCTAGAGTTCAACTCTTGACACACTAAGTTTGAGAGGTCCATTAGACCTCCAAAGGGAAATGTTAGATAAGCAACTGACTATATGAATTTGAAGTGTGGAAGGAAGATGTTAGCTGAAATACAAATTTGAGAGTTCTTGGAATGTAGAAGGTATTTAAATCCAGAAGACTTGGTAAGATCATCAAGGGAGTGGGTATAGATAGAGAATGGAAAGACTAAAGACTGATCCATGGGGCGATTCCACTGTTGTGAAGTCCAGGAGAATAGGAGAAACTGGCACAGTAAACTTGGAAGACGTGGCCAACAGACAACCTACGTGAGTGTGGTACCACGGAAACCAAGTGAAGAAAATGTTTCATAAAAGATGAATGATTTTCATTCCCAATGCTCTCACTTCAGAGCTTCTGAGGATTTTTATGGAAGGACAATGGCTAGTATGCATTTTCCAACAAAGGGTAAGTGAAAAATGCCACATTGGCCTATTCCAGTGTTTTTCATATATCCATTTATAACCAGCTATTTCCCTATGTGCCAAAAATATTCTTTTCTTGGTTGAAGAATGGGGAGACTGGCTACTGTGTGTCAGAATTCCTGCAGAGGGGTAGGTGGACCAAATTCCTTTATAATCCTGATATTCTCAACCTAGACGTATTTTCAGCAGCTCCAGTAGACTGAACTCAGATTGAGCAGAATCCAAGGGAAGGAAGATACTGATTCGGCAGAAGAAAATATTTGCTAATCAGCAGAATTGTCAACTGCCTCTCCAAAATGAAATGAGATTTATCAGCACCCAAGCATCCAAACATAGTGTCATATTGAGTCTAAATAAACAGTCTTCAAAGTAGGATAAGAACTACAATGTCCACTGAGGTCAAGAAAGCAATAGGAACACATTTCATCTTTTCTTAAAAAGAAAAACTGCTAACATTTAATAGAAGAGTTGAGAAATAGAGAATCCCTATGTCAGAAGTTAGAGATATCTTGAGGAACCTGTGACCGTTCTATAATACAGAAAAATATAAAGGCACATCTCACTTTGTTGTGCTTTGCTTTATTGTGCCTTTCTTTCTTTCTTCTTTTTATTTAAATTGAAGGTTTGTGGCAACCTTGCATGGAACAAATCTATAGGCTCCATTTTTCTAACAGCATGTGCTCACTTCGTGTCTCTCACATTTTGCTAAATTTTGCAATATTTCAAACTTTTTCATTTTCATGACATCTGTTATGGTCATGTGTAATCAGTGATTGCTGTTAGTACTACTGTACTTGTTTTAGGATGCCACAAGTTGTGCCCGTATAAAAGAGCAAACTTAATTGATAAACGTTGTATGTATTCTCATCACTTCACCCACCGGCCAGTCTCCCATTTCTCTACCTCTCCTTGGGCCTCCTTATTCCTTGAGATGCAACAATATTGAAATTAGGCCAATTAATAGCCCTATAATGGCCTCTACATGTTCAAGTAAAAGGAAGGGTTGTACATCTCTCACTTTAAAAAACTAGAAATGATTAAGCTTAGTGAAAAAAGGCATGTTGAAAACCAAGATAAGTCAAAAGCTTGGCGTCATGTGCCAAACAGTTGACCACGTTGTGAATGCAAAGGAAAAGTTATTGAAGAAAATTAAAAGTACTACTCCAGTGAACACCTAAATAAAGCAAAACAGCCTTATTACTGATATAATTTTTAGTGGTCTGGAAAGAAGATCAAACCAGCCACAGCATTCCTTTAAGCCAAAGCCTAATACAGAGCAAGGTCCTAACTGTCTTCAGTTCTGTGAAGGCTGAGAGAGGTGAGAAAGCAGCAGAAGACAAATTGGAAGCTAGCAGAGGTTGGTTCATGAGGCTGAAGGAAAGAAGCTCTCTTCATAATATAAAAGTGCATGGTGGAGCAGCAAGTGCTGATAGAGAAGCTACAGCAAGTCATCTAGAAGATCTATTATAGCTAACATCGTTGATGAAGGCTATGCTAAAAAACAGTTTTTCAATGAAGACAACATAGCCTCATATTGAAAGAAAATGCCATCTAGAACTTTCAGAGATAGAGAGAAGTCAATGTCTGGCTTTAAAGCTTCAAAGACAGGCTGACTCTCTTGTTAGGAGCTATTGGCAGCTGACGACTGGAAGCCAATACTCATTACCATTCTGAAAATCCTAGGACTCTTAAGAATTATGGTAAATCTACTTTGCCTGTGCCATGAATGGAACAATGAAGCCTGGGTGACAGCATATCTGCTTACATAGCTTTCTGAATACTTTAAGCTCACTGTTGAGACTTACTTCTCAGAAAAAAAAGGTTCCTTTCAAAATATTACTTCTCAGTGACAATGCACCTGGTCACTCAAAAGCACTTATGGATATTTACAAGGAGGTTAATGTGTTTTCATGACTGCTAACACAACATCCATTCTTCAGCCCATGGAAAAAGGTGTCATTTCAACTTTCAAGTCTTGTTATTTAAGAAACACATTTTGTAAGGCTATAGTTACCATAGATAGTGATTCCTCTGATGGATCCGAGCAAAGTAAATTGAAAACCTTCTGGAAAGGAGTCACCATTCTAGATGCCATTATGATTATGAATATTTGTGAATCATAGGAGGAGGTCAGCATTAATAGGAGTTCAGACAAAGCTGATTCCAATCCTCAGAGATAACTTTGAGGGGTTCAAGGCTTCAGTGGAGGAAGTATGAGGAAGTAACTGCATATGTGATAGAAATAGCAATAGAACTGGAATTAATAGTGGAGCCTGAAGACAAAATTGAAGTGCTATAATCTCATGATAAAACTTTCACAAGATGAGTTGCTTCTTACAAATGAGCAAAGAAAGTGGTTTCTTGAGATGGAAACTACTGCTGGGGAAGATGCTGTGAGCATTGGTGAAATGAGAGCAAAGGATTTAGAATATTACATAAACTTAGTTAATAAAGTAGTGGCAGGGTTTGAGAGAACTGACTCCAATTCTGAAAGAAGTTCTACTGTGAGGAAATGCTGTTAAACAGCATTGCATGCTACATGGAAATCTTTCATGAAAGAAAGAGTCAACTGATACGGCAAACTTCATTGTCATCTTATTTTAAGAAATTGCCACAGCCACCCCAAACTTCAGCAACCACCATCCTGATCTGTCAGCAGCCATCAACATCAAAGCAAGACCTTCCACCAGCAAGAAGATTACAACTCATTGTGTACTGTAAACATAACTTTTATATGCATTGGGAAACCAAAAAATTGGCATATCTCACTTTATTGTAATATTCACTTTATTGTGGTTGTCTGGAACTGAACCTACAATATCTCTGAGGTATGCCTGTTTTCATTCATTTCAATACTGTTAGAATAGATATTAACAAATAAGAATGGTTTCTTTTTTGGCCAGAAAATGACATGACATCTTTAAATACTTACATGGATAATTTTGTAAGCTTAAACAAAGTCTCTAAACAATTTATGCGGTTTTGAATCCATTTGGTACAAAATTCAAAATTACTGTATCTTTCAATTATTTTGCAAGAATAAAATAGCTGAAGAACATCAGGGAGGGTAAGAAATTACTGGGCACATTTCAACAAAAGCTTTGGCGTAGTTGGTGGATAAAATTAAGTATTAGCACCACCATTTAGTAATCACAGCTAAAGAGGCATTTCTTTTACTGGATCTGTGTACCAACAACATGTGGCATATTTTCAATTACAATATTATAACAAATATAAAATTGCAAAATTGTAGACAATAATAAAGCATTTCAATTATATTGTTATTACATGAAAATATGTTAATATATAATATGGTATATTACATGTCATACATATTAATACAATTTTAGGGAAAATGGTTTTGTGTCATTCACAAACAAAGTACAATTTATTGGATGCATACAGTGGTTCATGCCTGTAATCCCAGGACTTTGAGAGGCCAAGGCAGGAGGATCGCTTTGAGCTTAGGAGTTTGAGGCCAGCCTGGGTAACACGGCAAAAACTAATTTCTACAAAAAATACAAAAAAATTAGCCAGGCGTGGTCATTCATACTTGTGGTCCCAGCTGCTTAGGAGACTGAGCCTGCAGAATCCCTTGAGCCCGGCAGGCAGAGGATGCAGGGAGCCAAGATCGTGCCACTGCACTCCAGCCTGGGTGAGAGTGAGACCCTGTCCTCCTCCACATCCCGCCCCCCCCCCCAAAAAAAAAGGAAAAGAAAAAACAACACAAGCAAAACACAATTTATGTAAATTAAAGAAAAAAGAGGTGGACAGACCAACTGTGTCAAATGCTGATAGGTCAATGAAGATGAGTGTATCATTGGTGACCTTGAAAACAGCAGTTTGGTGGAGGGTTTGAGGCACGAGCCTGATCAAACGGAATGAGACAGGAAATCAGAGATAGTGTATATAGACAGGTCTACTGAAAAGGTTTGCCACAGAGAAATGCAGCTATACCAAAAGAAGTTTTGTTTTTGGTTTTGAAGAGGGAAATAGAAACATTTCTATGTTTTGATAAAAAATGATACAGTAGAGAAGAAATTAATGATGAGCAAAGAAACCTGAGAATTCCTGGAATGAAATCCTTGAAAAGGCAAAATGGAATGGGATCCACAGCACAAGTAATAAGAGCTTCTAGATTGGAGCAAGGATCATTTATAATGGGCAGAAAAGCAAAATATACAGGATTATGTGTCATAAGACTGGAAACTGCTCCTTGGGCTGCTACAATTCTCTCAGTGAGATGGAAGGAAAGGTCATCAATGGGGAGGACTGTGGAAGTGTAAGGTCCGAGGAGACAGAAAGCATGGAATGGTCGGACGGCTAGACTTCTTTCCCTGTGTTTCAGAGGCATATGCACTTTCTTTTCTGCAAACTTGGCCTTTTTGTATCTTTTACCCATTTTTTTAAAAATAAAAGGTTGTTGCTGTTTTATTTAGTGGAGCTCTCTATAATTTAAGAAAATTAGCTCTTAGTTTGTGATCTATTTTGTATTTCTCCCAGTTTGTCATTTGTGTTTTTACTTTATTTATGGCACTTTTTTACCAAGCAGAATTTGAAATACATTTATATGATTAAATTTACCTATCTTTTCTTTTGTATAGCTTCTCAGTTTTGTTCTATATTTAGAAATGTCTGCCCAACTACTCTAAAGAACTCTCTCATATATTCTTTTGGTGATTTTAAGGCTTCGCATTTAATGTGAAAATCTTATATCCAACTGCAATTTATTTTATGTAGAAAGTATAATTGGAATGTCCCAATATCATTTCTCGACTAATTTATCTTTCTCCACTCATATACAGAGTCACTATTTCATATATTAAATCCTTATGTAGTGGGTTATTTATGTGATTTGAATTCAGTTCTATTAAGTTGCCTATGTGTATGTCAGTACTGCAGTTTTAATTATTGTTGTTGTTTTGTTTTATATATTTTAGAGCTAGTCCTCCCTTAGAACTATTATTTTTAGTATTTCTTGTATATTTTGCTTATTTTTGTATATGAATTTTAGGCTCAGTTTGTCTACCAAAACAAATCCTATTGCTATTTTTATTGCAGTCATGTCAACTTTACAGACTTAGAGAAGTTTGCTCTCTTTAAAATGTCAAGTCTTCCTATTCCAAATAAAAATTTCTTGGGTTATACCTTCTCTTGTGACCATTGGTAGTGTTTAAAAGTTGCCTTTATATAGATATTGCATGATTTTTAATTTCATTCTTACATGCCTTAGTTTTTTTGTTTGTTTGTTGCTATTTTAAGTAGGGTCCTTATTTCTGATCTTTCTTTTCACTGGGTTTTGAATAAAGAGGAGAGTGAAAACTTTTAAATCTTGTCACTATCTTGCTTAAAACTCTTCAGTGGATTCCCCAATGTATTTTAAAAGCCCTGAACTATTTGCAGTGACCCACAGGCCTGATAGTATCTGGACTCTCCCTGTTTCACACCATCTTCTCTTTGCTCATTATACTCCATCCACACTAGCTCCTTTTGTTTCTTAACACACCAGACCCTTTCTCATCTCTAAGCTTTGCACACGCTGTTCTTTCCTTCCCCCGGTCTTCTCATGGCTAGCTTATTCTCCTCCTCTTCAGAGAGGACTGGCCTGACCACTGCATCAAAAATGGCATCTCCTAGAGTGTTACTATTTTATCATCCTGTTCCTTTCCTTCATTGCACTAAGAATTCCTCAGATCTTTTTAGTTTGTGTTTACTTGATCACTCTCCATTTTCCCTACTACAAAATACCTGTATTTTAATTCCATGATATTCTAATAATAAAATGCAGAGTGCCTGGCATGTCTCAGGTGCTCAGAAGTATTTAGTGTATTAATGATTGAAAATCAGTGTTTGCTGTCACACTTTTGGAGAAGAGGAAACAGCAATAACTAATGCTATACACAAAACTCAATATATTCTCAGTTGCTACTTTTTGTGTCAGATTCACACAGAGAAAAACCCTGGCTATTGATTTATAATAGAATTATATTTGAAATATGGAATTTTAATAGGAAATGAAAAAATCTTTCCTTCAATTCAAATCATATGTATCGAAAATAAAATGATGACATCAGTAGATCTCTAATATGCCAACTTGCTCATAAAGTATATATTAAGTGTAATTGGTCTTAATGTCTCATTTGGAAACTTGTGATTACCATTAAAAAACATTAAAGTGCCATTATAAATGAATTATTAGAGGGTGATTCTAAGTACACAAATTGTCTAATTAATGTTTATCTTTTTGATGTAGCTGAGGCAATACACTAATCATCAAAATATTCCTAGAAACTAGAGAATCATCAATTTGGCAGGCAGTCATTTATTTAAGGTTAGGTTAAAAACAAAATATTATCAAAGTTATTTATTTACATGTTTGAGTGTTGTGTAAACATTAAAAAATTTCTCATTTGGTGAGAACAATTTCATAGCATAGATTTTTTTTCCCGGCTAATAGGAACGAAAAGACATTTATATAATATCAGTAGGCTTGTAAGTCCTAATTCCTGCGTGAAGTTAGTGGGCTCAGATATACTTGGGCACCTGAGGAGTAAAGGACAGAATCACAGAATTGGGCAGAATAGTAAATAGCTAAATAAGCCCAGAGAGTGAGGTTTATGGAGCCAAGCAAACTATTACGAATGATATGTATGCACTATTGAAACGCAGTGTTCATAATCAAAAATGTTATAATCCAGGTCTAATGGCTTCAGTTGCAGGTACCACGATGAGGAGGGGCACTGTTAAAATGGAGTGTGTTGAGAACAGCTCCAAGGTAGAAGGAAGTTGTTAGAGTGCTTAAAACTGAAGAAGCAAATACTCTTAAGGATGTGTTAGAAATGTCAAAACACTTGTGGGGCTGCTCTTTGTGGTAAAAAGTGACCAGTAGATGGAAGGATTTGGGGAGGCAGAAAACAAAATTAGAGGGTAGTCAGCTCTTAATTTCTCTCTAGAGGTATTAAACAGGAACCATACATTGGGAATGGCAAGGAAAGGGCTGACATACAGGATCCAGACAAACTAGATGACCTTGGCAATCACTTCCAACCTTTGCATTTCTAACTAGTTCATATGTCTGTGCAACAGCTAATTGAGTTCCTGATTTAATGAATGACCTAGTCTGGATAACTTTCAATGACAAAGTTCTCCGTCTTCTGCAGATTTTAAACAGGGTGTAAATTGTCTTGTTTTTGTTTTTAAGTTGAAACAAGCATTTGTCCTTCCCAGCCATATAGTGTTGATTTGTTGACTCAAATTTCCATGAACGAATTTGTCTCCAGTATTTTATATATATATGACTTCAAGTCTCAAGGACAAAATTGTTCTTATATTAAAAGACAGCAGTAATCCTGAATCGAGAACAATGTCCATGACATTTCTTAAAATTTCCCCTTTGGTCTAAGGAGGTACTCACCGTTTTGGTGAGATACTCTTTTAAGGAGGTACTTAAAAAGAGGTACTCACCCTTTTGGAGGTACTCACCCTTTTAACTGACTTGCCCTTTCAAGGAGGTACTCACCCTTTTGGCTGACACTATCACAGCAAAGCAGGCGATAATTGTGAGGCCAATCATTATGTAACAAGCTTTCACTCGAGCTTTGTTTCTTGCAGTGACTATCATTTCTGGCCTAAACGAAGATGTGATTTTGTTAAACATGTAAAAGTAATATGTTTTTCTGACAGGCATGATAGATAATTTGCCTTGTAAACATTCCAAAAAATTCCCTGAATGCAAACTGCATTCAGGGAAGACATTGAAATGCTCGCTGGTTATTTTTACCAATTTCAAATTAACAAGTATTTATTTAGATCTTAAACTAATGTTAACCATTATGAAACCACTGTATAGAATATTAGTTTCTAATTCCGTAAAATATAACTACTAAAGATGCTAACTTGCTCTCCATTGTTTTTATTCACTAAGTTGGATAAAGGAAGAGTTAAAGCATATTTAGCCTCTTTGTTAAGTAGGCTTTGTTTTCCATTTGAACAGTTTTTTTTTTTAAACTCATTTTTATCACTTTGTTTTTTTCACTGGCCTCCCAGTCTCTTGTCCCTTCACATGCTACCCCAAAAAGACACTATTATCCAGTTCGTGAGAATGTCTGTTAGAAAAATATTTCCTTCATGGCTTTTGCAATAATTTTTTTTAAAAAGTGATCAAAATCACAATAATTTGCCAAAGAAAAAGATAAAAGAGACCTTCATTTTCATGTTATTATTATTCTGAAATTTGATATACTTAAATTTTAGATATTCTTATTCATTCATAGTTTTATGCATGTTGTCCAAGATTTTAATAATGCTACTTACAAAGTAGTGATACAAAAGCCATCATGCCTGTGGGACTTTTACGTTGAAAGAAACTTTAACAATTTTCAATAATATGAAGTAGCAGTTTATAAATATGCATAAAGAATTTCATTCATAAGAATATATTCATTGGCAGTCTTTCCTATCTATGTGAAGTTTAAATAGAGTGTAGTTACATTGAAAAAAAAAATCCAGAAAGACGAAGTTGCATTTTCTTTTAAAAATAGAAAACTTTTTAACTTTTCCACTGGTTGAAAGACTGTAGAAAACTCCTATGTAGCCTACTTTCTTTAGATTTTAGGCAGAATGATGTAAGTTTTAAGATGTTAGTTGCAAACAGGTCCAATTAGTGAGTATGGAGAAATTATTAGATTATATTTGCTGCTAACTTTTGTTCCAGATGGAACCTAGAAGCTCTGATCTTTTTTACCCAGTCATTTGGCTTTAATCTATTATAACAAATTAGTTTAGCACTGAGAAAAATAAGACAAAGTACAGTTATTATTAAACATAATTAGTGTATGATACAAAAATTATAGGTCACTTGTTCATTATATGTCCATTAAAAGGTAAAAGCTGTTCACATTGTAAGTGTGACACTTAGTTTAATAGGAATCTCTCTCTTAAATAGTAATGCTTAAAAAATTATAGAAAAATAATAAAATGAAAAATACTCAAATACTTTTTGTTTCCAATGCAAAACTGCAATGCTTTTTATAGGCATCTTGTTCTTAGTGAAGTGTTCCTGCTTATAATACATCTTTTGACTATGATCTTGGGGAAATTAAATTATTTCTGTAAAATGAGTCTGTTCACACATACAGCTATGTTAAATACAATACTGGGCATAGGTTTTCTCGACAAACAATATACAATAATGTTGGTTCTTTACACCCTTGATTACTTGGTTAGGCCACTAGAAATAAAAATTCAAACCAATTGAGGGTAGTGGCTTATTTATTTTAATTATTTTTTACTTTTGTTTGGCATTTAATGTATTCAATTTTCAGGCATCAATTACAATTTGATAAACAGAGCTTATGATGATAAAGACTTTTGTGAGGCTAAGTTTTGCTTTCAGCTAAGTCTGTAGTTTGGAGTGTATAGATCTCGAGGAAATGTAATCTTAGAAAGTGCCTCTGTAGTTTAACAAATACTGAAAACGGATTCAAATGCAATGTTATTTCAAATTCCATGTTCATTTCTCATTTAGTGACTTGCTCCAATAAAAGAACGAAAATGCTTCAGAATTCATTATTGAATGTACATTTCCCGCCATGTTCTCCCACCCCACCCCCATCTATCTGAGATGTTTTGCTAACTGGTAAACTGCAATTGTTTATAAACAATAACATTGCAGGCACCATGTGAAAAACAGAAATATAGGCCCAGTTTCCATTATCCATTTTAATAGGCATTCATTACATTGTACAAATACACAGAATCTCTAAAACCCTTCTTTCACGTTATGGCTTTAGTATTTTTTTTTAAAGGTAGACTTAAAAAGTAGTAGATTGATTTTATTCTTAGTTTCTGTCCCTCTCTTTTTTACCCAATCCCTTGTAAAAATGCTGCAAAGGTTTTTGGGCTTGGCAGAAACAGAAGCTTTGGAAAGATTTTTTTACAGGTTACATTTACTTATTATTAGCATTTATTTTACAGGTTACATTACTCTAGAGGGGGAGTTATTAGCTTGGGTTTTATCTTCTGTCTTGGTGGGTTTAGCATGCTGAAGAGGCCCATGGTGCTGACACTCCCGCGCGTCCCACCCTGAGTAAACCCGGAGCCTAGAGGGCTGCAGAAACGCGTCCGCCAGGCGCCTCCTGCCCCAGAAGACGAGGCCGCATGGATGCGGCTTTTTTTCCAGAGACCCTGCCCCGCCCCGCCGCCCCGCAAGCCAAGATCAGGGAAACCCTTCCTTGGGTGGGGTAGGGGGGCGCCCCCGGCCAAAGCCTGGATTGCCGCCTGGCGTCCCTGCAGCCATCCGGATGCTCGCGAGGACCGTGGCCTGTTTGGTACAAGAGCCCCACTGCCTCCCCGTTCGGGGCTTGCTGGGGACCGGCAATCTGGGCGATGCTGGAAGTGTCCCCTGAGCCTCTCCGTTTTCACCCACCTTCTGCAATCTCCCTGAAAGCTTAGTTGACTCTTGACACACCGCACTGGAGGCGGGGTGTGTGTAGGTAAACTCCGTGTGTGGTGGATGTTATTGCTAAGTGTTGGCACTGCGGCCGCTTTCGCTTCTAGGTGGCCGCAGTCGGAAGGTGGGTGACCCCGCACCCTTGCGGCCGGGGACCGACTCCCTTTCGCGCGGCGCTCGCCACACTTACGGGATCCAAGGCGGGATCTCCTCCATCGATTTGAAACGTCCGGTCCACAGCAGGATTTTCTTGTCGAACTGCGAAGGCCGGCGCTGCGCGGGAACTCGGTGAATCTCCCCTGCAGCGAAAGCAACCCAGATGGACGAGGGAACTGACTGACTGGCACGGAGGATCAGCGCGCCCTCAATCCGACTCCCGGGCCGGCCCCTCGCTGCCCTCCCGCAACCTCCCCGCTCCCAGGACCTCCCCGTCCGAGCCTTGGCTCACCGTGACCTTGGGGCCCAGAATTGCTGGGGGCCCCGCCGCTGGAGTAGCTGGGGAGACCCCGGGTTGGAAGAGCCTGTGCGGGCAGCCGCGTGGCCTCGAGAGACCCCCCGGGGCCGCAGCGGACTGTTAGCCCGCGGCCGAGGCGCAGTAGGCTCCCGACTGCCCTGAGCATGCTGCCCGCTTGTCCCGCGCCACACCCGCACCTCCGGACCCAGCCACAGGCGTTCTCCCCGCAGCTCTCCTTGTCCCGCCCTGCAGCGCCCCGGAGAGCCTGGGACGTGCAGCTGGAACCCCTGGCGCTCGCACACTCAGTTCGCTGTCCCCGTCTCCGCCCCCGGCCAGCGACCCGGGATCAGGGCGTCAAGCCCCTAGGGGCTGGTTCCTCAGGAAGTCAGCCTGCCTCCGTTTGAAACAGGCTCACCACCGCCTGAGACAGTGCGTGCAGCTCCTTTTGAATTCTTTGTATTGAGTAGAAATGTGTTTCCGCTAGGCGTTTAGCCTTTGAGTTCATCGTTTGTTCCCCAGGAGACTAAATCTAAATCCTCTCCTCCAGGAAGAGACAGCAATCCTCCAAGTGCAGGAAACTGAAGACATTTCCCAGTAAGTGTAAGGGCACTCCACGAACTTCCGGATGAGATTTCTTGAAGTTAGCTCCTCACTTCATCGTCTCCCACCCCCATACCTTTTCTTTCCTATGGAAAACAACCTCAGTTCCTCCAACTGTCTTTCTCTATCTTCTTCTTTTCAGAGACAGCCGCTGGCTCTGTCACTCAGGCTGGAGTGCAGTGGCATGCTAATAGCTCACTGTAACCTCGAACTCCCGGACTCAAGTAGTCCTACCGCCTTAGGCTCCAGAGTAGCTGGGGCTTTGGTCGTGCGCCACCAAGCTCCACTATTTTTTTTTTTTTTTTTTAAGAGATAGGATCTCACTATGTTGCCCAGACTGTTCTCCAACTCCTGGTCTCAAGCTATCCGCTGGACTCTGCCTCCCAAAGCACCGGGATTACCGGCATGAGCCGCCATGCCAGCCTCCTACCTCTTCATCTCTTAACCCACAAACTCTCCACACTCTCTTCAATATGTGCCTTTCTTCTGTCACCTTCCACCATCTCCTCTACGCTACAAGGTAAAAGAATCTATTATTTTCAGGCATTGAATGGTAACAGGGATTCAGATTCAATGATGGGAGAGAAGCGTTGTACAAGCAATTTACTGATCTTGTTCCACAGACAACAGACCTCCTGCCAAGTCAAAGTGCTCATCAGCCCAGCACCAGGCCCAGCTCACCCTCCTCTCCTGTCACTGCCTGTGAGGTTCCCTCCTTATCTAGACACTGCTTTACCCTTGTTGGATTTCTAGATATTTTTCTTCCTAACTAGACTGTCAGGCTCTTGAAGGCAATAACTTTTCTGTAACTGCCAGCCCAGTTTTTTTTTTCTTTTTACATAACACTGTTAAACAAAAAAGGAGGGGTTAATAGCTCTGTGAAGACATGCATTTAGAGGAGCGCTTGCAGAGGGACCATGGGCTTTGCCTTCACACCTAAGTTTAAATCCCAGATTTGTGACTTAAAAGTTGCACAATCGTGAGCAGTAAATCATTTAAGTTATAAGGCTTGGTCTCTTTTGTAAAACCAGAATTCCTATCTTTTAGATTTATTCATGCAATGACTACCAATAACCAACTATGTGCCGGCTACTTCTCAGAGCTGAGGATAGAGCAGTGATAACATCAGGTAAGGATGAAGAAAAATAAAACCAGGTGAAAAAAAATAAGCAGGAGTAGAGTGAGAAGATATTAGAAAGCATGGTTAGCAAAGTCCCTCTAAATGTCCCTGGTGTGTAATAATACTTCAGAAAATAATGGTTTCTTTCCCTTCACATTGTTTAGTCCCAAAACACAAGGGTATTTTAACTTATGATATCTCCTCTGGGGAACTAGGAGCTCCCTGACCTTCAGGATTTATTATTATATTCCCAAGATATAGCTGAAAACTTGGCACTTAGTAGATATTTAATAAGTATTTGTTAAATAAATGAATAGATGAATACAAGTCTTCAAAAACAGAATAGTCTGCACCTAGGCTAGTTTAAGAAAAGACGCGGCCAGGCACGGTGGCTCACGCCTGTAATCCCAGCACTTTGGGAGGCCGAGGCGGGAGGATCATGAGGTCAGGAGATCGAGACCATCCTGGCTAACACAGAAAAATCCCATCTCTACTGATAAAAAAATAAAATAAAATAAATAAAAATTAGCCTAGGCGTGGTGGCAGGTGCCTGTAGTCAGGCTACTTGGGAGGCTGAGGCAGGAGAGTGGTGTGAACTGGGGAGGCAGAGCTTGCAGTGAGCCAAGATCACACAACTGCACTTCAGCCTGGGCTACAGAGCGAGACTCGGTCTCAAAAAAAAAAAAAAAAAAAAAGACTGAGATGCTTGAGGACAATCTATGTCCTTGTAAGCTTCATATGTCCAGTGTATCATGTTCCTTACCACATGGCAGTCTCCAAATAAATATTTATAAAATTCAACTGAATGAATTCCTGCCTGAGAAAGTATGTTGCCATAGCTAATATTGTTCTTCCATTATTAAATGTGTTTTTTTCTATTAGTATTTTATTTGTCTTCACATCACTGAGAGGGAGTATCCATAGAGCTAGAGAAAGCCACCTCTGAGAAACAACCAATTGTTAATAATTCACTAAGAAATATTAAACAAGGGAAATATGTTTATTTCCCTGGAGGGAATCAAATGTCATACATACACACAAGGTTTCTATTTCGAGCTTCTCCAGTATTGCAGAACTACAGGTCAACAGAATAAGCTCAAGTCATGAGAGAAAGAACAATTTGCTGTTCTCTGTCCCTGACAGGATTAAAATATCACTATTTGGCAGTGGTCTTCATAAAATAAATTGCTTAAAGCTGCATTAGAGATTTTTTTCAGTTCTATAATTAGAACAAATTTAAAAAAATTTGAATAAACTTTTAATATAATAATGCATGAATTATATTCCTTTATTTCTTTTTCTAATGAGGACAGCACATTTTTATTTTATTTATTTTATTTTTCGAGATGGAGTTTCCCTCTGTTGCCCAGGCTGGAGTGCCGTGGTGTGATCTCGGCTCACTGCAACCTCTGCCTCCTGGGTTCAAGTGATTCTCCTGCTTCAGCCTACCACTAAATGGGATTACAGGCGCCTGCCACCACACCCGGCTAATTTTTGTTGTTTTTTAGCAGAGACAGGGTTTCACCATGTTGGCCAGGCTGGTCTCGAACTCCTGACCTCAGGTGATCTGCTTGCCTCTGCCTCCCGAAGTGCTGGGGTTACAGGCATGAGCCACCATGCCTAGCCAGCACATTTATTCACTAAAAAAATATTGATTGAGTGCTTCCTATGTGCTGGATACTGTTTTATTCCTGAGGTTATAGCAGGTAACCAAACAAAAATCTCTGTCCATTACAGAGCTTATTAATCCATGTGGTTTTAGTTTACTCACTCTGTTCTATATTATTTTTCATTTCAAAGGTTCATGTAATTTGCAGTTTGTTTGAACATATGATTGTCAGTATTGTTCCTTCAAGCCTTGTTTTTGATTAGAATGGCTCACGTGTTCATTTTCTATAGCTAATTTAGTTACTTCTTAAGATACACGGTTATAACTAGGACTAGATTTTAAATAAAGTAATTCCATAAACACTGGAGAGTGTGGGTAATTTTTTTTTTCTTAATTGGAAACTGTGTGCTTCTTGCTGGACTAAGGCAGAGGATGCAGAGATAAAGCTGTAGTGCTGCTCCTGAGGAGTTCTCAGTCTATCTGGGATGAGGTTCCCTCATCAGGAAATGACTTGCTCCCAAAGGAAGGCCTGAGCGGGACTTTAACTAACTTGTTTTTCAATGCCCTGCTAGTCTTTCTAGAGGGAAAGTGCTAAAGTGACAGTTTATCTCTAGACTCAGCTCGCAGGGGTTTCCAGTGCTTGGGGTAACCTTATTGAGTGGGTGGTCCAAATGACGGCCTGATTGTTCATTAGGCACGAAGCATATGCTTAGGACACTAACAACAGAAAAGGCACCGAAAACATGAGGGAGCGTTTTAAAAATTATTCTGAAATTTAGAATTAAAACAACAACAACAACAACAAAAACCAAAACAAACAAAGCAAAACCAAACAAACCTCATAGGAGCACCAGAAATGTGTAAAGTGTCCTCACACTTGTTTTCTGAGTTGATGAAGGCCGTAGCATTTTCAGCACTGAGGATGCCAAAGGTCTTAATTTGGCCTAGGTTCTTAGGGTCAGAGCTGATGATAGCATCAGAACTTATTCTAGTTGTGATCTTTTTTTTAAAAAAACAACCATAAATCAGATCATCTATTTATCCTGACAAAACATTCCAGTGGTTCCAAGCACATTGTGCTTAGAATAAAATGGAAACTCTTTACCAGGGTCTATAGGGCCCTGTATGACTCGGACCCTGCCTACCTTTTCAAGCTCAACTCCAGCCACTCTCTCTTTTCTATATGGTCCAGTCACACAGGTCTCCTTTGACTTTCTCAAATGGGGAAAGCTTGCTATCATGTCAGGGTGTTTTCATTTCCTTTCATCTCACATGCTCACCTCTTCCTCATTTTTTTTTTTTTGAGATGGAGTCTCGCTCTGTTGCCCAGGCTGCAGTGCAGTGGCGTAGTCTCGGCTCACTGCAACCTCTGCCTTCCAGGTTCAAACAATCCTCCTGCGTCAGCCTCCCGTGTAGCTGGGACTACAGGTGCGCGCCACCACGCCCAGCTAATTTTTGTATTTTTAGTAGAGACGGAGTTTCACTATGTTGGCCAGGATGGTCTCAATCTCCTGATCTCGTGATCCACCCACCTCCGCCTCCCAAAGTGCTGGGATTACAGGCATGTGCCACCACACCCGGCCATCTTCCTCATTTTTTAGGTCTCAGTATAGCTGTCACCACCTCCTAGAGGCCTTTCCTGTCCAAGCTAGCGAAAGTTGCCCTACCCCTCCTCCCACCTTCTATTTCATTACCATGTTTTCTCCTTGGCAATTGCCAATCTCTGTGTGTTTGCATACATGCTTTGTCTCGGAATGCAATCTCCATGACCAGGGGAACCCTGATGGTCTCGGGGCGTCACTATATGATGGTCAGGATATAGCACAGTACCTAGCACACTTACAGATTCTCAAATATGTATTGGATAAAGGAATGGATGGATGACAGATATTGCCTGATCTCATTCCAACAGAGCTCTCAAAAAAGAAGCATATTTTAAATTGTGTCCATTTTTGTCTTTTCCTGTTTATACCTCAGCTCTTGGTGGTCTGGCTTTTTACCCTGTAGTTCTGCTCAAAATGAGATGTCAAGCAAGACCAATGAGCTCTACTTACCTTACAGGCCTTCATGTTACTCCTCTTGATTCCCAGTTTTACTTTTGTAGTTCAGTCTTTTATTATCTCTCAACAATCCTATTATAATGACCTCCAAAGTATTTTCCCCACTGCTGGTTAATTCTTTCTCCAATCCTTCCTTTGCATAGCCTACAGAGAGCTTTCTAAAACATGGTTGTAATCACACAAAACTTTCATGGTGCCAAGCTCTTCCCTATTCTTTCTCTAACCCTTACTCTCAAATCTCTATCCACAGAATACAAAAACAGCCCTGAGGCCAGGCATAGGGGCTCACACCTGTAATCCCAACACTTTGAGAGGCCGAGGCAGGAAGACTGCTTGAGCCCAGGAGTTCCAGACCAGCCTAGGCGATATAATGAGACCTCGTCTCTACACAAAATTAAAAAATAAGCTGGGCATGGCGGTGCATGCCTGTAGTCCCAGCTACTCAGGAGGCTGAGGTGGGGGGATTGCTTGAGCCTGGGAGGCAGAGGTTGCAGTGAGCCAAGATCGCACCACTCCACTCTAGCCTGGGTGACAGAGTGAGACCCTGTCTCAACAAAACAAAACAAAACAAAACAAAACAAAACAGAAAAACAGCCCTGAAAAAAATCACAATGATTCTGGGAGGGTTCTTCCAAAGTCTGCTTTGATACTTTGCATGGTCTGATTCAAATTCTCTGTCCTTGTTATATCCCCAGACACAAAATATCACTAACCACAGGAAGGTAGGTCACATTTAATTACTCTGTGGTACTAATAGTGATGTACAGCAGCTATCAACTAACATAACAATTTAGTTCTGGCTTGGAGGGCTGGGGTAAAAATTGTGTGTGTGACCAGTGCTCACTAGGGGATGACTGAGTTGGTTGAGTTGCTTGTTGTCCCATGGTTTTAAACATTAGTCTGAGAAATACATTCAGGAGAAAGGAGGTTTGATTAACTACTCCTGCAGATAAGAACTGTTCAAAGCCTTTCATATTTTCAATAATACAAAGCTTTTGTTTTAGAAGTTGCAAATCTGAAATACATGCACATTGGAACAGGACAGCAAAAAAGCATAAGTCCATTTGCAAGGGCTATGTCACTCCCATTCTTTAGCAGAAAGGTTATGTTTGTCTAGTTATGTAGTCTAGTTCAGTAGCTATCAAGACTCTCTTATATATATCAGATTGTGTGCAATCCCTAATCACTTTATGGTGAAGCAGCCTCTGGACTCAATGATTAATTTCAAACTCTTAAGCTCTGAGTAACAATTTTACATGACAAAGTTAGCATTTTACCATTCCAAGAAAGTAAATCTGCTACAGGCTTTCCACCCTTAATCCACAATAATGACTACATGGTTCAAATCTGCATGCTTGAATAGAATTTTCTTTTTCTCTTTTCTTTGAGATGGAGTCTTGCCCTTGTTGCCCGGGCTGGAGTGCAGTGGCGCAATGTCAGCTCACTGCAACCTCTGCCTCCCAGATTCAAGCGATTCTCCTGCCTCGGCCTCCCAAGTAGCTGGGATTACAGGCATGCGCCACCACGCCTGGCTAATTTTTTTTTTTTTTTTTTTTTTTTTTTTAGTAGAGACGGGGTTTCTCCATCTTGGTCAGGCTGGTGTTGAATTCCCGACCTCAGGTGATCCACCTGCCTAAGCCTCCCAAAGTGCTGTGATTACAGGTGTGAGCCACCACGCCCCACCTGGATAGAATTTTCTGATGACTTGCTAGTGCTTCTCCAGCTCCTTCTTCATCCTATACCACCCCCTCATAAACATAGGTGTAAGCAAAATTAATCACACTCATAATAGATACACAATGTAATTTCCTACCTATGTAGTTACAGTAAAAGAATGGTTGTTCTCTCCTAATCACCATGAATGATGCCACCTCAGATTATCTTAAGACAACTACCCCTTATCCTACATGCATTGGTATAATTCCTCTTTAATTACTGTAAACCACTTGGCTCTCTCTTGGATTATAAGGCCATGTTCTCTTCGAAATTGGAAACCAACCTATTTGAACATTCTGCCTATTCAGGGGTAAAAATCAGCTCATCAAAATAATTTTTTTTCCTGTTCCAAATCTTTTTATTTGAGACTACTCTTACTGATTTCCAATTTGCAGTGTAACTTTTTTTCTTGTTATACCACTATCTACAAATACTAACTTAATAGTTTATCATCATGATAACTAAAATTTACCATAAAATTTGTTAAAGATAATTGGCAAGGAACTGTTACCAAAAATCATTTAATTATCAGTGCTCTCTAACAAGACCTCTGTGCTGGGTTAAAGTACCAAAATTTAGGGAAGTTTTTCAAAATTGAAACTGGGTAACGTAAGGTACAGAATGTTTTAGGGATTAAAAATCAGCTATTATATTTTGCTCATTCAAATGCAAAGTGTCAAACGTTTACTCTCAGAGGCCTAGCACTGTACGTATCTAGCCAAAAATCTATCTATACTATGCTATCCAAAAATCAAACCCTAAACATCGAAACAGCTGCCTCCTTGAATATATACTTAATTATTTTTGGAATGTCAGTGTCTACTTTGACTACATAATAACTCCAAAGAGAAATAATTCATGGCACCTACAGAATGAGGTGTATTAATTCAATAATGAAGCTCTGCTAAAATCATGCAAAAATTTTTGATGGTGATGGAAACTCTTGTACTTCAGCATCTTTATTTCTATTACTACCATTATGTTCTGAATTTGAAGTGTTTCCAACGTTTTTCTAATAGTCACCTAAAACCTTCAAAGCTAGTTCCTAAAAAGCTAGACTGCTCTAAAAGACTCCTTAAAGAAGTGTTTGAAGCACTTGCTAGTTGTATAAGTGCTTTATTTAAAAATTGAATTGTAAGGTCGCTTTTATATATGCTATCATAATTGCTTTCATAAAATAAATTTAGTTATGTATAAGTGAAAAATGTCATGCCTCGTAGAGTAATTGGTTGCATTAAGTACAAGATGAATCTCTATCACAATGTACAAATGCACAAAAACATACAAAGAGTATACAAAGGAGAAAAATATAAAATTTTAGGGAAAGACTAAAATGTAAATTACATAATGAAATACATTAAAAATGTTAGTAGTAGTCACTAAATACAAACTATGGCTATTATAATAATTGTAGAATATCAGGCTATATGAGGAGGCTCAATAAATGACACCTCTGTTTCCCGTCAATTTTAAAGCAGTTGAGATATAAAAGAATAGTCTGCTAATAGCAAAGCAAAGTTTACCTTTATTATTCATAAAGTTGATGGAAAGATATGGCATCTGCAGTCAAGTAGCCTTCCTAGTACTGAGCCCTAGAATGACATTGACTGACTTATGAAGTCCTAGACTACTTGGACCTGCAGAACCCCCAACCATGCCAGAGTCTACTTTATGAAATGAATGGCATAAGGAATAGACCAGAATGTGTCATTCCTCTTTGCAGGCAGCAAGATTCATAGAAGGGACTGGGCCAAGTAGGCTCAGTTTTGTTTTCTTCCCTCAACTTCAACAATCACTAGGAGACTTCCCTAGGGTGAGATCACAATGTTCTAACATTGTTTTCATTATTCAACAAATGTTTCTAACAAATGTTTTCATTATTCAACAATGTCTTTGAAATGTATCTACATTACTACTGTTGCACTAATACATTCATTTTACATGCTCTGTAGTCTCCTATTTTTTTATACATTGCTTGCCTATTCTGTTTTTCAATTTTTTACTATTGTAAAAGATGTTTCAATGAGCATTCTTGACAAATTTCATCGGGTACATGTGCAATAGTTTGTTCTGGGGTATTTACCTAGAAGTGGAATTTCTGAATGGAAGTGAATGAAAATCTTTATTGTATTCATTATAGATGAAAAGTAGGACTTGATAGAGCATGACAATAAAGCAACTTTATTCTCCTAACTCCCCTGCACCCACTCCTCATGCTATTCCTTAAAGTCCATTCTGTGGACTATTTGTTCTCTGCCGCTTGGATGAAATATTTTGCAGGTTTTAAACATTTTAGTACTTTTAGAATCCATTAGTCATTTTTAGTGATAAGAACAATCTCCATTATCCCTGCCTACTCATAAATGGGGAAAAAAGAATAATCTCCATTTTTAGAAATTAAATATCTAAATCAGTCCAATACTAGATGTTATGAAGCTTATTTATTTAAATTAAAAATATGTATTTATCTCTTCTCCTTTTTACCTTTCTAAAAAATTTATTTCAATAGTTTTTGGGAAACAGGTGGTGTTTGGTTACATGGAAAAGTTTTTTAGTGGTGATTGCTGAGATTTTTGTGCACCCGTCACCCAAGCACTGTACACTGTAGCACATGTGTAGTCTTTTATCCATCAGCTCCTCCCAATCTTCCTCCTGAGTCTCCAAAGTCCATTATGTCATTCTCATGCCTTTGTGTCCTCATAGCTTAGCTTCCACTTATGAGTGAGAACATGCAATATTTGGTTTACCATTCCTGAGTTCCTTTATTTAGAGTAATGGTCTCCAGCTCCATCCAGGTTGCTGTGAGTGCCATTATTCCTTCCTTTTTATGGCTGAGCAGTATTACATGGTATATATATATACACTATACATATATATTTTTTAAAAAAACATTTTCTTTATGTTGATTGATGGGCGTTTAGGCCAGTTCCACATTTTTGCAATTGCCAATTGTTCTGCTATAAACATGTATGTGCAAATATCTTTTCCATATAATGACTACTTATCCTCTGGGTAGATACCCAGTAGTGGGACTGGATCAAATGGTAGTTCTATTTTTAGTTCTTTAAGGAATCTCCATCCTGTTTTCCACTGTAGTTGTACTAGTTTACATTCTCACCAGTAGTGTAAAAGTGTTCCCCTTTCACCATGTCCACACCAACATCTATTATTTTTTGACTTTTAAATTATGGTCATTCTTGCAGGAGTAAGGTGGTATCTCATTGTGGCTTTAATATGCATTTCCCTGACAACTAGTGATACTGAGCATTTAAAAAATATATTTGTTGGCCATTTGTATAACTTCTTTTGAGACTTTTCTGTTCAAGTCCTTTGCCCACTTTTTGTTGAGATTTTTTTTTCTTGCTGATCTGTTAGACAAATCAAACACCAGGGTTTGATTTAGCTCGGAAGCTCTAGCATTTCACATAATTTCCTTCCATGAAGGCCATAGCTATGATCAGCATGGAGCAACTGACGCTTTGTTCCAGGAAACTAACTTTATATGATGCATACATTTCGAATGAAGAGTTTTAAAGACTTTGAAATTGTAATTTTTATTTCATTTATATGTTGAAAATGCAAGTATATCTTTAGCATCAAAGAAACACTTGAATTTAGTACTGAATACAAAGAGTTAAGCTGGGAAAATCAGATGACATTTAGTGTTTATTATAACAACCAGTGAGCCGGGACACACATTATGAAAGATACTTGAAATGCTGAAATAATTTTTCTTGTTGCTTGTACCAGGGGTTGAATATTGTAACACTGGAAAATGTTTAATGAATGAATAAGTAGTGAAAAAGTTAAGAATATTTAATGATTTTTTTTTTTTTTTGAGACGAAATCTCGCTCTGTTGCCCAGGCTGGAGTGCAGTGGCTCACTCTTGGCTCACTGCAAGCTCCGCCTCCGGGTTCACGCCATTCTGCTTGCCTCAGCCTCCCGAGTAGCTGGGACTATAGGCGCCCGCCACCACGCCTGGCTAATTTTTTTTTTTTTTTTTTGTATTTTTAGTGGAGATGGGGTTTCACTGCGTTAGTCAGGATGGTCTTGATCTGATCTCGTGATCCGCCAGCCTTGGCCTCCCAAAGTGCTGGGATTACAGGCGTGAGGCTTGGCACCCGGCAATGATGATTTTATTCATATGCATTATAATATTTGGAAGAAAGGACAATTTTTTTTTTTTTTTTTTTTGAGACAGGGTCTTGTTCTGTCTTCCAGGCTGGAGTGCAATGGTGCCATCTCGGCTCACTACAACCTCCGCCTCCCGGGTTCAAGCGATTCTCTTGCCCTCAGCCTCCCAAGTAGCTGGTACTACAGAGACCCGCCACCGCGCCCGGCTAATTTTTGTAGTTTTAGTAGAGACGGGGTTTCGCCATTTGGGGCAGGCTGGTCTCGAACTCCTGACCTCAGGTGATCCATCCGCCTCGGCTTCCCAAAGTACTGCGATTCCCAAAGTGCCACGCCGGGCCGTAAAACATATTTTTTAGTTTTATTGCCTGTATTCTTCAGTATTGCAATAAACGGAAACATCGATATTAGTGCTTATCACGAAATTGTTCTATAAATACTCCGTGAGGGTCTTAGTTTCAATTGCACTGTTCTGTCCATAAATAAAAAGTAAAAATATAATTGTCCACAAGGTGGCAGCAGTATCTTCAACTCGTTCTTTAAATAACCAAAGAATGGGGCATTTTTCTAAGTTCCTGGAGTCGTCCTCCCACTGCCCTCAACTATCTCACAGTCTGTATTCTGTAGCTCAAATATATATTTTTTCTTTCTGTCCTTTTTCTTTATCTTTTGGTTGTTAAAAAGTCTAAATATGGGCTATTCTCAAGCGTCGGAAGGAAAAGTGAGGCAATTAGAGTCATTTTGCCTATGTCTGACATGCCTGGAATCCAATTAAGAGTTTAAAGTCACTCACACAAAAGTTAATCTAATAACATTCTACGATAGTCTTTTCACTAAAAATATACATGGTTTCAGGCATGTGTTTTTTCATGACTCTTCTCAGCCTCCAGACAATGGCAACTGGCATTCCATTTACTAGAAAGTGATTGTGCTTTTAGGACATCCAGTTCACATTTATTATATTTCTAGTGTAATTAGTGGCAATACAGCTTTAAGTTGACCAGGAACAGCTTGTTCTTGTCATATGTGCAATTTCAATAGATCCCATTAGGTTTAAAATATATATTGTTAAATAACATTACAGGTAGTATAAAATTATCTCATATTCCCACATTCTGAAGACAAACTATTTTCTATTTCTCTATGCTTCTTTAGAATCCTTACCCACATTTATACAGAGTTCTGTTTTTCCTCTTTATCCCACATATAATCATTCCTAATGGAGAGTTCTAGAGTACCCATAACATTTTGAAATTTTCACTTATTATTTCATAAACATTTCAATTTTGCAGCATAATCTTTATTTTTGTAAATGGTGTCTTAATATTGTGTTATAAAGATATAGTTCATTTTATTTCTATGGTGGACACTTACGTTGTTTTTTATTCTACGTGTTGCAATTAATTACAGTATGGATGATGTTCTGGGTGGGTTTCAGTTCAGATATTTTGTTTAATTCTGACTATAAATACTCTAATATTTGTCAAAGCATGTGTCCTGAATTTGATTTGGAATTCCCACCACCTGCAAAGAACTATGTAAACGTGTGTGTGTGTGTGTGTGTGTGTGTGTGTGTGTGTGTGTGTGTGTGAGAATGCCAACAATTTTACTCTGGGATGTTGACTTAAGGAAACAGTTCAAATGAAAAAAGTATCTGAGTAATACAATGTTTCTTTATACTTTAAATTCTGGGAATATCAGCATCTCTTTGTTATGTGTGACTACTGCTTTTTTTTTTTTTTTTCTTTTGGTGTTTTTTTTCTCCTTCTCCTTTTCCTTCTCCTTTTTCTTCCTCTTCTTCTTCCTCTTTTTTTTTTTTTTTAATAACAGGATTTCCTTCTATCACCCAAGCTGGAGTGCAGTGGCCTGATTTTGGCTCACTGCAACCTTCACCTTCAGGCTTAAGTGATCCTCCCACCTCAGACTCTAGAGTAGTTGGACCACAGTTGTGTGCCGTCACACTTGGCTAATTTTTGTATGCTTTTTGGTAGAGGCCAGGCTGGTCTTGAACTCCTGACCTCAGGTGATCCGCCCACGTCGGCCTCCCAAAGTGTTGGGTTTACAGGCGTAAGCCACTGTACTCAGTGTTCTTTTAGGATTTCTGTTTCCAAATAATTGACATGGTGTTCATTTGGTGTGTAAATTTTAGATCTAAATCAATCTTTTCCATATTGTAGTATAAATGCCCCTTTCTATTTATTAAGTAATGTTCATTTCCTGAAATCATGTGATTCTTATTTTGTCAGATATTTAGATATAAAACATAAATGAATATATTTGGATTTTAAAAATCCCATTTTATTTATATTTATTTTTGTATCAATATTGCATCATCTAATTATTGTTACTTTATCTGGAGGGACTTGTGCTTCCTGACATTTCTTCCACCTTTATTATTTTTTAGAATATTCCTTAGCATGTATTTTTCTATTTTCATTATATAAAGTATTTTAAAAAATGATTTTCATTGTGATTACACTAAATCAGTAAATGGACAGGTTAAGAAATGACATTTTATTTACATTTTTATTCTGAAATAAAACATGTTCATTGTAAGGAAAATTGAAATAAAAATGAAATATAGAAAGAGAAAGTCTACTCAATCATTCGCTCTTTCTTTTTTTTTGAGACGAAGTCTCGCTCTTGTCCCCCAGGCTGGAGTGCAATGGCGCGATCTTGGCTCACTGCAACCTCTGCCTTCCTGGTTCAAGTTATTCTCCTGCCTCAGCCTCCCGAGTAGCTGGGATTACAGGCACATGCCACCACGCCCGGCTAATTTTGTTTGTATTTTTAGTAGAGACGGGGGTCTCACCATGTTGGGCAGGCTGGCCTCGAACTCCTGACCTCAGGTGAGCCACCCATCTTAGCTTCCTAAAGTGCTGGGGTCACAGGCCTGAGCCAACGTGCCTGGCCAATCATTCACTCTTTAAGGGAAACCAGCATTATCAGTTAGATACATGTCTTTCCACTCTTTACATATATCATACATGTGAAAATTTTGCTATTCTGCTAATATCTACTCATATAAGCTTATCTCACTTTTTAAAATGGCTGAGCAGTCTTTTCAATAAAATGAATCATAGCTTATATAATTCATTCTTTATGGATATTTGTTGTTGAAATTTTTGAAATGTTAAGAATTATTACAAAGAGCCTCCTGTAAATAAATATATCTTTGTGTAGTTGAGAATTTGTTTCTGAGGTCTAAATTTCTAACAGTGGATTTGCTAAGTCAGAGACTATGTTTTTACTATTTTTTATTTATTTATTTTATTTATTTATTTATTTATACACAAGATCTCGCTCTGTTGTCCAGGCTGGAATACAGTGACGTGATCATGGTTCACTGCAGTCTCCTACCCCTGGCTCCAGCCATCCTCTTGCCTCAGCCTCCTGAGTTGCTAGGACTACATGACATGCACTAGGCTACTTTTTAAATTCATTTGTAGAGATAAGGTCTTGCTATGTTTCCTAGGCTGGTCTCAAGCTCCTGGATTCAAGTGATCCTCCCAACTCAGCCTCCCAAGGCACTCAGGCATGAGCTCAGCCTGTATTTTTCTTTAATTGTGATAGATATTAGCAAATCTAGATATTTAGAGACAAACTGGTTTCCAAAAATTGCTCTGAATTATCTTTTCATTGATAGTACATAACAATTCCTACTTCCAAGCTAGTAAACTTAACATACTTTGAAGGTCTAAGAATATCTGTATCTTTACTGTTGGGTAAACACTCTGTGAAACCTATCCTTTCTTCCTGTTCAATACATTGTTTTGATTGATTCATGGAAAAAGAGGTTTATGACTCTAACCTGATCCATTGACTTGGATGCCTGTAAAAATATCTAATCTCTCTCTGTTTCCCTCTGTTTCTCTCTTTCTTTGAAGTTTAAACAACATAGGTAAAATGTACTAAAAAAAGTGTTCATATAAAATTCTGGAAATTTTTTCTTTTTTTGATTTTCATTGTATATGACATGGTGTTCTAGAACCAAGTCAGGGTGTCTGAATTCACTTCAACTTGGACACTAAATAGAGATACAACTTTAAGCAAGACAATTAATCTTATTGTTCCTTAATTTCCTCCTTAGTAATAGTTACCCACCTCACAAGATGTTGTGAAAACAAATACTAACAGTGGTGAGGATAGTAATAATATTTTGGACAGTGATTTATAGCTTTTGAAGTCCTTTAATGTGCATTATTTCTTCTGATCTTTGTAATAACCTCATATGGTTGATTGGATAGACATTTTTATCATTTTTCAGGTGAAAAATGAAGACACTGTTAAGTTTCCGTAATAGCAAGAAAAGTTTCTTAGGGAAGTTAAAAGTATCGCACAACTATAATATCAAGAACAAGGAAATACAGACGTTTTCCTGGCAAGTAACATCAGAGAAGGCTGTGTGTATGGCGTTTCTCCTTCCAACATGCCTGAGGTTATTTACTAAGAGGAAAAGACAGTTCTGTGACCAACCTTTCTCCCTCACTTTTCCCACCAAAACTCCTTGTATATGGTTATAGGGAAGTTAACAGAAAATAGTAGAAGTTTGTGTGTGTGCATGTGTGTATGATTTATAAGTATATCTACTATATAAATACTGAGACTTCTTGGACAATCATTACTTTTATATAGCAATTCATCTCACTCATGCCCACTGACAATGGGATACTCAAGTTTTCTTCCCTCTGTCACCACTGGAACCTTCATTATGTGTCTAACTTCCAGCTTCTGTCTTTTCAGCTGATGCTAGAACTTCATTCCAAGCACTGCCTTGGGATCTTGAAAAATCTAATCTGAGTGAGTCGTACACTAGGTTATTAGGGTAACAACCAAAGCACAGTACACACTGTGTCTTAGAGAAAGGAAAAGAATCCATTCCATGTGTCTTAGCAGAGGGACTTCTTATTTTCTCCCCCATCCTGGAGGGGCAAATGGCATGTGTGTGTACATGTGCACACGTGTGCAAGCACACTTGTGCATGCACACTCATTTACATATATATGTGTAGATATAATTGTGTGTGTAAATATATGTATATTCTGTGTGTGTGTATGTGTATGTAAAGAGTACCTGAAAGTAAAGGAGGTCTGAACATAAACTTTAGCAGAAGTATGAACTAAATTTCTAAAACTTGGCTTATGCTTCTTTTAGCTACTGATTCAATAAATCCTTTTACTTTTTCCCTGTTTTCCACAGAGCAAGAAATATCAAATCTTAAGTTAATTATAAATGGAATGATTAATAATTTTTCTCTCTAGCTTGGATTATGTCAATAATAAATAACTCTTTTGACTTATTATATTTACCATGGTATCGGATCAATAGTACAATGTGTATTTCTCATAATTTTACCAACCTTATTATTATTGTTATTATCATTATTACTATTTTGAGACAGGGTCTCACTCTGTCACCCAGGCTGGGGCACAGTGGCACCATCATGGCTCATGTCAGCCTCAACCTCCTGGGCTCAGCTGGTCCTCTCACCTCAACCTCCTGAGTAGCTGGGATGACAGGTGTGCACAACCACATCAGGTAATTTTTTTTTTTTTGGAGAGACAGGGTTTCCTTATGTTGCCCAGGCTGGTCTTGAACTTCTGAGCTTAAGCGATCACCCACCTTGGCCTCCCAAAGTGCTGGGGTTATGGGCGTGAGCCACCGCGTGCAGCCTCACCATTATTTAGCTCCCTTTCCCTGGAAGGGAAACCTGTGAACACGTGCTTGACACTGTGCTTTATTAGAGATACAGAGGGGACATAAGAAAGCAAAAATAACAGAGGTAACTGCTTTACAAAAGGCTAGGTTTAAAGAGTGGACAGACCATTTAAAAAATTTAATACAAGAGATGGTTATTCAGACCCTACTAACTGCCAGAAATTCTGGCTATCAAAACAGGTAAGATAACAGCCCTGTCCTAGAGCAATGCACAATTAATTCAGAGCTGTAAAATTTTAGACTCAGAAGGAAATCTGAGATAATTTGGTTCATGCTTTTCATTTTACAGGTGGGAAAAGGTTAACCACTGATGTGAAGCGCAAAGGTTTTAGTTATGATGCTTTAGTTTCAAATCATAGAAATCCAAGTAAAATAAGCTGAATATAAAAGGGAACATGTATTGGCTCTCATAGCTAAAAGGTCTAAGGATAGTTCAGCTTTAGGCACAGCTAAATCAAGGTGGTCATGTAATTCTCTCTCTCTCTCTCTATCACTTTACTGGGCTTCCCTGTTCATTTTACCTCATTATCTCCTGCCTCAAACAGGTTTCCTTCATTTGCGGGAAAGACTATTGTCAGAAATCCTATCATTCACAAACCTAAATCAGAAGGAGTTCTTCTGTTTCCCTCCGAGGCCAGAAAGGACCCACAAAGACTCTTATGGCTCAGTCTGAGCCACTTTTCCAACATTCTGGTTTGACAGCGTTTCCAGTCGCACGTGGAGTGGGGAGATTCCTAAAAGAATTGTGAAGAGGGCGGGGAACTTACAGAATTACCCAGCAGATATGCAAGGAGCTGAGAACAGAAAACAAGCCTCCTAGACTATAAAATTTCCAGTATCATTGCAGGCTGTACCTGTTGAGGGCTGTGGTGTCCACTTCTATTGTCTGCTGTGACTTCCACTGTCAAATTCTGTACCAGAGAAACCACTATACCTAGCCTAGATTTCAATGATTATTATTGGCCTTGTTCTGTTATATATTTAATGTAAACATCTTTAAGAACCTTATTAAATATATTTTCTTATTGTAAAATTAATTTCAATCTATTTTGGAAATAGGTGGCGGCAAATGTAACAAATTAACTCTGTCAATACTTCACTTTTTCTTTTCTGTTTACCATCATAGGGGTCTTACTAGCTGCTCTCATTTCTATTTAGTCTTATGAAAGGACATAGCAATTCTTCTGATTTCATTGGTTTTACACTGGCAACTCCCAGAATTTTGCTCTCATGTTTTCTGTCGGAGTATTTACAATGGATAGCCCTTTAGATGAGAAATATACTACCACAGACTCACTGGTTAATTAGGGAACAGAGGAATACTAATCAGCCTTACAAATGGGGAAACCATGTTGTTTGTGACAACATGGATGAACCTGGAGGACATTGTGCTAAGTGAAATAAACAGGCACAGGAATACTGCATGATCTCATTTACATGTGGTATCTAAATAAAGGTGACCTTATAGAAGTAGACAGTAGAATGGTGGTTCTCAGAGGCTGGGGAGGGGAAGGGTAGATGGGGAGGAGGAGATACTGATCAAAGGGTAGAAAGTTTCCATTAGACGGGAAGATAAGCTTTAATAATTTATTGCACAGAATGGTGACTATAATAAATAATAATACATCGTATATTTTGAAATCACTTGAAGCATAGATTTTGAAGGTTTTCACCACAATAATGATAAGTATGTGTGTTTGTTAATTAGCCTGACTTATTCCACATTGTAAACATACATCAAAACATCACATTGTACCCCATAGATATATATTAAGTCTTATTTGTCAGTTAAAAATAAAGTTAAAAATATTTACAGACTGGATATTATACTTTATTTAGGCTTCTTTACTTTTCAGTCATGCCCTTCTATGTCTAACAAGCTAAAACACAGATCAAGTCCACGTATTTACAGATGTGAAAAAATGGCTATATGTAAAACTGTGAATTTATTTGATTCATTTGTTTTAAGATCTGAAAATTTCATTTTCTGGTAATCTAATTTTGTCTGCAAATGTACTTCCAGGTTACTAGAAAAATTAAGAGAAGTTATAAATGTAAGAAATTTCAATCACTTGAGATTTTCCTATGATAGACTCTTGAATGTAAGTGCATCTACTTACCATGTTGATTTTCCCATTCTTCATATTGTTTCTGTGGTTGATCACTCATTAAAATAGACAGGAAGCCCACACATGAATATAACAGGCTGTTCTTGTTCCGTATGCTCTAAGCATAAAGGGTGCAGCGCTGAAAAAGCAGCTCCAGAGTGTTGGTGATCAAGTCCTCTTTCATCTTGTTGCTTTGTCCTTTTCACCTTGCAGATTTCATCTCATGGTCCAAGATGGCTGGTCTACGTTTGCATAGCGACTGGCAAGAAGGTAAAAAAAAGCATGGCGTGGAGATACTCCTTTCCTTTCTATGTCACAAAGGAAGTACCACTTTTCACTCCTGTGTTTAGTTGTCTACAAGCTTATTCTCCATCTTCCTTTCACCCAAATTTTGAGGATTATGCATTAATTGTTTTCCATTCTAACTTTCTGTAAGTCTTACTTTGCTGACAATGGCAGTAGGGGCCTATTTGAGGGTTTAAAGACAGTTTAAGAGCTGTGGAGATTCTAATATCAGAGGGAGGGTGGGGAAAAGTACTCGGGTTACGTGTGTTGAACAAGATTTCAAGAATATTCATGAGAATGTTAAAAGTTACTCATTCAATATTTATTGACTACCAGTTTTGGTGTGGCCTTGTACAAAATCTAGAAACATCATAACAATTACAGGTGGATCTGGCTCTTGTGATTGTCACAATCCGAGTTGACCTG
The DNA here is from genome assembly GCF_007565055.1 of Rhinopithecus roxellana. NCBI lineage: Eukaryota > Metazoa > Chordata > Mammalia > Primates > Cercopithecidae > Rhinopithecus > Rhinopithecus roxellana. The sequence continues at coordinate 164,156,843 of NC_044552.1, forward strand.
CTTCTCATTTCATCCTGCCAATAAAAGCTATGGTGCAATGTGTGTTATTCCCTCATTCTCCATTTTAGCAATAAAGTGTTTTACTATGGGTGTCCCTGTGGGCAGGGTAAGGGAATAACTATATGAGTCAGTTTGACACTGCATTCTAAATACCTTATCCCCCGCCCTGCCCCAGATTAGTTTGTCTTGACTAATGGAAAAGTTTCTATCTAAACAATTATTTGGACTTATCAAGACAAATTTTAAAGAGTTGAATACTTATATAGTGAAGGATTGCTGAATAGTTGGAATGATAGGCATTTTTTTCACTTATTTTTATTTTCTTATTTTAAAAATAATATTTAAGTATAGCCTTTATAATAAAAGGGGAGGAAACCCTTTATTCCAAAAAGAGTTAGAAATTATTCAGTTTACACCCAATTGAATTTAAGGGCCTCAAAAGTTAAAAGAAAGGCTGGGCGCGGTGGCTCATGCTTGTAATCCCAGCACTTTGGGAGGCCAAGGTGGGCAGATCATCTGAGGTCAGGGGTTTGAGACCAGCCTGGCCAACATGGTGAAACCCTGTCTCTAGTAAACACACAAAAAATTAGCCAGCCATGGTGGCAGGGGCCTGTAATCCCAGCTACTCAGGAGGCTGAGGCAGGAGAATCGCTTGAACTTGGGAGGCAGAGGTTATAGTGAGCTGAGACTGTGCCATTGCACTCCAACCTGGGCAACAAGAGCAACACTTTGTCTCAAAAAAAAAAAAAAAAAAAAAGATAAAGTAAAATAGTCATTCTCTTACTTGTGTTTTTTCGAATGATGGCAAAGATGTAGTTTTGGCTTCAAGGAATTTAAAACTTAATTTCTTAGATGAAGTAGGATTTTTTTCCTCCATAATAATTGTTGAAAGCTATGTAATTGCAGTAAAACTCACAACTCTTATGAAACAATATTTCTTTTATTGTTCTATTGGCACAACAGTGCTGCGATTTTTGTTTTGGAAGACAACACTTAAGAATATGAAAACTCTCCTACAACTTTGCTCTCATGTCAATATGAGAAATTGTTTTCATATCAGCAGATCAGTGAGTCAATGAAATCACAAACAGAATAATCATTTCTTAACATTTTCATGTACATCAGAATATTTTCTCTCCTTAACAATTTTTATGGGACATTATCACTATATTGAATATGAATAAATGTAGGATAAGCAGAAAACTAAAATTAATATCTTTTTAAAAAAAAAATTCAGTTTGTGTTGAAGCAAGGCTGCACAAGTCTTGCTTAGCAAGGCAGGAAAATTCAGCTTAATTCTAAGGACAATGGGAGGTTATTAAATTTTTCTGAAGAGGAGCTTGATAGTATTGGAATGAATTTGAGAAAGATTGATTCCACAATGATGTATTCTATGTATTAGACTGCAAATCCTAAGGTAGGTAACTAGTTTGGGATATTTCAACAGCAGAGCTGTGAAGTTGTAAGAGCCTCAATTGGGGTGATATTAGTTGTGGTGACAGTAGTAGTCCTAGAGAGGAAAGAGCAGTTGAGAGATTATTAAAGAACTGACTCCTCACTGCAAAATGGTGAAAACACTGGAATGTTAACTCTTAGAGAGCAGAGAACTTGCCTTTTTTTTAAAAAAAAAAAAAAAAAAGAAAACTTTTTAACAATCCCGGTGCATAGAATTATGCCTGGTATGCATTAGGACTCAATAAGTGTTAAATTAAGATACAAGCAAGTAAATGCAATAAAATGTAATATGTGCTATAACAGGAGCAGAAAAAAAGGCTTCATAGAAGAGGAGATACTTGAATTGTGTCTAGTGGATTTAGCTAGAGTGTTTCAGAAAGACAAGAAGTGGAGAGGATATCAAGGCAGAGGGAAGAGCCCAGGTTTTGAGGCCTGAAACAGCATGGTATGGGGATGAAAAATCAATAACAATCACTAGCAGTTTGCCAATTCTGAAGCATGCTTCACTAAGCAGGAGGAACAGAAGTTGGTGCTGGACTTGAAGAGCCTGGGTATCAAGATAAGGAGTTTTGACGTATTATAGATTTTTAAATAATTTAGTAACATGAAGAGGTTTTTACTACAGAAGAGATCTAGTGGAAGTGAATAGAAGGTGTAGCAATACCTCCTCTATATTTAGAGTAAAACATTTGAGGCCAGAGTCAAATGAGAAGGCTATTGCAACAATCTATAAAAGAGGTGATGAAGATCTGGATTAAGGAAGTGATAACAGGGATACAGATTATGGCAAGGTTTTGAGAAAATGTAGGTGTTAGAAAATAAATACAGGTGATGAATTAAAGGTATAGGACAGTGAAGCAGGCAGCAGAGTCAAGGATGCATCCCAGGGGCTCAACTAACCCAAAGGTGGTACTATTACATACTGAGAAATGAAAAACAGGAGGAGGAGGAGTAAGGAGAAGGAAAATATGGGTTACATTTTATGAATATTGACTTTGAAGTGTGATGGGGGACAAGCAGCTGGGTTGGTTGGAGAGTGACCTGGGCCAGAGATATGGTTTGGGGAGTCGTTTGGGTCAAAGTTAAGACATAGAGCTGGGTAATATTGTAGCAAGAGAGTGTGTTACAGGAAAACAGATGTAGATTGAGGATGAAACTCTGGGAAATACTCACATTTAATAGTCAAGTAGAGGAAGACAAATCTGCCAAGGAGACTAAAATGCAATGGCCCGGGTATCAGAGTAGAACCAGAAGAGCCTTTGCATCAGACTTAAGAGTTTGACTCATAGAAGGCTTTATAAATTACGGAGGGAAGCAAGAAGGGGAGTTTCAATGAGGAAGAGTTAAATCAGAAATATAATTAAGATTCAAGGGAGATAAACACTTAAAAATAATCATCAAGTTTGAGAGATAAAGAGTAACAGGTGAACTTTCCATGAACTATTTGATCAGAGGTGAACTAGAAGCCAGATTTTCAATGAACTGAGAACTAATAGGTCACAAGTCAATAATGACAATCTTCCTCTAAACAATCTATTGTGAGATGGAGGAAGAAAGAGGGTGACAGCTAAAGAAAAAGTAAAGATTGGGCACCGTGTTATTTCGTGTATTTATGGTTTATACAGATGGGAGCAATGTGAACATGGCATCCAAATCCTTATCACCAGCCCTGACCACCATACCCTGAGCTCATGGTATTTTGTTTATGTGAATATTCGAAACATCTTAAAATTCTTCCAGGCGTCTCAAATTCAACATTCCATCTTCTACTCTAAGTTACTTCTTCTTCCTATATTACATACCACCTTTCAATTAAACAGACTAGAAGCCTATAACTCATGCTTCACCAACCACTTCAAATAAATTACCACATTCTATATAGATTGAATTCACATACATATCCCCCTTTCTATTCCCTGGTACAGATCCTAATCCTCTCTTAACTAGACTCCATCCTCCACCTTGTATCAGAGTGATCATTCTGGGGACTTTGAGCTACTTGTCCCTTCTGTGCCAGACACTTTAATGGCTACCCACTGCCCACAGGACAAAGACCCATGCTCCTTAGCAAGAAACTCCAATGGGTAGAATCCTCTCATGACCTAAGCTCTACATACCAAAGAGGGCTCCTCTCAAGTAATACCAAAACGATGATAGTTCCCTGAACGCACCTTCTTGTCACACTTTCTGTTGTTGCTCCCACTTTCCTCTTTTATCTAGAATACCTTTCTGTGCTTTCTGTAATTAGCTAACTCCTACTCATCTTTCAGGGTTTCACCTAAACATCATACTCTTTATTTAAAGTCTTCTCTTAAGCCCTCCCATCCTCTCCCAGTGTGGTTGAGTGCCATATCTCTATACTACTGTAATGCTCTATATACATTATAATCATAGACTTCCTCACACTGATTGAAGATGTCGATATGTGCCTGTTTCTTCTTGGATTTTGAGCTCCTTGAGATCAGCAATGACACCTTGCTGCTTTTATACCTTGTTATTTAGCATATCACCTGGTTCATAGTAATTGCTCAAATGCTTGTTCAACTACACCGAACAGTGGAAGAAAAGTAAAAATGCTCAACAGAGGAGAATCCAAAGAGATTTGAAAAGAAGTGGTTGGGAATGGAGTAAGGATGACACATTATAGGACAACTTTGAATAGAAGAGAAGTCTTTAACGATGTGCCTAAGAGGAAGCAGGTAAAGATGGAGACCAATGAAAGAGGTAGGAAATGAAGGGAGTTTCAGGCTGAAGGCTCAATTCAATAGGTGAATGAACAGAGTGACTGTTCAACTAAAACTTGGTAAAGTTGGTGGCAAGGAAATATATGTGACATATTTGCTGGGAAAGTAAATGCATATCTTAGATGCAAAGACCCTGGAACCATTTTATTCTGGAATGTGGCATCTCCTAAGGCTTATTCATATACTTGAAATTCTTTTTCGAGGCAAAGTTTTAGATACACTTGTGGTATTTTCTCTGCGTGTGTGTGCAAATGCTTGTGCCTGAAGATCTTTGCTTTTCTGCCAGGTTGCAGACTTGCCACTAGAGCTGAGATTGGTCATTGTGACATTGCCATTCATGGAGTCCAGTGAAGCATGACTCACGGCAATGCTGCTCACGCTATGGGAAGAATAACTGTAGATCATCTTGAGAAAGGCAGACTTTGTGTTAATATCTTGCTTACAAATAATAACATAGCATTTGGGGAAGAACGTGCAACACAGGATTCCATAGTTAGATATTAATATGACAATAATCTCCACAGCTGGTACATATTTGCCAAATGTGGTAGCATAGATAGGGATGAATGTGATCCAAGCTATGAAGTAAATGAGCATGCCGAATGTTATGAATTTGGCTTCATTGTAATTCTCAGGTAATTTCCTGCCTTTGAAAGCAAATATGAAGCAAATGAAGGCCAGGATGGCAATGTAGCCCAGCATGGTGCCAAATGCAAGTATGGATCCCTCCTCACACTCCCGGATGATGACTCTGGGCAAGGAGACATTCACCTCTACAGTAGGTGCTGCAAAGATTAGCCAGAGTGTGCAAATGACAGCCTGGATGCCCGTGCAAGTGAAGATAATAAGGATTGGTTTATAGAGGAACTTCAGAAATTTCTGTAATTTGGGATCAAAGCTGAAGGCTAGCAAAATTTTCAGGGACTTCGTCAAAATGCAGGAGATGCAGAGAGTAAAGCTCACTCCAAACAGTGTCTGCCTGGTTTTACATGTGAAGTCTTGTGGTTCTCCAATGAAAAAGCTCGTGCTGGCAAAATTGAGGAAATGACAGAGAAGGATCACATAGCAAATTCTTAATCCCCCAGATGATTTCACAACAGGTGTGTTCAGGTTTCTTGTAAATATTATGCCAACAACCAGAACAAATATGATTCCCAGTAGGGAGAGGATCAAGAGCAGGATGGCCAAGGAGTCATTCCAGTTGAGATATTCCACTTCCTTTTCAAAGCACATAGTGCTCCTAACAGGGGCCCAGTGAGTTTCATTGTTGCATAAAAGGCAGTGAGGCATATCTAAAAGACAGAGGAGATGCAGTTACATTGTCAACATTTAAACTAGGTGATAGTCCACAATACTACAAATGAGATTCGCCTTCTGTAATAGTTCCGACTAGAGAACAGATATAGATGATTGTCACGTTGGTTACTTATTAAAATAAAGCATGCTCAAACTTAAAGAAAGTGAGAGGGAAAGGGTAAAATTGAGGAGAAAGGAAAAGAAAGAGAAAAAAGAGAAAGAAAAAAAAAAGCCAGCTGGATTGTGAATGTTTAAGAGACGAATATACTCAGAATACATGCTAGCTTCTTATGCATTTGCTATTATAGATGACGGTTCCAGCACTCTTAAGAATAAGGCTTTGGAATCAGACATAGCTTTTCTTATCTCTTCCACTTACAATTCCTGTAAACTTGAACAAAGTAACGGAACTTTCTGAGCCTGTTTCAGAATCTCCCATATTTCAAAAAATAATAAAATGAAAAGACTCTGCCTTGTTGGGGTGCCGTACTCAATGAGATAATAAATGTAAAATGCTTCACACAGACCATTACACATAGTAGACCCTCAATGTATGGGAGCTGCTATTGTGAATAAGGGTGCAATTCTTTTAAAAGCAGAGGCAATATGGCTAGGTTACTCTAAAAGCTTGAAGTCTCTTTCTAAAAGTGAGATAATGCAAAATTGCAGTCAATGGCAATTGATGAAGAATTAAAGTTTATTTTTTCTCCAAGTAGTGGGTAAATCGGAGCCTCTCATACTGGAAGTGATAACTTTGAAAAGTATTTATGCTGATTCTGGCTGCAGAGCAGCACAAACAGTTGACATTAGAGTTGTGTCTCTAGAAGTGATATTACATTTGCTCCCCATTCCAGTCACCCAAAATTGGTGAGTCCCAGCTGCAACCAAAGGGCTTCTGTCAGGGCATTCATCTGATTACACCCCACAGTGCCTGTACAACTCTTTAAAAATTTGTTTTCTCTTCTTTATTAACCTCAAAGTAAGGTTGTATTTCTGTTTATAAACTTCATGACCCTTCCAGCCTTCTCCTCTTTCTGAACTCTATTCCCCTAAAAATACCTGTTCTATTCTGTTTGCCCGGTAACCACAGTTGCTAGTGTCTGTCATTTCATTCGTCCAGTAGACATTTACTGGCCTCATCTAAGTATGAGAGCTGTGTGTTAGAGAAGTAGAAAGGAACAGCAGATGGTATCCGTTTAGGCTTTCCTAACTCCTAGCTTTTTCTCCAAGCTGTCTTCAGTCTTCTACATTTCTACATTTGTTCTTGGAAGCGACTTACCCTGGTTACCAAAAGAAAACCCAGATACAGCCTTTAAAGAGTCCTGTACATCTTTATGGAAAATAAATGTTACATACTCCTTGGTGTTTTTATTTCTCTCACTTGGAAGATAGTTGCAAGTTACCATGTTGCCTGAAAAACTCCCTCCCTAATTATCTAATTTTTAGGCGGTGGTACAGCATTTTTATTTATTGATCATTTAAATGCTCATTTCCACTAATATAAACATTATTAAACATACCGAGGAATGGGAAAATTTTAAATGTGAGATAATAAAATGCAGATACATATAAAGTTCTGATACTCTCAGGTTGGAATAAATGGCATTTTTTTGTGACACAATAACAGAACATGAATCTTGGAATATTTTCATTGGTATACTTTTCTCCTTGAAGCCAGTAAGCAAAAAGAACAGGCTTCTGGGGACTATTCCAGTTCTGGAGTTCTCAGCTTTTCTACAAGATGAATGGGAATGCTCTAACAAACAAGGAAATCTGATGCTTTTAAATTAGGCTTAACTCCAGGGAAAGTGCTCATAGTTTTTTTTAGGCTCCTAAGGCTGCTGACCTCACTCTCATACTTTAATTTGTGTATTTTGCTTTCATCTTGTGAAATTTTTAAAGATAGGGTTGGCAAACAGTTACCAGCATCTCATCCCTGTCAATAGTTGGTCCCTTGTCTCACAGAAGAAGTTGCTTTCAGGTTTAACTTTTGCTTCTTGGTAGACATAATAAGATCGCCAGGATGTGCACACCTGTTTCTCAACTCCAGGTGCTTCTGGGTTTCTATTATGTTTAGTTAATTCAACGTTTACTTATTTGTATTTTTTTGTACCTCAGTTACAAGCCAAGCACATCTGTATAGGGATACATGGACAAAATTGACGGAGAATTTGCATCACTTTAAGAGTTGCATACTTTAGAAAATATGAGTGAAGGGATGACATTTTCCCTTGGAAGTAAAGTAACTTCTACATCTCTATTGTTTATTGGCTGTGCACCTGTTGACACAAGAGAGCAAATTCCAAGATAAAATGAAACTTCACTGGAATTTAATTTCACAGGAGCATGGGAAGCTTTTTAAATTTTTTCAAATGAAAATTTTTCATTTTTCAAATGAAAAAACAAACCAAAATCAAATTCATGCATAGAAACAAAAAAACCTAAGAGGAATGATTCAGATGTATCACTGTCCATGTGGAGTGACTGTAATTACCTGTCTGATTACTGTAGTGATTTTCAGGACAGTTCTCACATTCATAGCAACAGATGTGTTGACTTCTTGTAGTTTTCTTCATTTGCCCAGGACTGCATTCCTTGGAGCATTTAGATCGAATTTGCTATATTAAAAGTGAAAAAAAAATCACAAGTAAATTTGTAAAAAGAATTATCCTAATCAATTATCCTTGGCTTAATTTAAGATATATTCACTAAATACTATTTTGGTCTGTTTTCATAGGATTATAGAACCTTTTTGCCATCTTGGGAAATGTAAACAAGCTTTTAAGATAGAGAAGCTGCTTTAAGAAGAACACAGTTTTTGTCGCATTAAAAACTTCTGTAAGCAAATTATGGAAATTAGCCCTTTCAGAAAGTCCCTAGTAGAGGGAGAAATGTGTAATGCTAGAACTAAAGAAAATAATGATGGTTTGGAAAGTTTCAATCCCATGTTGAATGACAGATTCCACTAGATAAGAAAATAGCGGCTGGGCGCGGTGGCTCAAGCCTGTAATCCCAGCACTTTGGGAGGCCGAGACGGGCGGATCACGAGGTCAGGAGATCGAGACCATCCTGGCTAACACGGTGAAACCCCATCTCTACTAAAAATGAAAAAACTAGCCGGGCGAGGTGGCGGCGCCTGTAGTCCCAGCTACTCCGGAGGCTGAGGCAGGAGAATGGCGTGAACCTGGGAGGCAGAGCTTGCAGTGAGCAGAGATCCAGCCACTGCACTCCAGCCCGGGCGACAGAGCAAGACTCCGTCTCAAAAAAAAAAAAAAAAAAAAAATAGCAAATGGCTAGATTTTTGTATTCTTTAAAAGAAAGTTCTTATCATGCTGGCAAGGAGCATGTCCTGTCTGACTCTAAAAAATACAAAAAAAATTGAGTTCAAAATAAAATTTAAAATTTAATACTCTAATATTAGAATATTAGACTTAAAAGACAGCCCTAAATATATAATATTTAAATAATCTTGAGAATTCAAGTTATAATTTGTATGTCACAATTTGAATTACATGCAGTGTTCTACTTTTATGGAACCCTAGCTAGCAATTCTTTGCATTTCAGCTATGTTATTCTCTATTCACAGTCCCTTTTTCATGGCATATCTTGTGAGAGAAATCTGCTTTGTCTTGTCACTTTTACCGTTGGAGCATGGCAGAATGGTTAAATGAGTCTTTCTCAAGATTCTCTTATCCATTATTTCCTACTCTGGAACACAATTGAAGTACTAAGCTAACCAGTCTTTCTCTGGAAGATACAAATGATCTGTCTGAGATAGAAAAGAAAAGACTCAGTAGACCCTGGGTCTGCAAGCACTGGTTTTCTTCTCCTCTCCACTTATTGCTGACCTGGGTTTTCAACAGGTAGTATATATGCCTTGAGAATTCCCCAGGGTAAACTTTTGAAGTATCCACTCTCCTGGAGGGTGCTCAGAGGACACGAAAGGATTTAACTACGAGATAAAGCCAGACATTGTTAGGGTCCCTTCTCTCCCTCCGCATCAAGAGCAAAGACAGTCTAAAATCTTGTACTGATGACTTTAGGCTTCAATTGATTTAGGATTATCTGATGTTTTGTACTATGAGTTCTTGCGACTTACCAGAAATGTCAATACCCCAACTAGCCTACAAATTGACAAATCCAGAAATCTGACCTAAATGATTTCAGATATTGTTGATTTTTAGTGTATTCTTGAAATAATTATAGGTGTCTCCATCAGAAAGGAAGACTTGTCTCTCTGTTCGTAGTGGTCAGCCCCTTCCGTTTAGTCACTAAGAGCCTCACATAATTACCTGTCATTCTATCACTTTCTCTTCATTAAGTGAATTCCCTACAGAGTCTGGAGATAAGTATTGATAGCAATTAACAGTGTTTCTTGCAAAAATAATAGCCATCTCTGTATTCAAAAAGAAAATGAATCAGAGCATGTTTTAAAAGTTTCAGTGTGAGTTACGGTATTTAGCAGAGTGCTGGGTTCGTAACGTAGTTGTGAGGATAATGGTAAGAAAAATGAAGATGATGACAGTGAAAGTTTGAGAACACAGAAGAATGGCTACATTTCTGTCTTTCAAGGAAAAGGTGTCTTGCTTTACAGCCAGGGGAAATCAGATGAAGGAAAATGGTTTACAGCATTACTATGTTCATTCTTTCATTCACCAAATATTGGTTGAGTGCCTATCTATGTTAGGCACTGTTCTAATTGTTGAAACCACAGTGGGGAATGAAACATAAATATTTAGCTCATAGAACTTAAGTTCTAGTTGACAAGAGTGACAGAGTTAAAATAAGCAGAATGTACAGAATGACAGAAAGTTGTAAGCTAAGGAGAAAAATAAGGATAGGACAGTGAATAAGAACTACTAGGTTGATGTTGCAATTTTTAAATAAGGTGTCCAGAGAAGGCCTCACTGAGGTGGTGACATTTTAGAAAAGACAGAAAGAAATAAGAAAACTAACCACATGAACGTCAGAGAAAATTATTATAGGCAAAGGAAATAGCAGGGGCAAAGTGCTTGGGCTATGAGAAGGGAAGACATGCATGGAAGACAAAAAGCCTGTGGAGATTGCAGGAGGCGGATACAGTAAGGGGAGGGTGGGAGATAAGGTGAGGGTGGTACTGGGGGTAGATTGTGCAGAATTTTTAAAGACACTGGCTTTTACCCTCAGAGAAATAGGATGCCATCAAAGGATTCTGTGCAGAGCACTATGTTTTACAGGACCACTTGTATCTCTGTTTTGAAAACAGACTGGGCCGGGCGCGGTGGCTCATGCCTGTAATCCCAGCACTTTGGGAGGCCGAGACGGGCGGATCATGAGGTCAGGAGATCGAGACCACCCTGGCTAACACGGTGAAACCCCGTCTCTACTAAAATACAAAAAAAAAATTAGCCGGGCACTGTGGCGGGCGCCTGTAGTCTCAGCCACTCAGGAGGCTGAGGCAGGAGAATGGCGCGAACCCGGGAGGCGGAGTTTGCAGTGAGCCGAGATCGCGCCACTGCACTCCAGCCTGGATGACAGAGCAAGACTCCGTCTCAAAAAAAAAAAAAAAAAAAAAAAAAAAAAGAAAACAGACTGACGGGGGCCGGGGCAGTGGCTTACGCCTGTAATTCCAGCACTTCGGGAGGCCAAGGCAGGCAGATCACGAGGTAAGGAGTTCAAGACTAGCCTGGCCAACATGGTTAAACCCCGTCTCTGTTAAAAATATAAAAATTAGCCAGGCATGGTGGCGCACACCTGCAATCCCAGGTACTCAGGAGGCTGAGGCCAGAGAATTGCTTGAACCTGGGAGGCAGAAGTTGCAGTGAGCTGAGATCGCGCCACTGCATACCAGCCTGGAAGACAGAGCAAGAATCCATCTCGGAAAAAAAAAAAAAAAAAAAAAAAAAAAAAAAAAAAAGAGGAAATAGACCGAAGGGTTAAGGGAGGAGGCAGAAAACCTTCTGCAATAATCTGGGTGAGAAGTGATTGCAACAGCACTGGAGGAGGTAGTAAAAAGTGGTCAGGTTCTGTACACATTTTGAAAGTAAAACTCATTGGTTATGGAGTGTGACCGAAAGAGAGGCGACAAGAATCCCAGCAGATTTTCTCATGAGCAACTAGGGGAAGAGGGTTGCTGTTTATTGAGAGGCGAGTAGGTTGGGAGAGAATATCAGCTCTGTTTTGAAGATTTAGGTTGACTGCTACACGTCCAGGTAGAGAGGTCAATTAGGCAGCTGTATATTTATTTGGGTTAGAAGTCAGAAGATAAAAATCTAGTAGTCATCAGCCTCCCATATAATGATATCATTTAAAGCCCCAAACCTGGAAGAGATCACTAAGGAAAGGGGTAGACAAAAAGAGGAGCAGTTCTGAGCCCTGGGCACCTGAATGATTAGAGGTAGTGTGAATGATGAGGAACTAGCAAAGGAGACAGAGAATTAGTGGCCAGATGCACAGGAAGAAAATCAAAGGAATGTAGTGTGATGGAAGCAAACAAGGAAAAGATGTCATTGAGGGTAGAATAATTAGCTGGTAAGTGATATGTATGATGATATTCGGCTTTATTAACTTTGGTGAGCTAGACAGAAACAATTTCGATAGATTGAAGAGAATTCAAAAGAGTATGGGAGGAGAGAAATTGGGGCCGTTAAATGCATTCAACTGTTTCAGGGAGTTTTACTGAAGAGAAATAGAGTATACAAAGAAAAACTTGGGGGAACAACAGAGGTTCTTTGTTTGTTGAGATGAGAGAAATAATGACCTATTTATTTCATTAAGTGGATAATATAGAAGAAGGAATGATTGAGAATAAAGGAGAGAGAGTAAAAAATTAATGTAATGTCTTTGAATAAGTGAAAGAGGTTGGAACCCAGAGGTGAAGTGGAGGAGCTGACCTTGGCTAGAAGCATAGACAGTCCGTCTATAGTGCTAGATGGAAGGCAGGGGTACTGGCCTTCTGTACCCGTGATGTGGTGGCAGGGGCCACTGGAATTCTCTTCTGATGTTTCAGTTTTGTTAGAACAGAAAATAGAGTTAACTGAAGTGAGAACAGGAAAGATGTACTGATCTCAGAGGATACAAGAGAAGACATAAAATAGCCATCTAGGAAAGTGAGTGAGTTCAAGAACTAGGGCAATAATCTGATTGCCCTGCAGCATTAAGAGCCCACTGGAAGCTAGAGATCACGAATTTAAAATGAGACTGAAGATTACCGCACGCAGCATTAGTAGAGCCGCCGTGGAAGCGAGAAGATGAAAGAAAGTAAAAAGGAAGACTAAGGACAGCAACCTACCCCTCAAAGACCAAACTGAATCTAACTTGGAATCTTGCCGGGCGGTATTACTTCTTCCGGGGAAGTCTTCCTTTCACTTTCTGTTGTCTTGTATTTCTTTTCTTGTATTCCTCCTTTCTTTCTTTCTGTTTCTTCTGTAGTGTTTCCTTCCGGTTCCCTTTCACTTCCTCCTTTATCGCTCCCTCCTTCCTCCCTCCTCTTCCTTCTTCCTCTTCCTTCTTCCTTCCTTCCTCCCTCCTTCCTCTTCCTTCCTCCTTCCTTCCTTCCTTCCTTCCTTCCTTCCTTCCTTCCTTCCTTCCTTTCCTTCCTTCCTTCCTTTCTTTCCTCTTTTGCCAACTTCAGCTAAAAAATAGGAGCTACATTGATTAGGCCGAAACTTGATTAACAGGGATTTTGCTTGGCCAGAAGAGTATGATGAAGAGAGGGGCAGGGGAATTGAGGGTGTATAAGGGGGAGTTAAATAGTTGACCATGGAATTTGAGGAGGAAAGGTGGGGACAGTAAACAGGCAAGAGGGTCACTGGAGGTCTTGGTGGGGCAAGGACTTTTGCAGTTGAGGTACCAATTGCTTTGAGTGCTACAAAGCAGCCTACAACAAGATTACCTTAAGATTCCTGAACTCATTTTTTGTTTCCTGATCTGGGATGATGAAGACATCATTCTGTAGGTCATATTCTGCCATCTTGGTGACAGTCATGTGTCCACTGATCTCCTTCCAGAGCACAACATCATATCCAGTATTTAAATCCCCATGAGCATCAAAATGAAATGAATTTCCTCCATCAGTGAATGTCACATTTTTTAGCACACCAAGTAACTATAAAAAATAAAAACAGAAATAAGCGCTTAAAATAAATGTTGCAAGTGTGTTCGTTATTCTAGTGATAACACTGCCTTATAAAGTATATCACTTAAAAATGAGAAGAAAAAGATTACAGATTACTGGTTCGAGAATTCTTAACTATCTGGCAACAAATTGAGAATGAATTTCACTTGGGTTCTAGCCTTATTTCTGCCTAACTTTTGCCGTATAAATTTGGAAAAGCAAGTTAATTTCTATGAATCGTTGTTTCTAAGTATCTGCGTTTATCCTACAGAATTTTAGAATAGGCCCCCTGGTATAGACACCTGGGATCTAACTGTGGTTCCATCTCTCATCAATGAAATCTTGACAGGTACAATTACTTTCTATCTTACTATCTCCAATGGTTCTTAAGTTTGTTTCAATGATTGAGTATGTAGTAAAGTGATCTCTAAATTATATTTGTAAGTTAATTCACAAAATGATTTATTTTTTAACTGGAGAGGAAAGAAATATAAGGATAAATTACCTGTCTTGCTACCCAATTTGTACAGTGAGAACTTGTATACTACAGAGTTAGGACAAAAAATATTTTTCTTACAAATGGGGTAGCCATACTGAGGTTGTGCTGTAGTGGAAGAACAATAGACTGGAAGGTAGGGAAACAGGCTGCTGTTCTGGCTTCAACATTAACTTAATATGTAAGTATGCCAAGTAAATATCCTCTCCGAATGCTTTCATAATGGCCCATTTATTACCTAAATCTATGGTTTTATGTGGCTTTTGTTGGGTATAAAATCTACAGAATAAGGCAGAAATTTTTCTATTTGAAGACAATTATTCTATTCTCATTCTTTTGAGTTAACTTTTTATGAGTGTTTCAATTTTTTTGTCAATAGAATATAAAAAATAAGTTATATTTTCAAGTAAATAGATTAGCTATGATAGTAACGTCAATGAGAAACGTTTCTTTAGCAGAATCTCTATGTGTTTGTATTTATTTTATGTCTCCACAGATTTCTTAGCTCTTTTAATGGATATCAATTAATTAGTGTTACTTTAAAGAAGCAGGATATCAGATCTAACATGGTGGAATTCACTAACAAAATTTTATTCTAGCAATTACCTGGAAGAAAAAAAAAAGGAGAGAACAAAAATAAAAGAATATGCAAGGGCCTACCTCCAATGTTCTCACTTCTATCTGTTGACTGGTTTGTTTCTTCTGTTCTTTCCTTAAGCAATATATACATGTAAACCCCAGTGACTCAGTTCTTTCGGGAGCATATCCTCTTCCACACAAGTGTTTGAACTATAATTTCTACCTCTTTTTTTTCCTGTGCTTAATTAGGCTTTATAGGCTAAAGTTCTGATACCTATTTGTTCTGTAAATAATCATAAAATTATATAATGTAAATAAACTTCCACAATTTTATGCTTGTTCTTACAGGAAACAGGGTGGAAGCAAATACAATGGTATTTTCATTACTCATTAAATACAATAAAACATTTGCTATGAAGTAAGGCAAATCTTAAGCTGTTATTAAGCTGTTAAATGCTTTTTCACAGCATTTAAAAACATTTTTCATGGAGACTCTGAAATTCACCATTAATTGACACTACAAATTTAGAGAATGGGATTTGCATTTCAACTATCATCTTATTCACCTGTGTATGATAATGCCCAGTTTTTAAGCACACATGGCCAGGAATCACACCAATTAAGGTGATATGGTTGATATTGTTTTCCATTGTTCTAACTGTGCTGATGGCTGCTCTACCTCCATAAGTAAGGTTACTGTGGAAAGAGATATCTTCATGGCTAAGTTAGAGAAGAGCAGTGGAAACAGCCTTGCATCTGTGTCCTGATGCCCAGACTATGTCTTCTTTTGTGAAGTTTTCCATTGTGTAGGAGAAAACAAATTGATCTAAGGCTGGGGCAGCAGTATCATTGCTAACTATGTGAATCACCATGGGATAGATCTTTACTGTTAAGGTTTCTTCCATCTCTAAACTCTGACAAGTCTTGGTCACTAGAAACACTTCTTCTTACCACTTCTTCAAGATGCAATGTAAAGAGGATGAGTTCTGTCGGCCTACCATATTTTATAAAGATTAGAGGTGGTGTATATCAGTATCTAGAACCATATGTTTTAAAAATTATTAGTTATTATTATCTTACCATGCCAAAATTACTCTCATGTCTCTCTTGACTTGTGAACTAATATGCAACTACCTTGCTACACCTACTAATACATATTTCATAAATTCATCAAATTCAACATCTCCAAAATGGAATGCTTAATATTTCTTACTCCCACTAGACCTCCACTTTTCTCTATGTTTCCAGCTTGACAAATGACACCAGTTGTCCCATATTGGAATCATCTGCAGCACTTTTGGTGCTCTCTGTCATCATTTACATCCAATCGACCTTCAAATGCTCTTCATCCTCCCTCTTCAATATCCACGTATACATCTTTTCATTCTTATTGTCTTACCTGTAGGCATTCTTATCTTATGTCTGATTTACCAAATTGGTCTTTCTCCCTTCAGTCTTGTGTCCCTTTAATCAATTCACCTTGGATGGAAAAAATATCATATCACTCTCCTGCCTGAGAATGTCTTTAATTAGCTGCCCTATCCTCTGTCAAGTTCAAACCTTTGAACATAATTTGCAACCTTTCCATTTAAGGGGGCGTCCCTATACTAGCAGTATCAGCATCATCTGGGACATTGTGAAAAATGTAGACTTTTCAATCCCACTATGGAACTAGTGAATTAACAGATAATAAGATTCCCAAGAAAGTCAACTGCACATCAAAGTTTGAGATGCCCTGATAGACAAGGCTCTAATAATATGTCTTTCACTAACTCATTCAGTTAGTCCTGCACTAACTCATTACAGCTCTCTTGCAAGACTCCAGTCACGTGGCATGATTTCCTGCTTCCTGAAGATGCTGTGCTTTCTTTTCTCTCTTTTCTGGGACTTTGCTGTAATATTTCTGTTCTGGCTAACTGCTACCCTTCCTTGCATTCACACAGAGGTCATGTTTTTCAGAGAATGTTCTCTGAATTGGTAATACTGGATTAGCTGTCTCACTTAGGTACTTCTTCGCCATCTTGTGTTTATATGAAACACTATAATGCACCATCCTACATTGTAATCAGCTCCTTAATTGTTTGATTGTACACATCACTGGGCAGATAATTCCTTTAGGGAAGGAATTCTGTCCTGTTCTCCATAATATCTTCACCACTCAACACACTGCCTGAAACATTGAGACACCAAACATTTGCTAAGTAAGTATATGAATAGAAGTTTAACTATTAGACATTCTTTCATCTCTCACACATCACTTACTACCTTATATATCATCAGAAGTAACGGAAAACCAAAAAGAAAACCAAAATCACTGGTCACAGCAAGGAAGTGGTATCCTCCACACACATCTGAGGAACATTAAAAATCTGCTGAAGTAAAACATGCATGACTGTGCTGTCCCTGAGTATGGCTCACAAATATCACCACATAGAGGGTCAAAGTAAGTACTATCCTCAAACACTGAGAAAACTTAACCTCTTTAAAATTATTTGAATCTAAAATCATTTAGAAAGTACTCTTTAAATATTAGTGAATTTTGCTAGGGTACAAAGAAATCCTTAAGAATGCATCATTGACTAGGGACCCTAAATGTTGCTGATCTTTAAAATTTAAGTCTACAGAGATTTCTTTATAAAAGGATAACTCTTTGTATTATTTGTCTTACTGACTCTTGCACTGACTTGATATGGCTCACTCATGTCATGATCAAAGGAGCAAGTCATCCCCCTGTTCTTCCTTTCCAATCTGTTTCTGTTTGTTTCTAGATTAACAGGATCTGGGGGCAAAAAGAATGACTCCAGGCTCCTAGTGTTTAAATAAAACATTTTAGGAGACTCTGCTTAGATGATTTCTTCCCAAATCTTATCATCAACATATTTGAGACTTATTCCTAATTTAAAATACTTTCTCTATTTTTCCCCATATGTTCAGGTGGTGAATAACTCTTGCTATTTGCGTTTCTTTGTCCTTATGAGGTTCTTCATATAACTGCAAACCCGGCTCCACTTTATGTCGTCTGTCTCCATGACTGTTCTCTATTTCTCTTTCTCAATCTCTTATTTCTAAAATTCTATGTGGTGGTATTATTATTGTAGTCTAATTTTAAAAATTAAAACTTTTTCTGCAGTGCACCAGGCCAAAAGCCTTGAAATGTATGAGAAAACTTTGTACTGACCTTGGAATATAGTGAAGAATGATGATCTAAAAGAGATAATTTATGGTTTTTACCACCATCATTAAAGTTTTATATTACAAAGGGAATGCTTTCATGTAGGTGTCTTAAAGTCATCAGACATAACTATATATATATATATATATATATATTTAAAGGAGTGTTTGCACTTGAGAAAAGGTCCTAATCTCTAGTTTTACCTCTTTATTAGATTTTTGGCTTTGTATTTATAAGGTAAAAGTAGTTTAAAAGTGAGCAATTTAAAATACCCTCCCACCATTGCATGATCCTCCCAAATGTTGACAGGTCATACCAGACCTCAGAGACAGCATTTTTGGGTGTTTAAAGTAAAAAAAATGACAAAAGTAGAAAAAACTTGCTCTAGATATCCACTTGTATGATCAGAAGAACTGTCTTATTTCTTTTACCTTCTTTTGTCTTACAAATTTAAAAAATATGTATTTTGTAACATGATTCTGCCTCAGGACACACAAGTTTGTCTTTGAATACACGTTATTGAGAAATTTGTTTCTAATAAGTAAAACATCATTATTAAAGGAAGCAATGTACATTTCAATGCTTTGTTCAAGGGCATTTGAGAAAGCACAATGGAAATTTTTCACTAAATGAAGCCATGTTAAATTTTAAGTTTCCCCAAACTAATCAAAGAGAAGAAAGGGAAAAAGTTCTTTTACACACAATTGCTGGTTTCTTTAAACCTGGAATATCATAACTGACCTAACAACATTCCTTTGACGAATACTGGAGTCCAAGTCCTTTACGTATATACATATACACATAAAGACTGTAATGGTCTTATGTGTATATGTATTTATTTACTCTACCTCCATCCTGATTGAGAGTCTTAACTATAAATGTTGGGATTATAAACCACCAAAGACAGTGAAAAGCAAGGAAGGTGGATTCAGAAGACCCAGACTGCAGTTGTATTTCTGGTACTTCCTAGTTTTAGTTTCCTCATCCATCATATTTAGTAAAAAACAAAAGGATTATTAAACATGTCAGCTGTAACTCTTGTGTTTTTTTAAGAGTATTTAAAAGTGATAATTTACATGACTCAAGGAAAATAGCATCATCAAAATAATTTTCGTGGGAAATAAAAGAATACAACTTTGGTAGGTCAGAGTAGGAAGTGAAGATAAAATACATCTCTATTATCTTCAAGAGTAAGGCACTATGATAGAAATGCAGGTTATTTAAACACTGAAAGTGTCTATTTATAAGAGGAATAGGATTAAGAGCAATGAATATAAATCTTTGCAAATTAAAACAAGGAAAGAAATGTGGAAAATGATGGTAGGAGAGTTTTTCTTGGATATGTGAGTTAGTACCTCCCATGGTTGAAAGGCGTTGGGTTTCTGACAGTCACGAGCTTGACACAGATCCCGAATGGCATAACCAAGGGCAAACACTGCAAGTTGAATACTATGAATGAGTCCTGGCTCAGCATAGTCCCGGAGGAAGTCATTTCTCATGAAGAAGTTCCTTTCTATAGCTGTGTTAGCCTTGTAGACCAAAGTCCTTTGAGAATGATTGAAAATGCATTGACTCAAATCAGTGTCCTTGACATATGTGCAGGCAGATAAATGCATGGCATATTCATGTAAGAGTTTGTTACTGTCACTGGGAAGCAAGTGCAGATTTTGAAGAAAGGAATGGAAAGAGGATATATTCCCTCTTCTAAAGGTAAACCCCACAACTTTGCCAATGTTTTTAACATTAGGAATGGTGGTAATCTTGGTGGCAGTTGACCAATTATCACTAGCAATCCACATCTTATTTATATTCATTTCAATGGCTTTATTGAAGAGATCGAAAACATGGAATTGCCTCAGAAATACCACAATGACATTAACCTGGGCTTCTAAAATGATTTTCTCCAGTATCTGATTGATTCTGACTTCAATGGTATTATCTGAAAGAAAGGCTGGAAGAACCTCTTTGAAGGCTATGCACACATTATTTGCTTCAGCCTGAATTATAAAAGTGTTAAGAGCCAATCGTCCATAGTCATCATCTGTGGTTATGATGCCAATCCAGTTCCAACCACATTTCTGAATCAGGTGAGCCATTGCTTTAATTTGATGGAAGTCACTGGGCACAGTCCGTAAAAATGAAGGAAAGCGAATTTTGTCACTCAGGATTTCTGCAGTTGATTCATAACCCACCTGGAAATAGACAGAATATTTTAGTTATGGTGTTGATGAACTCCACGTGACTGTTCACGGTAGGTGCTCCTCTCTTTGATTGCTGTAAGTTTTCATGACTTTCCTTAAATTCTCTAGTCTTTTTCATCCTTCTATGAATTACTACTTTATAAACAGCTTAAATCATGATACTTAGCCCCGATGATGGTTTAGAATCATGACTTTCTAATTATTTCATACTGTGTTTAGTACAGGCCTTCTGAGAATTCAGGCTGTATCTCATTTTCCATTTACACCTCTATATTCCTCTATGTCTATCTTGTATCTCTGGCAGGGGGTCAAGAGTGGATATTATTCAAATACTTAGAGGTAAATACAAGAAAAATGCAGTTCATCACATAAGCAAAATGCAGTTTGGAACATCAGTGTGTTCAAAATCTTGTCTAATGCATAATTTAGGTGATTTTATTCTAGGCAAAGTCAATAAGTCAAATAATCATCTTGTCCAGGGGTCTGCAAAATTTTCCTGTAAAGAACCTGATATAAAATATTTTAAGCTTTTTTGGTCATGTATAGTCTCTGTAATATCTTTTTTTGTTGTTACAACGTTTTAGAAATGTAAAAACTATTTTTAGCTTGGAAGCTCAAGAGCATGAGAGCCACATTTGGTCCACAGGCTGTGGTTTTCTGACTCCTGATCTAGTCAAATAAGTATCAGCATTTTTGGAAGACCTACTTAATGTACACAAAGTTTTGCCTGATTCATAGCTTTGGTGAATTATTACCTTCTATAGATGCAATAGCAACATGTCACTTGTTCAGCATTTCTTCTTTTTCTTTCTTTCTTTCCTTTTTTTTTTTTTTTTTTTTTTTTTTTTTTTTTTTTTTAACTACTTGCAGCTGCCATGTGGTGTGGTGGAAAGACAATAGGCTTGGGAACAAGATAAACTGTTAGAATCCCAACTCCAATAAAGTTGGGAATGTTATTTAATGTTTCTTTACTGTAAAGTTGTAAGATTCTTGCTAAGATTAAAGGAGAAAAATTAAATAGATATGAGCACACTTTCAGTAAACCTAAGGGACCTTCCAAGCACCTGATGTTGCTATGCTCAGCCACATTAAGAGCTGAACTTTCTTAAAATTAGTGTTACCCATGGAACGTCCCCTTACCTTTTCTGCTGTCTATTACAGAAATTGCATTTTTGCATTAGCCAGTTGTTGTTAAGTCTGCTTTCCTTACTTATCACCTAACTAGTATCATACATAGTCTAGAAATTTTAAGCCAAAGCCTTAGCTTTGATGTGTTTGATAAGTAGTTCTTTTTGTTTAATCATTTTGGATTACATTTTTTTATTACCCATGTCACTATAATATAATGGAACTGTAATAGTCTTTATATGTATATGCATTTATTTACTCTACCTCCAAAAAGTTATGTATTTTGAATTCTTATACACATTCATTATGCTATATATATATTTTTTCTGTCTGCTCACTTCTATCAGATGGTCATTTCTTAATGATCTGAATATAAACCTTTTTCTTTTCTAACTTTTGGCTTCTCTTCTTCCTTAAGATTAGAAATCAGTGATATAGAGAGTTACAAAGTAGTGTGATTTCAAAATGAAAGCCAAAGAGACTTAATTGACTCTGAGCAATGCTCAAGAACTTAGTACACAGTGCTCTGATATCTGATTTGTCTTTTTCAGAGAACTTTTTGCTACTTTCTGGTTATTGGCTTGCATTCCAGGGAAATCAATAGCTCTACAGTCTTTGCTGAATGCCTTCCCATCATATTCAGAACAACCATGCAAACTGTCCCAGGGCTTACAAGATGCTACATGACCCAGGCTTTGCCTATCTCTACAAAAGCATCTCTTACTATGTTTCCTTTTGCTTCAACTGATCTCGCCAGATTGGTCTTTTTGCTATTCCTCAGGCATTCCAACTTCGCACTTGCTACTTTCTCAGATACTCTTTCTCCCTTCCCTCATCCTCTCTTCACACTCCTCACTCAAGCTTGAGACTAAATGTCACTTCCTCAAGAAGTCTTCCTTTGACCTCTCTGTCTCCTTACTCCTGAGTCTCTTTAGTTTCTTTATAGCATGTGACTGATGTTATTTTAGAAACAAGGCAGTTTAGACCCAAAGATGTTTGTGTCTTATACAAATCAAGCTGAAAACAGTCAGAAACTAGACCTGATAGATTGAGGGGTAATTACTCCTTTAGTACTTTTCCACTATATTCTCTGTAATGGTATGCAACCTTTCTTTAACTGAAGAGAAAGAAAGGTTAAAGTAAAAGTGACTTCCTAGCTAGTTTCCTCAGGTTTCCCTGATCCTTTCATAATAACAAATGTGATCAAAATCAATGTATGGAGGTAGCACAAAACCTACCTGTGGCATGAGCTGTAAATTCAACATCCTGGAGACAGCCATTGTTATTTCTGAATACCCAGAACCTATGACAGCCTTAACTCTTGGCATGTAGCTGGAATAGTCACACTTAAACTCCACAGTTTCTTTGGAGCAGTTGAATTTAGAAAGAAACCTCAGAGTGGCTGCCATTGCCACTGTGACTTCTGTACATGTGTCATAGATTTCATACCCCAGTTTGACTCCAGATAATAGTGTTGAATTGTTGATCATCTCAATGCTGTGTATCATGGCAAGAGTTTGAAGAAAGACTGATATTTCAAAGCTGTTGGGAAACAAGTTTTTTTTGAAATCAGAACATAACTCTTCTATGGACATGCCCATATCTCATTTTGCCTACATCTCCTCATAAAAATTTCTGGATGAGTGAATCTTATCTCTTAAAGGATCTAAATTTTATTTAAAAACAATTTTTCATGAAAGTATTTATAAAGGGTAATATAAAAACCCACAGTTTCTTAAAAGGAGTCTATGCTACAGGATTTAACCTTTTCTTGATGATTTTTTTGATCATTTTGAACAATGCAATATGAAGATATGTTTGATTTTTGTTCCTTTTTGTAGTTAGAGATCAGCATTTTACTGCTGTCAATATGCTTGCTTTTTAGACTCATAAGCCTGTCTTTTAGTTTCTGATTCTAATCCATGGGATTGGAAACCAGATAAATAAGACTCTTAAGAATTACATTTAGACAGCTTTGGTTAAAGCCTAACAGTCTGCTCCTAGATCAAGTGCCTTATTTTAGTTCTGAGGCATAGCTATTTCCACATTCAGAGGATATTTTTTATACATCTTGATCTGTGATTATTTCAGAGCACTGAGTTGTCTGATTACTGATTTACTGTTAAGTTTATTTCATCCACCACTGTATACAAAATATTACAAATAGTGTCTAATATATAATAAGGGTTCAATACACTTTTTAAAAATGAATAAAAGGCGATATTATTGTTTGGGGTTTGATATTCTAGTTTCTTTTTAGTTAATTAAGTTTTGATAATTAAACTATTGGAATATTACTATTTGTCATTGTGAACCATGTTTAGATGGTTCTATCTCTACAAATGCATCTCTTGCTATGTTTCCTTCAGCTTCACTGATTTAGCCAGATTAAATTTTTTGCTATTCTTTGGACATTCCAACTTTGCACTTGTTGCTCCTTGGCCAGATACTCTTCTCCCCTCCCTAAAATAATAAAGCAAGTAATAATAAAAATATATTAATAAGTTAAAGTATTTGAAGATTACTATTTGTCATTGTGAACCACGGCTTGCAATGACAAATAGTAATATTCAAATAGCTTAATTTAGCAAAATGTAATGAACTAAAAAGAAACTGTAATATCAAAACCCTGAATAATAATATCCCTCTTGAGGTGAAGGACCTCTTCAAGGAGAACTACAAACCACTGCTCAATGAAATAAAAGAGGACACAAACAAATGGAACATTCCATGCTCATGGACAGGAAGAATCAATATCGTGAAAATGGCCATACTGCCCAAGGTAATTTATAGATTCAATACCATCTCCATTAAGCTACCAATGACTTTCTTCACAGAATTGGAAAAACTACTTTAAAGTTCATATGGAACCAAAAAAGAGCTCACATTGCCAAGACAATCCTAAGCAAAAAGAACAAAGCTGGAGGCATCTTATGCTACCTGACTTCAATCTATACTACAAGGCTACAGTAATCAAAACAGCATGGTACTGGTACCAAAACAGATATATAGACCAATGGAACAGAACAGAGCCCTCAGAAATAATACCACACATCTACAGCCATCTGATTTTTGACAAACCTGACAAAAACCAGAAATGGGGAAAGGATTCCCTATTTAATAAATGGTGCTGGGAAAACTGGCTAGCCATATGTAGAAAGCTGAAACTGGATCCCTTCCTTACACCTTACACAAAAATTAATTCAAGATGGGTTAAAGACTTAAATGTTAGACCTAAAACCATAAAAACCCTAGAAGAAAACCTAAGCAATATCATTCAGGACATAGGCATGGGCAAGGACTTCATGACTAAAACACCAAAAGCAATGGCAATAAGAGCCAAAATAGACAAATGGGATCTAATTAAACTAAAGAGCTTCTGCATGGCAAAAGTAACTACCATCACAGTGAACAGGCAACTTACAGAATGGGAGAAAATTATTGCAATCTACCCATCTGACAAAGGACTAATATCTAGAATCCACAAAGAACTCAAACAAATTTACAAGAAAAAAGCAAACAGCCCCATCAAAAAGTGGGCAAAGGATATGAACAGACACTTCTCAGAAGAAGACATTTATGCAGCCAACAGACACATGAAAAAATGCTCATCATCACTAGCCATCAGAGAAATGCAAATCAAAACACAGTGAGATACCATCTCACACCAGCTAGAATGGAGATCATTAAAAAGTCAGGAAACAACTGATGTGGGAGAGGATGTGGAGAAATAGGAATGCTTTTACACTGCTGGTGGGAGTGTAAATTTGTTCAACCATTGTGGAAGACAGTGTGGCGATTCCTCAAGGATCTAGAACTAGAATTACCATTTGATCAATCCCATTACTGGGTATATACCCAAATGATTATAAATCATGCTACTATAAAGACACATGCACATGTATGTTTATCATGGCACTATTCACAATAGCAAAGACTTGGAACCAACCCAAATGTCCATTAATAATAGACTGGATAAAAAAATGTGGCACATATACACCATGGAATACTATGCGGCCATGAAAGGATGAGTTTATGTCCTTTTCAGGGACACTGATGAAGCTGGAAACCATCATTCTCAGCAAACTGTCACAAGGACAGAAAGCCAAACGCTGCATGTTCTTATTCATAGGTGGGAATTGAACAATGAGATCACTTGGACACTGGGTGGGGAATATCATACACTTGTCCTGTAGGGGTATGGGGGACTTGGGTAGGGATAGCATTTGGAGAAATACCTAATGTAAATGATGAGTTGATGGGTGCAGTAAACCAACATGGCACATGTATACCTATGTATGAAACTTGCACGTTGTGCACATGTACCCTAGAACTTAAAGTATAATAAAAATAAGTAAATAAATAAAAGAAAAAAAGAGATATAGACTGGTTGTATAAATAAAAAAAAGCATGATCCAATTATATGCAACTTACAAGAAATGCACTTTACATATAAAAACATATATAGAGTGAAAGTGAAGGGATAGAAAAAGATATCTCATGCGAACAAAAACCAAAATTGAGCAGAAGTAACTATATTTATATCAGATAAAACACACTGTAAGCCCAAACATAGTAGACAAAGTAAAATAAGGTCATTATATAATGATAAGGAATCAATCCAGGAAGAGGAAATAATTTAAAATTTATATGCAAGCAACACTGAAGCACCCAGATTCATAAAGCAAAAATTACTAGATCTAAAGAGAAAGAAACTGCAATACAATAACTGTGGGAAACTTTAACACCCTATTCAGCATTAGGCAGATCATCTAGACAGAAAATCGGCAAAAATATAACAAACTTACGACCACATTCACCCTTGTAATCCCAGCACTTTGGGAGGCTGAGGAGGGTTAAAATAAAAATCTCTGTACAGGAAAGGAAACCATCAAGAGTGAAGAGACAGCCACTGAATGGGAGAAGATATTTGCAAACTATTCATCCAACAAAAGACTAATATCCAGAATATACATGAAATTGAACAACTCAACAATAAGAAAGCAAAATCTCATTAAGAAGTGGTCAAAGAACACGAACAGATGATTCTCAAAAGAAGACATATAAATGGCCAACTGGTATATAAAAAATGCTCAGCATCACTAATCATCAAAGAAATGCAAATTGAAACCACAATGAGATATTGTCTTATGCCAGTTAGAATAGCTATTACTAAAAAGACAAAACAAAACCAAAACCAAAACCAAAAACAGATGCTGACAAGGACATGTGGAAGACAGAATTCATCTACACTGTTGGAGAAAATGTAAATTAGTACAACCCCTATGGGAAACAGTATGGATATTTCTCAAAAATCTAAAAATGATAAATGTAATCCAGTAATCCTACTATTGGGTATCCAAAGAAAAGGAAATCAGTATACTAAAGGGATACCTACACTCACATGCTTACCATAACTAACACTATTTGCAATCGCAAAGATATAGAATCAACTTGTGTCCATCAATAGAAGAACAGATAAAGAAAATGTGCTATATATACACAACAGAATACTACTCAGCCACAAAAAGAATAAAATCATATCATTTGCAGCAACACGGATGAAACTGGAGGCCATTATGTTAAGCGAAATAACTCAGGCACAGAAAGACGAATATCATATGTTCTCACTCATATGTGGGAGTTAAAAACATTGATATCATAAAGGTAGAGAGCTGACATTATAAAGGTACTAGAGGATGGGAAGGTGGGTGGATAAAGACGGGAAGGAGAGGGGATAAAGAGAGGTAGGTTAATGGGTATAAACATATAGTTAGATAAAAGATAGAAGTTCAGTCGTTTGACAGCCCAGTTACTCTAGTTAAGAACAATGTATTGTATATTTCAACGTAGCAAGAAGAGAGGACTTGAATTGTTTCCAATATATAGAAGTAACAGTACTCAAAGTGATGGATACCTCAAAAAGCCTGACTTGATCATTGCACATTCTAGGCATATAACAGAATACCACATGTACCTCATAAATTTGTAAACTAATATGTATCAATTAAAAGAAGAGAAACATAGAAGAGAAAAAGGGCAAACGAATAGGTTGTCTGACATTAAATTATATAATATTTTCAGAGTCCACCACGGGTAAACTCCATTAGAGGTGGAACCTCCTTGGTGTTATTCATGTTGGTGTGCCAGTGCCTATAATAGGGTACAGGTAATGTAGACAATTAATAAGTAGTTGTGCAATGTTGAGTGAGTACCATTTCTCTTGATGAGTGACAAAAAGGTAGGAGATTTTCAACCGAGTGATATTTTAAAATAGGAAATTTCCTTATTTGGTTAAATAACTATTCAGTGTTTTCCATCCTTAATTGTTGGCCTGCAATTGAGGGCCTCAACTCTGCAGCCATTCTTTGTGTGCCAAAGTAGTGCTCTGAAAATCTTCATTAATTATTATTATGTTTTTTACTATTCTCTGGTATTCCTGCTAATCAATGATTACGATGACAATAGCTAAAAGTGCCTAACTTTTAGGGAGAATGCCAAGAAGTCTTAGTATGACAGGGGATCACATTTTATCTAAAAGTATTTTTAGAGAGCTTGGGAAATACTTCGTTGATAAAGAAAGAAAGAGAAAAAACAAGATCAAACTTAGACACAGAAACATAAAAACAGAATTATAATTTTAGAGTCGGAAGGAGGCATGCAGAGCACATTCCATAGCAACAGCAGCTGATGCTGCCAGTGTCCTTAAAGATTATCCAGGCCTTTGTTTTACAGATGAGAAAATATACATGACAGTGAAACCGGAACTCAGAGTTTAAGTGATCTACCTAAGTTTACAAAATTAGTTTGTCTCAAAACTGAAATGAGAATTAGAATACCTTCTTCTCCTTAAGGAAAATCCATTTGGAACACCTTCCACCCAGCTTTACCTTCCCACATTATACTGTGCCAGTGAAATGTCTTTCTCATAGGTAAGCTCTCATGACACAAAGTGTTCATCCAGGAGGAAGGAGCACTTTGAGTTGAGGAGGGTCTTAATTTATCAGGGAAGAGTTAGACTATTTCTGGAATGAAATGAATGCAGTGTTGAAAAAAAAAGTTAGTAAGAAAAAATTCAACTACAGTCTATTTTAAACAAAGCATTAAATAACAGATCTGTGTTTAAAATAAAATACATGTTTTCTGTGATAGAAATACATGTGGGCTATGTATGCTTGTAGTGAAAAATAGGCCACAATGTCTTCTCAAGTGACTTCAGGCATTGTTTTATAGGGCAAAATCTAAATAAATATATTAATGAAAAGCATTCATATCCTCTGTACTTGGAGGTTGTTTCATTATCCATATAGGGCTGTTACAGTACTCTTTTAAAGAAGGATTGCAAGATTAACCATATGCAACTTAAAAAATATATGAGTTTATTTTTTAAAATAATTTAGATATTAATACAAGTCAACATTTATATGTCCTAGTCTCATGACAGCATCTTGAAATCTAAATGTGTTTTTTGAGACTTTACTCACCCAACACACTTCTGGATTTGTGGTCGTCTGGGATAGTCTTCTGAGGACAACATTTTTTCATGAATAGCAAACAAACCTCCAATTATGATATGTCCCGGAGAAGTGGCAGCCACAAAGTCATCAGGGGTCTGGCAAGGCTGTGAAGTAGCAAGAATAATCATAAAGCAGGTAATTAGTATAATTAATAATGCCATGTTTCTATCTCATTTGCTCAGTTCATGTGAGTTCTTAAGTGCATGGAGTGCCAACAAGATTCCTATTTCACCTGTAAACACCTTATAAGGTATAGGACAGTGTCAAGGGCCAGAAACACTCAGTATTCAGATACTTGATGATAGTCAAAACAGTTATTTCACCAATAAGAACATAGACTTTTTAACACTCCAGTGTTAGAGATAATGTGATAGCAGTCATGTGATGTAAAAGCTGATAGAATTATAAACACAAGTCTCACTGTAATGGTACTTTTTCACTCTAGTGATATGTCAAGGGCCCTGAGTCACGTTGGCATTTCTTTTGAAGCAGAATGTAGAACTTTTAAGAAGCAGCAGTTTGGAAATGTTTTTCCACTTTAGAAATAGACAGTTCTGCATTTCAAAAAGATATCACATTCAAGGCACAAATAATTCAATATAGTTTATCAGGTGTTTAGAAAAAAAATCCTGCTTTTATTTTTTCCTGAAAAGCTCTATTTAAAAAATGAAATTCAGTTAAATTTGGGTATTTGTCACTTCCAGTTTCTTTGTGTTAGAAATACATAGCTTTTGTGAAGATGGGTAAAACTAAAAACAAGATGAAACTTGTCTGATACAGTATTTTGCTTTGAACAAGAAAGATCTGTTCATAGATCATTGCCGTTTCCTCTATTGTGGGTGCTATATTTTAATAAATTTGGGACTAATTTCAGGCTATATATTCTTAAATACTTAGGAATCTGAACTAACATAATTTAATGGGTGTCTTTTGGAATTTCACAGAGAAACTTCAATGACATAGTCACCATTAAGAAAAAGTTCAAAGTTTTAAAATTTATTTAATAAAATCAGTCTTTTAAAAATATTTTATTAAAAATGAATATCTCATGGGCAAGCAGTTTCAAATCCAATACATCCAGTTTGTTTGATGGGTAGCAGATACATTTAAAGAAATTTCAAAAAATGAAAGCGTGCAATGGCCACTGTGGCATTTTTTCATTATCTAAATTAGCCTTAGATTCCATGGTCCAGTAGGGTTATGCCAGCTGAGGAGTGGAGAAGTCACAGCTCATCATGCAGCTTCAAATGTTTTCTTAAGTCTTAGCATTTTTACTAATGGCAGGATTTTCTATTAGAATGAAAACCAGTTAACTTCAGTTGCCCAGAAAGTTTAACAAACATACATGAGTCTGAAGACTCTTGAAATATTTAGCAATTACATTTTACTCGTCTTACTCATTACTTATTGGTGTATGTGTTTGTATGGTGTCGGATGGATTTATATTTTCATGAATTTAGTTATTTTTCTCAGATAACCTCAAAGATCTTATGTAATTACAAGTTCAAAAATGATTCCTGGAAAACTAAACCAAAAAATGAGAAATCCAGATAATTCCCAGCAAAATTATAGTAAGTATTAAGCAACTCAGAGTGATTCTGAAGATGCATTGTTCAGATGACATTTATTTGAAAAATCAGTGACAAAAGTTATGCCAATAATGTCTTTTAGGTTGCAATTTCAACAATATTTAGGGTCTTTGTAATCTGATGAAATGAAAAGATAAGGCACTTTTTAAATTTTAATAAATATAATCTAAGTTTGAAGAACTTTAAAGGAGCCTCCGAAGGTAAGAAAACAAAACATCTAAAAAGACTTTTGCGCTGTAAAATGAAGTATCACTTGGCACAAAGGGCGCAAACGTTGGAATCAGATAGACCTGGGTTGCTCTGCCCACTACTTAGCTATGTGATGCTGAATGAGTTACCTACCTTCTCTGAAAAATAATTTTCTCATCTATAAAAGAGTTGAGGTACTCTAACAAATATGTTGTGAGACAAGCTAGTTTGATTTGCAAGGCTCCTGTATTCTAGCACACACCGAATAATTAGTTCGTTTCCCTTCTTTCCCTTCCAAAAACTAAACTGAAAGTTATCATTTCCTAAATTTGTAGAGGTTTCTTTCTTTTTTTTTTGAGATGGAGTTTCGCTCTTGTTGCCCAGGCTGGAGTGTAATGGCATGATCTCGGCTCACTGCAACCTCCACCTCTTGGGTTCAAGCTATTTTCCTGCCTCACCCTCCCGAGTAGCTGGGATTACAAGCGTGTTCCACCATGCCTGGCTGATTTTTTGTATTTTTAGTAGAGACAGGGTTTCACTATTTGACTGGGCTGGTCTTGAACTCCTGACCTCAGGTGATCCACCTGCCTCGGCCTCCCAGAGTGCTGGGATTACAGGCACGAGCCACTGCACCCAGTCAAATTTGTAGTGCTTTCTACAGCTGGCTAAATCATTGTTCAAAGATTTTTCTCAAGCATTAAATGCATGGTAGAAATGACTTTTATAATAGTACTACTAGCTGGTTGTTGTCATGTTGGAATGCAAATCCATTGTTAAGTTAAACATGAAGGAAGATATAGAATATGTTAATTACTTTAGAATTTCACTGGAAACATTATCGTCACTGTTGTAGTTTCCACTATTGGGAATACAACTTTTAGCCATAATTTAGAATGTACAGTTACTATATTTTTTTCTATTTAAAAAATCATTATAAATGACAGCAATAACTACTTCTATTCCAAAAGATTTTGATTTTTATCTTAACTAACTATTTCTGGAGGGTAAAACCTCTTAAAAAATTTTGAGATATGAATTACTGATAGGACTAGCTTATTGCTCCTTTTGATCTCAAGAGTCTATATTTCTTTATAACTAGCCTTACCTGGAGGGCTATCTGGTTAAAACAACTTAGAGGGAAGTAAGAAAGTATCACTCCCCAAGTAATTTTCATAAAGATACCATTATCCTGGTTGAACAAGCCTAGTAGGAAAATACCGTCAATGATTAAAGATACTTTATTCTAAAATGGTGAGATTGTAGCACTGAAGATGGGATGGCTTCCCAGTGATGAAAGGCTGTATGAAGATGGGATCAGGCTGGAAATGATACTCTGGGAGCAGGGGCAGGGAATACCACATTCGCACTCAAGAAAGACCTCAAGAGGGTGAGGTTTGACACACGTCTTATTTTATTTTAACATTTTATCTTTCCCTCCTGTTGTTCCGGCTTCCCACTCACCCTCCTCTATTGCACACCTGTCTTTCATACTTCATTGAGTTTCAACGTAACAATGACACTACAAAATTATTTTCAGTGCTATTTGCATCTGCAATAAGATTTTTAAAACAGAAACGTCTTCAAGATTAAAGGAATACATTTATAACAATGGAATTTCAGTTGTCTGCAAGAGGGGGTCAAGGGAGGTAGAGCGTGGCAGGGGCTCACGGGGGATCTCTAGTCCACGCTAGGCAGGCAGCTGACTGTGCCGCTGCACACAGAGTCAGCCTGATGGAACAGGTCAGAGTGTGGCCGCTGGAAGGGAAGAAGCCGACACCAATGTTTTGAGGGTAGATGCCAATATCTACAGCCTGGGGGAAAATAAACAGAACTTAAGAATGACTTCTGACCCATCATTCCATATTGTCAAACTGCTTCAGTTTCCTTTTGTTTTTCAGGGCAGCATGAACAAAAATATATTTAGCCAAAACAAGCAGGTATTCAAAACACAATTTTCCAATTCCGTTTTATTTCATCAACATTAAATTTGAATGCATTTTTTTCGGCTTGTGGTGTGCCTGTCTTTCTCGATAATTCCTTATCAAGAAGTCACAACAGGAGAGATTTTGCCCTTAAAAACACAACCATAAGCCCTGAGCCATGAATCCCACAATTAGGCACGTTCAACTGGCATCTCTTGTGCTACTAGCTTACAAGCTTATTTAATCCTCCCATTATTTTCTAATTTTTCACGTGCTTACTATTACCTCTTCAACTAGATTGAAGCTTTTTGAAGATTGAGATAAAAGTTTTATACTTCTTTGTGTATCGCATAGTTCAAATGGCAGGCTTTTTTATTAGGACAACTTTAGTTGTCCAGAAAGTTTAACAAACATATATGAGTTTGAAGACTCTTTAAATGTCTTGCAATTACATCACTTATTATAATGTTATTATTTACTTGCGTATGTATGCGTTTAATTACATTACAAATATATTGATCAGTTTGCTCATCTTAACAGATCAATGAGCTCATAGTAGATAGATGAACCCCAGAAAATGAATCCAAGCTATAGCTCTCACTAGATATGATCAGCAACTTTTACAGTCTATTGCTGTTATCATTTACCCAAGAAAATAAAAATATCAATTCATATTGCTTAATAAGTATTGAATGCTAGAGGGATATCACTGCACCTTAAATAAAGAGTTCAATAAAACCTCTTCTAGAGGTAAAATTATAAGCAAAAGCCTAAATCCCCACTGGGTCCCACTGGATGCATAGCTAAGAAAGTTATTTCATTTAGCTGAATTTCAAATATGTAAAAAAGAGAAAGATTGGTCCTTAACAAGGTCATAAAATAACCAAGTCAGATTTTGGTTCTCTCATATCCTTTCCCTCACCAGGTGCCCTGCTTCCCTGTACTTGCCCAGCTGGCTTATTATTCCGTCACTGCACTATTCAATATTGAACTATCACTGATCACTGCAACATTCTACTTCATCCTGCTCCATTTTCTTCTCCTGCTGTACCTGGTCTGTAATTGAAATCCCCCCTAGCATTTCTTATTTAATATGTAGTTTTAACATTAGGTAATTTTCTTTAATGGGCAACATACAGCATTTTATCTTACTTAGGGTACCCTAGGAGGTCTATGGATGGACTACATGAGAGTCTGTGAATCTTTTGAAATTGTGTAAAAGTTTTGAGTGAACATGCATATGTAGATTTTTCTGGGGAGAACATTCAGTGCTGTCATCAGATTATCAAAGGGACATTTAGCCCCAGAAATGTGAAGAACCAATGTCTGTTTTATTAGAACACTGTCAAATCTATTAGAACAGATTTGAAGCCTGCTTTCCAGGAAACACAGGAATGTTTTCTGAGATAATGATCATGCCTTTGTTGTTACCTGTTTGTAACTCAAATAATCCTCACTAATCTCCCACCAACAACTTCATGTGCCTGATACACAACACCATTTAATACCATCAGCGAAAAGATTGTTAACAATGTATTACTGTCCACAAATCCCTTCTCATTCATCCAAGTGTAGAACTCAGCTAGATCACTACCCTAAGACCAGACCTGCTTACCTTACCATGAAATAGTGAAGGTGGCAATTTTCTGGTGAAGTTAAGCAGTAGTAATAATCTATAAGGTTTTATTAGTACAGAAGAAGTCAGGTGTTCACTTTTCAAAGCTATTTTCTATTTTTTAAAATTTTATTTTAAATTCCAGGATACATGTGCAGGACATGCAGGTTTGTTACATAGGTAAACATGTGCCATGGTGGTTTGCTGCACCTATCAACACATCACCTAGGTATTAAACCCAGCATACATTAACTATTTATCCTGATGCTCTCCCCTCCCCCGATCCGCCCTATAGGCCCCAGTGTGTGTAGTTCCCCTCTCTGTGCCCATGTGTTCTCATTGTTCAGCTCCCACTTATAAGTGAGAACATGCAGTGTTTGGTTTCCTGTTCCTGTGTTAGTTTGCTGAGGATAATGGCTTCCAGCTCCATCCATGCCTCTACAAATAACATTATCTTGTTCCTTGTTATGGCTACATAGTATTCTGTGGTGTATATGTATCACATTTTCTTTATGCAGTCTATCATTGATGGGCATTTGGGTTGATTCCATGTCTTTGCTATTGTAAATAGTGCTGCAACAAATAATTATTTTCTAACAATCATACAAAAAATCAATTGTTATTAAAATACTTTGTTGTAAATTGAAGATATATATATATACACACATATATATAAATATGTGTGTGTGTATATATGTATATAATTGTGTGTGTATATATGTGTATATATACATATATATACACACACAATTCACCCTTGGACAACATGGGTTTGAACTACATGGATACATGAATTTTCTTCTGCTTCTGCTATACCTGAGACAGTAAGACCAATCTCTCTCCTTTTCCTCCTTCTTCTCAGCCTACTCAAAGTGAAGGTGACAAGAATGAAGGCCTTTATGATGATTCATTTCCACTTAATGAACAGAAATATATTTTTTCTTCCTTATGATTTTCTTAATAACATTTTATTTGTTTTATTGTAAGAATATAGCACATAATACATATAACATATGAAATATGTGTTAATCGATTGCTTAGGTTATTGGTAAGGCCTCTGGTCAACAACAGGTTATTACTAGTTAAGTTCTGGGATGCTTCGTACAGGGAAGGTGCAGCACCTCTAACCCCTGCATTGTCCAAGGGTCAGCTGTATGATTTTAATATACACGTATATACACGTATATGTTTCCACCACTTCAGAGAAGAGCTCTAATCTTTTAGGATACTATCCAGCTCTTTCGTTGTCTCATATAGAATGGCAACATGGTATTCCATCATCCTCTTTCTTAGCCCCGATATTACACTACTAGTCATAAAAATTACTTCTTTCATCCAACTCAGCACTAATTGTAAAACAAGCAACCCTCCACCCCCCAAATCCCAAAGTATCTACCAGTTACTCAGCTTAGTGTTTAACCATTGCCTCATCTTCTTTTTGGGTACTGACTGAATCACTCATATTGCAACTGTATTTTCAGTAGAGTCAGTAAAAAATACCAAAAGGTTTCAGTCTTTTTGTATAGCAAGTTGCATAAGCTTAAAAACCATTTTGATATCAAGCTAAAGCATACATTCAATGAAAAATAAATCTGCCAAATTACTACTTTAGTGCCGTTGATACAAAAATTAGCTGATTGAATATCTCTTTTCAATTTTCTGATGTATATACACATAGTCCAATTCAACAACTAACTTAGCTGTCTTTTCTATGTAGTAAATAAATAATATAGGATATATAAAATAAACTTTCTTCAGAAATCACAAACAGTGCCCCTAGATCCCCACAATCTGATAGAACATTCCACACACAACAAATGCTTAAATTGGCAAGAAACCCAGATTACTGTGTTGGACTCAAAGTTGAGGACACATAAATCCTGCAAATGTTAGTACCAGAGTATTTTCACCCTTCTTGGGTTTGATTTTGGCTTCAATGTGACTTTCCTCAGAAAACGTGCTCATTTTCTTCACAGCATTTATCAATATCTATCATTGTTAGTTTTTTGTGTATTGTCTACCTCCTCCATTATTTTAAAGCTCTATAAGGACAGAGATTATATGCACATATTTACTAAAATATATCCAGCATCTTAAACAGAACTTATGAATGGTAGACATTCAATACTAGTTGTCAGATGAATGAACGAGTACATTGAAATAGCACAGGCATGAGTGATTACAGCTTAGACTGCTTTTCTTTGCCGGGTGGATGTAGCTTTAGGAAACCTGAAATACCTGGAACAGCTCTGAAAGCTGAATGTTGGTGAGGAACACTCAGAAGCTAAAAGCAGAAACTCCAAGTTCACATTGGTTTTCTCCAGTTTGTGATGTCAGAATGAGGATTTGTTTGGGAGAATCGGTAACACCTGCTTTCCTATTTATCCATTCTTTGTGCTCCTCTCCTAATGAGACAATATAGTCAGCACCTGCCTGGTTGTAAGCCCAAAAGACTTCCCACTACTTGTTATTTGTTTTCAACAGACATATCCCATCATCCATCAGGTTCACAGTTCATGTTGTGAGTGTGGCATGTTTATGTTTTAAGGATAAATAACCTTTTATATGTGCTACACATGCCACTTTAGGCTCTGTTCAGTAGCAAGAAACAGGCCAACTCAAATGAAAAGTAATTAGAAAACAGATTCAGAAATTCTTTCATAAGGAATAGGCTATCAGTGAAAAGATTGTAAGAGACTGTTCAGGAATAGGAGTACATGCTATTATAGATTTCTACTTAATGTAAGGAAAAATATGAGGCTGGCAATTTTGAGTGGGAAATAGGACATTGTGTGACAGACAGTATCAGGTCTTCTTCCTTGAGATTCTAGGCAACCAACAGATTTAATCCCTTAAACAAATGCAGACAACTATGGTTAGACCAGCTTGGTGAATTATTGATGATCTAGCTGCTTCAGCTGACCAGCAATCATCGAGAGTTTCCTTCGAAAGCTTACTTGTAGGACGAGATACTAGAACTCTTAAAACAACAACAACAACAACAACAAAAAAACAGGTAGAAAACCCTCTCTATTATGATTAGAAAAGACAGTGTAACAGATAACCAATTTAAAACGATAATAAATTTACCTAGGACTGCTGTATAGAATTCTGGTTGATTAGATTCTTCAATCAACAGTAGTTTTGTTTAACTGAATCCATCGATTTGTCCTTAAATACTGTAGAAATAAATGTGTATAATCCTTTAAATTGGTAAAGTAGAAAATGCAAGTTGGAAACAATAAATGAGGTTGAATCATAGATATACTTGTGCTATTATCAAATTTCTTGTGGTGTAGTCACAGGTAAACTGATTACGTAGCAATTCAACGCTTTAGGAATGTATAGAGAGAACTTGGATCATTTATATCAGCAATTCTGTTGTGAGAATTGCTTACTTTATCTAAATTAGCCTCAGATAATTACCTAGCAGTTGATCAAAGTTACTTTTCATTTGCTTATAGATGCTTTCTTTTCTTGTTGAAGAGGCATATTAAACCATGCCTATGATATATTCATTTATTCATCAAATACTTACTGAGTGTCTACTACGTTTTAGGCATTGTTCTTAGTGCTGGAGAAACAGAAGTGAACGAAATAGCATGGAAAAAACTCGTAAAGTTTACATCCTGATAGGGAAGGCAGGCAATGACAAAAATATATATTTTGTAACATCTTAGAAGGTTTTAAGAAGATTTTGAAAAATAATAAAGCAGTGAAGGGCATAGGAAGTTCTAGAGTGGGGTTGACATTTTAGTCAGGCAAGTTGGTCAGTTAAGAAGATGATATGTAAGCAAAGACTTAGAGAAGGTCAGGAAGGGAAGCATGTGGATGTGGGAAGTAAAAGTGATACAGGCAGAGGTGAGTACAACAACCTGAAGAGGGAGCCCAGCAGAATAGCACAGGGATGGGTGATTTGGAGTAAAGGGAGCAAGGGGAGCATAGAGTGAGAAATATTAGAGAGCTGACAGCCATATCGTAAGGGCTTTTTCAGGACTTTGTTTTTTACTCTGAAATTGGAAGTCACTGGAAGGTTTTGACTAGCAGAGTGATATATTCTGATTTAGATTTTTAAAGATCATTTTATCTCTGTTGAGAATAGATTGCAGGCTACTTGGTAACTCTTGCAATAATTCAGGCAAGATGATGTTGGCTCTGATAAGGCTGGTAGTGGTAAAGGAAGTGAAAAGTAGGCAAAATCTGGATATATTTTAAAAAACGGAGCCAACAGGATTTGCTGACACAATGCACATGGGATATAAGAAAAAATGAGGAGTCAAGGATGACTACAAATTTTCATTCTGAGCAACTGGAAGCACCAAGTTGCAATTACTTCAGAAGAATAGAATGCAGGAGTAGCAAATTTAGAGTGAGAAATACCAGAATTTCAACATTGGATCTTTCAGTTTGAAATATTTATAATTCATATTTAAATAAAGGTGTCAAGGCAATAGAATATATGAGTACAATATTCAGAAGTGATGTTTGTATGAGAAATATAATATGAAAAATCATCATCATGTATATGGTGTTAAGGCCATGGAACTAGAAGAGATCTTCTCATCAAATATTAGTGAAGATGTTAAAGAGATGAGGTCCAAAGTCTGACTCCTGAGACACTCCAGTGTCGAGGATAGAAAAGACAGAAGAATGAGCAGAAGCGACCAGTGAGGTAGGAGAAGACTCAGGAGGTAAAGAACAGTTTTGAGGATTGATCTATATTGTCAAATGAGGACTAAAAATTGAGCACTGGGTTTAGCAATGTTAAGGACATTGATGACCTTGACAAGA
Organism: Rhinopithecus roxellana; assembly: GCF_007565055.1. Lineage (NCBI taxonomy): Eukaryota > Metazoa > Chordata > Mammalia > Primates > Cercopithecidae > Rhinopithecus > Rhinopithecus roxellana. The sequence goes on from NC_044552.1 coordinate 164,195,632, forward strand.
GTAGTTTTGGTGAAGTAGTGGGGGATAAACTAAATGTTTGTTAGTTAGTTAGTTAAATGGCCACCTTCAGACTGATGCTTGGGTCACTATAGATTTATCAGGTTAATATGGTAACGTTTGAAATATTCCAAAGGCTAACCTTTTAGTTCAGTTATTCAGACATCTAAATCTAATTGTTTGTCAATAATGTAGAATGAGCAATATTGTTTCAATCACTATGCTAAAAATCCAAAAGGTAGGTTATATTATTAAATGCTTTTTAAGTAAGATAAATCCTAGGCTGAAGGAATTCTGTGGCTTGCTGAGAATGGCATGCCCTAAATGCTGCAGTTGGGATTCAGATCCACATCGATCTGGATCCAGAGACTGGGTTTTTATCTTTTCTACCCCATAGCCCTCTCCTAATGTCCAAGAGACACTGAAGTCATAAATGTCACATTGACTTCTGTGCTAGATGACTCCATATGGCCTTCTAGAGAATAGAGTTAATGGAGCTCTGGGTGAATTTATCATACATCCTAGGAATGCATTAAGAAAACACGCCAGACAACCTCTGGTGAGATTCTTTCTTGTCTATTTCATTTAGCCAGTGTGACTCTCATGGTTATTTATACCCATTGAGAAAAATTAATGGCATTTAGGTAATATAATTTTGTTTTCAGAATTGGGAGAATGGAATGATTTACAATTGTATTCTATCTCTTAAATAATACACGATACTAAAATGTTCACAGAACTTTTCATAATAACTATCATAGTTTTGACAGCTTAACAGTCTTCAAAAGTTTTGAGATATTGAACTTTACAAGCATTTGGAAGTATTTAAAAATTTTTAGTCATCATTTTTATGATTAAATACCTCTATCTAGTACATTAGAATAGAGGGATACAGATTCTACAAAGAAAAAGGAAGAAAGCGGAAAGCAAGGAAATCAGGAAGGAAGAACAGCAGAAGAAAGGAAGGAAAAAAAGGAAAGAAAAGAAGATTATAGGTTTTGAATTTTCTTTCTTTTTTTTTTTTTGAGGCAGAGTCTCGCTCTGTCGCCCAGGCTGGAGTGCAGTGGCGCAATCTCAGCTCACTGCAAGCTCCGCCTCCCGGGTTTACGCCATTCTCCTGCCTCAGCCTCCCGAGTAGCTGGGACTACAGGCGCCCGCCACCACGCCCGGCTAGTTTTTTGTATTTTTTAGTAGTGACGGGGTTTCACCATGTTAGCCAGGATGATCTCGATCTCCTGACCTCGTGATCCGCCCGTCTCGGCCTCCCAAAGTGCTGGGACTACAGGCGCCCGCCACCTCGCCCGGCTAGTTTTTTTGTAGTTTTTAGTAGAGACGGGGTTTCACCATGTTAGCCAGGATGGTCTCGATCTCCTGACCTCGCGATCCGCCCGTCTCGGCCTCCCAAAGTGCTGGGATTACAGGCTTGAGCCACCGCGCCCGGCCTTGAATTTTCTACTCTTTATCATTTTTGCAATATTCATAAAAGAATGTACTGTCAAATATTTAAATTACCTGAGGGCAGGAATTTTTGCCCGTTTTTTCCCCTTCCTCCTAACACTGTCACCTGAGTGGCTAAATCAGAGACTTTCATATAGAAGGCTCTCCATAAGTATTTGTGGAATGAAGCAATGAACATAAGAATTTCTGAAATTTGTTAAATTTAGATCCTAAAAACATAATGTATAGTAATAATGTTTATATTGTTACCACATATTAAGCTATTAGTATCACCCCATCAGAACAAACCTAAAATATAAATTTCAGCACATATTTCTTCTGCATGATTCATTACCCGTTGCTCGGACATCTTCAGCCACAAAACTCCTAACTTTCAGTTCCTCAGTGACTCATGCATGACTCCTCACAACCTAGACCCCAATCCTCCTCCAGCTTATCCCTGACGATCTCCCCTTGCCTCCCTATTCTGAAGCCAAATTGAATGTGTTTCATACTCGCTGTGCTGTTTTACACATTGTAGCTACTTACTTTGCATGTTCAAGAAATGAAATATAGTCATGCACAGAATAATGCTTCTGTCAACAATGGACTATATATATGACAGTGGCAGTCTCCTAATAGTGTAATAAATTATTTTCACTGTACCTTTTCTATCTTTAGATATCTTTAGATACACAAATACTTCCAATTGTGTTACAATTGCCTGCGGTATTGTAGCTCAGGAGCAATAGGCTGTACCGTATAGCCTAGGTGTGTAGTAGGCTATACCATCTAGGTTTGTGTGAATACACTCTATGATGTTCACACCACAACAAAATCACCTAATGATGCATTTCTCAGAATATAGCCCTGTCATTAAATGATGCATGACTGTACTTAGTGTAAATGTAACAAAACACGCACAGGGCTTGGGGCTTGTATAACAAAACATGCACAGGGCTTGTATACTTCACAGCAGCCTGTGTTATAATTTTTGCTTCATCTGTCAATTGTAATTTGGGGAACTCAAAACAAAAACGATGATGTGTTTTATTTACGCATATGTTTACTCTCCATTGTCCTTTCTTCTTTCCTAGTGTTTCAGGGGTTCTTCTTGTGTTAATTATATATTTTTTATCTTGATTTTTGTACATTGATATCTTGGGGCCTTGTTGACCCTGGAGAGACTGCCCCTCCCAGGGCTAGGTAATTCCTAAAGATAGGAAAAAATTCACCGTTCACATCCAAACCAACCAAACCAGAGCCCATATCCCCAACAACGTACTTTGTCAGCCTCTCACGGTCTGGGCCATTATCCGGTTTCCCTAATCATTCCAATGCCAGGTAACAGACAGCTAGCAATAGCTCCAATTCTCTAGAGCCCACTGAAATTCTGCAAACTAGACAATTCTATACCCATCATCTTACCCATCATCTCCCGTTCCTTCTCTTGGAATCCAGAACAAAGGCCCCTAGCTCATGTTCTGCTCACCCCTAGTTGACCTCCCCCTGCTTACTGATGGACCGCGTTACTTCCTCTTGTGGCCCTGCATAGCATGTCAAGCCTGTTTCTGGGAATCTGTTAGTATAAAAAACTTCTTCCTTCATGACAGTCATTTCTGTATCTGTGTGTCTTACCATATCTAATTAAAACAAATCCTGGGTTCCTTTAAAACACTTCTAAAACCACTCCTTTCTATTTGGAGAATTTCCTTCTAGTCATTTTGTTAGGATAGGCCTGCTGTGATAAATTCTGTTTTCCTTCAATTTTGAATGTCTTGATTTTCCTTTCATTCTTGAAAAATATTTTCACTGGTAGATGATTCTGGCTTGACAGTTCTTTTCTTTCAGCACTTGAAAAACATTATACCACTTTCCTCCCAGAAGTGGAAGTCAAGGCCCTTGTGTTAATAACTGTTGCATATTGTTGTGTCAATTTGCCATCCATCTGTGTTTTCCACTACATTTGAATACCTTGAAGTTTTTATTCAAGTACAACTCCAGTGCCAAACACCCTGTCTGGCCATTAGTAGGTGTGCCACAAAGACTTGTAGAACAAATTGATCTTGAAAAAATAATATTCTAATAATTAAAGCAATATTTAATAATTATTCTGTCCAAATAATTTCAGATTGTTAACTCCCTGGGAATAAGCACTTATGATTTGTAAATCACTTTTCTACTAGGATGAATCTTTCTATGAGATGAATAAAATTTACACTTTACCAAAGGTAAGGAGTGAAACTTTAGTTCTGCTTTTATTGAGATCAAGTGTCTATCCTGCCAAAATTACTAGAAAAATTGTCAGCTCTAACATTTATAGATATTTTTTCCTTTCTTAATTTTCATCTACAGATACAATAAGGATTCTGGAGCAAATTCAGGAAGTCAAATTAGTTGCCTATATATACTGCAACTTTAAGTAGACATAATTTCAAGAAAACTGTGTACTATTTCTCAATATTTTATACTGTTAATATATTTATCCTAGAATATTAAGCTAAAATAGGATAAAAGATAAAATGCAAATTGTTTTTCTTTTCTCCTACTAAGTATGTAAATATTGTTTTTAATGAGGTGTTGTTGAAACATTTGGTTTGAACTTCATAGTTCGGCTTTTGTGTTTATCTAATAGTAACAGAAAATATGTATGTTGGAAAACACAGATGATCAAAGGCTTCCCCCATTTGTCTTCAAGGACAGTAAAGGAAAAAACAGGAAAAGAGTAATAATTAACATTTTCCAACTTTTGAACTTTGTTACTATCTTTTAGTGTATTTTTACATTTAACTTTCATAGTTTAAAACCATTATACTTTGCTTTAGTAAACAACAGATGATGAAAGCATTTTCTCGTGATCATAAAGTAAGCAAAAAAACCCTAACTTCACTTTAAAAATCCTCCAGGCAATATAAGAAAAACAAAACATTAATGAGTTACAGAGTCAAAGAATGATAGAACGCTAGCAAAAGTCTTCTGATGACTTCAGGTTTGGGTACCAGGAAAATCAGATAAAGCATTTTATGTGAGCTACAAGAGGAAGAGAAAAATAATTAAAATCTCTAGGTTAGTTTTTCCAAACTGTCTCTTAAGATGTTAATAGCTGTTGTTTGATAAAAGAATTTTTATGTATGAATAAAATGTGAAACACTGGGTTGAATTAAGAACAGTAATTGGATTATTTATTTATTTATTTATTTTCTCTTGCGCTCTCACATCTCAGCCTTTATTCAGCCTAGAGAGACACAGCCTGCAGCATTTCCCAAACCTGGAAAATGGATGTGCTGCCACTGATTTTCCGCTAGTTACTTTTGGTCTTCCCACATGCTTCCTCTCACAGAGCCATGATCATGATGGGTAAACCTTTTATAGTCCTAATTTCCAAAGTAGCTTCAAGTCCAGTCATTTATTACACAGCACTAAGGGAGCATTTTTAAAAAACTGGTGTGTTATTGTTGATTTATATTTTAATAGCTAGAAAATATGATCTGATCTCGTTATATGCTGATAACGAGTATAAATCAGTACTGTATAATACTGGCTTTTTAAGCTATTAGGACTTTCTTTGTGACGTGGTCAATTTTTATAAACAGCCTATGTATGCTTAAAAAGGATGCAAATTCTCTATTTGTCAGGCTTAAAAATACATATAATGACGCTCCTAAATATTATTTATTCTTACTGTTTTTGCTCTTTTGCTTGAGCTATCAATCTCCCATAGTTAGATATATCCTACAAAGTATTCATATCTGGAATAAAATTTAAAAAACTCTTATAAATCCATAAGGAAAAAGCAGATAACCCAGGAGGAAAATGGACAAAAGACCTTAAAGAAACTTCACGTAAGAGGATATTCAAAGAACCAATAGACATATGAAAAGAGGTGCAACTTCATTTACTGAAATAAAAGTTAAAGCAAATACCAGTGCTTGCTTCAGAATGGTTAAAAAGAAAACATACTGGGGCCGGGCATGGTGGCTCACGCCTGTAATCCTAGCACTTTGGGAGGTCGAGGCGGGTGGATCACCTGAGGTCAGGAGTTCAAGACAAGCCTGGCCAACATGGTGAAACCCCGTCTTTACTAAAAATACAAAAAGTAGCCCGGTGCGGTGGCGGGCACCTGTAATCCCAGCTACTCGGGAGGCTGAGGTGGGAGAATCGCTTGAACCTGGGAGGCGGAGGTTTCAGTGAACCGAGATCGCGCCACTGCACTCCAGCCTGGGTGATAAAGGGAGACTCTGTCTCAAAACAAACAAACAAAAAAAAACAAAAAAGAAAAGAAAAAAAACAGAAAAAGAAAAAATAAAAATAAGAAAAGGAAAAGAATAAAAAAGAAAGAAAAACTGTTGGTAAGGATTCAAAGCAACCAGACTTCTCATTCACTACTGGGGAAAATATAAATTACTACAACATTACAAAGTTGTTTGCCAGTATGTACTAACGTTAAACACATGCATACACACATTACCCAGGAATTTCACTCCGAGGAAAGCCTCCCAACAGAACTATACATGTAACTTCACCAAAAGGCACTTATAATAATCTTTATAGTAGCTCGGTTTGTGAGATGCAAAACTAGAAACAACTGCAATGTCCATCAACAGTAGAATGTAAACACAAATTTTGGTATATTCACCCATACAAACTGTATCTACATGCAACAATTGGATACAGCTCCCAAACATAATGCTGCAGGAAAGAAGCTAAAGAAAAGAATGCTTAGTATATTATTCCACTTATATAATGTTAAAAAGCAATCAAAATCATCCTATAGTGTTAGAATTTGAATAATGTTTACCCTTGAGTTCTAGTAATTGGAAGGGGAACAAAGGTATTCTGGAATGCTGATGATTTGTCTCTCAATCTGGATGCCAGGTACAGAATTTGATAAATGAAAATTAATTGAACTGTGCACTTATAATTTCTTTACGTCTATGCAGGTATATCATATGTATAAAAATGATGTTAAAAATAAAGCTATCCACTAATGGAGATTTGTTAATGTCATTGTGAAATTTGGCCAGTTTTGCTGTACATATTTCAAGCTACACTACTAGGCGTATGTACATATGTTTATGATAGTTGTGTTCTCTTTGTGGGTTTTTCATTTTATCCCTAGTAACATGTTTTGTCTTAAATCCTATTTTGTCTGATACTAAAATTATACTGCCAGCTTTCTTCTGGCTAGCACTTACCTGGTATATATTACTCCATAATTTTTGACTTTTGTGTTCTATTTTGTTTTAGGATTGTCTTGTAAGCACATATAGTTAGAGATTTTTTTTTTAAAATCTACCTGATTTCAAAATTCTCTGATTTTAAGAAGTAAATTAATCCATTTACCTGTAGTATGATTCCCACTACATTTGAAATTACTTCCATCTCTTCTTTTCCTTTGCTTGCCACCCTCCTTTACTGCCTCATATTGAAATGATAAAGTTTTCTTTATTTTTTCACTTTTACTCTGTTGGTTTGAAAGCTTTCAATTGCATATTGAAGAGAAGTTTACCATTAGTCTTTCTGGTTTCTTTGTAGCTAAACAGTGCTTCTCTCAGGTTACATTTCATATTTTCCATTCATCTTATTTTCCATTTTTACTATGTTATGCTGAACTGGGGATGTATTTAACTATTTTTATCGTCGTGTGATATATGTACAGGTAACAGCACAACATCTTGATTAATTTTTACAAATTAAGCGTATGTATACCTACTCACATCAAGATACAGAATATTGCCATCACTCTAGAAGACTCCCTATGCCTACTGCCAGTCATTACCTTCCAGTAAAGATGGCTACTCTTCTGACTTTTATCACATAGAGTTTTATCTGGATTTAAATTACATATAAATAGACTCATACAGTGTTTGGTTTCTTTTGCTTAGCAATATGCTTGTGAGGTTTGTCCATTTTGTCATATAAACCGTAATTAATTTTTTTCAGTGCTATATGGAATTCCATTGTAAAAATATATCACATTAATTTATCCATTCTACTATTGGCTGATATTTGGATTGTTCCTAGGTTGGGATACTAAAAATAATCCTCCTATGAATATTCTTGTAATGTATTTTGGTAAACATACGTGTATTTTTACAACATATTTTCGAGGGATAAAATTAAATTGATGGGTCGAAAGGTAAATGTATGTTGAGCTTTAGTAGAAAGTGCTAATTGGTTTTCAACATAGTTGTATAAATTTTCAGTCTCTCTAGTAATGTATGAGAGTCCCAATTGTTTCTTTTCCTTTTTAGTACTTGGTATCATCATCTTTTTCATTTTAGCCATTTTAGTGGGTGTCTCATAAGTTTAATGTGCATTTTACTGGTGAACAAAATGTTGAACAACTTTCTAATGCTGATTAGCCATTCAGAAATATTTTTCATGAAGTGCCTTTTCTAAGTGTTTTACCTTAAAAACAGAGTTTGTCTCTTTTTTCTTACCAACTTAACGGAGACTTTTGTAATTTTGGATGCAAGTTCTTCATTAGAGACATGTTTAAAAATATTTTCTAGCACTCTGTATCTTGTTTTCTCAGATTCCTCTCCATCGTTATTCCCTAAAACATCAGGGAAAAGTAGTGTGTCTTTAGGTGAGAATGACTTGTCCAAGAATATAACTTCACGGATAGGTTAGGAAAACATAGTTCTTTTGTTGCTAAACTGGAAACTTCCATAAATGCTAGTAAAACTTCACAATGAGACTGAAGCTGCATTTGGAGAGGGGTGAGCAAATGCTATAGTTTCGGCACTGAGGGAGATATTTGCTAGTTTCACTTAATCCCTAGGCTCCTGAGTTAGAATTGACTCCCAGGACAAAACATACGCTGGCCATCAGTTGGATACCTTAATTCAGGTATGTTTAGCTTTAGTATAAAGTGCTAAACCAGCAATGCACATTTTTAAATTAGTTCCTCCTTTAAAACTTAGAAAATGCGTTTTGATATTAGGCAGATAAGCATCAAAACATGAGTTAGCCAAGGCCGGGCTCAAATTCTGTCTTTATCACTTACTAGTCAAATGAACATAGTCAAGTAACTTAATGTGTCAGTTCCCTTATCTGTAAAATATAGTTGATAATGCTGACTTCTTAGAGCTGCTATGAAAATTAAATGAGGCCTCGTATGGAAAGCACCTATTTCAGCACCAGACATCCATCAGTAGTTGCTTAATAACTTTATTAATAGCAGGAGAATAAGTAGAATCAGCCTCTCCCTCATACTTGAAGTGTGTGGTTCAGGCACTTCCCCACCATTTATAATCTGTAGTTCACTCTGAAAGCATTGAGTTCAAAGTTTAGATGAGATTTAAAGCTCCCTAAGCAGCTCAGAAGCAAAATGCTGCAGTGTTGACCCTGTGTGGTGAGAGGACCTCTCTCCAAAAGTTCTAGATTTCACATTCTAGGCTGAATCCAATCATTTTTTCAGTTATTTTGAAACATTTAAAAAGTTATTTATGATATTGAAAAAATTTTCTATTAAAAAAGAGATTATATAATAGGACAGATGTTTGCTTACAGGCCCACATATTTTTCTTGTTGTTAGGAACAAGGCTTGTGAAAATCGAGAAAAATATTATTCAACATCCCCACCTACTGGTAACTTGAAATAATATATTCCATTTTCTAGCACTCTGTGCTTCTGCATAGCCGCTTGGTGAACCCCTTCACCTCCCTTCAGTATTTGCTCAAATGTCACCTTCTCAACGAGGCCTACTCTGATGACCTTCATTAACACTGTTATCCTAGCCTCCTGGCATTCCCACTCCCAAGCACTCTTGATCCCACTTATCCTGTATAATTTTGACTTTATTCCATATTCGTGTCCTTTTAAACTGTTGTATAATTTATTCATTCATAATGTTATCTAATTGTCTTGGCTAAAATATCAGCTCTCCAAAGGCCGGAAGTTTTTGTTTTGTTCAATGAATCCTAAGTGCCTGACACATACTAAGTGCTCAGTAATATTTGTTGAATATTTGAATAAATGCATTTACCTTGAATTAATAAGGTTGCATTATCACTCCTGAGCAGATATGGGGTCTCGGAGAGTAAGTTTACTTCAGTTTTAGAGAAAAATATGTTCAACCTTAGCTCACCTGAATTCTATAAATGTGAAATTTCTTCTTTGCTGTATTCATTTGGACCAGACATTCGAATCAAGTAATTGAATCCTGAGAACAAACGAATTTTCTAAACAAAATGCAGTCACCATCATTGTTGTTGTTATTGTCCTTGTCATCAACAACATCATCTTTGTGGCTGTTTGTAAACCCAAACTGAAAGGCAAGAATAAACTTCACCAATGCAATTTTTGGAGTGAGACAATAGACAAAGCATTATTTCAGCTTATTTTCATTCATTAATTTTGTAACAGTTTTCCTTTTTGAGACTGATATAGTTTAAATACTTGTCCCCACCCAAATCTCATGCTTAATTGTAATCCCCAATGCTGGAGGCGGGGTCTGGTGGGAGATGTTTGGATCATTGGGGTGGATCTCTCATGTCTTGGTGCTGTCTTTGTGATAGTGAGTTCTTGCAAGATCTGGTCATTTAAAAGTGTGTGGCACCTCCCCCTGCTCCACTCTCTCTCCTTGCTTCTGCTTTTGCCGTGTGACATTCCTGCTTCCCCTTTGTCTTCCACCATGATTATAAGCTTCCTGAGGCCTCTTTAGAAGCTGAGCAGATGCCAGCACCATGCTTCCTGTAAAGCCTGCAGAACCTTGAGCCAATTAAACCTCATTTCTGTATAAATTACCCTGTCTCTGGTATTTCTTTATAGCAGTGCAAGAGCAGCCTGACCCAGAGCCCAATTAAGTTTCCTTCCTTCTTTTTCTAGTCTGCTGAGTGCTTTTACATGAGTGGGTGCTGAATTATGTCAAATGCCTTTTCTATGTTTATTGAGGTGCTGATTTTTCTTTATTGTATTAATGTGATACATGATATTGATTAATTTTAGAAAATTATGGTATTCTTGCTTTCCTGGAATAACCCCCTTTGCATAATGTATTATCCTTTTAATATATTGTTGAATCAATTTTGTTGAGATCTTTTGCATCTATGCTTATAAGTGATATTCTGTAATTTGCTTTTCTTGTAATGTCTTTGTCAGTTTTTGACAGGTGGGTTATGCTGGCTTCATAAAATGAGTTGGAAAGTGATATGGTTTGGCTCTGTGTCCCCACCCAAGTCTCGTGTCAAACTGTAATCCCCACATGTCATGGGAGAGACCTGATAGGAGGTGACTGTATCTTACAAGAACGAGAGTTCTTACAAGATCTGATGGTTTAAAAGTGTGCAGTAGTTCCCCCTTGCTCTCTCTCTCCTATGCCATTGTAAGATGTGCCTTGCTTCCTCTTTGCCTTTTGCCATGATTGTAAGTTTCCTGAGGCTTAGAAATTTCTCCCAGTCATGCTTCCTGTTAAACCTGCAGAACTCTGAGTCAATTAAACCTCTTTTCTTCATAAATTACCTAGACTCAGGTAGTTCTTTATAGCAGTGTGATAATGGACTAATACATAAAATTGGTACCGGGAGTGGGTCACTGCTATAAAGGCAACTAAAAATGTGGAAGGAGCTCTGGAACTGGGTAATGGGTAGAGGTTGGAATAGTTTGGCAGGCTCAGAAGAAGACAGGAAAATGTGGGAAAGTTCAGAACTTTCTAGAGACTTGTTGAATGGCTTTGACCAAAATGCTGATAGTGATAAGGACAAAGAAGTCTGGGATTAGGTGGGATCAGATAGAGATGAGGAACTTATTGGGAACTGGAGTTAAGGTCACTCTTGCTATGCTTTAGCAAAGAGACTGGTGGTATTTTGCCCCTATACTAGATCTGTGGAACTTTGAACTTGAGAGGGATGATTTAGAGTAACTGTGATGGTTAATATTAAGTGTCAACTTGATTGGATTGAAGGATGCAAAGTATTATTTCTGAATGTGTCTGTAAGGGTGTTGTCAGAGGAGATTAACATTTGGGTTAGTGGACTGGGAGAGGAAGACTCACTCTCAGTGTGGGTGGGCACTATCCAATTGGCTGCCAGCTTGGCTAGAAAAAGCAGGTGGAAGAAGGTGGAGTAAGCTGGCTTACTGAGTCTTCCAGTTTTCATCTTTCTCTTGTGCTGGATGTCTCCTGCCTTTGAACATCAGATTCCAGGTTCTTTGGCCTTTGGAGTCTTGGACTGACACCAGTGGTTTGCCAGGGGCTCTCAGTCTGTGGCTGAAGGCTGCACTGTTGGCTTTCCTACTTTTGAGGCTTTGGGAGTCAGACTGAGCCACTACTGGCTTCCTTGCTCCTCACCTTGCAGACGGCCTATTGTGTGACTTCACTATGTGATCATGTGTGTCAATTCACCTTAATAAACTCTAGTTCATATATACATACATCCTATTCATTCTCTCCCTCTGGGAACCCTGACTAATATACTGGTGGAAGAAAACGCTATAAACGGCAAAGCATTCAAGGGTGACCTGGCTGTTTGTAACAGCATACAGTTATATGAGTTTACAAAGTGATGGCCTGAAATTGGAACTTATGTTTTAAAAGGAAGCATAAAAGTCTGGAAAATTTGCAGCCCGACCACGTAGCAGAATAGAAAAACCCATTTTCTGAAAGAAATTAAAGCTGCTGGCTGCAGAAATTTGCATAAGAAAAGAAGAGCCAAAACTTAATCACTAAGACAGTGGGGAATATGTCTTCAGGACACTTCAGAGATCTTCATGGCACCCCCTCCCCTCACAGACCTGGAGGCCTTAGGAGGAAAAACTGGTTTTGTGGGCCAAGTCCCTGACCCTACTGTTTTGTGCAGCCTTGGGACACGGTGCTCTGTGTCCCAGCTGCTCCAACTCCAGCTGTGGCTACGAGGGGCCAAAGAACAGCTCAGGCTGTTGCTTCAGAAAGTGCAAGCTCCAAGCCTTGGTGACTTTCATATGGTGTTGGGCCTGCAAGTGCAGAAAAAGCAAGAGTTTGGGAGCCTCCACCTAGATTTTAGAAGATGTATGGAAATGCCTGGATATCCAGGAAGAAGTCTGCTACAGAGGCAGAGCCCTCATGGAGAACCTTTACTAAGCCAATGAGGAGAAGAAATGTGGGGCTGGAGCCCCCACACAGAGTCCCTAATGGGACACTGCCTCGTGTACCTGTGAGAAAAGGGCCACCATCTTCCAGATCCCAGAATGGTAGATCCACCAACAGCTTGCACCATGTGCCTAGAAAAGCTGCAGGCACTCAATGCCAGCCCATGAAAGCAGCTGTGAGGGCTGTACTCTGCAGAGCCACAGGGGTGGAGCTGCCCAAGGCATTGGAAGCCCAACCCTTGCATCAACATGCCCTGGATGTGAGACATGCTGTCAAAGCATATTATTTCAGAGCTTTGAGACTTAATGATTGCCCTGCTGGATTTTGGACTTGCATGGAGCCCATAGCCCCTTTGTTTTGACCAATTTCTCCCATTTGGAACAGGAACAGGAATATTTAGAGAATTTATCCAATGCCTGCACCCTCATTGTATCTTGGAAGTAACTAACTTGTTTTTGATTTTACAGGCTCATAGGTAGAAGGACTTCCCTTGTCTCGTATGAGACTTTGGACTTGGACTTTTAAATTAATGCTGGAATGAGTTAAGACTTTGGGAGATTGTTGCAAAGGCATAATTTACTTTGGAACATGAGAAGGACATGAGATTTGAAAGGGGCCAGAGGCTGAATGATATGGTTCATTCAGCTCTGTGTCCCAACCCAATTCTCATGTCAAATTGTAATCCCCGTGTGTTAGGAGAGGGACTTAGTGGGAGGTGATTGGATCATGGGGCAGTTTCTCCTATGCTGTTTTTGTGATAGTGGGTGAGATCTCATGAGATATGATGGTTTAAAAGTATGTGGCAGTTCCCCCCTTGCTCTCTCTTTCCTGCTCCACTGTGGTAAGACATGATTGCTGAAATAACAAGTTAGCATCATTATGACAGGAAAAATTCCACACATAACAATACTAACATTAAATGTAAATGGGCAAAATGCCCTAGTTAAAAGGCACAGAATGGCAAACTGGATAAAGAACCAAGACTCACTAGTATGTTGTCTTCAAGAGATCCATCTCATATGCAAAAACACACATAGGGTCGAAATAAAGGGATGGAAGAAAACTTACCAAGCAAATGGAAAACAGCAAAAAACAGGGGTTTCAAGCCTAGTTTCTGACAAAACAGACTTTAAATAAACAAATATCAAAAAAGACAAAGAAGGGCATTACATAATGACAAAGGGTACAATTCAACAAGAAGAGCTAACTATCCTAAATATATATGCACCCAGTACTGGAGCACCCAGATTCATAAAGCAAGTTTGTAGAGACCTTTAAAAAGACTTCAACTCACATGCAATAATAGTGGGAGACTTTAACACCCCACTGATAATATTAGACAGATCATCAAGACAGAAAATTAACAAAGATATTCAGGACCTGAATTCAGCCCTGGATCAAGTGGACCTGATAGACATCTACAGAATTCTCCATCCCAAAACAACAAAACATAGATTCTTCTCATTGCCACATGGCACTTACTCTAAAACTGACCACATAATCACAAGTACAACACTCCTCAGCAAATGTGAAAGAACTGAAATCATAACAGTCTCTCAGACCACAGTGCAATCAAATTAGAACTCAAGATTAAGAAGGTTACTAAAAACTACACAACTACATGAAAATTGAACAACTTGCTCCTGAATGACTTGGGTAAATAATAAAATTAAGGCAGAAATCAAGAAATTACTTGAAACTAATGAGAACAAAGATACAACATACCAGAATCTCTGGGATGCACGTGAATTAAAAAAAATCTAGAAAAAAAAGGCTAAATTCATAGACACACACACCCTCCCAAGACTGAACCAGGAAGAAATTGAATCCCTGAATAGATGAATAATGAGTTCTGAAATTGAGGCAGTAATAAATAGCCTACTAAGAAAAAAATGCATAGGACCAAATGGATTCACAGTTGAATTCTACCAGAGGTACAAAGAAAAGCTGGTATAATTTCTACTGAAACAATTACAAGAAACCAAAGAGGAGGAATTTCTCCCTAACTCATTCTATGAGGCCAGCTTCATCCTGATACCAAAACCTAGCAGAGATAAAACAGTAAAATAAAACTTTAGGCCAGTATTGCTGATGGACACTGATGCAAAAATCCTCAATAAAGGATGGGTGTAGTGGCTTACATCTGTAATCCCAGCACTTTCAGAGACCAAAGCATGTGGATTTCTTCAGGTCAGGAGTTCGAGACCAGCTTGGCCAACATGGTGAAACCCCATTTCTACTAAAAATACAAAAATAATTAGCCAGGCATGGTGGGGAGTACCTATTATCCTAGCTACTCAGGAGGCTGAGGCAGAAGAATCACTTGAACCAGGGAGGCAGAGGTTGCAGCGAGCTGAGATCATGCCACTGCACTCCAGCCTGGGTGACAGAGTGAGACTGCATGTAAAAAAAAAAATCCTCAATAAAATACTAGCAAACCAAATCCAGCAGCACATCAAAAATCTTATCCACCATGATCAAGTAAGCTTTATCCCCTTAGGATGCAAGGTTGGTTCAACATACCAAAATCAACAAATGTGATTCATCCCATAAACAAAACTAAAGACAAAAACCGCATGATTATTTCAATAGATGCAGAAAAGTTCTTCAATAAATATCAACATCTCTTATGTTAAAAACTCTCAGTAAGCTAGGTATTGAAGGAACATACCTCAAAATAATAAGAACCATATATGACAAACCCACAGCCAATAAAAGCTGAAAACTTTCCCCTTGAATACAGGCACAAGACAAGGATTCCCTCTCTCACCACTCCTATTTAACATAGTTTTGGAAGTTCTGGCCAGGGCAATCAGGCAAGAAAACAAAATAAAGGGTATTCAGATAGGAAGAGAGGAAGTCAAACTACCTTTGTTTGCAGATGACATGATCTTATATCTAGAAAACCCCATTGTCTTAGCCCAAAGGCCTCTAAAGCTGATAAACACTTCAGCAAAGTCTCAGGATACAAAATCAATGTGCAAAAATCACTAACATTCCTATACACAAACAACAGGCAAGCCAAGAGCCAAATTATAAATGAGCTCCCATTCACAATTGCTAGAAGGAGAATAAAATACCTAGGAATGCAGCTATCAAGAGAAGTGAAGGACCTCTTCAAGGAAAACTACAAACCACTAATCAAGGAAATCAGAGTGGACACAAACAAATGGAAAAACATTCCATGCTCATGGATAGAAAGAATCAATATTGTGAAAATGGCCATGCTGCCCAAAGTAATTTGTAGAGTCAATGCTATTCCCATTAAACTACCATTGACATTCTTCACAGAATTAGAAGAAACTATTTTGAATTTCATATGGAACCAAAAAAGAGCCTGAATAACCAAGATAAACCTAAGCCAAAAACAACAACAACAACAACAAAACTGGAGGCAACACACTACCCAACTTCAAACTATACTACAATGCTACAGCAATTAAAACAGCATAGTACTGGTACAAAAACAGACACATAGACCAATAGAACAGAATAGAGAACTCAGAAGTAAGACTGCACACCTACAACCATCTTATTTTCAATACCTGACAAAAACAAACAATGGGGAAAGGATTTCTTTTTTTTTTTTTTTTTTTTGAGACGGAGTCTTATTCTGTCGCCCAAGCTGGAGTGCAGTGGCCGGATCTCAGCTCACTGCAAGCTCCGCCTCCCGGGTTCACGCCATTCTCCTGCCTCAGCCTCCCAAGTAGCTGGGACTACAGGCACCCGCCACCTCGCCCGGCTAGTTTTTTGTATTTTTTTTTTTAGTAGAGATGGGGTTTCACCGTGTTAGCCAGATGGTCTCGATCTCCTGACCTCATGATCTGCCCGCCTCGGCCTCCCAAAGTGCTGGGATTACAGGCTTGAGCCACCGCGCCCAGCCAGGATTTCTTATTTAATAAATGGTGCTGGGAGAACTGGCTAGCCACATACAGAAAATTGAAACTGGACCCTTTCCTTACACACTATACAAAAATTAACTCGAGATGGATTGAAGACTTAAATGTAAATCCCTAAACTATAAAAACCCTAGAGGAAAATCTAGGTAATACTATTCAGGACACAGTCATGGGCAAAGATTTCATGATGAAAACACCAAAAGCAGTTGCAACAAAAGCCAAAATTGACAAATAGGACCTAATTAAACTAAAGAGCTTCTGCACAGCAAAAGAAACTACAATCAGAGTGAACAGACAACCTACAGAATGGGAGAAAGTTTTTACAATCTATTCATCTGACAAAGGTCTAACATCTAGCATCCACAGGTACTTAAACAAATTTACAAGAAAAACACAAACAACCACATTAAAAAGTGGGCAAAGGACATGAACAGACACTTCTCAAAAGAGGACATATGTGGCCATTGAACATATGAAAAAAAGCTCAACACTGCTCATTAGAGAAATGCAAATCAAAAGTATAACAAGATATCATCTCACATCAGTGGAATGGCTGTTATTAAAAAGTCAAAAAAAAACAACAGATGCTAGTGAGGTTGTGGAGAAAAAGGAATACTTTTGCACCGTTGGTGAGAATGTAAATTAGTTCACCTATTGTGGAAGAGAGTGTGGTGATTCCGCAAAGACCTAGAAGTAGAAATACCATTTGACCCAGCAATCCCATTACTGGGTATATCCCCAAAGGAATAGAAATTATTCTAACAAAAAGACACATGCATGTGTATGTTCATTGCAGCACTATTCACAATAGGAAAGACACAGAATCAACCTAAATGCCCATCAATGATAGACTGGATAAAGGAAATGTGGTACATATATACCATGGAATACTATGCAGACATAAAAAGGAAATGAGATTATTTTCTTTGCAGGGATGCAGATGGAGCTGGAAACCATTACCCTCAGCAAACTCACACAGGAATAGAAAATCAAATATCACATGTTCTCACTTATAAGTGGGAGCTGAATGATTAGAATGCATGGACACATGGCAGGAAACAACACACTAGGGCCTGTCAGAGGGTGTGGGGAAGGAGCAGAGCACCAGGAAGAACAACTAATGGATGCTGGGCTTAATCCATAGGTGATGGGATGATCTATGCAGCAAACCACCATGGCTCATGTTTACCTATGTAACAAACCTGCGCATTATACACATGTACCCCTGAACCTAAAATAAAAGTTGGAAAAAAAAAAAAAGACGCGCTTGCTTCCCCTTTACCTTCTGCCATGATTGTAAGTTTCCTGAGGTCTCCCAGTCATGTTTCCTGCTAAGCCTGTAGAACTGTGAGTCAGTTAAGCCTCTTCATAAATTACCCAGTCTCAGGTAGTTCTTTATATCAGTATGAGAACAGATTAATATAGAACGTATTCCCATATTCTTTTTCTGAAAATTTGTGTAAGAATGGTATTATTTATTTCTGAAATATTTCATAGAAGTCACTAATGAAACCATTCAGACCTGATGTTTTCTTCGTAGAAAAGTTTTGATTGTGATTTTAATTTTTAAAAATAAAATAAGGCTATTTTTATTTTTGATTTTTTTTATCAAATCAGTGGTAATAAGTTATGTTTTGATGAAATTATTCTTTTCATCCAGGTTTTTAAATTTATTGGCCAAAAGTTGTTCATAAATTGTCCTTATTCACCCTTTCTTATATCTAGAATCTATAATGACATCCTCTCTTTTATACTTGATACTAATAATTTATGTTTTAGCTTACTCATTAAAATAATTCTTGCCTTGCTAGAAGTTTATAAATTTTACTCTTTTCAAAGAACCAACATTTTGACTATTCTTTAATTTTTTATTGAAATGATTTTTTTTCTTCTCTTTATTATGTTTTTCCTTTCACTTGCTTGGCTTTAATCTGCTTTTCTTTTGCTAACTTCTTTTTTTTTTTATTATTATACTTTAAGTTCTGGGGTACAAGTGCAGAATGTGCAGGTTTGTTACATAGGTATACATGTCCCATGGTGATTTGCTGCACTCATCAACCTGTCACCTACATTAGGTATTTCTCCTAATTCTATCCCTCCCTTAGCCCCCAACCCATCGACAGGCCTTGTTGTGTAATGTTCCCCTTCCTGTGTTCATGTGTTTGCATTGCTCAATTCCCATTTATGAGTGAGAACATGTGGTGGTTTTCTGTTCTAGTGCTTATGAGAATGATGGTTTCCAGCTCCATCCATGTCCCTGCAAAGGACATGAACGCATCCTTCTCGATGGCTGCATAGTATTCCTGGTTTATATGTGTCACATTTTCTTTATCCAGTCTATCATTGATGGGCATTTTGATTGGTTCCAAGTCTTCACTATTATGACCAGTGCTGCAATAAGCCACATGTGTAATGTGTCTTTATAGTAGAATAATTTATAATCCTTCGGGTGTATATCCAGTAATGGGATTGTTGGGTCAAATGGTATTTCTAGCTCTAGATCCTTGAGGAATCGCCACACTGTCTTCCACAATGGTTGAACTAATTTATCCTCCCACCAACAGTGTAAAAGCATTCCTATTTCTCCACATCCTCCCCAGCATCTGCTGTTTCCTGACTTTTTAATGATTGCCATTCTAACTGGTGTGAGATGGTATCTCATTGTGATTTTGACTTACATTTCTTAATGATCAGTGATGCTGAGCTTTTTTCATATGTTTGCTGGCTGTGTAAATGTCTTCTTTTGAGAAGTGTCTGTTCACATCCGTCACCCACTTTTTGATGGGATTGTTTGTTTTTTCTTATAAATTAGTTTAAATTCTTTGTAGATTCTGGATATTGGCCCTTTGTCAGACAGATAGATTGCAAAAAGTTCCTCCCTTTCTATAGGTTGCCTGTTTACTCTGATGATAGTTTCTTTTGCTGTGCAGAAGCTCTTTACTTTAATTAGATTCCACTTGTCAATTTTGGCTTTTGTTGCCATTGCTTTTGGTGTTTTAGTCATGAAGTCTTTGCCCATGCCTATGTCCTGAATGGTATTGCCTAGGTTTTCTTCTAGGGTTTTTATGGTTTTAGGTCTTACATTTAAGTCTTTAATGCATCTTGAGTTAATATGTGCTAACTTCTTAAGATGGTGACGTAGATCACTGATTTTAAACATTTTTTTTCTTAACTAGTTTAATTACTTAAAGCTACAAATCTGCTTTCAAGTACTGCTTTAACTGAATACCTCAAATTTGGATCCAAATCAAATTTTAATAGCATATGTTTTTATCATCATTCAGTTCAAAATATTTTTTCTTGTAATTATTTTCCTTTGACCCACATTGGAAGTATATTGTTTAATTATCAAATACATGATAATTTTCATAACTTGCTGTTTTCAAATTTAAATTTAATTTCCTTGAGAGAACATAATCTGTAGGATTTCAGTCTTTTAAAATATACTGAGATTTGTTTCTTAATAACTCAGCATATTTGATAAATGTTACATATGCACTTGAAAAGAGTGTGTTTGTAGTTGTTGGGTGTAGTGTTTGTAAATATCAATTAGGTCAAGTTGCCTAGTAGTTTTGTTCAGACCACCTATATCTGTAATAACTTTTTGTCTACTTATTCTTCCAACCATAAAGACATGAATGTCAAAATTTCTAACTTTGATGATTGATTTTCTGCTTTTTCCTTTAATTTTCAAAGTTTTTGCTTCATAAATTTTAAAGTTTTCTATTAGATGCATACATATTAAATCTTAAATAATTGACCTTTTTATCAATATGAAATGTCTATCTTTATCTCTCATAATATTCCATCCTAAAGTCTCCTCTGTTTTAATCTAAAGTTCTTCACCGCCTTATGATTTGTGTTTACATGATAAATGTTTTAGTTTTCTTATTTATCCTGAGTTTTATAGCACTTCTTGAATTTGTGGTTTTATACCTTTTATCACTGTTAGAAAGTACTCAAACCATTATATTTTTAAGTATTACTTTTGATTTATTTTTTCTCTTTCTTCCTCTTGGATAATATTTCTAACTATGTTCCCTAGATCTCTGTGATGGTCAATTTTATATGTCAACTTCACTGGGAGATAGGTGCTTAGATATTTGGTCAAATATTATTTTGGGTATGTCTGAGAGGATGTTTATAGATGAGACTAACATTTGAATTGGTAGACAGAGTAAAGTAGATTGCCCTCCCTCATGTGAGTAGCCTTAATCTATTCAGTCGAGGACCTGAGCAAAACAAAAAGGCTTAGCTTTTGAGAATAAGAGGGAACTCTTCCTGTTCGGCTTCCTTGAGCTGGAATATTTTTTTTTTCCTATCTCAGATTCAAACTGAAACAGTGGCTCTTTCTGAGTGTTGAGACTGCTAGCATTTGGTCCATAACTATACCCTTGGCTTTTCTGGTTCTCAGGCCTTTGGTCTTGGACTGGAATTACAATATAATCTTTCCTGGTTTACCAGCTTGCTGACTGCAGATCTTGAGACTTGTCAGCCTCCACAGTTGTGTGAGACTTGTCAGCCTCCATAATTGTGTGAGCCCAGTCAATTTCTTTCTATATTTTTATATATCCCATTTGTCCTATCTCTCTGGAGAGCACTAAATCAATCTCAGCTTAATTCTTGTTTTTTGCCTTTTTTTGGTCTCTCACTGATTCAGAGTGAATATTTTTCTGATTTACCTTCCAGTTTACTAATTCTATCTTCAGCTGTGTCTCTTGTGGTTTACCTTCTAGTTCACTAATTCTATCTTCAGCTATATTAAATTCTTAATTTCACTGATTGCATTCGTTATTTCTAGAATTTTTACTTATTTTTTTATAGAATAAAAGTTACCAATCTTGTATTTTACTTATTAAGTATATTAAACATGGTAATTTTAAGTGTCTGATAAGCCTCTTCCTGCATATTCTGTGAATTTGTTTCAGTTGCCTTTGTTCTTGTGGTTTTTAAAATTATACTTTCTTATTTCCTGTGGTATCCAGATTTATTTTGGTGGAATGCCAGTTATTGTATAAGAAAATTTTATTTTAGAAATAATTGAGGCTGAGGGTAATGTTTTCTTCCCCCAGAAGGGATTTAACTTTGTCTTTGGTAGTTGGATAGGAATAAATAGCAGCAATTCAAATAATTCAAATTTATGGTCTGAGAATATCTGTAATTGACCTTCAGTTTCTTCTGGGGCCAGTCGATTTTCAGTTTACCATTTCTTTAGGGTAAATGGATCTTCTACTGTACCACAACAAGCCTCTTGGTCAGGAACTTCTTTCTTCAGTAGGATCTGAACTTTAGTTTTTGTTCACTGAGTTTTGTGATACTGTCAGTACATTATCCAGCTTCTTAGACTGTCAGGCATCTCTTCTTCAACCATTAGACATTCCTGGGGAAGAAGCAGCTCTAAAAGTTGAGCTTTCTTCTCTGGGTTGCTTCTTTCCTTGAATCTTATTCAAATTATCTTCACTATATTGTAAGGTCTCCAATGCATTTAAAGAGATTTTTCTAAAGCTTTAAAAATTTTGTTTTGTCTTGTTTTAGCTTTTCTATTTGTTCTCAGTGGAAAGGTTTATTTGAATTACCTAATTCATCATCCCTGGAATAAGTTCTTCCTATTTGATTTTTTAGTTTTTGGTGTAATTCTGTATTTCTTCACTTTAGTCTGTTGTTATTCCTTTCATGAAGAAAATAATTGGAAAATTTGATACTCAAGGAAGAATTATAGGACCCTCCCTCCCATTGCCTTACTCCCCGAATTAAGACATTTTTTTTTGGTATGTACATTCTTATGCAAAAAAAGAAGAAGGAGAACTGTGGCTGTTCTTTGTTTTTCCTTCCCCATTTGTCTTATGTTCCTTTCTTCCTTGATAATACATAGTAAACTGAATAATTAATCCCAAGTAAGATAAACAGCTGATTTACCTAGTAAAGTATTAACAAAATACCTAAACTGTAGTCATAAATTCGTTTAACCATAAGGATATGCAAAAGTGTATCAGAACCTTAATATAGTTGATGGGTTATTCTTCTGAAAGTCTTTCAATCTAAAACCCTGATATCCTGCAGGCCAGATTTATTTTTCTTGCCCTTTCTAAATAAGGAGAATATGCAACTGTTTGTAAAATTAAACCTCTATTAATTATCTCATTAAGGGCTTAGCAGCACCCCTTTTTTATTATTATTATTATACTTTAAGTTCTAGGGTACATGTGCATAACGTGCAGGTTTGTTACATATGTATACTTGTGCCATGTTGGTGTGCTGCACCCATTAACTCGTCAGCACCCATCAACTCGTCATTTACATCAGGTATAACTCCCAGTGCAATCCCTCCCCGCTCCCCCCTCCCCATGATAGGCCCCTGTGTGTGATGTTCCCCTTCCCGAGTCCAAGTGATCTCATTGTTCAGTTCCCACCTATGAGTGAGAACATGTGGTGTTTGGTTTTCTGTTCTTGCGATAGTTTGCTGAGAATGATGGTTTCCAGCTGCATCCATGTCCCTACAAAGGACACAAACTCATCCTTTTTTATGGCTGCATAGTATTCCATGGTGTATATGTGCCACATTTTCTTAATCCAGTCTGTCACTGATGGACATTTGGGTTGATTCCAAGTCTTTGCTATTGTGAATAGTGCCGTAATAAACATACGTGTGCAAGTGTCTTTATAGCAGCATGATTTATAGCACCTTTTCTTAAAGCCTACTTTTCTAAAATTAAATTTCCTTACTTTACTGATTTTTTTTTCCATGAGACCTTATAGCCAAGCACTATGGGGGATGCTATACATATTTTCTGTAATTTATTATTCAAATCAGATATTATTTTCATGATCCCCATTTTGTAGAAGAGAAAAATGAGGCTTAGAGAGGTTAAAACATGTGAACAAAGTCACATGGGTACTCAGTGGTAGATTGTGGATTATCATCCAGGTCTACCTGAAAACAAAAACCTTACCCCTAACTTTTATACCATATTGCTTTCACTTCATGGCTTAGTAGAGTGTATACTTCATTTGAGCAGGGCTAAGTAAATTAATTCTGTTGTAATGATAGCAAATACACCTTAGTAGGTACATAGCATTTGGTAAAAACATACTTACCGATAGCTTTACTGACTAATATCATTTATTTTATGATTTTTATTAAGACACTGGACTAATTTTCTTGCTATCAAGAACCTGTCTATCAGAGACTAGTCAGAAAAATGAACCAATGATAGGTAGGTTCAAAGAGGAAATTTAATATAGGGAATGAATTATAAAGATACTGGAAAAGTTAAAAAGCCAAATAGAATCGTAAATTAACTTAGAGATCAGCAACAGCAGGAAGCTGCTATTGTCTCCCGGGGTGGAAGAACCAAGGGGGGAGATGATGTTACAGAGCCTAGAGCCATGCCATTCAGTGGAAACTGGGTCCATAAAGAGAGGGCTGCCTGCCAGGAGCTGAATCCTGGCAGAAAATGTAGAAATGGCAGACACACTCCCTGAGGAAGAAAGGGTGTATACTCTGGCTTCTCTTTTCCCCGCTTGTGTTAGTTTCCCCTTGGTTAATTCTAGACAAGGTTTATCCTGTATTTACGTGCCTTTTTTCCTGTTGGTTTTTACATTTTCCATATGAGCATTTTACTCCTGGCTAGTTTCATTATCTTAATCCAAATATCCCCAGTTCCTGAAATTGCCACAGAGCCTAGTTTAAATGTTTAAATTTTACATGCATTTAATGTGTGTAGTTGAATTAATTTGTTATTTTTGCTTATATTAGTGAATCTTGTTTAAAGGTTTGAATGAATGGTTTTCATTGGGAACAATTTATACCACTATCAGTGGTATTTTTGGTTTTCATTATGATTGGGAGGAGAGATGCTATCAGTATTTAGTGGGTGGGACCAAGATGCTTAACATCCTATAAAGATATTCCACAAATGTATTTTGCATGACTTTTAAATACCCCACTATACATCAGGTAGGTGAAACAGCTGTGTATAATTCTTTAAGCCTAGAAGCTATTTTACATATAAACACAAAGCAATTTTTGGTATGGTTATAATATATAGTAACCTTTTTAGGAATGTGATACAGTTTGGATATTTGTCCCCGCCCAAACCTCATGTGGAATTGTAATTCCCAGTGCTGGAGGTGGGGGCCTGATGGGAGGTGTTTGGGTCATGAGGGTGGCTCTCTCATAGCTTGGTGCTGTCTTTGCGATAGTAAGTGAGTTCTCATGAGATCTGGCTGTTTAAAAGTGTGTGGCCATTCACTCCCTACTCTTTCTTCCTCCTGTTCTCACCATGTGATGAGCCTGCTCCCCCTTTGCCTTCCACCATAATTGGAAGCTTCCTGAGACCTCCCCAGAAGCAGATGCTGCCATGCTTCCTATACAACCTGCAGAACCACGAGTCAATTAAATCTATTTTCTTATGAATTACTCAGTCTTAGGTATTTCTTCATAGCAGTGCAATAACAGATTAATACAGAATGCAACTACTATTTAAATTAGGAAAGATTATATTTTATTTTGAATGTAACTTTACCAAGATTTGTTTACCATTTCAGAAAACTGTATTACCAATGGCAAGTCTCAAAAAACCCCAAAAAACTTCACCAATATTAATATGCTTGTATAATGTATACATGCCTAAGCATGTATCCGTTGAAATACATGTTATTTATTATTAATTTTGTTGCTTATTAATCAATTTTCACATTGATTAAAAACATATGTATGTCATCTATACATTTCATTTTGGTGTAGTAAAGAGAGTATATGAAATTTATTATAAAAAGGGGTGTGTGGATATGAGTTGATAGGGATGGGAACCACTGGTCCAAGCAAGTAGAAGACAGAGACTTGGCCCTTATTTTGGGTGGGAAGTCTAACAAGGTTGGCATTATACTGGATAAGGACAGGAAACTTTAAATCAAGCAAGGTTGGGTTTGGTTTTGGCTCTTTATTTCCTAACCATGGAACATTGGGCAAGTTACTTAAATTTTTGGAGCATCAGTTTCTTCATCAGTAAAAAGGTCATATCCACATCTACCTCATAGAATCAGTGAGAAAAAAATACTGTAACATATAAAATACTTAACATAGTATCTAGCACATAATAAATGTTTCCTATATATTATTAAAACCTAATAGAGTCATTAATTCCTATATTGAATATTGAGCACCAGTTATCAGCAAAGTGTTACATACTATTAATGACATAGAAATTGATAAATGCAAAGCATTTATCCTTTCATTTCTGAAGAACTTACACCTCCATTCTAGCTGTCATAAGATTCAATGTGCTTTTATTCCACCATGTGTTTTTTCCGATTATGCTAAATTATACTTTTTTCAGTTTGTCTTGGTTATATCCTCTGGGTATTGAGCTTGCATTCAAATATATCAGATGCTTAGTTTTTGTTTATTCTATTTACTTTTCTCTCATTCTCCATATTCTCTTCAGCATTTCTTGTTTTCCTGCTGGAACACAGGACTATACACAGGTAAATATGAGTTTCCAGGTCTCTTTGTATATCATGAAGCCACTGTACAGAAGAGATTGCTTGTTTGGGTGAGACGAGGCAGCCTGCTTCCTCAGCAAGTCTGCATGTGTCCTTTCACTGCAAATGTTAAAGTGTATCCCTGACAGGGAGAGAGAGTTTTACTTCTTCTGGGGTTTTCTACAAAGCTACCCACCCAGGGAGTATGTCATGCCTGCTGCTTACTGAATGAAGCAATGGAGATATCATATCCTTCCATTCCCTGATGGAGTGATCTTGATAAAATATGGGAAAGTCATGAGTTTGAAAAGGACATTTTACAATTATAACTCTAAAACTCAGAATTTTATTATATATGACATGGATTCATATTTCCACAAGCTTTCATGATCAGTAATTACTCTAGCTTAAACCATTTGGATTCATTCACATCAAGGTGGATGAAGAAATTATTGGAATTCTAACATACGCCTTTTGTTGCAGTACAGACTTACTTTTTATCTTTATAGGCTTGTAATTATCATTACACTGGAACAGGGTCAAAACAGAAATTATCCTTACCATGATCACGACCCTACTAAAATCCTCATTTTTACCTTAATCACTTCCTGCATCAACCACTACAATTTCCTTATTTTATTATGATTTTCCTGAGTC
The DNA here is from genome assembly GCF_007565055.1 of Rhinopithecus roxellana. Classification (NCBI taxonomy): domain Eukaryota; kingdom Metazoa; phylum Chordata; class Mammalia; order Primates; family Cercopithecidae; genus Rhinopithecus; species Rhinopithecus roxellana. The sequence continues at coordinate 164,222,177 of NC_044552.1, forward strand.
CTTTTATATCTACTAGTAAGTGAATGTTGAAGGCAGCTGGCAATCCATAGACTATTTAATGGAAACTCCTCATAGGAGAATTTTCAATTAGTTTAATTTTCCTTATGTGATCAACCAGTAAGTTATATAACCTTTATAATTTACGTATTATTTCTAGAGGGACCAATTGACATATATCTCTTTCATGTGTTCCTTCAAAATTAACTCATGGTTATAAACAAATAATCAGCTACATATTTTAAGTGATTTAAGTAATAAATCGGTAGTGATAATAGATAAGCTTTAAAGATGAAGTGTTTCACCTCATAAAATTGAAGCTTAGTTTACATTTACTGCAAGTTTGTGAATAGACTTAATATGTACTTTGGTTTTACATCTGATTTTATGGTTTCCTATTTATCAGTGATTGAAGTTTCTGGAAATGTGAGTAAATAGAAATTACAAATAGATCAACCCAAAATGTGTAATCAAATGTAATTATTTGCTTCCCATGTTAGTGTAAATGTTATTACAGTTTACTTTTAGCTCTGCGTACCATTTAATTATTTTTAAAGTTGACATACGGTTTTCAAAGTTATATATTTTCTGATTTGTAATATTTTGATGCACCCAATTAATACTGAAAGACATATTGCTAAAATCATCATACTTTGAGTTATATATGGAAACCCACATTTTTAGTTCTTCAGAATTTGGGAAAATAATCAAGAAGCCTTTTTATTTGAAATATTAATTACCTGGTGATATGGTTTGGCTGTGCCCTCACCCAAATCTCATCTGGAATTGTAGTTTCCTTAATCCCTACATGTCATGGGAGAGAACAGTGGGAGATAATTGAATCATGGGCAGTTACCCCCATGATGTTCTCGTGATAGTGAGTGAGTTCTCATGAGAGCTTATGGTTTTATAAGGGGCTTTTCCCCCTTTGCTTTACACTTCTCCTTCCTGCTGCCATGTGAAGAAAGATGTGTTTGTTTCGTCTTCCAGCATGATTTTAAGTTTCCTGAGGCTTCTCCAGCTATGCTGAACTGTGAATCAATTAAACCTCTTTTCTTTATAAATTATCCAGTCTTGGGTATGTCTTTATTAGCAGCGTGAAAACGGACTACTACACTTGGTATTTTTAGTGGTTTTGATTCTGTAAAATTTAGTGTCAAAGCCATCTTTTGACTTCTCTAATTGCCATCATCTTTATTTTATTTTATTTTTACCTGGAATGCATGTTTGCTTGTTTTTCTTCTTTTTTTCTCTTTCTTTCTTTCCTTTCTCTCTCTCTCTCTTTCTTTCTCTCTTCCTTTCTTTCTTTGTCAGAGTCTTGCTCTGTCACTCAGGCTGGGGTGCAGTGGCATGATCTCAGCTCACTGCTGCAACCTCTGCCTTCGGGGCTCAAGCAATTCTCCTGCCTCAGTCTCCGAGCAGCTGAGATTACAGGCGCCCACCACAACACCCGGCTAATTTTTGTATTTTTAATAGAGATAGGTTTTCACCATGTTGCCCAGGCTGGTCTTACACTCCTGAGCTCAAGTGATCTGCCTGCCTAGGCCTCCGAAAGTGCTGGGATTACAGATGTGAGCCACCTCGCCCAGCCTGCTTGTTTTTTTTTTTTTTTTTAATGTAAACATGATTAGCAAACAATTGTCATCTAAGGATAAATAAAAGTGGATTCTATCTATCACTGTTCTATTTATTTTGCACTTATATTTTTTCTTATTTTATGTGGAGTCGTCAAAATTGAAATTTCACTTCACAACATCGCAGATTGTTAACTGAAAAGACAACACAGATGAATTGCATGTGCTTTCTGATACAAGAATCAAGACAAAATTCTACATGCAATATCATATTCATTAAATCGTGCTCACTATTTGTCTGTGGAAATGAAAAGAAACTATCTCCTGTTCTTTAAAAGAATCTGGAGAATGACTCAGCAATTTCCTGGTACTAGCCCCTCCACTGTATAAAGTAGAGAAACTAAAACCCAGGCAATTCTGAAAGCATTTAGTGATAAACACATTCACAGAGTGATGGATGTTGCCTGGTGAAATTTCCCAACAGGTGTCCCCAAGGGGATGGCACTGATCCCTTAGTCTCTTTCTGGCATAGAAAGTATCTGGTGTACTTGCTTGTACTTGTGAACAGACATCTGCTTGTCCCAGTGTGCTGGATATAACATTGTCATTTTCTACATGTTGTGATCTGAAACACCAGGGAAGTACTGCTGAGACAACAGAGGGATTGTGATTACTGTCTCCTTCTTCAACCTGCTCCTCCTTAGCCAACTCCCCAACTCTCTTCTTTACACTGCCCTTCTGAAGGAACCAATGCTAAATTATAATCTTGCTGAAGTCCAACTTTATTATGTGTCTTAAGATTTTAGACCATGGCTTAGGCTGGGATACATTCTCTTCCCTCACATATTCTAAAGGACAATTTTCCTTGTACAAATGTGAGAAATTTATAAAATATGATACTCTATTGCTAATATTCATTTCACATATTTGATGAACTGCTTCTGAGGTAGGAACATGCATATTTCACAATGATTTCAGGTAATTCTGATGCAAGTGGCTCAGCTTCAAAAAGCACTGCTCTAATCCTTGGGTTTGGTATAGCCAATAATCTCTTCTCTTGACCTAATGTTTACTTACTTATTATGTTATTCTATTGTTATTTATCCTCTGCAGGCACCCAAAAGTAATGTTATGGAAAGAACAGCATTTACTCAGTTCTTCCATTTGATAAATAGCCCAGCAAAGATGATATATTGGGTTCAAAAGCTTTCAAACAGAGTGAGGAATGAGAAATAAATGCATTGTACACACCGTCTTGGAACCACAGCCTTGAGTTAATAGACATAGTTATCCATTCCACTCAGTGACACAGTACAAAACTAGTAATTTAAACAAAACTGATTTGTTTAGCTTGAGGAAATCACATGAGTTCTGAAAAGAGTTATTGATTTCAATATTGTATTTTTAAAGCAGTGTATTTCATCAAAATTGCTAATGATTACTAGATACTATTGTGGTATACCAGCAAAGTGATTAAAATCAGCCTATGAACACCTAATTTTATAACATGCAAAAAAATTGGAAGGCTAAGAAAAAATAAAAGCTATAATCCTAAATATTAATGGAGGAGGGATTCTAAGTAAAGGAGCCATTTGGAGTGTATTTCACAACTGAGCAATGACAGAGAAGTGCACTGAGAAGAAAAACAGGTTTGAAGTCGGCTATTGATTACAAAAAATTCAGGACAAATTTGTGAAAAATCATGTGTGCTGCCCTAAATTTTAGATAATTTAATTGCTTTTGTGTTGTTCATGACAGTAGATAAAATATGCCTAAAAATTCACTCTATAAGACATTTAATTTTAATTATTTGCCCTGTTATAGGAATATTAGGACTGAAAGCCGTCTGATTTGGCCCATTCATCTCAAATGAGCACTGATAAGACAATGAGCAGTTAATTTCCTTCATCTTATAGGCTACACATTACGTTCTGAAATTAATTGCTTGATAAAATGTCATATCTTGTCACATAATTTATTTTCTGAAGTAATAGATACTTCAGCCCCAAAACTACTAGGAAAATGTGTGGCAAATAGAATATATTAACTGAAATTTTAAAAGTAAAGAAGAGCTTGCTTAGCCCTCAAACATGCTTAATTTATTAAAAGGGTTTAGGGTTCACATTTGGAGTATCTTATTCTGTTTATACCTGTAGAGTGTGTCTTTTTGGAGACACTTCATTTCAAAGAAGCAGCTGCATAATTCTCTGGATTTGGGGGTAGAAGGAGAGATCTGCTTGCAAAATTGCATTCTACCTATGACCAGAACCTTTAGGAAGCTGTTTTAGAGTATAATATGGCACCCAAGTTATTTCTCTCCAAAATAGAACATGTGTATATGTCTGTATGCATGCATCCACTTGTGTGAGTTCTGTAAAAGTAAACTTGAAAATAAAGTACATATAATTTACATATACACAGACTTATAAAGTAAAAATTATTATTCATTTGGTGTATTTGTGTGTATTAGTGCAGTTGATCTTTACATGATCCCTTTGAAGTAAGTTTTATTATTCAAAATCTCTCTCACCTTTGAGTTCCTCTGTTCCCCTTTAAAAAAAATAAAAAGCACACAAAACGCCCTCAAAAGCAAAAGACAAAAAATCTCTTCACACTTACTCTCCAAACAGCTTCTCTACTAGCTGCTACTTCATCATCTCTAAAGTTCAATCAACTTTTTGCGACATGCGAAGCAAAAGCCAATCTGTTACTGTATCAGTTCGTTTTTGCTTCAAATTTTAGTGGCTTTAAACAATATTTATTAGGACACTATTCTATGGGTCACCAATTTAAGCCAGGTTTGGCCAAGCTGAGCTTCACCAAGGTTCACTCCTGAGGCTGTAGTCAACTGGCAGGTCAGCTAGAAATTGGTTATTTAAAAACGGCTTTGTTTACATCACATACATGTCTGGCAGCCCAGGGGTCTTTCTGGCTAGCAGTTTTCAATAGCTAGCCAGACCAACTGGATATCAGCTGAAGTAATGGGCTTAACATGTCTACAGCAAGCTAGCCTGGTCTTAGCCTCCTGGTGATGGTCTCAAGGTATCCAGAATCAGCAACAGAGGTGAAACCTCAATGCATGAGTTCTTTCCAAGCCTCTGCTTGTATGGTTGCTAATAGCTAAGTTCAGAGGCAAGATAGGAGAGTATTACCCAAAAGCACAGATAGAAGATGCATGAATCATTAGGGGCCAATATTATAACAATCTACCACAATCACCCTGTGTATATCCTCAAAATGTTCTTGAATCACTCCTTTCTTTTCTGTCTTCACTGTCATAGCCTAATCCAAGTCTTCATTTTATCATTTGGTCTTCCTAACTTTCCTCCTCCACAATCCACTTACTTTTTATGATATTTTTCTTCCTAAACTCCTCCATGATTTGTTATTGTCAGTTATGATAAAGTTGTACACATTTCTTAGCTTGATCAAGCCCTCTCAAGATTTGACCTTAACTCATGGTCTTTCATGTCTCGTGATGATCATCTTCTCCAACTGGACCCAAATACTAATTCCTCCAACCAGGTGTACTTTTTCTTGCCACTGTGCCTCTGTACATTCTATTCCCTCTGTGTGGAATGTATTTTCCCCACAGTTCCACCTGTGAATGCAAACAAATCCTTCAAGGCTGATTAAATGTGACATTTTCTGTGAAGTCTTCTGCCTGCCCTTCATCTACTCTTGTTTCTGTGTTCCTAGAGGACTTTGTACACACCATCATGTTGTACTTAACAGGTTGTATTCTAAAATATCAACCTCCTCCATTAGACTGAGTATTGAAAATGAAATAAAATGTCTTATTTATATTTGAATCACCAGGTCATGATAAATTATTTTTGGTTGATGAATGTAAGGATGAAGGGTGTCACCAATTTCCATTCACTTTTGTAACAAATATTTAATAGGTATCCACTATGTGCCAGCTGCTATTTAACACATACATTTAATATTAAATTTGACTTGCAACTTATATTTTTGCCATTTACTATGTGTGCTTATTACAACAGTATGTAAGGAGCAGTTCTTGAATACACATACAGCAATAAATTATTTACTTTTGTACACTGACTAATATAATCTATTTTCTTCACTATTGCAAACAAGTAGTCTTACATTAATCTAAAAATGAGCATTAGACTATCTTTTATTGGAAATAGAAAGAAATGAAAGTTATATAATAACAAAGGTTATTGAAGACACTAGAATTTAAGGCTTAACAAAATAACTTTCAATAAAAAAAGTAATTTTACATTAATTTAAATAAGTGAATATTGAAATATTTTAGATGCATTTTCTCTATATTTTAACAGTAACATTATAATAAACATATATTTTCCAAGCTTTAACATGTTTTATGATTAGAATAACCTTTTCTTTCCATGCAAGACCTTCCCATTTGTCACCAGGAAATACTGATTCTTCCTTTCAATAACATTAGTACCTATCACTCCCCTTTTCCAACTACATGCTACCTTCCTGACCCTGATCCCTGACCAACAGGAATTCATTTCCTGGATTTTCCCCAAATTAATTTATTTTTTACATTGGTATGCAGTTATAGAAAAACAAATGGTTCTGCCAACACAGAAACTGGACCCATCAACCTGGTCTCCTAAATCATAACCAACTGAATATATTTTATTTATCTTTCTCTCTTTTTAAATTGACTCCCTCAATCCTCTCAGCCTTTTATTGATCCTTCCTTTTCTTCATTTTCCATTTCCCCCGTTACTTCTCTATTATTCTACATGCAATAAGGAAAACCATATGGCACAACCAAGATTGCAAGAGGAAGAAATTAGACTTGAGGAAGGAATGTAGACCTAATCTGTTGATGTTTATAGGATAATGGCAAAACTGATAGTTCATATTTTAAGAATAAGCCAGGGAAATTTGTCCAAATTTTATAAATTTCTTCCACAGCAAAGCCTTGGACTAAGTAGTAATTCTTACCTGGTAAGAACATAGCAGATTCTTAATTTTTAAAAATAATCTGGCTGGGTGCAGTGGTCCATGACTGTAATCCCAGTACTTTGGGAGGCCGAGGTGGGTGGATCACTTGAGGTCAGGAGGTCAAAACCAGCCTGGCCAAAAGGATGAAACCCCGTCTCTACTAAAAACACTAAATTAGCTGGGTGCGGTGGTGTGTGCCTGTAGTCCCAGCTACTTGGGAGGCTGAAGCAGGAGAATTGCTTGAACCCAGGAAGCAGAGGTTTCAGTGAGCTGAGATGTTACCACTGCACTCCAGCTTGGGCAGCAGAGCGAGACTCCATTGCAAAAAAAAAGTCTGACCTTTCTTATTTAAAAAAAATTACTTTATTGAGACAAAATTCACACAGAAGTCATCATTATAACCATCTTGAAGAGTACAATTCAGTGGCTTTTAGTATCATCATCACTATCCAGAACATTTTTGTCATCCAAAAAAGAAACGTCATACACATTAGGGAGTCACACCTCATTTCCACTACTTCTAACCCCTGGCAAATCCATTAATCTATTCTGTCTCTATGGATTTGCTTATTCTGGACATTACATGTAAATGGATCATACAATATGTAGCCTTTTATATCTGGCTTATTTCACTTGACATGATGTTTTTAAGGTCATATTGAAGCATGTATCATTGCTTCACTGTTTTGTTTCGTTTTATTTTTTTGAGACAAGGTCTTGCTCTGTTGCCCAGGCTAGAGTGCAATGGCTGTGATCTCAGCTCAGCCAGCTGAGTAGCTGGGATTACAGGCATGCACCACCATGCCCGGCTAATTTTTGTATGTTTCAGTAGAGATGGGGTTTTGACATGTTGCCCAGGCTGGTCTCAAACTCCTGAGCTCAAGCAATCCACCAGCCTCTGCTTCACTGTTTTTTAATGACTGCATAAGATTCCTTTGTATGTATATACCACATTGTGTTTATGTATATAACAGGTGATGAACATTTGGGTTGTGTTAACTTTTTAACTTTTATGCATAATGTTGCTATAAACAGTTTTACACGAGCTTTGTGTATGTGCTTATGTTTCAATTCTCTTGAGTATCTACCTAGGAACAGAGTTACTGAATCATATGTTTAACTTTTTGAGGAACTGAGAAACTATTTTCCACAGTGGTGGTGTCATTTTACATTCCTACCAGCAATGTATGAAGGTCCCAATTTCTCCACAACCTCACTATCATTTTAAAAAATTATAGTGGGTGTGAAGTGAGATCTTATTGTGGTTCTGATTTGCATTTCCTAATGAAAATGATATTGAGCATTTTGTGTGCTTATTAGCCATTTATAGATCTTATCTGGAGAAATGTCTATTTAAATCCTTTACATGTTTTTACATTGGGCTATTGTCTTTTGATTGTTGAGTTGTAAGAGTTATTTATAAATTCTGATAGACGATTTTCAAATATTTTTCCTCTGTGTGTTGTCTTTTCATGTTCTTGATAGTGTTTTTGATGCATGCATTTTGGTGGAGTTCAGTTTATCTATTTTTTTTATTGCTTATACTTTTTGTATCACATTCAATAAACCTTTGCCTTATCCCAGGTGATGAAGACTTACACCAAGGTTTTATTCCAAGAGTTGTACAGTTTTAGCTCTTGTACTTAGGTCTTTGAACCATATTTATTTTTGCAGATAGTGTGAAGTAGGGTTCCAAACTTATTATTTTAGATGTGGTTATCTAACTGAAAAGGCTATATATCCTTTTCCATTGAATGGTGTTAGTACTTCTGTCAAAAAACAGTATTTGTTGCTTCATGTATTTTGGGGCTCTGTTGTTAGGTCCATAACCTCATTTTACTTTTTTTTTTTTTTTTTTTTTTGAGGTGGAGTCTCGCTCTGTCGCCCAGGCTGGAGTGCAGTGGCACGATCTCGGCTCACTGCAAGCTACGCCTCCCAGGTTCAAGCCATTCTCCTGCCTCAGCCTCCCGAGGAGCTGGGACTACAGGCACCTGCCACCTCGCCCAGCTAATTTTTTTGTATTTTTAGTAGAGATGGGGTTTCACCGTGTTAGCCAGGATGGTCTCGATCTCCTGACCTCGTGATCCACCCACCTCGGCCTCCCAAAGTGCTGGGATTACAGGCTTGAGCCACCGCGCCCAGCCTTTACTTTTATTTGAAAGAAACAAAATGAAAGTCATTAACAGAAAGCAAAGTACTTGCTGTATTTATAAAATAATTTTGGTGAACAGAAAAACAAATTAGGAGAGGCATGAACTTTCACAGAAGAAAATGTCATAGTATATGATTACTCCAGATAATATTATGCCCAGAAATAACCTAGGCAAGGAGAAGGATGTTCCTCAAAATTCTTCTGCAATGAAAGACCAAAAAATTTTTTTCATTGCTTATGTGAGCTAAAAGAGATCTAAACTTTCAGAATAAAAAGATTAGATATGTTTTATTGAAGCCTTACTCTGTTTCAGGCATTGTACTAGTTTCCTATTTATAATGTTTCATTTGATGCTTATATCAACTCTATAATGTGATGTCTTATGGCAGCAGGACCTGAGTCAAGCATTTTTCTACAAAAGTAATTTAAAGAAAGTGTTGCCAGGAGAAACAGGAAAGGGAGTAGGGGTAGCAGGACAGAGGAGGGGAAGAAGCCAAACATGGATGGGATTTTAGGAATGGTCTAGTGGGAGATGGTTTCAGCCCGATCCCATAGAGAAGCTCTGGGCTGTAAATTGCACCTCAGATTTATCCAGCATGAGGTCAAGGTTCTTAACCATCAGTCATTGGCTAAGTGCTAGCCAGGGGCACCTAGGCTGTCTCTGCCTGTGGGCAATGGTGGTCTGGTAGCTAAGGGCAGTCTCTCCAAAGAAAAGTCCCAGGAGCTCTCAGGTGGTGGTCTTGGTGCTGGTATTGGAAACCAAAGGAGGCAAAAACGGGGTGAGGAGTGCTCAGAAATGTGGAAGAAATCCAAGGGGATCTGAGCAGAACACCCACAAAATCTACTATAGATATGTACTATTTTTTCCAATTTTGAGAGAAGGAAACAGGCACAGAAAGGTTAAATGTCCAGAAGCACAAAGAGAATGAGTGCAAATGTACCTGCCTCCAAATTCCTTTTCCTTTCCCCTTTACTCTTGTGCCTCCAGTCATGAAGACACTGTAATTTGGGAACTTCAAAGAATCTTCTCTTTCAGACATCATGTGTTTTTTTTCCCCTTAAAACAGAATAAACTTTTCCAGGTATTTTTTACTTACATTCTGTCAAACTGTAAGCAGAATTTTGTTCATCATTGTATTCATGGGCATTTTTTCCCCTGAGAGACAGCTGATATCTTACAAAAATTTCTTAAAGAGTATATAAAACATAAAAATCTTACAAATCGCTATTTTAAAAGATCAGTCTCCATTTTTATCTATTTTCCTGCCTAGGACTTTATGAGGTGTTTATCACTAATGCCTTTCTAAAACACTAGTCTCATTAGCTCAGATTTGTTATAACAATTACAAATAGCAAATTAGGATATTGACAGCTTTTCGCCATCCTCTGCTTTCACCACATACCATACATTTGAGAAGGATGGCATTGATTTTTCTTTAAACATTTGGTATAAATCACTCATGAAGCTATCTCATCCTGGGCTTTTTTTTATGTTGGAAGTTTTTTGATTACTGATTAAATTTATTTACTTGCTATAGGCCTATTTAGACTTCCTATTTTTGAATAGAAGCACAAATAACTTTCACATCATTTTGTTAGGCAAACAGATTTACTTAAAATTAAGGCAAAAAGTTCACTTAGGGCCTTAAGTGATCATGGTTTTTGTTTCCATTGATCTGTTCAATTGGATAATTGCCAGATTTTCACGTAGTGTCTGTATGACTTGCACACACACACACACACACACACACACACACACAAACACGTTATCATGTGGTCAGTATTTTTAAAAAAGAAATTCCAGTAATTTTCCTGAACATTTTTCTTCTTATCATTTCATATAAGTAGACACAGTTAATCACTAGGACTCCCTTTACAGAATGAATCTGAGGGTATCTCTGTAAAGAGGCAATATTCTAAACTTTAGTACTATACAGCTAAGCCCTCTGGCTTGAGCAGGCTCTGAGGCTTTCAGAGGACTGGGTAGCGTCCTGAGGCACTGGAGGGGTATACCCTCTTTAGGAGTTTTAGGAGTGTGGGGCGGGTGGGGGGGTGAGTAGCCCCATCCTGGATCTAGCTGCTGGAGGTACCAGGTAAGGTGAAAACCTTTGACAAAGAGTTGCTGCCTTTCCCAACAAGTGGTACTAAAAATGGGGGAGATTCAAATCCACTCATAAGCTTAGCTGCTTTTGCTGTATTACTTAGACTGCATCACTCCTTCCCATAATTCACCCTTCAGTCACCCATCACCTTGGATCCCATTTTGTTTGTTCTATGTTAAATTTCAATGTAATGTAGTTTAATATTGTCAAAGTCGAAGGTTGATTTCTCTCTCTAGTGCTGCAAGAGAGGATGACAGGCTGTAGGTTGTGATGAAGCAATGTGAGTCAAAGCAGAATCCTTGCTTTTGTTGGAGAGCACTGGGCATATAAAGACTCCGGGCGTATTTGTCAAAAGAACAGAGGGTGGAAGGAAAGGAAGATGATCTGGCAGTCAGGTAACACCAACCCCAAGTCTCCACTGACCGCTCCCACCTAAAGAGAGCACAGATTATAGTTTGCCCCCATGAGATTGCCATTTTGGGTTGGAAGATTGTCGCAATTTCATTTTTCACTTAAACAAACAAACTTCTGTTGCCCTACTGCTAGGTATGAGATGAGTAATCGTCAGGGACGCGTTTAAATTACAAAATAAAGGTAAACGGGAGAGAAAGAATCTTTCCTCGGGGTTGAGGCAAGATCCTCCAGGGCTGGGAGACCCAGGAGTGCGGGCCACTGTGCGTCCACAAGCAGAGGGTGCGTGATGAGATGGGATCTTTCCTCAAATGCTGAGAAGAGCCCTCACCAAACCCTCGGAAGGTTCCCGGAATAAAAAGCCCGGTCCCTGCTGTGCAAAGACTGAGCGGTACTCCGGGATACTTTTTCCCTGTTTCGGGGGTGCAGAGTCCAGGCCGCGCGGCCGGGTGCCCCAATAGTGTACCTTGAAAGTAGGGATGGGGCCAGTTACTGCTGCACTTTCCCTGCAGAAGAGAGTGAGCCTTCCCAGGATCTTTCTGGGAGCTCTGAGTGTGAAAACGGTCCTCCGACCAGCCCAGGTTGAGAGAACGGGAGGGAGGGGGAAGCTGTGGGGGGTCCAGGGCGTGACGGGCGCAGGTGAGAAAGTGAGTTCCGAGGGAGCATCTGCCCGGACCGCAGACAGGTGGAGAAACGCAGTCCCACCGCGGCCCGCCGCGGCCCCCGGGCGGTCTAGGCTGTACCTTTGCGCGGCGTCCCTTCGCTGAGCCAGGGCACTCCGGAGCTTGCGGCCTCCTTCCCCGCCCCTGCGGCCCCCGGTCCCAGCCCCGCCCCGCCCCGCCCCGGGCTGGGGCTCCGCTGGGGAACCGGCCGAGCGGCGCCGCGGAGGTGTCCGGCGTCCAGGAGGATGGCCAAGGTCCCGGAGCTAGAAAACACCTTCCTGCAGGCGCAGCCTGCGCCCCAACTGTCCCCGGGGATCCAGGAAGACTGCTGTGTGCAGCTTCTGGGCAAGGGCTTGCTAGTCTATCCGGAAGAAAGAGTGTACCTGGAGGCCGAAGCGCAACCCGGGGACGAGCAGGGCGGCGGGGAGAAAGGCGAAGACCTGGAGCTGCCGGGGGCAGTGAAATCAGGTGAGTGCTCTGCCGCATCCGGAGCTGCGAAGGGGACGAGAACGTATTCTAAGAAGGGCACCCAATAATCATAACGCATCCCAAACATAAGGCAGATGTAGAATGTTCTGTCCAAATCTTTGTATTTCCTCAGTAAAATGTCAAGCAGAGACTGTCAACTCTAAGGGATTTTGCATAACTCCCCTTTCCTCCCCTCCGCCACCACCCCAGTAGGCTACTGCTTTGAAGTTAAGGTACACTTAGAGGCTACTTAGTTGATTTTATATTCTGTTTTTCTTTATCATTCCTTCAACTGGCAATCAGAAATGCACTTAAACAATGGTAACTTTTCCTCTGAAGAAGACGATGCCGACAACCACGACAGCAAAACCAAAGCAGCAGATCAATACCTGTCTCAGAAGAAAACCATCACGCAGATTGTGAAGGATAAAAAGAAGCAGACACAGCTCACGCTGCAGTGGTGAGACTCGCCCGCAGGGTACACTGAAGCACCTGTTGACGTTTGAACAGCTAGCGTCTTCAGGATCTTTGTTTTTCACAATTTACTTCTTCCTCAAACTTTTTGGGAAAGTTTAAAAACCAATTAGAATTTAACCCAGATTTTTTTTTCACTGAATTTTTAGTATAGAGACTGATACAAGTGCTGATGAAGGATTTGCATTACAAATAAAAACCACATTACGTTGTTCCTTATTTACTAAAACCACATTTTCTTCAAATGTAAGCATTGATGAACGTTTTTAATGATGTATTGGCTTAACATGCAATCAGTTCAGTCCTTACATGTTTGTTATTTGATAGTTTTTGAGTTTATAAAATACGATTCTTAAAAACAACTTAAAACGAGGAAGGATCTTGACACTGTCTTTATTCATAAGAGAGCAAATTAAAAATAGTGTATACTCTATAAGACGAAATGTGTTTGAAGTAGAAGACATAGAAAAATCGCTTAAGATATCACTACTAATTTAAATAGATGTTCAACTATTTTTATAGCATCTTCATATATGATTTATAATAATAAAATATTACAAATTGGTTTTGTGGAAAATATTTTAAAACCAAGAATTTATCAGTAGGATTTCCACATAGAGTGAACATTTTGTAATATCTATCTAAAAGAAAGAGGGCTCTAAAGTAAAAACATTATATTAAACTTCCCTACATAGTAGGAAGAAATAGGAGCATACATTTCCTCACAAATTCCATGTAAAAAACAAACTAATAAAAAGGATTACATATTTACTGATTAGTTACATAACCTAATTTTATGTAGAGTATGACCTAAGGAGCCTTAGAAAAATACAATATAAAGAACTAGTAAATTTTATTTTTATTATTTATTTAAAGATTAAATTACAATTTACATATAGTTTTTTTTGTGATTATATGCTTGAACCCTTTCAAATATTTGAAATATAAGCCAAGTATCATCTAAAGTTGGAGTTTAACTATTGAAGTTGACGTCGTGTTTACTAGTTATGAATATACTAGAGCAGTTAAGTAATTGAGTTAAATATCAGGGATATTTAGGATACAACTATTTGCAGCAGGATAACTGGGGCAAAAGTATTTTGATTTCAGATATATTATTGAGCTGTTTTGAATGATAACTCATTTTTTCCATTTAAATTGAGTGTGTGGAAATATACATGTTTCTTTTATGAATAAATGTATACATAAATATGTATAAATTAAGATCAAAGAAAAAGTTGTACCCCAAATGAACATCATACTTATGTCTAGGATGATTCAATATTTTGAAGACAAGGACAATGCCTACTACAACAATCTCAAAATAGCAAAATGAAATGTGAACATTATGTACTTGTAATTAAAATATAATTTTTAAAAAGGTAAACATTTCTCATAAAAGTTTTCAAAGTTTTGAAATTATCACACATCATTTTTGTTTGAATTTTTCACATTCTGTTCTAAAAATGAATATTATACATTTTAAAAAAGTGAGTTACTCATATTTTGAGAATTTTTTTAAGGTTATAGATTATTTCAGGGCTGTTAAAAACTAGAACTGAAAATCAAAGTGAAAAAGCTGGCTGATTAATTCCAGTTTTCTCTATCAACTAGTATGTCATCTGATTTTATGTACATATATTGATTTCATATTTTGAAACACTAGATCTTAGTTTTTTTTTTTTTTTGTTCTTCATTAAAAAAAATGGGTGACTGATATTTTACCTGTTCAGGGAATACTTTCTTTAGTCTTTATCTTGTATACATTAGGATATTTTAAATCAAGTCTTTGAAGGGTTTCATCCAATTTTAATCTGCAGACTCTATATTGCATCATTTCCGCATTATAACAAATATTATCTTACTATACATAAAATTGGTATAAGTAAATTTTAGTCAAAATCACCTACTGAACTGTTAGGAAAACTGGGAATGGAATCTAAAAGTTTAATTTGTACATGCTGTTTAGAAAGTTGTAACACTAATATGTATTTATTACATTTATATAAGTTATGCTTAGTTGCAAATTAAATGGAATTACTCCAAATTTTCAAAGGTTATATAGTTATTTTTATAATATAAAGTTGAAGGTGTATATGTTATGTTTGGAGATATCCATAGAGAATTACATTATCTTTTAAGTGTATAGGATGTTTTAGATAATTATAGTACTGATCACAGTAGTGAAAAGTATAGGAATAGAAATATATCAATGTCATTTGAGACTTAAGTAAAATGGTTGATTCTCCTGTGTTTTGCAAGTAAATGCATCATTGTCCTTCCCTAATTATTTAGGGCTCAGAACTAGGTTTTAAATGAAAGTGAGAGAATGTAAGCATTTGCCAGCCTGAAGCTTGGCAGCCCTTTAGTACTAAGAATGTTTTTTAAAATACCCATCATCTTCAATTTCACCATTCATATTTATATGTCACAGAGCAAATCATGATGAACCATGAGGTTTATATAGAAGACCTAATATTTGTGATGTGGACCAGGCATGGTTTTATGTTGACCATGATATTTTAACTGTACTAGCAGATTTTTCACTGGGGTTTTTGTACTTCTAACATTAATCCTTATAATTTGATTTTTAAAAATATCCAGAATAAAGGAAGTCTACTTATGTCTACTCATTACCTCATTTGTATAGAGTCCGTATTCAGAATGGGTAATAAGTCAATGAGAAAGTTGAAGGAAAAAGAAATAAAATATTTGGCCTAACATTTGTTCCTTTTTCTTAGGCTTGAAGAGAATTACATTGTATGTGAAGGAGTTTGCTTACCACGGTGCATTCTTTATGCACACTACTTAGATTTCTGTAGGAAAGAGAAATTAGAGCCAGCCTGTGCGGCCACCTTTGGAAAGGTAAACGACACATATTGGCTATAGTGACTTATAACTAAAGTCATGTCAGGCAGATAGCATGAAAACAAATTCATCTGTGCAAGTTCTCTTAGAGAATATTGAGACATTTGTTTTGCAGGCAGACATTGTCTTAAGGACTCTGTTTGGAATTGCTGTATGTTTATAACTTGATTTTGAATATTAGAACCCTAACTATTAGAAGATCTAATGTAAATTTAAGTCAAGCTTCATTTAAGCAGTAGCATTTCCCTTCAAAGAGGGATGCATTAAAGTGTATAGTGGCCTGTGTTAAGAAGCAGAATTAAATGGAAGTGACAAGTCTCTTGCTAATGCAATTAGTGGTTAGTGGTTATCCTTACTTAGCTAGTCCAAATATATGAATTTTTAAATAGGTTTTAAAATGTACTAAAAGTTCTCCTAATTCTCCATTTCTATATTTACATCCCAAACCCCAAGATTTTATGATGGGATGGGTTAGAATTCTCTCATTTAAAAATACTTTCTTCTACCCAACCAGTATGGTTAGGATGGGAATCTGTATAACTGACATTACTATGCATATATATATATATATATATAGAGAGAGAGAGAGAGAGAGAGAGAGAGATCATTTTGAGAATCAATATCAATCTCTTAAGAAAGCCTTGTTCTTTAAGATTCATGTCATACTGTGTTTGAGAACCTAGGATATCCCAGAAAAACTTTAGGAAGCTTGGGTCTCAAATATTGTCTTTTACAAATTGAAATCCAGATTCTAACCTGTAGAGGGACTCATTGTCCAGAAAATAATGAACACTATGGTCCAGCTTCTCATTAAAAAAAAAATAGTTTATTTTAACCTATCTATTTACAGAGCGAGTGTGATATTATACATTGTAATGAGGTAATCTAGGTTCTAGCCTAGACTGGACTAATTTATTGTGAGACCTTCTGAAAAGTGCTTAATCTCTTTAAAATTCTGTTTACTCATTCTATTAAATGAGGAGTTTGGATAAGACAACTTCTAATATCCATATTAACATTACCATTTTGTGAGTCCACCTTATGGGAATAATTCTTAACTGTTTGGCAGTCATGAAGCACCTTGAAAACCTGGTAAAACTATAGACCCAGCCTCCAATAAATTAACACATACATATTTTGCCATCGAGCTCTCTAAAGTTCATGTATGGATCTTCAAATATTGAGTTTAAAATGGTTTTCTGTAGAAGACTTTTTAAACAATTTTTAATCAGATCCTAATTTTAGCAAATTTAGAGAAAGGAACATACAAACCAAAAATTTTATAACATTACAATGGAGATACAGTAAGGCAGAGAGAGTTTTATATGTCCTTTTGGGTTGGGAATAGATTTTAAATTCTGGGTACATCTCTGTATGGAATTATATGAAGAGACCCAAATCTTCTCACTCCATACATAAATAAAGTAATAATTGCTTTGGTAGTACCATCAAGCAAAAGCAGATATTAGTATCATCTGCCTTGGAAATCAAGACAAGGTCAGTAGAGCACTTCAATAAAAAAAGTACTTCCCTGCCTCTGCCGATGTATTGCTTATCAATATGTGTAAGTTATTACTTTTTCCAGACTAAGTATTCACTCACAGTTCATTCAGAGGTCAACATTTACTTTCCCCAAGTAATTGGCTATGAGTGGCTTACATTAGAACCATATACTTTCTAAAACCTAAAGTAATCCTTTTTCTTTTTAGACAATTCGCCAGAAGTTTCCCCTCCTAACAACAAGGCGGCTTGGAACAAGAGGTCATTCAAAGTAAGATACTAATGAACATATGTCAGATTCTGCTCTTGTGCATGAAGATTGACATAAATGTAAAATAACTATTGTCTTTGTCAGTACAAAGAGAACCAGGTATTCTCTTGATGAAACAGACTTTTATCAACTGTGAGAACTGAAAAAAACAAAAAGTAGATTTTAGAATAATGTTTAAAAGGCAAATTTTACATATGAAAATAATAATATATTATTATTTCTGCTGAAATAATTTAAATGAGTCATTTTCATAATCTTGAAGTCATTACTGAAGGCACCAGTGTCACGAAGGAGGAATGTATGAGACTAACTATAGTGAACCAAGCAGATTCCACAAGGCTCCCAAAGAGCAAGGCCCAAACCAGGGGTTAAAGAGCTTCGAGTAGGAAGGAAGTGCCTTAGCAAGCTTCGGGTTCTTCCTCTAGTTTTCTTTCCCAGAAAATAATTTCTTGATATCTCCTTCTTTTCTCTTCAAGACAAATGACATACACAAATGACCTGTTTGGTCATCTCTTAATGTAAATATAAACATAAAATAAGCTGTCACACATTATCTTTAAATTTTCCTCTGTGTTGTGGCAGTCTCTGGAGAATGCCCAAGTACAGTTTCTCATTCAACAGCTATTTTCTCTGTGTGCTGTGTTTTTACTTTCTCCTTTCCTTCTGCCTATAAGCATGTCCAGATCTCCTTTATGCTGAGAAGGAAAAAAGCTCCAACCTTCATGATTGCTCCAGTATTTCCGCCTTTGAATTGTTGCTTCCCTTACCACTGATCACATCCCTCTGACCTAGTCCATTTCTCTACCTGGGCAAAAATCCAATGGCTGGTTTTTACTGTTACCCATCTTCCTTGGCTCCTGGCTAGCATTTGAACCAACTGATAATGCCCTCTTAAAATAAATAAATACAGAAAACTACTTCTATAGCTTCTCTGTCATTGTATTATCCAGGCCCTCTTCCCTCTTCTACTGCTTGTTTCTAGCTTGTTCACTGCCTCTTTCTGCCCTGACATCACATCCAGCACTGACAAATGAAAGTATAATGTGGCCACATATTCAATTCAAAAAAGTCTGGAAGCCACATTTAAAAAGTAAAAAGGAAAAAGCAAAGTTAATTTTAATGTTTTATGTAATCCAATTTATTCAAAACATTATTATCTCACTATGGAATCAATATAAAAATCATTAATCAGATATTTTACATTCTTCCTTCCATACTACGTTTTTGAAATCTAGTGTGTATTTTACAATTACATCACATCTCACTTTAGACTAGCCACATTTCCTGTGCTTACACCCACATATGGCCAGTGGCTTTATTGCTTTATTGGATAGCTCAGCTTTAGACACTTGCCAAAAAATAGGTCCTACTTTTTGAATTCTTTTGAATATGCCTCTCCTCATTGCTACTTTCATAGCCTGGCCTTGGCTCTGTCTTTCTTGTCCATTCATGCGATTTTTCCAGACTAACCTTTTAAAGTTCAGATTCAATCATATCTCTTCTATGTTCAAAACCTCTGCTGGCTCATAATTTCTATTATTAATGACAAACTTTCCTCAACTTGACATTCAAGGTCCGTCAGGATTTAGTCCAAGTTCATTTTACTATGTCACCTATTTCTCACTTTCTAGCATGTAGCCTATATGCTCACCAAGCAATCATCCCAGTAACCTTTGATTCACTCCAACTGTCAGTCTTTTGTTTAAGTTTATGCTGTCTCCCCCTGGAGAATGCCTTTTCCCCTATATGTGTGTTGAAATTTTACCCATTTGAAAGAATGTCTCTTGAACTTCTTCCTTTAGATCTTTTCTTAGTCCATTGATTTATTGTAGGCTCCTTCTCTGCACCCTATGGCAGTTTGTTGGTACCTATCTTAATGTGAAATTAACTTATCTCCTACTCGAAACAGATAATACATATTTTGAGGACAGAAACTTTGTCTTATTCACTTTTATATCCTTTCTGTTGGCCAATACATGATAGAGTACCAATTAATACTTATTTAATTGATTGCAATTAATGTTAACATTATCGTGGCCTGGAAAGAGGAAATAAAATGCCAGATTCGAAAAGGCAAAATTGGTCCCTTCTTTCTAACCAAGTCAACTTTATTTCAAAGTTTGATCAGTTTAACTGACCGGTGTCTACTCAATTTGATTCCTACCGAATTGTGTAGGTTGGGGAAAGATCAGATAGTGTTTAAAGTAAATAGATAGAGGGAAAAGAGGCAAAGCAATGAAGAGAAACCCTCTTGACAGGATCTACAAGAGAGTGGGCTGGCAGGCTGCAGGGAAAGTCAATTAATCCTAGAAGGAGCCTTTAGGATTAGAGATGAATCATTAACCCTGTCCTTTGTGTCACAGTGGGGCTCTAGTACTTAGGTTGATGTAACAACATGGGGTGACTTTGGGCAATTTATTCGAATCCAAGAGCCATAGATGTGCCCAACAGCAAGGCATTAACAATTTGAATTTTTTTTCCTGCTGTACTGATATGCCATTTGATTTTTGTGACATGACTTTTTTGGTGTCTTTGTATCATAGAGAAAAATTAATTTTCCATATTTAAACTACATATGGTAAAAAATATAGCAAAATGTAGTTTGTATATCTTGTAAACAATAATTTTTTGATATAATTATTCTTAGCTAGGTATGTTTCTGCCTTTATTTCTAAGAAATATGCTTAGCTTTTATCTTGGAAGATAGAATATCAAAAGGCAGTATAGCCTAATGGTTAGGGATATAGACTTTAAAGTTGGACAACTTTAAACATGAATCTGATGTTTCCATGTATAGCTGTGTGACACCAGCTTTCCAGCTGGTGATTTATTGTAGGATTATTCAGCTTTTCACTAGTAAAGTGGATATGCAATACCTTATAAGATTGTTGTGAGAGTTAAATGAGATAAAGTACAGGAATGAACATAGGAGTGAATATACCTTCAACCCCACTATCCTTAATCATAAAAGATTAATGACTCAATCTAAAAAAATCTGCAATACAATTAAAAGTTATTATTTATTGAGTACTACACACACACAGATACATGCACTCATCTCTAATCCTTGCAATAACGATAGAAGGTAGGAATTCCTGTATTACAAATGAGTAAATTGCATTTCAAAAGTTATTGGCTTGCCCAAGGCCACACAGATAATACACAATAACAGTGTTGGCATTTGAATCAGTTTACCTGATTCTAAAGTTTATGTTTTATCTACTAGTAAAAGTTGGGAAGCCTACTACTTTTTTTCCAATATCAATCGTATCAACAAATAATTGTTTATTTCTGACATATAAGTTTTATTAAGTTTTTTTTTTTTTTTTTTTTTTACAGATCTAACAGTTCTTAAACTTTATTAATACATTAGATTCTTCTTCAGAGAACAAACACTTTACCACGCCACAATCATAAGGCGTTTAATTTAGAGGTGTTTGTGTTTTATCTAACAGCAAATTTGTAGCACAAACACAATTTTATTTTCTGCCTTTTAATGTTAGTTCTAAACATTTCTCTGTTACATATTATCTTTGGAAACATTTCTAATGGCTGTTTATTATTTCATAAACTTACATTTTATAAAAAATATTTTTATGTCTATGGAAATACAAACAATTGAATGAAAGACAGAAATATAAAGTAAGCATATCTTAGAAAATCAGGGAATCATAATTTCTCCAAATTTTACTAGTAATTTTGCAAAATGTCTTTTATTGTTATTGTAGTGTTTAATACAGTACTTTTAGCATAGTATTACTAAACATTCATTGAATTATTTAAAAAATATAAATAAATGTGATATTTATTTTAACATCATTGGATTGCATACTAACATATACAAACATTGTGAAACTGTTCTGATGATGATTACTTAAAAAATGAGTTTTCAATTTGTGCCAAATTATTATAGGATAGCTAGAGTATGTCCAGTCATCTCATTGGGGACTATCAGACAGAATTTATTTTAGATTATAATTGACTCAAAAAGTTCTCCTGTACTCTGGGCATGAGATAGCACCTCCTTTTTAAAAATTGTTCTTAGATGTCTTTGAGGTTCATGAAGCAATGTCACTCTCCAAATTTTACTGGTCCCTATATAAAACCCAAAGTTTGGAAAACACTAATCTCTGTGACAAAGAGACGATTAGTAGGGCCTAAAAATCATGAATGAATGTGGTGTCTATTTTCAAGTTCTATTTTCCTAAGTTTTGAAATAACTGGCTATTAATTACAGTAATGTCTTCACAACTCTCACATTTGTGCATGTGCTACTTCTTTCCCTCACTAAAAGTGAAAGATGAAAAAGTTTGACTGTATAAAATGAGCCCAAAATTTATTCAATTGAATGGAAGAGATAAAATATTTAAAACAGGTATATTAAAACAAAAAAATAGGCCAGATATGGTGGCTCACTCCTGTAATCCCAGCACTTTGGGAGCTGAGGCAGGAGGATCATGAAGTCAAGAGATTGAGACCATCCTGGCCAACAGGGTGAAACCCTGTCTCTACTAAAAATATAAAAATTAGCTGGGTGTGGTGGTGTGCACCTGTAGTCCCAGCTACTCAGGAAGCTGAGGCAGGAGAATCACTTGAACCTGAGAGGCAGAGGTTGCTGTGAGCTGAGATCGTACCACTGCACTCCAGCCTGGAGACAGAGAGAGACTCTATCTCAAACCAAAACAAAACAAAAATAAAAAAATAATAAAACAAAAAAATCTAAACACACAGGATCACTATGTAGGCCCAGATTTCATCCACTGTCAAAATTAGGAACAATTAAAAATGGAATAATTTGTTTTCAGTGGCAAGTTCAATGTTCCACATGGGAGGCCACTGCTCTGATGCTTATGGAAAAATAATCTCTGAAGATGAACATGAGGGCTCAGGAAGCCTCACTCTAGGGCACCTAACAAGAGTGCTTTAGGGACAAAGCCAGTCAATTTGCAGGCAGATTAGCAGCTCAGCTCTCTATCCAGTTCCTTCACAATTACCATCCCCTGCCAGCCAAGAAAACCAGCAACCCCAGCAGTGGACACTCTACATTCCCAATACCAAGATAAAAACTGACTTTACTTTCATGTTTCTTCTTTTCTTCCCTTTAATTTTGCTACCAATCCCAAAAATACATACCTGGTTTTATTATCTGTAATATTTTTTAATTCAGGTTTTAAATAAATAAAAATGAAACAAAGTTCTGTAAGTATAATAAGGAAGAATAATTCATGCATCTTTTATGGTTATGAATGCATTGAGAATAATCAGTCTATTCCTACTGACATTAATGTACAAAGTGTGATGCTAAAGAGTTTTTGAGATGCAAAGAATTGTAAAATAGGGTGCCTGCTGGCAAAGAACTTTCACTATTCATCTTAATTGTTTAATAAGCATTTTACTGAGGGTCCCGTTACTAACTAGGCCCTCAGATACAATGATAAGCAAAAACCTTGTATCCTACCCTTGCTCAGAATGGCTTGGCTAAGTAAGGGAGAACATAATGGAGCCCACAAATAGATTTTACGCACATGGTAGACTGTTTGATTTTAAGTTACATTTTAATTTTTTGTAGACTTTGATCAGCCAAATCTTGGTTTTCAGACATGATAGACAAAAGCTATTATCTTATTTATTAGTAGTGATTTAGTGGGTTAATAAAACTGATATGGCAGCTGCTCTTATCGTAGCGAGTTATTGCAAGTCCCTGAACAGCTTAATCCCATCATTTCCTTATCAGTTATCATTTGTGTAGTGTAAACTAACATCAGGGCTACTAGCTTAGTGGGAACATATGTTTCAGGAATTCTATATAAAGACTGAAATGGAAAAGAAGAAATATAGATGCAGGTACAAATTGCTCAGCAAATGAAGAAAAGTATTAGGCATGAGGTAAATATTTTAGTAGTAAAAAAGAACAGCAATAATTTCATTTGTCATATTAAAAGTCTGTTATATTTTAATAACATGTTCATATTAAAATGTGGCTACAAGCATTAATTATTTTTCTTTATTCATAAATTTTAAATCAGATCTGTCATTTGACATAAGATTGAGGAAAGTTGCTAATAAATGAACACACTTTTCTTAGATAATCATAGAAGCTGCTTTTGTGACACATTTTCTTGGAAAAATTAGCTAATCATTCCCAGGATTTTTTGAGCATTTATCATATATTTTCTTTAATAGAAATGGATAATAATCATATAGGGAGAAGGAACTGTGAAATGTTTGGGAATCTTTATTCAGAGTAACCTATAGGATAAGCATTAGGTAGTGTTACATAAATTTAAACAACTATTTCTTCCACAGTGAGACAAACCTCACTTTTTATTTAACATACACCAGCATATCTTCTTGTTATATTACAGTATGCATGGTAAATACTCCCTAGCAAGATTTATTTTAGGGTCGTCTATTAACTACAAAATAATGCTATAAAATATTGCAAGTGAGATGAAAAATTTGTGTACACTTTGCATGAACTGTCTCTCCCCAGTTTTATGAGGTTTATCTTTAGTGACTAGGAAGACAGAAAGCTGCTCATTTATTATCTCTTCTCTGTTCTCAAAGACACTAAATCACTCGGATGACAACATGTACCTAGTTAGACTAAAAGGAAGATTAAAGGGAAAAGGTTATTTTGTTGGCTCCAGAAGAAACAGGGTATGAAATGTGCTAAAGCATTACAGTGGTCATTGCAAAATACTGAGGTTTGTATTGCTAGCAACAGTCTTTCCACCAGAGTACACCAATTTCATGCCCTTTATATATATTGTTTAGGTACACAACTTTTGTTCAATCTCAGTGTTTTACTGATGACCTGGAAATGCAGTGTCAGAAGGTGGTTATTGAAAACACTCAGCTTTAAGAAAATTTGTTTTATTGATTTCTAAATTCCTAGAGGAACAGATTGATTTAACCAGTAAATGTGTGAGGGTTTTTCTTCATAGTAATTTTTAGTGAAGAATACAGTGAAGGGAAAGATAAAATTCTCATCCTCTAAATCTTAGAGTTTAGTATGGGAGGTAAGCCATGTATTATTAGAGATATGCCAATGATACAAGGACAAAGTTGTATAGGGTAAATGACCAAGAGAGGAGTTCAGGGAGTTCAGGAGTTTTCCCTGAGATATCAAGCAAAGCTTCATGTGTTAAAAATATGCCTTAAAGTATGATTCAGAAACGAGGACCTGATGGAAGAAGGGCTGTCCCAATGGAGAGTTAAAAAAACCAAAGGCAACACCATGGCTATGGCAAGCTATTTATGAAAATCCAGTCATCCTAATAGTAATGGTCAAGTTTATATAGTACTTGTGATAGGGTTAAAGGAGTTAGTAGACTTCCTTGCATCATGTTAGATAAGAGATTCTTTAATTTCTACCAAATTTTAAATTGTGGTGATATGTTTAAGTATACGATATTATACGAATTCTCTTGATGGGCAAAATTTTATGGTTTTGTGACACATTGTTATTTTTAATTTTTCAAGTTATTCATTCATTTATCTAACAAATGTTTATTAATTTCCTATTATAGGGAGCTTACATTCTGGGAGTTTATATATGGAATGTCAAATATGAAACATCCAGATCAGTGGTGTGGGTCTTAATAATTCATGTTAGTTATCTATGCTTACATTACTCCTGCCAAACAAGAATAAAGAGTGTGTGTGCGTGAAGGCAGATATATTTGAACTACATTTCACTAGAACTTTCTAATTGTAAATAAAATTGCAATACAAAAGAGAGATATCTTTTGCATCTTGAGTGTGGAGGCAATATGGTTTGTGGAATCATGGGTTTAAATTTTGCCTTCAAACCTGTAACATTTTTAAACAAATCACATAATTTTTGAACGTCTGTTTTGGATTGGGGATATTGCTCTACTTGCAGGCTGCTGTGAAAATTTGAGATCATGTATACATACAATTCTTTGCATGTAATAGATGTTCAAAAATGGTAACTATTTCTATCATGACTCATTATCACCTGCTTCAATGGTAGCAAATATTAATTTGGTATTACAATTCTCTCTTTGCATTATTGTTCCCTCACAAGACTGTCAACTCCTCCAGAGACTTCCTCCACCTCTCTTTGAATCCTCAGCACATAGCACACAGTAAGCACTGAATACATGTAGGAAAAAAAAAGAGTGTACTCTTTCACTGGTTCTCTATCTCCTGTCATGTATATAAGATTGTATTGATAGTATATGCTCAGCTACATCAACATATCTAAAATCTAAGGCATTGCTAATAGGAAAAGGATATGCCGTTTCTCTCTTGTAGAGCCGAATGTAGCTGACCAAGTCATTTTCTTCAGGTGTCAGTTTGTGTGTGGGTTTATGGTGTTATTTACATTTGACTGATACATAAAATGCATACATTAATTAAAAAGCACCTTTTTAAGGTATATATAAAATAGTTACTTTTGGAATATAAATATTTTGGATATAGGTAGAGGCAGTAAATATTTCTATTTGTAAAGATATTCTGTCCTAATGACTGGGGACAGAAATAAGGGGGCCAAATAATATAGTCATTTATAACAATAAGAAACATGTTGCATAATAAAACATTCTATCCTTAAAAGTCGTAAGAAAAAAGTTACACATCTATATTAGTTAGAATTTATTTGGTCTTAAAACGTAGCAATTTTTTAAAAATGTGAATATCAGGTGGTTTTAAAAACTGCAAGTAAAATGTGCCTCAGTGCTGGTCAGTGTAGTCACTCTTCCATGACAGCAGGCATCAGGAGGCCATAGACTTGGGAAGGATTTGGAAACATGAATATTCCTGATCAGATTTTCAATGTCTGTTTTGTTCATCATTGTCCTAACAACTAGCATAGTGGTCAGGGCACAGTATCTACTCTAATATTTATTGAACTCATGGTCATCTCTTTGACTTGTCTTGTGATTTTTGTATACCACCTGTGAAGACAGTGTAGTTTGTTCTCAATCTGCATGGCAAACCATTTTACCACACTGAAAAGAGGATCAGAGTTGAGAAGCAAGAAAATTGAAGTTATAATAAAAGAAGCTTATACATTTTTAAGCCAATGTTTAACATGTATTGCTTTAGCAAGTGGCTAAAATGTAGTTATTTAAGCTATAACGCTTATGAACAAACAGTAAGCTTTGCAGAAAGAACATGAAATTACAACATCTTTCCATTCTAATGGATCTCTGTTTTCAAACATTACTTGATTTATTTCTTCTAATATATAAACATTTCTTTTGGTATCTTAGTTCTAAAATCTAACAAATGAAATATTAGTAATTATTTCAGATTCTGGCTTATTAACTAATTCTATGAATATATGTGACTATCATCTAAATCTGCTGTTTATTTTCACAGTTTTAAATATTTCCCTTATCTATATCTATTAATATGGCTCCTTCGGTAAAGTCTTTATGACTTAAGTAAGCTTCTTTCTTTTCATTTTTAATTAGAGACATAACTCAGTTCAATATTTTGAAGTTTCCATTAAGTTTTCTATTTCCTTCATTTCTCCCTTTGTTCCATTATACCTTAGAGGTTCTTTTTTTCCATCTACCACAGGATTTAGTTTTCTGTACTGTAAAAACAAGCAGTTATGAGGCTCCTTTTTTCAGGTTAGCAGACTATAATTATACGTCTACCAAAATTGAGGACTTGAAAACATCTTCTCAGTCTTCCAGAATCATAAAATATCCTCATTTATCTTGACCACCATATATTATTGTTTCCCAAATATAACAACTCTTTCTGAAAACATTTGTTATAATATTTGTTGCTGCTGTTGTTGTTTTGATGTTTAAAAATCCTTTTTCCTTCATCTCCAATGACCTTGAATCAATAGAGGCAAGTTTGCTGCCACAGTCCTGCCCTTAGAACCTGAGAAGAGAGAAGCCATTTCTGGGCCTCCCAATTTGGAGGGCTCATTCTGGCTGTCCTCCAGATGCTGTCCTCATACGAGGCAGGAGTCCAAAGCCTGAGTGAATGTGTCCATCCAAAAACCACATCGCACTTCTGGGCCCCTGGGGCTCTGGAATTCCCTGTCCAAACTGCCCCAGGGCCACTTCTTGGGCCTGTATTGGGCATGTCCCAAGTCCATCCTCAGAAGGCCACACTGCTCCACTAGTGTTCATAACCCTAGACTGAGGTGTGGCCAGGGGGTAGCTGTTAGTGGGTGATGCAGATGCAGCTGGATCTTTGATGTGCAGTCCAGTTCCCTCACAGTGAACAAAGGAGCCAGAGCTGAAAAATGGGGTGAAGGTGTGGGTCTTCCCCCACCACCATGTTCCCATATGGAACTCCAGGAGTCTAAGAAGGCTAAATTCATATTTACCTACCAGATCATTATGGAGGTAAATTGTCAATGTAAGAGAAGAGGAATATTTTTGTTAGCAGTTCGTTAGCTCGATTTATACTTTTCAAATAGCTATTCATATGATATGTAGGCTTCCATTTGTACTCCTGTCCTGGATCCTGAAAATGTTTAGGAGTGGAACTTCTTGGCCAGTAGTTCTTTCCTGCTGAGGCCAGAGATGGGGACCTTGATGGATGAACTGAGGATTCATCCATTCAACCAGATGGATGAACTGTGGATTCAGATGGTGGATCCTCAATTTAGAGGATCCACTTTAAACTCAGATGGTGATGTTCAGAAACAATGTTTTAAAATATAATTAGGCTGAAGTCCACTGGAAAGCCCCTCATTCTCTTTTTTTCATTCCTTTCCTGATCTTAGATGAATGCAAATTGAAGGAGTTGGTAAACAGTAGGTAGTTATGGGGGAAGGATGGCAGAGAGTAGGGACTGACCACATAAAGCAGATGCTAGAGGATTCTGCCTATCCTCACTAAACGTCCACTATTCCACTAGCATGTGTATAATATTTGTAGTGTTTATGTATGGATGTGTAATATGTCAAGAGTTTGTGGCTTAGGAGAATGAGCTATAATTTGAGAATCAGTGAGCTGCTATACTTGTATTGTGACTCATGATCCATTGGCACATTTATAATAAATTATCTATGGTACTGTTACTTTCCACATGTCATTTTCATTGATTTACACCATAGCCTTCTCCCCATTGTTGCACGAAAGTTTGAAGTGAAAATAGTGAATTGGACTTTTGAGTCCTCATGAGGAAAATAATGTGTAAAGGGTCACATGCTTCATGCATATTCCCATGCATGAGATTGATCTTCCCCACACATAATGTCATACTCTTTTTTCCATTCAATAGATATGGTAAAGAAAACCGTAGCATTTTCTTGTCCAATTGACTAAATTCATGCTGAATCACTCAATTTGTAAATACATACAGTACATATACTTAGAGCCAATGCCTACATTTATACATTCTTGGGATTTGGAACCTAATGTTTTGGGGGACGTAAGAGGATTGTCAGTAGGTAATTCTCTTATCCCTTTCAAGCCTAGAGTCAGAAATAACAACAACGAGTAGGAGTAGTGGCTATCAAAGAGGGATATAGCACATTAAGATGCTACCTACCTGAAAAATGCCAGAAAAGAAAGGTCATCAGGGTTTGCAGTTCTTATTCATGGTTCCTTCAGTTACACCTTAGTCTCTTTTTCCTCTTCAAAAATCTCCTTCATTAACACAGAGCTGGTTCCTGTCTTTGCTCTAGGTATCATTACTATGGGATTGGCATCAAAGAGAGCAGTGCATATTACCACTCCGTTTATTCCGGAAAAGGCTTGACAAGGTAGAGTTACACCATCTTCAAGACAAATTCTCTGTGTTTCTTTAAATATGCATGATACCTATTGAATAAAATGACTTCTTAATTTTCCTTATCAAACTGTTTCCATTTAAGCATCGGACCTTAATGTCCACTTTGTAAGGATGATTATATAATCTAGCTTCCTGGGCAAATTATATAACTTGTCATAATTAGTGAGAAATTAATTGTGTACTAGGTGTTCCAGAGAGATGAAGAGGAGAAATCAAGTAAGCAGAATTGCTTTTAAATTAGTATTTACTAATAAAGCAAAGTCTATTTTCAGATTGGATTCAGTAAAATAAAGGCAGTAAATGTAAATATAATTTTTTTTCAGAGACAACCTGTTTTAAAGATCTATGGGCTTGACTAGCACTTACCAAGATAGAAAGTTTATTGTAATAATCTCTAATCATATATACTTTGACCATGATCTTACCTTACGAAGGTGAAACTACTGACCTGTTTGGGTTTCTGTGAAAGGTAAAACATGAATGAAAATAAACAGCATATTGCTGTAAGCCACTGTTAACTATCAGGAGGATATTAGTAAGTGAGGTTACATCTAATGAAGCCAGTGATAACACATCATTCGTTTTTTAAACTGAAACTCAGAATAACTAGATCTGTATCTGAGATTGCCTTGTGGTATAATTTACCAATAACTGCTCTTAGCTCTTAAAAGAAGAAATTATTTTTTTTTTTTCTTTTTTTTTTTTTTTTTTTTTTTTTTTTTTTTTTGTTGTACTTCATTGTTTTTGTTGTTGTTGTTTTTTTTTTTTTTTTTTTTATTATACTTTAAGTTCTAGGGTACATGTGCATAACGTGCAGGTTTGTTACATATGTATACTTATGCCATGTTGGTGTGCTGCACCCATCAACTCGTCAGCACCCATCAATTCATCATTTATATCATGTATAACTCCCCAATGCAATCCCTCCCTCCTCCCCCCTCCCCCCTCCCCATGATAGACCCCAGTGTGTGATGTTCCCCTTCCCGAGTCCAAGTGATCTCATTGTTCAGTTCCCACCTATGAGTGAGAACATGCGGTGTTTGGTTTTCTGTTCTTGTGATAGTTTGCTAAGAATGATGGTTTCCAGCTGCATCCATGTCCCTACAAAGGACGCAAACTCATCCTTTTTTATGGCTGCATAGTATTCCATGGTGTATATGTGCCACATTTTCTTAATCCAGTCTGTCACAGATGGACATTTGGGTTGATTCCAAGTCTTTGCTATTGTGAATAGTGCCGCAATAAACATACGTGTACATGTGTCTTTGTAGTAGAATAATTTATAATCCTTTAGGTATATACCCAGTAGTGGGATGGCTGGGTCATATGGTACATCTAGTTCTAGATCCTTGAGGAATTGCCATACTCTTTTCCATAATGGTTGAACTAGTTTACAATCCCACCAACAGTGTAAAAGTGTTCCTATTTCTCCACATCCTCTCCAACACCTGTTGTTTCCTGACTTCTTAATGATTGCCATTCTAACTGGTGTGAGATGGTATCTCATTGTGGTTTTGATTTGCATTTCTCTGATGGCCAGTGATGATGAGCATTTTTTCATGTGTCTGTTGGCTGTATGAATATCTTCTTTTGAGAAATGTCTGTTCATATCCTTTCCCCACTTTTTGATGGGGTTGTTTGTTTTTTTCTCGTATATTTGTTTGAGTTCTTTGTAGATTCTGGATATTAGCCCTTTGTCAGATGAGTAGGTTGCAAAAATTTTCTCCCATTCTGTAGGTTGCCTGTTCACTCTGATGGTAGTTTCTTTTGCTGTGCAAAAGCTCTTTAGTTTAATTAGATCCCATTTGTCAATTATGGCTTTTGCTGCCGTTGCTTTTGGTGTTTTAGACATGAAGTCCTTGCCCATGCCTATGTCCTGAATGGTACTACCTAGATTTTCTTCTAGGGTTTTTATGGTATTAGGTCTAACATTTAAGTCTCTAATCCATCTTGAATTAATCTTCGTATAAGGGGTAAGGAAAGGATCCAGTTTCAGCTTTCTACTTATGGCTAGCCAATTTTCCCAGCACCATTTATTAAATAGGGAATCCTTTCCCCATTTCTTGTTTCTCTCAGGTTTGTCAAAGATCAGATGGCTGTAGATGTGCGGTATTATTTCTGAGGACAAGAAATTATTTTTAAAAGTAAAGTATCTTGTGGAAAAAAAATGTTTAGTCACTGAGTCATACTAAGATAAATTTAGATATTACAAGGAACATAAGGCTGCTTACTAGCCACCACCCCACTATAAAATGTAAATATAGGCTGGAACACACACACATGTTTAAGAGCGAGTGTCCTTTACTTGTCTCAAATCTCACCTGACTTTTAAAAATATTATTCATTTTACTTTTTTTCTAAAGAACTTATTTTATTTTAGTAAGTTGAGAAAGATGCTTGAATTCTTTTAAAAAAGCAAATTTCTCCAGCTTATTTCCCTAATCATGGTATGAAATTACTGCTTCTTTAGGTTGTCTACATATCACTGAATGCTATAGCTATAATTTTGTTTGAACTGAACTAATGGAAAATATTCTAATTTTTTAAGGTTTTCTGGAAGCAAGCTAAAGAATGAGGTAAGAATTCTTTTCATCTCAATTTTACATCTGCTATAATATGTCTCACAAGCTGAGCAATACATGTTAATTATTCCCTTTGGCAAATGTAGAAATAAATGTTATTTATTAGGAATCCCTTGACAAAGGACTTCAGATACAGCTCAATTAGATTTGTGACAACAAATGAATCTTTGCCTGTATCTACCAAACAACTTTCAGTTAACCTAGGAGAGATACATTTTTAATTATCTTTACCTAATATCAGATACTTATAAGACTGTAAAAAAAAGACTATCATTTATCCAGAAAGTTTTCACTTAAATATAAACAAAAAGCTAAAGCTGAGGATATGGAAAGAATTGGTCTTTGCACTGTACCCATTTAGACAAAACATTTATTAGTTATCAAGGAGCCCAAATGCTATGCTACATTATGGTTTGTTTTACTACCTTGTGTACACACACATACACACACACGCACATACACGTACACACGTGTATACAATCTTTCTCCCTAGGCTTCCTCTCCACCCCCTCCTTCAAGAACAGACTTTATCTAAATGAGTTAGACTACCATCAGGGACTGCATGGCTAATTAGACACATGATAAGGCCTTCATTATCCTCAAGTTAACTAATCATTAAGAAGAGATGCTGCCAAGCTAAGGACACATGACCATGTGTTGTGTAGTAAATCTGGACCTGAGGTAAAGTGTAACTCCATTAGTTTGGTGAAATGATGCAAGCATATTTTAAGAAATAATATGAGGCCCCCAACCCACTAAATGGCCAATTTCTTTCCACCAGTGCTTTTAATACAGTTAATGGCTAATTACATAATAAAAATCCTCCAGATTGCTCTTTTTATCAATGAAATAATAGCTCTCTATTAGATAAACAATTGTGAAACTGCAAAAATATTGACTTAGAGATACACTTTGGTTGAGTAAAGTTTATGTCAATAGGGAATTTAAATAATTTCTCTCAGGTGTTCTTTCTACTAGTTTGATGAGGTTGGTGGTATTAGCAAGCCCTCAGCCGATAAATGGCAAGCCTTGTTTCATGGAACAAAAGAAAAATATTTCTCAGGTCTACTTTTTCCTTCTTAGAAGAGGATGCTACAAATACTGTTGTAGATTTTATTACTAGCATTAAAATAAAATATTCTGATTAAACTCTATGGCCTAACCATTTTCTATGGATACCTGAAGGCAATAATAGTGTACCATTACTTTGATGATTATAGAAATTAACACAACTAAGAGCTTTCTAAAGGCTCAGAACTACTCTAAATATGTTTAAAATGATAATAAAATATTTTCATAACACAATTGAAATTTTTTAAAAATTATTTTCTTTGGGAGGCCGAGGTGGGTGGATCACTTGAGCCCAAGAATTCAAGACCAGCCTGGCCAACATAGTAAAATGCTGTCTGTACTAAAAATACAAAAAATTAGTTGGGCATAGTGGTACACGCCTGTAATCCCAGCTACTGAGGAGGCTGAGGCAACAGAATCTCTTGAGCCGAAGAGGTGGGGAGGTTGCAGTGAGCCGTGATTGTGCCACTGTACTCTAGCCTAGGCAACAGTGTGAGACCCTATCTCAAAAAAAAAATTGCATTTAGGATGACCAACCATCATTGGTGTGCTCAGACACAAGATTTTCAGTGCAAATCTTCATATACATCAGTTCATTTGAACATTCATAACTGTGAGGTATGGTGTCAGCATATTTACAGCTAAGAAAAATGAGGCTGAGAGATGTATTTGCTTTTCTAAGAGGTCAGAGAAAGATTCTATTTTTTTTAAACCCATGGTCAAGATATTAATTAACAGACATATGATATTACAGGTACTAGGGGACAAAATGGTGAATGAAGAGATTTGGTCCTGCCCTTCCAGAGCGTTACAGTATAGCAGGAAAGTATATCTTGAACAAGTAATTATAAGAAATTCTAAAGGGTGTCATGGGAGTAACTAGGTTTAGGGAGTTAAGGACATTCTTCACAGGAAGTGATATTAAGGAAATAACTGAGAATATAGTGGTAGTTTGGAGGAGGAGTGGAGTAGGGGAAGAGGGAAGAAGAGTGGTTAAGACAGATGGAATAGCATAGGCCAGGGTTTCTCAGCCTCCATACTATGGAAATTGTGGTTCAGATAATAATATTTATGGAATATATCAAGTATATTGTAGGATGCTTAGTAGTATCACAGCACCTCTGGCCTCTACCCATTACATTCCAGTAGCAGGCCCCCACCCCCTTGTCGTGACAACCAAAAATGTCTCTGACATTGCCAAATGTCAACCACTGGCATATGTGAAGGCAAGCAGAGGTGCATCACGTTGTAGCAAAAATAAAAAAAATTTATGCATAGTTATAGTATAGAATGAGGTAGAGAGTAATATACTAGGTAGAGGCTGGATTGTATGTAGTCTCATTAGGTTAAGAATTCTGTAATGGGAAGCCACTAAAGGAGAGTTACGCCATCAGACTTGTGTTTTATAAAACTCATTCTGACCATGACATGGAGAATACATTAGAAGAGTGTAAGGCAAGAATCCAGTAGATCCATTGGAGGCTATCTGGATAGTCTGTGAAAGAGAAGATCTGGACAGAATAGTAATCCGAGGGATGGTGAGAAGTAACTGATTTTAGTTGGGAAATATTGAAGGAGAAGCAGGTAGAAAGAGTAAAAAGATAATGGGTTTAATTTGGGACTTGTCATATTTGATGTGTTTGTGAAATATTTAACACAAATTTTAAGTGGGCAGTTGGATATACGTGATTGGAAAGGAGGACTTCAAGATTTAGTTTGATGGTGATTGAAGCCATGGTAATGGATAAAAACACTTAGGGAAAAAATGAATGAGAAGACAAGAGGTTACCAAAAAAGAGTTGTGAAAAATGAGAGGAAGAGTGTCAGCGAGATAACAGAAGAGAGTCTAGAGTGGTAAGAAGAGAAGGAGGAGAATACAGTGTCATAGGAGTCAGGAGAAAAAAATGCTCCCTATGGAAAGGAATGCTCAGATGGTGCTGAAAAGTCATCAAGATAAGGAGTGGAAATGATCCATGGAATTAGTTAAGTGGAGATAACTAATGATTTCAGGGAGAGCCTTTTCAGTGGTGAGCTGGGGTTTGGTTTGTGAATGAGTGGGAAGTAGCATTGAATGTAGAACATTTAGTCAAGTTCAGGGTGATAATTGGAAAAGGACTTGGGATCTGGGATTTTTTTGGTTTTGTTTTTGAGACAGGGTCTCACTCTGTCACCCAGGCTGGTGTGCAGTGGCACAATCTTGACTCACTGCAGCCTTAACCTCCTGGGCTCAAGTGATCCTCCCACCTCAGCTTCCCAAGTAGCTGGGACTACAGGCACACACCACCACATCCAGCTAATTTTTTGGAATTTAGTTTTGAAGGATGATTAGACTAATGTCTAATGCTAATAAAACAGATACAGTAAAGAGTGAAGCCTGAAAATATTAAAGAAAGGAAAGTTGAGAGCACAAGGTCACTGAGGAGGTCAGATTAGAGGAATTGGCCCTAGAGAGGAGGAGCAGTGCTTCCATGAAAACTAGAAAGAGAAAGGGTAAGTTCGGATGCAAGCAGATTTGTAGATTTTTTTGGCAGAAAGTTGTGGTAGCTTCTGTATGGTAGTTTCTCATTTCTCTCAGGAATGGTAGTGTAGGTCATGTGCTGTGGCAAAAGTCAGGGAAAGAAAGTAGGAGTCTGAGGAACTTAAAAGAAAGTCCTAGCTATTCTCAAGCAGGTTTCCTAGAGAGAATGTAGCCCTAATGCCCTTAGACACCCACTGAATATAAGGAATAAACTCTTTTATGCATGAGTGTTTAGAATGCTATTGATTAAGCACCATCCTTGAGAGAATTGACAAAATGGTTGTTCAAATCATTTTCTGTAGGACTTAATTTTCTCACAGATTTATTGAGAGAGGTAGCAACAGTCTTTGTGGAAGACAAGAAAGGTAGAAGATTGTAAAATTCTGGTATGAGCCAGAAGAAATGCAAAATATTCAGGAGCAGTTATAATAAGAGAAGCATACTGCCTTTTTGGAAAAAAAGTACAGGTGTAAAAGAAAACTACAAATGAAATGACATACCATGTGCCTGGATAGGAATGCTAGATTATAAATACTCCAATTCTTCCTAAATTAATGTAGACATTTTATATTCTAATGAAAATTTGAGTGGGTGATTAATTTTTGGAGATGAATATGGTTATGAGCTTAATCTAGAAGAATATACAGGAAGTAATAGTTAAGATAAATGTAAACAAGAAGAGTGAAAAGGGGATTTATCTGCCACATATCAAAATATTATAACATTATGATACTGAGTCAACTGTAGATGGAACAAATCTGCAGCAGAGATATGGTACCTGACAAAAGACCCTAGTGTTTATAAGGTTTTAGCATATGACCAAGGAGAAATTACAACAAATGAAGAAAGAAAATATTTTTCCGTGTCCTTTTCGGAGAAAGGTGGAGTACTATATACATAAAATTATTCGGGGATAATGTTAGAAAAATTGACTATTTTGCAAAAAAATTTCTATACCTCAAAACTTAACAACTTCTGTGAATTTCATAGAAACAATTAAATATAAAAATAATACTTAGGAGGAAATATATATATCTATCCCACGTCTGGAAGGAGTTATTCACTTTCTAAGTAAAAGAGCAGTTTAGAAATTTCATAGGAAAAAGAAAGGCACAGAGTTGGAAACTTCTTCATATCAAAAGCATCATATACAAAATTTGAAGTCAAAGGAAAAACTGGGGGAAATACCTTCAGTAAATATGAAATAAAATTATATCCATAGTACATAAAAATCCTATAAAAATATGAAGAGCACAATAAGTAGTAGAAGATGTGAATAGATGATTCACAGGGGAAAGAAAAAGCTGATAAATGCATGAAGAAAGGATTACCAAATAAACAAAAATTAAGATAACATTTTACAATATGAAACTTTCAAATATGTAAAAATTATTGTGAAGTTGGTGAAGGCAGAATGAGGTAACTCTTTCATATCTTGCTGAAGGCAGAATGAATTTTTGGAAAATGTTTGGAAGATCTTCACCAAGAGTCTTTAAAGTATTTATATCCTTTTCCTACTAATTCTACTTTTGTATGGATTTTGTATGAAATTTTTTTTTTTTTTTTTTTTTTTTTTTTTGAGATGGAGTCTCACTCTGTCACCCAGGTTGGAGTGCCGTGGCATGATCTCGGCTCATTGCAACCTGGGTCTCCAGTGCTCAAGTGATTCTCCTACCCCAGCTTCCCGAGTAGCTGGGATTACAGGTGTGTGCTGCCACGCCTGGCTAATTTTTGTATTTTTAGTAGAGCCAGGGTTTTGCCATGTTGGCCAGGTTGGACTCGAACTCCTGACCTCAGGTGATCTGCCCACCTCAGCCTTCCAAAGTGTTGGGATTACAGGCGTGAGCCACCACACCCCCCAAAAATAGGAAATGCAGACAGATAATTATGCACAAAATTTTTATTGATTACAGTGAAAAACTATATGTAACCTAAATGACTAATATCAAAGAAATGGTTACATAATTTATTGTACTTTTGTGTGGCTAAATATTATTTATTAAAAGGCTCTTTTAATGATATAGAGAAATGTTAATTATGAAAAACGGACACAAAAGCAAATATATGTAAAATAGGTAAAACATAACTGGATATTTATAAACTATATACAGTTGGTCCTTGGCTTAAAATGGTTTGACTTACAATTTTTCGACTTTGTGATGGTGTGAAAGGGGTATGCATTCAGTAGAAACTGTACTTCAAGTACCCATACAACCATTCCGCTTCTCACTTTCAATATAGTATTTAATACATTACCTGAGTTATTTAACACTTCATTGTAAAATAAACTTTGTGTTAGATGATTTTGCCCTACTGTAACCTAATGTAAATGTTCCAAGCACATTTAAGGTAGGCTAGGCTAAGTTATAATGTTCAGTAAGTTGGGTATATTAAATGCATTTTGACTTACAATATTTTCCAATTGTAATGATTTTATTGGGATGTAACCCCATTGTAAATTGAGAAGCACTGAATGACAGATAATAAATATCTATTACTATGTTGTAAAATATGGTAGCTGCTGCTAGCCACATGTGACTATTAATTAAGTAAAGTAAAAAATTTAGTTTTTCAGTCACATTAGCTACATTTCAAGTGCCTAAGAGTTATATGTGGCTAGTGGTTACTGTATTGGACACAAAAGATACAGAACATTGCCATCATAACAGAAAGCTGTACTGGCCAGCACTGTTCTAGAATATGTATAGAATTCAAGTCAATGTGAAAAGACAACCCAACAGAAATATAGCAAAGTATATGAAGAAGCAATTAATTCAGGGTAAACAAAGAATGACTAACAGTGCTAGTTGGCATTCTGGTTGACCAGTGTCCATAACCTATGTTGAATACCACCCCTTGCCAATAAAAAAATGCTCAATCTAAATATTAATTAGGGAAATGAAAATTAAAACCCTAATGTGTGATTGTCTCACAAATATTACATTAACAACAATTAAATGTCTAAAGACACACTGTTGACAGGAATATGGACCAAAGGAACTCTCATGTAGAGTGGAAGGGACAATACCTAGTGAAGTTGAAGATTTACACACTTTATGACTGCATTCCTAAAGAAACCTTCACATTGTGCACAAGGAGGTGTGTATGAGGATGTTCACTGTGACATGGTTTATAATTGCAGAATACTCGAAAATAATCTAAATGTTCATTATGATATAATGGGAAATAAGTTTTTATACATTTATACAATGGAGTGCTATACTGCTTTGGGTATGAGCGAATGAATGATGGTTATAATAATCAAATTAGGGTTGTCTCAAAAACCTACAGTTGAGTGAAAAAAACATATTGAAAGTACAAGGACACATACTGTATGGTACCAGTTTTAAAGAACAGTATATAATATTAAGAACATTTACATACTAGGTAAATGTTTTAATGTTTGAGTAGAAATGATCTAAACCAAGCCCAGAACATTATTTCTTGTGGGGGAAGAAGGGAATGAGATTAGGCAAGGCTGCTTTAGTATTGGAAATGTCTCATGTCTTAATCAGGATGGTAAGTGGGGATTTATTATTTTTTTCTCTGTATCTTTTAAAAAGTTTTAAAGAGTTCAAAATATAAAAGCAAACAAAAACAACAGCAAAAAACAACAGAAACAAAATAAAAAACAGGAAAAGGATGTTAAGAGCAGTTACTACTCAGTATTAATAATTGTTATTGTTTTAAAATTTTTATTCATAAATGGAGTGGTTTAAATTTCAGAAATGTCTTAGAGATTGTCTCAGAATCTGTTAATTCACAGGAATGAAACAAAGGAACAAAACTTAATTATAATATTTTCTCCCCATCAAAGAAAGCTTTTCGTTTCCTGTGGGTCTTCTAGTGTGGGCCAAATTTTTGCTTCAAGCAGCTACTGAAGTTGACATTATTTCTTAGGGAATGGGTCCATTGATTTCATACACTTCTACCAGGAAGTTTCCTTGATAGCCTGAGTTTTCTTCTCTTTAACATCAACAATTCACAGCCAGTTGAACAACCTTGTACCAAGATAAATATCAAATCCTCTCTCCTTGGTATATGCTTTTCAAATATTTGTAGACTGTTATCATACTCTCCTTTGTCATCACTTAGCCAAGCTGTGCAGCTTAAGTCCTTTAATCTTTCCTCATAAATCAGACCCTCTTGCATTCTAGTCATATTTGTTTCTTTTCTGTAGGGTCCTTCTTGTTTTCTTTTAGAAATACAATTCTTAATAGTTTACCCAAGAGTACCAAAATTATCAGTTGAGAAAGAAAAAAATAAAACAAACCCAGACCTCTGTAGCTGGCCTATGATCTGGCATCTCTTTTAGTACGATTGTAATAGCAAGCATATTAGTGAAGTTAAAATGAGCGTATTTTACTATTTTAAAGATAATCACTCCTCCCTTTCTTTTTGTGTTACACTTACTGGATATTATTTGATTTATGCAATTTACATCATCTTTGTATCCAGTTGTTAACATATCCAAAACAAAATTAATTTTAAGGTTTTTTGGGGCCCTTTTGCCCCTTGTTAATGTTGCACATATTGCTAGCTTTGATTACACAAAACGATTATTTACCAATATGAGAGTTTTTAAAAGTATTAGAATTAAAGTTACATACTTTATTTCTTAATATGTATTTCTTTAGCATGCTAACTTTTTTATTGGGAAATGTATTATTCACAACACCCACACTCACCCAAATACACAAACACATGCATAGAATTTTAAAAATAATCATAATTTGAGAACTCAAGCCCTTTCTCATAACTGAAAAGAGAAAAGTCCTCTGTGCACCCACTTCAATCACTTTTTCATTCCTACTCATCAGAAGTTACCACTCTCCAGAATATGATGTTACTGTTTGTTTTTCTATAAAGTTTGCCCCTTACAAATAGATCTCTCAACAACATATTGTTTATTATTTGCCCAGTTATATCCTACATAAAAAGAGGTTCCTTGTTTTCCCTGTGACTTTCTGCTTTTATTCAATGCTAGGTTTTGTGATTCTTTAATGCCAATATATGAAGTTCTAATGTATTTGTACTCCTGTATAATATTCCATTGTAGGAAACTATCCCAATGCATTTATTCATTCCATTGTAGATGGGGCTTTTTTTTTTTTTTTTTGCCTGAAAAACAGTGGTGACACAAACAGTTCTCCAGGTACACATCTATAGGAGTGGAATTCCAGGTCCTAAGATATACTCATCCTTAACTTTACTAGTAAAGCTGAAATTATTTTCCAGAGTGGTTGTATTAACTTCTGTCTCTCCAGCTGTGTGTGTTCATTACTTTTGTGCCTATTCTTACACTTAGTATTAAATGACAGCTTAGTTTTTGCCAGTCTTGTAGGTGTAAAATCGTGTCTGTGTTTTTTATTTGGAAATTGTTTTTAACAACTGATGAGCTAGAATATATTTTTGGATTTTTATTGGCCAATTCTCTTCTGTGAAATGTTTGCTCAAATCATATCATTTTTTATTTTGAATTTTTAATCCTTAAGAGTTCTTTATATGTTCTGGATACTAATATCCTATAAGTTATGTGTTGTAAATAACTTCTTCCTGTTAGTAACATGACTCAATACTCTATTGTATCTTTTGATGAAGTTTTTTTAATTTTATAGTTAGTGCTTTTTATATCTTGTTTTTTAAAAAGTTATGTGTATTCCAAGATTATAATAATATTCTCTATAAACTTGAAAGCATAAAGTTGCTCTGAACATTTAAGTTATTTCATTTGTAATTGGTTTTTGTTGATATTTTTTATTGTGGTAAACTACATGTAAAATATACTGTCTCAGCCATTTTTGAGTTTACAGCTTTGTGGTATTAAGTACATTGGTATCATTGTGTAACCATCACCACCAACCACCTTCAGAACTCTTTCATCTTGCAAGACTGAAACTCTCTACTCATTGAACATAACTCCCCTCTTCCCTCTACCATGTGCCTGGCCACTACCATTCTATTTTCTGTCTCTATGATTTCTACTACTCTAGAATCCTCTTTAAGTAGAGTCATACAGTATTTGTCTTCTGGTGACTGACTTATTTCACTTACCATAATGTCCTCAAGGTTCATCCATGTTGTAGCATATGTCAGAACATCATTGCCTTTTAAGGCTGAATGATATTCCATTATATGTATATACAGTACCACATTTTGCTAATCCATTCATCTGTCGATGGACATGTGGCTTGCTTTGACGTTTAAGCTATAGTTACTAATGCTGCTATGAACGTGGATGTACAAATATCTCTTTGAGATCCTGCTATAATTTTTTTGGCTATATACCCAGAAGTAGAATTACTGGGTCATATAGTAATTCTGTTTTTAATTTTGATTAAATTTTTTGATTAAATTTAATTATTAAAATTAAATTTTAATTTAATTAAAATTTTAAATTTAATTTTGCTATGTAAAACCAAACTGTTTTACATAGCAGCTGTACTAGGTTACATTCTCACCAACAATGCACAAGGATTCCAATTTTTTCACATCCTTGACAACATTTGTTATTTTTGCTGTGTGTGTTTATGTGTGTTTTTGTGTTTATAGTAGCCACCCCAGTGGGTGTGATGTGGTATCTCATTTAGGGTTTGATCTGCATTTCCCTAATAATGGTAACATTGAGCATATTTTAATGCATTTGCTAGTCATTCATATATCTTCTCTGGAGAAGTGTATATCAAGTCCTTTGCCCAGTATGAATCATTTTGTTTACTTTTATTTTGTTAAGTTTTAGGAGTTCTCAATATATTCTATATATTAATCCCTTATGAAACATGATTTGCAAATATTTTCTGTCATTCCATATATTGCCTTTCTATTCTGATCATAGTGTCATGTACAGTTATATGCATAACTTTTATGAACAAAAGTGTTTCTTTTTTTTTTTTTTTTTTGGGACAGAGTCTCACTCTGTCACCAGGCTGGAGTGCAGTGGTGCAGTCTTGGCTCACTGCAACCTCTGCCTCCCAGGTTCAAGCGATTCTCCTGCCTTAGCCTCTCAAGTAGCTGGGACTACAGGTGCGTGCCACCATGCCCAGCTAATTTTTGTATTTTTAGTAGAGATGGGGTTTCACCATGTTGGCTAGGATGGTCTCGATCTCTTGACCTCATGATCTGCCCACCTCAGCCTCCCAAAGTGCTGGGATTATAGGCGTGAGCCTTTTTTATGAAGTACAATTTGTCTATTTTTTTGTTGTTGCCTGTGTTTTAGTGTCATATACAAAATTTTTTTTCCAAATCACGTGTCATGAATCTTTTACTCTATGTTTCCTTCTAAAATTTTTATAGTTTTAGCTCCTACATTTAGATATTTGATTCATTTTTGGTTAATTTTTGTATGTGGTGTTAGGTAAAGGTCTGACTTTATTCCTTTGAATGTGGACATCCAGTTTTCCCAGCACCCTTTGTTAATAGGACTGTTCTTTCCCCATTGAATGGTTTGGCACCCCTATCAAAAATTATTTTACCATATCTATGAGAGTTTGTTACTGGCCTCTCTATTCTATTCCATTGGTCTATGTGTCTGTCTTCATGACAGTACCATATTGCTTTGATTACTGTAACTTTATAGTACGTTTTGAAATCAGGAAGTCTTCTCTGACTTTGCTCTTTTTTTTCAAGATTGTTTGGCTACCCAGGGTCCCTTGAGATTCCACAGATACTTTTAGGATGGATTCTTCTTTTTCTGAAAAACTGTCACTAGAATTGCATTGAATCTATATCTCACTCTAGGCAGTATTGCTATCTTTTTTTTTTTTTTTTTTTTTTTTGAGAAGGAGTCTCGCTCTGTCACCCAGGCTGGAGTGCAGTGGCCAGATCTCAGCTGACTGAAAGCTCTGCCTCCTGGGTTTACGCCATTCTCCTGCCTCAGCCTTCCGAGTAGCTGGGACTACAGGTGGCCCGCCACCTTGCCCGGCTAGTTTTTTGTATTTTTTTTAGTAGAGATGGTGTTTCACCATGTTGGCCAGGATGGTCTCGATCTCCTGACCTCGTGATCTGCCTGTCTTGGCCTCCCAAAGTGCTGGGATTACAGACTCGAGCCACCGCACCTGGCCTAGTATTGCTATCTTAAATATTAATTCTTCTAATCCATGAGAATGGAATGTCTTTTTATTTATTTATGTCTTCTTTAATTTCTTTCAGCTCTTTTATGTAGTTTTTGTTGTACAAGTCTTTCACTTCCTTGGTTAAATTAGTTTTAAAGTATTTTATTCTTTATGATGCTATTGTAGATGAAATTGTTTTCTTAATTTTCTTTTCAGGCTGTTCACTATTAGTGAATAGAAATGCAACTAGTTTTTGCATGCTGACTTTGAATCCTGCTACTTTGTTGAATCCATTTATTAGTTGTGTGGGGGGTGTGTGTGTGTGTGTGTGTGTGTGTGTGTCATTTTTAGGGTTTTCTACATATAAAATTATATCATCTGTGAACAGAGATTTTTTACTTCTTCCTTTTCAATTCGGATGCCTTGTTTTTTTAATTTTAATTTTCTTTTTGCCTAACTACTCTAG
The DNA here is from genome assembly GCF_007565055.1 of Rhinopithecus roxellana. Classification (NCBI taxonomy): domain Eukaryota; kingdom Metazoa; phylum Chordata; class Mammalia; order Primates; family Cercopithecidae; genus Rhinopithecus; species Rhinopithecus roxellana. The sequence continues at coordinate 164,266,039 of NC_044552.1, forward strand.
CTAAGACTTCTAGTACCATGTTGAGTAGAAGTGATGAAAGCAGACTTGCTTTGTTCCTGATCTTAGAGGAAAAGCTTTTGGTCTTTCACCATTAAGTATGATGTTTTCTATAGACTTTTCATAAATAACTTTTATTATATTGAGGTGGTTTTCCTATATGGCTGGTTTGTTGAGTATTATTATCCTGAAAGGATATGGAATTTTTTCAAATACTTTTTCTGTACCTAATGAGATTATCATTTTTTTATTCCATTGATGTGATGTAATACATTTATTGATTTTTATATATTGAACCATCCTTGCATTCCAGAAATAAATCTCACTTATTTATGGTGTATAATCCTATTAATATGCTGTGGAATTTGGATTACTAATATTTTGTGGAGAGTTTTTGCATCAAAGTTCATAAGGGATATTGGTCCGCAGTTTTCTTGCCTTTGGTATCAAGGCAATATTGGCCTCATAGAATAAGTTACAAAGTACTCCTTCCTCTTCAATTCCTGGGAAAACTTTGAGATGTATTGGTATTAGTTCCTCTTTAAATATTTGGTGCAATTCACTGCTGAAGCCAACTCTGGGGCTTTTCTTTGAGTATGTTGGATAATTACCACAAATTTGTAAAATTTCCAGTTTTTTTGCTATTATTTATTTCCAAGTTCATCCCATGTTGGTTGAAGAAGATACATTGTATGACATCTATCTTTTCAAATTCACTGAGACTAGTTTGTGGCCTAACATATGGTGTATCCTGGAAGATGTCCATGTGTCCTTGAAAAGAATGTGTATTCTGTATACGTTTGTTCAATCTAGTTGGTTTATTGTGCCGCCACGTCCCCTATATTCTTACTTAACTTCTGTCTGGTTGTTCTGTCCATTATTGAGAATGAGGTGTTAAAGTCTCCAACTATTATTGTAAAACTGTTCATTTCTCCCTTTAATTTTGTCAATTTTTCTTCATATATTTTGATTATCTGTTATTATCTGTTATCTGTACATACCTGTTATTAGGTACATAAACGGTTATAATTGTTAGACTTTTTTGCTTTATCAAAATTTTGTTAATATATAATGTCCTTGTCTCTTGCACACCTTTTAAAATTTAGAGTCTATTTTGTCTAACTCCATTCTGCCAATATCTGTCCTCCAATTGGAGAGATTGATTCATTTACATTTAAAGTAATTACCATTAATCAACTCCTCATTATCCTCCATTATCCACTACACTTCTTAGCATCTTGTAACCACTATTCTATTTTCTAACTTCATGTGATCAAATTTTTTATCCCCCATATATGAGTGAGAACATGTGATATTTGTTTTTCTGTGCCTGGCTTATTTCACTTGCCACAGTATTTTCCAGTTTCATCCATGTTGTTGCAATTGACTTTTAAATTGATCTTGAATTCAGCAACTTTGCTAAAAAAACTTTATTGTTAACCATAATTTTTGTGTAATTTGTTTTAGTTTTTCAGTGAAATCAGTTACATCAGTAGCAAATAATGCTAATATTGTCTCTTCCTTTTTGGTACTTAATCTGTCATTACTTTTTTGAGTTCATTATTATTCTAGCTATAAACTCTGGTATAGTGTTGAGTAAAAAAGGTGAGAGCAGGCAACTTTATCTTGTTTGTGATTTTCCAGGGAATTTTTATAGTATTTTGCCACTAAGTAAGATATTTGCTGTGGGCTTCTGATAGATAGATAATTAAGTTTTCCTCTGTTTCTAGCACACACACACATGGGGCGGGGGGTGGGGAGAGAGAAAGAAAGAAAGAGAAAGAGAGAGAGAGGCTAATGAATGGTAGTGGATTTTAAAGAAACTCTTTTTCCTGCATCAGTTGAGATGATTGTATAATATACAGCATTCTCCTGTTTGTTGTTAATATGATGAATTTAAACCTAACTTGAGTATGATCGTATTTATACACTACTGAATTTTGTTTGTTAATATTTTGTTTAATATTGTCTTAAGTGTAGTAATAAGTGAGATTGAAATATGATTTTTCTTTTTCTGTTCTTGTCTAGTTTTGATATATATGTTTTCAAGTGAATTGGGAAGTTATCCTTTTTTTCTGTTGTCGGAAAAAAATCTGTTAAGCTTGAAATTGTCTGTTTCCTGAATGCTTGATAAAAGGTCACCTGTTAAAAAGTTTTGAGTCTATTTTTTCTTTGTAAAAATATTTTTGATTACTAATTATATTTCTTTAATGGAAATAAGAGTATTCCTTTATTCCTACTTTAATTTAGTGTCATACTGTGTATTGTCATTTTTGGGGTTTATATTTCTCTGTTTCTCTTTTCCTATATCACCAAATCACATATTGAGAGGAAAAAACTTGACTTTCCACACAAGAGAAAAAATATATGAAGAGTGCAAACTTTTCTAAAATTAAGATTTAGGTAAATTTTTTAATGCTTATCCAACAAATGTTAGTTTTCTATTTTGTTATATAACTTCCTTCCTTTAAGGATTAAATTATTTATTTTCTTGTTTTCTATATTATTTTTCCTATTTTTATTGACAGTAACATTCCTTGACAGTGTAATGATAATTGGTGCTCATAAATGGAAAACCAAAGCATTGAAAGTTTTGAAGCATTTCTTTTTTTTTTTTTTTTTTTTTTTTTTTTTTTTTTTTTTTTTTTGAGACGGAGTCTCGCTCTGTCGCCCAGGCTGGAGTGCAGTGGCCGGATCTCAGCTCACTGCAAGCTCCGCCTCCCGGGTTCACGCCATTCTCCTGCCTCAGCCTCCCGAGTAGCTGGGACTACAGGCGCCCGCCAGGTCGCCCGGCTAGTTTTTTGTATTTTTAGTAGAGACGGGGTTTCACCGTGTGAGCCAGGATGGTCTTGATCTCCTGACCTCGTGATCCGCCCGTCTCGGCCTCCCAAAGTGCTGGGATTACAGGCTTGAGCCACCGCGCCCGGCCAGAAATACAGTCTAGAAATAAATGTGAGAAAATTATGAGAAAGAACAAAATTTTGTCCTTGCCAGGGACACTTTATGTCCTTTATTATATTCATAATTTCATTATTTCCCCAAACTTTTGATTACAATCTGGTTTGTTAAAATTTTGTTTGGGGGAGGAGGAACAATCAATTATGGCCTGGGAGACTGATTTGCTGAGGCTCCGGTTCTGTCATGAATATACATTTGTTCTTTCTGTGTGGGTTTCTTGTAAGTATACCAGCACAGTAGCATTGTAAGTTATTTGTCACTTTTCTAATTTTCTGAAAATGGCTTGAGTATGCTTTCCCCAAGAGATATGAAAGAACAATACATGCCTGAATTTAGGGTAGAAGAAACTTTTTGTGGGACAGTCCAGTGCGCTAGTTTGAGAATCGAAAGTTAGACTCCAATAAAAATTTTAGCAGTACTTACCTCTGAAACTGAATAAATTAATTTATGTTCAATTATCTCATTTACTTAATTTGTAAAAAGGGAGGTTGGATTTGACAATTCCTGATCCTCTTGTAGTTAAAATAATTTCAATAGTTCCAAAGGCAGATCTTCCTAAACTTATGCCATTAGCAAATGTGTACTTAAATTTCTGAAAGTTGTGAAAACTGACAAATATTCAAAACTAAAATTTGAAGTGATAGGAAAAATATTCTAACTATGAAACTATTTATTGAAGGTTTGAAAACCATTTGGCTGACATGTCTCGTTTATTCAGTTACACAATTGAAACAGTTTACTCAGATCTCATAAGTTCTCGTGGTTTGCAGGATGAAGACGAATTAAATTTTATGGATTTGTATTTTACTAGAATAGTACTTTGGAAGCATATAGTTGATAATGATGTATTTGTTTTCATTTTTCTAAATTATAGGGTGGCTTCACTCGTAAATATTCGCTTAGCTCAAAAACTGGAACACTTCTTCCAGAATTCCCCAGCGCTCAACACCTTGTATACCAAGGATGCATTTCTAAGGACAAGGTATCAATTACAGATACTTCTCTATTGATTTTCTGATATGTTGGCTCCATATGTCAATTTGCTGGGAATTTCATGGCACTGCAGGAAGCAATCAGAAATCTGCATAATCAAACATAATTGACTGATTTATAGGAGAGGCAAACTTTTGTTAACATTGATTAACACTTCCAATTAATTATTTACCATCTCCATGATAGTGTGTAATCAGAAGGTGGTAAAGTAAACCTTAAAGACTAAACATTATTTTTTATTTAAAGCTCTATTGAGGAAGAAAATACTAGAATGTGTCTGTCACATACACTTTCTTCAATTAAAAGTTTTATGTTTTCAATTATCTCCATTTTATTTCAGCAAATGGTAATGAAGCATTTCTCTAGGACAGAATCTGTCCCTAGCACTGATGGACATGCTAGATGAATGCAAGGACTATGCTAGATGAGCACAAACTTTCCTTACTTCTAAAATTCTGTGTCCTCTTATATTTGCATTTTTTTTAAAGTTAAGAAAGAATCATTTTCATTGGGATTCAGTTTATAAATAATTCTTAATATGACTTTTCAATGTTTATGTAATAGCGTGTAAACTAAATATTCTATTTCTGTACTTCTAAAGTCATTTGTCGGGGATCTGTTGGCTGTTTAGTAGCAGAGACCATTATTAAATTAGAGCATAATTATTTCTACATTGTTGTTTCAACCAAAGTACATATTTCATTAGCATTTGAAGAAGACATCTCTTATAGTATATTGAGTCAGTTCATATGTCTGAGATACAAAGATAGAGGAATGTGATTAATGTCCAGATGCTTTACTTTAGTGATGGGCTTTTTGTAGAAATGAAGTAAAGATAGCATATTGATTTAAAAAAATGTTTATCGGCATATAAGTAGAGATGCATAGTAACTTACAGGGTTCATTTTGATGACAGCCATACTCTGTTAGTTAAGGATAGGCAAAATATTCTTTAAAAAGAATGAAAACATGTCTTTTGCAGCAACATGGATGCAACTGGAGGCCATTAACATAAGCAAATTAATGCAGGAGAAGAAAACTAAATATTACATGTTCTCACTTATAAGTGAGAGCTAAGCACTGGGTATTCCTAGTCATAAAATGGCGACAGTAGACACTGGGGACTACTGCTGGGGAAGGGGCAAGAGGGAAATGGGTTGAAAAACTAACTGTTGGGTACTATGCTTAGTATCTGGGTAATTGGATCATTCGTATTCCAAACCTCAGCATCTCTTATGTAACAAACGTGTGTGCACCCTGTAAATCTAAAATAAAAGTTGGAAAAAAAATAAAGTAAAATATACCCTTAAAAAAAGAACAGGCAAAGTATTGAAGATAATTCTCAAGTGCCAAATCCAAGGAAGTCTCTCAAACTACGTTCACTTCTGACTGTTCTCTCCCATTACATTTCTCAAGTTTATCACATACTTTTTACCTTATAGATGTAATGTGTGATATGATGACTTCATATTTAAAAATCCCCCAGTGAATGTTAACATGTGGCAGTTTATGAGGATTCTTGTGGAAATCAGGGGGATCCAGTCTTCTGAGGGAGGGTTTTATTGTGTTACTTTTGTGGAGAGGATTGCTTCCATGCAGACTTACCGTGAAGATGTTTATGGTGTAAATATACCTGGTGAGAGAGAGGGAGGGGGACCAAAAAGGCAAGCAACAAAGAAGAAAGGAGAGGTGAGAAACAGGCTCCAATAGTTTACCGGGAATTTCATGTTTCTCTGCTGGCCTCCAAGGAAGTTCATATCTGCCAATTTGAAAGACTAGTCTGTAGATCATTTCTCAGGTATCAAGGTGCTTTTTTATAACCCTTGGTTTCTAAGTTCATTCCCAGTGGACTCCATCATGAAAGCCAGGGACTGACACTCCTCTTTGAGGACAATTTAGCTCTGTCACCTTCTTTGCCATTAGCCAGGCTCCTCAGGTAACTTATCAGTTCCTAGAAAGTGTGGTGGGGTGGTGGGGCTAAAATCAAGCACTTAAGGCACCTGCTTCTTTTTCTTTTTCCTTTTGAGACGGTGTCTTGCTCTGTTGCCCAGGCTGGAGTGCAGTGGCGTGATCTCGGCTCACGGCAACCTTTGCCTCCCGGATTCAGCGATTCTCCTGCCTCAGCTTCTGTAGGTGGGATTACAAGTGCCTGCCACCATGCCTGGCTAACTTTTGTGTTTTTAGTAGACACGGGATTTCCCTATGTTAGCCAGGCTCGTCTCGAACTCCTGACCTCAAGTAATCCACCTGCCTCAGCCTCCCAAAGTATTGAGATTACAGGCGTGAGCCACCGCGCCAAGCCAGCACCTGCTTCTTTAAGGCCAAAAGAATGGAGACTGCCCAGTGAAAAGCTGACCCCAGTGACGGTACTGACTGAAGCCCGGGGCCTGCTGCTCATAGTGTCTCTCGAGGCAGTTGTCTCCCCCACCATGTGCTCACTGTCTTTAGTGGAGCTAAGCCTTGCCTCTGCTCCTGCTCACTCTAATACAATGTCTATTCTCAGAAAATTGACTAAGATTATGTTTACAAAGAATGCAAGGTACACTGGAATTAAAACTTATTGCCCTAAGACTATGTAAGTATTAAATAAACAAATTAAGTATTATACTAACAGTAAGTTTTAAAAATGTTGATGATTTGTATATAAAGCAATAAATTTTGTAACAAATAGAAATACTTGCGAAGATAAAGGCTTACTTGTACTTTAATAGGTTTCAGGGCTCAAAGGATTAATTTTAAAAGAATTTATTGATACAGAATAGATGTACACATTTTGGGGGCACATGTGATAATTTAATATGCTCATATAGTTTGTACGGATAAATCAGTGTAATTTGGGTTATTGATCACCTTAAATATTTATCTTCTCTTTTTGCTAGAAACATTTGAATTGTTCTCTTCTAGCTACTTTGAATATACAATAGATTATTGTAAGCTATAATCACCCTACAGATCTGTCAAACACCAGATCTTATTTCTTTTATCAAGCTGTGTATTTGTACCCATTAATCAACTTCTCATTATTTTCCTCTCCCCCTCCTCTTTCCAACCTCTGGTAACCACCAGTCTACTCTCTACCTTCATGAGATCCACTTGTTTAGGTCCCACATATGAGTGAGAGCATGTGACATTTGTCTTTCTCTGCTTGGCTTATTTTACTTAACATAATGCCCTCCAGTTCTATCCATGTTGCTGCAAACGACAGGGTTTTATTTTTTATGGATGAATTATATTCCCTTGTGTATGTACCACATTTTCTTTATCCATTCATCCATTGATGAGCACTTAGGTTGATTCCATATGTTGGCTATTGTGAATAGTGCTGCCATAAACATGGGAGAGCGGATATCTCTCTTTGATATATTCATTTCCTTTTTTGGACATATACAGAAAGGGTTAATTTTTGACAACAGTTATGATTCCCCTTCCATCTTTCATGTCTTATTCATCCTCATTTTAAACATATGACTTGGAATAATCTGAAAATATAATAGCATTGCCTGAAATATAGAGCAAGTCTCACTTGCATTGATGGTGACATATCCTGCTAGAGGTATTCTATAATCAGCACAGCTCCTTCAAATGGATCAATAATGTTCATGTCATGGTTATACTGCTCTGAGCTAAACCACAGAGATATGTGTATTGGGTTGTGGGAATAAAGGGAAATGCAAAGGGATAGGATAGGACACCTCCATCACCACCACTACTCTAGATGCTATTGGAATCAAAATAGCTGACATCCATCAGTTTCTTAATATGTACTATGGATTATTCCAAACACTTTATATTTGTAATTCATTTAGTCTTCCTAGCAACCCTATTTTATAGCTACGGTTATTATCATGTCAATTTTAGATATGAAGACATTAAAGCACATAAATATCAAGTAGTGTGCCTAATGTTACGTAACTACTAATAACTAGTAAGTGGCAAATTAGAGCTGAGATTGAAATCCAGGTAATCTGAAGGCAAAGCTCACACATTCAACCTCTAAACATTGCTTTTTTTCACATAGAGTTCATAACTGGCAACAGGTAGGGAAATTTCTAATGTGTAAAATAAAAGTTTTAGTTTGAATGTTATTAAGTTGCCAGAATATTATCTAGTTTTAGCCTATTGCAAATTTTAGAATATATTTAAAACTTTTAAAACTATGCTATGCAAATATCCATGGTAACTTGAAAATACAGACTTTTCATAATAGACATTCAATGTTTGAAACTTTTTTTTGAAAATGCATCATTTGGTATTATTACTAATTCCAGATAATGTTTAGTAAGGTCTTACTGGGTGCCAGGCACTGTTCCATATGTATCACATCTTATTTTATTTGATTTTCTTAACACCATGTAAGCAATATGTTATTACTACTTACTTAAAAAGCTTGGGGGCTTAGAGACAAAACCACTTTTGCTGTCATACCTGCTAAGTAGTGCAGTGAAGGTGGGGACCCAAGTTGAGCTGACTCGAGCCAAAATTTGAAACCGTTATGCCATACTGCTGCAAGCGTCCACTTCATAAAACTTTGTGAAGATTTGATGTATTTTACTACTTTATGTTTATTTACCCGAATCTTTGTTACTAGTTTTACTACTTTATGTTTATTTACCCAAAAATTAATTTAAAAAAATTTAAATTTAAATTAAAAATTAAATTTTAAAATTTAATATTTTAGTAGGCATAAAACTAGGATGTTACTTTGGTCCATAGTACTCTGAAAAATTACCTTTTTCATACCATACTGTAGTTGTCCATTTGTTTGCTTTTCTCCCTTCACAAGGCACTAAGCTCCTTGAAATAAGAATTTTGCCTTAATTTTTGAGTCCTCAACATTGAGCATACTGCTTGGTACATAATAGAATCTTTTAAAAAATGTGTGTTGAACAAATTAACAAGTAAAGGCAGTGTTAAAAGGATGCTTTGGTTAAGCTTTTTCTTCCTTGAAATAGGTTGATACGCTCATAATGATGTACAAAACTCACTGCCAGTGTATCCTGGACAATGCAATTAATGGAAACTTTGAAGAGGTAAGAATGACAAAGAATGCTTTATTGACCCTATTATATATACTTTCATGTTCTGTTCTTAATGAGTTCATGTTAAAGAAAAAAATCTTAACATACTTTTTACTCTGCAATTAGATCCAGCATTTTTTATTACACTTTTGGCAAGGAATGCCTGACCATCTTCTTCCCTTACTTGAAAATCCTGTTATCATTGACATTTTCTGTGTTTGTGACTCAATTCTTTATAAGGTAAGCACTTTGATATGTCTTAAACATGAGCCATTTATTTCTTTACATAGCATTCTATCTAAATTCTTGCAATATATTTTCAGTAAATGTATTATTTATGGCTGGAGATACACTATCTTTTTTTTCTGATGAGAAAGCAAGCAATTTAATAGTGCATGTTTAATAGTGTATGTGTTTTAATTGAAGTTTACATTAAATAAAACAAACTCAATTTGTTTTTACAGCTAATAATGAATCTGTATGTGACACACTTATTAATATGTGAAAAATTAGTTAAATTTTATTAACTCTCTAAGGTGTTTTCAGATTAAAATAACACAATGGATTTTTTTTCACAATGCCAGTGTTTTGGCAGAAAGCAGAATTAGGCACCCTCATAAGATTAATAACTTGAAAATCTCAAAAACTTCTAACTTTAATGCACCGATGTCTAGTTCTCTTCTCAAACCAAATCAGAGTTCCTAAGTGTCTACAGAAGGATCTCGAAGACATCCTAAATAAGGACAAACTGATTTTCCTTCTAGCCAGATATTTAATGGGAGATGGAAAGAGGCTAATTCCTGACAGTCTCTTCCCTAGTGGCTACAGGTTCTAAGCTGACGGAGACAACTATATTGCAATGTGGGTACTTTAAAGTGAGTTTGCCTACATTTGCCTGCTAACTTATCATAAGGAAAAACAAAAGCTTTCCTTTTAAAAAATAATCTGAGTTGGCAAGAAAACCCAAGCTGGACGCTGTTAACATTTAGGAAATAAAATCCTTCTAAGTTAGTTGCCACTATCAGATTCTCAGCTTTGCAGAAAAGTAAAACAAAAGCTATTTATAGATAACTAAGTCCAGAAGCCCCTATGCAGACCAAGAACTAATGAGACAGCTTGAATAAGACAGCTCATATTTTTGTCCTCTATCCAGTACTTACTCATCATAGGAGAAAGGAGGAATAAAGTACAATATATTTTCTGCCTTTAGTTCAAGTTAAAGTTGAAAAAATTTCAAAGAAGAGTAAGGATTGTCTTTTTTTTTTTTTTCTGGATTGAATATGAATGCCATTCTTTAGAGAAAAACAGTTTAATTTGCATTAATTGTTTATAATACTTAACACTTGAAAAGGCTCCCAAAAGGGGAGAGGAGGCAGCTCCGTGAGTGAGTATAAAAAAAGACCTGGGGCTCATCCACACGCATTTCCATCAGAGCAAAGCTTTTTGGACTGTCATTCAGTTTGTCCAGGAAATACTTTTAAAACATATTTTTCCCTTTAAGTGATCTATTTTTTTAGTCTTGTGTAAAAATCCTGACTTTAAATATCTTTAAATGAACCCAGTTTCTCCCCATCATGATGGACCCAGGCAGGCACAGTGAGCTCTGTAAGTAGAACGATGTAAGATGAGTTTCTAAAAAATCTTCCTCCCACCTCTAGAAAGTGGTCAGCTTTTCATCATAAAACAGTATATGATTACCATGGACCAATCCATTGGTAATTAACATACCGAGTATATACATATACAGTGTTATCTCTTGTTTTTATTGTCATACACGCTCACACACAACTCATACATACATTCATGTTAGAGATAAAATTCTAACTTTCAGAAAGGAGTTAACATGTTATTCTCTAGGAAGCTAGGAATAAAAAGTAGTTGGCCAATAATATGTCTTTCTATAGAAATACTACGTGAAGATTTGTATTAACCTCTTTTGCTATGATTAAGGTCCTTACAGATGTACTAATTCCTGCAACAATGCAAGAAATGCCTGAAAGGTATGTTCAGTTAATAAAACATGAGCATTCCTAGTATAGGATTTAACTTTATACATTATATTAGAAGAAAACATTAGGTAGTAATTTATTCATTTTTCAAGAAGACTATTTTCTACTTGTGTCCCTTTGTATTTGCTGGAAGCGATGTGTCTTATAGTTGGGCCTCAATAAACAAAATGGGTGAAACAATCCTTCAATCCCTTTAATTTGAGAGTGGCTAAAATGAAAAATAGATTTAAGCCCTGTTGACCTTCGAGAAATTTTTCAATGGAAACTAGCTGGAGTATGATAAAAAAGATAATTAATGGAAAATAACCACAAGAATAAAAACTAGAGGATAAATTATTATATTTTATTATTAACGTTTGTCTTAATTACAAAAGCAGTTTTCAAAAAAACTTTTCAATATAAGAACAATAGAATTCTGAAAAAAACCCCAACTTTTTCTCTGAAAACAAAATCTAATGAAATAATAAAATTTATTTTAATACTTTGGGGGTACAAATTCATATAGGACTGGACATAGTTGGTGCTCCAAAAATAGATGTTGCTTGATAAAACAAATTTTACTTTTTATTTACCTTTTCCTCTAGATTATTTCATCTATATGATAGATGGTATTAGCCTGACCAATAATGTCTTTTAATTATCAATTGTAGTCTTTAAATATCTATTCTGTACTCTGAATTGGGTACTTGAAGTGGAGTTTGAAGAGCTTGAGTGTTTTGACCAAGATGATAACAAAACATCTCATGTACCCCATAAATATATACACCTACTATGCATCCACAAACATTTTAAAAATATATCATAGAAAAGATGATAAATGGCAGACCCAGGCTGTCTGACTTCAAAAGTACTGCTCATGAAATCATAGAATAATAATATACCTCAATTAAAATATAATTGTTTAGTGCACTTTTTAACAATGAAGCATTTAACACATAGCCTTCTTTGTAGCTTATTAGCAGACATAAGAAATTTTGCTAAAAATTGGGAACAGTGGGTTGTTTCATCCTTGGAAAACTTGCCAGAAGCCCTAACTGACAAGAAAATACCTATTGTGCGAAGATTTGTATCTTCTCTGAAACGACAAACATCTTTCTTACATCTTGCTCAGGTATGTTGATTGCTAAGCTGAGAGCATTTGAATTACCATATAAAAAATGAATCTTCTGATAAGGACAGATTGAGGAACTTTCACAGATTGAAGGGAGCTAAGTAGACAACAACTAAATGCAACATGAGACCCAAAAATGAATGCTATGATAGAAAAAGCATATTAGTGGGAAAGCTGGTGAAATTCAAATTATGTCTGTAGTTAATAGTGTTGTACCATTGTTAATTCCTGATTTGGGTAATATACAATAGTTACAGAAGATGATAAGAAGCTGGATGGAGAGTATATGGAAATACTCTGCACTACCTTTGCAACTCCTCTGTGATTTGAAATTTAAAAAACTTGAATGCAATTTAACATTTATTTGCCATGTGAATCTAATTGCTACAAATAAGGTTGTGAGAAATTAGCCTATGTGATACTTAATATTGTGAAACCACAAACTTAACACATTTTAAACTGCTGACTAATCATAGCTCTTTTAAGTAGGGAGAACAAAAGTCATTCATAAATTAAGAATTACATGTTTGTATATTGTTAAAATCTACTTCTCTTTCCCCAAAATGATTATTTGCTTTATGAAGATTTCTTGCCTTCTAAATTTTAAAAGACAAGCTTGAGATAATTTCAGATAGGAAATGTAACATTTAAAAATTCTTATTTTATGATCATGGACAAAGAAAATCCATTTATATTTTCTAAGTTAAAAATAATTTTCAAACTTTTAACAGAGATGATCATGAGTGTCAGCTACTGTTTTTATCTTTAAAACAAGAAAAAAGTTATTTATGATACTTTTATCTCAAGGAACTATTTTTCTGATACCTAAAAATTTCTTCTAGATACATTAGAAATGATAATAGTGTAGTGTCTTCTTTACTTTCTCTATGCAGATTGCCAGACCAGCTCTCTTTGATCAGCATGTCGTTAATTCTATGGTATCTGATATTGAAAGGGTTGATTTGAACAGCATTGGCTCTCAAGCCCTTCTTACCATTTCAGGCAGCACAGACACTGAATCTGGTATCTACACTGAACGTAAGTCCGTTCTCTTTGTTTAGAATAAGGTTTCCCAAGCTCAGGAAATTGACATCTTGAGCTGGGTAACTCTGTTGGAGGAGCCTGTCCAGTGTGTTGTAGGATGTTTAGCAGCATCCCTGACCTCTACCCATTAGATGACAGTAGCAGCCTCCCCCAAGCTGAGACAACCAAACATGTTTCCCCACATCATCAAAGGTGTTCTGGGCTGAAAAATCACATCTGATTTTAAAAAAAACCTGGTTTATAAAAATATTTTTAATTTAAAAAATTGTCTTCTAATAAAAAATAGTTATAATTACTCACTGTGAAAATACAGAAAATATTGAGTAAAATAAAAGTCATCTATAATCTCATTACCTAGAAATAAATGAAATGGAAATAATCTGAAAATAATCAAAATGGTTTTGAGTTTTGTAAGTTTTCTTTCAGTTTTACATTACATGTGTGCAAATTTGCATGTGTTTTATAGTCTTGTCATGCTGTGTTGTATGATACATATCAAAATGGTATCTCAGCACAATACTGCTTTTCAAAGCAGACTCTCTACTCAGGTGTAGACCATCTGACAGAGACTACCAAGCCAATATGTGTGGCTAGACAACTAGTCTTGAATTCCAAGGGATAACAGCCACTATTTTTTCCTCCCACTGTCTTTGAAAAGACAAAACCTGCAGCCTCCCATACACTGGTGCACAAACTATGGACTGCTCTCTGGGGCCCAATGTCAACTCCAATTTTTATTTCCTAAGGTAAAATAGTATTACCATTTGAGATTCAGTAAACCTTAAACCCTTTAATAGAAGGATTATCTTAAACTGTCCTTTTAAATATTACATGATAAAACATTATTCGGGTAAATGGCTCAATTCTGCAATGAAGAACTTAACTTTTACTAAAGGTAAAGGATATTTTGGAAAGCAGGAAATCACCAAGATTAGGTTTATTCATTAGCTTTTAACTAATCTGTTCCATTTAATGAAAACACTAGACTCAAAATGAATATTTACATAAACAACTTAATCTTCCCTAGTATATGCATACATATATATATATAATATTTAAACCTATATTTCAATATATACCAAGATATATACACTTATTAAAATTTTGGGCACACTTCTAGAGGTTGAGGTGGGAAGATTACTTGATCCTAAGAGTTCAAGACCAGCCTGGGCAACATAGCAAGACCTTTCTCTACAATTTTTTTTTTTAAATTTAGCCAGGCTTGTTGGTGCATGCTTGGCGTCCCAGCTGCTTGGGAGGCTGAGGCAGGAGGATCACTTGAGCCCAGGAGTCTGAGGCTGCAGTAAGCCATGATCATGTCATTGCACTCCAGTCTGGGCAACAAAACAAGATCTCTCTCTCTCTCTCTCTCTCTCTCTCTCTCTCTCTCTCTCTCTGTCTCATACACACACACACACACACACACACACACACACACCATTGAAGAGTACAGTACTAAGGATTTTTTTGTTACTGTTTTCAATATATGATATTAATTCTTTTCACCATTTCTCTGTCTTTCTCTTTCATGCTATCAAAGTATTGATGATTCCTAGTTTTAGGTTTTCTCTTGGATTCCAAGTAGAGTACAATATTCTGTTTTCTTTTCTTTCTTTTTTTTTTTTTTTTCCTGGGTAGATGACTCTATCACTGTGTTCCAAGAACTGAAGGATCTCCTTAAGAAGAATGCCACCGTGGAGGCTTTTATTGAATGGTTGGATACTGTGGTAGAACAGAGAGTTATTAAGGTACTTTTTAATGACAGATTCGGAAAATAAGTTTCTTGTTAAGAGTAAATGCTAAACTGGCTATAATTTTTTGACTGGGGGGAGAGGGGTTGGAAGGCTGTGTGTGTGAAGGCTTTGAAAAGCTTTTGATGCTCTACGAATAAGTCAGGCCAAATATTGAAATTAGGAATATGTCAAGATTTGAGAGCACTGGGCATGGATTCCATTATATTTCTCCTTTCTCGCCCAAAGATTACAAGATGCTCTGCCTTCCCTATCAGTCAATAACATTACAGCTGAATAACATCAGTAGAGAAAGATAAACTTAGAAACTGGAATGATCTGGCCCATTTCTAAAAAGCAAGATTTCATAAATGCTGATGGAAAACATAGTTCTAAGCATTTGCATTTCTGAATCCCAAAAGCTCAATATTTTGTGTTTTCTCTGTGGTTTCTTCATTTTCTTCAGTTAACCTAGTCATCTATCATGAAACAAGCAATAAGAACAAATATATCCATCACTAGATGGTGTTAGCTATTCCATATCAAGGAAAGTAGTTATAGTTTGGAGACTTTTTTCCTTCTGGAAGGAAAATAGATTACCATTCAGTACCAAAGAAGCCAATCATTCACAAAAATATATAGCCCTTCCTTCACACCTCACTTTCTGTTCTTTTTAAAGCTCTGTCAAAGAAAAATTAAAAATAAAAATATTTTGAAAATAATTTCATTTTGCTGTCTAATTCTGTTAGGAAACAGAGCCATATTGAATACAGACTTATTACCCTTAGAACATCAGCAGAGACAGGCTAACATTAAATTCCCAGGACAGATAGTTTTATTTGATGAAATAAATGCCATGCCATCTGTCCATTTGTTAGACAGTATATTTACCTCTTGATCTAACATAGGATGCATGTAGTACTAAGAGGACAGATTTTATAGTTTCATTTTGTTCCTTTACTTTTAGACCAGCAAACAAAATGGAAGGTCATTAAAGAAGAGAGCTCAAGACTTTCTGTTAAAGTGGAGTTTTTTTGGTGCTCGAGTAATGCATAATCTCACCTTGAACAATGCATCCAGTTTTGGTAACATACGTGCATTATAAAACTGTTCTTACATGAATTATATCATTTGTTCCCCAGTCACATTTCCTGTCAATTTTTAAACATGTTACACTGTCACTTCTTAAACTGTATCTGAATATCGAGCTATGAGAAAATGGTAGTTATGAGCCTGGGTCTTGGAGTCAGACCATAAGCAGGATTAAATCCTAACAATGATCCTCTCTGGCTGTGGGCCAATCTGCTCACTGAAGAAGGGGAAGAATATTCTCTTCAAAGGGTTATGTAGGTACTTTGGTGAGATGATGTATATAAAAACAAATTGCCTAGCACTCAGGAAATGCTTGATGCATAGCAGCTATTATCATTACATTCCATCAGTGCTTGGATAAATTTTCTTTGTTAAACAAACGATAAGACATTATTTTACAAAATTATTATTCATTGCAATATGGCAAATTTTTGCATCTTTTCTGAGCACCCATATAACTGCACTCCAGGTATCAATAAACAGCTTAGAAGACACACTCTCATGTCTCTGACCCATCTTTCCTGTTCTATATGACTTGGGAGACACAGAGGGTTAAGTTAGCTTTTTTAATAAAATTGAATACCTTCTTTTTCCTTAAAATTCCTGAGACTCCTGTTTTATAGTTATAATGTTAAACTCATGGGTAGGAACTCTGCATTTGGTAGCTGCATTTCAGGAAATCTTCACATTATGAAAGAGATTACAATTAACTAAATTGTTTGTATTTAATGTTCTGTAGAATTAAATAAAATCAGTGAATTTGTATTGAAGAATAAACAAAATGCATTGTCTACTATTTGAAATAGATTTCCCATATTTAAAGTTTTATAAAATACACAGCATTGAAGTCTGGCCTTACTATGAAAAATACTTTTGTTGGAAAATCTATTGAATAGTTAAAAGAAGTTTTAGTTTTCCAGAACATATTTCACTTGAAAATTACTCTTTTAGTTTTTGCCAAATCTAAGAATATTTTGTTTCAGGCTAGAAAGATAACTCTTTACTTGCCTTTTTTCAGACCGTGTTCGCCATTGTCTAATTATTTAGTACAAAGTAAACAGAAATAGAGCAGAGTAGAGTCATTCTCCCCAAGTTAAAGCTTATCACACTCCAATGTGTGCCCTCTTAAAGCATAAAGCATGTCTCACTTTCATCCGTATTTTCCTTTGATGTAATTAGTGGCCAAAGAGCTGGCAGGACAGTACACACAGAGAGCAGGGCAGGCAATACACAGAAAGATCAGAGATCCAAGTTAAGCATGTTGGTCTTAGCAGGTCATTTAAAGTCCAACAAGTATTTGTTTATTTCAGTTGCTCCTTGTAAAGTGTTGCGAGATGGTCACAAAGATAACTGACTTCTCTTTCCCTTTCCTTCTCTTTCTCTCCCCTTTTCACATTTCACACTGTCCTCTCTTCATTCTCCATCCATAAACAAGGTTCTTTTCATTTGATTCGAATGCTTCTTGATGAATACATTCTCCTGGCCATGGAGACCCAGTTTAATAATGACAAAGAGCAGGAGTTACAGAATTTATTGGACAAGTATATGAATAATTCAGGTAACTTAAAATAACTATTTTATTTTGCATATTTCTTTGTTTAAATCTGAAGTTCAAGAATTTGTAAGTGCAAATATTAAGTGGGTTTATCATAATCTCAGAGTTTTTCTCCAAACTATTTCTCACCACATAGTCACACTATTGGAGCACTATTTTTCTTTCATTCATTGATATGTACAGTAGTCAAAAGTACTTTACTGGAAACTCTGAAGTATACAAAATTGGTGATCTTAATTTCTGGGAATTAAGGTGAAGTTGGAGGAGTGACTATAATACAAAAAATAACTGTAATTCAAGACACATATGGTATACTACATGTGTAAGTGGTGTAAAAATAGGTCCTATAGGAGTTTAGAGAAGGAAGGAAATACATCTATTCGGGATGGGGCAACTTGCATTTTGAAGACTTCACTCCAAAGTGCATTATTTAGTGTTCCTCATCTACATCCACATCCACAAATATGCAGCTAAAAAAAACCTAGCATCGCTGCCAAGAGCAAAGGTCTGCCAGCCTCACTTCCCATGGGAAACATTGCTTAGTAGTTTCCAGATTAAATACTCAACAATGAAACATTTTCATTTTCTTTTACTTGGGTGTATCTACTAGGAATATGAGAAAAAAATCTCAAATTTCCCATTTTGAAAACCCTTTACAGGTGCGAGTAAAGCTGCTTTCACTGCTTCTCCGAGTTCATGCTTTCTGGCCAACCGTAATAAAGGGAGCATGGTTTCCAGCGACTCTGTGAAGAATGAAAGCCATGTAGGAGACAACCTATCTCCCTCTGCCATCCAGTCAATCTGGAGGCCTAGGCCCTGCTCTGCACCCGTTCCCTGCTGGGAATACAGACAACATGCCGCTCACAGGTACGCTAAAGAGAACTGCTTAGGTTCCAGCGCATCTCAGAGAAGCCTGTTCCAATAAAAAAGGATGATCTTAACTGAGTTTTAATAAAGATTTATAATATTTTTGTCATTTTCAGCAATGGTAATAATACTGTTACTAACACAGGTATCATGTTTTGACACACTCCATAAATTATATTAGAAGTATGAATAATTAGTTAATTTAGTGGAAGAAATAATTAGATGAGGTATACATAAAATTCTTAAGATGCTTTGAAGATAAAAAAATGGGTTGCTTATTTTTGGATTTTGAGGAGACTTTATTTCTCCTCCCCTAAAAAGTAGATTTGGGCTGGGTGCGGTGGCTCATGCCTGTAATCCCAGCATTTTGGGAGAACGAGGCGAGCAGATCACCTGAGGTCAGGAGTTCGAGACCAGCCTGCCCAACATGGCGAAACCCCATCTTTACTAAATGTACAAAAAATTAGCCGGGCATGGTGGCAGGCGCCTGTAATCTCTCTTGAACCCGGGAGGCGGAGCTTGCAGTGAGCTGAGATCAGACCACTTCACTCCAGCCTGGGCGACAAGAGTGAAAATCCATATCAAAGAAAAAAAAACTGGATTCTGCCATTTTAGGTTAATTGTTACAATAATTCTCCCTTTTGATCTAAGGTTCTTTTTGTGTCAAAATGAATATTTGGTGGCTTGAACTAGCTACCAAGATTTAGTATTTTAAATCTGCTTATTGCCTTGTGTCTTTTTTGAAATCTTTTTTATACATTATTTCATTTGATATACAGAATTTTAAACCTAGAAGAGCCTTATAGTTCAGGGGTCCGATTCTACCAGTGGAACATCGGAGGCCCACAGAGTTGGTGGCATTCATAAATCACATGACTTATCAGAAGTGTTTGCATGACATTTTGAATTGACTGCTTTGAAGCCATGCCCATTTTGACATTAGAGACTTTTTCTTTTTACCCTAAAAATCAAACAGTTTAGCAATCAGCTAATTTTTTAATTATGGGGAAATATGAGCAGCAGACATCCATGCCCTCCCCATGCTACCTGTGGAGAGACCATGAAGCCATCCCAGACTTTCCTCTATAGTCACCAAATCCGTCTCTGCTGTTGTGATACATACATGTGTTGTAATTATATTTTTTAAATTCTGGATTTTTGGTGCTTTTCAGTTTAGTTATTTTTGGAGGGCAGGAATGAAGCAAGTTGGAAAACAATACATTAGTAAATCTTTTGAATATTTTTTAAAGATGTGAGCTCATCTACTTTAATAGGACACTAAAGGAATGTTCTGGTAATTTTTTCCAGGTCCAATGGAGCTTTCACAGAATGCTGGTCCTATGATGACACCACCCATTTCTCCAGCCATGGCAAGCCGAGGAAGTGTCATAAACCAAGGACCAATGGCAGGGAGACCCCCAAGTGTGGGTCCAGTACTGTCAGCTCCATCACACTGCTCCACATACCCAGAGCCCATTTATCCTACTCTCCCTCAAGCCAACCATGACTTTTACAGCACCAGCTCTAACTACCAGACTGTGTTTAGGACACAGCCCCACCCCACATCAGGACTCTATCCTCATCACACCGAGCATGGTCGATGCATGGCTTGGACTGAACAGCAGCTTTCAAGAGACTTCTTCAGTGGTAGCTGTGCGGGGTCTCCATATAACTCCCGGCCACCATCCAGCTATGGCCCATCCCTGCAAGCCCAGGATTCGCACAACATGCAGTTTTTAAACACAGGAAGCTTCAATTTCTTGAGCAACACAGGAGCTGCCAGCTGCCAGGGAGCAACACTGCCTCCTAATTCACCAAATGGTATTGATATGTAAAAGAATTTTTCTTGTTTTTTGAGATGGCAATGAGGCAAAATCAGACATTGCGTTCCACCTCTGCTGACTAGCATGTCCTTTCACTTAAGGCTTCCAAAGATCATGGAACTTAGACATTTGGAGCTGATTTCTGTCACATACACATTTCCTAATTTTTGTGGCTTTCCTAAAGTTGTCCCTTCTTCCTTTTTTTTTTTTTTTTTTTTTTTTTGAGACAGGGTCTTGCGCTGTAGCCCAGGCTGGAGTGTATTGGCAGGATCATGATTCACTGCAGCCTCGAACCCCTGAGCTCATGCAATCCTTCTATCTCAGCTTCCCAAGTAGCTGAGATTACAGGCATGCATCACCATCCCTGTCTAAATTTTAAATTTTTTCTGAAGATGAAGTCTTGCTATGTTTGCCCAGGCTGGTCTCAAACTACCACCTTTAAGCAGTCCTCTCTACTTGGCTTCCCAAAATGCTGAGGTGCCTCCCAAAGGTGCCAGCCACCACCCCGGGCCTGAAGTTGTCTTCCTAAATACCACACATGTTAAAAAAAAAAAAAAAAAGATTGGTAACATCATATGTTTGAGATTTACCTTAATAGCCCCAAAGAAGAATGTTCTGTCTTTTGAAAACATTTTTAGTGGATAATATTTCTTCCTGATAACTAAAAGCAGATTTTAAAGATTGGGACCAAAGCGGGCCAATAAAAATGGGAAGTTAAGGGAACTAGAGAGACCTGTGATTTTGAGTCACCAAAATAGGCTTTGTGTGCAGACTTCTTTGGTGCCTTTCTCCTAAGTGTAGGCCAGTCTTTGTCTCCCCTAAACATGCATCTATATGTAAAAGTAGTATTTTTGTGACAGGTGATAGTGCCTTTTTCTTCATAGGTAGCTCTTGTTAATTTAGATAAGGGAAATCTGACAGAGGTGTAATCTGGTCTTAAAGTTAATACAATTATTATGTATTAAATTATGTATTATGCTATAATTATTAAATTATGTATGATGCTACAACTCTTATGTATTAAAAACAAAAAACAGCACAGTAAACCTTATCCACATACAAGTGCAAATCCAGTTCTGTAGCATAGATACACATGTAATACTTGCAGTTTGATATCTTTAGCACGTCACCTAATTACTTTGTCACTTTTTTCTTTTCTGAAAGTTCTTTGTAGTAAGGTAACAGCCAATTCTCAACATTTTCTGTTACAGGATACTATGGAAGCAACATAAACTACCCAGAGTCTCATAGGCTTGGATCAATGGTGAATCAGCACGTTTCTGTCATCAGCAGTGTTCGCTCACTGCCCCCCTACAGTGACATCCACGATCCACTTAACATTTTAGATGACAGTGGTAGAAAACAGACCAGCTCGTTTTACACAGACACATCATCTCCAGCTGCATGTCGAACTCCAGTCCTAGGTACATTATTTTAGTAGTTCTTGGAAACATTTTAAGAAGTCGTTGACCTCAGGTATGCAGCATTACTTGAGGGAGATATGCTGAGGTGAATTGAGCAAGCATGTTCCCATGGTTGATTTATTATTATTACTTTGGATCTAAAGTTATATTTTTTGTATCTGACTACACAGTAACAGTTTTTCATTTCTTATTGTGTATATCTCTATTATGCAACCTACTGCTAGATGTGTTACTTTTTACAAAAAAATAGCTGGTATCTATTAAGGAGGCAAAAAATTAATATGACCTGTCAAATGCAGTCTAAAACTGTAAGTTTTAAAAGGGCAGTAATAATATCTTTTTCTTACTCTTGATTAGTGTTGGACCCAGTTGTAGTGCCAAGAGGTATCTTTAGGTCTCATGATCTCCATAAGTATCCAAAAATCACTCCAAGATTTAAAAAAACTGGTGTCGTGTGATGGGTGCTACTAGCATTCTCTCATTCTTATTTAAAATGTGATTCAACACCTCGAGAAAATGTTGCTATTTTTATTGCTCTCTGACATATCATGTAAGTAAAAATAAGAAAAACAATGTGCTTGCCATGAAGCCTCCTGGAATCTTCTTCCAACCAGGTTACCTTTCTTAATCCTCGTCTATGAAGAAATTCTGCAACTGGTACTAGTTGCATCACCAGCACCTAGCCAAATGTCTGCCACATAGTAGAAACTCAATAAGTGAGTGAGTGAAAAAAGGAATAAAAACTATGTATATATATATATATATATGTATAGTCTATAAATAATTAGTATAATTAGTATGTTATTAGTAATAACATAGATTTAGTCGCTATAGATTTAGTTTCTAAAATTACTAATAAGATTTCACAGGGCAAGTATATATTCACTAAGTATCAAGGCAGAGTGTTAATATTTATATGAGATGGTTAAAATCTTCCAATTAAATTGATTTCAGACTAGCATAAGTAAAGGGCATTGACACACAACCAGAGCATAAGGGAAAATGAAATCAATTTCATCTCTCCTCACTCAGTGTACCTTTCCAATAATTCAATAGGAAGTACTCCTTCTCTTTCTGTCACTGTCACACATGCTCCCTGAGCAGAATCTAGCAGCTCATCTCCTGCTATCTGCAAATGGTCATTGCTTCTAGGTTACTCTAATGAAGCAGAAAATTCCACTTCAGGAAGTTTTCTCACCATGAGACTAAAATGTACTGTGTTGCTATTGTTACTATTAGTTCTGTTTACTTGAAGAGATAGTGGAAGCTTTGACGAAACATAGGTTTGAGAGTAGGGTGGAGTCTAAGCTTTAGTTGATCAGAGCTGGCTTACAAGTAGATTGCAAAGTGTGATGCAGGGTAAAATGAGGGGATAGAATAAGTGGATAGGTAGTGCAAGCAGAATTGAGTTCAACTGTTTCTTAATTATAAAGCCTGGTTCTTAGACAGAGAGCATGTCATGTCAGCAATAAGAAAGCAGCAACCATATATGAGGGAAATACAGAGTTAGTGAGCCAGTTAGTGAATTTTATTGAGAACCTACTAGGAGCCAGACTCCATTCTAGATGTGAGGACATGGTGGTAATCAGGCCATAGTTCTTGCCTGTAAGAAGTTTACATTATAGTAGAGGGACAGTAAGGCAATAAATATATGAGCAAATCCATTAAAAAGATAATGCCAAGTACTCTGAACTTGATTAAATAGGGTAAAATGACATATAGTAAAGGAGGAGCTGCTTTCTATAGGACAGCTGAGAAAGGAATCCTGAGGCAGAAACGTTTGAATTGAAAGCTAAGTGATGAGAAGGAGGCAAAGATGTGAAGATCTGAGGGAGGAGTTCCAGGCAGAAGAAGCAGTGAATACAGAACCACTGAAATCACAATAAATTTGAAAAAAAATCAGTGGGCAGAGAGCAGGCCAGTGTGTTTTAAGCATGTTGAATAAAGGAGAGAGTAGAGCAAAATAAAACAAAAAGCAGGGGCGCATCTACATAGGGTAAGATGCTTGGATCATGTTCCATGGGTATGGGAAGCCACTATGGCATTTGAAATGAGTGAAAGTTTGATCTGCTCTTCAGCAATATCATTCTGGCTGCTCTCAGGAGGGAGAGTGGGTGAGACAAAGGTGGAGATCATGGGACCAGTCAGGAGGCTGCTGTGTTGGCACAGGAGAGAAAAGATGGTGATTTGAACTACAACTGCGAAAGTGCAGATGGAAAGAGAAGGTAGATTGGGGGATATATTTTGGTGATAGCACTTAAGTTGAAATTGAGTTTTCTTTGTGAAATATGTAGAGGAAATAATTTCTGGGAGACTAGCAAGTGGGAAAAAAATGGAAGAAAAGATGATAGATCTGGTAAACCATACAGACTCAAATTTAGAATAGGTATGTGTGCTAAGTGCAAAAATAAATACAAAGAATTAAAATGAGTGGCATTTGCAGAGAAAAGAAAATGTCGATCCATTTTCAATTGCTGATTATATCTTCCCTTACAGCTTCCAGTTTGCAAACCCCAATTCCTTCTTCCTCATCCCAATGTATGTATGGAACTTCCAACCAGTATCCAGCTCAAGAAACCCTGGACTCCCATGGAACAAGCAGTAGAGAAATGGTGTCCTGTTTACCACCTATCAACACTGTGTTCATGGGAACAGCAGCTGGAGGCACTTAAACCACCAATGTGGGAGGGGGTGCTAAAACTTAAAAAAAAAATCTCTACTGTGCAAATATCATTATTCACTCAGACTTCTATAAGAGTAAAGAAAAATGAATATGCAGTGGCTGACATTGTTTTTAAGTCACTGGTACTATGGACAACTCCATAGTGAATGGAGTTACTTGTAGAGTTTGCCCTGCACACTAAGAGTTTAAAATGTGAGCTAATTATTAATCATAATTTCAAAAATTATCAAATAAAACCAGTGAAGATTTGAAGATGCAAACATTTCAGCTATGAAGACTTACATTTCACTTTCTAATTTATTAAACATCTGTGTGCCCTTTTATCTTTGGTTTCTTTTAAAAGTATATTTAATGCCTTTACAATACCTTTAATTTATTGGGATCTCAGAATCATTGTTTACTATCCCTTATTTGACAAAAAGTCAAATGTGTATGTTCTACCTCCAATGGAAATGTTTACAAGGTCAAGATTTAATTCAATTCAACCAATACCAAAGTTGCTTGACTTTCAATTCCTGTGCATTAGTGTGATGATTTCTGTCACATAGCAGCATTCCGATTCTATGTAACTGAATGGAGATGACAAGTGCTTTCCCCTCTTTATTTAAAAAAGATTAAAAGGAATAAAAGAAATAATGTATGGAAATATTTTTAAAGGTGTGGTGCTCTTGGGGCTGGTACTGTTTCTGAAGAATGCTGGGGATTTACTCTTTAATCTCAGCTCCTTTGGATATGAGATTAAGGAGTAAAGTTGTTTGGTTAAACACTATAATTTTAAAACATTTGCATATCATATCCTTGTCTGTAAATATAAAGAAATTGTGAATTGTAGACTATTTGAAACTTTTCAGATTTAGAAGCAGTCTTTTACCAAGTACTTTCTTACACATTGAAAGTAAATGAGTGTTCAGGGATTAGCTTGATGCAAAGCCTAATTCAGAAGTGAAGGAATCATTACATATAAATTAATACAATTTGATAATACTATCTTTCTAGCTCTGTTTCTTTTTCTTTTCCATATGTCTTCACTGAAAGGTCTGTTGTAAAGTTCATGGCCTGTGGCAGGAGACTTCCATTAGCTTTACAGGCTTCTCCTAGAGTCTTATGACAAGCCTCATATTATTTGTTTTAAGGATTAGGTTATACTATAAACCCCAGGTACATCATAAAAGGATCTATAAGCCCCAGATACTCATTATACATCATGATGGAATTTGGTAAAACAAACTGTAGAATTTTTTTCAGCAAGCAACAACCAATTATCTGTGGACCTGTCAGAGTATGGCTACCATTTGCTTAGTTGTATGTTCAACGGTATGCAGTTTATAATCTAATTAATTGAACAGAAAAAGATTGCAACAGTAACAAATCACAAAGAATAGCAAATTAAATGTTCTATTCTTTGTTCTAGAAATATTGTAGAAATACAGGGAGAAAAGTAATAAAGACTTGGAATTAAGTAGTAAACAAAACAGCTTTAAAAGGCTTTTGGCCATAAGTCTTGAAAATTAACCAAAATTTTAACGTATACTAATTAAATATATGTTCAGCATCTATGTGTCAGACACTTCATCATATAACAACGTGGAAGGTACAAAGATGGGAAAGACACTGTCATACCTTATACATTTTTGTGTAACAACGAAGGGGTAACATGATAGAAAATAGAAGCTCCCAGAAGATTTTTGAGTAGAAAGGCAACATGGGGAAAGTGATGTTTAGGGAATATCTAACACTAGTTGGAGAGAGAGACTGAATCGGATAGGGGAGAAATTCGCCTGAAAAGGAGGCTATTTGGAGGTTGTTTCTCTCATCTAGATGTCTAGTGGACAAACACAGAGAATACTTGGAAGCAGAGGGCATAAGATCAGGGAGACAGAAAGAAGCATCATTTCAAAAGAATGTATTTAAGGATTTTCTCTAACCCTGTTTGCAAAGGATTTCCCTACCCTATTTGTAAAGCATTGCAGTGTAAATAATTTGCCATATATCGATACCCTCTTTGTAAATGAGAGAAAATGACCCGGAGCAGGGAGAAGCTTACAAGACAAGTGAACAGCATCTCTGGGTCTCATCTGCACCTGGCTGATAACAAGGTGCTCAATCTTGATGCCAAGAGACAGATGACTAACTTGCTGTTTTTGTCAGGCAGTGGGATTTGAGTTTATCTCTGTTAAATGCATAACAGTGTTTCTCCATGCAGGCACTCTTGGCTTTCAGGCAAGACAGTTCTTTTATCTCACTGTTCTGAATATTGGACAAGATTTACATCCCAGGCTCTCAAACACTAAATCTCAATAGAACTCCCTTTCCCAGTCATTGTGACAACCAAAAACACCTCACAGTTTTTCAAATGCCTCTGGAGAGGCAGTGCTAGTTCTGCATGAATTAAAGGACTATGAGACATGAGACAACATAATACCTCTCTGCCCTTCAGTTACACTCATCATTTAAAAATGGTTTCCTTCATGGATCTAAGCCTGAGTGCTCAAGGCATTTTCTGATATTCTTGTTAATTTTAATAGGTTAAAGGATCTTGCCTAGCATTTTAGTGTTTCTGTTTCCAAAAGTAAGTATATTATTCCTCAAGTAGTTTTTAGAAGTTGTGAAGTATCAATTATAAAGTGTCCTGTTTCTGCTAATGCTTATGTGAAATGCGAAATTAAGGTTAGAAATCAGAATTCAAAAAATGCTTGGTTTATAATCCATTTTTTAAATTTTCTTTTTCAATTTTTTAACTTTTTGTAGAGATGGGGGTCTCTCTATGTTACCCAGATGGGTCCTGATCTCCTGGGCTCAAGTGATCCTCCTGCCACACAAAGTGCTAGAATTATAGGCATAAGCCACCGTACCAGACCTATAACTCAATCCTTGAGTAGTATTTTTCAAATCTTATCTTATGGTGTGGTGGCTGCTGTAGATAAAAGACCTAATGACAAATGAATGCTCCAATTAACTCAGTAGATTTTTCTTTTCTTTTCTTTTCTTTTTTAGACGGAGTCTCACTGTCACCCAGCTCTAGTGCAGTGTATGATCACAGCTCACTGCAACCTAGACTTCCTAGGCTCGAGTGATCCTCCCAAAACTACTGAGCTCAAGTGACCCCCCTGCCTCAGCCTCCTGAAGTTCTGGGATTACAGGAATGAGCCACTTCAATCCTGGCTTCAGTAAATTCGTAATAGAATTTAGAGACCAGGAACCTGTTTTATAACAACTTAAAACCCAGCTATATCATTCACATAGAATCACATATCACAATGGACCTGGTTTATTTTCCTCTCTGCAGGTAGTGTTGCACTAATAAAAATTAGAGCTCTCATCAGTTATATGCTCCCAAGTATGCTTTCAGGTCAGAACATTTAAACAAAAATTTAAGCTAAATTCTCATTATAGTTGTGGATGTAAAAGCCTTTCTCTTTGTTCCCCTTTCAAAGAAGAATCCAGGAGACCCTCAAGGTCTAACATGCCCAGAGCCTATTTTGCAAATGGAGAGGGGATGATTATCACAATACCTACACAGGGAAGGCACACTGGCATTTAGTTGCCAAGACCATCCATGTCAATGTCCTACAATGTGTGGGTCAGATTTGCACAATGAGGAATTGTCCTACTTCAAAAGCCAATAACACTTCTATAAGGAAGTGAAGGCCAACCAGCACGCTATGAGGTGGTTTCCACAAAACTTTGCCCAATAATGACACTTCATATTATTTAACATCTAACTAATCCAATCAGATAATCTCAGATGCTGGTGAGGTTGCAGAGAAATGCAACACTTTTACACTGTTGGGAAATTAGTTAGTCCACTGTGGAAGACAGTGTGGTGATTCCTCAGAGACTTAGAACCAGAAACACCATCTGACCCAGCAATCCTATTACTGGGTATATGTCCAAAGGAATATAAATCATTCTGTTATAAAGATACATGCATATGTTCATTGCAGCACTGTTCACAATAGCAAAGACATGGAATCAACCCAAATGCCCATCAGTCATAGATTGGATAAAGAAAATGTGGTACATATATACCATGGAATACTACGCAGCCATAAAAAGGAACGACATCATGTCCTTTGCAGGGACATGGATGAAGCTGGAAACCATTATACTTAGCAAACTAAAGCAGGAAGGGAAAACCAAACACTGCATGTTATCATGTATAAGTGGGAGTTGAACAATGAGACACACATGGACACAGGGAGGGGAACAACACTTTCTGGGGCCCGTTGGGCGGGGGGCAAGAAGGGGAGCATTAGGGAGAGCATTAGGGAAAAGAGCTAATGTATGCGGGGCTTAATATCTAGATGATGGGTTCATAGGTGCAGCAAACCACCATGGCACACGTTTACCTATGTAACAAACCTGCATGTCCTACAAATGTACCCAGGAACTTAAAAAAATAATAATTATTATTAAAAAAAATCTCCTCAGGAACTGTGACTGCAAAACTCACACACACACAGTCTAGAGAAAAAAACAGGCAGAAGAGTAAGGCTGGGAGAGGGAGACAGAGAGAAGCAGAGGTAGAGAGAAGCTGAGTTGTGAGTAGGGCCCTGGGCAGCAATGGTTGGCCCCCTCTAATGGGACACTGAAATGACAGCTTCCCAGACCTGCAGTAGAAACCAGAGCTGCAGCTATGCCATCTTGACCAATGATAATGCCCAGTTCGCTTCTGCCCACTTAGTTGCAGTTGCCCTTGGAAACTTAAATGGACTTGGTCTTCATATAGTCACTCAAAGTACAGCTGCTTTAACTATACTACTAGGTATACTACAGTATGTTTCCTCTTCTGCAGAAAATCTTGATAAATAATACATTAGTGGTTCACTGATTTTATTTTTCAACAAATAAATCTCATACAAATGCAGTCCATTAAAATATGACAAAAATACTGCTAATTCTTGAAAGTCAGCCTAGGTAATGCATTTTCCTTCCTTACCCCTCCAAAAAGGATACAAGAGGAGGAAGAGGAGGAGGAGAAAGAGAGAGAGAGAGAGAGAGAGAGAGAGAGAGAGAGAGAGAGAGAGAGAGAGAGAGAGAGAAGGCAGGAGAAGGAGCGGAGGGGAATGAAAAGGAAGGGAGTGAAGAGAAGCAGGAGGGGAAGAAAACCTTTGAGATACATCTTGTGAAACCCAAACCCAAAGTTCCAACTTTTTTATAAAGCAGGAGGCAAATGAGAGTGATATGTATGAACTCCCCGGACAGGGATATTACAGGGACTTCAGTTTCTTTATAACAGGGAGTGGAATTAATTGCCATACAAATGTTACAATAGCAGCTATGAGCTCTTGTAAGGCCTGGAGTAGTAAACTGTTCACGCTGTATTTTGAGGACAGATTTACAATCCAGGGTGAGATATAGAAATTTATACAAAACCTTCCAGAAAAGTAAACAGTAGTGATTATGGCATACAGGACATTCTGTTCTTTGGGAAAGATAAGAAATGATGAATTTATATAAAAGGTTATTATACCATCTCATTCAATTATTGAATTTTAAATTAAATCCTTGAGTTGAGTTTGTAAATGGCAGAGAACACAACCTGTCTGTTCCAAAAGCACACTGATTAAATGAAAAGAAAATAAATTGTAGTTATTCCTTGATTATAGGCATTAGCAATGACTGGAAAAGACTGGTAGTTGTAAGCAGACTCTGAGGAATGATGTATTCACTAATTTTGAGACATTTAACCACAAAACAAGGTCTCTCTGTTCTTACTGATAAAATGATTTAATTAGTTCTCTAATATCAAAACCCTATAAATAGAGTTTGCTTTTGACTGATCTTGGCTATATAATACCATCATATAAATGTTTTCTATTATAAAAACAATTTATTTTCCAGAACAAGCAAAATCAGTTTTTATTTAGTTTTTTAAAGAATCTAATCCAGTTGGAGTGATGTCTGATTTTTCCCAAATATCTTTAAAAACATCTATATTTTCAAAAATATTCATATGAAGTTTATGAGGATAAAATTGGCCCCTTGTCAGTTTGACCCTTTTACTTGTCATAAGATGAGGTTGTAGTAGAAGACTCTCTGTCCATCCAATGGCATGGGAAGCTTTGGACATACAAATGTAAAATAACTCTAGATTCTTGTTCCTATTAAAAACACTATCTCACTCTTTACAAACATTTCATTTGATATCAATATTTAAAGTCTATCAGTTGCTTGAGTATTATTTTCTTTCTTTTTAAAAAACTGAATTAGGCTGGACACAGCAGCTCACGCCTGTAATCCTATCATATTGTGAGGCTGAGGCAGGAGGATTGCTTGAGGCCAGGAGTTTGAGACCAGCCTGGGCAATATAGTGAGACCTTGTCTCTACAAAAAAATAAAAAAAGTCAGCCACATGCATACCTGTAGTTGAGCTATTCAGGAAGATGAGTTAGGATGATCACTTGAGCCCAGGAGGTCAAGGCTGCAGTGAGCCAACATTATGCCACTGCACTCCAGCCTGGGTGACAGAGCAAGACCTCTTCTCAAAATTAAATAAATAGCCAGGTACAGTGTTTCACACCTGTAATCCCAGCACTTTGGGAGGCTGAAGCAGGTGAACCACTTGAGGTTAGGAGTTCAAGACCAGCCTGGCAAACATGGTGAAACATGGTCCCTACTAAAAATATAAAAATTACCTGGCCCCAGTGGCACCTGTAATCCTAGCTACTCAGGAGGCTGAGGTGGGAGGATCACTTGAGCCCAGGAGGTAGAGGTTGCAGTGAGCCGAGACTGTCACTTCACTCCAGCCTGGGCTTCAGAGTGAGGTTGTCTCAAAAAATAATAAATAAATAACAGAATTAGAAAAGCCAATGCATGAATATTGTAATGAGATAACATTGCAGTGATCTCAGGCTTGGTTAAGTTTTGTTAAGAAATTAATGTGTTGAAAGTTCCAAGAAATAGTCTCTTTCATCCCACATTTTAATGAATCTGTCTGCTCATACTGGTGATAACAAGAACAGACAAGATTTCTTCCCTTATGAAGCTAATAGTTATGAGGAAGGGCAGACAATAAGCTCAACATTTACACAGTTGATTACAATTAAGAAATAATTAATTGAAAGTGTGAAAAGTGAAGGCTGCTCAGAGAAATGATAACAAGAATTAGGCTCATGGAGGTGTGTGCAGGGCAAGGTATAGGACGGGGATAGCTGGTCAGGGAAGCTTCTTGGAAGAAGCAATGTCCAATCTGAGACCTGAAGCATAAGTAGGAAGTGGGTGGTGATGGGGAGAAACTTTTTGGTGGAGAGAGAGTGGTGGTGAGCAGCAGAACCACTTGTTCAGGACAAGAATCCAACATATGAGGAACTAAAGACTGGTCATCAAAGTTGAAAAGATGTGGCAGATCACAGAGAGCTAGGAAGAGCGGCCAGAACGAGTCGCGAGAGCAACTACAGAGGCTTTCAAACTTTAACGGTGATCTTAGCGATTTATTGTTAAATGTGAGAAACTTGTGTGATTGTGAAGATCTATAAAGAATTAGAAGAGGCTGGTAAGAACGCCTAACTGAGATTTTTATAAACTCCGAAATGCTGAAACATTTTCATGATGAGAACAGGCTTGCTCTCCTAGATTTCACAGTTAACAATTATTTAATAGGCTGTAAATTCCTTATATGTGTCCAAAGACAACACATAATCAAGAAAATTAATCTCATGAGTTTTTTTGTGGAGGTTTCAAATTGGATCTCTTTTTAAAATGGTTTCAGCCAATATAAAATTTTAGTAGAATTTTCTATTCTTTCCCCCAACAAACTTAATCCCAGACATCCTTTCTTGAAAAACACACTTAGATAACAAGAAAAGGAAAAAGCATGTGAATTCTTTTAAATGGTATTTTCCTGTATTTCTGGCATGATTGATTTTAACCCTAAAATTGAGGAGAACTAAAGGTGAAGAGGTCAAAACCAAGATTTTTCAGTGTGATGTGGTGACTTGACCTCCTTTCTCAAAATAGATGTCATAGAGCCTCCAAGTAAGATTTGGGTGAGAAACACATTTGCAAAAGTGAAAAATTAACTACCCAATATGATACCTGGTCTAAAGTAAAGAGAAACCATTGTTTTTATTAGTTAAAAACAAGGGTGGAGTTCTTACCAATCAATAGTCAGAATGAGGGTCAGAGATTTACAGCCTGCAAGCATCTTTAAACACACCGAAGCAAATATGAGCTTTGTGGGCAGTTTGTTAATCAAGCTTTGTCATTTGGCTTTGTGTACTTTAGCTTATTAATGCTTTACACATGGCCTTTATGAAAAAATAAAACTTTTCATGTTTTTTGCTATAATATTTTTACATTAAAAATGGCAACATTTCTTGCCTGTGAATTTCAGGGGTAATGTATTTGTACTATCTGCTACCCCTCCCTGCCACACACATGCTGTTTTCCACTTGTTTCTTATTGTCTGGACCCCTGTACAATGTACTGTGCCCATTTTGACCTTCTACTCCCCAAAGGAAGATTCACCTAGAAGATGTGCCTGAAGGTGATACCTGATGTCAACATTTTTACAGGAAGTGGGGTTTTCAGTTGGCTGGGGAATTACAGACACTTGGACATCAAGCTAACAGAACGAAGCCCACCGGGGGAACATTGAACCTCGGAGGAAAGATAAGCCCTTAGCATATCAGTGGTTCTCTTACGTACTGATGTTCCCCAGGGAGTAAAAGGGAACAGTGGCCAAGAACTAACTAATTAATCCTAGAAACTAGAAAGAATTGCTTGTCTTTGGCACATGATCCAGTGCTAGATGGCTTGACCTAGTGAAAGTCTAGTGTAGCTTTTCTCGGGCTCCTTGATTTGAGAGTCAGATGGGGGTGCAGCAGGCACTAAGATGTGTCAGGATGATGTAGGCAAGTCTCAAGCTTTCCCAGGAAAGACACCTCTCCAAGATTCCCACAGTCATCTCTGTGTCATAGCTTTGAAGTGGCTATTGAAGTTTCTATTAAAATATAAAGACAGAATTAGCTAAAATATGATTTTAAAGTAGAGACCAAATATGTATCATTTTAAAACTCTTACCACAGAGTCAGACAGATCTGTCTGACACATTATTTGTGGGACCGATTTAGAAAACTTCTCAGAGAACCATTTTTCTCATCTGTAAAATGGGTTTAATAACAGTATTTATCAAAGAAGGTCTTTGTGAGAATTAATTAAGCCATATAGCATGATGTTTCTTGACACATTGTACAGGCTCAATAAATAGCAATGGTTGCTAATTATCATTATTACTGTCCAAATCCCATGAAATCAGTAGCAGTGGTAAAAGCAATGCGAACTGTTCTTTTGTGTCTTTATGTGTAACATGAACTGCTCTATTGCTAGAGTTGTCTAGTAAGATAACATAGGCCAGTGCCAATTAAATAAGAATTCATTATGCAAAAGTAAAGGGAAAAAAGCAAAATGTAGTAAATCATTAACTACTCCAATGTGGTTTCAAAGAGGTGATACTCATGGGGTAACAATATGGTCTGAATTGTTAGATATGAAAACAAGATTACATGCAATATTTTAAAACAATTTATTTTTATACATATATTTTTACTGATTTCATACAATCATCCAAATTCTCTCTATTAATCAGTAATTCTAGAAGGAGAATTGTCAATGTTTATTTCAGTCTAATTGTATTTGTTTTCACAGACCTGCAATAAAGTCATAAAAATATGAAATTTGTCTGTGAAAATTTCTATTATAAAAAAATATTTTTCATGGATTAATTTTTCTTCCTTAAAAGTCATTTAAATTCATAGTTCTACAAGCATATGTGATTCAATTTATAATAAAAAATTTTAATGAATTGGACATTTCTAATACCTTCATAACTGCTTAGGGACGAGATGCTATCTTATCTCTTCCTTATTATTATAAGGGAAACGTTTACCCTAGTCAAAAGGCCAGTCTCCCAAGCCATTAAACTGTACATCCAACGGTCAATTGAAAATCTCCCCCAAAATGCCCCCAGGCCCATGAAGCTCAGTGTGTACAGACTTGGAGTCATTTGCTTCATTCTTGTTGCATTCTGACCATGTATTTCTCTCCTTGTTATAGTGCTACAAAAGCCATAAACCTGGAAATTATCCTAAACGCTCCCTCACTGCCCCTTCTTCTGGTCAATCTTTTCCTTCTAATTATCTTCCTGAGCCCTCTCACTCTCTTTATCTTCGTGTATAACCCAGTGCAAACTCTTCTTGTTAGGACTGTGATATTAGCCCAATTCAATCAATTTCTCCATCGTATCTGGAGAGATCTTTCTTAAACACAAACTACACCTCTGCTCAAGATTGCTCACCTGCTCCTCTTTGACCTCAAAACAAGGCCCACTCTCATCTATATGAGTCTAAGGTTTTTCACTTTTCCTACCTGGAGCTAGTATTAATCATTATAATGTATATGCTTTTGAGGACTTCATCTGCAACTGGAAGGCTTACAGAATTTTTGGATGGCAAAAATAATCACTGTAGGTACTGGGATTTCCTTTATGTTTTGTGGCCAGAGTGGAAAGTGTAGGAATATAATGATAAAGGATCAATAGAGACGAAATTGCTTATAAAAATCAATAGCTTTAATGGCTTTAAATATTTCAGGACATTAGCATTTGACACAAACAACGTTGAAAGAAACCTTATTTAATGGACGTTTTTGGCTCAATTCTCAGTCTCTTAAATGTGTGACAAAGTGATATTGAAAAGCTGAGGAAATACCCTGATAGACCCCCATGACATAAAGGCATATCGAGATCTAATTGAGGCAAAGGCTGAGATAAGAAAATTAATACACAGGAATTTAATAAAGTCTCTCTTCTGCCCCTCTTGTGCTTGGCTGATTTTTTAATCTTCCGGTATCGGTGTCTTATTCCCAAAGAAGTCTCTCCTGAAACTCTAAAGTCCAGGTTAGTGTTCCTCCCATAAGCTCCCATTAGGTCCTTCCCCAACATAGCACTTATGATATTTTTCTGTATCCTGAACTACACTATACGCTCTGGGATGGCTGAGGCAATTTTCATGTTTATTGATATAATCCCACAATAAATACATGATTAATTAAAATTGCAAGTAAACACCTTTAAACTCAGAATAAGAGTAGTCGCCTTTGGGTTCATCACTCAAGATGCTGTGCACCAAATAACATCTTGAAGCCAGAGACAATCTGGACAACAATCATTGTCATCTAACGGGACCAGAATTGCTCAAAGTATAGAAACTTACCGAGGCTGGACTTGCCATGGCATAATTACCACTCTAACACTTTTCTTAGGGAAGAAAGTTGTGTTATATATACACATAAATTTTTGTTTACCTACGTTTTGTCTTTAGATTTGATTTTATTTTGAATCAAGGGCAAGGTTGAAACACAAGGGGGTTCTAAGAACTAATGTCTAGTTATTTATTTTCATAGACTAGGCTCTCAGAAAATACTGATTAATGCACTAATTGTTTGTTTGATTGATTGGGGAGGCCTGGAAGATGTCTTTGTAAGTCACCAAACCCAGGTGTACATCCTAAATAAGTGATTGTACTTTTGCTCAAGGAGACAGATGATAGAATGTTCATTGTAGCATTATTTCTCATAGCAAAAAATTAGAACATCTTAAATAACCATCAACGGATGTATTTTCAAAATGGGTAAGTATTCATACAATGGAATACTATACTTGAGGCAAAATTAATGAAATCTCTACATATTAGGAATAAATTTTGAAAAGTTCATGTTGAGTAGAAGTCAAGTTCAAAAGATTAAAGTCCAGTATTTATATAAATTTAAAAATAAAACCATAAAATAAAACTATTGTTTATAAACATACATATGTGGTGAAACCAAGTCAGTATATGATTACCTTTGGGAAAGGAGGCAGTGGGGTGAGATTTGTATGTCAAAGACTTGGTTTCATTTTTAAAAAGATACAAAGATACAAACATATAATAAAATGTTACATATTTGTTCAAGTACAGTGATGGATACATTGATGTCTATTATATTTTTCTGTGTACTTTTGGTAACAAAATATTTCATAATTATTTATTAAGATAAAATAAAAATAAACTGTAAGAAAAGAGATCCTATTCAGTTTCAAAAATTCAAACGTAATTTACCCATTGATATTAGGTGAACAGGACAGCAGTAAGTGGAGTAAAATATATGTTATTGAGAGTTAAGGGATTATTTAAGTCTCATTAGCAAACGTTTATATCTCCAGGGAGGCTGATTAAGCAGTAATAAATGTTTCGTTAGAGAAGATGGAGAAAACTGTTTTTCCTTTGACAAAATAAATATTTTTTCTAACTATAATACAAAAGCAAAAGACGCTCAGAAATGCATAAACTGACCTCTCATAAGTAAAGACTATAAAACATAATTTTACATACATACACATATAAGCTTATGTGCGCATATGATTTAACAACATGATTCTATGCATATTGGTTTACATTTATGTATTATATGTGAACCTTTTTTTCTATATTAACTAGCTTCCTTTGACAGAAAATTTTGGTAGCTGTGTAGAGTTTCTAAATATGGATATTTATAACTTACTTAACCAATTCCCTACTGTTGGATATTTAAGTGATTTCTAGACTTAAAAATATATAAATGTAGTGATTTCCTGGTTCATTGGAAATGATATGGTCTAGAAGATCCTTCAATCCCTGCATTTTATTTATTGAGCACCAACATATAAATACACAGAGTTGATTTTTTTTAACATAAGGAGTTATCCAGGTGATGAGCTAAATTTTTCATGTATTTTCAGCATGTCTTATGTCCAGGAGACAAAACCACTATAACACCCCGGCCACCTATTGGCATGTCTGGAAGTTGGCATCCCTAGGGTAAGACTACATTCCCACAGTGATTTTTATCTGCCTACTTTGGAGATAGGGAAAAGGGTTGCCACACTAAAACTGTTCCAAGTGAAATTCTTAGGGGATGATTAAATTGTTTAAATATTCTTAAATGGGAATTCTTTCCAAAATAATAATATTGGTCAATGGATACATTCTTTTAGTCTTCACAACAACTCTATTAATATATTTCTATTCACAATGAATGTCAGGAGAACCTGCTTTGTGATAGTTTTAGGGTAGATATAGCAAAATAATCTTGTTGGCCTAAATTCCAAAAAAAAAAAAAAAAAAAAAAGACCTTTTGAAAGATGACATTCATTTGCACTCAAATTAACTATGGGCATATCTTTGGAGACGGGGGATGCATGAGAATATGGCAACAGTCTAGGTAAGAGAAGATGAACACAATGCACAATGGAGAACATGAGCAAGTAAAATTTAAGTGAGGGGAAATACCATTAAGCAATCATGCTTAGTGAAATTCAGACACTAGGAGGTCATGATTTGATCCACTATCAAGGGCAATGTCATACAATTCATTCTTTCAAGTTCAGTTAATATTGATGAGGTATAAACACATGGCTTCCTCCCTTGAAATTATTTCTCCATGTAAACACACCTCTCAATAGCCTAGCAACTCATCTGCCTTCTGCTTTCAAAGCTAGATTTATCATGCATTCCCTTAGATAAAAGGAATCGTTCAGACACATCTTCAACATCCCTTCCTAAGGTATAAAATCCAAATTTCTGCTCACGGTCAGCGCAAATAACCTCCAACAAGCAAATACTTTTTAAAGTTATATTAAGGAGAAAACCTACAGAAAAACCTACTTGAACTGGTTTTTCTGAGGCAGGTTCTTGTGTTTGTGTTTCTGCTGAAGTACAAATAACTCATGGGAGGAAACCCTATGTGACACACAAAATCTGTGTGTATTGCCTGGAATCCCTTGGGCTATAATAATTTTTATAATCAGTGAAGATGATACTGCAATACTGCAGGTAAAAGATGGTTAAGGCTTCAACTCTTGTGATGAATTTGATAGGTTTAAAACACTTACTAATTGAATGCTGGGGAGGGAAATGGTAGTAAGAGAGATGGGAGCAAAAAGGACTGATCTGGAGAAAAGGTATGTGGTGAGGCCAATAATTGAGTAAGAAGTATAGGAAGTGTAGCCCTTATGTTGGAGACATTCTGGTGAAGAGTGACAAGAGACATAATGATTTCACACAGTTTTGTGGTTTCTTTGAGGTCATGCCTGGACTGGCTTATTTCCAGTCTGAAACTCAGGGGAACTCTAAAAGTTGAAAGTATGCACTTGATGGTCATTAAGATAAGGTGTTAGTTAAAACTATAAGTGGTAAAGTTCTTTGCCTAGGGAGAGTACACAGACTGGCCAGAGCAGTGAACAAAAAGAAGATCCCTGAGAAACTTTCCTCTTTAAAGAGGAGAAACAGAGAAGGCATCCTTATAGAGACTGAGGGTTGGAACTGGGAGAAGAAAAAGAGGACAGTTGTAACTTAAAGTCAAGGATGTGAAGAGTTTCAAAAATATGTGCTGGTCAATAGTGGTAAACAAAGCATAGATGTTCCATTAAAGGGTTGAAAAATATCTCTTGGGCTTGGCAATAGAATGATTGACGGGCTTTGCGAGGGCAGTTTGAACAAAAGCCAGTTTGTATGAGTTTGGATTACTTAATGCAACTGTCTGCAAATTTAAATGTAAATAGGAAGTGAGAAAAGGTAGACAAATGAGTATAGAACACTCGTTAAAAAGTTTTTCTGAACTTCTTGCACTTGAGAACATGGGGCTACAGGGTTAAGAGAGGGACGCTTTATTTTGTTTTTTGACTGGAAGAAATTTAAGCATGCTTATGAACTACAGAGAAACAACTGGCAGAGGAAGGCATTGAAGGTATAAGAGAGACAGAGGTAGTGGATGTAGTGACAGACAGGAAGCAGTATCCTTGGTTGCATCAGCAGGACTTGCTAATAGTTTTCTTCTCACTGCCTTCCCATGGCACTCTCTATCCACATGCTATTCAACATCTATTCCATCAGATTCCTTGGCAGCATCTGCCACATTACTTATCCGTTTATGAGTCTTATTCTTCCAAGCCCTCCCTGAAAATCCTCGAAGAAGAAAAATGGCATAGCCTTGGTGATTGGTGAGTGAAAGCAGAATCTACACCAGAAGTATTTCTCTATTTGGTTGTGTGCTTCTTAATGGCTATATCAGCAATCAAATGACCTAAACAGTTATGTATCCCTCTTATGATTTGGTATTCCTTGTCCAAAAGCAAGCCCTATCAAAGTGACCCAATCACAGAAATCTTTATAAGGTGGGGATTTCTACAAAATTCAAGTTATGCACATATCTCATAAAATTTTCTGACTGCCTGCATTGAATTAGGGTAGGTTTAATGCCACTGTACTATACACACATATACAGAGAACACACAAAGATATATTACTCTTCTGGTGAAGCAGGAAGTTCTGATACAGCAATAAGGCACATACACATTTAGGCTAGTCTAAAAGTAGATCTTACATTTTTGACTCTTTAATTACCTAGTGAAATGTACAGTAGATACACTTCCTCCATTCCTAACCCACAGCCCACCTCTCAGATTCACTCCTATACCTCCAGGAGTGACCTGGAGGACAGAGTGAGGTTTAGAAATGCATGAAGGTGTCCTGATGTTACATGATTGTTTTTATAAGCTCAAAGTTTAATGCTTTGTTATTTTAATTTCATTAATGTATGTGAAACTTAAAATGGTCACAATGTGAAAACTGCATGAAAGCAGCCTTGTCAGAAGGACATGAGACTTCCTTAGATTACTCTGTTCTAGCTTTTCCTCATTCTTCAAATAATCACACTTTCTATCAACGACCATCTCCTTTTTTTGCTTTTCCCATCTTTCCCTCTTGAAGTTTATGGCTGATATGACAATTCTTTATCCTCTGCCCCCACCCCACAGCCAACTATCACTACCTTTCAACAGTGGTTCTAGAAGCCTTTTCTGAAATGATCCATCAAAATGCCAACCAAGTATTGTTAAGCACTAGGGACTATTATTCTGAGGGGTGGGAACATATTTTCTGGAGCCAACAGTCACTGGCAGCTTTGCTTCATTTAATTTTCTGGCACTTTTCTGTACAGAGAGCATTACTAACATTTAAAATCTGAGTCCTGAGCCTCAGAAACAGTGCAAAGAATGAGACATGGGCAAGAAAGGTGCTTGTAGCATCAAAATGACCTGGAAGTTCATTGTTGTTTATAGTTTTTCACATCAGAAACTTGGATCTGATGTATTAACATCATTTGAATGACTTGTATTTGAGAAATAGGATTCATAAAGACTCTAAGACACTAAAAATTTTCTTCAAGTGCAAAAAGAAAGATGTTAGTAGAGCAAACACCTATGGAACCCTGAAATGAACTTTCTCTCTTGTCATTTTTCTTCACAAATGGAGAACCTTTGTCCTGGAAACTATGATTAGCATATATCTACTGCAAAGTATAGATGCATGTTTTGGAGTTTCTTGGAATAAAATTGAGATTTGTGTCCTCTCCTAAAATTTAAAGAAGAAAAAAAGAGAAATAAAACAACAAAAATACAGTAGTAGGACAAGAAAATAAAAAATAAAATAAGCAAACAAACAGCAAAAAGACAAGCTGCAGCTCTTTAGATGAAAAGAAATCAACTAAGCACACATTTCCATTCACAGAATGGTAGTTCCTACACATGCATATTCAAAGCAACTTTAAATGTTCAGTTCCTATTGTAGCTAGTCCCTTTATTTCTGTAGACTTTTTTTTCTTGATGGTGGCACAGATGGACTCACAATTGGAGAGAATGTAAAAAGATTCTATTTAGCAGGTGAACTAGGAAAGCTTACCTACCTTCCTCTGGCTTGGTTGATCATTACCTTTGATCAAATAAAAGACCACATGTTCCAGCTGCCCTTATGCCCTGCTTACTGCAGTGAGAGAAAGAAGGGAGAGAAAGACAGAAAAATAGAAAGACGACTTAGACAAGATAGATATTATGTAAATTTGCATATCATCTGAATGCATGCATGTTTCATGTGTCCACATTCTTTATTAAAGAAACACTTAGATGAGTTGAAAACAGCTCACAATAAATTTGTTTACTCTTACTGTAGAATAAATGATAATCTCTTGCAACAAATTCAAACCTCTAACATTAAAAATGTCATGCAATATGTTCATAGAAAAAAAAAGTTGGACGCAAAGATAGGCATGAGGAAGAAAAGAGTGAGGGGTGAAAAGAATGGATGTAGAAAGAGAGTCAGAGAACAATTATTCTTCATGACTTCATATTGAAACCTTGAGGATTCAGATATGCAGAGATCCATATAACCATCTCTGCCGTCTGGCCATGTGTAGTAATGATAGAATTTGTGGATTTCTTGATGTACTTTGAGACTTTGGAAAATGCTATGCTTTAAGGAGCATTAGATACTCAACAATATCTTCTTGTTTTCTGTTTGAGCTTACTACAATTGGTAGATATTTGGATTTACACAAGATATTACTAAAAGCAAACATTCAAAAAATGAGTTTTTTGTTTTCCCAAAATGAATTTTAGAACTTAGTTCTCTTCTGAAACACATAGAAAGATATCTAAGTGTGATAGAATATGAGGAGACAGATAACAAATTAGAATCCATATCACATTTTTCTTAAAAATACTGTATGTAGTTTTTTTCTTGTTATAAGTATAAGTAAGAATATGTTGAGGGGGTGATTTGGTATCAAACTATTGATAATGATCTTCCAGGGTGGGAAAATTACAGGGAACTTTCTGTGTAATGATTTCCTGTAATCATTAAATTTTGTTGACTACTATTGTAATTAGAAAAAAAATCTAAAACATTTTGTCTTATAAGTTGTATTAGGAGTTGGTAATTAAAGCATAATAACAGTGGCTATCCTAATAAATGTTGGATAATTTGCTAGTGACTGGAGGCTAATCTGCGTTTTCTGGAGAATTCTGCTACTGAGTAGGCCCTCAGTAGCAGACCTACTGAACTTGATGGCCCATTTGAACTTGATGAATCACATTTGAGAACAGATCTAACCTGAATACTTGCCTTGTTTTTAAGGAATTTCTTTGAATTACCCCAATTTATTGGTTTTAAATCAAGCAGGAAATGATAGGCCTATATTGAATGGTGACAGATATGCACTCAGTAAATTCAAGAGTTATTGTTGTAATTGGTCAAAGCAAGATGAAAGTCAAAATATAGCAGATTATTTGTACTTTTCCAAACCAGAATTAAAACTATAGCTGTTTAATTTGGACAAGAAAAGGGTTTTGGAGACTGTATCTAATGGAGGTAAATAAATAAACTTGGAATGTGGGAAGCTCTCAAGTCTGAATGACAAGAGGAGTGTTTGGAATGATGAAAGGTCATGAGAAGCCTGAAGACAGCCCTAGAATGATTTCACTCTGAGTATGAGATTGTCTGGGTCTCAAAGATAAGTATATCTTCTTTCAGTTTTTAAAGAAAAGTAAAGCTGAGTAAGAGATTTCATTTTATTCATTAACTTTAAGCGACAAAGACTAAGATTTTCAAGTCTAAGCCTGAAAAAAAATGTGACTGGACAGCAATGTCATTTTATTTGATGTTTCCAGGGCTGCTGAGACAGAGGGACTTGACCAGTGTGCAGTGTCCCGACAGAAACATGAGGATGAAACTTAAAGTCTATTCTTCTGACATCAATAAAGTCATTTGCTGAATTCTGATAGTATAATTTCAAATTGTAAAGAGAAGAACTTTGTACCTTATGGTAACCTGAAACCATATGTATCTAGTAGTAAAGATTACTTTAAGCTAAATTTGTTAAAATGGCATTTAATGGCCATAGGTATTCACCAAAGTGAAATCAGAATCTCTTTCTTAAGTCACAGGGATAACAAAGATCAAAATGTGTTTTTAAGATTTGTATCGCATCCTTGAAGGTTAACAATGTGATTATATTATTGCTGCTCACCTTCAAAAGCTGAAAATGTTCTGGGGGAAAGTGGAGCATAT
Organism: Rhinopithecus roxellana; assembly: GCF_007565055.1. Lineage (NCBI taxonomy): Eukaryota > Metazoa > Chordata > Mammalia > Primates > Cercopithecidae > Rhinopithecus > Rhinopithecus roxellana. The sequence goes on from NC_044552.1 coordinate 164,309,260, forward strand.
TTGGCTGCTGCAATACATCCTTAGTGTCTCCAGCTATACCTAAAATATGAATCAATAAGACTTTCACATCATATACAATTGTTACTTAGCTGTTGCTAATAAATTTTGTCTTTCTCAGGGAGATTTTGTAACTTGGATAAATAGGTGCTTTTCATTCATTCATTCCACAGTTGCCTCATTTCTGTGACTTCCTGAAAGAACCATATCCCATGTATACACTGAGATAGCTTTCAGTGTGTACATGGCTAGACGATAGCATTTCTTTAGTATGTATTGTCTGTAATCTGCTGTCTCCAGGAAGAGCATCTGCAACTGGCTTTGTCAAACAGTCAGACTGACATCAAAGCTGGGGCCTTTGTGAGTTGGCAGACTGGCAAGACGAGCACAGTCAGAGGAGAACAATTGGTGGCTGAGGCACAGATGATGGGTTCCCGTGCTTTCTCTCACATCTGATTTACTTCATCTTATCAGTGCTGATAAGAGCAAGACATCTATCTGAACTGGACAAAGGTTAATAATAGAATATTATTAATGCATTCATATAACATCTAAAAGAATACTTAGAACTTTCTGAGCAGTATCAGGTTGATCTTTTAACTATGAATTGTGTTGGCCACGGTTTTTCCTCCCGAAGGATTTTAAGACTTTTCCACCTCCCGTGTCACTGATTATAGAATGTGAAGTAGGAGTTTTAAAATTATTACTTTAGTGGAGTCGGGGTCTTATTATGTTGCTCAAGCTGGTCTTGAACTCCTGGACTCAAACAACCTTCTTGCGTTAGCCTTCCCAGTAGCTAGGATTACAGGTGAGAGCCACAGCACCCAGCAAAATTCGTCGTTGTGTAGAATGCGTAAGCAGGAATACCTGCATTGCCAAAATAATTTTCATTTATTTGGAATTCTTTTTCTCATGTTAACTTTAGTTCCTTTTCAAATCTACATATTTTACATTTTTCACTGATTTTCTATAAATTTTCTACTAATTAGGATAGTTATATACCCTAATTTGCCCCTAATTTGTGAGTTTATATGATGCTTTTTAAACAGAATTTTTATAAACACTTATAAACTCATTGTATTAAAAATAAAATTTTATATATATATATATAGTTTTCCTAAATATAAACAGGACAAAATTTTGTGAAGTTTTTGTTTGTCTTTTCATATCAATTTAATCAGAACCACCGCATATGTATTCTGTCACATCCCTGGTTTCAAGGTAACATACATCACTGATGCAACTCAATTGAATGCATACTTTTTTAGTAATTTGTATGTGCCCAGCAGTGTGCTTTTTTTTTTTTTTTTTTTTTTTTTTTTTGAGATGGTGTCTCCTTCTGTCACCCTGACTGGAGTACTGTGGTAGGATTTTGGCTCACTGCAACCTCCTCTTCCTGGGTTCAAGTGATTCTCCAGCCTCAGCCTCCCCAGTAGCTGGGACTACAAGCGTATGTCACCACACTTGGCTAATTTTTGAATTTTTAGTAGGGACGAGGTTTCACCATGTTGCCCAGGCTGGTCTCGAACTCCTGACCTCAGATAATCTGCCCAACTTGGCCTCCCAAAGTGCTGGGATTACAGGCATGAGCCACCACGCCTGGCCCCTTTTAACTATTTCTGTACCTTCATAACATCAATTAGCAACTCTCCTCTCTTGAATTCCAATATACAATAAGGAGTCATCACATATTAATTATAGCACTCTTTTAACAAATAATACATCTACATGTGTCTTCTATGTGCCAGGCACTGTGCTAAGTGTGTTATACACATGACTTGAGTAAACCTTCCCATTGGCCTTATGAGGTAAGGTGCCATTGCTATCTCCTTTTTACAGATGATGAAACTGTGTATGGAGGACAGGCAGGTTTCCCCAGGCTCCCTAGCTAGTAGGTGGTGGAAGCTAAAAGTTAAAGCTAGGCACCTTGAATAAAGGTTACATTCTGAGCTATGACAATTCTGCCTTAGATGGACACTGTGGTCTCTCTACTCCTCACTCCCATCACATCCCTATTCAAGTTTTATGGTCAATTATTGTTGGCTTGGCATGAGCTATTTCAGATGAATCTCTGAATTTCACCTTTTGCTCAAAGTCTTCAAATTATTTTTTAAAAAGGGAAGGAAGGAAGGAAGAAAGAAGGAAAAGAGAGAGAAAGAAAGAAAGAGAAAGGAAGAAAGGAAAAGTCTTAACTAATAATGAATTTTGTGATAGTTGGCAATTATTTCCCAGTTTTTTTTCCTCTCCCTGAATAGACATAATATGTAATGTCACAGATGTCAACCAAAGAGAACTAGGAAGTTGATTTAAGTCCACTATTAAACCACATATTCAGTTATTTTTTACTGATGAACTATATTGGATTTCAAGGTAAAATGCCTCAAGAATTTGTTTTCAGATAGAGCAACTGATTGTGATAGAAGTAAAAATTTTATTATACTTCTTAACTGTACCAGGTACTTAAATACATTATCTTATAAAGACCACACACAACCCTGTTATGGAAGTAATTTTATTTTCACTACCTTATAGATGACGGGACCTCGGCTTATGAAGATTAAGTGACTCCCCCAAGTCCATGAACTAAAAAGTGTCAGGGCCATGACTTGTGCCCTGGTATGACTCCAAAGTTTATATTATCGAACTCTTTTTGCTGCATCTCCCAAATTGCAAAAGATGCAATTTATGGTAGTTCAGACATTCTCATGTCCACAGCGTGGGGATGGGTGATGGGACTGATTCTATGCCCTTTAAGAAGGTTTAACAGGTGCAAATTTGGTCACTCTTCTGCCTCTTCTTTCTGGGAATGAAAGGCAGGGCCTACAGTCTTTACATCAATGCAAGGCAATATATTTCATAAGCCACTTATTTTAAAAATATTTTACCTTTCCCCAAACATTCTACTGTGCTCCATGAGCCCTCTCTATGATACGCACCATAGTACTCTTAGATTCCTGACAGTATCATGACAAGTTAGCAAGAAAAGTCTCCAATACTCTGGGTCATATTAAAACTTGTCTTCTTAAAAAATAAATTCTAAAAATTGTGAGTACATACGAGGTATATATATTTACAGAGAATATAAGATATTTTGATATGCAATGCATAATAATCACATTATGGAAATGGAGTATCCACCCCCTCAAGCATTTATCCTTCATGTTATAAACCATCCAATTATACTGTTTTAGTTATTTTTAAATGTACAGTTAAACTATCTTCACTATAATCTCTCTGTTGTACTATCAAATACTGGGTCTTATTAATTCTTTCAAACTATTGTTTTTGTACCCATTAACCATCTCCACCTCCCCTTCACCCCTCCTCGCTACCCTTCCAAGCCTCTGGTAACCCTCTTTCTACTCTCTATCCTCATGAGTGCAGTTGTGTAGTAAAAACCCGTCTTTATCCAGTGCTGACTAGAGAGACCTCTGCTAGGCAGTGTCTGGGAAATAATGTTCTTTTTAAAAAGAGACGGGTGAAGAGAGGACCTATCCTCCCCTTCCTTCCTGCTTGGTATGTTTGATGTCAGGACACACCACATGGGACTGCTGCAGCTATTTTGGGACCATGAAGAAGAGGCCAAGAGAATTCTAGAGAAGGCAATCCAGTTATCTAGCTGCATTGAGCTTCTGAACCGGCCTGGGGATGCACATTTCCAACCTTCCTGTTATCTAAGCAATAAAATATCTGTTTTGACCAAAACACACACAAAAACCGAATAATAACTGCACGTACGAGAGGAAACAAAACACCTTTGAAAAACAGCAGCAGGTAAGAAGGTACTTTCACTTCCATTTATTTTGAATTCTATGACAGTCTTTCTTTTCTATCTCTCAGATAAATTTTTTCCTTTTTTTTTTTTTTTTTTTTTTTTTTTACTGATGTTAAGCAAATCAAAGCCCTAAAATCAGAACTCTGACGTTTAAGGAAAAAAAGCCACTGTAGTTTTTTTTCTGTACTTTGAAGGGAAAAATAGTTTACCTTCTCACTACAACAGATGGTTTTAAATGCAGTGATTACAAAATTCTGAAGGTAAAATGGTTTAATTACAAAGTCAATACTGCCTCTAACCTGGGCTGAGTCTTTAGCGTAAAAACAACAGACGGAGCAGTGCAAACGCTGGGACAATGTTTAACCAGAACTTTGCATAGCTACTGCAGTAGGACTTTCCATGGGGCTTTAGTAAACCACAGAACTCACGATTCTGGGTTTCTATTCATTGAATTATCTCAAGGTGAAGAATCATATACATGTGTATATATTTCACTGTGCAATATATGCATGCACACACACAAGTCTCATGGGGTCTATTCCTGGAACCTGAACCCCAATAGTATGAGATAGGGTTCAATTTCAGCAAAAATGAGTGATAAGAAAAAATTAAGGATACACAAAAAAGGAGTTCGTCACAGGGATAAATTTTCAGTTCATTTAAAAAGGACATTATTCTGAAATCATATGTTAGTAAACCTGATTTCTAAACGTTAAATTGTCAGTTTTTGCTTAAAACCCAAAGGAAAATTAATGACATAGTAGAAAATGATTCAATTGCTAGATGTTTGTAAAGAGGTTTTAAAAACACACAAGAGGGAAACAAAAGCTAAGTTTGCTTTTTTTAATAAAAAATTATCTTTTTCCAAATAGAAAGATGGGTGGTTACAAAAATTATCAAGGATTAAACCCTAATTCTTATTAAACTTGTAACACTGAAAAACCACTTTGAGTGCCTCTTGAAAACTTCCCTATATGCTTGATTGCAATATACTTTTATATCAAATGACCTGGTTAGTGATTTTTTTTTTCATTTTATACATTTAATAGAATGAGAACCATTCATGAAAACTGATGTAAGAGAAAAGTGCAAACATTCTCCCTAAGGTGGCATATTCTTGCCTCACATCCACTAAACATTTAATACAGGCAATTACAAGATAGTTTGGGTCATTGGACTAAGCAGATGTGGGAGGTACTAAATAGTTAAGTAAAATAAACATTTCTGATGGTCTTATCTCTGAGTCTTCTGATCTTAATAAATGTCACCAGAATAATCTAAAACAACTCTTTAGCAACTCTGCAGGGAATTAAAATCAGAAACATTTTGCAATTTCTAATCTGTTTAGGTTGTTCTGAAAGGAAAAATGCCTCATTCCAGCAGGAAGTGTATGGAATTATATTCAACAAAACTTGGAAACGTTGGTGTGAGGTTAAAATGTGGAGAAAAGTAAAAAGAAATAAATAGTATGTTCTGAAAATAAAATAAAAATGACTTAAAAGTACAATTTTTAAAGCATTACATTAACACAAAGTAAGTAAACTGAATCATAATGACCACACCTTAATATCTCTTTTGGAGAAGTGTTAAAATTTAATTGCCCAAATTCTTAGTGACAGGACATAGCTAACTGCCTGCCTAATTTCATTCTCTGCTACACGTTTTCTAAAAAGTCCTGAAGCAAAGGATGAGTTTTTAAAACTCACTTAGAATTAAGAAACTCTTTGTAATTCCTCAGTGAGAAATTCTTGAAAACCATTCATATGAAATTCATTTACTCAATCTTTCATTTCCCACTTAATAGGGAAATGTCCCATGTCCCACTTAATAGGCAACCATGTCCCACTTAATAGGCAACCATTCTAATGTATTTAATGTACAGCTTTTTAAATTTTGCACTGAATTAGAAATAGGTATACACTTAGAATTAAGGCATAGAATTCACTGAGTGTATACCTAGGATAAGTAGGTATTCGTGAAAATTCACTGAGTTTATACCTAAGATAAGTAGATATACTGTGCAACTAGTCCCAAAATCAAGAGACAGACATTGCCAACACCCCACAAACTTTCTGTGTGTCCCTTTCAAGTCACTGTCAGCTCAGAGAAACCACTATCCTGACTTTTGTCAGAGGAGATTGACTTTACTTATTTGGTATATTGTATCAACAGGACGATACCATTTGCACACTTGTATGTCTGACTTCCTTAGTGCAACATTGTCTTTGTAAGATACATCTATGTTTTTGTGTTCAGCTGAAGATTATTCATTCTTACTGCTGTATAATATCTCATTTTGTGAATATACCACTATTTATTTCCCTTATTTTTGATAAACACACGACCATATTTCTGTCAGGTGTGTGCCTGGGAATGGCGAACTTAAGTTATAATGTATACAATATGTTCACCCTTAGTTAATATGGCCAAAACTGGATGACAAACTGAATGTTTTGCTGAGCCCTTTGTTTCTGTGTTCTTATACAAGATGAATTCTCATTTGGTATCCACACAACTTTACATTTATTAACGGTTTTATGTTATTCATCTCATTCTGCTTTCCATGTTTTTTTCATTCAGGATTATAGATTTAAGATCCATGCATGTGGCTATGTGAACATCAAGTCTGTGACTTCTTTTTTATTTATTTATTTATTTATTTATTTATTTATTTATTTATTTATTTTTTTTTTTTTTGAGACGGAGTCTTGCTCTGTCACCCAGGCTGGAGTGCAGTGGCCAGATCTCAGCTCACTGCAAGCTCCGCCTCCCGGGTTCACGCCATTCTCCTGCCTCAGCCTCCCGAGTAGCTGGGACTACAGGCGCCCACCACCTCGCCGGGCTAGTTTTTTGTATTTTTAGTAGAGACGGGGTTTCACCGTGTTAGCCAGGATGGTTTCGATCTCCTGACCTCGTGATCCGCCCGTCTCGGCCTCCCAAAGTGCTGGGATTACAGGCTTGAGCCACCGCGCCCGGCCAAGTCTGTGACTTCTAACTGCACATCATTATATAATGAATAGTGACTTTTTAAAATAATGTATAACGACAGAGGAATGGTTTCATTCAACAACACATTACTACAGGCCCATTTAACACAAGTTTTTAAAGGCTTTATGAAAATGATATTTTGGAAAAAGAAGGACATAAAACTGTTTACAAAGTATAATCTAAATTTTATTTTACATCTATATATCTGGAAGGGAATATACCAAATATAAGTAATATGTATTATAAGATTTGTGGTGCTTTTTTCTTCTTTATGTTTTTGATATTTTCCAAGGATATTATGATCAAGAAAAGCTCAACAACAACAAAAAGTAACCTATGAAATACAAAACAGAGTACTGTCTTTACATGAGCTAATATGTGTTATAAAACATTCTTTTAAATATTATTATTATGTGTTTTCCTACTGTTTCACGTCACTTTTTTCATAGTCATTATTTGCACTTTGTGTTAAGTCATTAGTTTTATCTCTCAAATACAACCTTGTTTTAATGTGTTCACCTTTCTTCTCACTTTAGTGTCTTTGATTTTGCCTCCTTATTCATTAGAGAGGTCTGCTAGAAGTCAGCACATCCCTCTCTTCTCAATGGAGCAGCTCTATCCCCTCAAAGCTAACAGTTGATATTTTTCATATTGTTGAGTGTTATGGAAAACCCACATCCTGTAATTGTATGTTAAGATGCCTTTCCTCGTCTCAAGTTCATTTCTTAATTACCTGAATTATTGTATCTAACCCACATTGATCATACTATAAGTGGTAATTGTTAGCATTACTAAATAGAAATAGAGTCTCACATTAAATAGAGCTTTTCTATGATTTTAATCTTTGTTAGGGCAAAAATGTTTGTTCCTCAATTTTGCTTCTACTTTAACCTGTTCTTTGTCCTTGGCTACAAACAGAAATGGAAGTGGGCATTCCCTCAAGCAAGAACCAAACCCACCCCTTCAAATCAGAGCATGATTTTTTACAGTTTAGAAAGGAAAGTAGAAAGGAGAGATCATCTCATTCTAATGATGAAGGCTGAGTGACCTTTCCAACCTTGCGTAACTGGATAAAGCCTCGTCAGAAATAAACTGGAGGTAGTAGCTTGACTTCTTTTCCAATGCTTTTCAACCACCATATGCTCTTCCATCTCAATCTAACCTTAGAGATGAAACTATTCTTTCTTTGGTTGTTGTTGACAACTAACTTAAAATGTGTTATTATAGAAGATCCACATGCTATTCTTATGTTTATTTCTAAATTAACCGAATTATAATATGTAACCCACAATGAGAATACCTTCAATCATAGAACAGATTAAGATTTGTCAAATGGGAATGCATAAGCGGGGCTGCATCATGACTTTCACGGGCCCCAGGCACTTTTCTCTATATGGGTTCCTTCCTCCATATAAAAATATTAAAGTTTTACAATTTAATAGGTGGAGAAAAGCAATAAAGAAAATGAAATGGGGAGGGTGATAAGAACTATGACAAGAACAATCTGGTCATGTAGCTGGCTGGGTAGGAAGCTCCTCTCTTGGCTGGTCCACATTTATTCACTACCTCCCTTGTTTCATCCCCTTGGAGTTGTTCTAGAGAGCCCTTAGAAGACCACTACCACCACGCTCCCAAAATATCCTGCCCGCTTACCCTTCTCTCTCACAGAACATTTTCTGTCATGCAGCTTGTCCCGTCAGTCCCCTATTCTCTGTTATGTAGCAACCCAGAGGGTGGATCATCATATAAATAAATGTCCCAATGTGTTCACTGGAGAACGTGCTGCTCCAAGTGGGAGTCACCTCTTCCTTCTTTTTCCCATTATAGGGAAAAACATGCCCTGATGTTGACTGGTGGTCTGATGTTTACAAGGTGGTCATCTGACTTGCAGAATTAGAAACTCTGGACAGAAAGCAGAGTCTCTTACTGGCAGGCCAGCACCCTTTTCACAGCCAGCCTCCTCTGCATCCAAGCCTAAAACATCACTGCATAGCATCTCTGTGTTCTTGTTCTATGGAAAAATAATTTCAAAGCAGTATGCAATCCAAGGGTAAACAAAGGAGAAAATCCATACATTTTTAAGCCTTTTCTTGGTTAATGACTTTTACTAATGATGGCAACAAAATTATTGAAGCCTGCAATAAGCCATCCAGTGGTCAAATAGGTCACCTATGACCAGTATTAAGATTTAAATATCCTTTAAAATTAAACACTTTGGGGTTATTAATGTTTCCTTTCCTCTCAAAATTTTTGTGTTGAGAGGAGGTATGGGAGGAAATGTATTAGCAACAGTAGGATGTGGAGAATAACTCTAAGTACATTAAACATCTGTTGATGGAGCCATTAGCACAGGTTGTAGATACTGCCACCTGGCCCTTATTCCATTTTGCTCGAACTTTAGTACCTGAAAATATACTGTAGTAATTTCATTCCACTTCTTTTAAATCTTTTACTACTGCATTAAGTGGAACATAAGCACTAATTAGTTCTCACTGAGACAAAAAGACCTGCTTATGGCAAAAATCAAATGCCAATAAGAAAGTGGCAAGGATTAAAACATCACTTAACATCTCAAGCTGGTAGTGTTCCTGCCTGTATGAGAGGAAGTCCTTAAAACAGCAAATGGAGGTGAAGGCAGCTAGAGTTTATATAATCATATTGTTCAGTGAGAGAATTTCAGCTCCTTCCTCTATCATTTCTATGGGTTATTTTCAAGTGTAAGATTAGATTTTTCATGGTCGGGGCATTAAATAAAATAGGATCTTTAAAAAATAAGTCTCCATATTCCCCAAATGCTAAGCCTAAACTGTTTTTTTTTTTCTTAGAAAAGTCATGTGAACAAGTGCTTGTTCTGAATTTTCATCGGATTTACAAAGTTCAAGTAAAGGCATTAAGTTTTCTCCTGAAAGGATGATTGACTTTCTTGATTTATAGCCCATTCATTCATAGTCTTCTATAAAACATGGTCCCCAAGCTACAGAAGCATTGTGTCTGACTCAATCACAAAATCAGGCTACCCTGTGTGCTGGCACATGGGCTCCTTCTATGTTAACATTTTCTTCACATACAAAGAAACCATACTGAAGAGATTCATCATGTTTTGCAGAGATGCTCTAAGAGAACTAAGCAATCAGAGTTTCATCTTTCAGCTCCTCTATGAAGTGTCCCCATTTCCAGCTTGGCCATTTGAGATTTGAGGCTTCAATCTATTAATGTAAATGTCATGAATGGATGGGTTCCATAGTTCCACACACCATAGATCTGTAGTGTTCCTTGAAATTGTTCTTAGCTCTAACTAATGTCATCTCTCTGTCTTTATGTAGATACACTATATTATCCATTAGATGCCATGGAACTCTGTGGCTAGACATCAGTACCAATATCATGGCTAACAAGATGTATCTTGGACCTAAGTTTGATGTAGTTGCACTGGGTTACCAATTATAATTACATCAAAGGCATCTACTTTCCACTCTTACCACAAATTGATGGAGTGAATTCTGGTAACATTTAAGTTTCATGTATTCTTTGACAATTCAATCTAGTTACTGTATTCACTTCCATACAATTTGTATTGAATAACTTGTATTGAATAACTTGTGCTTTAGTTTCCTTCTCTTCAAAATGATGAAAATGATTCCTGGGCTATGCCTTTAATGGATTACAGGTATGAAATGAAAACACACATGTATCTTGAAGCACGGATGTAAAGAATAGCTATTGATAGCATACCATTGTTTCTGACTTTTTCTCCTCCTTCCCATCCCCAGTGTCACTCTTCTAGTTTGGAAACTTTGTATGCCTTACCTATTACTTCAGTGCAGTCATTCTGGAAAAAAAACAACTTTTTTTCTTCTGGCTGAAATACTACTGATTCTTCAAGACTCAACTGACCTACTTTTTTCTCCCTAGAGATTTCCCAGTTCTCTCAGGCCTTTTCTCACAGAATTAATTGCTTACTTACCATGTCTTATGTAACATTGTTGGTTTTTTTTTTGTTTGTTTGTTTTTTGAGACAGGGTCCACTCTGTCACCCAGGCTGGAATGTGCAGTGGAAATCATAGTTCACTGTGGCCTTGAATTCCTGGGCTCACACAAACCTCCCACCTCAACTTCCCAGGTAGCTGGGACTGCAGATGCACCACCACACCTGGGTAATTTTTTTTTAATAACATTTGGTAGAGATGGAGTATCACTATGTTGCCTGGGCTGGTCTTGAACTTTTAGCCTCAAGCAATCCTCTTACCTCGGCCTCCCAAATTGCTGGGATTACAGGTGTGAGTCACCGCATATGGCCCATTGTTAGCTTTTGTTCAGACTATTTCTTCAATTAAGTTGTAAGTTCTTTGAGGGAAGAAATCCTGGTTCGGTCACATTTTCATCCCCTAAAGTACCCAGCACAGTGTCTTAAGACTTCTTGAATTGAATGGAAATTGAATTGAATAAGGCTAATGAAGAAACCTGGTAATGAACTTTCTATTAATATCAAATTAAAATTATTGATCTATTGCCAAATTCAGTGACCAGTTTTTTTAATCTTCATATTTAGAACATCTTGCAGCATTTGACACAGCAGATCACTTTCCTTTTTGAAGCACTTTTCCTGTAGGTTTTTGAGACCTGACACTCTCCTTTTTTTTCCCTCCCATTTTACTGACTACTCTTTAATCTTATATTCTGACTCTACTTCCTCTGCTTACCTGCAAATGCTAAAATATCCCAGGCCTCTGTCTTTAACCCCCAACCCATTGATATAGTTTGGATGTTTGTCCCCTCCAAATCTGATGTTACAATGTAATCCAACACTTCAACATCAATGTTGGAGGTGGGGCCCAGTGGGGGGGTGATTGGGTCATGGGGGCAGATCCTTCATAAGTGGCTTGGTACATTTCCCTTTGTGGTGAGTGGGTTCTTGCTTGGTTAGTTCATAGGAGCGCTGGTTGTTTAAAAGAAGCTGGCATCTCTCTTGCTCCCTCTCTCACCATGTGACTCCCTACACCCCCTTCACCATTTTCCACAAGTAAAACCTTCCTAAGGCCTCACAAGAAGCCAAGCAGATGTTGGTGCCATGTTTGTGCAGCCTGCAGAACCATAAGCCAAACAAACCTCTCTTCTTAATACATTCCCCAGCCTCAAGTTTTCCTTTATAGTAAGACAAAATAAATTAACACACCCAACAACTAACTCTTCCTACATAATATCATCTTGTCTGCAGGCATTAAATACCACTGATATGCCACCAATCCCATGTTTATATCTCCAGCTCAAAGTGCTCCACTGAATTCTTGGCTCATATATCCATTTGCCTTATAGATTTCCACCAATATATCCATTTACTTTTCAGGGTGACCTGTTTTCATGTTGAATTTAACACACCTAATGTAAAATTCTAGATTTCCTTCTATTCCTTCCCAAATCTGGATACTCTCCCAATTTTCTCAGCAAATTGGTAAAGTCAAATACCTAGAAGTCATTTTCCATTTCTCCCAATCCCTTGTATTCTAAATTCTGCCTGAAAAATGTATCTCACATCTGACCTCTTCTCTTCATCTCCACTACTACAATGTTAGTCAAAGCTGCCATCGCTTATGGCTTAGACTGGAATCTTTGAGATTCCAGCCTTTCTCCCACAGCCTTTTCTCCACACTGCTATCAAACTAAGCTATTGAAGAGTATAAGTCTAATAATGTCAATTAAACTCCTCCAAAGGCTTCCCATTGGATTAGAATATAATCTAAATTTTCTTCCCATATCCTGCAAGGCTCTGGGTTCTTACTGAGTCTCCCGGTTTGTCTCCTGCATATTCTTTCTCATACATTCCACCCCCGCAGGACACTCTCAAGGGCTTCTCCCTTTGCTTCCTAAACACTCTTCCCTCCTCATCGTTTAGGTCTCAGCTCAATGTCCCTCTTCAAGAGGGCCTTCCCTTACTGCTCCAGTTATGGTAGTCTTGTGTCTTACCCTATGACCCTCTATCCCATTATTGTATTTTATTATTTGAAATTATAGCTATCAGAAAATAATCGTTTATTTTTACATTTAGTGTCTGCCTCCTCCAACCCCTCTTTAAATCAGATACTTTTCACATTCATTGTATGTGACTGTCATTTAGGACAATCCCTGGACAACAGTAGGCACACACAAATATCTATTGAATGAATTGATTTTCTACTTTATTCATTTAACAATCATCGAGAATGATTTACGTATAGGCTCTGTATATGTGCTTATTATATAACCTGATAAAATATGGTTTCTACTTTCAGGGCATTCACAATGTAGTAGAGGAGACAGAAAAATAAACAGAAGTAGGCACAGTGGGCTGTCCTTGTTGAGTAGCATGCAGGAGCTATGGCAGCATGTAGCTGGGACATGAAACATAGACCTGGGTTGGTTATAGGAAGTTTGGGAAAAGGGTTTTTGAAAGAGAGTATCTATTAATGCCAAAACAAATTGCTACAAATTAAGCACCTTTAAACAACATCCATTTGTTATCTTATAGGTCTGCTGGTCAGAACTCCCTCCAGGCTCAGCTGATTCTCAGCTTAGAGTCTCATGGGTCAAAATCAAGATATCAGCAGCACAGTGTTCCTTTCTGGGCTCTGGGTTTGAATTGCATTTAAGCTCATTCAGAGTGTTGGTGGAATTCAGTTTCTTGCCGTTGTAGGACTGAGGTCCTCATTCCTTGCCAGCTGTCATCCAGAGGCTGATCTTTATTGCTAGAGACTACTCACATTTTTTTCCCCCAGCTTTCCGTGTAGCTTTCCAGGAATGCAGGATAAAGTCTCTCTCGTGCTTCAAGTTTCTGCAACTTTCCCTTCTGCCTCATCTCTCTTCTGCCTCTGGTCAGAGAAACTTCTCTGCTTTTAAGAGTCCATGCAGTTTACATTGGGCCCACCTGGAAAATCTGGGATAATTTTCCCATCATATGGTCTACAATGTAAATTGTATCTGTAAAGTCCCTTTTATCAAGTAACATATAAGATACTCACAGGTTCCAGGGATTAGAATATGGACATCTTGAGAGAATGTTATTCTACCTATCATAGAAAAGATGCCTAACCTAAGTCTTTCAGATTAATTAGGAGTTATCTAGGCAAGAAATGTGAAAAAGAATACTCCAGGAAACAGGAAAAAACAGAGAATCATAAAATCCTTGCCAGTCATTCCACATGGATGTCTGTGTATGTGGAAAGGGTGTGGGGCCAGGTCTAAGGGTCATAAGATGAACAGAAGCCAGATGTTGAAGGACCTTGTGCACCACAGGGAGGAGTTTGGAATTCATTATGAAGTCAACTGAGAGTCATCCCATAGGCTGGGAGCTCATGATAGGATTGTGGAGAATAGCAACCCAGGTAGGGCAGGGTTTGCTGCAAGAGCAGAGGAACTTGTACCTAGGACTGTCAGAATACTTCTGTGATCCAACAAATGAAAATCTCGAAGCAACACATTGTGCAAAAACCTGTGTCAGATGCTCCAGATAGGCTGGGAAGACTCCGGTGCCATGATTTCCTACTTCCTACCAGGACCACGAAAGGATCCCAACCGCAAATTATCTCACTTGCTGATGTCTGAAGATCTTAATTTAGTTTTAATATTCAAAATTGTCCCAGATAGAGATGAGTGTTCACTAAATGCATCCTTCTTTTCTAAAAAATACGCTCTCCCTCCCATCATGGTTCAGCTTATTAAATTGGTACTTCATTCAACAAAAAATACATTGAAGGACGGGTGCGGTGGCTCATGCCTGTAATCCCAGCACTTTGGGAGGCTGAGGCGGGCAGATCACAAGGTCAGGAGATCGAGACCATCCGGGCTAACATGGTGAAACCCCGTCTCTACTAAAAAATACAAAAAACTAGCCGGTCGAGGTGGCGGGCGCCTGTAGTCCCAGCTACTTGGGAGGCTGAGGCAGGAGAATGGCGTGAACCCGGGAGGCGGAGCTTGCAGTGAGCCGAGATCGCGCCACTGAACTCCAGCCTGGGCGACAGAGCAAGACTCCGTCTCAAAAAAAAAAAAGTACCTTGAAGGACTAGTTTAAGTAGTCTGGAGCGTCCATTCACACATATGAATTAGTATTACCACAATTATATCTTCAAGGTCTTCATTTTTCTACCCTCTCTAAGGACAAATAAAGCTTTGTTGCTTTTGATCTTGCTCTTAAGACTGGCTTTTATGAATCACCCACTGACTAATATCTTTCAGTGTTTTATATTCCTGCTTTTCTCAAACTTGTAATTTCAGACATGGTTTCAAGTTTCAGCAAGTTTTTTATTACATATATATGTATATATAAATACATTTGTACATAAAATATATATGCAGATACATAAATAGGTAATTACACATATATGTAAGTATACATATACATATGTACTATAATGACATATATTTTTATAAATATCTTTGAAAGATAATAGAAAATTATTCTAAAACCTGTCCACTTTCTAATCAAGATTGTCTGATTCAGTTTTCTTTCTTTCTTTCTTTCTTTCTTTCTTTCTTTCTTTCTTTCTTTCTTTCTTTCTTTCTTTCTTTCTTTCTTTCTTTCTTTCTTTCTTTCTTTCTTTCTTTCTTTTTTTCTTCCCTCCCTCCCTCCCTCCCTTCTTTCCTTCCTTCCTTCCTTCCTTCCTTCCTTCCTTCCTTCCTTCCTTCCTTCCTTCCTTCCTTCCTTCCTTCCTTCCTTCCTTCCTTCCTTTCTTCCTTCTTTCTTTCTGTCTGTCTTGTCTCGCTGTCTCCCAGGTTGGAGTTCAGTGGCACGATCTCGGCTCACTGCAAGCTAGGCCTCCCGGGTTCATGCCATTCTTCTGTCTCACCCTCCCAAGTAGCTGGGACTACAGGCGCCCGCCACCACGGCCGGCTAATTTTTTGTATTTTTTATTAGAGACGGAGTTTCACCGTGTTAGCCAGGACAGTCTTGATCTCCTGACCTCGTGATCCGCCCGCCTCGGCCTCCCAAAGTGCTGGGATTACAGGCGTGAGCCACCACGCCTGGCCGTCTGATTCGATTTTCTTAAATGTTGATTACATTCATTGTGAGGACATATCCCACTGAAGAACCCACACCCCAGCAGTCACCATCACTGCATGTTTCTAATAGACACTTGGTTTTAGCAAAACAAAACCATCTGTCACGTTAAATTAAATGTTAATATGAATGGTATTGCTTTTTTAGTTTTGTTTAGACATAATTTGAAATTTCATTTTTGTTTAATAAGGTTTGTATCTAGTTTTGTGGCCCTATATATATAAGTAACATTATTTTAAGATCAAGTTCATACTGGGGGGAGTTCTTGACAATACTTTTTATTCCTAATTTAAGTTTCAGAAACACAACTTTATTGTTTTAATTATTTGCTTGCTACCCTTCACAAGACAGGTGATTATATTCCAGTGATATAATTGAGGGGAAGATGGGGGGAAAGTGGGGTTACTTAGAGAACTATAGTATCAAAACATCTCTGAATTTGAAGGAAAGAGAGATTGTGTAGTTTCACAGGGACTCTATTCTGAAAAATTCTATACTACAAGCATGCGTATTTCTCTTTATTGCATTATACATTAATTGCATTCTATATAGAAATTAAGGCGCATTCTAATAATTTTTCTTTACAATGAAAAATCAATACCTAATTTTCTGTTGAAGTTCTTGTGTAAAGTAGAACTTTAAGAGTAAAAAAAGAAACCTGTTAAATCCAACTCCATCACACATACATCTATATTTACAGATTTAACGACAACAACAAAGCCTGGAGAACTTGAACGGCTTGCCATACAACTTGTTGGTAGCTTCATCAGAACTGATTTTTTCTATATCTTAGACCCAGACTGAGACAGGCCTGCTTATGACCTGTGCCTACAGCACTTTACACTTCTCCTTCATCAACTCAGAGTCACTAAAATGATCAGTATTTGCCTTTCCCCACTGGATTCAGAGCTCTGTCAAGACAGGAACCCCTTATGCCTGATTCATGATGTAGCCCAGTGTTGAGCACATATTTGGTGAGACAGAGAGTGGGTACAGGGAAGGGCGAGAAATGAAATGAATACAAGGAAGGAAGGAAGGGAGGGAGGAGAGAAAAGAGAAGGAGGGAAGGAAGGGAAGAAACAAGGGAGAGATAGGTCAGGTCTCTAAACCTTCAATTTACTCTTTCTACTATAGCATGCTCCATGCAAAACCTTAAATCTACTGTGTTTTTCTGGATTTTCACTTGAGATTATAATGTTGTCATACCAAAAGGGCCATAAGAATTGAAGCTAGTTTACTATGATACCATAACTGAAGAAAACTTTATGAAGGTAAGACTATGCATATTTCACTAAAACTATATTTCTAAGCCAAAACATATAGTATGTGCTCAAAACATATTTATTGGATAAGTGTATACAGGCGTTTTGTGAAGATGAGGGAAAAGTGTCACAGCCCACTCATACAAATCTATGACGTCTTCAGCCAAGCAATTCATTTGTTTAGAAAATGAATCACAAGAAAATCAAACACATCCTCAGCAAATGGATTACAGGAAAATGGTCTTTAATCCAATATTGCAAGATTAAAAGTTACATTTATAAAGGATAGGACAAATACAGGGAAACAGAACGTGAATAAAATAAAATTAAATGCCTTAGTAAAACGCTACAGAAAGAAACCCTGTTTCCTCTAAAATAAAGATTGGACAGCTGGTAAACTCAAAAGGTACAATGATCTCTCCTAACGGAGACCTTAGGGCAGAGAAAGTGCCCTAAGAATGAATGACCACTCTTAACCACCTGTATTGCAGAAGATCATATGTAGATGTTGCAAACTAAGCAAGGACAATGAAAAAAAATCAGTGGGAAGAGCAAACAACGGGTGAGTCTGGAGAAGCAGTCAGGGAACGTTGTGGTGGGTTAGTGGTAGGATGAAAGATCTCAGTTATGGTAGCATGGAGTGGCAAAGAGAGAGTCCAGGCTTTGCAGTTGAATAGATTTGGATGGAACACTTCCCAGCTATGTGATTTTTGGATAACTTATCTTCTTTGAGCTTTAGATTTTTTTTATACATAAGATGAGGACTATGATATTTGCATTAGAGTTATTAAGTAAATAGTTGCTGACATGCAATAGCACTCATCAACAGATTTTTTTATTATTATTATTTTACTATTACTATTTCACTATTATTTTTATTATTATTTTACTATTATGATTATGATTATAATTGCCCCAGCATCAGGAATCTTTGAACACAAAGGGGAAAAATGGTAGCACTATTTTACTTCGATCTTTCTAGCAAGCTCCTAGGTGATGCTGATGGGGCTAATCCATGGATCACACGTTGAAAAGCCAGGTTGAACCCTTTTGGAATCTCTGGCCCTCCTCCATAACCACAGTTCAACAAGATCTCCAAGTGAGTTCTATGTAAACCAAAGTGCAAGAAGCACTAATGTAAAGTACAGATCTTCTGATGCAAGGATTCTTTCTACAAGAGAGACTGTTAGGACAAATTTACTTTGTGCTAAACAATAACAATTATGTTAATGGGGGTACATCGTCTTGAGTTTTCTTCTCCTTGTGTCCTGCAGGAAGAAGGATAAGTTGAGGAGGCAGCTGATGCTACAGAGGAGCTAACCCTCACTCACTGTCACTGAGGCAGCTAAGCTGGAGCTTGACTCCCTTGCTTTTTATAGAATGAGGACTTGAAAACAGCTGGGCTGTTGTGTTCTTAGAGTGTTACTAGCTAGGCCAAAGTGGATCAGCTATTACTAGGGTCCATTTAAGCCTTTCTTGTTGTGGCTTGGTTCATTTTCAAAGGCAGCAAGTAGAAAAGGTGCTTAGTGCCTCTCCCTGTCCAATGCAGCTAATTGCCCCTCAGTTCTGAGCAAAAGGCATCCCTTGTGCTTCGGTGCCTGAATGTATGGTAAGGTGCAACTGGTTTACTTGTCTGGGGCCTCTCTGGGAGAGATTTGTGGCCCCAAATTTATCACTGGGGCATGTAAAGGGACAGCGGTTGGAAACAGCAGAGACTATTTTCCTGTCTGAATCTCTGTCCTTAATCGAAAGTAGAATGGCTTCTACTTCACTATTGGTCAGGCTTTGAGGAAACAGAAATGGAGAAGGGGAAAAGGTATGGGATAAATGAATAAGGGGAGAACATTAAAAGGAATTTTCTAACTCTGAAGAGAAATTCAGACCACAAAAAAGAGAATCTTGGATTCATGTCCCCTGGCTCCATATTAGCAGAATAATCTTTGTATTACAGTGGGGTAAGAATGAAACAGGTCTGCTATGGATACTCACTTATCAATGAGGAGCTAGAGTTTGTACAATAGAGGTGAAGTAAGAAACAGGTTCAAAAGAGAACAGTGTATCTACAATCTACCTGCTTCAAATAGCCTCATCCTCGTTTGAGAAGCCACATCTACGCTCACTACTCCCCCTGCTGGATCTACAAGAGTAGATTCCCAGATTCATAAACTCCAAATCATTCATTTAATCTGCTCTCTATGAATTAAGCACTTGCACTGACGTACACAATGATATTTTGATGGAATGGGGAGAACAAGGCCAACTCTTATATTTCTGACAGTTTATATTGCTGGATAAAGAAGGAAAATCCAGCATAACTTATTTTCCATAGGAAAGAAAAATAAAAGCAAAAGGCCCCAGATGTAGACACCTTATTGATAGCATTACTACGTAAGTATTCCTAGAAATAATGACTAAGTATTCTCCATGTACTACAGCATCAAGACTCGCACAACTTCTCCTCTCCTATCTCTTTCTGTAAATCTCACAGCAAGGACAGTAAGTGCTTCATTCTTTCTCATTGCAAATGGAAATGCTCTTGGCATGCTGGCTTCAATGGCAAGTATTGCATTATTTTAAAAACTTTGAGAGAAAAACAATAAGAATGATTGAACAGCTCACCATGGGCAAGCAAAATCTATTAAAAGCATTTTCCTCTTCTTATTCTTTATTTCTAAAATAGTTTGTCATAAACATCCTTCCTTAATTCCTCTTTCCGTCTTAATGAGGAAGCTTTTATCATGGGATCATTTAAAAAATTTTATTGTGGATAAAGTGAAAAAGATAGTACCACCCTCCACAAACTCATCCACCCAGATTCAACAATTATTGACACAGGTCTAATCCTCAGTGACTAACTTCCCCCTGTAGCATTATTTTCAAGTATATATCACACATATTATTTCTTTTATAAATGTTCTAGTATGTATTCTAAAACATAATAGAATATTATTCATTATTATACATAGATTAATATATATTTATATATACTGTTATTGTATATTAATATATAATATCAATTAATATATAATATATATTATTATATATAAATCATATATCATTCATTATATAGAATGAACATAACTATAATATTATTACTATACCTCAAATTAACATTTCTTAATATAGAATATCCAGTAAGTGTTCAAATTCTAAATGTCCTATAAATTATTAACTTTTCATAATTTGTTTGAATCAATTTCAAAGTAAGGTTCACAAACTGTGCCTCATTGATATGTATTTTAAGACATTTTAATCTACACGTTTCTTCTCCAACTCTCTTTTCTGTTGCAATTCATTTTTGATGAAGCCAGATCGTTTGTCCCATAGAATTTCCTTCTTCTGGATTTTACTGATTGCACCTCTGTGCATTTTAGTGAGTTTTTTTTGGTCCTCTGTATATCGGTATTTGAGCTTAGAGGCTTGTCAGATAGGTTCAGTTTTTTAAGCAAGATTACTTTATAGGTAGTGATGTGTTCATCTATCAAGAGGTATCAAGAGTCTGATGATTCTTCCTCTGTCCTGTTAGCAGCTGTTGATGCTCAATGCTAAACAATTCATTCACTCGTTGTGGCTTGGAAGGTAATGACAGTAATGATATTCTAATTCAATAATTTCTTATTTACTTAATAACTGGACTATTTCTATAGAAAAATATTTATATTTGGTTACCCAGTGACAGAGTTTGTGTAGGAAAGACAGGTTGAGTTACTAATTTTTACCTTTTATTTGCTAGTTATCAAAATAATGAGGTGGTTCCCTAAAACTCTCCAAAAGTGACTAATTTATTTTGTTTCTAATCATGTGTCTTTAAATGACCTTTAAGGTCAGTCTTGGAGTAGTTGGGTTTTGACACAATTCACAGGTTTCTACCAATTAATTATAAATTTGCTTTTCCATTATTCTTTTTCTATTTTTTTCCCTTTTTTACAGTGATACGTATTTTCAACCTTTCATTTGGACAGATAGGTCTCTTTTTCCCTTCAGTGTGAAGTTACCTGTTCCTTCTCCCAAAGCGTTGAATATTTATTTCTATTTTCTCTCTCTCTCTCACCCAGTCTCAAACATAAACCTACTCATTCATGCATTCATTCATTTATTTGTTCATCCATTAAACAATGCCTATTGAGTGCTAACTCTGTGCCAGGCATTGTCCTAAAACAGACAAAAATTCCTTTATTCTTAAAATTATATTGCAATGGGGAGGACAGGAAAACATACACAAGATAAAAAAGACCTCCTACTCCTGTTTTTAATGCCATCCTCCCGTTTTTGTTCCCCTTTCTTCCCAACAGTGTTGTCTTCAGTTTTAAAGTCTTCTGAATTATAATAAGGAATGAAGCTATTTTTTTTTTGTTTGGAAGTTGGCAAGAAGTTGAGATGCAGGGGAACTGGAAGGAAGAGGTGTTTTTTTGTTTTGTTTTGTTTTTTTTTTTCCTGCAGTTGTGAATGTATATGTGTTTCTGTATGTCAGTATGTTTATATCTAGTTGTGCCTATGTAATAACTTGGCCAGTGGCTAATTGGGGAGTTTGGGGGTCAGAAGTCAGGTCCCTGAAAATGGTATTGCAGAACAGAAAGAGACCAGTGATCACTGGTGTGCTAAATACTCTGGGGACTGGGATACAATTTTTTTGGTATTGTTAATACTTTGTTTCTCTGCCTACACTGGCATTTCTTACAATGATGCATGTTTGAATTTCCAGGAAAGCATATAAGAACTACTAATGCCCAGGACATAGATGAATATGTCAGAATTTCTGGGGGATGAGAATGGAGACTATTCTAAAAGGTCTCCAGGTGATTCTAATGTGCAACCAGGAACGAGAATGTGACGTTAAACTGTTTGCTAAGTAATGACCAAAAAAAAGCAAGTTCTTCAATACTATCATTAGAGGGCAGCACTGCCCCAAAAATTCAAAAATTTGGCCTGTCCTCGATGTCTTATTGCACTAGTTTGATAGACTTTTTTCTGCATTTTAAATGAAATATCCTACTTTCATAAAACTGCACTTGGGTTCCAGAATTATCTAAGCTTTAACTGTATTTTATAATTCTGTAAGTTTTAAACTAATAAAAAATGTAAACTTTTAAAGTAGATTCTGATTATAACAGCAATTTCAACAAATCGAGGTCATTTCAACCTACATTAAAATTTATTTCAGTATTTGTTTATTTTAATTGATACATATTTTTGCACAGTATGATGTTTTGATACATGTATATATTATGTAATGGTCAAATCAGGGTTTTCAGTATACTCATATATTTATCATTTTTGTGTGGTTAGAATATTTGAATTCATCTCTTACAGCTATTTTGAAATACAAAATATTTAACTACATTATTTTAAGCCAATATTATTTGAACCTACGGATGAGCAACTCAAAAAAAGTTACCATAAAAAATAACATTTCATTTTTGATGAAAATTGGGAGAAATATTTCAAGATTTGGCAAATTGTATTAATTTTTAAAAAAAATAACATGAATTGTCAGCATGATTGATTTCCAATCCTAGAGGCTCCAAGTGTACAAAGTTGGACAAGATCAGGAAATAATAGAAAGGAATGTATTTCATAAACTTGTGTCAGTGTCCGCGAACAATTTGAAAATGCTTGCTGTACTGATTCGATTCGGCAGATGGGAGAATTCTTGAGTCAATAACCCAGGCTGATTTTATACAAACTTTCTCACTTCCTGAAAACTATAATGAAAGGACATTATATATTTTTAAAGGCTTTACCTCCAGTGTGCATTATATATGAGTGGGGTCCCATTATAAGATGGCAGAGAATGTAGTTGATCTAATAAAGATTAGGTTGAAAAAATGATTATTCCCTGAATCTTTTCGGGGTGGAGGGAGTATGGGTGTCAACTTGGTGGAGTGCTGTTTGAAAAGTAGCATTAGGTTTACTTAAACATGGATTTTATGGCACTATACGGATCAGATCTTTCTTCCCTCTACTTTCACTTGTTGTCAGTACATACGTTTAAAAAGTAAGATCTCGTCTAAGAACTGAAAAGTCCCACAACAGAAGTCTGTTTATCAAGGGCCTCATTTTACAATGAAACTTATCTGTCTCATTGTTCTGAGTACTGTATAAATCTAGTTATTTAAAGAATTAATGCAGCAAACCCAGAAATACTAACACTTTTTAATATTCATATATGTATAGTCATTTGGATGTAGAAACCAATTTTATACACACACTTAAGCATACACACATACCCTCACCCACGGACTCTGGGCTTTAATAACATTATGTTTCTATTAAAATTTAAGTTCCATCCACACACTATGCCAAAAAGTCTCATTAATGCACAAATCATCATTCAACAACATAGCCTCAAAATTCACAAACATTGCAGCTTTTTACTCCAGAGGTCCTTATATACATGGGCAAGACTTCTCTTCATTGCAGATATTCCACTGCATCCTTGTAAGACTTGAACTAGACAGTTATAAGATTATAAACTAGTTATACCCACATTTATGTAGAAGAAATTTGTTTAAAGCACAGTGAGAAAGGCAGTAAAGATCAAAGACACCTCCCCTCTTATAAATCATATTTCTCTTCTTAGGTAAAATAGATTTGTACCCGATCTTTCTAGCGAAAATGCTTTTCATCTCTGAAGATGCCAAACTGCCTCTCTGTGTTGTGCTCATTCCTCAGCTTGTATGAATGAAAACAAGATAAAACATGGTGTTAACAGACAGCAAAGAGCCTTGCACGTAATGGTGCAAGGACAATGAACATTCCTAATCCTATGCTTGGAACACTCTGCTGCCCCCACATCTGCTGGTCTCCTTTCCTATAGTCATGGGAGCTATTTGGCCATTTTGCTTGAGCGCACAGAAGTCAACTGATTCCCCAGTCCCTTTGCCACAGGCCTGCAAGCGTAGGATGGAAAACAATTTCAACATTCGCTGCTTGGACTGCTGCCCTTAGAAGCACATTTGTTGTTCATACATGGTCTTTTGGCTGCCTTCTTTCCCAGCCATCTGTTAAAGGAGACATTGTGCCTGCTCCGATGGGATGGTGCCACTATTTCTAAAAGAGTCACAAAGTGTATGTGTCTTAACTACCTAGGCTTCACAAATTTCAAAGCACATTTACTGATTGGCATTGAATTGTAAAAGCAATGCATAATGTTTATTAGTTTAAAAAATCATTATTTAAGACTATTTCTTAAAGCAGTTTTAGGTTTGCAGTAAATTGTGAGGATGGTTCCTAGATATGCCAAAT
Source organism: Rhinopithecus roxellana (assembly GCF_007565055.1). Lineage (NCBI taxonomy): Eukaryota > Metazoa > Chordata > Mammalia > Primates > Cercopithecidae > Rhinopithecus > Rhinopithecus roxellana. The sequence goes on from NC_044552.1 coordinate 164,333,555, forward strand.
ATCCTTTCCCCTACAGGTGCATTTTAAAACTCTGTAGAGCTGAGAAATAAGTAAGGGCTACATTCTGTGTCCAGATAACTTGTGAAATTCCCAAAAGAACTATCCGGATCTCCTTTTAGTGGGGGCAGACAATGATATTGAATGCTGCTTTTTCCATGATTGAATGCAGGATATAAATACAGCTGCATGCATCACTGCTTTCTCCTTTCATGTGACCAGCTCTGAGAAAACAGTGACTATACACCTGTTATCCTCTTATCCTCAGGGCTACACATGTCTCATCAATTCACAGAGATCGTTTATACACTCGGAATATTTGATTTGTGTATAATTGATTGTGGTTCAGTCCATGAGAGCCAAATTTTCATTGGCAAGGCCATATTAGCACTGAGGTTTCATGTATGTGGTAATAGAGTTGCTCTATGACATTCCTAAGGACCGGGATTGCCTTTCCAAAGATGGTTGCATTGAGCTTTTTGTAGCTTTCAGCTTGTACATTTTTGAAGTTTGCCATTTCCCTTTTCAAGTTTCCGATGTGCTTTTCCCCAGATTCCTAAGCATTCCCGGGCAGAGTCTGAGCCTGTCTGTCCCCAGGTCTCTGTCAGGTTTCATCTTTCCACTGGATAGGTCATCATGTTTTGCAGCCAGCTTGTGTATCCTTCTGCACTTGGCTGATGACCAGTTCACATATTGACATCTGGATCGGAAAGCAAAGCTAATTTGGGAAGCAAGACTAACAAAGCCAGCCAGATACCACCTGAATGAACTCTAGCACTGACTCAAACAATAAAAATCGTTATTGTGTGTGATTACCACCAAATTTTATCATTTCTAAGTCTTGCTCCTCCAACATTCCAGTTAAAGTAATGATTTCTTAAGTGAGACTGACACATTAAGAGAATAATCTAAAACCATGTATTTTTTGTAAAGGATCACCAAATTTATAGTATTGTGTTCATGCTCAGGACTAGATGATTATTATTTATCTTACATAGAAAGTAGAATTTATCTTCTTTTTGACAAAGAGATGTGGTAAGTGATGAAGATACACTAGCTCGCTTCATTCAGGGGGGTTTTGTTCAGGTGATGGGTAGCTGTAAGTGAAGTGGTTGCGAATTGTGTGAAGAGCACTCCTCATGCAGCGTGCCAGGCTAGGCAGGGAAGATCTAGAAGAGGAGTAATTGGGTGGAAAGGGCAAACAGCAGAGGGAAGTTCTCATGAGCTGAACAGGGTAATGGGATAGCAAGCAGTGAAATGAGCTCACTGACCAGTTCAGGAGAGTGTTATAGGTGCCTTGTAACTGAGGATGAGGAATCTGATCTCAGAGCCCCGTGCAACAGGAAGCTATCACTGGTTCTGCATACTGGGCTAGGGTGTGGTAATCCAGACTGTTATGATCTGTTTGTGTTCCCCCAAAACTAGTATGTTAAAGCCCAATCCCCAATGTAATGGTATTAAGAAGCGAGGCCTAATCAGGTAATTAGGTCACAAAGAGACAGCCCTCATGAATGAAATTAATTCCCACATAAAAGAGCCCCCAGAGAGGTCACTGTAACTTTTCACCATAACTTCACATGACCCTTCTGCCACATGAAGTTACAGTGAAAAGACTGCCATTTATGAATCAGGAAATGGGTCCTCACCAGACACCGAATCTGCCGGTGCCTTTATCTTGGACTTACCAGTATCCAGAACTGTGAGGAGTAAGTGATTGTTGTTTCTAAGCCACCCAGTTTACAGCATTTTGTTATAGCAGTTTGAATGGATTAAGACACGAATTAAGGCTTAGACTGAATGTGGCCTAAAAAATTAACATCATAGTGGGACAGAGCCTAGGGAGACTTATGACTGATTGCAAACCTGAGATGTTCTAGCCTACAAATGGGTAGTTAACTGCCTTTGACAGTGAGCTCTGAGAGAGAAGCACCATGCATATCTTTCTTGTACATCATTACATTTCCAGGGTTGAGCACAGAACCTAGTACAGTCATGCACTGCATAGTGACATTTTGGTGAACTATGGACCACATAAACAAAGGACTATGGACCATACAACATTATAATAAAGCTGAAAACTTGCTACTGCTTAGTGATGTTGTAGCCATTGTAATATCATAGTACAATGCATCACTCACACGTTTATGGTGATGCTGGTGTAAATAAACTTCCTGTGCTGACTTTTTAATAGTTATTTTACAGTGTACCCCTATTTTTTAAAAAATAGTTAACTGTAAAGCAGCCTCAGGCAGGTCCTTCAGGAGGTATTCCAGAAGGCATCGTTGTCTTAAGAGATGACAGTTCTAGGCATGTTATTGTCCTTGAAGATCTTCCAGAGGGACAGGATGTAGAGGTGGAAGACAATGATATTGATTATCCTGACCCTGTGTAGGCCTAGGCTAATGTATGTGTATGTGTCTTAGTTTTAACAAAAAAAGTTTAAAAAGCTAAAAATTAATAAAAACCTTATAGAATAAAGTTATAAAGAAAGGAAATCTCTTGTGCAGCTGTACAATGTGTGTTTTAAGCTAAATGTTATTACAAAAAAGTCAAAAAGGTAAATTGAACAGTTTATTTAAAGTAAAAGTCACAGTAAGCTAAGGTATATTTATTACTATTTTTTAAATCTAGTGTAGCCTACGAATACAATATTAATGAAGTCTACAATGGTGTACAATAATGTCTTCCACATTCACTCACCTCTCCCTCACTGACTCATTCAAAACAACTTCCAGTCCTGCGAGCTTCATTCATGGTAAGTGGCCTATACAGGTGTTCCTTTTTTGTTTTTTAAGGTAAGATAATCTTACCACACCTTTTCTATGTTTAGTTACATTTAGGTACATAAATATTTCCCATTGTGTTACAATTGTGTACAGTATTTAGTATGGTAACAGGCTGTACAGATTTGTAGCCTAGGAGCAACATGCTATATAGCCTAGGTGTGTAGTAGGCTATAGTATCTAGGTTTGCATTAGTACATTCTATGATGTTTGCAAAATGATGAAATTGCCTAATGATGCATTTCTCAGGACATACCCCCATTGCCAATCAGCTCGTGACTGTATATAGTAGGTGCTCCATCAATATGGTTGAACACGTGAGGGAGTAAGAGAAAAGAGTTTTGTGTGATGGTTTGAAGAAAAGAACACTAAGAATTGCAATGGAATGGCTTTTTTGTGTGAATGGCAGTTATTATTCCGAAATCCTTGGGTTAGGACCATAGGTAAATTTGCCACAGCTTCAAAAACTTAAACTTCAGGGACCCTTACTTGTCACTGAAGTCACTCTTCAGGATCGTGGTAGTGACTTACTAATGAGCTCATGTGTCTTCTGTTCTTGTAAAATTAATACAAAAGAAAGACATTTTAACAACAATGGATAAGACTACTGTCTTTTTCTACTCTTAATTTGTCTGGCTCATGCTTACCTTCATTTTGTAGTATTGAAGTAGCTGGGATTCTATTTGGAATCTGGCTATAAGGAAGTTACATTGAGGCTATATTTAGTTTTGGTTTAGCGATTTTCAGTAATTTTTAAAGTGTAGCTAAGTTACAGGGATACTCATGCCCACAGTGACAATTCACCTAGTGTGGTGACACAAAAGGCCAGGAGCACAGGAACTCTCAGACAAAACCACCTACTTCCAGAGACAATGTTAAGTGTCTTACTGTGCTAGTACCCAAAGAATGTGTGGTAGAGGTGAAACAAGTTTTGAATTGTTTAGAGCTAAAAGCTAGTTCCATGATTTTTTTTTTCTCTTATATCATGTGTAGATTTAGAAGCCTGGTTTCCAATTCTCACTAACACCTAATCAAAGTGAATTTATTCCCCTGGAGAATGTGCTCAGTAATACAGTATAGAACATTGCAAATTCCAATTGACTACATTTTTTTTTTTTCTTTAAGAGACAAGAACTGGGCAGAGTGGCCGATGTCTTAATCCCAGCACTTTGGGAGACTGAGACAGGAAGATCGCTTGAGGCCAGGGGTTCGAGACCACCCTAGGTAACACAGGGAGACCCTGTCTCTAAACAAAGAGAGAGACAGGGTCTTGCTTTGTTGCCCAGGCTGGTGTGTAGTAATGTGATCATGGCTCACTCCATCCTCAGTCTCCAAAATCATGCAATTCTCCTCGCTCAGCCTCCTGAATAGCTGAGAATACAGTGAGTCCCACCATGCCCAACGAATTTTTAAAAATTTCTGTAGAGACCAGGAGTTTGAGACTAGCCTATGCTGCCTAGACTGGTCTTGAACTCCCGGTCTCAAGCAATCCGCCTACCTCAGCCTTCCAAAGTGCCAGGATTACAGGCATGAGCCACCACAGCCAACCCATACTTTTTTCCTTTTTGACAAAAGTTTTATAAAATATAATTTATCAGGACCATCCTGGCTAACATGGTGAAACCCCGTCTCTACTAAAAAATACAAAAAACTAGCCGGGCGAGGTGGCGGGCGCCTGTAGTCCCAGCTACTCGGGAGGCTGAGGCAGGAGAATGGTGTGAACCCGGGAGGCGGAGCTTGCAGTGAGCTGAGATCCGGCCACTGCACTCCAGCCTGGGAGACAAAGCGAGACTCCATCTCAAAAAAAAAAAAAAAAAAAAAAAAAAAAAAAAAAAATTTATCAGAATTTTTATATCACTAGGTCATAACCTTTTGCCAAGTTACAAATAGGAATATGACTGTGCATTAAGTCACATATTTTATGCATCCCAACTATTGATATTAAAAAACAGATTTCTATAATTCATGGTAGAAGAGAGAATCAATTAGCTTTCTATTCTGTCTATAAAATATTTTTGGAATTACTGTAATAATTAGGTGATAAAAAGATGCAGACAAAAAAGTAGGAAAGAAGGTATATTAGAGTTACATCAGGCAACATACTAAAAATTGTATGTTGTTTTTCTTGGCTTTTATAGCATTTGTGATATTTGTCAGCTTTTAGAATTTGTAATGGTCAGAATTGCTTTTTTCATGTTGAATATTTGTTTAATTTTATATTAATAATTTTACATTCTTTCTCTCTTAAGAGTCCCTCTCCCTAAATTATACAAACTTTGGGATCCACAAAATCTAATTAAAACAGAGGTGGTGAAACTGACAGGGAGAGTTTCAAAGAAAGATAAAGAGATGGGGCTAGAAATAGTCGGTTCAAGATATCGGATTAGCATATTTAGGAGTAGAATGTAGCAGAGAGATAGACAGACCGTGTAAAATTGTATCTCTCATTTGCATGCAGGGGAGCCATGACATTGAGGGATTTAAAAAGATTGAATTGAATAGATTATAGTGACATTAGTAGAAAGAAATACTGATATATACAGACACAAGTCCGAACCCGAAAGACTTCCATTTCCAGTGGACATTAGCGAGATATAATCCTAAAGGTGAGATTATCAGTGTAGAATGTACAAGTAAATTCCTGGAAGCTTGGATAGGAAAAAATAATACTGAAAAGAGCTACAGAATATATAAATGAGTTACACATATATTATCTGCTGATAAGCCACTTTAAAGTGAAAGTAATTTTTTTCTTTAACATTTGTTAATATCAGTACTGTTAATCTCTATAATATAATAATAATAAAAATAATATCTATTCAGAGGATTTTTTAGGACTCAGATATACATTAAAAATGCTTAGCAAAGTATCTGGCCTAGAGTAAATGCAAACATTATACATTTGAACTATGTATTATTAAAGTAAAAATGAAACCAGTTGAAGTCTGCAAAACATAAAGAAAAAAACTTCATGATAGAGCAGGCTTAGTGGATGTTTACAATCTCATTGGTTATAAATCACCATGCAAAGTAAATATGTGAACATGTATTTAATATTTTATCACTCTATGAAAAAGTTAATCCTCAAGGAAAGTTTTAAGATACTGGAAGGAATACTAATTTAATAAAAGAATTGGCTTAATAGTATTACCTGTTTGCATTTCCACTTAGTGGAAGGCTTCATTTCCACTAATAAAATGCCACTTAGTGGCATATGATAAAGCTCAAGGAAATTTCACAAAGCCTAAACTGATATTCCTGATCTTTTTCACTCCTAGACAGTGTCTTAAATATATCAAGGACAAACCTTGATACACAGAGTATAGAATGGCTATAGAAAACCTCATATACACAGACAGCTTTCAAAAGTTTCCCAACATATGTCTTTTCAATATGCTAAAGTTGTAGTTAACAGAGTCTGCAGAGAGGCAGTTTCCAGTCTTTCTTCATCCTGATTTTTCATATCAGAAAATCTGAAATGTAAGAGAGCTCTAAGACAATCTCTAATACCTTAAGAACTAGATAACCAGGCAGCATTACCAAGTTTTTATGGCTTCATTATAACTATTTCTCATAAACTTTATTTCCAGCCCCTAATTCAACTGAAGGAATCTCCACATTTATGTTTTATCATGTAGCTTTAAATTTCCTCCTGAAATAATATTTTATTTACAGTTGCAATACATCAAGAGACACCTACAGATTTAAAGAAAATGCAAATTGAAATAACAATGAGATGCCCCTGCACACCTATTAAAATGGCTAATACTAAAAAGAATGACCTAGGAAGTACTGGAGAGAATGTGAAACAATTGGAAATCCCATACATTGCTGGTGGGAATACAAAACGATATAATCAGTTTGGAAAAGATTTTCAATTTTTTAAAAAGTTTGAACAATCACCTACTATATGCCCCAGCCTATCCACTTCTAAGTATTCATCCAAGAGAAATGAAAACTTATGACCATATAAAGGCTTGTATGACACAAATATCTATGGCAGTTTTATTTGTTAAAAATTGCTAATTTATTTGCCAAACATTAGAAACTACCCAAATGTTTTTGTATTTTTAGTAGAGACAGGGTTTCACCGTATTAGCCAAGCTGGTCTTGAACTCCTGACCTCGTGATCTGCCTATGTATGGTGGCATGCACCTGTAGTCCCAGCTACTCAGGAGGCTGAGGCAGGAGAATCACTTGAACCCAGGAGGCAGAGGTTGCAGTGAGCCGAGATCCCACCACTGCACTCCAGCCTGGGCAACAAAGTGAGACTCTGTCTCAAAACAAACAAACAAACAAACAAACAACCCCCCCGGCAAAAAAAATACCCAAATGTCCATCAACAGGTGAATGGATACTTCGCCAAACAAAAAGTGAACTCTTCATACACACAACAATATGAATAAATCTTGAAATAATTATACTGAGTGAAAGAAGTCATATGATAAAGAATACTTATCATAATTATTTTATATAAAATTTTTTAAAATATGGACTAATCTACTGTAATAGAAACCAAATCAATTGTTGCACAGGGATGAGGGAATAGGGAGGAGCAGGAGAAGGAAATGACAAAGGTATGAAGAACATGTTGGGGACGATAAACATGTTCATTATCTTGATTTTGATGGTAGCTTCATGAGTATATACATATCTCGAAGCCTATCAAATTGTATACTTTAAATATATGCAACTTATTGAGTGTCAATTATAATTCACCAAAGCCGTTAAAATAATTAAATTAAATTAAATATTCATTATTAAATATCAACTAGAAATGAATGAGACTTTCTATTTAAAATCACTCCAGAAAATTACCGGCTGAAAGAGACATTCCTAAATAACATTTCTAAATTACAAAATGGAGCTGAAAAGCCTTATTAAAATGTTTTATGTTTTAAACAGTAACTGAAAATCGTGAGACAAGTAACATTATACAGCAAAATTATAACATAGCCTTTGAAAACAGAAATAATAGAAAGAAAAACAATGTAACGATGTGTCGTGTTTTTGAGTACGGAAATTAAAATGTTTTGGACTTTCAAAGAAAGAAAGGACAGATTTTCCAAACTTGTGTAAAATTAACTTGGTAATGATAATGTGATAGCAAAGCATTTTATAAGAATGAAAGGGAGTGAAATATAATTTTCTTAGGGCTTCATTTGCTTGACTTTGCCTTGTTTCTTAAAATAGAAGCTGAGGTCATTTACGTAAAACCTTTCTTTTTTACTAATACAGGTTTTTAGTACTTTATAATTTCTTCTAAATACTATCTTAAATGTATCCCACAAATTTTGATGTGCTGTGTTTTTATTTTCATTAAATTGAAAATACTTTTTAATTTCTCTCATTGTTTCTTTTTTGAAAAACTTCTGGGTGTGTCTAGAAGCATGTTATTTAGTCTCCAAATATTTGAAGATTTTTCCAGATATAATTGATATAATTTTATTGTTGATTTTTAAAATTTATTTCCACTGTAATTAGGAAACATTATTTGTGTGACTTGACTCCTTTTAAATTTCGTATGACTGGTTTTATGGCCCAATAAAATACAATCTCTCCTGATAAATTTCATGTATACATTTTTAAAAGCTATGTGCCCGCTATTTTTGTGTGGATTATTCTATAAATGTTCATTAGGTCAAGTAGATTGAAAGTGTTGTAGAGGTTTTATATTCTTTACAGTGATATCAATTATATTAATTATTGAGAGATAATTGCTTAAATCTTCAACAATTGTGGGTTTATCTGTCTCTCCTTGCAGTTATGTCAGTATTTGCTTTATGTGTTTTAAATCTCTCTTCAAAGGTATGTCAGCAATTAGATTTGTTATGTTCTCTTATTGAATCTTTATGAAATGACTTCCCTTATCTCTGGTAGCATTCTTTTGCTCAGAAATCAACTTCATCTCATATTAATGTAGCCATTCTCACATTTGTTTGTTTGTTTGTTTGTTTTTTAGAATGGTATATCTTCTTCTATCCTTTTACTTTCACATATTTGTATCTTAATTTTTAAAGTATATTTCTTATAAATGTATATAGTTGAACTTGCTTTTTAATCCAATATTCACAAAAGCAAAGCATGGAATCAACATAAGTGCCCATCAGTGGTAGACTGGATAAAGAAAATGTGGTACATATTCATGATAGAATACTACTCAGCCATAAAAAAGAATGATATCATATTCTTTGCAGCAGCATAGATGGAACTGGAGGCCATTATCCTAAGCTTACTAACACAGGAGCAGAAAACTAAATCTGCATGTTCTCACTATAGGTGAGAGCTTAACATTGTACACATGGACACAAAGAAGAGAACCACAGATACTAGGGTCTATTTGAGGGTGGAGAATGGGAGAAGGGGGAAGATAAAAAAACTACCTTTCACATACTATGCTTGCTTATTCACCAAAACTCACAACACACAATTTACCTATGCAACAAACCTTGCACATATACCCCTAAAACTGAAAGTTATTAAAAAAATACATGTCAATCACATCTAAAAAATGAAAAATAAATAAATAAAATTGCCAGCACATAAAAAAATCTTTGCCATTTAACTGGAGTGTTTGGATCATTTACATTTAATGCAATTATTGTTATAGTAGGGTTTACTCTACAATCTTGCTAGCTGTTTTCTGTTTATGCCATTTTTGTTTTTCCTTCCTTTTATGCCTCTTTTGTATAAATTCGTCATTTTTGTGATTCCATTTTATCTCCCCTTTTTATATTATTAGTTATGAGTCTTTGTTATGCCATTTTAGTAGTAATTTTGGGGGTGTATAGTATACATATTTAACTTATCACAGTCTTTCTTCAATATTGTACCTGTTCACATATGGCATAAGAATCTTACAACAGTATACTATTGTTTCTTTCCACTCAACCTTTGTGGTACTTTTGTCACACATTTTATTTCTTTGTATATACTAAACTCCATATATAGTTATTTATTTTTTATTGTAAACATTCATCACTTTTTAAAGAAAATTAAGAAAAAAGTCTCTATTTTTACCCATGTAGTTACCTTTTTCTTGTGCTCTTCATTCATTTACGTAGATGTAAGAGTCCCTTTATTATGAATTTTCTTCCTCTTGAAATATTTTAATATTTTTTGTAAAGCATATCTGCTGATCTCTCTCAGCTTTTGTAGGTTGATATGGTTTGGCTGTGTCCCCACCCAAATCTCATCTTGAATTCCCACATGTTGTGGGAGAGATCCCATGGGATTTAAATGAATCATGGGGGCAGGTCTTTCCCATGCTGTTCTGGTGATAGTGAATAAATCTCATAAGATCTGATGGTTTTAGAAAAGGGATTTCCTGCACAAACTCTCTTCTCTTGTGTACCATCATGTGAGATGTGCCTTTCACCTCCTGCCATGATCATGAGGCCTCCCAAGTCACGTGGAACTGTGAGTCCATTAAACCTCTTTCTTTTGTAAATTGCCCAGTCTTGGGTATGTCTTTATCAGCAGCATGAAAACAGACTAATACATAGGTCATATAGTCTTATTTTACCTTCAATTCTGAAAAATATTTTCACTGGGTAAGGAACGCTAGGCTGACAATTTTTTGTTTGTTTGTTTGTTTCAATTCTGTGGAAAACTGCTCCAGAAGAGTACTTCTAGAATGGGATAGTAAAGACCCCTGAAACCAATTCCTTCATAAAATCAATGATATCACTAGCATTAAAAATATCAGAATAAGAATTTCAGAACACTGGAAATTAACCAAAAACTTGCATTAATCTGATGAGTGCTTATTCAAGGAATAAGACTGAATATCTGTGAAAACCACAAGCTTTGTGGCAATTTAATTTGCCACATCCTCATCCTCCTCTAATAAGTTCTGTGGAAGCCTTGAAAATCACCAGCAATGTAATCATGGTAACCATGATAACCAGTAATTTATTAGCCGCTGTAGGGGATGGAATGAGTTTGGAGTTCCAAAAAGCTGCCCTATCGCCACAGGATTGTCATTATCTGATAGTTCCCTGAATACTTCCACTCACAGAACATGTTTTTATTTTATCTTACTTTAAGATCCTTCAGTGTGAACATATTTTTCCATGGGCTATTTGTCAAAAGCAACTAGCAGCAACTGTTGAATATTGTGGCTATCTCAAGCGGTGATAATAGGGCAAACAATTTAGCCAAAGAACTGTAGCAGCTATACTAATACCAGACAAAATTGACTTTAGGAATTGTTACTAAAGAAAAAGAAAGACATTTTGTAATGATAAAAGGGTCAATTCATCAAGGAAACATAACAGTTATTAACAAATATGCACCTAACACTAGAGCTTGGAAATACAGGAAGCAAAAAAGCAGCCAGAATTGAACAGACAAACAATTCAATGACAATTGTTAGGTACTTCATTACTCTAGTTTCAGTAATCAATACCACAACTAGACAGAAGATCAACAAAGTATTAAAAGATTTGATTACAAGTATAAACCAACTAGACCTAACATACATCTATATAACACTCCACCCAACAATAGTAGAATATTTATATTTCTCAAGCGTATATGAAATGTTCTCTAAAATAGAACATATGTTAGGCCACAAAATAGCCTCAGTAAATTTAAAAGGACTGAAATCATTCAAAGTATATTCTATGACCACAATGAAACAAAATTAGAAATTTTACTTTAAAACTGGGTCAGACTTAAATGTAATAACTAAAGCTGTTCAAGTCTTAGAGGAAAACATAGTTGTAATAGACCATTGTCATGTATACGGCAATGTTTTCATAGAAATGACTGAAAGCTGTAAGTGACAAAGGAAAAAATACATACATTAAACTTAAAAGTCCATACACAAACTATAAAATGGAAGAAAATGTTTGTAAATAATATATCTGAGAAAGGACTTGTATCCAGAATATACATAGAACTTTCAAAACTCAACAACAGAAAGACAATCCAATGTTAAAATGTGCAAAGTATTTGAATAGACGTGTCTCCAAAGAAGATATACAAGAGGCCAATATGTATAGGAAAAAATGCTGAAAATCATCTGACATTAGGGAAATGCAACTCAAAACCACAACAAAGTATTGTTTTATATACATTAGGATGGCTATAATCAGTAAGACGAACAATAACAAAATTGGTGAGGATGTGGAGAAATTGGAACCCTCATACTTTGCTGGTGGGAATGCAAAATTATGTAGCTTCTGTGAGAAACAGTTTGGAAATTTCTCAAAAGGTTAAACAGAGATACTATGATGGCCAAGAAATTATACTCTTAGTTCTTTACCCAAGAGAAATTAAAATATATACTACACCACACAAAAAGTTGTACACAGATAAAATTATTCATATAAGCCAAAAAGTAGGAAACAAGTCAAATGTCTGTCAACTGATGAATGAATAAACAAAATGTAGTATATCAATATAACGAAATATTATTTAGCCATAAGAAGGAATAAAGTACTAATACAGGCTACAAAATACATGAACCATGGAAACATTATGGCGAGTGAAAGAAATCAGACATAAAAGATAACATATTGCATGATGTCATTCATATGATGTTTTAAAAATAGGCGAATCCATAGAGACAGGAAGATTAGTAGTTGCCAAGGCCAGGGTTGGGAAATGGAGACTGACTGCTAGTAGGAACAGGGCTTCTTTGGGGATAAAGTGTTCTGGAATTATATAGTGGTTATAGTTGCACAGATTGTGAATATACGAAAAAGTATTGAACTGTACAGTTTTAAAAGGTGAATTTTATGGTATATGAATTATATCACAAATTTGAAAAAGATTTTCTAAAAAATGTTGCTACACTTTTTTCTAGTTTGCATTATTTCTGACCAGCAGTCTGCTGTCATCTTATTTTGGTTCTTCCAAGTACAATGTGTCTTTGTGTTCCTCTGGCTGATTTTAAGACTGCCTTCTTTTCACTGCTGTTATGCAAGCTCATTGTGATGTACTTCAGTCTAACTCTTTCAGGTTTCTTGTGCTTACACTTTATTGAGATTCTTGCATCTGTGAGTTTATTGCTTTCATTGTGAACTTTGGAAACTTTCATGTACTATTTGCTCACAACTTTTTTTTTTCTGTGCCCCTCCCCTACATTTTGGGCATTTTGATTACATATGTATATGAGGCTGTTGAACTTTCCCCAAAGCTCACTGAAGCTGTAGGGAATTTTCCCCCCTTTTTTCATTTTTTTTTTCTGTCTTTAAATTTATTAATCTTCTGCTGTGTCTAATCTGCTATTCATTTAATCCAGTGTATTTTTCATCTCAGCTGTTGTAGTTTCCATTTTAGAAGTTCAAATTTGTCTTAAAATTTTTTTTCCTGCTCTCTTTAACATGCTTGTGCTTTCTTTCCTCTTCCTTCCAGAACATCTGAACTATGCTAATGCTAACCATCCTAGTGTCCTTATTTACTAATTCTACCATGTGTGACCTTTCTGGATTTATTTATTGATTGGCTTTTCTCAATTTATGGGTCTTATTTCCTGTTTCTTTGCATGCTGATATTTTATATTGGATACTAGATGTGAATTTCATCTTGTTAAATGTTGGACATTTTTATATTTTGTATTCCTTTACATATAATTCATTCCAATTCTAATATGCAGTTAGGTGACCTGGAAACCATTTGTCCTTTTCAAGCTTTGCTTTTAAGCCTTGTTAAACAGAATTAGAGCAGCCTGTAGACTCAAGCTAATTTTTCCGCATTACTGAGACAATGCCCTTCAGAGTACTCTACCCAATATTACGTACATTACATGGTTTCTGCTCTCTGTCTATTGTAGCATATTCTATTCCCAGTGAGCGCTCTTAGGGTTGTTCTGCCTGCTCCTTTGGGGTTGTTTCTCCCCAAGCTTCAGGTAATTTCCTTTCAAGCATGTGCTAATCAGTACCCAGGAATCAGTAGTGTGGAGAGAAGACACTCTACTCATCTCCTGGGGTCCCCCTCTGGGCAGCTCTCTCCTCTCCAGTATTTTGTCCTGCAAACTCTAACTACCTTGCTATCCTTGAGCTCCCAGCTCTATCTTTTTAACTCTGGAAAACTACCAGAACTTGCCTGGGTTCCTCCACAAGGTGACCTGAAAACTCTCCAGGCATTAATTTGGATTATTGTAGGATATCTAGTTTGTTTCTCATCTCTCAAGAATTGCTGCCCTCTACTTCCTGCTGTCCAGTGTCCCAAAACAATTGTTTTCTGTATTTTATCTGCTTTCTAGTGGCTTAAGGTAGGAAGTTAAGTCCAGTCCCTATTATTCTATCTTGACCCAGAGTGGAGATCAAGTTATGTATTTTTGATATTCCCAAATTTATTTCACTCTGAGTATAGGAAGTTATAACATTAAATTGTCTCCCAACTATTCCTGGGAGTTTCTCAGGTGATTCCTCTCCCATGCTTCAGAACACATTTCTCAAGTTATTCATTCATTTGTTTATTCATATAATAGGTATTTATCGAGTGCTTATAATATCCAGGCACTGTTATAGGTGCTTCGGATACTGTGAAAGACAAGAAAGACAAGGTTTCTGCTTTTGACAGTTTACATTTTGTTGGGACAGCCAAACTGAACAAGCAAATATCAGAAAGCAGCAAATGCCATGTAGAAAACAAGTTAGATGCTGTAATAAAGAGTGAATAGAGGGATGGATGGTAATTAAGCTTAGGAGTTACCGAGAAGGTGACACTTGATCTGAGACCTGAATGTAAGAAAGTATCACCAATAAAAAATTGGGGAAAGAGAATTCCAAGAAGAGGAACTAGCAACCACAAAAGCCTTAAAATGAAAATAAGAGATAGAAAGAACAGTGTGGCCCAAATATAGAGAATGATGATGAAAGTAGGAGAAGATAGAAGAGAAAGGCGTGAACTCGTATTCTCAGTAAAAAGACAATGTGAGTGAGACATGTACCAGCCACTGCTTATTCCTACCAATACTGGTCTCTGTTCTGCCTTGTAGGCCTAGCCAATTCTGTTCTGTATTTAATCCTACCCCCAAACAAATGCTAATTACTCTAAATCAATCATGGTAATCCTATGTATCTGGCTAGTGACTGGTTTTGAAAAAGGTGACAGAGACCTGGAAAATGAGACCTGAGAAGCAGTTTTTTGTTTTGTTTTGTTTTGTTTTGTTTTGTTTTGGGAAAGATTCCCTTATTTATGAAAAGAGACCCACAGAGGGAGGTGGCCTCTTCTCTTTCATTAGACCAATGATTATCAACTGGGGACAAATTTGTACCCCAGGAGACATTTGGCAGTATTTGGAGATGTTTTAGTTTGTCACATCTGGGAATATGTTACTGCTATCTACTAGGTACAGGCTGGGGATACTGCTAACCATTTTACAATGCACAGGACAACCCACATAGCAAAGCAAGGAGTTATCCAGTCCCAAATATCAATATTTCTAAGGTTGAGGAAGCCTACACTAGACACTCTTGGGTCTAAATGTGATGGCTACAACTGTTACGGCTATCTTGCAACCAGGAATATTAGCTGATATGCTAAAGATGAAAACATGAAAAAATAGAAAGACCCTAGGGATGTGATGTCTTTGAGCTGCTAAATAAACCAACTTATAACCATATCAGAACTTCTTGTTGTATGAACTATTACCTATGCTTATTGTTTGGACTATTTTGAGTTAAGGGGTTCCATATGGGAATCTAGAGTCCACAGGAGAGATGACATACTATTTGAGAGTCACCAACAAATAAATGAAACTTGAAGCCATGGGACTGGAAGAGGGCATGGGTCGAGATCCAACATCAGGTAATGCCAGCATTTGTAGACTGGGCTGAGTCAGCACAGAAGACTAAGAGTCAGGAACAGCTAATAATAATATCTAATGCTTTTTATAGTGATTACTCCATGCCAAGCATTTTTCTAAATTCTTTGTAAATGTTAACTCATTTAATCCTTATAATAACTTTATGAGGTACGGTTACTATTATCATCCCATTTTACATACAAGGAAAGTGAGTCATAGATCAATTAAAACCAATTTTTCCAAGGTTACAAAATTAGTAAATGTGTAAGTTGGGATTCAAATCCAGGCAGTCTGGGACTATTGCTTCAATGTGTCCCCTCCTAAATTCAGATGTTGCCAATGCGATAGCATTAGGAGGCAGGGACTTTAAGTGGTGATTAGACTATGAGTGCTCCTCCCTGGTGCATGGGATTAGGTACCCTTATAAAAGGACTTGATGGAAGGCTTTTGTCCCTTCTTGTCCTTTTGCCTTCTGCCATGGGAGGATATAGTCTTCTTCCCCTCCAGAGGACTCTGCATTCAGGAACCACCTTGGAAGCAGACAGAAAGGATGCTAATTCAGGTCAGGAGTCACTGAGGAGGTGACACTTGATCTGAGGCCTGAATGATAAGAAAGTATCACCAATAAAAATGGAGGAAAGAGAATTCTAAGAAGAGGAATTAGCAAACACAAAAGTATTAAAATGGAAATGGAAAATGTGTATTTGAGGGATAAAAATGACACTGTAGCCAGAATATAGAGAATAATGATGAAACTAGGAAGAGATAGAAAGTGGTAGGAGGTGAGGGAACCTCACTCAAGGGAACTCTCACTCGATAATGAACCTGCCAATCTTAATCTCAAACTTCTCAGCCTCCAGAACTGTGAAAATTAAATTTTTGTTTTTTTAAAGTAAACTAAACAGTCTCAAGTATTTTCTTATAGCAGCACACACAGACTCTGAAACGCACCAAAGTCTAAATTATCTTGTTATACAACATTTCTAGCATCAGAAACATGTGGTTTCATAGATGGTAAGAAAGGTAAGTGCTTAAGAAAAGAGGAAATAGTTAGCTGTGTTGAATGCTATTAATAAATCAACTAAGAGGAGGGCAGAGAGGTGTCAGTTAGATTTGGCAACATGAAGAACATTGATGACCTTGACATGAGCAGTTTTCAGTTCCTTAGATAAAAAATAAGCTTATACATGTGCATTCAGAAGTGAATAGGGGGTGAGAATTCTAGATTTAAAATTTAGAATTTTATTTAATTGGTATCTGTTTAATTGTTGTGTGAAAATATAGGAATGAAATAATATTGTAGACTTTAAGTAACTAAGACCTAAAATACATAATATAGACAAGACAATTATGGTAAAATTAGCCAGATATGAATTAGAATACCTCAATTGTAACTTGAAATAATTATAAACTAGGTAAGTGATTGATTTTGCCACCTGCCAAACATTATCAATGAATTTTTCATTTCATTTATTCTCTAAATATTCTTTTCTCTTATTTTTACCCTCTCATTTTGCACGCTTTGAAGTAGAAACCTGTGCCTCCAGAAGGAACACAATCATGTCTATCAAATTATGGCCTAGACTATCACTGAGGCATTGAACTCCACAAGTCCATGCCTCTTAACCTTTAATGAGCAGCAGGTTACTGGAATTCTGTGTGTGAATTTCTGGGACAGGCATTACAGGCGTTTCTCTCATTGTGATAAATGTCTAGGGAATCTCGCTGCAATGTTGGCATAGTAAATCTTAAATTTGAGTATATCCTAGAGTCAAATTATGGTGTGCTACCCAGGTGCTACAAAACAAATTAGATAAACATTTCTGTTTGCCTCTACTGGCTTTAAGAGGCTATCTTATGGTACCAGTGTGTTCTTTAGAGAATTGGCTGGTCATGTAATACTCTTCTATACCTCTATAATTAAAGTGGTTTGCGGCTCAAACTCTTAAACTGAACTTTAAGCAAAATGGCCATGAAACTCCACTCAGTAATAATAAAATTATTTTTAGGGATTAAAAAGAATGATCCAAATTGGGATACATAAATAAATTAAGTATATTATCTTGATTATTATTTAATCTGAATAATATTTTCTCTAGGGATACAGTCATGGCCGTAATTCCACAGAAGTGGCATTGTGATATGGTGTCAACTGTGTATTAAGACCTGTGTTCACAGAGGTGAAATTATTACATTTCTATATTTTAAAAAGTTATTATCAAACATCAAGCTGTTGACTTTTCCTGTGCTAGGTTTCATTTTAATAATCACAGAGAAAGAAAACACTAGGTTGCTAATATAGAGCCCAGAAGAAATGTTTGTAACTAACTAGTGGCACAATTTTAGCTGGTCATTTAACCCATATGAGTCTCAATTTTCTTATGTGTAAACTGGGAACAATAATATCTATTTGGCATGTAATAAGTTATCAGCAAATGTTATCTAATTCCAACTCTAGTGGGCTGGTAGCATCATATTTATGTACAAAAGTCAGCACATGATCAATGTGATGATTCCCATGATTCAAATGGAATATGACAATTAGGGTAATTGTGGCCTAGGAAACCATTAAGCACACAGAAGATATTCATCTATTCAGACATAAATGCAAATGTAGGCCTAAATTAAAGAGGACGTATTAGATAAGTTATCAGAGTCATTCCTCCTCCAAACTGAAATAAAAAATAAACATCTACGTTTTGCCTAAACAAATATAAAGAATCTAGGTGCGATGCAAATTGGGATAAAACTGTAGAACTTGCCTGATCATTTAGTTCTGGAGTGTCCCTCACATCAGTCAACATGGCATGACTCCTTGGCTTTGATTTTTGGCACTAATTGTGATCTTTAAAAAAAAACCTCATAAATTCATTTGATTGAGTATCTGTGGCACAGATCAAGTTTTTACTGGTAGAGCCAAGTCATGAACTTTCCCTCTGCTTTTCCTTGGCTCACTCTCCAAAGTTTTCACTGCTCTTCCTGCAAAGGACAGTGACTTGCTTGGCTGCCAGCTGCCATGGCGCAAGAGTCTGGACTCAGATTTTTGTCTCTAACAAAACCAATGAATGTCTGCATTCAGGCTTTGTCTGTAACAAAACCAGTGTTTGGAAATGAAGACATTCAGTTTATCAGTCTCTTTGGTGACAGAAAACAACTGGTTTGACTAAAGTTTTCACTTCATTAGCAGGTGATTAATGCCGTGAATGTAATATATATTGAAGTTTAATAGAAAGAATACAGACTTAGGGATCAGAAAGGCTGGGTCTAACCTCAAGACTTTAAAGCACCTCTTTGATTTTTAGGTACTTTATGTATACAATGGTTGTAATCAAGCCTGTGCCATAACATTTTGGTGAGGAATAAATGAGGTAGCATATGTAAACTTCTTGGGTTTCAGGAAAGGCAACTAAAACTGGTAGGAAAGAGGAGAGGAGAATGGGAAACGGGACCCAGTTAGGTAATAACAATAATACACAGGTTAGAAATGATAAGCATGTAACAATAGTAGCAGTGAGAGATTAAACACTCACAAACACACAATGCTTCTGGGATCTATTTTAGATGAAGGAGTAGATGTAGCTGGTAGAAGGGTAATAGAGATATAAAATGTAAGACTGTGGGAGAAGCAGAGCTTCAAGGAACCAAAATGGCTCTAGTTTTGCACATGTCAAGTTTAAGATGCCCACTAGATATCCAAGCAGAGTTCAGGGAAGGGGTGCAGGCTGAAAATACAAACACAAGAATCATCAGCATATGGATGATATTTAAAGCCATGAGGCCGAATGAGGTCACCAAAGAAGCACATGCAGAAAGAAAAGAGCAGAAGATCAAGGGTTGAGCATTGAATGGAGCCTTGAGAACAACAATGTCCAGAGGTGAGACTGATAAGGAGGTACCAGAAAAGGAGATCAACTAAGATGATCTTCTTTTTGAATTCATTTACATTTTCAATCTTTGAACACCATCGTGATTTTCCAGAGTAAACAGGAATTTTCCTAACATTCTTTCAGAAAAATCTAGAAAAGGAATAGTTGTTATAAATTATAGTGTTATAAATTCAAGGTGTAAAGAATACATGTGTGACAAAGCGGCACATTCTGCACATGTATCTCATTTTTTTCAGAAGAAGTAAAAATAAAAGAAATTCATTGATTTTAGACTTTTAGTTAAATACATATGCGATTTCTATAAACATAAAGGGAATATTAAAGAAAGAATACATGTGTGCATGTGATTTCATAGTATTCCAATGTGTTTCCTTTTGTGTAAAAGGTTTAATTTATACTGTAGTTCAAAGGTACAAAGAATAAATCCTCAACATGTGTTTTCATTTCGTATCTCAGTTTCTGCACCCTTTTATTTATAGCAAAAGATAAATGAAGGCAAAAAGTTCACCTCAGAATTTGTCCTCCGTAGTAGTGTAAAAACACAAAGGTTTGAAATAGTGTTTTGAAAGACAGGTTCTGTTGCAACAATTTCCATTTTTCTAAGAATGATCATTCAAAAAATCATATAGTGTGCAAGGAAGACTTTATGTAAGATGGCATTCTGCAGCAGGGTGTTTGGCTTGCAAGGAAGACTTTATGTAAGATGGCATTCTGCAGCAGGGTGTTTGGCTTGCAAGGAAGACTTTATGTAAGATGGCATTCTGCAGCAGGGTGTTTGGCTTGCAAGGAAGACTTTATGTAAGATGGCATTCTGCAGCAGGGTGTTTGGCTTGCAAGGAAGACTTTATGTAAGATGGCATTCTGCAGCAGGGTGTTTGGCTTGCAAGGAAGACTTTATGTAAGATGGCATTCTGCAGCAGGGTGTTTGGCTTGCAAGGAAGACTTTATGTAAGATGGCATTCTGCAGCAGGGTGTTTGGCTTGCAAGGAAGACTTTATGTAAGATGGCATTCTGCAGCAGGGTGTTTGGCTTGCAAGGAAGACTTTATGTAAGATGGCATTCTGCAGCAGGGTGTTTGGCTTGCAAGGAAGACTTATGTAAGATGGCATTCTGCAGCAGGGTGTTTGGCTTGCAAGGAAGACTTTATGTAAGATGGCATTCTGCAGCAGGGTGTTTGGCTTGCAAGGAAGACTTTATGTAAGATGGCATTCTGCAGCAGGGTGTTTGGCTTGCAAGGAAGACTTTATGTAAGATGGCATTCTGCAGCAGGGTGTTTGGCTTGCAAGGAAGACTTTATGTAAGATGGCATTCTGCAGCAGGGTGTTTGGCTTGCAAGGAAGACTTTATGTAAGATGGCATTCTGCAGCAGGGTGTTTGGCTTGCAAGGAAGACTTTATGTAAGATGGCATTCTGCAGCAGGGTGTTTGGCTTGCAAGGAAGACTTTATGTAAGATGGCATTCTGCGGCAGGGTGTTTGGCTTGCAAGGAAGACTTTATGTAAGATGGCATTCTGCGGCAGGGTGTTTGGCTTGCAAGGAAGACTTTATGTAAGATGGCATTCTGCGGCAGGGTGTTTGGCTTGCAAGGAAGACTTTATGTAAGATGGCATTCTGCAGCAGGGTGTTTGGCTTGCAAGGAAGACTTTATGTAAGATGGCATTCTGCAGCAGGGTGTTTGCTTTCTCCTTTTTGATTCCCTTATTGTCAACTATTCATAACACAAATGCTTTTGTCCTTTTCTCCCTCTCCCTGCCACAATAGACCAAGTAATTAACCAAGTGAAGAGGCTGTCAATTAAACACTGATACTAATCTAGGCATAAAAGGTTCTTTAGGGAACATTGGTTTTGAACAAATTTTCAGCATTATCAGCATTGATTTTATTCAATCCAATTCTCATACAATCGAGTGCTCCAAATATTTACATGCCATCCAGGCAACACTTGCAACATGGATGACCCACAATGTAGAAACAGTGTTCACAAAGAATGTACGGAGAATAAGCTCTCTATTGTGTCTCCAAGGCCTGTTTTTCCGGGAATAGATGTTCCATCATTAATTAATGTCCCACATCTTTAATGATAAGATTGTCAAGGACAATTAGGGAAATGATTACAAGTGTCCTTGGCAACTGGAATGCCCCGCAGATTTTAGCTTACTTTCCCTAAGTGCAGCTGAAAGGTCATTTCTTTGAAGTGTGAAGACTTAAGCATGGCTTGCATTGGTGGCATTGTGTTCAAATGTTATACAAAAAGAAGATATGTTTTTAGCCTGATTTCTTTGGCATAAATAAGATATTTAAAAATAATTATATTGTTATGTCATTGCTTTAGCAATTAACTCTCTAGAAGTAAATTCACTATCTAATAGTAAATTTTCTTGGGAATTAGTAGGGTTTATTATTACCTGTCTTGCTAATCTATTTGACAAATTTATATAAGCATGCCATTCCTTAAAATAAATCCATTTTTAGCTATCACTAGCTGTCAATGAATTTTCTCCTGTCTCTTACTTTTACTTCAGTCTGTTGATACATTTATCCAAAGATACAGCTTTGTCTAAGAAGTCCCTGTAAGACCCTTGGGCTTCAAGAATAGCTTCCTTTTCCAAACCATTGTCAAAAACTGTGGAAAGTCAGCAATGTTACTCTATATTTAGGCTAATGAGTTGGCCTGCCACAGCCTCATCGATGCTGGCAGAAGACATGAGCCCTGGGTCAGTACTCAGAACTTTATTCCTCAAGGCACTGCAAACAGCAGGAGTATCACATTCGTTGCCATTCTTCTTGCCTCTCAAGTCCCACAGGGGTAACAAAACAGGCCCAAGTGGATGCTGCGCACACACAGAACCACAGCTGAAGAAGCTTAAGTTTAGAGAACCCTGATCTTTTATAACAGGCAGTAAGCAAACCTGTGTGATCTTTGATCCAGAGAAAGAAATTATCTTTAACATGCTGGACAGGAAGCAAACCTGCTTGCTGCTTAGTGGAAGACACTCTATTGTCTAAGGCTGTTTGCTATACGAACATCCTTGTGAAGATAAAGGTAAGGAGTGTCTCTGGTTGGAGGATATGCAGAAACATGAGAGACCCATGGAGAATTGTCTCCCAAACCCTTTTTCTAGAAGTAAGACATTAATCATGAAAGAATGTCAAGATGTTTCAACTATAATTACTTTTGGAAGGAGGAGTTCAAACTACACATGCCCCATCCCCCTAACATTTTAATAACCCATTTTCATAACCTTTCCCCACCCACTCCTAGCCCTTTCCCCAAGCATATTATTTCCTTCCTGATAGTGAAAGACCTGTGACACTTTCAATGTTTCTTCTTTTGTGCAGCCACAGACGTATGAGTCAAGTCTAATGCTCAATCCCATAAAATTATGGCAATGCATATCAATAGTTTATTTACTTCTTCCTTTTCTCTTAGCCTCAATCTTTAATTTACTTTTTATAATATATTGCACATATTCTGTATTGTAAACTGCTTTAAATTACTTTGGGAAAGAAGCTGCTACATATATTTTAAATCAATGCCAAATAATGAAAAGATTGGATAGGCCAAAATAGTTGACTACATATAAAAGTTTCAAAAACAGATAAATCACAAATAATCTTTCTAGAGGCAGTACAAAGCATTTTTTCATATTTATTCATTACATAGCTATTTGCCAAACTTCTTTAAATATTGGAAAGATAAGAATAAACAGGCCGGGCGCGGTGGCTCAAGCCTGTAATCCCAGCACTTTGGGAGGCCGAGACGGGCGGATCATGAGGTCAGGAGATCGAGACCATCCTGGCTAACATGGTGAAACCCCGTCTCTACTAAAAAATACAAAAAACTAGCCGGGCGAGGTGGTGGCGCCTGTAGTCCCAGCTACTCGGGAGGCTGAGGCAGGAGAATGGCGTAAACCCGGGAGGCGGAGCTTGCAGTGAGCTGAGATCCGGCCACTGCACTCCAGCCTGGGTGACAGAGCAAGACTCCGTCTCAAAAAAAAAAAAAAAAAAAGAATAAACAACATCATAACAATGCATAAAACAGGTCATATGATTTAAAATTTTCGTATTATTTACTGGTAATAATAGCAATGTGTTTATTATATTTAAAAATATGAGAAATTGAAAGAAGAAAAATTATCCACAGCACCCCACCAGCCAGATATAAAACAATGCTATTAAATGTAGTTCCATGTCTATTTTTATATATAAATATATACATTACATAATCAAAATTGTACATGTACAGATTACTTTCTGTTTTTTGTTTTATGAGGCTATTCAAACTATACTGATATTATTTAAAAATATAAGTTTTGAAATGGCCTCATTTTTTCATCATATGGCCAAACTATAATTTACTAAAAATTTTCCTGTGGTTTACTATTTGTTTATAATTTTCCCAGTAAAAATTCTGTAGCATATTACCTTATACACAAATATTTGTCCATATTTATGATTATGTTCTTGGGACAGAGTGATGGTTAATTTTAGGTGTCAACTTGACTCAATTAAGGGATATTCAGAGAGTTGGTAAAGTAGCACTTATTCTCAATTCTTGCATTAATTATCCTCAATGCTTCAGTAGGCACTGAGCCTATCCCCCTCTGCTGAAAGGGGAAACCAGGTGGTTTGGCATTTGACTAGAACAATAAGGCTTTCCCAAGTGTGTCGCTAAAGGCATTTCTGGAGAAGACTGGCATATAAGTCAGTGGACTGAGCTGGGGAAGATTGGCCCACAATGTGGGTGGGCACCATCCAGTCAGCTGGGGTCCTGGATGGAACAAAAAGGTGGAGGAAGGGAGAATTCTCGCTCTCTCTGCTAGAGTCAGGACACTCTTCTTCTCCTGCCTTTTGATATCAGAACTCCAGGTTCTTCTTTGGGTTTAAGACTCTGAGACTCACACTAGTGGCCTCCAAGGGCTCTCAGCCATGTTCTTAAGGACATTTTGACTGTTACAATGAAGACTGATTCAGTAGCCCTTGGGATTCTACAGTCCTACATTTCTTAAACATTTCCAGGTGATGCTGCTGTTGTTGCTGCTGGTCTGAGGCAGGTATTTTGAGCAGAAAGGGTCAACGTTGCCCTTTCTTGTTTATCAGGTTCTTTCATCATGATGTCTTCTGGGATGGCAGGATTATCAAAGTCCCTCAGTCTTAACTAATAGAGCCAGAGAACTGACATAGCCCTGAGACAATATGATGAAAGTATAAGGATATTCCTGCCTAGAAGTTAAATGAATTAAAATTTATAGTATTATTTTGGGATTATAATTAGAATTATTTCAGGTTTCTTGGTATGGGAAAGATACAGTCACCATATTAATAGCTATTTATTATGTACTGGAGTCTTCAATGCAACAGCAGTTACAACTGAATTCACAGCCTGATTAAACATGTGATAACACAGCTCTTCTCTAAGATCCACCAAATATTTGACAAGGTACTGTCACCTGATGTCTTCAAGGTTAAGTATTGCTTTTGGTTTGCTATTTTCTTAACTAATGGGAACCTAAGGGACTTCTACTTCATACTTTCTCTCATGTACTAACATGCTACTCCATATGTCAGAGAAACAGACAGGAATTTTATCAGATGTTGAAAAAAGTGTATTTTATACATACAGGAACCGATAAAACAAACATAGAATAGTTTCATGGACATGGACTCACTCTATCAATCTCACTATGAGATAAACTTGGACCAAAACTTCACTTATTGTCTGAATTCCATAAGCCTCCACTCTGAAGGGTATACTACAAGTAACATTTTGAACTCACAGCAAATAGCTCCAAACCAATGTTCCATAATTCTCCAAAGATATATATCCTTAACTAATCCTAACCCTAACCCTCTGCATATTCTGATCCTGGAAGCAGTTGCAGTCTGTCAATTGGCACAGGTCTGAAGCCATAATTCAAGTCACGATAACTCAAGTCTGGCTTTTCTGCATCAGCCCTAGATTTCTTTTGGTTACACAGACTAAGACCTCAGAAGGCTATCCATCTATTTCAGTTCTAATAATCAGTCAGCCACCACGAGAGGCCTGCTGCTTATTACAGTAACTACATCTACCTGATCCTTGAGGTTAACGATCAACATCATTGATCTCATTATTCCCACTGAAAACAGGGACCATATTTCAATGACAGCATCTCCTTTCATTCTAGCCTTAGAGAGCAGCACTACAGCACTTTTCTAGGCAACTGGCATTCCCCTTATCTAACGTACCTGTCCATGTCTTGATGAAGCATGCCTGAGCCCTACTGGGGGACAGGATTGGAGGAGGACATAGTTGTACATGATAAATCTACTCCATCTTCTTTGTCCTTAAAATACCTAAACATTTGTAGTTTGTTATTTGCATTAAGGCGAATAATGTCTGGTATCTCATGTTGATTCAGCTTAAGCCACTGTTGAGTTCACTTTTGGTTTACCAGCTGAACAAACAATTAAAATAATTTCTAGACCCTGAAACTTGAACACTAAATCCAAGATTCCTGGGAAGCGTATTTACGTTTCACCCTATCGCATCAAGAATTCCCAGAAGCCATTCATATATGCTGCCTGGCTTCATCCAATATAAGTTAGAAAAATGTTTCAGTCTTTTTATAATGTAAACCCTTTCCTTCTAGGTTTGTTTGTTGTTATTAGCTCTTTGGAATATGCTGTTATTTAGCTCTCACTATTTAACTGAGGATAATGAGGGGCAGTAAAGTTAGATCACGTGAAAACTTGGCATTCTCTTCCAGGCTAACTACCTTGAGTGAAGTCACAATAGAGACCCTAAGCAAGGCAAGACTAGTCTCTCAAACCGAGGCTACTTTTATTAGGATTGGAAGCTCAGAGGGATTCTGGGGTCTAAGATGCTCTGACTTATTGAACTTCTTTAAAATTTGGCCATTTCAAATCTCGGTCTCTCATTTTTTCCCCAACAAAAGCCTTTATTTTTACATGAGTCCTAAAACGACAGTAACATCAACCAACCTTATAATTCATCAACTACGGGGTCAGACACTGTGGCTACAAGAAGGAATAGTCTCATTTAGGGCCAATATAAAAACTTCCTGGCTGTTTTTTACTTTGTCTTCAGCTCAGAATTTAAAATCCTCAGACAATTATTTTTTTCCCTTAAAGGTCTGCAGTACAATTATTAATATAGGTGAACTTAAAACCTCACTGTAGTTTTTTTTTGTTTTTTGAAATTATGCTCCTGCACCAAAACTTCAGTATGATGTTTCCATTGTATTGTTCTGTATTTTTTTTTCCAATTGGTCCAAGTAGTTTATTTCTTTTCTGTTTTCCCCAGTCTTTTTTTTTTTTTTTTTTTTTTTTTTTTTTTTGAGACAGAGTTTCACTTTTGATGCCCAGGTTGGAGTGCAATGGCGCGATCTTGGCTCACTGCAACCTCTGCCTCCTGGGTTCAAAGGATCCTCCTGTCTCAGTCTCCCAAGTAGCTGGGATTACAGGCGCACACCACCATGCCCAGCTAAATTTTGTATTTTTAGTAGAGATGGGATTTCACCATGTTGGCCAGGCTGGTCTCAAACTCACGACCTCAGGTGATCTGCCCACCTCGGCCACCCAAAGTGCAGGGATTACAGGCAAAAGCCATCACACCCAGCCCTTTCTCCAGTCTTTAATTATGTTTGAATGCAGGGAAATTGATCTGGACTTAGATTTGCCAACAAATAGAGCACATGAATTCCCCCTTAGTTCTTACTCTGTACGTGGAATTTAATAAATCTAACTTCTCAGATCTATAGTTAGAAAGCAGATGTAATCCATAGCTCCAACTTCACTTCCCATTGAACAGCAGTATTTTATGTCATAAAGCTCTTACCCATCACTCTACCTTGTTCTCTATCATGCTGCAATGATGCTATGCATTAAAAACTACCATTTTCAACATACTCACTGCCATCACGCCTTTCCTTGTTACCCATTGTATTAGTTTGTTCTCATGCTGACAATAAAGACATACCCAAGACTGGGTAATTTATAAAGGAAAGAGATTTAATTGACTCACAGTTCCACATGGCTGGGGAGGCCTTAGAAAACTTACAATCACGGCGGAAGGGGAAGCAAACACGTTCTTTTTCACATGGTAGCAGAAAGAAGTCCTTGGCAAAAGGGGAAAAGACCCTTATAAAACCATCAGATGTCCTGAGAACTCACTCACTATAACGAGAACTGGCAGCATGGGGGTAACTGCCTCCATGATTCAATGACCTCCTACCATGTCCCTCCCACGATACATGGGGATTATGGGAATTACAATTCCAGATGAGATTTGGGTGGAGACACAGCCAAACCATATCACCCTTTTATATAAACTTTCTGTAACAACCTGTAGTTAATCACCACCCCTACTCCACCTCCAATTTCTGCCATGTTTTCTTGGACCAAGTCACTACATGAGCAAATAAAAGTAAATAAAATACTTTTTTTTCCCTCATGTAGTAGGAAAGAAAAGTATTCCAGTAACTTCAAACAGAAACTCCACCAAGCTGGCCAGTTTTACAGTTAGTATAGAATATGGTTCTCTCAGCCATGCTATAGACCAGCACTGTCCATATAGAATGTGAGCCACAAATGCAAGCCACATATGTAGTTTTAAATTTTCTGGTAGCCACATTTAAAATGTGCTCAATAGTCACATGTGACTGGTGGCTGCAATATTAGACTGCAGGTCCTGACACTCAGGGAGAGATACAAAAGTCTCCATTTCTGTGTTCATCTACGGGTGACTCTTTTTGGTGGGTGAAGCATAAGTGAACTGCCAACTGTTTTTCCTAATTCTGTGCCTTCTCCCTTATGGTTACTAAAATTTCTGCCCATCTTCTGGAAATGGGCTGATTATCCATTTAATTTTCCTTGGCGATATTATGTTTTGTTGAAAATTGGGAGATGCCTAACCACACATAATTTTAAACCCTGTCAGATAAATTTTAAGTTATTTTTCATTAGTATATCAGCAGCTGAAAAAAAATTTACTCTGTATAATAAGTTCAAAGTCTAATGCATGATAAGGATTCATAGTAGCAAGATATCTCTTCCATAACTTTTGTGTTTATAACAAATGTGTGTGTGTGGACAGGTTTCTAAGTAGTTGCTCTCATTTTTATTTTCTCTTTGTAGAGACAATGTGCAGTCATGCATCTGAAGGTTTTGCAGGAAGCTGAAAAATGTTCCCATTCTCTGCATTTGTTTACCAAACATGCTGCTTCACAGAAAACTAAACAATCCTGAAGTTTCTGTTTCAAAAAGTGGCTATTTTACAAGAATGTGAATAACTTAGAAAGACAAATCCTGTTCTTTTAAATGTTCAAGACTAAATAACTCTTCTTACATTAAGTGAACAAAATTCATTCTCGAAATTTCCATTTTATTTGAAGTTGACACCTTCCTTTTTAAGAGACAAAATCGATATATTTCTTTCTGTTGTAAGAATTTCTATTAAAATGTGCAAAATCTCAAAATGCAGAGAACTTGTGATATAATTAAAATAGGAATATCAAAACCTGAGATTCTTGCAATGTAAAAATCCATTAATTCCTAATATTATAATTATTATAAAAAATTCAGACTATAAAATTCCAATACTTATAGTCTTACTATGAATTAATTGAAAACTACTAACACCAACTAAACATATATTTAACATTTTAATAACTCAGTTTAGTGTGCTTTTGAAAATAATTTAATAAATTAAACAAAGTTAGCTGAATTGACTACATTATTGGTAGCCCATATATGTCAACATAGATATTATACATAAAAATACTGATTTTTAAAGTGAAAAACCATTAGTAACATTAAAATATGGTTATATTGTATACTTGCTTCATCCAGATGTAAAGCCAAAAAAGGATCTTGATTATTTGGCAGAGGAGAAAACTTTGGAAAAAGCTATTTATTTAAAAAATTTTTAATAACACCATGCTAAAACTTCATATGGGACAGATATACAGAATATAGTCAATGTCTTCCATTAATTTAGTGATGCTTGACTTCAATTTCATAAGCAATTAGACATGTAAACCAAAAAATAGTGTTAGCTGTAGTTTAAAATCTACTAGTAGTAGCCAACATTTATGAAGAATTTGTGATCTATAGGAAATATTCTAAATTGCTTTCATACATGTATTAATTTCTCAATAACCTTATTCCAGGCACACCTATTAGTCCCATTTTACAGGGGAAGAAACTAAGAGTTTATGTAATAAAAGAAGTTAGGTGATTTGATACTGAATGAAACTATCCTTCCTATTAAATAATATTTAATCAGAAAATGATTATTATAAATGATCAATAGCTTGTAACAAAGACAAAAAAGTATGTGTTCTTAAAGAGTAGATATACTAATAATTAAATGGAGGTTGTGAATTAAGCAATTACTTCTGATGAGTACAATCAGCAATAACAAATCAGGCAAATCTTATGAAAGTCCTATGAAAAGGTTTGCAGGGGAGCAGCCCGCAGTTTTTCCTTTAACTTAGGAAAGTCAAAAGTCAGTGGTGGGAAACATCTGGAACCAAACAAAAGACCTAATCCTTCTGTATGCAAGGGGCTTAATTAATTAATTAATCCTTCTGTATGCAAGATCTTAATAGAAACGATCTATTGTGAATAGAAGCAGCCTAGAAAGAACCTGAGATCTTGCCACTGGTACAAGAGTCTCTATACTGAAGAAATGTTTAACGACTCTTTCATTCCTTTTCTCTTTTGTAAGTGTTCCTTCAGCACTGGATTTTGTTATGAATGTGGATATGTCTATAATATTGTTTGTTTTAAATTACTCCAATTGTTGTATACTATTCAGTTTGGACTTCTTGGAATTCTAAATATGTAAATTGCATTCCAAACAAACAGCAATACATCATTCACAGAGTAAAATCTCTACATGGAGAATGAGATTAAATCATTTTAGTGAGAGATAAGTTCATTAGGACACTTTGAAAGTTGATGGAATGTCTGGAGTTAAATGTATTTTCAAGTATTTTGAATTCAACCATTTAATTTAACTCAGTGCATATTTATTGAATAAATCCTATAAACAAGACATTCTGAGGATACATATAGTTATAAGCCACAAACATTAAGAAATTCAAAACTCTACAAAGTAGATGTGTCTGTTATTAAGTATAACAGAAGAAATAATGTAGTTAGTTCTCTGAACATAGAGAAGGGATAAGTCAATTAGTATCGGGGACTGAGGGGAGGTCGGGCTTGTAACTGCAGCAGCCATTTTGTGACTGCAAAGGAGATATTACTGGTACACTGAGAATAGCAGAGCAGAAGGATAGCAAGGGCCTGTGGGTCTTTGAAGACATCCTTGAGCTGCTAACCAATCCAGCAATTGCCTACCCCTGAATTTCTTGATTAGGAAGATTAAAAACTTGATTAACATAATGCCGTTTTTCGTCCATCATTCAGTTCTTGCAGCTGAAATCACCCTACCTTTGGTGTTAGGGATCTGTTGACTGGGCTGTAACAATGGGTTGGACAAAGCTTAGGGGTTATAATAAGAATAGAAAGGTGGGACCAAATGCAAAAAGGTAGTAGAAGAGAGAGGAATCTGCAACTCCGAACATTGTGGTTTGGATAGAAGGAAGAGACAAACACATCTGAGTTTTAAGGTCTAATTGATTGTATGCATGACTGATATCAATAGCAATATGAGAAAAGGAATAGGTTTGGGAGCAGAAAGTAATTAATATAGTTTTGATGTTGAGATACAAAACACATTTAAAAAAAAGTCTCTTATTTTGCTAAATACTTTTGAAATAAATCATACATTAGTTTATGATGAAATAAGAATGGTAGTATTTCCAATGGAGTTAAGTATGCCTTATTTACTCCATACTGAAATGAAATTTATCCAAAGTTGAGTTTGGTATTGCAAAGTAAACACTGGCTACTTCTTACTGGTTAAAAAAAAGTAGATTGAATAAACATATTAATCTCTGTTTTCTCCTGAAACTTAATTGAGAGCAAAGCATAAACAAGCCATCTAAATCTACAAGGGCGAGGAGAATGGACACTCTCTCTCAGTAGGCTGCTGGAGAATGTTAACCAGCACAATAAGGAAATGGCTCAGGAGGACGATGTGGGGCTCTGGAATCAGGGAACTGCACATAGGAAAGGGGTGAAGGAAATTCCTAGAATGGTGATGAAGGAAGCCCTGGGATGACAACAACCAGCCTCATGATAAGCAGCCGGTACCACCTGGAACAAAGGGTGCCAAGCAGGAGAAACTTATCTGAGGAAAAAGAGATCTTTTTTAAAAGGTAGATTTATCTGCCCTCTCATTTTCTCTTCACATGATTAGCTCTTTCTTGATTTCAGTCTAACTCCTGAGGAGGCTGGGAGTCTTCCCATGTACCCAAGAGGAAAAGAAGAACTAATGTGGTAAGCACCAGTAATCTTTACCAGAGTTTCCAAA
Source organism: Rhinopithecus roxellana (assembly GCF_007565055.1). Taxonomy (NCBI): domain Eukaryota; kingdom Metazoa; phylum Chordata; class Mammalia; order Primates; family Cercopithecidae; genus Rhinopithecus; species Rhinopithecus roxellana. The sequence goes on from NC_044552.1 coordinate 164,365,429, forward strand.
GCTGAATAATCAAGTTACAGCCGCATGAGCCTAGATGGAAATATGGAGGTAGCTAGGAGGAGAATAAGCTGGGAGTTGAAGGAGATTGGCCTGGGGCCTTGGAATCAGCAGTAAGGAAAAAAGAAACCAGAAATTTCTGTAGAATTTATTGTAATAGCCTACCAAAGTGATGTGATCTTTTAAACGCATAATGTTACAGCAGTCACCTCTGCTGAAACCTGTATTCAATAAATTCTAACTCTCCACTCAGCTGCCACTAAGTCTAGTGATTCTCAGCTTAAATGCTGATCGCCCCTCCCTGGGCTAAATCTTAGTAAAGTAGACTAAACAATGGAGAACACAGCTCAGGGATACAGGAAGGATTTGCTCTCTGAAAGCTCAGCCACAGTCTCCCTTGGTGTGGTGACTGAAAAACCACTTTAAGCACTTTAAATCTCTATTCAAAACTATCGTTTACCTTATCAGAGTATTCTGGCCGGTGTAAACACGTCTGGAAAGCAAATCAGTGCCAATTTGAGTTGGATGATACTCTATTAAGTCATCGGCAGATTCTTGGGAAAAAAGAAAATTAAATTGTACACAATTAAATGTTAAATTACACATGAACAGGGTCTGTTTGACTTTTTAAAAGAAAGAAATAACACTTGAAAAGTTGTTTTCATCTATGAAAGTATGTTAAAAGGCTGTCAAAAAGAAAAATGGAGGATTTCAGATATAAATATTATCTACTGATACTATTTTGCCAAATAGAAATTGCAAATTATAGAGGTAGAATGCACCTGAAGAGTCAACCAGTCCAATCCTCTTGATTTATAGATCAAGAGGCCCAGGAAGGAAAAGTCACTTGTTTAAAACACAAAACTATTTATGGAAAAGCAGCGAATAAAACCCAGACTACCTATCAATCGATTGTCAATTTGCATGAAATGCTGGCTGCAGTGGCCCGACCTATATGCTGTTGCTGAGCTGGAGAATAGGACTCCTGAAAAAAAGGGCTCACAAGGGTGGACATTTCAACCAGGCAGTCGGTGAAGTGCAGAACAAGCGCTGGGTTAATGCACCGCATACAATGCAACTGGGACTTGTGTGTCAGGAGGAAACTTCACAGGGTTTTCAAAAGGAGTAAAGTGCTTGGGAGCTTGTTTTAAAGGGTCAGAAAGCTCTGCCTATTTTCTCTTCCTTTCATGCGCACAGTAAAAGAACAGAAGTATTCTATTTCCGCTGTAGGTTTTTGAGTGTGAGACCAAGAAAGCTATTGATGCGAAACTGCTCTTTGGTGACATTGTGCTTCAACAAGTCATCCCTAGTGCAACCCAGGACGATGGCCATTTGCACTTCCTTTTTAGGCATCTGACATCAGCTTCAGGAAGTCTCTCTCCATATGTAAGTTTCAAGTGTTGCCTGTAGACAGGTTTTAATAAAGGAAGTCAGCAGTTACAATGTATGTGTATACTTCACACTCCTTTTCCCACATACCCACTTCAAGCCTAACTCTAGACCTCAGATTTCTCCCTCCTTCTGTGTCCTAAAGCATAGGGAAAAGCATTCATCTTTGTTATTTATCATAAGGTTCATTTCCCTTGTCTACCAATTTCCTTTTCATTCCATAAATAATTATGTGTTCTGATATTTGCTTTAAATTTCCTGGTTGTTGGGAATGTTTCATTGTTAAGGGTTTTCCTTCACTTCGGAGGTAAATGAGCTTACCTTAGTCCATTAAGATTGTCATTTGGTCTAAGGACCATGGGCAAAGTCTGACAGGTAGTGTTTCACTCTTATCTCTGTCTGATCAGAAGAGGAAGTCTTGCTAGTCCCTCTTTAGTCTGAAACTGATTATTGTCCTCACAACTGCACAAAAGGAGATGCAGTTCTTTCCACACCTGAAGGCATTTGAAGTGCAATTTGCGTGGTACTTACAAACTCTGCTAAAAGGAACCGTTGACTATTTTCCTAATCTGCCTGTTTGCATTCATAGGCATTAAGAATGCACAGTAAACAAGCTAAAGTGCAGAAGCTTTCACAGGCTTGTGTTGGACAATAACAACCACCGGTAACAGAGAGGACAAAAATCTGTTTACAAATGTGTATTTCATCAGGCAAATTCTGCTCTAAAATGGTCAGAGCCTGCCATTTCCACAAATGTGGACTAAAATGAACATACCTGAAAAAAAGATTTTTTATCTTCTAATATAAAATGTTCTGTCTTCATTTCAGAGGTGTAATGTATAGTGTACAAATATAAGGTGGTAATAATCTTAAAGTGACCAATGGCTAGAGAAATTGGTTAACGGACTTCTATTGGATTTATAAAAGGGAAAGAATTTTGCCTCTCTCTGATGCTTAGTTGGTGTTCCACTTGAAATTTGAGATTAATTAGAGTTGAATGAAGTCCCCTTCAGCACTATGATTTGGTTATTGTACACATTTCTGTTTTAGATATGAGCTTTAAATATAAACATTTGTGGAATCCTTAATTAGAATCTCAGTAGATAAAGCCTGCAAATCAATGTTGATATCATGCTGCACAGGTGACCGTGATGCATAGCTTCTGAACACTCCAACATTCATCACTGATTATGTGCCACACCCTTGATGGTTTGAGATGGTTAAGTGCTTGCAAGAAAGATGTTCTGCTATTCACTGAACGTATATTGAAAGTTTTTAGAATCCAGGTAAATTTTTTAAAAGTTGAAATTTTGTAATGGAAACAAATTAGCCTGAATTATATCTTTGTTATAGAATTTTCTAAGGAATATTTCTTTAGGGGTTTCCTCAAATATTTAAGCAAATATTCTATTGAAGTTTGAAAGTTACATACCAGAAAGCGTAGAACAATTTACCTTGGCCTGGAAAACATTTATGGCTATGGTAACCAATCAAGTAACTACAATATAAAAAGCTTTGGTAAAATTCCTATAAACAGCTTAAATTTTGTATAGGAATATGCTTAAAAGATGAAATAGCATGTTGAATAAAGTTGTTTAGAATTGTAATACAAATACTAAATTATACCTTCTTAAAAACAATTATTTAGATTTTATAGATTTTACATTAAAATCTTCTAAAAGAAATTAAAAAAAGAAATAATCTATCATGTTCAGTTTCCTCTTCAGGGCTCTTTATAATATTGTCACACTGACAGGTTAGAGGAAGATTTATATCTCTGGTGTGTTAATGACTGGAGGACTTTTATTCAATACTTATCATTGACTTATTCATAAGTTCAACAAAAGTATATTGTGAACCTACTGTGTGCCAAACTGTTTAATGTTCTGGGATTACAGTTAGTAAATACAACAAATATCACCTGTGTTTTCCTTAATGCACTGGAGGAATTGAATATATCTGACGTGGATTTTCAGATTCTAGCATCAAAGTTTGTTTTCTCAAATGTTATTTATATTAATTTCTTACAAACATATTACAAAAAAGGCTTTGAAGGAGTCTTAAAATAATGAAATCTATTAAACTCAACCTATATATGGCTCCTCTCTAAGGAGGTGGTATCTCACAATAAATGAACAAATTTTGCAGAAAAATGTAAATTGTTCTAAGTAATCTTGCTAATTAGGTAAAACAGGACACAGAAATTAATAACAAGAACAAAAGAATTGTGTATAAACCCTACCTGTTTCTCATGTAGGATGCTGGATTTATTGATTCAGATGTGCATTTTTTAGAATTAAGATGCTTTCAGAATTTGATGGATTACTTAGATTAAGTGTACCTAATATAATTAGCAAATCTAATTAAGAAACATTCAGAGTCTACAATCATCAGGTGACTATCATAAAGCTTTATCAGTGGAACAACTTGATGTGTTGGAATAGAAATATTATAAAAGTGTTTTCGGGGCCAGGTGCAGGGGCTCAGGCCTGTAATCCCAGCACTTTGGGGGGCCAAGGCAGGCAGATCATGAGGTCAGGAGGTCGAGACCATCCTGGCTAACACGGTGAAACCCCGTCTCTACTAAAAATATAAAAAATTAGGCGGAGCAAGATGGCCAAATAGGAACAGCTCCAGTCTCCAACTCCTGGCGCGAGCGACACAGAAGACCGGTGATTTCTGCATTTTCAACTGAGGTACTGGGGTCATCTCACTGGGGAATGCTGAACAATCAGTGCTGGTCAGCTGCTGCAGCCCAACCAGCGAGAGCTGAAGCAGGGCGAGGCATTGCCTCACCTGGGAAGCGCAAAGGGGGAAGGGAATCCCTTTTCCTAGCCAGGCGAACTGAGACACACAACACCTGGAAAATTGGGTAATTCCCACCCCAATACTGCAATTTAAGCAAACAGGCACACCAGGAGATTATACCCACACCTGGCCGGGAGGGTCCCACGGCCACGGAGCCTCCCTCATTGCTAGCACAGCAGTCTGCAATCTAACCGCAAGGCAGCAGCAAGACTAGGGGAGGGGCGCCTGCCATTGCTGAGGCTTAAGTAGGTAAACAAAGCCGCTGGGAAGCTCGAACTGGGTGGAGCTCACAGCAGCTCAAGGAAACCTGCCTGTCTCTGTAGACTCCACCTCTGGGGACAGGGCGCAGCTAAAAAAACAACAGGGAAAGCAGCAGAGGCCTGTGCAGACCCGAATGACTCTGTCTGACAGCTTTGAAGAGAGCAGTGGATCTCCCAACATGGAGGTTGAGATCTGAGAACGGACAGACTGCCTGCTCAAGTGGGTCCCTGACCCCTGAGTAGCCTAACTGGGAGACATCCCCCACTAGGGGCAGTCTGACACCCCACACCTCACAGGGTGGAGTACACCCCTGAGAGGAAGCTCCCAATGTAAGAATCAGACAGGTACACTCGCTGTTCAGCAATATTGTATCTTCTGCAACCTCTGCTGCTGATACCCAGGCAAACAGGGTCTGGAGTGGACCTCAAGCAATCTCCAACAGACCTACAGCTGAGGGTCCTGACTATTAGAAGGAAAACTATTAAACAGGAAGAACACTTATACCAAAACCCCATCAGTACGTCACCATCATCAAAGACCAGAGGCAGATAAAACCACAAAGATGGGGAAGAAGCAGGGCAGAAAAGCTGGAAATTCAAAAAATAAGAGCGCATCTCCCCCTGCAAAGGAGCGCAGCTCATTGCCAGCAACGGATCAAAGCTGGTCAGAGAATGACTTTGACGAAATGAGAGAAGAAGGCTTCAGTCCATCAAACTTCTCAGAGCTAAAGGAGGAATTACGTACCCAGCGCAAAGAAACTAAAAATCTTGAAAAAAGAGTGGAAGAATTGATAGCTAGAATAATTAATGCAGAGAAGGTCATAAACGAAATGACAGAGATGAAAACCATGACACGAGAAATACGTGACAAATCCACAAGCTTCAGTAACTGACTTGATCAACTGGAAGAAAGAGTATCAGCGATTGAGGATCAAATGAATGAAATGAAGTGAGAAGAGAAACCAAAAGAAAAAAAAAGAAAAAGAAATGAACAAAGCCTGCAAGAAGTATGGGATTATGTAAAAAGACCAAATCTACGTCTGATTGGGGTGCCTGAAAGTGAGGGGGAAAATGGAACCAAGTTGGAAAACACTCTTCAGGATATCATCCAGGAGAACTTCCCCAACCTAGTAGGGCAGGCTAACATTCAAATTCAGGAAATACAGAGAACGCCACAAAGATACTCCTCGAGAAGAGCAACTCCAAGATACATAATTGCCAGATTCACCAAAGTTGAAATGAAGGAAAAATCTTAAGGGCAGCCAGAGAGAAAGGTTGGGTTACCCACAAAGGGAAGCCCATCAGACTAACAGCAGATCTCTCGGCAGAAACTCTACAAGCCAGAAGAGAGTGGGGGCCAATATTCAACATTCTTAAAGAAAAGAATTTTAAACCCAGAATTTCATATCCAACCAAACTAAGTTTCATCAGTGAAGGAGAAATAAAATCCTTTACAGATAAGCAAATGCTTAGAGATTTTGTCACCACCAGGCCTGCCTTACAAGAGACCCTGAAGGAAGCCCTAAACATGGAAAGGAACAACCGGTACCAGCCATTGCAAAAACATGCCAAAATGTAAAGACCATCGAGGCTAGGAAGAAACTGCATCAACTAACGAGCAAAATAACCAGTTAATATCATAATGGCAGGATCAAGTTCACACATAACAATATTAACCTTAAATGTTAATGGACTAAATGCTGCAATTAAAAGACACAGACTGGCAAACTGGATAAAGAGTCAAGACCCATCAGTCTGCTGTATTCAGGAGACCCATCTCACATGCAGAGACACACATAGGCTCAAAATAAAGGGATGGAGGAAGATCTACCAAGCAAATGGAGAACAAAAAAAAGCAGGGGTTGCAATCCTAGTCTCTGATAAAATAGACTTTAAACCATCAAAGATCAAAAGAGACAAAGAAGGACATTACATAACGGTAAAGGGATCAATTCAACAGGAAGAGCTAACTCTCCTAAATATATATGCACCCAATACAGGAGCACCCAGATTCATAAAGCAAGTCCTTAGAGACTTACAAAGAGACTTAGACTCCCATACAATAATAATGGGAGATTTCAACACTCCACTGTCAACATTAGACAGATCAACGAGACAGAAAGTTAACAAGGATATCCAGGAATTGAACTCATCTCTGCACCAAGCGGACCTAATAGACATCTATAGAACTCTCCATCCCAAATCAACAGAATATACATTCTTCTCAGCACCACATCGCACTTGTTCCAAAATTGACCACATAATTGGAAGTAAAGCACTCCTTAGCAAATATAAAAGAACAGAAATTATAACAAACTGTCTCTCAGACCACAGTGCAATCAAACTAGAACTCAGGACTAACAAACTCAATCAAAACCACTCAACTACTTGGAAACTGAACAACCTGCTCCTGAATGACTACTGGGTACATAACGAAATGAAGGCAGAAATAAAGATGTTCTTTGAAACCAATGAGAACAAAGATACAACATACCAGAATCTCTGGGACACATTTAAAGCAGTGTGTAGAGGGAAATTTATAGCACTAAATGCCCACAAGAGAAAGCTGGAAAGATCTAAAATTGACACTCTAATATCACAATTAAAAGAACTGGAGAAGCAAGAGCAAACACATTCAAAAGCTAGCAGAAGGCAAGAAATAACTAAGATCAGAGCAGAACTGAAGGAGATAGAGACACAAAAAACCCTCCAAAAAATCAATGAATCCAGGAGTTGGTTTTTTGAAAAAATCAACAAAATTGACAGACCACTAGCAAGACTAATAAAAAAGAAAAGAGAGAAGAATCAAATAGACGCAATAAAAAATGATAAAGGGGATATCACCACCGACCCCACAGAAATACAAACTACCATCAGAGAATACTATAAACACCTCTACGCAAATCAACTAGAAAATCTAGAAGAAATGGATAATTTCCTGGACACTTATACTCTTCCAAGACTAAACCAGGAAGAAGTTGAATCCCTGAATAGACCAATAGCAGGCTCTGAAATTGAGGCAATAATTAATAGCCTACCAACCAAAAAAAGTACAGGACCAGATGGATTCACAGCTGAATTCTACCAGAGGTACAAGGAGGAGCTGGTACCATTCCTTCTGAAACTATTCCAATCAATAGAAAAAGAGGGAATCCTCCCTAACTCATTTTATGAGGCCAACATCATCCTGATACCAAAGCCTGGCAGAGACACAACAAAAAAAGAAAATTTTAGATCAATATCCCTGATGAACATCGATGCAAAAATCCTCAATAAAATACTGGCAAACCGGATTCAGCAGCACATCAAAAAGCTTATCCACCATGATCAAGTGGGCTTCATCCCTGGGATGCAAGGCTGGTTCAACATTCGCAAATCAATAAACGTAATCCAGCATATAAACAGAACCAAAGACAAGAACCACATGATTATCTCAATAGATGCAGAAAAGACTTCTGACAAAATTCAACACCCCTTCATGCTAAAAATGCTCAATAAATTCGGTATTCATGGAACGTACCTCAAAATAATAAGAGCTATTTATGACAAACCCACAGCCAATATCATACTGAATGGGCAAAAACTGGAAAAATTTCCTTTGAAAACTGGCACAAGACAGGGATGCCCTCTCTCACCACTCCTATTCAACATAGTCTTGGAAGTTCTGGCTAGGGCAATCAGGCAAGAGAAAGAAATCAAGGGTATCCAGTTAGGAAAAGAAGAAGTCAAATTGTCCCTGTTTGCAGATGACATGATTGTCTATTTAGAAAACCCCATTGTCTCAGCCCAAAATCTCCTTAAGCTGATAAGCAACTTCAGCAAAGTCTCAGGATACAAAATCAATGTGCAAAAATCACAAGCATTCTTATACAACAGTAACAGACAAACAGAGAGCCAAATCATGAATGAACTTCCATTCACAATTGCTTCAAAGAGAATAAAATACCTAGGAATCCAACTTACAAGGGATGTAAAGGACCTCTTCAGGGAGAACTACAAACCACTGCTCAGTGAAATAAAAGAGGACACTAACAAATGGAAGAACATACCATGCTCATGGATAGGAAGAATCAATATCGTGAAAATGGCCATACTCCCCAAGGTTATTTATAGATTCAATGCCATCCCCATCAAGCTACCAATGAGTTTCTTCACAGAACTGGAAAAAACGGCTTTAAAGTTCATATGGAACCAAAAAAGAGCCCACATTGCCAAGACAATTCTAAGTCAAAAGAACAAAGCTGGAGGCATCACACTACCTGACTTCAAACTATACTACAAGGCCACAGTAACCAAAACAGCATGGTACTGTTACCAAAACAGAGATATAGACCAATGGAACAGAACAGAGTCCTCAGAAATAATACCACACATCTACAGCCATCTGATCTTTGACAAACCTGAGAGAAACAAGAAATGGGGAAAGGACTCCCTATTTAATAAATGGTGCTGGGAAAATTGGCTAGCCATAAGTAGAAAGCTGAAACTGGATCCTTTCCTTACTCCTTATACGAAAATTAATTCAAGATGGATTAGAGACGTAAATGTTAGACCTAATACCATAAATACCGTAGAAGAAAACCTAGGTAGTACCATTCAGGACATAGGCATGGGCAAGGACTTCATGTCTAAAACACCAAAAGCAACGGCAGCAAAAGCAAAAATTGACAAATGGGATCTCATTAAACTAAAGAGCTTCTGCACAGCAAAAGAAACTACCATCAGAGTGAACAGGCAACCTACAGAATGGGAGAAAATTTTTGCAATCTACTCATCTGACAAAGGGCTAATATCCAGACTCTACAAAGAACTCAAACAAATTTACAAGAAAAAAGCAAACAACCCCATCAAAAAGTGGGGAAAGGATATGAACAGACATTTCTCAAAAGAAGACATTCATACAGCCAACAGACACATGAAAAAATGCTCACCATCACTGGCCATCAGAGAAATGCAAATCAAAACCACAATGAGATACCATCTCACACCAGTTAGAATGGCAATCATTAAAAAGTCAGGCAACAACAGGTGCTGGAGAGGATGTGGAGAAATAGGAACACTTTTACACTGTTGGTGAAATTGTAAACTAGTTCATCCATTATGGAAAACAGTATGGTGATTCCTCAAGGATCTAGAACTAGATGTAGTATATGACCCAGCCATCCCACTACTGGGTATATACCCAAAGGATTATAAATCATGCTGCTATAAAGACACATGCACACGTATGTTTATTGCGGCACTATTCACAATAGCAAAGACTTGGAATCAACCCAAATGTCCATCTGTGACAGACTGGATAAAGAAAATGTGGCACATATACACCATGGAATATTATGCAGCCATAAAAAAGGATGAGTTTGCGTCCTTTGTAGGGACATGGATGCAGCTGGAAACCATCATTCTTAGCAAACTATCACAAGAAGAGAAAACCAAACACCGCATGTTCTCAGTCATAGGTGGGAACTGAACAATGAGATCACTTGGACTCGGGAAGGGGAACATCACACACCGGGGCCTGTCATGGGGAGGGGGGATGGGGGAGGGATTGCATTGGGAGTTATACCTGATATAAATGATGAATTGAGGGGTGCTGACGAGTTGATGGGTGCAGCACACCTACATGGCACAAGTATACATATGTAACAAACCTGCACGTTATGCACATGTACCCTAGAACTTAAAGTATAATAATAAAAAAAAAAATTAGCCAGGCGTGGTGGTGGTCACCTGTAGTCCCAGCTACTCAGGAGGCTGAGGCAGGAGAATGGCGTGAACCCGGGAGGCGGAGCTTACAGTGAGCTGAGATCGCACCACTGCACTCCAGCCTGGGCGACAGAGCGAGACCATCTCAAAAAAAAAAAAAAAAAAAAAGATGCAAAGCAAATATAACAAAATGTTATGTATTTGTTCAAGTACAGTCAGTGATGGATACATTGATGTCTATTATATTTTTCCGTGTACTTTTGGTAGCTTAAAATATTTCATAATTATTTATTAAGATAAAATAAAAATAAGTCATAAGAAAAGAGATCCTATTCAGTTTCAAAAATTCAAACGTAATTTACCCATCGATGTTAGTTAAACAATACAGCAGTGAGTGGAATAAAATATATGCTATTGAGAGTTAAAGGGTTAAGTCTCATTAGAAAATGTTTATATCTCCAGGGAGGCTTAAATAGGCAGTAATAAATGTTTTGTTAGAAAAGATGGAGACTGTTTTCCTTTGACAAAAAAAAAAAGTTTTCATTTACTCAATGGATATTTATTCACCTTCCACTATAAGCCATGTAATATAATAAGGTAATGGGAATATAAAAATAAAAAGAGTCCTTCCCTCAAGGACTTTACAGATTAGTAATGTTCCTATAGAAGAAGATTTCATCTATTTATCCATTCCTACATACATGTTTTGATAAAGTGCTATGAAAGTAATATGTACTGAGTATAAAGAAGTCCAGGAGGGTGACAATATGGGCTTGGAGCCTCACAGAAGTTACCAGTTACCCTTCTTAAAAACACAAGTCCTATGTGTTTAACAATCAGGCTAACATGGAACTGAGGTTCTCAGCAGAGGAATCCATATGAATAAAATTAAAGAGGTGTAAGAAGCATGTTTAGGTAATGAAAAGTAGTAATTTTGTCTGGAAGGTAAGATTTAAATGGAATCATTAGGAATGATGGATCTGGAGGAGGTGCCAACATACAAGAAGGGGAAGAAAAGACACGTGCTCAATAGACTGAGCCTCTTTGTCTATTGAGGCCATCATTGAAATCAAAAGTAGTGCAGATGGATAGTCTGAGAAGCAAAGCATAAAGGAACTTCCAGGAGGCTGAAAACCCGAACAGATTTACTGTCAATATCATAGTGCTGGATGTATAAAACTTGGACTTCATAAACTATCAGGGAAGGGGAGCCTTGGTAAACATCCCAAGCTTTCAGCAAAAGGACTACTCAATAACAGTAATACAAATTAAAAATATAGAGAAGGCCTTACAAGACCGGAAGGTAGTCTTAAATTGGCTCAATTCTTGATTAAAGTAATATATACCTACATTAAATGCCTGTGATTAATCAAACAAAATCCTTCATGGAGGAAAATAATATCATTTAGAGATCTGGATTTTTAAAATAAACAATGTCGGAATTTTAATAAAAAATTACCAAGCAAATCAAGAGACACCAAGGAGTGAAGAAAAAGAAAACAATAGAAGCTGGTTCACAGATAATCCAGGTATTTAGAAAATTTTATATCTATGATTAATATGGTCAAGAAAATAGATGGCAAGAGTGATAATTTCGTCAAAGAACTCCTGGTCTACAAGAAAGCATCAAATGGAAATTCTAAATGGAATAAAACCAAAATTGAATTAAGAGGACAAAAGGTGGATAAGACAGCAGATTGGTCACAGTTGCAGAGTATCCATGATCTAGAATTGATAATCTAGAATTGATAATTCCATTGATAATGGAAAATATCTAGAATAAAAAATAGAAAGAAAAAACATAGAAAAGATCATAGGACACATATGAAAACTGGCAATATCATAGTCTGGCAGTTTGTTTCTGTTGTCTCTCTTTTTTTTTTTCTTCCTACTGTCTCTTGGTTTGCCTTATAATTTTCTATTAAAACCAAGAAATCGTATATGAAAAATTCTACAATCTCTGAATGGTATTATTTTCCTTCATGAAGGATTTTGTTTGATTAAAGGCAAGTAGTTAATGTAGGTATACATTATCTTTTTTTTTTTATTATTATACTTTAAGTTCTAGGGTACATGTGCATAACGTGCAGGTTTGTTACATATGTATACTTGTGCCATGTTGGTGTGCTGCACCCATCAACTCGTCAGCACCCATCAATTCATCATTTATATCATGTATAACTCCCCAATGCAATCCCTCCCTCCTCCCCCCTCCCCCCTCCCCATGATAGGCCCCAGTGAGTGATGTTCCCCTTCCCGAGTCCAAGTGATCTCATTGTTCAGTTCCCACCTATGAGTGAGAACATGCGGTGTTTGGTTTTCTCTTCTTGTGATAGTTTGCTAAGAATGATGGTTTCCAGCTGCATCCATGTCCCTACAAAGGACGCAAACTCATCCTTTTTTATGGCTGCATAGTATTCCATGGTGTATATGTGCCACATTGTCTTAATCCAGTCTGTCACAGATGGACATTTGGGTTGATTCCAAGTCTTTGCTATTGTGAATAGTGCCGCAATAAACATACGTGTACATGTGTCTTTGTAGTAGAATAATTTATAATCCTTTGGGTATATACCCAGTAGTGGGATGGCTGGGTCATATGGTACATCTAGTTCTAGATCCTTGAGGAATTGCCATACTGTTTTCCATAATGGTTGAACTAGTTTACAGTCCCACCAACAGTGTAAAAGTGTTCCTATTTCTCCACATCCTCTCCAACACCTGTTGTTTCCTGACTTCTTAATGATTGCCATTCTAACTGGTGTGAGATGGTATTTCATTGTGGTTTTGATTTGCATTTCTCTGATGGCGAGTGATGATGAGCATTTTTTCATGTGTCTGTTGGCTGTATGAATATCTTCTTCTGAGAAATGTCTGTTCATATCCTTTCCCCACTTTTTGATGGGGTTGTTTGTTTTTTTCTTGTATATTTGTTTGAGTTCTTTGTAGATTCTGGATATTAGCCCTTTGTCAGATGAGTAGGTTGCAAAAATTTTCTCCCATTCTGTAGGTTGCCTGTTCACTCTGATGGTAGTTTCTTTTGCTGTGCAAAAGCTCTTTAGTTTAATTAGATCCCATTTGTCAATTTTTGCTTTTGCTGCCGTTGCTTTTGGTGTTTTAGACATGAAGTCCTTGCCCATGCCTATGTCCTGAATGGTACTACCTAGATTTTCTTCTAGGGTTTTTATGGTATTAGGTCTAACATTTAAGTCTCTAATCCATCTTGAATTAATCTTCGTATAAGGGGTAGGGAAAGGATCCAGTTTCAGCTTTCTACTTATGGCTAGCCAATTTTCCCAGCACCATTTATTAAATAGGGAATCCTTTCCCCATTTCTTGTTTCTCTCAGGTTTGTTAAAGATCAGATGGCTGTAGATGTGCGGTATTATTTCTGAGGACTCTGTTCTGTTCCATTGGTCTATATCTCTGCTTTGGTACCAGTACCATGCTGTTTTGGTTACTGTAGCCTTGTAGTATAGTTTGAAGTCAGGTAGTGTGACGCCTCCAGCTTTGTCCTTTTGACTCAGGATTGTCTTGGCAATGCGGGCTCTTTTTTGGTTCCATATGAACTTTAAAGCAGTTTTTTCCAATTCTGTGAAGAAACTCATTGGTAGCTTGATGGGGATGGCATTGAATCTATAAATAACCTTGGGGAGTATGGCCATTTTCACGATATTGATTCTTCCTATCCATGAGCATGGTATGTTCTTCCATTTGTTTGTGTCCTCTTTTATTTCACTGAGTAGTGGTTTGTAGTTCTCCTTGAAGAGGTCCTTTACATCCCTTGTAAGCTGGATTCCTAGGTATTTTATTCTCTTTGAAGCAATTGTGAATGGAAGTTCATTCATGATTTGGCTCTCTGCTTGTCTGTTACTGGTGTATAAGAATGCTTGTGATTTTTGCACATTAATTTTGTATCCTGAGACTTGCTGAAGTTGCTTATCAGCTTAAGGAGATTTTGGGCTGAGACAATGGGGTTTTCTAAATAGACAATCATGTCATCTGCAAACAGGGACAATTTGACTTCTTCTTTTCCTAACTGGATACCCTTGATTTCTTTCTCTTGCCTGATTGCCCTAGCCAGAACTTCCAAGACTATGTTGAATAGGAGTGGTGAGAGAGGGCATCCCTGTCTTGTGCCAGTTTTCAAAGGGAATTTTTCCAGTTTTTGCCCATTCAGTATGATATTAGCTGTGGGTTTGTCATAAATAGCTCTTATTATTTTGAGGTACGTTCCATCAATACCGAATTTATTGAGCGTTTTTAGCATGAAGGGCTGTTGAATTTTGTCAAAAGCCTTTTCTGCATCTATTGAGAGAATCATGTGGTTCTTGTCTTTGGTTCTGTTTATATGCTGGATTACGTTTATTGATTTGCGAATGTTGAACCAGCCTTGCATCCCAGGGATGAAGCCCACTTGATCATGGTGGATAAGCTTTTTGATGTGCTGCTGAATCCGGTTTGCCAGTATTTTATTGAGAATTTTTGCATCAATGTTCATCAGGGATATTGGTCTAAAATTCTCTTTTTTTGTTGTGTCTCTGCCAGGCTTTGGTATCAGGATGATGTTGGCCTCATAAAATGAGTTAGGGAGGATTCCCTCTTTTTCTATTGATTGGAATAGTTTCAGAAGGAATGGTACCAGCTCCTCCTTGTACCTCTGGTAGAATTCAGCTGTGAATCCATCTGGTCCTGGACTTTTTTTGGTGGGTAGGCTATTAATTGTTGCCTCAATTTCAGAGCCTGCTATTGGTCTATTCAGGGATTCAACTTCTTCCTGGTTTAGCCTTGGGAGAGTGTAAGTGTCCAGGAATTTATCCATTTCTTCTAGATTTTCTAGTTGATTTGCCTAGAGGCGTTTATAGTATTCTCTGATGGTAGTTTGTATTTCTGTGGGGTCAGTGGTGACATCCCCTTTATCATTTTTTATTGCATCTATTTGATTCCTCTCTCTTTTCTTCTTTATTAGCCTTGCTAGCGGTCTGTCAATTTTGTTGATCTTTTCAAAAAACCAACTCCTGGATTCATTGATTTTTTGGAGGGTTTTTTGTGTCTCTATCTCCTTCAGTTCTGCTCTGATCTTAGTTATTTCTTGCCTTCTGCTAGCTTTTGAATGTGTTTGCTCTTGCCTCTCTAGTTCTTTTAATTGTGATGTTAGAGTGTCAATTTTAGATCTTTCCAGCTTTCTCTTGTGGGCATTTAGTGCTATAAATTTCCCTCTACACACTGCTTTAAATGTGTCCCAGAGATTCTGGTATGTTGTATCTTTGTTCTCATTGGTTTCAAAGAACATCTTTATTTCCGCTTTCATTTCGTTATGTACCCAGTAGTCATTCAGGAGCAGGTTGTTCAGTTTCCATGTAGTTGAGCGGTTTTGATTGAGTTTGTTAGTCCTGAGTTCTAGTTTGATTGCACTGTGGTCTGAGAGACAGTTTGTTATAATTTCTGTTCTTTTACATTTGCTGAGGAGTGCTTTACTTCCAATTATGTGGTCAATTTTGGAATAAGTGCGATGTGGTGCTGAGAAGAATGTATATTCTGTTGATTTGGGGTGGAGAGTTCTATAGATGTCTATTAGGTCCGCTTGGTGCAGAGATGAGTTCAATTCCTGGATATCCTTGTTAACTTTCTGTCTCGTTGATCTGTCTAATGTTGACAGCGGAGTGTTGAAGTCTCCCATTATTATTGTATGGGAGTCTAAGTCTCTTTGTAAGTCTCTAAGGACTTGCTTTATGAATCTGGGTGCTCCTGTATTGGGTGCATATATATTTAGGAGAGTTAGCTCTTCCTGTTGAATTGATCCCTTTACCATTATGTAATGGCCTTCTTTGTCTCTTTTGATCTTTGATGGTTTAAAGTCTGTTTTGTCAGAGACAAGGATTGCAACCCCTGCTTTTTTTTGTTCTCCATTTGCTTGGTAGATCTTCCTCCATCCCTTTATTTTGAGCCTATGTGTGTCTCTGCATGTGAGATGGGTCTCCTGAATACAGCAGACTGATGGGTCTTGACTCTTTATCCAGTTTGCCAGTCTGTGTCTTTTAATTGCAGCATTTAGTCCATTAACATTTAAGGTTAATATTGTTATGTGTGAACTTGATCCTGCCATTATGATATTAACTGGTTATTTTGCTCGTTAGTTGATGCAGTTTCTTCCTAGCCTCGTTGGTCTTTACATTTTGGCATGTTTTTGCAATGGCTGGTACCGGTTGTTCCTTTCCATGTTTAGGGCTTCCTTCAGGGTCTCTTGTAAGGCAGGCCTGGTGGTGACAAAATCTCTAAGCATTTGCTTATCTGTAAAGGATTTTATTTCTCCTTCACTGATGAGACTTAGTTTGGCTGGATATGAAATTCTGGGTTTAAAATTCTTTTCTTTAAGAATGTTGAATATTGGCCCCCACTCTCTTCTGGCTTGTAGAGTTTCTGCCGAGAGATCTGCTGTTAGTCTGATGGGCTTCCCTTTGTGGGTAACCCGACCTTTCTCTCTGGCTGCCCTTAAGATTTTTTCCTTCATTTCAACTTTGGTGAATCTGGCAATTATGTGTCTTGGAGTTGCTCTTCTGGAGGAGTATCTTTGTGGCGTTCTCTGTATTTCCTGAATTTGAATGTTGGCCTGCCCTACTAGGTTGGGGAAGTTCTCCTGTATGATATCCTGAAGAGTGTTTTCCAACTTGGTTCCATTTTCCCCCTCACTTTCAGGCACCCCAATCAGACGTAGATTTGGTCTTTTTACGTAATCCCATACTTCTTGCAGGCTTTGCTCATTTCTTTTTCTTCTTTTTTCTTTTGGTTTCTCTTCTCGCTTCATTTCATTCATTTGATCTTCAATCGCTGAGACTCTTTCTTCCAGTTGATCGAGTCGGTTACTGAAGCTTGTGCATTTGTCACGTATTTCTCGTGTCATGGTTTTCATCTCTGTCATTTCGTTTATGATCTTCTCTGCATTAATTAGTCTAGCTGTCAATTCTTCCACTCTTTTTTCAAGATTTTTAGTTTCTTTGCGCTGGGTACGTAATTCCTCCTTTAGCTCTGATAAGTTTGATGGACTGAAGCCTTCTTCTCTCCTCTCGTCCAAGTCATTCTCTGACCAGCTTTGATCCGTTGCTGGCGATGGGCTGCGCTCCTTTGCAGGGGGAGATGCGCTCTTATTTTTTGAATTTCCAGCTTTTCTGCCCTGCTTCTTCCCCATCTTTGTGGTTTTATCTGTCTCTGGTCTTTGATGGTGGTGACGTACTGATGGGGTTTTGGTATAGGTGTCCTTCCTGTTTGATAGTTTTCCTTCTGACAGTCAGAAGGACTGTCTGTTGGTCTGTTGGAGATTGCTTGAGGTCCACTCCAGACCCTGTTTGCCTGGGTAACAGCAGCAGAGGTTGCCGAAGATAGAATATTGCTGAACAGCGAGTGTACCTGTCTGATTCTTCCTTTGGAAGTTTCCTCTCAGGGGTGTACTCCACCCTGTGAGGTGTGGGGTGTCAGACTGCCCCTAGTGGGGGATTTCTCCCAGCTAGGCTACTCAGGGGTGAGGGACACACCTGAGCAGGCAGTCTGTCTGTTCTCAGATCTCAACCTCCGCGTTGGGAGATCCACGGCTCTCCCCAAAGCTGTCAGACAGAGTCGTTGGCGTCTGCACCGGCTCCCGCTACTTCCCCTGTTGTTCTTCAGCTGTGCGCTGTCCCCAGAGGTGGAGACTACAGAGACAGGCAGGCTTCCTTGAGCTGCTGTGAGCTCCACCCAGTTCGAGCTTCCCAGCGGCTTTGTTTACCTACTTAAGCCTCAGCAATGGTGGGCGCCCCTCCCCCAGCCTCGCTGCTGCCTTGCGGATAGATCGCGGCAGACTCCTGTGTTAGCAGTGAGGGAGGCTTCGTGGGCATGGGACCCTCCCGGCCAGGTGTGGGATATGTTCTCCTGGTGTGCCTGTATGCTTACAGCGCAGTAATGGGGTGGGGGTTACCCGATTTTCCAGGTGTTGTGTGTCTCAGTTCCCCTGGCTAGGAAAATGGATCCCCTTCCCCCTTGCGCTTCCAGGTGAGGCGATGCCTCGCCCTGCTTCAGCTCTCGCTGGTCAGGCTGCAGCAGCTGACCAGCACCGATTGTCCAGCACTCCCTAGTGAGATGACCCCAGTACCTCAGTTGAAAATGCAGAAATCACCGGTCTTCTGTGTCGCTCGCGCTGGGAGTTGGAGACTGGAGCTGTTCCTATTCGGCCATCTTGCTCCGCCCGCCGGTATACATTATCTTAATCTAATGAGGGATTGAGCCAATTCAAGACTGCCTTCCAGTCTCTTACATAATGAAAAGGAACAACATGAATATAATTGGAGCCCCAGAAAAGGAGGAGGTAGAAAAAAGTACAGAAGTAATAGGTGAAGAGATTATGACCAAGAATTTCCCAAAACTGAAGAAAGATATCAAATAAAATTTTCAAGAAAACTTACAAACCTCAAATATGAAAAGTACAAAAAAATCCCATCTAGGCACTTTATGATAGAACTTCTGAAAAATTAAACACAAGAAAAAAGTTTTAGAAGCAGTGAGAGAAAACTACATATTACCTCAAAAACAACAATTATCATTTCTCGTAAAGCAATAGAAATCAGAAGAAAAGAAATGACATACTCAAACTGCTATAAGAAAACACCTGCCACCATAAAGTAAAGCTGTCTTTAGAAAATGAGGGTTAAATAAAGACGTTTCAAGCAAATAAAAATGGAGAGAATTTGTCACCAACAGAGACCCTCTAAAAGAATACTAAAAGGAGTTTTTCAATTAAAGGGAAATTATCTCTGACTGAAAATTAAAAATGCAGACAAGAATAAAGTATGCAAGTAGGCAAAATTTGTTATTCTATGAGAAGCTGGAATTGTGAGAGAAAATCCATAGTCTTTCTAGTGTTAAGAACCATAGCCACTGGTAAATTGAAAAGAAATCCCATAAGTTAAAAAAACATAGCAGGGAAGCCCAAATTCTGTCTATAAACTCTGCCCAGGTCTCTGAGTGACCCTTGAACCACACATGAACCAACGAAATAATGTGTGGATAGATTATGGATAAGAATAAAATAATTATTTTGGTCCATTTCAAGAATTTGTTTCAAGATTTCAGGCTCCTTTTAGCAATTCTTGTAGTGCTGGCTTGGTAGTGGTGAATTCTCTTAGCATTTGTTTATCTGAAAACAACTGTATCTTTTCTTCATTTATGAAGCTTAGTTTCGCTGGATACACCCAAGAATTTTGTAATTCTTGGGTGATAACTGTTTTGTTTAAGGAGACTAAAGATAGGACCCCAATTCCTGGAAATATATAACCCTCCTAGATTGAACCAGAAAGAAATAGAATCTCTGAACAGACCAATAATAAGCAGTGAGATTGAAATGGTATTAAAAAAAATAGCCAACAAAAAAAGTCCAGGACCAGACAAATTCACAGTTGAATTCTACCAGACATTAAAAGAACAATTGGCATCAATTCTATTGACACTATTCCATAAGATAAAGAGGGAATCCTCCCTAAATCACTCTATGAAGTCAGTATCACCCTGATATGAAAACCAGTAAAGGACATAACAAAAAAGAAAACTACAGACCAATATACCCAATGAATATAGATGCAAAAATCCTTAACAAAATACTAGCTAACCAAATCCAACAGCATATCCAAAACATAATCCACCATGATTCAGTGGGTTTCATGCCAGGGATGCAGGGATGATTTAACATACATAGGTCAATAAATGTGATACACCACATAAACAGAATTAAAAACAAAAATCACGTGATCATTTCAATAGATGCAGAAAAAGCATTTGACAAAATCTAGCACTGCTTTATGATTAAAACCCTTAGCAAAATCAGCAGAGAAGAGACATACCTTAAGGTAATAAAAGCTATCTATGGCAAACCCACAGCCAACATAATACTGAATGGGGAAGAGTTGAAAGCATTCCCCCTGAGAGCTAGACAAGACAAGGATATCCTCTCTCACCACTTTTATTTAACATAGTACTGGAAGTCTATAGATGCCTACTCTCATGACTTCTATTCAGCATAGTACAGCCAGAGCAATCAGACAAGAGAAAGAAAGAAAGGACATCCAAATTGGTAAACAGGAAATTTACCTGTCACTGTTTGCTGGTAATATGATTGTATACCTAGAAAACCCTAAAGACTCCTCCAAAAAGCTCCTAGAACTGATAAATGAATTCAGCAAAGTTTCAGGATACAAAATTAATATGCACACATCAGTAGCTCTGCTATACACCAACAGCGACCAAGCTGAGAATAAAATCAAGAACTTAACCTCTTTTACGATAGCTGCAAAAAAATAAAATTCTTAGGAATATATCTAACCAGGGACGTGAAAGACCTCTATAAGGAAGACTACAAAACACTGTTAAAGAAAACATGTATGACACGAACAAATGGAAACACATCCCATGCTCACGAGTGGGTAGAATCAATATTGTGAAAATGACCATACTGCCAAAAGCAATCTGTAAATTCAATGCAATTCCCATCAAAATACGATCATCATTCTTCACAGAACTAGAAAAAACTATCCTTAAAGTCAAATGGAACCAAAAAAGAGCTCACATAGCCAAAGCAAGACTAAGCAAAAAGAACAAATCTGGAGGCATCACATTACCTGACTTCAAACTATACTATAAGACCATAGTCACCAAAACAACATGATACTGGTATGAAAATAGACATGTAGACCAATGGAACAGAATAGAGATGCAGAAATAAAGCCAGACACTTACAGTCAACTTATATTTGACAAAGCAAAGGAAAACATAAAGTGGGGAAAGGGCACCCTATTCAATAAATGGTGCTGAGATACTTGGCAAGCCACATGTAGAAGAATGAAACTGGATCCCCATCTCTCACTTTAATTAACACCAGATAGATCAAAAACTTAAATCTAAGACCTGAAACCACAAAAATTCTAGAACATAACTTTGGAAGAACCCTTCTAGACATCGGCTTAAGCAAAGACTTCATGACCAGTAACCCAAGAGCAAATGAAACAAAAACAAAGATAAATAGATGGGACTGAATTAAACTACAAAGCTCCTGCTCAGCAAAAGAAATAATCAGCAGAGTAAACAGAGAACCCACAGCATGGGAGAAAAATTTTCACAATCTATACATTCCACAAAGGACTAGTATCCAGAATCTACAAAGAACTCAGACAAATCAACAAGAAAAAAATAAACAATACCATCAAAAAGTGGGCTTAGGACATGAATAGACAATTCTCAAAAGAGGATATACAAACTGCCAAAAAACATATGACAAAATGCTCAACATCACTAATGACTAGGGAAATGCAAATCAAAACCACAAAACCACAATGTAATACCACCTTACTCTTGGAAGAATGGCCATAATAAAAAAATAAAAATAATAAAAAATAAAAATAAAATAGATGTTGGCATGTTGGCATGGATATGGTGAAAAGGTTTTTTTTTTTTTTTTTTTTTTTGAGATGGATTCTTGCTCTGGAGTACAGTGGTATGATCTCTGCTCACTGCAACCTCTGCCTTCCAGGTTCAAGCGATTTTCATGCCTCAGCCTCCTGAGCAGCTGGGATTACAGACGTGCGCCACCATGCCTGGCTAATTTTTGTATTTTTGGTAGAGACAGGGTTTCACCATGTTGGCCAGGCTGGTCCCGAACTCCTGACCTCAAGTGATCTGCCCACCTCAGCCCCCCAAATTGCTGGGATTACAGGTGTCAGCCACGATACCTGGCCAAAAAGGTAACACTTTTACACTGCTGGTGGGAATGTAAACTAGTACAACCACTATGGAAAACAGTGTGGAGATTCCTTAAATAACTAAAAGTAGAACTATCATTTGATTCAGTAGTCCCACTACTGGGTATCTACCCAGAGGAAAAGAAGTTATCATATGAAAAAGATACTTGCAGAAATATGTTTATAGCAGCACAATCCACAATTGCAAACATGTGGAAGCAGCCCAAATGCCCATCAATCAATGAGTGGATAAAGGAATTTTGATATATATAAATACCATGGAATACTATGCAGCCACAAAAAGGAACAAATTAATGGCGTTCACAGCAACCTGGATGGAACTGGAGACTGTTATTCTAGGTGAAGTAACTCAGAAATGGAAACCCAAACATCGCATGTTCTCATTCATAAGTGGGAGATAAGCTATGAGGTTGCAAAGGCATAAGAATGAATAAATGGACTTTGGGGACTTGGGATAAATGATGGTAGGTGGTGAGGGATAAAAGACTACACATTGACTGAGCATGGTGGTTCATGCCTGTAATCTCAGCACTTTGGGAGGCCAAGGCAGGTTGATCACTTGAGGCCAGGAGTTCAAAACCAGCCTGACAAACATGGGGAAACTCCATCTCTACTAAAAATACCAAAAGTTAGTTGAACACTATGGCACGTGCCTGTACTCCCAGCTACTCAGAAGGCTGAGGCACGAGAATTGCTTGAACGTGGGATGCAGAGGTTTCAGTGAGCCAAGATCGCACCACTGCACTCCAGCCAGGGCAACAGAGCAAGGCTGTCTAAAAAACAAAACTACATAATTTTTACAGTGTACACTGCTCAAGTGATGGGTGCAACAGAATCCCAGAAATCACCATTAAAGGACTTATTCATGCAACTGAACACCACCTGTTTCCCAAAAGCCTATTGAACTAATAAATAAATTAATTAATTAAAATGTGCAAAAAAAAAAAAAAAGTCTAGAATGAAAAAGGAATAAAAGAGCTGATTTGAGATTTACACTGTGACCCAAAAGACAGAATATGATGTTTGAGTCCAATCAGGTTAATTGTCCAATAAAACATTCTTGAAGGATGAGTAAAACATATTTTAGAGTCTCCACAAGATAACATTCACATTGCCATAGATACAACAAATATATCTCATTATCTACAGAACCAGGAAAATATGACCCATTCATAAGAGAAAATATTATTAATGGAGACTAACCCTGAGATGACCCAAATGTCGGAATTAGAAGACAAATATTTAAAACAGCAACTGTAACTGTGCTCTAGGATATAAAGGAAAGTATACTCACAATCAATGAAAGCATAGGAAATATCAGTCAAGAAATAGAAACTATTAACAAAAACAGGACTAAGTGCAAATTATTAAACTCAAGAATACAATATCTAAACTAATGACAAACAAAAAGAAACACTGGACAAGCTTAACAGCAGAGTAAAGACAACAAGAGAAAGAAATAGAGATTCACTGTTCACAGCAACCTGGATGGAATTGGAGACTATTATTCTAAGTGAAGTAACCCAGGAATGGAAAGTATACTTATGATCAGATTCAGAAAATGGAGCAATAAAAATTGTCCAATCTGAAGAAGAGAGAGAAAATAATTGAAAAAAAATGAATAGCCTTCCAAGGAAGTGATGGGATGATTTCAAAAGATCTAACAAATGATCACTGGAATTGCAAAAACAATAGTAACAACAACTACAACAACAAAAAACAAACAACAACAACAAAAAAAAAACAGAGACTGGCATGAAAAAAAAGTGGCCAGAACCTCCCCAGATGTAGTGAAAGTCATAAATTCAGGAAGTCCAGCGAACTCCAAGCCGGACAATTACAAATAAAACCATATTTAGCATCTAGGACAGTCATAGTCAAACTGCTAAATATCAAAGACAAATCTTGAAAGCAACTAAAGATAAATAACACGTTACATATTGAGGAACATCAATTTGAATTATCACTGCCTTCAGAAGCTATGGAGAACAGAAGACAATACAACCTCTTCAAAGTGCAGAGGGAGAAGCTGCCAAACTAGAATTTTATATACAGCAAAAATATCCCTAGGGAATAAAGGCAAAATAAAGATATTTTCAGATGTAAGAAAGCTAAGAAAACTAATTATCAGAAGACTTGTCATTTAAGATATAGTGAAAATAGGCTCTTTAAGCTGAGAAAAACTACCAGATTATATCTTCAGGAAGGAGGGAAGCATTAAAAAGGTAAATATCTGAGAAAATAAAACATTGTTTTTCCTTTCTGTATAAAACACAGGACTATTTAAAACAAAATTAAAACATATTTGTGTGGTTTTATAATGTATGTAGACTTAAATATATCACAACTATCACAAAAAGTCAGAGTAAGATACATTGACCTATATTGTTGCAATTTCTGTCCTTTAATTGAAATAGTACAATACTGACTATAAGTAGAATGTAGAAGTCAAGAATGTATATTGTAATCCCTACAGCAACCCATAAAATAATGCAAAGAACTTAAAAATCAGTACATAAGTTGAAATGAAATTCTAAAAATTATTCAAATTATTCAAAAGAAGGAAGAAAAGGAGAAACAGGAGTATCAAAAACAGAAGAAAGAAACAGAAAACAAATAATAAAGTGGTATTCACAAATCCAATCACATTAGTAATTAGTAATTGTGATAAATGCAAATGGACTACATACTTCAACTAACAGGCAGAGATGATCAAAATAGACTAAAAAACTCCACTATATACTGCCTACATGAGACGGACTTTAAATATAATAACACATCTAGGTTGGAAGTTAATATAAAAAATATGCCTTGCACATAGAAGGCATCAGAAAAGTAGGGAGACTATATTAATATGAGATATTATAGACTTCAAGACAAATAATATTACCAACAAGAGAAAGGGATATTTCATGATTGAAATTTCGACTTATCAGAAAGATATAATAATAATAAATATGCATGTGTTCAACAACAGAAATAAAAAATACATAAGGCAAAAATGACAGAATTAAAGGAAGAAATAAATAATTCCACAATCATTGTTGGAGACTTTAATATTCCTTTATTGGCAACTGATGAGTGACTAAAACAAAAATCAATTAGTAAGGCCATAGATAGTTTGATCAACAGAATTAACTTAGACCCTAAGTAGTATTTATAGAATACCATACCCAGTGACCTTTAAAAATACTGATAATTTTTTTTCCTTGTTTGAATACGGTTACATGAGTGTGCTCACTTTGTTAAGCCATTATTTTGTACTTGTATGTTTTATAATTTGATTTCTTAAAACTCTATACACTGGCAGCAACATACAGAATGAATCGGTAGGAAAAAAATAACACTGGAAGCAGGAAGGCCAATAGGTGTTATTCCAGCAGATTGTGTGAGAGATGAAGCAATCAAATCTGTGCAGATACTGAGGGAGGTAGAACTGACAATGTGTTTTAACCCATTTGATGTGGGAGGTCTCAGCAAGGGGAGAACCAAAGATTACCTTAGGGCTTCAGACTTGGGAGATATGTCAGTTTTGGGCTGTTCCCTAACGCGGAGGATGCAAGAGGAGAGCAGTTTGAACAGTGATGTGGATCACTCTGAATTAAACCCTGAATTACAAAAGTCATTCATTAGATTTACCCCTTAGTTTGATTGTTGCCAGGCCCATTCTGCTATTTATAACTTCTGCCCAGTTTTCAGAAGCTGTATACAGAATGAAAGATTAAAATATATTTCAGGGTTGAATGATTGACAGTGTGTGCCAAAAATGTTTATTACCTTATTCTTTTTTTTTTTTTTTTTTTTTTTTTTTTTTTTTTTTTTGAGACGGAGTCTCGCTCTGCCGTCCAGGCTGGAGTGCAGTGGCCGGATCTCAGCTCACTGCAAGCTCCGCCTCCCGGGTTTACGCCATTCTCCTGCCTCAGCCTCCCGAGTAGCTGGGACTACAGGCGCCCGCCACCTCGCCCGGCTAGTTTTTTGTATTTTTTTAGTAGAGACGGGGTTTCACCGTGTTAGCCAGGATGGTCTCGATCTCCTGACCTCGTGATCCACCCGTCTCGGCCTCCCAAAGTGCTGGGATTACAGGCTTGAGCCACCGCGCCCGGCCTATTACCTTATTCTTACTATCATTTACTAACTTTTCCATATATTTTGCAATGTTTTATACAATTTACTTCTACCCATCATGCAACAATTAAAGATTCACTTATGATCAATATTGGATATAAAGATAGTGAGAAGAAAATGTAAATTCAAAGAAAAACTATTTTATATCTACAGCTGCCTTCCAAAACACACAATTAGAAATATTTCCAAAGGAGGATTTCTTGGAAAAAGCTACACAAGCGAATAATTTGCCTTTTTGAAACATAATTTAAAAACAAACAAAAAGAGCTTAAGAATACAAACTTGTAGTTTTTAAGTCACTTTCTTGGTCTTAAAGATTCATCTTTTTAATGGAAAAATTTATAGAAAATCACCATCTCTTAAGTCTAATGTATATAAAGTATTTGAAGTAATAAGCAGAAACGATAAACATAATGAAATCCTTGGGATTGGGATTGTTCTGCATTCTATCAAACAGTAATTTATTATAAGAATCTTTTCTGAGTGTCATTTTTCTTTGAATGAAATGATTTTTAAAAATTATTGGTAACCTAGTTTTCAGAACACTTCCCATCCTATTCCAAAGATATGATTTTTTAAATTCTGAAAACAGCACATAACAATTCACATAAACATAGACCCCCGGGGCAAAGTGCAAAAATATATTAGGAGAGAGCTACAAGGACATACCAAGCAGACCGTGCTTTTGAATAGAGAAATAGAAGCTCTCTTGACAAAGAACCGAGGGGATCTATTTGTGGTTTCCTATACACATTTTGAAAGCCCCCAATTGTGGTTTCAGTATCAAAATAATGAAGTGTCAATGGCATTTCTCCTTGGAGTAAAGAATTAATTAAACAACCTCTATAATGATCTGGCTTTTATTAGTGCTATTTCTGACATGAGACCCTTTTACCTTGGTTCTGAATTACATGAATCCTTGTGAATTCTTTTGTTATAAATACTCATCTTGCTTCCTCATGTGTGATATGAGTTTCTATGATCATAGGATCACAATTATCCTGTTACTCCTTTCAGAGAATTTGTATAGCTCCTTTGATAAGGGAAACGCAAAGTGTTTTGCAAATACACCATTTACCCCAGCCAATATGAATCACTGCCCTTATTTTAGAAGAATAGCATTACCACCTTTCAGACAAATTGTCAGGCAAAGGAAAGCCTTAAATCGTACCTAAGGACAAGCTACAAGGACGGCAAGGGGACTAAATTCTTTTAATCAAGTAATCAAGAAATCAGGTAATTTTTCCATGATCAAATATGCCTTGCTTTATGTAATGGATGAGTTACCTTAAAGATTCTTAAAATGAACTGTTTTCAAGTCAAATCAAACTTTAATCATTTTAAAGACTGATTCCATAGCAATGAATCTTGTTAATTACAATCATTGAATTTTCAAATGGGAGAATAAAATACATACAATGCATTTTAGAGAAAAATTATTTTGAATATGCCAGGGAAGACCCACATTTGTAATTTGTCCGAAACATTGTACAAGAGTCATACAATCAAACAGTTATAGAACCAGGCAGGAAATATAACCAGGTAGAATGAGGTTTGGTACAAGACAATAAAGACAGCGGGAGGGTCACTGAGGCCCACATGCAAGGGCATGCTGCATCTAAAGAAGCAACTAACTGCTGCTCAGCTCTCAAATGGTCTGCGCATGGTATTTGGGAATGCAAGCTTATTTTACAGTATCTCCTGACTTTTAAAGATACAATGGAAACCCATGAGTTTCTGAAAATTTTTGAAGTCCTAAATCAAAATCTTCTAAAATCTTGGACAGACCAGACAAGATATGCTGACTAAATTACAACTGTAGGGCACCAAATTGTAATCTTTATATAGTAACACAGTCTGAGTAATGCAGCCACTCAGAAGTTAACCTGAAAATCATGACAATGAAAAGAAATCCCAAGAGTTCACTGGCCCAGATCTTCTATGTAGCCAAGTCTACACCCAAAACTATTGATGATGCGTATTTGGCCAATGAATACTCACTGTAGATATCCATTCATGCCATACATTATGACATTGAACAGGATGTAGTCCTTCTTTTGAGGAGGTTGGAGGATAGGAGTCATCCTCTGTCAGTTTTATGTTTCCAAACTTACGTATCCATTAAGATAATACTCCTGGATTCTGATCCCATCACCTTACTCTCCTCTCTCGAGATGCAAGAATGACTTCCCTGATTGGAGAGTTTCTGAGAAGGACCTGGAAGTATATAGGTTGGTGCTATGGTCTGAATGTTTATGTCCCCACCAAATTCATATGTTGAAATTGAATCCCCAGTGGGATCATATTTGAAGGTGGGACCTTGGAAAGTGATTGGGTCATGAGGGTAGAGCCCTCATTAATGAGATTAGTGCCACTGTAAAAGAGGCCCCAGAGAGACCCTTGCCTCATCCACTTTAGGAGGACATAGGGAGATGGCACCATCTATGAATCAGAAAGTAGACCTCACCAGACACCAAATCTGCTGGAGCCTTGATTTGGGACTTTCCAGCTTCCAGAACTGTGAGAAATAAATTTGTGCTGTCTATAGGCCACCAGTATTTTGTTTTAGCAGCCCACACAGATGAAGACAGTTGGTTTCTTCTCTGTCTTAGGTATTCAGCTGCCCACTGTCATCATCTGCTCTTGGCCTAACAGTATCTATGGGATTTTGAATATAACCAGTTCAAGGGAGAGTTTGTCCCATTTCTCCTCACGTAAACCATGCTCTCCAACACAGTTTTAAAGGTCAAAAATTGAGGACAGAAAAGTTTGACTCCTCTGTCTCCTTTTCCCTGTGGTCCCAAGCTGAGGTGGGATAAAAGAATGTCCACTACTAAGTTTAATAAAAATCTCAGCAATTCCTCTAGAGCATAAACGGTAGTGGGCCATGCTGATCGCTGTGGTAAGGAAAATATATGATACTACGAGAACACATAGGAGAGAGACCTTAACCAGGATTCAGGGAGTCAGAAAAGGTCTATTGCAAAAACCATCAAGAATAATTATATGTTTATCCAAGTAAAGGTACAAGCAAGTGTGCAAAAACTGTGTTCTTGGAAGAGGAAACATCATGCACAGAGGCACTGGGGTCAGCATGGCAGAATGGAGAAACCAACAATAGCTCAATAGACTGAGAATGTAGAGAACAGGAAAGGAGAGGAAATGGGGTGAGACTGGAAGAGCCAGCCAGTTCTAAAGGATCCCATAAGCCATATGTAGGAATCTAGCTTCCTGAGAAAAAAGAGGGAAGCCTTTGAAGAGTTTTAGTTGAAAAGTCACATAGTTAGATTTGTAGTTTTTCTTAGTCTGTTTAAGCTGTTATAACAAAAAAACCATAAATTAGGCGGCTTATAAATAACAAACAGGTACAGCATCATGTGGTGGAAAGAGAAAGCAAGCTCCCTTGGGCCTCTTTTATAGAGGCAACTATCCCATTCATGAGGACTCTGCCCTTGTGACCTGATCATCTCCTAAAGGTCCTACCTCTTCATACTATTTGCACAGGGGATTTGGTTTCAACATATGAATTTTAGAGGGATGCAAACATTCAGATCATAGCATATTTTTAAAGATAGCCTAAGAAAAAGGAAATCTCACTCTGCCCACAATGTTATAAATGGGTTGCAAGCAGCAAGCCTGGAGAGAGATGGACTAATTATTATTGCAAGAATCCAGGCAATAAGTGAAGGTTCCTATTCCAGGAATAAAGAAGAGAGATTCAAGAGGTATATAGGAGAATTAATCATCAGGTCTCAAGTGAACTTATGACCTCAGAACAAAAAGGTCCTAAGATGCAAGCAGCGTCCCCACACTGCCCCCCCCCCCCCATTGCTAGCACTCAATTTGCCTCCAATGCTAAAGCCAGCTGCTAATCTAACTCAAAATCTGTTCTCTCTCAGGTTCCTCAGAGCTAGTAACAAACCTGGACTGACAGCCTTCCTCAGGGCTCTCACTGGCACTACAAATAGTTGAATCTCTCGCAGCTCCTCCTCAGGCATCCTAGGCCAGGTAGTCCACCCCAGTCT
This sequence comes from Rhinopithecus roxellana, assembly GCF_007565055.1. Classification (NCBI taxonomy): domain Eukaryota; kingdom Metazoa; phylum Chordata; class Mammalia; order Primates; family Cercopithecidae; genus Rhinopithecus; species Rhinopithecus roxellana. The sequence goes on from NC_044552.1 coordinate 164,395,513, forward strand.
CTGCTGTGAGTCTCATTAGCCTGCACCATGACCAGCCAAGGGCTCCCAACTGAACTCCTTGGTCCTCCTGGGGCAGCATGTGTACTGGAGCAGGAGGAAGTTTTAGATCTCATCCATACTACCCAAGAATTCAGAGTGCCCAAAAAGTGAAGTTCACAGCCCATTAAAATCACTCTCCATCTAACATATCTAACACTTCTTCAGTTTAGAAATTTGAACATATCTCTATTGGCTTTGTTCATTTCTGACTCTGCTTTAGTCTTCTTTGATAAGACTGGGATTCCTTCAATTCCTCTTCCTACATGGGTCTCCTTTATGTAAATTCTATGGTCTAACCCACCAAATCTGGCTTTCAAAGTAAAATTGTGAAGCATCTAATCTCATTGTGTCCAGAATTGGTGGGTTTGTGGTCTCACTGACTTCAAGAATGAAGCTGCAGACTCTGGCAGTGAGTGTTCTTAAAGATGGTGTCTCCAGAGTTTGTTCCTTCTGTGTTCAGACGTGTTCAGAATTCCTTCCTTCCAGTGGGTTCGTGGTCTTGCTGGCTTCAAGAGTGAGGGGGCAGACCCTCCCAGTGAGTGTTACAGCTTATAAAGGTGGTGAGAACCCAAAGAGTGAGCAGCAGCAAGATTTATTGCAGAGCAAAAGAACATACGTTCCACAGCCTGGAGGGTGACCAGAGCCAGTTGCCACTGGTGGCTCTGGCAGCCTGCGTTTATTCCCTTATCTGACCCCACCCACACTGCTGATTGGTCCATTTTACAGAGAGCTGATTGGTCTATTTTACAGAGAGCTGATTGGTCCGTTTTGACAGAGTGCTAATTGGTGCGTTTACAATCCCTGAGCTAGACACAGAGTGCTGATTGGTGCATTTATAATCCTTTAGCTAGACACACACTGCCAGACAGAAAAGTTCTCCAAGTCCCCACTAGATTAGCTAGATACAGAGTACTGATTGGTGTATCTACAAACCTTGAGCTAGACACAGGGTGCTGATTGGTGTATTTGCATACCTTGAGCTAGACACAGGGTTCTGACTGGCGTATTTACAATTCCTTACCTAGAGGTAAAAGTTCTCCAAGTCCCTACTAGACTCAGGAGCCCAGATGGCTTCACCTAGTGGAGCCCGCACCAGGGCTGCAGGCGGGGGTCCCCTTCTATGCGCCCTCATTCCTCAGCCCTTGGGTGGTTGATGGGACTGGGCGCTGCAGCACAGGGGGCAGTGCTCCTCCTGCCTGGTGCTTCCTGGGGAGGCTTGGGGATGCAGGAGCCAAGGCGGGGCCAGGGGAGGCTTGGGCATGGCAGGCTGCAGGTCCTGGGCCCTGCCCTGCAGGGAGGCAACTGAGCCCCAGGGAGAATTCGAGCGCAGCCCAGTGGGCCGGCACTGCTGGGGGACCCGGCGCACCCTCTGCAGCTGCTGGCCGGGTGCTAAGCCCCTCACTGCCCAGGACCGGGCACCAGGCGGCTGCTCCGAGTGCAGGTCCCCGAGCCCACCCCGACCCAGAACTTGCACTGGCCCGTGAGTGCTGCGGGCAGCCCCAGTTCCCACCAGCACCTCTCCCTCCGCACCTCCCCGCAAGCAGAGGGAGCTGGATCCGGTCTGGACCAGCCCAGAGAGGGGCTCCCACAGTGCCGCTGGGGGCTGAAGGGCTCCTCAAGCACTGCCACAGTGGACGCCAAGGCTAAGGAAGTGGAGAGTGAGGGCTGCCAGCATGTTGTCACCTCCCATCATTGGCCAGGATTTGAGGAAGACTGCAGGTAGAACAAGTTTTATGGGGGAAAGAATCAATCAATCATAATAACTAACATTTATTGAATACTTATAAGCCTGTTGAGCACTATTGTTAGTGCTTTTAGATTTAACATCTTTAATCACTACAATAACTGTAGCATATTCCCCTTGGTAGAAGAAATTGAGGAGCTAAAGAATTATGAAACATGTCTAGGGTTACATAGCTACTAAGTGGGGGAGCTGAGATTTGAAACCAGGCATTCTGGATCTGGAGCTCACATTCTTTGCTAAAAAAAAAAAAAAAAAAATCTTTTCAGTGTGATATAATTCAAGCTAAGAGAAAAATTGTTTCCATAATTTTAGAGTAGTAACTGTTTCAAATGCTGCTAATCAGTTAAACTAGATAAGGACTGTAAAGAGGTCATTTGATGTATGTAAGAAAGTGACTGTTGACCTTAGTGTTTTTGTTTGGGGGAGAAGGAAAGCAGTTACAGGGCTTGAAGAAAAGTGAAAATTGGGAAATTGAAGAAGAAACTACACCAGTCTTCACAGGGAGTAGTTATAGATACACATAGGATTGAGGGAGGGTTTTTATTTTTATTTTTCTTCTTTTTTATTTTTTAAACTTAGGAGAAAATTGGGCACGCCTAAATACCAACAGGGAAATAACCCAGTAGACAGAAAGATTATACATGGTTAGAGGGGGATGCGAGAAACCTCCCCATACCTCATGAGAAGCAGCCCCAGGGATCTCAGGAGAGGCTCTCTTTGTTAGTTTTGGGGCTGATAAGCAAACAGTAGGACATAAAGGCTATGATAAGCAAACAGCAGGACATGAGGCTATGAAAGCAAATCCAAAATTTAGAGATGGCTTACCTCAGAACTAGTTAGCCAAGACCCAGAAGCTCATCATGAAAACTATAGAACTTACTGTTTTTTGTTTTGTTTTGTTTTGTTTTTAAAGAAAAAGCAATGACAACAAAAAACACCTAGTTAGCAGACCAGCATCTGCATCCTCTTTGTCCTTCAAGAAGTACAAGCCAAGGGGGTTCAGAAATACACAGAAGAATTTCCATTTGATAAAACACAAAGTTCAAGGCAACCTTTGCTTTTAAAAGTTGTTTTCATGTTATGAAAGATCTAAGGCTATTAAACCTAGTGGCAATATGCAAGGGAAAGGAAACCACTTAAATGTTGTTATAGTTCTACTAATGGAAGCATCATTCAAAGCAAGTGCAGTTGGTAGTACTCCCTGATTCTCCTCCCAAAGTAGCATTTACCAGAGAGAAAAAAACACAGGTGTTTATCTGTAGCGGGCAAATGCTACATTGCATTTTAGCAAGACTTTATTGAAAATTTTCCTAGTTTTCTTTTCTTATTGCCTAAGACATGTTATTTGTCAGAATTATTTTTTCTCTTTTAGCTGTGTGGTGATTTTAAAACACTGTGGATGTATTATAATGATCTACTATAAGCATAATATATAAAGTAACCCAGGTATAATATAATTTATAAAGACTTCTCCATCAAGTTATTATCTGAGTTACTCATATTACTTTTAGCATCGACTACCTTGTATTCTAAATATTTATGTATTTTTCTGGAACATCTATCTGTATGTCCTGCTCTATCCATATTTTATATAGACTGGAAATATAATCATAAGTTTAGTGAATAAATTACTTATTTTCAAAAAAATCTGCTAAAAAAAACCCTAATAAAATTGTTTTGTGCTTTCTTTAAAACTTCAAGGAAGAAATCTTAGCCAGAAAGGAAAAGAATTTCCTACTAGTTTCCATAGAAATTGCACAATTTTCCCTGCCAAATACTACTCTTATTCTAAGATTGTCTCCACATTTGTCTCTTTATATAATTGTGATTTTGCCTTGTCTTTCTTGAGTTGCAGTCTTAGAAAGAGTTTAACACCTAGTATAAATCTTAGATCAACGATAATTGTCTAATGGCAACCACATCTGCCATGGGTTGAGCCCCACTTTATCTTGGGAAGAGCCTACCCACTAAAGGCAATGCTCTGCGGCCTGCCTTGTAGCTGCCACATTTTAGTATAAAGAGCATGAGGAATTCAAGGTCTGCAGTTGAGGTAAGTGCTTCTAACAATTCTGGACAACTTAAATGGAGAACAGCAAACCATCCTTTCAATTCAATACATAGAGTGAGACCTAAGGAATTCCCATGTTCATGACTTTAAAAAAAATACTCTTCTTTTCCTGATATATGGCTATAGGAGCAAAAACAAAAATCCAGATTTTAACCTGGGTGTCATCAGGCACATCCCATAAACCTGATGAAACTTACACTGGTTTCCCTCACATGCTATTTTGCTGTACTTGAATGTGGATAATAAACCGTTTGGTTTTCAGGCAGGAAATGAATGGCACAAACTGAGTAATTGGAGAATTTGATAAAGAGATTATGGACAAAAGTATGTCAAGGGGGGAAGGGAAAACCACAATACCACAGCATTTGTAAGAACTGGGTGCCATTACCACTCATAAACCTGAAGATGTGCAGAGATAGAGAAGTTATCAGAATGCAGAGACAGAAAGGGCTATCAGGATAGGAGCAGCAGGTTTTGGTAAAAATGATGCAGCCAATTCTCAATAACCTCATGGGGAGGGGCTAGGGGAGTGAATAAACATTCTGACCTCATTGCTTTGTTACCTATCTACTCCTGGCACCCAGGTTTGTCCAGACCAATTTGTAAGTCACTGGACAAGGAAACTTATTAAAACAAGTCAAAGTCTCAGGACATAAGGTAGGGTGAAGGCAGTTAGCCCAGAGACATTTAAAAGCTAAAAATTGTATCTCCCTAAATCTACCAATTTGACGCACATAAGTTATAGAAGATAGGGTAAGTGTATGTGTTAGTGCCAACAGATGCGACTCTTTGCAGAAGCTGGACATTAAGTTCCATTATCTGTCACCAGCTTCATGGGTGGAGGGAGCAAAGACAACAAGAGTATATGGGCAGCAGCAGGCATTCCTGACTTCTGGATCACAGCTATGGTGTTTCTACTCTACCTCAAGCCAAAAGTCATGATTTCCACTCCTCCAGTGATTTCTTTTTCTGATTAAAATATCTAGGGTGGTTTCCATTTTTCGAATTAAACTTTGACATCAAATTACAGCATGATGTGAAAGCATTGTAATTTCCTCATCTCAAGGAGTTTTCGTGTGTGTCACTTTTGCACCTTGTTTTAAGTCTTTTCAGTTCAGTTATATCCATGAATGCCCTAGAGGACCTATTATTAAATCAAAGACTTGAAGAGAAGGCTCATACACCAAATTAGCATCTGAGCATATTTTTAGTAGTTTACGTGAGTGGTTTATGTTTACCTGGTCTTAACTGTGGCTTGTTCTAAACGTATGTGATAGAGATTTTCTTTTTTTTCTTTTAACTTTTTTTTTTTATTATTATACTTTAAGTTCTGGGGCACATGTGTACAATGTGCAGGTTTGTTACATAGGTATACACGTGCCATGTTGGTTTGCTGCACCCATCAACTCATTATTTCCATTAGGTATTTTGATTTTCATTAAATGTGAGGGAAAATATAATGAGTTTGAGAGAGAGGAATGTTGGCATGAATTTATAATGCATTACTTATTTACCCATTCTCTATGTCCCTTGGGAGGGACCAGAATGTATACATGTTCTTCTCTGGGGTCTCAAATACACATTGGAGGGGGAAAGCCAGTATTTCTAAGAAGCTTTTTATTTAGCTATTCATTGAATGCCAGGAAATGCTGGTAAGAGACAATGAAGTTGAAATGAGCCCTCTGATTACCATGAAGATTGGAAAGCCACAGAATAGCAGAAACAAAATAGTGTCACTTATCCTACAGTGGCTAAGTTAGTTTGATACCATAGTAGATAGAAAAGCCAGTGCAGCTATCAAAATTGATTGGCCCTGAGAAATCTTTATTGTTAGTAAATTGATCATCTCAGTAAAGTTATATTTGTGGTGTAAAATAAAGCAAATAAAACCTTCCTAGTCTGATGAAGAAAGACCATTCCTAAATCTGAGTCAATATATATTCCCAGTACCATTTGAATAAGAAGAGGAGGCTATGTATCCTTGAGGAAGGGCCCTTAAATGCTGTCACAAGAGAACTATAAATATACATTTTCATCTTGTTGAAATGGATCTGTATCCATCTATCAAGGTAACTGTGTAGTAGAAAATAGGGCAATATAAATAGCCTTTCATGAATATTATATACTGGCTTACGTCTGAACCAGTATGAGTCCCTGAATGTCACTGCAGTTTACCAGTCAGAATGTGATCAACAAAAGACATAAAATAGATGAAATTTCAACTTGAATATGCTTAATAGAAACCTAATTCTTCATGGTAGACCCAATAGAAACCTAATCCTTTCCCAAAGTTATTTACCTAGTATCTAAGCATTTTGCTGCCATGGAAATACCCATCAATTTTCTAGAATTCTCACATTGGTGCCCCAACTGTTATGGTACAAAATGCAAAATGGAAGACTGTGAAGTGAGCCTGCCATACTAAAATTGCAACTCAAAGCAATGGCCCAAGCCAGCCTAGTCCTGGGGTAATTTCAGATTTGAAAACCACTACCAAATAGTTCAAAAATGTAGAGATTATAAGCTGTATGTCTATATTGCTCTATAGTTTGCCAAGTGCAGAAGACAGATGGATATATGCAATGGTTTATTGTATACTTAACAACTTATTCAGTGATTAGTTTGTATTTCCAGATATGTCACCCTTCCTGGAGCAAATCAATCCAGAACCTGTCATCTAACATATGCTTGTTGATCTGATAAAGGATTTTCTCTAGTCTAATATTCAGAAAACACCAAACACTGTTTCTTTCACCTGGTCAGGACACCAGCAAATCTTCAGTGTTCTGAGTCAGGACAACATCAACTGTCCACATCTCTGACACAATTTAATCCTTTGGTACTTTAACCATGTCAGCCAGCATCTTTCAAGATATTACACTTGTTACTGAAGTGATATCAAAAAAAGTCATGATCACTCTTTTGTGGTCTGCTGCTTATCTGATCCACTACAGCTTTCTTAATCCCAGCAAAACCATTACATCTGAGAATTATGCTCAGCAAATCGGTGAGATGCACCGAAAACTGCAATGCTTGCAGCCGGAATTGGTCAACAGAAAGGGCCCAGTTCTTCTCCATGACAATGCCCAACCGCATGTTGCACAACCAATGCTTCAAAAGTCAAACAAATTGGGCTATGAATTGCCACTATCATCTGCTATATTCAACTGGCCTCTCGCCAACCAACTACCACTTCTTCAAGCATCTTGACAACTTTTTGCAGGAAAAACACTTCTACAAACAGCAGGATGCAGAAAATGCTTTCTAAGAGTTTATTGAATCCCAAAGCACAGATTTTTACACTACAGGAATACTCAAACTTATTGCTCATTGGCAAAAATGTGTTGATTTTAATTGTCCCTATTTTGATTACTAAAGATATGTTCGGGCCTAGTTATAATAATTTAGAATTCATGGTCCAAAACCGCAATTACTACTTTTGCACCAACCTAATATTATCTTGATAGGATTTACAGAATAGAAAAGAGAAATATCTAATTTTTTTTGTAACTCATGTGCATGTTAGGGCAGTGACTCAGAGTATGGCCCTGTTTGCAAATTTTCTGTCACTGGTTCACAATCAGATAAGAGATCAGAAAAGTTTGTAATGATTTGACAATGATGCAACAGCTAAGCCTGAAATGAGTGGACTTGTCTAGTTGAGTTGATATTTCAGTGCATGGCAGATTGGAAATAAAAATAAAAACTATTTCACTACAGGCCATTTTGAAGCATTGTGCTAGAGAGTAGTAACCTCACAAGCCCCACTAGGGCCCACTTCAGTGAAGTTTCCAGAATCCAGGTCTGAGACATGTTGGAATATTACCTACAAAACAGAGCACATTTCTGTACCTTCCTGCCTATGTCTACTGTTGGTAAAAAATCACATCAGGTGATGAGATTTATTGGATTTTAGAGATATCATATACTAACTAGGGCAACCATTTCTTGGTGCATTAATTGGATGATTGGAAAACTACTAGATTTGAGGGGGTCCAGAACAAAAAAAGGGTCAACCAACTTGGCCAGAGACAGTGCAAGAAGGTCTGCCACTTGGCCTTTATCATCCAGTAGATCTAATTTTGCTCTAGTGAAAGCAATCCAGGATGCTGTACAGGGGTAGTGAAAAGACCTAGGATTTTAGAGCAAAGCTATAACCCCCACAAGAAAACAATTTCGTATTTAAGAAACACTTCTTTGGTGGCTCATGCCTATAATTCCATCACTTTGGGAGGCCAAGGCGGGTGGCTCACGAGGTCAGGAGATCAAGACCATCCTGGTTAACATGGTGAAACCCCATCTCCACTAAAAAAAAAAAAAAAAAAAAAAAAAATTAGTGGGGCATTATGGCAGGCACCTGTGGTCCCAGCTACTTGGGAGACTGAGGCAGAAGAATAGCGTGAATCCAGGAGGCGGAGCTTGCAGTGAGCCGAGATTGCACCACTGCACTCCAGCCTGGGCGACAATGCGAGACTCGGTGTCAATAAATAAATAAATAAATTAATTAATTAAAAAAATAAAAAACAAACACTTCTTAGCTCATTACTGAACGAAAACACTCATTATGGGCATGTCAGATACACAGATTCATCATAAAGTTAGAGGTGCCCAGAAACACTTTGTTATCAAGTAGAAGTAGCAAGAATAGCCAGGCAGGTTCTAAAAAGTAATTGCCTATTCCTGCTGTATTGCCACTCCTTCCTCAAGCTACAACTTTGGCCTTTTAGGGAAGTTCCTAAGTCCAATAAATTAAAGAGTACAACGATGTCTAAAGATATCTTTATATAAGTTCCTGTAAAGTATGCTTAATTCAGCCAAATTGGACTTCTGTAATATTACAGCCTTCTTTGAGGAAAGAAATGAAGATGTTGAAAGACAAAAAATGAGAAATCATCTCTGGGGCAGAAATTCAAGAATAAATCTCCTTGTCTATGTTGGCAGGCAGGAAAGGTGACCAGAAACAAGAATCTGCATTCAATCTATGAACTCGGGCTAGTAGAGTTGGTCTCTACTAGCCAGATGGTCATGGACCCAGAAGAATAGTAACATGGAAGTTTGGGTCAAGTGTATGTGGATTGATCTTTTGGAATAGGTCCAGGATTTCAGGATATATTTGTCTCATGTAAATCCTCCTTAAAGTCCTTCTCTATTGAGGAACACTTTAATGAGTACCCTTTAATGAGATGTCAGATAGCATGACTTTCTCTGCACATGTCAGTTAATATCTTTCCTAGCCTCTTTGGTGCTTGCTCAATAGGATCATGGGCCCAATAATATGGATCTACCCTTCTCTAGGATGATCTGGATATTTACCCAGTGAGTGAACTATTGCCAGCAGCAGGCATCCCCATTTTGATGTCAGACTAAAAGAGACAACTCAGCTCCCTGGTGGAAAGTAGGGTAATTTTATTGGCTACATCTACTGCTGATGTCCAATTTTCTACTCCTACTTGACTGTTCTTGAGGGTAGCAATTTGTTCTCACTGGAATAAGCCTACTTACAGGATCTGGATTTATATTCGCCACTCATTATTTTCTGTTAGGGACACCACCTGTGTACTTCTAGAATGCCTATATATCACCATAGTGTCCTACCTAATTTAGCTTTCAATTGACAGTGAAAGAAGTATTAGAAATAGCCTGATGTCCATGGAATTTACTCATCTTATGTACCATGTCACCCAGAAGTGGCTACCCTAAAAAAATTGGAGGAATGATCTATTGAAACCTCACTTATTTTGCCTCCTGGAAGATAATGTCTTGTGACATTGTGGGTGTTCTATAGGATACGGGATATTCTCTGAGGTAGCCACATACAAAAACATCCTTTTCCCCTGATTCATGCTGTAGGAAAAGGTATGATTCTGTTTCTGTCATAGTCAGAATATATCAATCCAAGAAACAAGGGTAGAAGTAGGAATACCAATTCCCGAGGTTAGACCTAATGATCAACCCTACAAAATTTGTGCTATCCTATCTTCATATCTGCAGCCTTTGATAATTTAAAGAATTAAATGTTTCCCCTAAGGGACCCTCAAAAATAATTCTGCTAAACTAGCAGATGAGACTTCCAGCTAGCTTTTTATATCTCTTCATGGCACTAGATAAAATAAAATAAAATAAAATAAAGTAAAATAAAATAAAATAAAATAAAATAAAATAAAATAAAATAAAAGGGTGAGGTTATGGTGCAGCCAAGAGTGATTGATCTTGATTGTTAAGACATAGGGTTGTTTCTTCCTGATGGCAGAAAAGAGATCAATGGAACTTAATGGCAGATTGCAAGCCCATGTGACTAGAACTATCAAGGGCTCAGATGCTGTAGGTAGGATGATGAGTTACTTCAGGAGGTAAAGAACTCCATCTAGCTGAGTTTTAAGCTGAAGGAAAAAAGAATATGAATGGTAGTAGATAAAGGATAGTTTTGAACCTGTGTTCTTATTAGGATTAGAGTTTGCACCTACATGGTTCCTTGCTGTACATTTATCTATTTTTTATTAATATAACTTCATAAATTTCTATTTTCATTTTTCTTTATTTCTTCCCTCTTGTTTTTAGACTTTATTGTGGGTTGTTGAGTTTACATTTTATTTCATGATTCACAGAACCTGAGGGCAGGATGAGACAGAACTAAAGAGAAGATGACATCACTCCAAAATCCTGAACATGGAGATGGTTGCAGTAAAGCGTGGAACTTGGGTGATTTCACTTTGGGCAGGGAAGAGTGTGTGGCATTATAGTAGTGGGAGCATTTTTGTGTGTGTGGAAGTAAAAATGTGGGCCGGTGGACAAATGTGTATTTTATATAAACATGGTAGTGACCATTTGTGATTTTTATACCTGCCACACATTCACACTACTTTTTAAAAGAAATCTCTCACCGTATAAGTTTTTTTGTGGAAGGTGAAAGACAAAGAGGTAGGTTTTATTCTGTTTATTCTCTGTTAGCAAAGAAATAGGCTCAAAACTAAAACTTGGCCAATCAGACATTCCTATATTAGGACTTCAGATTTTCAGTGAATCGACTAACCATGGCATCAGAGCTGTAGGATTTGGCAGTGGCAGCTGTTTACAGCTACTGTATGCACAGCACAGGCACAGACCGTATGGTTCTGCTGATGAGCTGCTAGTGTACCCCCAGATGCTAGAGCACCCCCAACTTGCACCTACTTTTTCAGTTTTGGGAATCATGTGAGCCTCCCTGTGAGCTTCTGTTAAATTCTTTTTTACTAAAGACAGGAATAGTTTGTTTCCCCTGCAGGTACCCAGAAGCCGGCTCTATCTTCAAAATAGAAACTCTGTGAGACTAAAAGGAGATGAATTACAATCTCCTTTTTATAGGTGAGGAAATTGAGGTGCAGAAATATTAGGTAGTTTGCCCATAATGCTAGTAAGTGGGACCACAAAATTTGAATTTTAACAGTTGCCTCCAAAAATTGATAGACTTTATTTTGCTCTCATTCTACTTTCCTGTATGGTTTATTTCATCATTGCCCTATGCAGTTTCCATAGAATTATCTTTCCTCCACTTCACAGCAAACTGGCTTTTCTCAGACCCATAATGCTCACTGCCTAGACTACACATGGAGCAAATGAGCACATTCTGCTTTTGATTTACTGTTTTAGTGGCGATTGGTAAATAATAGTATTAAATGTCTTCTTTTTAAATTTTCATCTATGTCTTCTCAGTTAGCCCAGGCATTTCTTTAAGGTAAGAGATAAACATTTTTCAGCCACATGCCGAGCACACAACAAAAACAGTAAATATTTGTTTGTCTTAGCTTCTCTTTATCAAAGTGATTTTAATTACTTATACTAATTTCTCTCTGTCACAGATTAGCTTTGGTCTCAGTCCTAATAATAGAAAAGATAACTGGTTTCTTCTTTATCATCCAGTTTTTCAAAAACATGCCTTCCTTTAAATTCATGCTCACTTATCTCAAGTGGGTCCTTAGGCTTCGCATCATGAGCACGCATTTCCCTTCTTCATCCCCTCACAATCTTCTCTGAATGCTTATTTTGAATTACTTGCTCTTCCCTTACATATAGCTAATAACTTTGGTTTCATTTCATAAGAAAGGGGATGCTCTCAGATGAGAACTTCTGCAGATCTCACAATAAAGGCCCACCTATTTGCATATGTGCTCATATATTTTGCCTCTCCAGCTCTTCCTGTGGTTAAATTGCCCATGTTCCTTTCTAAGACAAACTCCTCCACTTCTCCAAAGCCTATCCTCTCTCACCTATTTAATGAAATCACTCCAGCAATTGAACTTCACCTCTTACATAAATTTTTCCACTTGATAAGATTATCCCCAGCAATATGCAGCTATGCTAAATAGTACCCATTGACATTACTTGGATCTGTGTCCCCACCCAAATCTCATGTTAAATTGTGATCCTGACTGTTGGAGATAGGGCCTGGTGAGTAGTGATTGGAGCATGGGGATGGTTTATAATGGTTTAGCACCATCCCTCTAGTGCTGTCTCATGATAGAGATATCACAAGATCTGGTTGTTTGAAAGTGTGTAGTATCTCCTCCTTCTTTCTCTCTCTCCTGCTCCACCATGGTAAACGTGTTTGCTTCCCCTTTACCTTCTACCATGATTCTAAATTTCCTGAGGCCTCCCAACCATGCTTCCTGTACAGCCTCTGGAACTGAGTCAATTAAACCTCTTTTCTTTATAAATTATGCAGCCTCAGGGATTTCTTTGTAGCAGGGTGAAAACAGACTAATACACCTATCTTTGAAAACATCTACCTTCCAAGAGAAAGAAATAAAGGTATTCAGTTAGGCAAAGAAGAAGTCAAATTGTCCCTGTTTGCAGATGACATGATTGTATATTTAGAAAACTCCATCATCTCAGCCCAAAATCTCCTTAAGCTGATAAGCAACTTCAGCAAAGTCTCAGGATACAAAACCAATGTGCAAAAATCACAAGCATTCTTATACATCAGTAACAGACAAACAGAGAGCCAAATCAGGAATGAACTCCCATTCACAATAGCTTCAAAGAAAATAAAATACCTAGGAATCCAACTTACAAGGGATGTAAAGGACTTCTTCAAGGAGAACTACAAACTACTGCTCAGTGAAATAAAAGAGGACACAAACAAATGGAAGAACATACCATGTTCATGGATAGGAAGAATCAATATTGTGAAAATGGCCATACTGCCCAAGGTAATTTATAGATTCAATGCCATCCCCATCAAGCTACCAATGAGTTTCTTCACAGAATTGGAAAAACTGCTTTAAAGTTCATATGGAACCAAAAAAGAGCCTGCATTGCCAAGACAATCCTAAGTCAAAAGAACAAAGCTGGAGGCATCACGCTACCTAACTTCAAACTATACTACAAGGCTGCAGTAACCAAAACAGCATGGTACTGGTACCAAAACAGAGATATAGACCAATGAAACAGAACAGAGCCCTCAGAAATAATACCAAACATCTACAGCCATCTGATCTTTGACAAACCTGAGAGAAACAAGAAATGGGAAAAGGATTCCCTGTTTAATAAATGGTGCTGGGAAAATTGGCTAGCCATAAGTAGAAAGCTGAAACTGGATCCTTTCCTTACTCCTTATACGAAAATTAATTCAAGATGGATTAGAGACTTAAATGTTAGACCTAATACCATAAAAACCCTAGAAGAAAATCTAGGCCATACCATTTAGGACATAGGCATGGGCAAGGACTTCGTGTCTAAAACACCAAAAGCAATGGCAATAAAAGCCAAAATTGACAAATGGGATCTAAACTAAAGAGCTTCTGCACAGCAAAAGAAACTACCATCAGAGTGAACAGGCAGCCTACAGAATGGGAGAAAATTTTTGTAATCTACTCATCTGACAAAGGGCTAATATCCAGAACCTACAAAGAACTCAAACAAATTTACAAGAAAAAAACAAACAACCCCATCAAAAAGTGGGCAAAGTATATGAACAGACATTTCTCAAAAGAAGACATTCATACAGCCAACAGACACATGAAAAGATGCTGATCATCACTGGCCATCAGAGAAATGCAAATCAAAACCACAATGAGATACCATCTCACACCAGTTAGAATGGCTATCATTAAAAAGTTGATGATAGCTGGAGAGGATATGGAGAAATAGGAGCACTTTTACACTGTTGGTGGGATTGTAAACGAGTTAAACCATTGTGGAAGACAGTTTGACGATTCCTCAAGGATGTAGAACTAGAAATACCATTTGACCCAGCCATCCCATTACTGGGTATATATCCAAAGGATTATAAATCATGCTGCTATAAAGATGCATGCACACGTATGTTTATTGTGGCCCTATTCACAATAGCAAAGACTTGGAATCAACCCAAATGTCCATCAGTGACAGACTGGATTAAGAAAAAACTGTGAGGCATATACATCATGGAATACTATGCAGCCATAAAAAAGGATGAGTTCGTGTCCTTTGTAGGGCCATGGATGCAGCTGGAAACCATCATTCTCAGCAAACTATCACAAGAACAGAAAACCAAATACCGCATGTTCTCACTCATAGTTGGGAATTGAACAATGAGATCACTTGGACATGGGAAGGGGAACATCACACATTGGGGCCTATTGTGGAGACAGGGGAGGGGGGCGAGATGGCATTGGGAGTTATACCTGATGTAAATGACGAGTTGATGGGTGCTGATGAGTTGATGGGTGCAGCACACCAACATGGCACATGTATACATATGTAACAAACCTGCACGTTGTGCACATGTACCCTAGAACTTAAAGTATAATAAAAATAAAAATAAAAAATAAGTAAGTAAATAAAAACGATGCCCAACATGTTGCACTTGAAAAAAGAAAGAAAGAAAACATCTGCCTTCACCCCAAATATCCTTCCAGTAACATCTCCATTTCTCTGTTCCTGTTTATAGCAAAATTCACAAAGCAGTCTATATCCTGTCTCCATCTCTTCCCTTCTCATTTTATTTACTACTCCTCTGAAACAGTTCTTGGGAAGGTCACTGATAACCTCTATTAACAAAATCCAGTGGTCATCTCAGTCCTGTGATTAGAATCAAGTGGCACAGTTAATCAGTCTTGCCTTTTCAAAACACTTCTTCACTTGATTTCCAGGATACGTTGCCTCTTGATTTTCTGTCTTCACAGTTGGCCCCTTCTCAGTGTTCTCTTCCAATTATTTCCCATATCCCGGAATTGCAAATATTGGAGGGCCTGCAGTTTAGTCCTCTTACCCTTTCTCCATCTGCTCTCAGTCCCTCAAGGAACTCAGTGAGTCTGACATATTACAGACTCATTTGTTTGTAAACTCCATGAAAGTAATGACTTGACCTGTGTTCCCTTCTACCTCCCTTGTCAACTAAAGACCCCATACCTGGAACTTATCTGGAAGATAATAATTACTTAATACATCTTGGGTGCATGAACATTTAAGTATTCTTTTTTTTTTTTCTTTTTTGCAGACACTGCATTTACTGCTATCATTACTCCTTCCTCCAAGACCATTTTGCTATACAGACATGGCTCTTAATGCTACAGTGGGCATATTTCATGGTACCTGCCCCCTCACAGTGTCAAAGGAAAGCTTATTTATGTCACTTAGCTCCCCTATCTAGCAGAGCCAATAGATCTCTTTTGAGTGGATATACAAAGGTCTAAGTCTTAATCAACTAATATGGTGGACATTGACTTGTGACTTCTCTGTTTTTCTAAACCAGGCATAAGATATATGAATGAAGACACCTTTAAGATTACTCCAACCCCAGTCACCATCTGACCAAAGCCCATGTGAACCTCTGGGCAAGAAATATCTAGTTCATTCCAGTGAGTCTCCAGATTTGAGAGCAATACTAATGATTGTTATGGTTTTGACTCATTCCATTTTGGTGGTTAATTTTTTTTATTATTATATTTTAAGTTCTGGGATACATGTGCAGAACATGCAGGTTTGTTACATAGGTATACATGTGCCATGGTGGTTTGCTGCACCCATCAACCTGTCATCTACATTAGGTATTTCTCCTAATGCTATCCCTTCCCCATCCCCCAACGACTGACAGGCCCCAGTGTGTGATGTTCCCCTCCCTGTGTACATGTGTTCTCATTGCTCAATTCCCACTCATGAGTGAGAACATGTGGTGTTTCGTTTTCTGTTCCTGTGTTAGTTTGTGAGAATGATGGTTTCCAGCTTCATCCATGTCCCTGCAAAGGACATGAACTTATTGTTTTTTATGGCTGCATAGTATTCCATGGTGTATATGTGTCACATTTTCTTTATCCAGTCTATCATTGATGGGCATTTTCACTGGTTCCAAGTCATTGCTATTATGAACAGTCCTGCAATAAACATACGTGTGCATGTGTCTTTATAGTAGAATGATTTATAATCCTTCGGGTATCCAGTAATGGGATTGCTGGGTCAAATGATATTTCTGGTTCTAGATCCATGAAGAACTGCTACACTGTGTTCCACAATGGTTTAACAAATTTGCACTCCCACCAACAGTGTACAAGTATTCCTATTTCTCCACGTTTTCTCCAGCATCTGTTGTTTCCTGACTTTTAATGATGATACATTGATGGAATGTATCTCATTCCATTTTCATATATTTGTTGGCTGCATAAATGTCTTATTTTGAGAAGCGTCTGTTCATATACTTCGCCCACTTTTTAATGGGGTTGTTTTTTTCTTGTAAATTTGTTTAAATTCCTTGTAGGTTCTGGATATTAGCCCTTTGTCAGATGGAGAGATTGCAAGAATTTTCTTCCATTCTGTAGGTTACCTGTTCACTCTGATGATCATTTCTTTTGCTGTGCAGAAACTCTTTCGTTTACTTAGATCCCATTAGTCAATTTTGGCTTTGGTTACAATTGCTTTTGATGTTTGAGTCATGAAGTCTTTGCTCATGCCAATGTCCTGAATGGTATTGTCTAGGTTTTCTTCTAGGGTTTTTACGGTTTTAAGTCTTACGTTTAAGTCTTTAATCCATCTTGAGTTAATTTTATATAACTTGTAAGGAAGGGGTCCAGTTTCAGTTTTCTTGATATGGCTAGCCAGTTTTCCCAACACCACTTATTAAATAGGGAATCCTTTCCCCATTGCTTATTTTTCTTAGGTTTGTCAAATATCATATGGCTGTAGATGTGGGGTATTGTTTCTGAGGCCTCTGTTCTGTTCCACTGGACTATATATCTGTTGGTTTAGTACTAGTACCATGCTGTTTTGGTCACTGTAGCCTTGTAGTGTAGTATGAAGTCAGGTGGCGGGATGCCTCCAGCTTTGTTCTTTTTGCTTAGAATTGTCTTTGCTATATGGGCTCCTTTTTTGGTTCCATATGAAATTTAAAGTAGTTTTTTCTAATTCTTTGAAGAAAGCCAGTGGTAGCTTGTTGGGGATAGCATAGAATCTAGAAATTACTTTGGGCCGTATGGTCATTTTCATATTGATTCTTTTTATCCATGAGCATGGAATGTTTTTCCATTTGTTTGTATCCTGTTATTTCCTTGAGCAGTGCTTTGTATTTCTCCTTGAAGAGGTCCTTCACATCACTTGTAAGTTGTATTCCTAAGTATTTTATTCTCTTTGTAGCAACTGTGAGTGGGAGTTCACTCATGATTTGGCTCTCTATGATTGGTGTATAGGAATGCTTGTGATTTTTGCACATTGATTTTGTATCTTGAGACTTTGCTGAGGTTGCTTATCAGCTTAAGAAGATTTTGGGGTGAGATGATGGGGTTTTCTAAATATACAGTCATGTCATCTGCAAACAGAGACAATTTGACTTACTGTTTTCCTATCTGAATATGGTTTATTTATTTCTCTTGCCTGATTACCCTGGCAAGAACTTCCAATACTATGTTGAATAGGAGTGGTGAGAGAGGGCATCCTTGTCTTGTGCCAGTTTTCAAAGGGAATGCTTCCAGCTTTTGCCCATTCAGTATATTGGCTGTGGGTTTGTCATAAATAGCTCTTATTATTTTGAGATACATTCCATCAATACCTAGTTAATTGAGAGTGTTTAGCATGAAGGGGTGTTGAATTTTATTGAAGGCCTTTTCTGCGTCTATTGAGATAATCATGTGGTTTTTGTCACTGGTTCTGTTTATGTGATGGATTACGTTTATTGATTTGTGTATGGTGAACCGGCCTTGCATCCCAGGGATGAGGCTGACTTGATCTTGGTGGATAAGATTTGGTGTGCTGCTCGGTTTCGTTTGCCAGTATTTTATTGAGGATTTTTGCATGGATGTTCATCAGGGATATTGGCCTGAAATTTTCTTTGTGTGTGTGTGTGTGTCTCTGCAAGGTATTGGTATCAGGATGATGCTGGCCTCATAAAATGAGTTAGGTAGGATTCCCTCTTTTTCTATTATTTGGAATTGTTTCAGAAGGAATGGTACCATCTTCTCTTTGAACCTCTGGTAGAATTTGGTTATGAATCTATCTGGTCCTGGGCTTTTATTGGTTAGTAGGCTATTAATTACTGCATCAATTTCAGAGCTGTCATTGGTCCGTTCAGGGATTCAACATCTTCCTGGTTTATTCTTTTTTTATTTTTGTATTATTCTTTAAGTTCTAGGGTACATGTGCACAACTTGCAGGTTTGTTACATATGTATATATGTGCCATGTTGGTGTGCTGCACCCATTAACTCGTCATTTACATCAGGTATATCTCCTAATGCTATCCCTCCCTACTCCCTCAACCCCATGACTGGCCCTGGTGTGGATGTTTCCCTTCCTGTGTCCAAGTGTTCTCGTTGTTCAGTTCCCACTGAACAATGGGAGAGAGTGAGTGAGAACATGAGGTGTTTGGTTTTCTGTTCTTGTGATAGTTTGCTGAGAATGATGGTTTCCAGCTGCATCCATGTCCCTACAAAGGACACGAACTCATCCTTTTTTATGGCCGTATAGTATTCCATAGTGTATATGTGCCACATTTTCTTAATCCAGTCTGTCATTGATAGACATTTGGGTTGGTTCCACGTCTTTGCTATTGTGAATAGTGCCGCAATAAACATACGTGTGCATATGTCTTTATAGCAGCATGATTTATAATCCTTTGAGTGTATACCCAGTAATGGATGGCTGAGTCAAATTGTATTTCTAGTTCTAGATCCTTGAGGAATCACCAAACTGTTTTCCACAATGTGTGAACTAGTTTATAGTTCCACCAACAGTGTAAAAGTGTTCCTATTTCTCCACATCCTCTCCAGCACCTGCTGTTTCCTAACTTTTTAATGATCACCATTCTAATTGGTATGAGATGGTATCTCATTGTGGTTTTGATTTGCATATCTCTGATGGCCAGTGATGATGAGCATTTTTTATGTGTCTGTTGGTTGCATAAATGTCTTCTTTTGAGAAGTGTCTGTTCATATTCTTTACCCACTTTTTGATGGGATTGTTTGTTTTTTTCTTGTAAATTTGTTTGTATTCTTTGTAGGTTCTGGGTATTAGTCCTTTGTCAGATGAGTAGATTACAAAAATTTTCTCCCATTCTGTAGGTTGTCTGTTCACTCTGATGGTAGTTTCTTTTGCTGTGCAGAAGCTCTTTAGTTTAATTAGATCCCATTTGTCAATTTTGGCTTTTGTTGCCCTTGCTTTTGGTGTTTTAGACATGAAGTCCTTCCCCATGCCTATGTCCTGAATGGTATTGCCTAAGTTTTCTTCTAGGTTTTTTATGATTTTAGGTCTAACATTTAAGTCTCTAGTCCATCTTGAATTAATTTTTGTGTAAGGTATAAGGAAGGGATCCAGTTTCAGCTTTCTACATATGGCTAGCCAGTTTTCCCAGCACCATTTATTAAATAGGGAATCCTTTTCCCATTTCTTGTTTTTGTCAGGTTTGTCAAAGATCAGATGGTTGTAGATGTGTGGTATTATTTCTGAGGGCTCTGTTCTCTTCCATTGTTCTATATCTCTGTTTTGGTACCAGTACCATGCTGTTTTGGTTAAAAGAACAAAGCTGGAGTCATCACGCTACCTGACTTCAAACTATACTACAGGACTACAGTAACCTGGTTTATTCTTGAAAGGGTGTATGTGTCCAGGAATTTATCCATTTCTTCTAGATTTTCTAGTTTATTTGCATAGAGATGTTTATAGTATTCTCTGATGGTAGTTTACATTTCTGTGGAATCAGTGGTGATATCCCCTTTATTTGTTTATTTATTTATTTATTTATTTATTTATTTATTTATTGAGATGGAGTCTTGCTGTGTTGCCAGGCTGGAGTGCAGTGGTGCAATATTGGCTCACTGCAACCTCTGCCTCCTGGGTTCAAGCGATTCTTCTTCCTCAGCCTCCCGAGTAGCTGGGACGACAGGCATGTGCCACCACACCTGGCTAATTTTTGTATTTTTAGTAGAGATAGGGTTTCACCATGTTGACCTGATGGTCTCAATCTCTTGACCTTGTGATCTGCCTGCCTCGGCCTCCCAAAGTTCTGGGATTACAGGTGTGAGCCACCATGCCTGGCCCCCTTTATCTTGTTTTTATTGTGTCTCTTTGATTCTTCTCTCTTTTCTTCTTTATTAGTCTGGCTCGTGGTCTATGATCTTTTTTCTTTTCTTTTCTTTTTTTTTTAAAAAAAAAACAGCTCCTGGATTCATTGATTTTTTTGAAGGGTTTTTTGTGTCTCTATCTCCTTCAGTTCTACTCTGATCTTAAGTTATTTCTTGTCTTCTGCTAGCTTTTGAATTTGTTTGCTCTTGCTTCCCTAGTTCTTTTAATTGTGATGTTAGGGTGTTGATTTTAGATCTTTCCTGCTTTCTCCTGTGGGTATTTAGTGCTATAAATTTCCCTCTAAACACTGCTTTAGCTGTGTGCCACAGATTCTGTATGTTGTGTCTTTGTTCTCATTGGTTTCAAAGAACTTACTTATTTCTGCCTTAATTTCATTGTGTATCCAGTAGTCATTCAGGAGCAGGTTGTTCAGTTTCCATGTAGTTGTGAGGTTTTTAGTGAGTTTCTTAGTCCTGAGTTCTAATTTGATTGCACTGTGGTCTGAAAGACTGTTATGATTTCCATTCTTTTGCATTTTCTGAGGAGCGTTTTACTTTCAGTTATATAATCACTTTTAGAACAAGTGCAATGTGGTGCTGAGAAGAATGTATATTCTGTTGATTTGGGTGAAGAACTCTGTATATGTGTGTTAAGTCTGCTGGGCCAGAGCTGAGTTCAAGTGCTGAATATCTTTGTTAATTTTCTGTCTCATTGATCTGTCTAACATTGACAGTGGGGTGTTAAAGTCTCCCACTATTATTGTGTGGGAGTCTAAGTCTCTTTGTAGATGTCTAAGAACTTGCTTTATGGATCTGGGTGCTTCTGTATTGGGTGCATATATATTTAGGATAGATAGCTCTTCTTGTTGCATTGATCCCTTTACCATTATGTATGTAATGCCCTTCTTTGTCTTTTTTGATCTTTGTTGGTTTAAAGTCTGTTTTATTAGAGACTAAGATTGTAACCCTTGCTTTTCTTTGCTTTCCATTTGCTTGGTAAATATTCCTCTATTCCTTTATTTTGAGCTTATGTGTGTCTTTGTACATAAGGTGGGTCTCTTGAATACAGCACACCAATGGGTCTTGACTCTTTATCCAATTTGCCAGTCTGTGTCTTTTAATTGGGGCATTTAGCCCATTTACATTTAAGGTTAATATTGTCATGTGTGTGTTTGATCCTGTCATTATGATGCTAGCTCATTATTTTGCCTGTTAGCTCATTATTTGCCAGTTTCTTCATAGTGTCGATGGTCTTTACATTTTGGTATGGTTTTGCAGTGGCTGAGAATGGTGTTTCCTTTCCATGTTTAGTGCTTCCATCAGGACCTCTTGTAAGGTAGGCCTGGTCGTGACAAAATCTCTCAGCATTTGCCTGTGTGTAAAGGATTTTATTTCTCTCTTTGCTTATGAAGCTTAGTTTCGCTGGATATGAAATTCTGGGTTGAAAATTCTTTTCTTTAAGAATGTTGAATATTGGTCCCCACTCTCTTCTGGCCTGTAGGGTTTCTGCCAAGAGATCTTTTGTTAATCTGACAGGCTTCCCTTGTGGGTAACCCGACCTTTCTCTCTGGCTTCCCTTAACATATTTTCCTTCATTTCAGCCTTGGTGAATTTGATGATTATGTGTCTTGGGGTTGCTCTTCTCAAGGAGTATTCTTGTGGTGTTCTCTGTATTTCCTGAATTTGAATGTTGGCCTGTCTTACTAGGTTGGGGAAATTCTCCTGGATAATATTCTGAAGAGTGTTTTCCAACTTGATTCCATTCTTCCCATCACTTTCAGATACACAAATCAATGTAGGTTTGGTCTTTCCACATAGTCCCATATTTCTTAGAGGCTTTGTTCATTCCTTTTCATTGTTTTTTCTCTCATCTTGTCTTCTTGCTTTATTTCATAAAATTTATCTTCAATCTCTGACATCCTTTCTTCCACTTGATCTATTTGGCTATTGATACTTGTGTATGCTTCATGAAGTTCTTATGCTGTGTTTTGCAGCTCCATCAGCTCATTTATGTTCTTCTCTAAACTGGTTATTCTAGTTAGCATTTCCTCTAACCTTTTATCAAGGTTCTTAGCTTCCTTGCATTGGGTTAGAACATGCTCCTTTACCTCAGAAGAGTTTGTTATTACCCACCTTCTGAAGCCTACTTCTGTCAATTTGTCAAACTCATTCTCTTCTCATGCTTCTTCCTCATCTTCATGGATTTATCTATCTTTGTTCTCTGATGTTGTTGACATTTGGATGGGGTTTTTGTGTACATCCTTTCTGTTGATGTTGATGCTATTCCTTTCTGTTTTGTTAGTTTTCCTTCTAACAATCAGGCCTTTCTGATGCAGGTCTGCTGGAGTTTGCTGGAGGTCCACTCTAGACCCTGTTTGCCTGGGTGTCACTAGCAGAAGCTGCAGAACAGCAAAGATTGCTGCCCGTTCCTTCCTCTGGAAGCTTCATCCCAGAGGGGCACCTGCTAGATGCCAGCCAGAGCTCTCCTGCATGAGGTGTCTGTCATCCCCTGCTGG
This sequence comes from Rhinopithecus roxellana, assembly GCF_007565055.1. Classification (NCBI taxonomy): domain Eukaryota; kingdom Metazoa; phylum Chordata; class Mammalia; order Primates; family Cercopithecidae; genus Rhinopithecus; species Rhinopithecus roxellana. The sequence continues at coordinate 164,418,378 of NC_044552.1, forward strand.
GAGGTGTCTCCCAGTCAGGAGGCACAAGGGTCAGGACCCACTTGAGGAGGCAGTCTGTCCCTTAGCAGAGCTTGAGTGTTGTGCTGGATTTGCTGCTCTCTTCAGAGCTGGCAGGCAGGAACATTTAAGTCTGCTGAAGCTGCACCATGGCCACCCCTTCCCCTATATGTTCTGTCCCAGGGAGATGGGAGTTTGATCTGTAAGCTCCTGACTGTGGCTGTTGCCTTCCTTTCAGAGATGCCCTGCCCAGAGAGGAGGAATTTAGATAGGCAGTCTGGCTACAGTGGCTTTGTGGAGCTGCAGTGGGCTCCACCCAGTTCAAACTTCCTGGGATCTTTGTTTACAAAAGGGGAAAACTGCCTACTCAAGCCTCAGTAATGGTGGATGCTTCTCCCACCTCCAAGCTCAAGCATCCCAGGCTGAATTCAGACTGCTATGCTGGCAGTGAGAATTTCAAGCCAGTGGGCTTCATGGGGGTGGGATTTGCTGTGCTAGATCACTTGACTCCCTGGCTTCAGTCCACTTTCCAGGGTAGTGAAGGTTTCTGTCTCACTGACGTTCCAGGCACCACTGTGGTATGAAGAAAAAAAAAAAAAAGAAACTCCTGCAGCTAGCTCAGTGTCTGCCTAAATGACTGCCTAGTTTTGTGCTTGAAACCCAGAGTCCTGGTGGCATAGGCACCCAAGAGACTCTCCTGGTCTGTAGGTTGCTAAGACCATGGGAAAAGCGTAGTATCTGGGCCAGAGTGTACCATTTCTCATGGCACAGTCACTCAAGGCTTCCCCTCGCTAGGGGATGGAGTTCCCTGACCCCTTGCACTTCCTGGGTAAGGTGACACCCCACCCTGCTTCAGCTTGCCCTCCATGGGCTGCACCCACTCTCTAACCAGTCCCAGTGAGATGAGCTGGGTACCTCAGTTGGAAATGCAGAAATCACCCGCCTTCTACATTGATCTCACTGGGAGCTACAGACTGGAGTTATTCCTATTTGGCCATCTTGCCAGCCCTGTTCAATATTCTTAATATTTTAAGAGTTACTTAATGTGTATAGAAAAGATAAAAACTAATAAGAAACTGAGCAAAAGATAGGAGTAAAAAATGATTGCTTAATATATTAAAGGATGGCCAAACTCATTGATAAGAGAAATGCAAATTTCAACCATAAGATGCCATTTTTCCCCAAGTGGTGGCAAGGATGTGCAGGGGTGGTTCTCATATATTTCTGATGGTAATATAAACTGGTAAAATTTATATGGAAAATAATTTAGCAATATCTATCAGAATTAAAGGTGAACATAACATTTACTCATCAATTCCACTTTTCAGAATATGTATATAAGATATTCTCATTCACCACATAAAGATATATGGAGTTAGTCACTTTTGCAGTGTTTTTTTTTTTTTTTGGAATGGTCAACATTGGACACAATCTAAAGATCCTTCAATAGGGAAATATGATGAAATATTACATAGCTTTTAAAAGGACATTTGTCATGGAACTGACATGGAATTGCCTCTGAAGTGTACTAATTTTTAAAAGGAAAATACAAAGTAGGGCATAGAATATGCTATCAGTTGTGTGGGAAAAAAACCCAGATACTTGTGTATGTGCTTAGAGCATTCCTGAAGAGATAAGCAGAAAGAGATAAGACTGGTAGACTTCAGGCGGGAAAAATGGCAACTAAGAATGAAATAGAAGAGACCCATTTGTTACTGGAGTTTTTGAATTGTGAACCATATGAGTAAATTACTTATTTAAAAAACTAGTATCAGTCAGTTCTGACATAAAAGGAGCCTATGAGTCATCATTCCCATGCTTATAACAAGAAAAAAGCTGAACAAATAAAAATTCAGTTACTTTCCCTGGAGTCCTGAGAAAATTGAGATCAGAGAACAAATTGCTACCCCAAAATCTAGAAAGAAGGGTAAATGAAGAAAATCACAGCCACAGTCAGCTTATCTGGAGCACAAGCTGATGGAGCCACAATTGGTAGGAACACTTAAATGGTAACTTTGATGAATTGCTGGAGGCTGAGTGTGAACTGGCATGAGAGTGAAAAAGTCCAGGGTGCTGTAGTCTCAGGAATCTCACCAGGATCTTGTGAGAAAGAGCCAAGAAAAATTTCACTTTTGTGTTGTTTCCACAAATCTCAATAAGTTGTATTTACATTTTCATTTAGTTTAAAATATTTTTAATTTCTCAGACTTCTTCCACCTATGGTTATTAGAAGTGTGTTGTGCTATTTCTAAACATTTTGAAAATTTTCATCTATCTTTCTGTTAATTACTAGTTAAATTACATTGTAATCTGATAACATAAACTATGTACTCTTCTTTATTAAGGTGCAATTTATGGGCCATCTTGGTGGATATTCCATGGGGGGTTGAGAAGAATGTGTATTCTGCTGTTGCTGGATGACGTAGTCTATAAATGTCAATTTGATCAACTTGGTTTATAGCACTATTCAGGTCAACTCTATCTTTACCCATTTCTGCCTCATCAATTACTTAATGAGGAGTCTCCAACTATAATAGTGGATTTGTCTATTTATCTTTGCAATTTTGTCATTTTTCCCTCATATTTTAAAACTCTATTGGTAGATGAGTACATGATAAGGATTGTTATGACTTCTTGGGGAACTGGCTCTGATAACTGATCTCTGATTATTTTCCTTGTTCTGAAGTCTTCTTTTTCTAAAACTAATGTAGCCTTCTTACCCCTGTATGTCTCTATCTTCAAGTGGCATTTTCCTCTTCTTATAAGAAGGAACCTTACATGTATATTACTAAGTAAAAGAATCCAGTCTTAAAAATGCTATATGCTGTGTAATTCCAATTATATTACATTATAGAAAAGGAGAAATTGTAAAGCCAGTAACAAGATCAATAGTTGCTGGGGTTAGAGGATAGGGGAAGGGTTGAATAGGTGAAAAACAAGGAATTTTTAGGATAGTGAAACTATTCTGTGTAATACTGTAATTATGGACACATGACATCATACATTTGTTGAAACCCATAAACTTCACTAAAAAAGGAATAAACTTTAACGTATGGAAATTTTCAAAAAAACATTTAGGATGTCAGGGGATCCTGGGAAAAAAATGCAGACAATGACAAGAGAATCTATCTGTATTACAAGTGTGTGGAAACTCACTGAAAGGGGTGGGTTGAAAGGCATAATCTAAGTAACTTTGAAATGAGTAGAATCTCTAAGACTTAAGGCAAAGGAACTTACTTCCATATCTATACATATTTCTATATGTAACTAGCTGTTATCTATAGTAAGCTGTTTGTGAGCCCATACTGATAGAAATAAATGATTGAATAAATTAATAAATCAGGAAAAAAGGACAGAACTCTACAAATAAACTCTCCCTCTCAAACCTTCTACATTTTCTATGCCATGTCTACCTCTTATTATCTTTTTAAAAAATTTTTAATTTTATATGCAAAGAACTAGTATGGTTTCTTTCACGGAGTGGAGAATTCCAAGTAATTTATGCAGATATTCTACGCCCAAGGAGGGGATGCATAAGGCTTTACTCTTTAAGTGAGGGCTCAACACTCTTCAAGTGTGGGGCTCAATATTTCTCCAAAGTAAAATTACTCCCTTTCCCCTCTTTGGAAGGAAGTGAGAGTACTATATGGAAGAGGAGCAATTTTAGAGTGGAGAAATATTGCAAACACTACACCTTAGCCAAGTAATCAACTAACATCAACAGGGATTATTCATGTTGATAGTATATGCCCTTGATATGATGTAATGATAATACTACTTTATGTCTGTGATCTTCCCCCCATACCCTAGTTTTATTAGGAAAAAATATTAGAAAAATTTCAATAGAGATGTATCCTATATGACATCTGGAGAGTATTCCTCAAAACTGTAAAGGTCATCAAAAACAAGAAGTCTGAGAAAATATCACAACCAAGAATAAGCTATGGACATGGCTACTAAACATAATGTCGTATCTTGGATGGGATCCTCCTGGAATAGAAAGAGGACATTAGGTAAATATTAAGTAAATCTGTATAGAGTATGAAGTTTAGTTGACAATAACATACCAACATGGATTCACTAATTGTTAACAAATGTGCCATACTAATGTAAGATGTTAATGATTGGGGAAACTTGGTGCTGGTATATGGGAACTCTATTATTTTCTCAATTCTTCTGTAAATCTAAAAATTTTAAAAATAAATTCTATTAAAAATAGACAAACAGGCCGGGCGTGGTGGCTCAAGCCTGTAATCCCAGCACTTTGGGAGGCCGAGACGGGTGGATCACGAGGTCAGGAGATCGCGACCATCCTGGCTAACCCGGTGAAACCCCGTCTCTACTGAAAAATAGAAAAAACTTGCTGGGCGAGGTGGCGGGCGCCTGTAGTCCCAGCTACTTGGGAGGCTGAGGCAGGAGAATGGCGTAAACCCGGGAGGCGGAGCTTGCAGTGAGCTGAGATCCGGCCACTGCACTCCAGCCTCGGTGACAGAGCGAGACCCCGTCTCAAAAAAAAAAAAAAAAAAAAAGACAAATTAAAAATTCTAGGTGGGAAAATATTTTAAAATATATTATTTGAAATGTATGCCATCAAACTTTGACTACTCCTTTTGTTATCACACTAAATTACTCTCCCGTTTTAATGTGATTGCAATATCTGACTCAGTGACTTCCATTATCAGTAACTTCTACATCCATGTGGCTAATCCCTGCAATGTGCTGATTTCTCTCAGCCTTCTGACTTGCAAAGATATTTTTCCTTCGCTCCATCCCAACCATCTACTCCAGAGCCACACCTTTGACTTTACCACCACCAATGACAGCGCAATTTCAAAAAGGTCCATTTCAAATACCCCTTTATGTGTACCCTACAGCTTGTCTTTCGATCTCACCTGCTTTAGAACTCCTACTCAAGCAATCCTTTGCTCTCATCTGGATCTCCAACCCACTAAATCTACCATTCTTTCAATAGGCATTACTACTTTATGCCCCTCTTACCCAGCTTAGATTCTCTCTCTCTCATGACAAAACCCTTAATTCCTTCACAGGCTCTCCTTCCATCAGCCTAATGTGCCAAAAGGCTCAACACAAGTAATCCTATCTGCCTATTTCTTGCTTGATTCAATGGCTGAACAATGCTAGAAAAAAACACACCACTCTTTTCGCTTGTTTTAAATCCATGACCTCTATTGCAAATGAGCCTTCAATTCTACCTATTAATTCTATCACATTTGACCAGAATTTTTAAATTTTCTGCTCTCCAAATAAACTCTCCCTCCCAAACCTCCTATGTTCCCTATGCCATGTCTACCTCTGATTTTTATTTCATTTTATTTTATGTACAAAGAGCTAGCATAGTTTCTTTCATGAGGTGGATGCCTTGGATAATCCATTCAAGGAAGATCACTTAGTCCAACTTAATGAAATCTATATCCTTTGCATACTGATGGAAACACTGGCAGCACACATTGAGGCCATGTTTCTGGATCGCAACCATGCAAGTTTGAGTAGAGGTGACAAGAGTGAGAACTCTGACCAAATCTTCACAGACGGCTCCAGTAGAGCTGCTGGTGACCTATCTTGCTTTCAGGTACCTCTGATTATCTTATGCTGTACTCTTTGCTACTCCCATCCAGGTCTAGCCACATCACCATCCTTCTCTCCTTGAACACACTAAACCTATTTCAGTCTTAAGTCTTTATATGAGCCATTCTCTCTGTCTGGAAAGTTCTTGCCCTTATGTTCGCATCACTGATTCCTTAACATTCAGGTCTCAGCTTTGATGGCACCTCCTTAGAGAGGCCTTTAAGGAGGCTGAGGTGGGCAGATCACGAGGTCAGGAGTTTAAGACCAACCTGACCAACATGGTGAAACCCTGTCTCTACTAAAAATACAAAAATTACCTGGGTGTGGTGGCACGTGCCTGTAGTCCCAGCGACTCAGGAGGCTGAGGAAGGAGAATCACTTGAACCTGGGAGGCGGAGGTTGCGAGAGCCGAGATCGCGCCACTGCACTCCAGCCTGGGCGACAGAATGAGACTGTCAAAAAAAAAAAAAGAAAAAAAAAAATAGCCATTCAGTCACTTTCTGTCACCTCACAACATCACACCATTTTAATTCTCTGCATAAGACTAATTACTATAATTACTATCTGATAGTTCTTTTATCCATTATTAGTTGATTTCCTTGTTATTTAACTCCTGCCTCTAAGATGTAAGCTCCATGAGAGCTGAGACTGTATGAACCTAGAACAGAACTGAAATGTATTAGGCACCCAATAAATATTTTCTATTTTCTATTTTCTTTTTTTTTTTTTTTTTTTTTTTTTTTTTTTGAGAAGGAGTCTCGCTCTGTCACCCAGGCTGGAGTGCAGTGGCCAGATCTCAGCTCACTGCAAACTCCGCCTCCCGGGTTTATGCCATTCTCCTGCCTTAGCCTCCCGAGTAGCTGGGACTACAGGCGCCCGCCACCTCGCCTGGCTAGCTTTTTGTATTTTTTAGTAGAGACGGGGTTTCACCGTGTTAGTCAGGATGGTCTCGATCTCCTGACCTCGTGATCCACCCGCCTCGGCCTCCCAAAGTGCTGGGATTGCAGGCTTGAGCCACCGTGCCCGGCCAATATTTTCTATTTTCTAATGCAGTCATCATGTGTATTTGAAATAATACAAAAAAGTAACATAGTTATAGGTCAGATTCCTTGAGAAGCAGACTATGAGATAGAAATTAGCATTTTATTAGAGTACGCTTTTAGAATTAATGTCAGTGAGGGAAGAGAGGGAAGCAGGACTGGACAAAGGGAAAAGTTGGCTGGAATATAACCACAACACAGGTCTTGTTCAGTCCTGCAGAGAACTCTGGACCTTGGGTAACCCTTCAGAGATAACTCAAATTGGGGTAGAAGGGTCAGGTTTTTGTATTACTTTCCCATCTTGGATCAACCAGTTACTAGATGCAGGGCCCAGGAAGTTGATGTAATCTGAACCAAATGGCTGGCAGTTTCCGGGAAGTGCTGATGGGACAGGGCTGAGGGCCACCAGCTGGCAGCACTCTTGAAAGCTCAGGGATGGGTTCATCACTCCTGAGTGAAAACTTGAACCATGTAGTTCCATTTCTTCCCATAAGTCCTGACAGCAGCTCCTTTAAGATTCTGGAGGGCTCTTTTCCTGGAGGAAACTTACAAGATTAGTGGGCCAGCTGTAGCCCATTCTGCTGCAGCTGTTCCCAGGGCCACAAATGATACACATCACTTCCTTCTTCTCATATCCATTCTAGATTCTCCTTATCATTAGTAGTACATCTTGAACTCGTTGGTTTTCCTGGAAAGATGAACCAGACTTTCAAACTTCAGATGTCTGAGTCCCTGGTCCCCATACTCAGGCTGAGGTTGCTACATTTGTCCATTTATTGTCAAAATTAGGCAAAAGAGTACCCAAGGACACCCATGTGGATTACTGGGGGTGCCAAATACATTCTTCCCTGCCACCACTGTGCAGCAGTCCTATCTCCTCCTGCTAAATTATCAGGCTAAATTATGCCTGCCAGAATGGTGACTCCTCTTCTTGTCTGCTGGTCCTTGGCATGAGGAACCCGAAATGCCTGGATAGCAGCCACAGCTTAAAGTTCAATGGGATTTTTGCCGAGTCCTCTGTTGGATGCTTTCCCTCTTTGTAAACCAGGATCTTAAATCCACAGAGCCTAGAGTTGTGGGGACAGGAAGCACAAATTCCCAAAGATAATTGCTGGGAATGATTGTAAGCAGGGTCATTCTGCTTCCATCTCTTGGTTTCTAGACCCCTGTATTCTACTTATTGAAGTCACAGCATTTTATTACTGCTGTTGCTTGTGTGCTGCATGGAATCGCAGCATGTAAACTATGTCATGTGAAGAATGGTGGTCTAGCCTTACAAGGTACCATCCTTGAGCTGGTGCCTCAGCTGTGATATCAATAGGCTGTCCCATCATTCTTTCAAACTGGGTGGTGTGATATGTCACAAGACCAGTGAATCCTATTGTCATGTGTCCACAGCCTCATATCCTTTACTCTGATACAGTATTAAAGGGGCTCCAGTGTTGATGGATCAAACACTCTGTAAGCCCTCAGATAGTGGTGCTGGCTTAGTTTTGGCTGCTATAACAAATTATCGTAGACTGGGTGGCTTGAACAACCAACATTCATTTCTTATAATGTAGGGACTGGGAAGTCCAAGATCAAGGTGCCAGCTGATCCTGGGTCTAGTGAGGGGCCACTTCCTGGTTTACAGAGGGCCTGTCTTGTCATCCTCATAAGGTGGAGAGCAGAGATAGAAGGTAAGATCTTATGTCTCTTCTTACGAGAGCACTAAATTCATTCATGAGAACTCCACTCTAATGACCTAATTACCTCCCCAAAGCCCTACCTCCTAAAACCATAATATTTTGGGTTAGGATTTCAACATACAAATATTGAGGGGGCACAAACATTCAGTCTCTACATTGGCTAAGGTCTTTAAGGTATAAAAGGAATATCTACCTGGAATGGATATCTGTTCCAGTGAAAATGAATTACTGCCTCTTCTAGCAAGGAAAAGTCCAAAGTAATCAACTTGTCACAAAGTGAATGGGTGGTGTTCTTGACGGATGGTGCCACATTCAGGAGCTCAGTGTTGGTATTTGTGGTTGAATATTAGGTTGCAGCGGTAGTTAGATTAGCCTTGATAAGTGGAGACTGTGCTGTTGAGACCATGCCTGGCTTCTGTCCCTGCCACCGTGACTATTCTAATCATGAGCTCATTACCTGAGCACTGGGATGCCTGATGGCAGAGGCTGACTGATGTCAACAGAAAAAGTCATTGTGTTTACTTAATTGTTTAGTGTCAACTTCTAGGCGGATGCTCTCTGGTGGACATTAACATGCAATACAAAGATCTTTACACATTATGCCCCTCACAAATGTCCACACCAATACTACCACAGACTTTGTCCTAGTTCCCTTTTAGACCCTTGACCAACTAGCCATGCTATGTACCACTGCCTGTACATATTCTAACCACACAAAAGGGAAAGCCTTGCCCATTGAGAGGGCTTATTCTCTTTACTTCCTATCAGAGCTACCCTTGAGTGAGACGTTTTTGGCTTAGCTCATATATCGTGGCAACCCTTCTCTTAATCAACCCATTTGCCCCCCACCATCAGGCAGCCATAATGGGTGCCCCCATACATAACCCACGAGGCCATAGATGTGAACTGAACAACAGGTACTGGTAGATGGCACAGGTCTCTGGATCATCTGCTCATGCTGCTTTCTTGTGCTTCCCAGTCTTGTTTTTACCCAGTTCCAGATATACCACTCCCATTTTATGATGGACTACTATGGGGCCCATTTAACCCTATGACTTAGTGAGACTGACATAACACAGCTCATGGTGGAAAGTCATGCTGCTTATCTCTACTAGGGAGCTGTTTTGTGAATGGCATATAATCCTCTGCCCTGGATGGCATAGTCCTGCCCTGGAACCTAGATATCTACACGACAATTCTTTTGTCAGGGCTTTTAAATAGCATGTTAATAACATCTACATGGCCATTCTTCTATTGAGACTTCTATTGGAAAAGACACTTCAAGCAGTGTCATTTCTCACCACAGAGTCTGCCATTGCCACAGGCTGTGCATGTACCAAGTGTCAGGACTGCTTATACAACAGGATTGACTTTCGCCAGAAGCCTTTCCTGCAGTAGACCCTACTCAAAGTGAAGCTGGAAACTTTTCATGACAATTCAGTGTATGGACCAGAGCAGTATTCCTAGGTAAGAAATATTGTTTTCAAAAGCCAAAGGTGAAAAATATGGTATTGTGCATCCCTCTTTGTGGAGGGAGATGGGAGAGGAAATATTTCCTTTCTTTTGAAAAGGATGTTCAACTTTTACTAGGCCACTGGACCTCTATAAATTTCACTGATGATGTTTCATATTCCTGACATTTTTGGGGATATCTCCCATACTCAGGAGTGCATATGTCTTACTAAGGAGTCCAAAGAACTTGCCACTTCTTGTGTATTTGGTCCAATTAGCCATGATATCATTGATATAGTCAATGGTCCAGGTGTCTTTGGACTACATTATGACAGAGGGAAGGAGAATTAATAAAGTTCTTGGGCAAGCTTGTAAGCATCTACTCTTTTGCGTGCCTAGTGAATGTGAACTGTTTCTGATCCTCATTTTTTATATGGATAGAAAAGAATACTTTTAAAGCACATCCATGACTGCATTTCATATTCTGAGGTCACATTAATTTTCTCTAGCAAAGACACTACATCTCACACAAGTGCAATTGGAGCTGCTAACTGTGAATTTGTCATAGTCATCCTCCAGGATCTGTTTGCCTCTCTTTTATTTTTTATTTTTTCAGTGATTATAATGTCTATTTTTTTCCATAATAAACTCTTATTTTAGATTCAGGGAATACATGTGCAGGTTTGTTACATGAATATATTGTGTGATGCTAAGGTTTGGAGTACAGACCCCATCACCCAAGTAGTGAGCATAGTACCTAAATGGTAGTTTTTCAACCTACACTCCCTTCCCTTCACTAGTAGTTCACAGTGCTAGTAGTCTGCTGCTCCCATATTTATGTCCATGTGTACTCAAAGTTTAGCTCCCACTTATAAGCGAGAACATATAGTATTTAATTTTCTGTTCCTGCGTTAATTCACTTAGGATAATGGCCTCCAGCTGCATCCATGTTGCTGCAAAGGACATTTCATTCTTTTATATGACTGCATAGTATTCCATAGTGTATATGTATCACATTTCTTATCCAGTCCACTACTGATGAGCCTGTAGGTTGATTTCATGTCTTTACTATTGTGAATAGTTCTGTGATTAACATACAAGTGCATGTCTTTTTGCTACAACAATTTATTTTCCTTTGAGAATTTATCCCAGTGATGGGATTGCTGGATTAAATGGTAGCTCTGTTTCAAGTTATTTGAGAAATCTCTAAACTGACTACCATGGTGGCTGAACTAATTTACATTCCCACCGACAGCGTTGTAAGCATTCCCTTTTCTCCGCAGCCTCATTAACATCTGTTATTTTTGACTTGTTAATGATTGCCATTCTCACTGATGTGAGATGGTATCTCGTTGTGGTTTTGATTTGCATTTCTCTGATGATTAGTGATGTTGAGCACGTTTTCATATGTTTGTTGGCTGATTATACGTCTTCTTTTTAGAAGTGTCTGTTCATGTCATTTGCTTATATTATAATGAGGTTATTTGGTTTTTGCTTGCTGATTTGTTTAAGTTCCTTATAGATTCTGGATATTAGAACTTTATTGAATGAATTGTTTGTAATATTTTCTCCCATTCTGTAAATTGTCTGTTTATTCTCTTCATAGTTTCTTTTGCTGTGCAGAAGCTCTTCAGTTTAATTAATTATGTCACATAGGTCCATAACACATTTTTTTTTTTTTTTTTTTTTTTTTTTTTGGTGTTGCAATTGCTTTTGGGGACTTAGCTAAAAATTCTTTGCCAAGGCCAACAAAAACAAGCAATAGGGAAAGAAGTCCTTATTTAATAAATGGTGCTGGGATAACTGGCTAGACATATGCAGAAGAATAAAATTGGACTCCTACCTTTCACCATATACAAAAATTAACTCAAGATAAATTAAAGATTTCTCTTCATTCACTCCACTCCTGGTCCACCCACACATCCTTCCCAGCCTCTGAGGTCTATCATTCTACTCCCTGCTTTTATGATATCAACATTTTTAGCTTCCACATATGAGTGTGAACATGCTTTTCTGTGTCTGGCCTATTACACTTCTTACACTTATTACAGTTAACATAATGACCTCTTGTACACTCCATGTTACTACAAATGATGTGATTGTATTCTTTTTTATGGCTGAATAGTATTCCATTTTGTATACATACCACATTTTCTTTTTCATTTACAGGTTGTTCCATATCCTTGCTATTGTGAATATGCTGTAATAAACATGCAAGTGTGGGTATCTGTTTGATATACTGACTGTATTTCCCTTGGATAAATACCCAGTAGTAGGAATACTGTATCATATGTAGTTCTATTTTTAGTTTTTAGAGAAATCTTTGTTCTGTTATCCATAGGACTTGAACTAATGTACATTCCAATCAACAGTATATAAGAGTTCCCTTTTCTCCACATTTTTCCCAGAATCTGGTTTTTTTTTTTTTTTTGTCTTTTTAATAATATTCATTCTAACTGAGTGAAATGACATCTCTTTGTGGTTTTGATTTGCATTTTTTGCATGATAGGGGTGTTAATTACTGATGTTGTACCTGGTTTGTTATGCTTAACATAATGACTTCCAGTACCATCTATGTTGCTGCAAATGTCATGATTTAGTTCTTTTTCATATACTTGTTGACGATTTTTATGTCTTCTTTTGAAAAATGCCTATTCACGTTCTTTGTCTACTTTTCAATGGGATTATTATTTTTTTCTTACTTCTGAGTTGAGTTCCTTGTATACTGTGGATATTAGTCTCATATCACATGCATAGTTTTGCAAATATTTTCTCCTATTTAACAGGTTATCTCTTTACTCTGTTGATTGTATCTTTTGCTATACAGAAGGTTTTTGGTTTAATATTGTTCCATTTGTCTAGTTTTGTTTTTGTTGTGTGTGCTTTTAAGGTTTTAACCATACAATCTTTGCCCAGACCAATGTTCTAAGGTATTTTTCCTATGTTTTCTTCTAGTAGTTTTATAGTTTAGGGTCTTATATTTAAGTTTTTAATCCATCTTGAGTTGATTTTGTATGTGGTTAGAGATAGGGGTCCAGTTTCATTCTTCTACATATGGATATCCAGTTTTCCCAGTACTATTTATTGAAGAAGGTATCCTTTCACTAATGCATATTCTTGATACCTTTGTCAAAAATTAGGTGGCTTTTCTTCACAGAATTGGAAAAAACTGCTTTAAAGTTCATATGGAACCAAAAAAGAGCCCGCATTGCCAAGACAATCCTAAGTCAAAAGGACAAAGCTGGAGGCGTCACGCTACCTGACTTCAAACTATACTACAAGGCCACAGTAACCAAAACAGCATGGTACTGTTACCAAAACAGAGCTATAGACCAATGGAACAGAACAGAGTCCTCAGAAATAATACCACACATCTACAGCCATCTGATCTTTGACAAACCTGAGAGAAACAAGAAATGGGGAAAGGATTCCCTATTTAATAAATGGTGCTGGGAAAATTGGCTAGCCATAAGTAGAAAGCTGAAACTGGATCCTTTCCTTACCCCTTATACGAAGATTAATTCAAGATGGATTAGAGACTTAAATATTAGACCTAATACCATAAAAACCCTAGAAGAAAATCTAGGTAGTACCATTCAGGACATAGGCATGGGCAAGGACTTCATGTCTAAAACACCAAAAGCAACGGCAGCAAAAGCAAAAATTGACAAATGGGATCTAATTAAACTAAAGAGCTTCTGCACAGCAAAAGAAACTACCATCAGAGTGAACAGGCAACCTACAGAATGGGAGAAAATTTTTGCAACCTACTCATCTGACAAAGGGCTAATATCCAGAATCTACAAAGAACTCAAACAAATATACAAGAAAAAAACAAACAACCCCATCAAAAAGTGGGGAAAGGATATGAACAGACATTTCTCAAAAGAAGACATTCATACAGCCAACAGACACATGAAAAAATGCTCATCATCACTCGCCATCAGAGAAATGCAAATCAAAACCACAATGAGATACCATCTCACACCAGTTAGAATGGTAATCATTAAGAAGTCAGGAAACAACAGGTGTTGGAGAGGATGTGGAGAAATAGGAACACTTTTACACTGTTGGTGGGACTGTAAACTAGTTCAACCATTATGGAAAACAGTATGGCAATTCCTCAAGGATCTAGAACTAAATGTACCATATGACCCAGCCATCCCACTACTGGGTATATACCCAAAGGATTATAAATTATTCTACTACAAAGACACATGCACACATATGTTTATTGCGGCACTATTCACAATAGCAAAGACTTGGAATCAACCCAAATGTCCATCTGTGACAGACTGGATTAAGAAAATGTGGCACATATACACCATGGAACACTATGCAGCCATAAAAAAGGATGAGTTTGCGTCCTTTGTAGGGACATGGATGCAGCTGGAAACCATCATTCTTAGCAAACTATCACAAGAAGAGAAAACCAAACACCACATGTTCTCACTCATAGGTGGGAACTGAACAATGAGATCACTTGGACTCGGGAAGGGGAACATCACACACTGGGGCCTATCATGGGGAGGGGGGAGGAGGGAGGGATTGCAGTGGGGAGTTATACATGATATAAATGATGAATTGATGGGTGCTGATGAGTTGATGGGTGCAGCACACCAACATGGCATAAGTATACATATGTAACAAACCTGCACGTTATGCACATGTACCCTAGAACTTAAAGCATAATAAAATAAATAAATAAATAAATAAAAAAGAAAAAAAAATTAGGTGGCTTTAAATATGTAGATTTATTTCTTGGTTCTCTATTCTGTGTCACTGGTCTATATGTATGTTTTTATACCAATAACACGCTGTTTTGGTTACTATAGCCTTGTAATATATTTTGAAGTCAAGTAGTGTAATGCCTCTATCTTTTATTCTTTTTTCAGAATTGCTCTGGCTTTTTTTGTTCCATATGAATTTTGGGATTGCTTTTTCCATTTCTGTGAAAAATGACACTGGTATTTTCATAGGGATTGCATTGAATCTGTAGATTGCTTTGTGTATAGTATGTTCATTTAAACAATATAAATTCTTCTGATCATAAGCATGGGATATCCATTTGTTTAGGCATTCTTTAATTTCTTTCATCAGTGTTTTATAGTTTTCTTTACAGGGAAATTTCACCTCCTTAGTTAAATTTATTGTTAGGTTTTTTTTTTTTTTTTTTTTTTTTTTTTTTTTTTTTTTGTAGCTATTGTAAACAAGATTGCCTCCTTGATTTCTTTTTCAAATAGTTCATTATTAGTGTATAGGAACACTTCTATTTTGGTATGTTGATATTGTATCCTGAAATTTTACTGAATTAATTTATCAGGTTTAAGAATTTTTTTGGTGGAATTTGTAGGTTTTCTAGGTATATGATCATATTATCAGCAAAGATGGACAATTTGACTTTCTGTTTTCCAATTAGGATACATTTTCTTTTTTCTTTTCTTTTTTTTTTTTTTGAGACGGAGTCTTGCTCTGTCACCCAGGTTGGAGTGCAGTGGCCGGATCTCAGCTCACTGCAAGCTCCGCCTCCCGGGTTTACGCCATTCTCCTGCCTCAGCCTCCCGAGTAGCTGGGACTACAGGCGCCCACCACCTCGCCCGGCTAGTTTTTTGTATTTTTTTAGTAGAGACGGGGTTTCACCGGGTTAGCCAGGATGGTCTCGATCTCCTGACCTCGTGATCCGCCCGTCTCGGCCTCCCAAAGTGCTGGGATTACAGGCTTGAGCCACCGCGCCCGGCCCATTTTATTTTTTTCTTTTGCCCAATTGCGCCGGCTAGAAGTTGTAGTTCTTTGTTGAAAAGGAGTGATGAAAGTGGGCATCCTTGTCTTGTTCCAGTTCTTAGAGAAAAGGCTTTCAACTTTTCCCCAGTGAGTAGGGTGTCAGCTCTTGGTTTTTCATCTATGATTTTTCTTATGTTGAGGTACATTGCTTCTACGCTTCGTTTGATGAGAGTTTTTATCATAATGTCATTTTTTATCAAATGCTTTTTCTGTGTGTGTTGGATGATCATATGGGTTTTTTCTTTTATTCTATTGATATGGTATGTTACATTTATTGATTTACGTATGTTGATTTTCCTTGCATGTCTGGAATAATCATGGCGTATTATCTTTTTGATGTGCCATTGGATTTTGTTTGTTAGTATTCTGTTGAGAAATTTTGCGTCTATGTTAATTAGAGATATTGGCCTGTAGTTTTCTTTTTTTATTGTGTCCTTATCTGGTTTTGGTATCAAGGTAATGCTGGCCTGGTGGAATGAGAATTTCCTCCTCTGTGATTATCTGGGGATACTTTAAGGAGAATTTGTGTTTATTCTTTTTTGAAAGTTTAGTCGAATTTGGCAGTGAAGCCATCTGGTCCTGGACTTTGCTTTGTTGGAAGATTTTTATTGCTGACTCAACCTCATTACTCATTATTGATCTGTTCAGACTTCCTATTTCTTCCTAATTCAATCTTGGTACATCTTATGTGCCAAGGAATTTATTTATTTCCTCTAGGTTTTCCAGTTTGTTATTCTATAATTGTTTATAACGTTCTCTGATGATCTTTTGTATTTCCGTGACGTCAGTTGTAATGTCTCCTTTTTCATTTCCAATTTTGTTTACTTGAGTCTTCTCCCCTTTTACTTGGTTAGTCTAGCAAGTGATTTATTGATTTTATTTAACTTTTCAACACACCAAATTTTCATCTCGTTTATCCATTGTATTTTTCTATTAGTTTCCATTTTGTTTAGTTCTACTCAGACCTGCATTTTTTATTTTTCTTTACTAATTTCAACTTGGTTTGTTTTTGCTTTTCTAGTTCCTTTTAAATGCAATGTTAGATTATTTATTTGAAACCTTTCTACTTTTTGTAGCTATTGTAAACGAGATTGCCTCCTTGATTTCTTTTTCAAATAGTTCATTATTAGTGTATAGGAACTAATAATGTGGGTTTCATTGCTATAAACTTTCCTCTTATCACAGCTTTTGCTGAATCTTACAGTTTTTGGTATGTAGTGTTTTCATTTTCATTTTTTTTAACTATGCCTTAAGGTTTAGGGTACATGTGCAGAACGTGCAGGTTTGTTACATAGGCATACACATGCCATAGTGGTTTGCTGCACCCATCAACTCATCACCTACATTAGGTATTTCCCCTAATGCTATCCTTCCCCTAACCCCCGACCCCACAACAGGCCCTGGTGTGTGATGTTCCCCTCCCTGTGTCCATGTGTTCTCATGGTTCATTTCCCACTTATGAGTGAGAACATGTGGTGTTTGGTTTTCTGTTCTTATGTTAGTTTGGTGAGAATGATGGTTTCCAGCTTCATCCATGTCCCTGCAAAGGACATGAACTCATCCTTTTATGGCTGTATAATATTCCATGGTGTATACGTGCCACATTTTCTTTATCCAGTCTATCATTGGTGGACATTTGGGTTAGTTCCAAGTCTTTGCTATTGTGAATAGTGCTGCAATAAACTTATGTGTGCAAATATCTTTACAGCAGAATGATTTATAATCCTTTAGGTATATACCCAGTAATGGGATTGCTAGGTCAAATGGTATTTCTAGTTCTAGATCCTTGAGGAATCACCACACTGTCATCCACAATGGTTGAACTAATTTATACTCCCACCAACAGTGTAAAAGCATTTCTGTTTCTCCACATCCTCTCCAGCATCTGTTGTTTCCTGACTTTTTAATGATCGCCATTCTAACTGGTGTGTGATGGTTATCTCATTGTGGTTTTGACTTGCATTTCTCTAATGACAGTGATGATGAGCATTTTTCATATGTTTGTTGTCTGCATAAATGTCTTCTTTTGAGAAGTGTCTGTTCATATCCTTTGCCCACTTTTTGATGGGGTTGGTTGTTTTTTTCTGGTAAATTTGTTTACATTCCTTGCAGATTCTGGATATTAGTCTTTTGTCAGATGGATAGCTTGCAAAAATTTTCTCCCATTCTGCAGGTTGCCTCTTCACTCTGATGAGAGTTTCTTTTGCTGTACGGAAGCTCTTTAGTTTAATTAGATCCTATTTGTCAATTTTGGCTTTTGTTGCCACTGCTTTTTATATTTTAGTCATGAAGTCTCTGCCCATGCCTATGTCCTGAATGGTATTGCCTAAGTTTTGTTCTAGTGTTTTGTGGTTTTAGGTCTTACATTTAAGTCTGTAATTCATCTTGAGTTAATTTTTGTATAAGGTGTAAGGAAGGGGTCCAGTTTCAGTTTTCTGCGTGTGGCTAGTCAGTTTTCCCAACACAACTTATTAAATAGGGAATCCTTTCCCCATTTCTTGTTTGTGTCAGTTTTGTCAAAAATCAGATGGTTGTAGATGTGCGGTGTTATTTCTGAGGCCTCTGTTCTGTTCCATTGGTCTATATCTCTGTTTTGATACCACTACTATGCTGTTTTGGTTACTGTAGCCTTGTAGTATAGTTTGAAGTCAGGTGGCGTGATGCCTCCAGCTTTGTTCTTTTTGCTTAGAATTGTCTTGGCTATATGGGCTCTTTTCTGGTTCCATATGAAGATTGAAGTAGTTTTTTCCAATTCTGGGAAGAAAGTAAATGGTAGCTTGATGAGGATTTCATTGAATCCATAAATTACTTTGGGCAGTATGGCCATTTTCATGATATTGATTCTTCCTATCCATGAGCATGGAATGTTTTTCCATTTGTTTGTGTCCTCTATTATTTCCTTGAGCAGTGGTTTGTAGTTTGCCCTGCAGAGGTTCTTCACATCTCTTGTAAGTTGTATGCCTAGGTATTTTATTCTCTTTGTAGCAGTTGTGAATGGGAGTTTACTCATGATTTGGCTTTCTGTTTGTCTATGCTTAGTGTATAGGAATGCTTGTGATTTTTGCACATTGATTTTGTATCCTGAGACTTTGCTGAGGTTGCTTATCAGCTTAAGGAGATTTGGGGCTGAGATGATGGGGTTTTCTAAATATGCAATCATGTTATCTGCAAACAGAGACAATTTGATGTATTCTTTTCCTATTCGAATACCCTTTATTTCTCTCTCTTGCCTGATTGCCCTAGCCAGAATTTCCAACACTATGTTGAATAGAAGTGATGAGAGAGGGCATCCTTTTCTTGTGCCAGTTTTCAAAGTAATGCTTCCAGCTTTTGCCCATTCAGTATGATATTGGCTGTGGGTTTGTCATAAATAGCTCTTATTGACCATACCACCCTGAGTACACCTGATCTCTTCTGACCTTGGAAGCTAAGCAGGGTTGGGCCTGGTTAGAACTTGGATGAAAGATCGCCTGGGAATACCAAGTGCTGTATTTCATTTGTTTTAAGAACTTTTTTACTTGCTTCCTAATTATTTAATTTACCTAATGGTCATTCTGGAGCATATTGTATAGTTTTCATGTATTTGTATAGTTTCCAAAGTTCTTTTTAATATTGATTTCTAGTTTCATTCCATTGTGGTTTGAGAAGATACTTGATATAATGATTTTTAAAAACTTATTGAGACTTGTTTCATGGCCTAACAAATGGTCTACCCTGAAGAATGTACCATTTGCTGGTAAAAAGAATGTGTATTCTGCAGTTGTTAGATGAAATGTTCTGTAAATGTTATAGGTCCATCTGTTGTATTGGAGTCTATCTCTCCCTTTAAATCTGATAATATTTGTTTTATACATCTGGGTGCTCTGATGTTGATTGTATAAACACACAAAGACACCAAATTCTATCTATCTGTCTGTCTATCTATCTATCTATCATCTCACCCTACATACATATGTATATATATGTGTATACCCAATTCTTTATTCTATATCTGTAGATATTATTATTATATTCTCTGTTTTATCTTTATAAGTACAGCTATTCCTGTTTGCTTTTGTTTCTGTTTACATGGAACTTTTTTTCCCATCTCTTTTCTTGCCATCTATGTGGGTCTTTACTGGTGAGGTAAAGTTTCTTGTAGGCAGCATATAGTTGGGTTGTGCTTTTTTAAAAATCCATTCAGCCAGTCTATACCTTTCAAGTGGAAAGTTCAATCTACTTACATTCAAGGTTATTGAAATGTAAGGACTTATTCCTATTCTTTTGTTACTTGTTTTCTGGGTGTGTGTGTGTTCCCTTTGTTCTTTCTTTCTCTCTTATTTTTCTCATTTCAGTTTGATGGTTTTCTGTAGTGGTAATATTTGAGTTCTTTCTCTTTCTTATTTGATTGTTTACTCTACCAGTAGGTTTCATACTTTCATGTGTTTTTATGATGGTATCATTGTTTCATATACCCTTTGTTTCTTTCTCTCTTATTGTTTATCATTGTGGTTTCGTGGTTTTCTGTAGTGGTAACATTTGGATTTTTTTCTTTACTTATTTGTGTGTTTGCTCTACCACTGGGTCTTATACTTTCATATTTTTATGATGATATTGAAATTCTGCTTCCAGGTGTACGACTCCCTTCTGCATTTCTTATAGGGCACATCTAGTGGTGATAAATTCCCCCAGTTTTTGATTATCTTGGAAATAATTTATTTCTCCTTCATTTATGAAGGATAATTTTGGTTATAGTATCCTAGATTAACAGTCTTTTTGTCTCTTGGCAGTTTGAATATATTGTTCTATTCTCTTCTGGCCTATAAGGTTTCTGTTAAGAGATCTGCTATTAGTCAGAAGGGGATTCCCTTATAATTGATTAGATGCTTTTCTCTTGCTGTTTTTACAAAATCTCTCTTTGTTTTGACTTTTGATAGTTTAACCATAATGTGTCATGGAGAAGACATTTTTGGGTTGTATGTATTTGGGGATCTCTGAGTTCCCTGTATCTGTATGTCTAACTCTCTTGCCTGACCTGGGAAGTTTTTGGCTATTATTTTATGGTTTTCTCTTTGCCTTCTGTAACATAAAATATTTAAACATTTCACCATTTTGTGGTATTACATATGTCATGTAAGCTTTGTTAATTTTTTTTGTTGTTCTTTTTCTTTATTTTTGTCTAACTGGGTTATTTCCAGAGATCTGTCTTCAAGTTCTGAGAGTCTTTCTTCGCTTGACCTAGTCTACTGTTGTAGCTCTTTTATGTATTTTTTATTTCATTCAATGAATTATTCAGTTACAGAATTTCTATTTGATTTTTTTTATATCTACCTCTTTGGTAAATTTCTCATTTATACCCTGATATGTTTTTCTGATTCTTTATTTTACTTATCTGTGTTCTCTTTTATCTCATTGAGCTTCCTTAATATCATTATTTTGAATTATTTTTCTGGCATTTCAAAACTTTTTTCCATTGTAATCTTTTGCTAGAGAATTACTGTGTTTCTTTGGAGGTGTCATGTTTCCTTGTTTTTTCATGTTTCTGTGCCCTTATATTGATATATGTGCATTGGGTATAATAGTTGCTTTTTGTAGATTTTTGGATTTGCTTTCATAGGGGAGGACTTTCTTCTGGAGATGTATTTATAGTGTTGGTTAGGTAAGGCACTTTGGCTTTGATTCTGGGTGTGTGTAGTAGTAGTATAGTTCTTGGATAATTTCTTTGGCTGTAAACAGTGTCAGTGTTGTCTGTGATTGCCTCAGTGGGTTAGGGTGCAGTTGTGAGTGCAGACTGTGGTAAAGTTTTTCTGGGGAGAGGGATGTCAACTGAGCCAGTCCTCAGGCCCCAGTGGTGGCAGCAATAGGCCAAGCATGCTTATCCTTTGAGCCCAGGGTGGTGTACACCAGCACCAGTGTTATCATGTCCAGATAGGCCGATTCTTGAACCTCTAGGTGGCTTGCTTGGGTACTGATTGTGGCAGTAGTGGGCCAGGTGGGTGGGCAAGTCTTCAGGTCTCTGGGAAGTAGGTGTGGCATGGGCAATGGCAGGACAACCCTCTGGCTCCCATGTGGTCCATGGTGGTGTTGGCTGTGGCTGTGATGGACTGAGCCTTTGTACTTTTTTGTCTTGTGTTGTTATCAGTGTGA
Organism: Rhinopithecus roxellana; assembly: GCF_007565055.1. Taxonomy (NCBI): domain Eukaryota; kingdom Metazoa; phylum Chordata; class Mammalia; order Primates; family Cercopithecidae; genus Rhinopithecus; species Rhinopithecus roxellana. The sequence goes on from NC_044552.1 coordinate 164,440,048, forward strand.
TAGTGGCCCTTTGTGCTGCCTTGTCAGGTCCTAGGGTTCTCTTGACTATGATTTCCAGAAAAGCAGTTTTGGTATCCTGCTTACTGTGCCAAAACTGTGAGAGCCAAAAGAAGACTTCCCCTTCGTCCTCTGAAGGTTGGTTGAAAAGTCAACTGGATATGCAGTACCATCTTCCCAGGAACTGATCCTTGTTTTCTTTTGGTTGTGTAGATTGAACAATATCACTGTTTGGCTCCCCATCTATCTTTCCTTCAGTGACACCATGTTCTATCAACTATCTCTGTAGCTCTTTTCAATTTAGGTCCCTCTAGCTATGTGTTATATGCTGTAAGCTACCTGGCTGTGCTCCATTGTATATACTAAATGACATGATTTGTGCTCCCCATATTCATAGGTAGAAGGCTTAATCCACAATGTGACTGTATTCAAAGATAGGATTTTTGGGTAGTAATTAAAGTTGAATTATTTCATAAAGGAAGGGGCTCTAATCTGATAGCTAGTGTCCTCATAAAAAGGAATGGATACCAGAGATCTATCCACCTCCTACCTCATGTGCACATAGAGGAAAGGCCATGTGAAGAAACAGTGAGAAGGTGGCTATCTGTAAGCAGGAAGAAAGCCCTCACCAGACACTGAATTTGTAGGCTCCTTGGTCATGGACTTCTAGCCTCCAGAACTGTGAGGAAATACATTTCTGTTGTTTAAGCCCCCCAGCCTGTGATATTTTGTGACAGCAGCTCAAGCAGACAAATCCACTACTATTCTGACTACTGCTCATTATGCCTGCCTTGCTCCTGACAGTTAAGTGCTGCCTCCCTGTCACTACTATTTTGGGATCCCATCTCTCCATTATTATTAGTGAGCCCAGTGTCTCCTGCCATCAGCCCTGTCCTCCAAGTAGAGCACCGTCAAGCTCTCAGTGATGCCTGTTCCTTTTCCACCTGTGCAGCCCTCCTGCTCTGATAAGCCATGTTCTCTGTGCTGTCCCACAGAAAGTAACCACTTTTTTTCCCCCTGAACTTACATGGTGTGTCCACCTTACCTGCCCACTTCTCTGAACCTTTTATCCCTTTTCCATTATCTGCTATGGCAACTCTGGTATATAAGTTAGCCACGTAAATTTACTTGATTCCTACTGCCATCTAACCCATTCGTGTTAGAGTACTATGTAGTTTGTTACTGTTGAACAGACATTTCAACACTTCCTCCTTATGACTTGTCTTCCTTTAAAATCAGACTTTTATGTAGAACTTTCTCATTCATCATATCCTCACAGTAGCTATGCATACTTATTGAGTTTCATGTTGCCCCTCCGAGGCCCCATGAGAGGATGTATTAGTTACTTAGGACTGCCTTATCAAACTACCACAAACTGGGCGGCTTCAAACAACTGCCATTGTTTTTTGTGTGTGTGTTTTTTTTTCACAGTTCAGAAGGCTAAAAGTCCAAAATCAAGGAATTGGCAAGACCATGCTCCTGTTGAAACCTGTAGGGGAATCCTTCCTTGCCTCCTCCTGTTGACAGTGATTTGCTATCAATCTTTGGCATTCCTTGGCTTGCAGCTGCCTACTCCAGTCTCTGCTTTCATCATCATACAGTGTTCTCCCTATGTGTCTTTCTCTCTTTACCTCATCTTCTTTATAAGGACACTAGTCAAATTGGGTTAGGGGCTCACCCTGCTTCAGTAGGACCTCACTTCAATTACACCTATAGTGAACCTCCTTTCAAATATGGTCACATTCTGAGGTACTGGGATCAGGACTTCAAGATATCTTTTCAGGGGAAAGGTGCATAATTCAACCCATAACAAGAAGGACTTGGTAAAGAAGATTTAATTAGATCTAACTCTAAACTGTAACTTCCATCCCCCACCACACACACACATTTCAAAATAAAGCACTCTATTTTTATTCAATTTACGTATTGGGGTTTTGCCCAAGCTTTTATTTGAAGAAAAGATTCCTAAAAAGAAAATTAATGAGCCAAACAATCTTCCTGATTTCCCAATAAAATCTCTTGTTTAACAACTCAGAAACTGAGACCATATTACCTAGTTTAAACCCCAATTTCATAAGTTATTGCTTTGTGAACATGAGAAAGTTACCTAAGTTTTCTAGAGCTCACTTTCTTATTTGTAAGGTGGCATAACTATTATCTAATTCAGAGGGTTGCTATAAGTATTTAAGTATTTATACAATGAGATAATTTAAGTAAAATGCCTAGCACTATATCCAACTCACAAAAGCCATTAACTCTTTTTTAAAATTTTTTTTTAGTTTTAATTTTTGTGGGTACATAGTTGGTGTATATCTTTATGGGTTACATGAGATATTTCAATATAGGAATGGAATGCATAATATTCACATTAGGATAAATGGTATATCCATCATCTCAAGTATTTATCTTTTATGTTAAAAACCATCCAATTTATTTTATTTATTTTAAAATGTACAATTAAATCATTGTTTACTATAGTCATCCTGTTGTGCTAGCAAATACTAGGTCTTACTCATTCTTCCTATTTTTTTGTATCCATTAGCCATCCATCACTTCCTTGCCACCAATCCTCCACTACCCTTCCTAACCTGTGGTTACCATCCTTCTACTCTCTGTCTCCATGAGTTCAATTATTTTAATGGTTATTTCCCACAAATAAGTGAGAACATGTGAAGTTTGTCTTTCTGCGCCTGTCTTATTTCACTTAACATAATGACCTTCAGTTCCATATATGTTGTTGCAAATGACAGGATCTAATTCTTCTTTATGACAGAATAGTGCTGCATTGTGTATAGGTATCACATTTTCTTTATCCATTCATCTGTTGATAGACACTTAAATTGCTTCCAAATCTTGGCTATTGTGAATAGTGCTGCAACAAACATGGGAGTGCAGATATCTCTTTAATGTACTGATTTCCTTTCTTTTGGGTATCTACCTAGGAGTGGGATTGCTGGATCATATCAATTACCATTAGCTATTAATATTTTATTTTCCCAATGTTGAAATGTGTGATCAATAGGAATAAACTACAGAGAACTCTGACAAAAATGGGTTAGGTGGCATAAGAGTGAAGCAAATGTATGTGGGTAACTTAAAAATTGAATCAGACTAACAACATGATAGTATCTGACACAAAAAAGGAATTCACAAGCTTTGTAAGCCAAAGTCTATACACACTGGCTCACTCTACTCCTGCAGCCAAAGCTGCCCACCAAATACTATAAAACACTGGAAAGGTATTAGAAACAAATAGGAAATCACCCTTGCTCCCATGTAAGGAAAGCCTCCTGCTTACCTCTAAAGGAGGAAATCCGCACAGCAGTGAGAAGATAATCAAAGCCCAAAGCCAGCACTGAGGTGCAAGGGAGGTGCTTAGAGTGCAGAGTTTAAAGAGGAGCTCACTCTTAGTGTCTGCAAGTACCAACCCTGCAACTGTAGGATGCTAGAGTGAGTGCCTCCTTACATGTGGGCACCATGAGGCCACGAAGTCTTCTCAAAGCAAGGAGAATTCACACAGGCTAAGAGAAAAGTGACATTCTAGGAGAGACAGTGGTGTAGAAGTTGAAAGTTGGTTCAGTAGACAAAAAGCAAGTTTGTATGTTTGAAAAAAAAATTTATTCTGGGAAACCGTAAGTCTGAAAAAGCAGATTGGGTCTGGGGTAGAGTACCTTTGAATGTCACATTTTTATTATTCTTGATCTGATGCATATTTTTGTAAATAAAATTTTAAATTTTTGTAAATAAAGGGACCCATGCACACCCACTTGTCTAAATGTGATCTATGGCTGTTTTCACATAATAACAGCAGAGTCCAGTAGTTGCACCAGGGACAGGTAAGGCCCTCCAGGTTATTTCCAAAAAGAGTTTACTGGCCTCTGCTCTAAGTAACTGAAAGATGCCAGCTTATTTCTTATTTACAGAATAATATAAAATAATGACAGAAAATTATACTCAATTAAAATTTCATGAATTTCAAATTGTATTGATAAAATAAATCCAAGAACAAAGACAATAAATGGTAAGACTTTTTTTATTTAGAAGTACAGCAGAATTTTCTTTATATGTCTTGCAGAGGTCTGGCTTTTGGGGGTGAGCTGGGGTCTTGATTATTTGCCATAGAAAAATGATGCATTTTAAGTAAAAAATAAATGCTGTACAGAGAACACCAGTCATTGAGGAATAGAATGATTCCAAGACTTGGTGCAGTTCCTTTGTTCTGTACTGAAAGCACAGGGACTTTAGGAATATGTTACCTAACCTGGCAACTTAATCCTTTCTCTGCTGCTTCTAAAAGTCAGTTTTCTTCTTAGCTTGAATTAGGCCATGGTAACAAAAACAAAGGCTTTACCTTGAGGTTCTGTAGGTAAAGCAGAGCTGAGTTATGTGACAAGGCTAACTAGGTAATTCTGTGTTTTGTCTTCCAAGGTTTTCTCCTGGCACCAGCGATAAGGGTGGAATTGACTCAAAAGAGAGATGTGATTGAAAGGGATTACATTTCTTTTCTAAACACAGAATTCATTTATTTAAAAATGAATCAAATCTTTAAAGTTAGTGTGCATTTTGTTTTCTTTAAATCCTCAACCCACATTTGCAAGCAAACACACACACAAAAACAAGGGGAAATCATCAAAAGAAAAAAATCTAAACGTGAGCAACAATGCAATTTATGTTTTCTCAAGTTCCAAGATTGGTACGAAGATAAACTCATGATCTCTAAACAACCCTAATAATTGTAATAACTTAAAGCAATAAGCTCCACAGTCAGATTATAAAAAGATAAAGCATGGGAAATCTATTTTTCAAAAAAAAAATATAAATGGGTACTAAAGGAAATAGTGATAACAATGAAGCTTGCTTTAAAATCAGTTTGGTGTATATTTTTCTTATTACAAAATATTATGTATTTCATTTAAAAGTATTTGTTTAAAGGACAGATAATCAAAAAGAAAGAAATTATAATTTCACACTGTAAGTCTACAACTTACAGATAACCACATCTGACATTGTGCCACTCACTGGGAAGAATATGGAATAAAGAATTACAGGAAAATATGAGAGTGAAAAACTGGGAACAATTTCATGTCAAACACTAAGGTATGAAAGATTGAGTCAATATGATGTATCTGAAGTACATGAAGTTATGCCTGCATTATAGCCATCTTTTCAAGAAATCTTAGTGGTATTGGCAAATTTTCAGAATATAAAGTAAATGTAAAAAACCTGATACAAATTTGCATATATAATTTGCATATACAATTTGCATTATAGGTTGAATTGTGTCCCCTAAAATTCACATTGACATCCTAACCCTCAGAACCTCCAAACGTGAGCTTATTTGGAAGTAAGGTTGTTGTAGAGGTCACTGGTTAAGATGATGTGATACTGGGGTAGGGTGGGCCACTAATTCAATATGACTGGTTTACTTATAGAAAGGGGAAATCTGGGTGAGCATGGTGGCTCATGCCTATAATATCAGCACTTTGGGAAACTGAGATGGGTAGATTGCTTGAGCCCAGGAGTTTGAGACCAGTCTAGGCAACATGGCAAAACCTAATCTCTACAAAAACATAAAAAATTAGCCAGGTATGGTAGGGTGCTCCTGTAGTTCCAGCTACTCAGGAGGCTGAAGTGGGAGAATCACTTGAGCGCGAAAGGACAAACTGCAGTGAGGCGTGATTGCGCCACTGCACTCTGGTCAACAAAGTGAGACCCTATATCAATAAAAAGTGGGGTGGCGAGCCTGGAGACAGACACCCACACAGGAAGAAACCTATGAAGTCAGAGATCAAGACAATGCTTCTACGCACCAAGGAACACAAAGACTGCAAGCAAACCACCAGGAGCTAGGGGAGAGACCTAGAACAGCCCTCAGAAGAAACCAGCTTTACAGACACCTTGATTTTGGACTTCTAACCTCCAGAACCTCTAGAACTGTGAGACAGTAAATGTCTCAGAGTTGTTTAAGCTACTCCACAGCTGTAGGAAACTATACATATAGTATCAATTGAATTTTGCTGTGAAGTCCTGCGTGTGTGTGTGTGTGTGTGTGTAATTTTCTCAGTGACCCTTTCTGGTCACTTCTTCCCTGGTGACTCTATGTAAAATTTTTGTCATATATATATATTTATATTTATATATATGTATATAGTCTTCAATATATATATTTGTTTTATATATATATATATATTTCAATTGTTTGGGGGGAACAGGTGGTTTCTGATTACATGGATAAGTTCTTTAGTGGTGATTTCCAAGATTTTGGTGCAGTCATCACCCAAGGAGTGTACACTGTACACAATGTGTAGTCTTTTATCCTCACCTCTCCCACCCTTCCCTCCAAGTCCCGAAAGTCCATTATATCATTCTTACACCTTTTTGTCCTCACAGCTTACCTTCCATTTGTAAATGGGAACATACAGTATTTGATTTTCCATTTCTGAGTTCTTTCACTTAGAATAATGGTCTCCAACTCCATCCAGGTTGCTGTGAAAGCCATTATTTTATTGCTTTTTATGGCTGAATAGTATTCCATGGTATGTATATACCACACTTTCTTTATCTACTTTTTGGTTGATGGGAATTTAGGCTGGTTCCATATTTTTGCAATTGCAAATTGTGCTGCTATCAACATGCATGTGCCAGTGTATATTCCTCATAATGACTTATTTTCCTCTGGGTAGATAGTCAGTAGTGGGATGGCCAGATCAAATGGTAATTCTACTTTTAGTTCTTTAAGGAATCTCCATCCTGTTTTCCATAGTGGTTGTACTAGTTTACATTCCCACCAGCAGTGTAAAAGTGCTCCCGTTTCACCACATCCATGTCAACATCTTTTTTAAAAAAAAAAATTTAATATTGGCTATTCTTGCAAGAGTAATTGTGGTTTTAATTTGCGTTTCCCTGACAATTAGTGATGGTGAGCATTTTTCATGTTCGTTGACCATTTGTGTATCTTCTTTTGATAATTGTCTATTCAAGTCCTTTGCTCACTTTTTAATGAGATTATTGGCCTTTTTCTTGCTGATTTGTTTGAGTTTCTTGTAGATTCTGGATTTAGTCCTTTGTCAGATGCATAGTTTGTGAAGATTTTCTCCCACCCTATGGGTTGTCTGTTTACTCTGTTGATTATTTCTTTTGCTGTGCAGAAGCTTTTTAGTTTAATTAGGTCCCATCTAGCTATTTTTGTTTTTTGTTGCATTTGCTTCTGGGTTCTTGGTCATGAAGTCTTCGCCTAAGCCAAGATCTAGAAAAATTTTTCCTATGTTATCTTCTAGAATTTTTATGGTTTCAAGTCTTAGATTCAAGTCTCTGATCCATCTGGAGTTGATTTTTTTATATGATGAGAATTAGGATACAGTTTCATTCTTCTACATGTGGCTTGCCAATTATCCTGGCATCATTTGTTGAATAGAGCATCTTTTCCCCACTTTATGTTTTTGTTTGCTTTGTTGAAGATCAGTTGGCTGTAAGTATTTGGTTTTATTTCTGTGTTCTCTATTCTGTTCCATTTGTCTACATGCCTATTTTTATAGCAGTACCATGCTGCTTTGGTAACTATAGCTTTGTAGTATTGCTTGAAGTTGGGCAATATGATGCCTTCAGATTTGTTGTTTTCACTTAGTCTTGCTTTGGCTATGTGGGCTCTTTTTTGGTTCCATATGAATTTTAGGATTCAACATAGTATATATTTTATAAATTTATCTTTTCCATTGCTTTTTCTCTATTGGACTGTAATACTCACAGAAGCAGGGATTTTTATCTTTTCATTCCGTGATGTTTCTGTGAATGTGCCACATGATAGAGACAGACAGTCCGAAAATATTCAATAAACAAGTAAATGAATGGAAAATAATTTAAATAAGAAATAAACTATAATGTTAAAATAGTTTTCTCTGGGTAGTGAGATTCAGATTTATTGGTTTGAGGGTTTTCAAATGATCTACATGTAATATTATTGTAATTGCAGAAAAATACTATAACATTTTTTAAAAGCAAAGTAGAGAAAGTGAATAATGTAAAAGGTTAGAACAAAAGTCATCGGTTTCATTATACCTGCACATTTTTTGTGCCTAACTGTGCAACACAGTGTTAAGAAATAGTTTTGTCAGTTGTCCTATTATGTGCACTGAAGCAGCTTATGTATTTACATGTTACCATATTCTAGAAGTGAAAAGGTATCCATTTTTGTGAGGAAGCTATGGAGAACAGTTATTTCAAAAAATTAAATTGACATTCAGAATTAAAGCCCTGTTGCCTTCATCATGTCATGTAATTGTCATTCTTAATCTGATGGGGCTATAGAATCTCACATTTCTACACCTGACTTACCAGTAACTCATGTGTACAAATTCTTCTGTGATCCACATGCCCACTCACCTAGGAATCCTCCCTGCTGTTGGCATGGAGCCACCAATGTGCCGGGCTCTGAGCCAGGTACTTAGTCTACACTGAGAGATGTGTATTCATCCTCTGGAACAAATCAGAATAGGCCAGGATTATTACACAGATAATCACTAAACAGAGCAGTGTGTGTGTTAACCAGTCCAAGAAAGACACAAACAAAAGTATTTTGTAGGCAGAGGCAGCAATCAGGGAGATCAGACAAATACTTTATGATATCCCCGACTCAGAATACCTCAGAGGCTTTCCACCACCTTCCAGAAGCCAGTCTGGCATTCAAGGAAGTTTATTCTCTGATCTCATCCAACCTTCCCACCATTATCTCTTCTAAGTAGGTTCCCTGTTGCTCTAGCCATGCAGTCTGTTTTCCATCCCACTCCTGAATTTTCTCTGACCCCAGTTTTATTTATTGTACCCTATTTTCCTCACAAGTAAAATTGTGCTTGTCAGATAATGCAGTTGGTGTGGGGGTTGAGAAATGAATCGCTATGCTCATGGCCTTCCTGCCAGGGCCTGGTCCTCTCTTTCTCCCTTTTGCTTCAAAGTCAAAGGCAGATAAAGCCCTGGGAAGGTGGAGTAACATGATCTCCCTTCAGGGCTGCCACAGCGGGAGGCTGAGTGCCTGAACATTCCTTCTGGAGAGGATGGGTTGCTGGTCACACACTGAAGTGCGGGAAAGACTCTTCCCTGAGAGGACCCATTCTTCAAGGCTGTCCAGAAGGAACCTCCTACTTGAAGTCTTCTACAATCATACCGGTCAGAAGCGACTCCTTCTCTGGCCTCCTCTTAGATATCTGTACAAACCATCTAGACTAAATTGGCTTGTGCAGACCTTTATATCCTACTGAACAGTAAGTTAATGGAGGCTAACGACATGTTTATACACTTAGTGTTTTCCTTTCTGCCTAGAACAGCCTTCTAGGAAGGAACGCTCTCTGCCTAAGAAATCTTCAGGGTAGGAATGAGTGGCCATTTTTTGGTTATAGGGGAAGGAGTTATTTGGTGTCATCATTTGGAATTGTTTGGTTTTACTAAACAGAAATCCACTGAAAGAAACTCATAAAAAGGCAGTCTTTTAGAAGGATACAAGGGCATCTCATGGAACTTAATTGCGGCATTGCAGTCTGGATTTAGGGAGGTGTGAATGTTTCCAGTCACCTCCTGTCTGCATTCCCCTCTTCCTAGCACTGTGTGGTTCTCTCCAGTCCATCTGTCTGTCTGTTCTGTTCTCTCTTGACCACTTCTAAAGGCTGTTTCTGCTTCCCCATACTTAAGATGACATGCAATATTACCTTATTGTGAAGCAAATTCTGGCTTCCGTTCAATGTGGTCTTTTAAATCAGGACTCACCACCATACTACTAACTACAATTTTTGTTAAGTCTTTAAAAATTCTCAAGGGAAAGAACATGGCTGGCATTGGCTAGCCAGGGTCAGATTAATACACTTAGAGACCTCAAAGCACTAAAAAGATAGTGTTCCACATACACTGCATAATCAAAATTTTACGGTAATTCTAAGCAAGGAAATAAGTGTAAGAAAGTCCACAATAGTCTGATTTTTCCCCTGGTGACTACTTTGATTTTTTAAACATCCTAGTAATAAATACTATCAAAGGAAAGTTGGAATTTCCTCAATTTTTCCAGTGCACCAATCATTACCTATTTGGTAATCTGACTTGGGGCCACCCAGGGGATTATCTTCTCCAGGAGAGGTGATAAGGTTTGGCCCCCACCTAAATCTCATCTTTAATTGTAACTCCCACAATTCCCACATGTCATGGGAGGACGCTGTTGGGAGGTGATTGAATCATGAGGGCAGGTCTTTCCCATGCTGTTCTGGTGGTACTGAGTGGGTCTCATGAGATCTGATGGCTTTAACAATGGGAGTTTACATGCACAAACTGTCTTCTCTTGTCAACCTCCATGTGAGACATGCCTTTCACCTTCCACCATGATTGTGAGTGCTCCCCAGCCATGTGGAACTGTAAATCCAATAAACCTGTTTCTTTTGTAAATTGCCAGGCTCGGGTATGTCTTTATCAGCAGTGTGAAAAAGAACAAATACGGTACATTGGTACCAGTAGAGAGGGTTGCTGCTGAAAAGGTACCCGAAAACGTGGAAGCAACTTTGAAACTGGATAACAGGCAGAGGTTGGAACAGTTTGGAGGGCTCAGAAGAAGACAGGGAAATGTGGGAAAGTTTGGAACTTCCTAGAGACTTGTTGAATGGCTTTGACTGAAAGCCTGATAGAGATATGGACAATAAGGTCTAGGCTGAGGTGGTCTCAGATGGAGATGAGGAATTTATTGGGAACTGGGGCAAAGGTGATTCTTGGTATGTTTTAGCAAAGAGACTGGTGGCATTTTGCCCCTGCCTTAGAGATTTGTGGAACTTTGAACTTGAGAGAGATGATTTAAGGTATCTGGTGGAAGAAATCTCTAGGCAACAAAGCATTCAAGAGGTGATGTATATGTCTTTTAAATCTGGGTCTAGAGGTCAGAGAAAGAAGAAATCAGAGATTTTGAGGCATAAGAAAGCCTCTGTTATTAGAGGGAGCCACATGGTATGGAAAGGAATGCAAGCAGCCTCTAGGAGACAAGAGCAGCCCCAGCTGACAGCCAGCAAGCACACAAGAACCTCAGTCTTACAACCACAAATACAGTTCACCCTCGGATAACACAGCTTGAACTGAGCAGGTCCATTTATACCCGATTATTTTTCAATAACTGTATTAGAACATGTTTTGGAGATTTGCAACAATTTGAAAAAACTCCCAGATGAAATGCATAGCCTAAAATATCAAAAAAATAAGAAAAAGTTAGGTATGTATGGCTGTATAAAATATATACAGATACCAGCCTATTTTATCATTTACTACCATAAAGTATACACAAACTTATTATAAAAAGTTTAAATTTATCAAAACTTACACACAAAAATACTTACAGATAATATATGATGCCATTTGCAGTTGAGAGAAATGTAAAAAAATAAAGATGCCATATTAAAGCATTACCACATACAATTAACTGTAGTAAATGCTGTACTTCTGTAATAATTTTGTAGCCACCTCCTGTTGCTATTGTGGTGCGCTCAAGTGTTGCAAGTATCCACTTAAAATGCCATGTGACACTAATCATCTTGTCAGCAGTTCATCTCTCCAGTAAATTGCATATAATAGTAAAAAGTGATCTCTCATGGTTCTTACGTAGTTTTCATTGTGTTTAATGCAGTACTGTAAACCTCGAACAACACCACGAAACCCATATGAAGTGCAATTAGTGATGCTAGAAGTGTACCCAAGAGGCAGAGAAACATCATAACATTATAAGACAAAGTTGAATTGCTTGATATGTACCATAGACTGAGGTCTGCATCTGCAGTTCCCTGCCATTTCAAAATAAATGAATCCAGCATAGGAACTACTGAAAAACTACTGAAAAAAAAGAAAAAGAAAACAGAGAGAGAAGGACATTTGTGAAGGCATTGTTGAAGCTTTGCCAGCAGGTGCAAAAATGTAGTTTTTACAAAATGCCTTTTAATCTTGTATTGAAAATGCAGCTTTTATGTGGGTGCAAGATTGGAATAATAAAATAAAGGCATACCTATAGACCTGAATATGATTCAAGGAAAAGCCAAGTCATTATATGACAACTTAAAGCACAATGAAGGTGAAAGAACTAAAGCTGGAGGATTTATTATCAAAACATCCTTTCCTAGCGAAGGATGTTTTGATAATTTTAGAAAGATGTTTGACTCAAAAATGTTAAGATAACGGGAGAAGCAGCTTCTGCCTACCAAGAGGCAGTAGATGACTGCTCAGATGCAATTAAGAAAATCATTGAGAAGGAATATATAATGCAGATTAAAGTGCTCCATTCTGGAAAAAAAAAATGCTACAAAGTACATTTATTATTAAAAAGAGAGGCAAGCACCAGGAGTTGTGGCAGGAAATGATAGGTTAATGCTACTATATATATATATTAGACAATGCTACTAGCCACTCAGAACCCATGAGTTCAACACCAAAGGCATCAAAGTGGTCTACCTACCCCCAGACATAGCATCTCTAATTCAGCCTCCAGATCGGGGGTTATTAGGACCTGTAAGGCTCATACACGTGGTGCTGTATAGAAAGGATTGTCTATGCTAGGGAAGAGAACCCCGATAAAGAGAACATCACTAAAGTTTGGAAGGATTGCACCATTACAAATGCCATCATTGTTACAGAAAAAAACTGAAAGCCCCATAGCCCGAAACAATAAATTCCCGCTGAAGAAAATCATGTCAAGATGCTGCGCATAACTTCACAGGATTTACAGAGCCAATCAAGCAAATCATGAAGAGTATGTGGGTATGACAAAAGAAGGTGGGAGGCAAAGGGTTTCAAGATATGATTCTTAGAGAAATTCAAGAGATAATAGACAACATATTAAAGGAAATCACAGAAGTCAACTTGATGGAGATGAGTACTTCTGAATCAGTGCCAATGACGAAGAAGACATAGAAACAGTGGTGCCAGAAAGCAAATTGACATTAGACAATCCATCAGAAGGGTCCTGATTATTCAAGACTGCTTTTGACTTCTTTTATGACACGGACCCTTCTATGATGTTGACACTGAAACTAAAGCAAACCATAGAAGGATTGGTATACATAGAAACTCTTTTAGAGAAATAAGGCAAAAAAGTCAGACAGAAATTACAATGTATTCCCGTAAAGTTACACCAAGTATGCCTGCCTCTCCTACCTCTCCTTCCACTTCTCCCACCTCTTCCACCTCTGCCACGCTTGAGCCAGCAAGACCAACCCTTCCTCTTCCTCCTCCTCTTCAGCCTACTCAACATGATGATGATGAGGGTGAAGACCTTTATGATAGTCCATTCTCAATTAATAGCAAATATATTTTCTCTTCCTTATTATTTTCTTAGTATCATTTTCTTTTCTTTAGCTTACCTTCTTTTAAGAAAACTGTATATAATACATATAATATGCAAATTACATGTTAATCACCTATATTATCGGTAAGGCTTTCAGTCAAGAGTAGTCTATTAGTAGTAAGTTTTGGTGGAGTCAAAAGATATACATGAACTTTTTTACTATGCAGGGAGTCAGTGCCACAACTCCCATGTTGTTTAAGGGTCAACTGTAACTGAATTTGGCCAATGACCTTGGAAGCAAGTTCTTCCCAGGTCACTGGAAGACCTTGAGCCTCCCAGTGAGAACTGAACCCACCCAACACATTTATTTTAGCCTTTTGATACCCTGAACTGAGAACAATGTCATGCCATACCTGTTTTACAATGATACATTTGTGGTAACTTTTTACACAGCAATATAAAACTAATACAGAAGTACTATAAAGATTGAGAATCATAACACTAGACAAAGGAGATTGGTTCCAGCATACAGTGAACAAGTGTTTCTGTTTGCTGCCCATTCATTTCTCTTTTTTCTTGATGGTTATCCTTGAACACCTGCCTTTCCTCCTCTGTTAGTCTAATTGGTATGAGGTTGCCCCCCCAAGCCCCGCCTTCACCTCCAGAAGTGGGCATATGACCCAGGTTCAGCAAAAAGGATTCAATTTTGGAGTTTCCTTTGAAACTACTGAGGAAGAGAAGATCATTCAAAGGCTGAATAAATCTACCGTGGGAAAGTAGAGACTAAGAGATGGAGAGAGTCCTAATCCTGATGATATGGTTTGCCCCAATAGCCAATCATACCAAAACATAGAATCCTAGTACTATTCAGTTATGTAAGCCAATATATTTCCCTTTTTGCTTAACTCAATTTTGAGATATCACTTGCAAGCCAAAGAAGCCTTGAAAAATCATAGCATATAACATTATAGCTTAAAAAAAGTAAACCCTACATTTTCTAGTGTACAAGTATCTGAAAGAACAATATAAACCACAGTTCAAAATTAAAGATAAGCACTCTGACTTCTGTTACATGGAAGACTATAATATTTAAACATCACTTCCTCAGGGAACCCTTAGCTGATGCCCCTGTTGGCTCAGGTATACCTTTTACATTCTCTCTTGGCACTTACACACTTCCCCCTCCAGAGCACAATGCACTTATAATCAAATATTTGTTTATGTAATTGCCTATTTGATATCTGTCTTCCTTAGGCAGTCCCATGAGGACAAGCATTGTGGCTTATCACTGTATCCCTGGGACTGCCACAAAATAGGTGCCCAATTGTATTGCTGGTTGAATGAATGATTACAAGGACCTTAACATGTCTAAAATTCATAAAGGAATAATATCTTTTTGTCTATTTGAAAGAATTCCTGTATCATGTATGTGCTTGAAGTATAAATCCAGTTGCTTTTACTATAAGTAAATTTGATTTCATCACCATTCTTAAGATAATCTGACACCAATTAGCTTCAGATTTCCTTCCATAAATTCAATTGAAAGTAAGAGCTAACACGTGTAAACCAGTTCACAAATTAGGACGTGCTTTTCGTATACATTAGCTTCCTTAATCCCTGTAAGAATCCTGGAACTGAAGAGCCAAGCCTCAAGGAGATGCCTTGTCCAGGGTCCCACGCACATGGTGAGGTGGCGCCAGGGCTAGACTAAATCTAGTGCGTTTCTCCTGAAAGTAATAAGCATGCAAGTCCACATTAACAATTTTTTCCTCTTTTTCTTAACCAAGGCATCAGTCATTTTGATATTATTTTAAACTGTATGTATGTGTAATAAATCATATGCAACAAAAAGCTGAATAATGGAGAACACACTGGAATTCAGTTTTTCTAAAGGATAGCATTAAACTTTATATTTTAGCCAGATGAGTAAAGCACTCAAGTATGAGTGTGTATGTTGCAGAGGGCGCAGGGGTGTATTGCCTTAAAGTGGGAGAAAACGTCTTCTTACTTGTTGGGACCACGCAGAATTTCCCAGTTACATCTAGTCTAGCCCTAATAAGCAATTTGAGAAGTTTTTTTGTTTTGTTTTGCTTTTATAAAAACTAGTATGCTAATCTGCTATATTATGAGAAAAGTAAATTACCCTTTAGGAAGGAATTACTTCTGGGTAACAAGTCATTGTTTCATTGAAGATGCATGGTTAAAAAAAATCTTTATGGCAGTGGGGCCTGTTTTCTTCCTTTTATAATTGTTATAATCCACCAGAAATAATATATAATTTTGTGTAACTCTACGGCTGTCTCACAGATGGATGGGATAATATGTCTCTGTTTCTCCAACCCTAACCCCAATCCCCTACTTCTGTTTCTCCACTCACTCAAAGTCCCCATAATTGTCACTTGGTAATGTATATAAGCATGCACGGACAGAGAGGTAACAGGGCATGCTCAAGTTTTCCTTCCAGTGATGTGCATTGCCTTATGTCATAAACAGTAAATCCTTTATGCTGAAAGTCTGTTCATTTTCACACCATTCGCTTGTCTGCTAACAGTTGTCCAGATTTTTTAATTCGGCCTCTTAACACTAATCCTGCAACTGCTGGTCTCAGACAGGTGCAGGGATCAGACTGGCTCAGTTAAGTAAAACATCTGGCCTGAAAATGATAATAGGCTCTTTTTACTCCCTCCAGCTATAGGAAGAATGTGGAGTTTTCAAATGTTAAATCACACAACTAGGCTTTAATAGTCACTTAAACATACACATCCCAAACACCACCACCAAATGCATAAATGTCCACATTCACACACACACATAATCACATACACATGATAAGTAACATTTCTTTTATAAAACAAGACCTTTATTTTTTTCATGTGTCGGATGCATAAATGTCTTCTTTTGAGAAGTGTCTGTTCATATCCTTTGCCCACTTTTTGATGGGATTGTTTGATTTTTTTTTTTTTTTTTTTTTTTGTAAATTTGCTTAAGTTCTTTGTAGATTCTGGATATTAGCCCTTTGTGAGATGGGTAGATTGTAAAAATTTTCTCCCATTCTGTAGGTTGCCTGTTCACTCTGATGAGAGTTTATTTTGCTGTGCAGAAGCTCTTTAGTTTAATTAGATTCCATTTGTCAATTTTGGCTTCTGTTGCCATTGCTTTTGGTGTTTTAGTCATGAAGTCCTTGCCCAGGCCTATGGCCTGAATGGTATTACCTAGGTTTTCTTTTAGGATTTTTATGGTTTTAGTTCTAACATTTAAGTCTTTAATCCATCTTGAATTAATTTTTGTATAAGGTGTAAGGAAGGGATCCAGTTTCAGCTTTCTACATATGGCCAGCCAGTTTTCCCAGCATCATTTACTAAATAGGGAATCCTTTCACCATTTCTTGTTTTTGTCAGCTTTTTTAAAGATCAGATGGTTGTAGATGTGTGGTATTATTTCCGGGGGCTCAATTCTGTTCCATTGGTCTATGTCTGTGTTTTGGTACCAGTACCATGCTATTTTGGTTACCATAGCCTTCTAGTATAGTTTGAAGTTAGGTAGTGTGATGTCTCCAGCTTTGTTCCTTTGGTTTAGGATTGTCTTGGCAATGCGAGCTCTTTTTTGGTTCCATATGAACTTTAAAGTAGTTTTTTTCCAATTCTGTGAAGAAAGTCACTGCTAGCTTGATGGGGATGGCACTGAATTTATAAATTGCCTTGGGCAGTATGGCCATTTTCACAATATTGATTCTTCCTATCCATGAGCATAGAATGTTCTTCCATTTGTTTGTGTCCTCTTTTGTTTCGTTGAGCAGTGGTTTGTAGTTCTCCTTGAAGAAGTCCTTTACGTCCCTTGTAAGTTGGATTCCTAGGTATTTTATTCAGAAATGCAAATCAAAACCATGATGAGATACCATCTCACACCAGTTAGAATGGCGTTCTTTAAAATGTCAGGAAACAACAGGTGCCGGAGAGGATGTGGAGAAATAGGAACACTTTTACACTGTTGGTGGGACTGTAGACTAGTTCAACCACTGTGGAAGACAGTGTGGCGATTCCTCAAGGATCTAGAACTAGAAATACCATTTGACCCAGCCATCCCATTACTAGGTATATACTCGAAGGATTATAAATCATGCTGCTATAAAGATACATGCACATGTATGTTTATTGTGGCACTATTCACAATAGCAAAGACTTAGAATCAACCCAAATGTCCATCAGTGACAGACTGGATTAAAGAAAATGTGGCACATGTACACCATGGAATACTATGCAGCCATAAAAAAAGGATGAGTTTGTGTCCTTTGTAGGGACATGGATGCAGCTGGCAACCATCATTCTCAGCAAACTATCGCAAGAACAGAAAACCAAACACCGCATGTTCTCACTCATAGGTGGGAACTGAACAATGAGATCACTTGGACTCGGGAAGGGGAACATCACACACTGGGGCCTATCATGGGGAGCGGGGAGTGGGGAGGGATTGCACTGGGAGTTATACCTGATATAAATGATGAATTGATGGGTGCTGATGAGTTGATGGGTGCTGACGAGTTGATGGGTGCAGCACACCAACATGGCACAAGTATACATATGTAACAAACCTGCACGTTATGCACATGTACCCTAGAACTTAAAGTATAATAATAATAAAATAAAATAATATAAAAGAAAAAAGAAAAAAAAAAGAAAACGTGGCACATATACAAAATGGAATACTATGCAGCCATAAAAAAGGATGAGTTCATGTCCTTTGTATGGACATGAATGCAGCTGGAAACCATGATTCTCAGCAAACTATTACAAGAACAGAAAAACAAACACCGCATGTTCTCACTCATACATGGGAATTGAATAAGGAGAACACTTGGGCACAGGGAGGGGAACATCACACAACAGGGCCTGTCATGGGGTGGGGTTAGTGGGGAGGGATAGTGTTTGGATATATACCTAATATAAATGACGAGTTAACGGGTGCAACACAGCAACATGGCACATGTATACATATGTAACAAACCTGCACATTGTGCACATGTACCCTACAACTTAAAGTATAATAATGAAAATAAATAAATAAAAACAAAACAAGACCTCTGAAGAGTAAGAGCCTGGGAAACATGAGGATCTGACTCTGGCAATCCCCTTGTTTCTGGGTTTCAGCAGGTATTGATGGTGGAGCTCTCAGGCCTAAAGGTAACTTTTTGCAGGAAGCACATCATCAGCTTCAATGGCATTCTCAGGTTTTATGACTTCATGGGTTCAAAGCAAATTATAGATGATTCAAGATGAGAAAGATGTATCATCTGGGGATGGGATTATTTTATGGAAGGCCTTTAGCCTCATCTATCCCTTTTAGAATCTAGTCATAGACAGGGACTGGATATGATAAACTACTAACATTTAAAGTCCTCCCAGCTCTAAATATGTGGTAATTTTATGAACCCCACATGTGTGTGGTGGCAGACATGCTGTCCAGTTCTCAAAAGGAAAATATAAATATTATAAGCATTCTTGATTTTCAACAAAGCTGAGAAACTCTCCAGAAAACCCACTATCGGTTGGCATCCTCTAGTATATTTTGAGGGGCTGAAGACAATTTCTGCATTCATGACCAGAGCCACCCATCAGAATTTTTACCTCTGTGATTGCCTAGTGAAGAATATTGCTTTCATAAACCCAGGTCAGTGAAGTTTAATGAGGCTCAACTCTCAGAGAAAGATTGGATGAGAAACTAAAACGAAAGCCTTGACCAGTAGTAAAAGCTGAGAAAGTAAATTTGCCTAGGGTTGGTGATATTGTCTGGCTGTGTCCCCACCCAAATCTCATCTTGAATTATAGTTCATGTGTCACGGGAGGGACCTGGTGGGAGGTAATTGAATCATGGGGGCGATTGCCGTCATGGTGTTCTCATGATACTGAATGAGTTCTCATGAGATCTGATAGTTTTATAAGGGGCTTTTCCCCTCTTAGCTCTCATTCTTCTCCTTTCTGCTGCCATGTGGAAAAGGATGTGTTTGCTCCCCCTTCCACCATAATTGTAAGTTTCCTAAGGCCTGCCCTCAGCTATGTGGAACTGCAAATCAATTACACCTCTTTCCTTTAAATTACCCAGTCTCAGGTAAGCCTTTATTATCAGCATTAGAATGGAGTAACCCAACTGGCCTTCCTGCCACCAAGGACTGGTACATAGTGATGAGGCCCAGTGCAAAAATAAAATGCAGGAACTCTTGTTCAAAAGTTAAGAAATTCAAGATGGCAATAGCAGAACATGAAACCAAGCATGAGGCCATTCTAAACACAGGGTTTTGTGGGACTGCACAGGTCATATGACCATGAAGCCAGCCTTGTGCCACCTACAATTTCACAGCTATGCTTTGATCTATGCACTTTGAGACAACGAGAGTGACTTATTCATCCCTGGATCCTCAGTGTTACTAAGCATAGTGCCTGCCCACTCTCATTCTTTGTAAATAAAGGATGGGTTAGATATTAATAAGGAGCTTGGATTTTATTTGTTAAGTAGTGGGACAGCGATTCTGGAGGGCAGGTAGAAACTTTTTGTTATAGTCAATGACAGTGAATCTCAAAGTGTGGCCCTTGAACCAGCAACCTTGGCATCACCTAAGAATTTGATAAAGATGTAAATTAACTGGTCTTACTCAGACTTACAGAATCAGAACCTCTGCAGATAGGACCCAAAAATCTGTTTTGACAAACCCTTGAGGTGATTCTGATCATACCAGAGTTTGAGAACCAAGTGGTCAGGTACTAGATAAAGGGCCCCTTTAATAGTATGGTGGTAGAAGGACTGGGAGAGAGAGAAAAGATGCAGAAATAATAAGACATGATTGACAGAT
This sequence comes from Rhinopithecus roxellana, assembly GCF_007565055.1. Taxonomy (NCBI): domain Eukaryota; kingdom Metazoa; phylum Chordata; class Mammalia; order Primates; family Cercopithecidae; genus Rhinopithecus; species Rhinopithecus roxellana. The sequence continues at coordinate 164,460,171 of NC_044552.1, forward strand.
GTAATAATGAATTATTGGTGAGAAAAAGAGAGTCTAGGACAATTCTCAGATTTTTGGTTGCAGTGACTATTTCATTATGATACCACTCACCGGGATAAAAGGAGGAGGGTCAGGTTTCAGGAAATAGGAAGGACTTAGTTTTGGTATAAATGAAAACATAGACAAAGATCTCCAGTTCTCCATTTACACCTTTTTCTTGCCTTCAAATGTTTAAGTCTTTTAATGATAAATTCTTAAAATATTATGAATTGTGAATATTGTGAAAGTGTTTATATTTTATCTGATAAGCTGAATGTAATAAGATGGATGCTACCCGAAACTATGTATATACCTTCCTTACATTTGAGATACTTAATCCATTAGCCACAAAGGAAAATTGAAAACCTAGAGTGATAGGTAGTGGGAAAGGGTGATTGGAATCAACTGTAACTACTAGAGGACTAAAAAGAGAAAAAGGGAGAATGGGCTGAGGTATGAGTCAAGAAGAAACAATAACTCTCTTGGCTATTCCTATTATGTTATTTTATTTATATATTATATACCTTATATAATATAACATAGATAATAAAAATAAAAGAATAGAAAATATTTGCTAAGTGTGTATCAGATAATTTGCAGCTATAATATATAAAGAACATTCTAAGCAAAGTAATAAGATAACCCAATTCAAAAAGTGAGAAAAAAAATTTCATTAGAGAAGAGATATAGATAACATATAACACATGAAAAGATATCCAACATCATCAGCAAACAGGAAAATGCAGTTAAAACACAGTTAGACATTACTACATACTTATCAAAATGCTGATGTAGAACAACTGAAACTCCTACAAATTGCTGGTGGGAATGCAAAATTGTACAACTATTTTGGAAAATTGGTAAGTTCTTAAAAAGTTAAACACACACTTATCATACAACCCATAAATCCCACTCCTAGGTCTTACCCAAGAAAAATAGAAACAATGTACTTAGGAAGACTTATATGTGACTATTTGTAACATCTTTATTCATAATTACCCAAAGCTGCAAACAACACAACGGCCAACAACTACTGAATGGATGAACAAATTGTGGTAAACCCATAGAATAGAATACAACTCAGAAGTATACAGGAAAAATCCTACTGATATATACAGCAACAAGGATGACTATCAAAAGCCTCTTGCACTAACAAAAGTCTGCTCTCCTTAGCCAAAGGACCAGGAAAGGAGAAGCCTAGCAAGACAGAAAGCTTATAGACAGTAAATATTCTATTCTAGCCAAATATCATATTAAAACCTTGGCTCTATCTCCATCCATGCTAGAAAAGGCTGAATAAAGAGCCTAGACTTCCGTCCTCACCAGACTCTAAAGAGATGCCCAACACACTGCTAGGGTGGTGTCAGAGGAGGCTCCACCCTCCACCATCCTGTAATAACACCCTAGCCTATGGTGTTAATAGCTCCAGCCCCACCCAGCAGTAATGAGGTATTCCTCCCTCTCCCTGCAGGAATGTCATCAGAGATGACCTGGTGGAGAGTCGGGACTTCACCATCACCCAGTGATTAAGCTACTGTCCACATGGAATCAGTCAAGGCCATTGGGACAGCCAGAATTCCCACTCCCACCCAGCAGTAATGAGGAGACTTCCTTAGAGGCTGAGTAAGATACCTGGAATTAGCAAGGTCATGAGCCCCATTCGTCTGGCAGAACAGTGTCAGAGAATCCCAATTAAAGTAGAAGATCCATGGTCTCATAACATAATAAAAAATATCCAGGTTTCATTTTTAAAAATCACTCATCATACCAAGAACCAGAAATATTTATCAACAGAATGATAAAAGACAATCAATAGATGCCAACATCAAGATGACACACATTAGAGTTATCTGGCAAAGATATTAAAGAAGCCATGATAAAAATGCTTCAACAAGCAATTATAAACATGCTTGAAACAAAAAATAGAAAGCCTCAGCAAATAAATAGGAGACATAAAGAATAATCCAGTGGAAACTTTAGAACCGAAAAATACATAATTAAAATAAAAAAGCTCAGTGGATGAACTCAACAACAAAAAAGGGAGGGAATATAGGAGATAATCAGTGATCCAAAATTTAAAACAATGGAAATTTCCTAATCCGAACAATACAATAGACTGAAATAAAAAGATGAATAGAGCCCAAAAGACATTTAGGACTAAAGCAAAAGATCTAATGTTTAAGTCAGCAGAATCCCAGAACAAGAGAAGAAAGAGAGTGAGGCTGAAAAAGTATCTGAAGAAATAATGGTTGAAAAGTTCCAAAATTTGCCAAGAGACGTAAACCTACAGATTCAAGAAGCAGAGTAAGCCTCAAATAGGAAAAATCAAAAAAATACATACCAGGGCATATCACAATTAAACTTAGACAAAGAAATACAAATTAAAAATTTTTTAATGGAAGTAGACCTAAAAAAACACCTTACCTCTAGGAAAAATGAAGCAAATTATAGCAGTTTCGCATCAGAAACCATGGAGGCCAAAAGGAAGTAGCATACTATTTTTCAAGTGCTAAAAGAAAAGAACTGTCAACACTGAATTAACCATCAACCAAGAGGATCTAATAGACATAAAGAATACACCATCCAACAACAGAATACGTGTTAGTTTTAAGTACCTATAGAACATGTATCAAGAGACACCGTATCCTGGGCCATAAAACAAACTTTAACAAATTTAAAATAATTGGAATCATATGAACTGTGTTCTCTGATTATAATGGAACCAAATTAGGATCGATAACAGAAAGATAACAGGTATCTTCACTCTCAAAACACTTTGAAACTAAACAGCATACTTCTAAATAGTCCATGGGTCAAAGAGAAAGTCTAGAGGGAAATTTTAAAAATACACTGAATGGAGTAAAAATGAAAACTCGATTTATCTAAATGGAGGAAAGTATCTAACACAATACGGAGAGGCACATTTATAGAACTAAATATATACATTGGGAAAAAGAAAACTTTCAGATCAATAATCTAATCTCCTACCTCAAGAACCTAAAAGAGCAAACTAAACCCAAAGCAAACAGTATGAAGTAGGTAATTTAAATAAGAGCAGACATCAACTGAGAACAGAAAAACTATAGAGAAAATCAACAATACAAAGAGCTGATACTTTGAAAAGATTGATAAAACTGAAAAATCTCTAAAAAGACTGATAAAGAATAAATGAGAGAAGATGTAAATTACCTTATCAAACATGCAGCAGGGAGGTCACGACAGACTCTACAGACATCAAAAGGATAATAAAGGAAAACTAAAAATAACTCCACAGAAATAAGTTTGACAATGTAGACAAAATGGAACCCTTTCTCAAAAAATACAAACCACGACAACTCACATCCAATATTAAATAGATAATTCAAATAACCTTAAAATTATTAAGGGAATTTAATTCATAATTTTAAAACTCTCAAAAAAGGAATCTCTAGGGCCAGATAGTTTCACTGAAGAATTCTACTAAGCATTTAAAGAAGAAGTGATGCAAATTCTACAGAATCTTTTCTATGAAATAGAGAAGAACACAATTCATTTTATAAAGCCAGTATTATCCTGACACCAAAAACAAAGGCAGTACAACAAAATAAAACTACAGATTAATATCTCTTGTGATCATACCTGCAAAAATTATTTTTAAAAATAAACAAATGGAATTAAAAAGTATACATCATTACAAAGTGGGATTTATTCCAGGAATGTAAGATTTGTTCAATATCTTAAAAAAAGCAATATAATCCAACATATTAAAAAGCTAAAGAAAAAAATCACATAATCATGTCAATCAATACTGAAAAAAGCATTAACATAGTTTAACACCCATTTATGATAAAAATTCTCAGAAGAAAATGAGCAAAAGGGAACTTCTTCAGCTTGATACAGAGAATTTATAAAACAAGGGGGGACGATCTGCAGCTAACATTAGGCTTACTGATGAAAGACTGAATGCTTTCCCCTAAGACTGGGGACAAGGTAAGGATGTTCACTCTCACCACTCATATTCAACACAGTGCTGAAAGTTCTAGCCAATACTGTAACACATGAAGGGGGGGTGGGGAAAGACGTGTAAGATTGGAAAGGAAGAAATAAAACTGTCCGTATTTGCAGATGAAATGATTATCTATGAACAAAATCCTAAGGAATATCCAAAAACTTCCTTGAACTAATAAGTGAGTTCAGTAAGTTTACAAGACAGACATACCAAAATCAGTTGTATTTCTACATACTGGCAAGAAACATGTGGACACCAAAATTAAAAACACGATGCCAATTGCAATTGTTTAAAAAATGAAATACTTAAGTGTAAATCTAACAAAACATGTATAAGACTTGTATGTTGAAAACTGCACAACAGTAATGCAAGAAATCAAAGATCTACATAAATGGAGAGGCATACTGTGTTCATGGATTAGAAGACTTGACATAGTAGAGAGGTCAATTTTCCACAAATTGATATGAAAGTTCAGTGCAATTCTTTTCAAAATACTAGTCAGATTTTTTTTGTAGATATAGACAAGATTATTCTAAAGTTAATATGAAAAGGCAAAGGAACTAGAATAGCTAAAACATTTTTTGAAAAATAAAGAGAGAATCAGTCTACCCAATTTCAAGACTTAATACATAGCTACAGTAATCAAGACTGTGTAGTACTAGTGTAGGGATAGACAAATAAATTAATGGAACAGAACAGAAAATCTAGAAGTACATTCATACAAATATTTCCAAATAAGCTGTGACAAGAATACACAACCAATTCAACAGAGGAAGACTAGACTTTTCCACAAATGGTGCCAGAGCTCTGGAGACCACAGGCCAAAAAGATTATCCTTGACTCAAGTCTCACACCTTTTACAAAGAGTGGCTTAAAATGATCACAGACTTAAACAAGAGTGTAAAGCTATAAAACTTCTAAATGAAAATATTCAGGATATAGAGCTAGGCAAAGAGTTCTTAGATCTGACACCAAAAGCATAATTCACAAAAGGAAAAATAGATAAACTAGACTTTGTCAAAATAAAACGTTTTCTCTGTGAAAGACCCTGATAAGAGGATTAAAAACTCAGCAATCTACAGAGTGGGAGAAAATATTTACAAACCATGTATCTGACAAAGGTCTACTATCTAGAGGGTAATTTTTTAATTCTGAAAATGTAATGGTCAAACAACCTGCTCCAATTAGAAAATATGCAAAAGATATGAAGAGGCATTTCATGAAGGAGTATAAAGCAGAAATAAGCACATGAGAAGATGTTACTGATCATTAGTCGTTAGGGAAATAAAAATGAAAACCAAAATGAGATCTCACTATATACCTATGAGAATGACTAAAATTTTTTTTAAGTAGTGACTACAACAAATGCTGGAAAAATGCAAATAAATTGGATCACACATTTATTGCTGTTAAAAATGAACTGGTACAACTACTTAGGTAAATAATTTGATGGATTTTTTAAACTAAATATGCAAATACAATATGGTCCAGTAATTACACTGTTGGGCATTTATTCCAGGAAATGTAGATTTATGCTCACAGAAAAACCTGTACACAAATATTTATAGCAGTTTTGTTTATACTAGCCCCAAACTGGAAGCAACTCTGAAGTCTTTCAGTGAGTGAATGGTTAAATTGTAGTGCACTCATACTATGGAATGCTGCTAAGCAGTAGAGAAGAATAAATTATTGAGACACAGAACAGCCTGGATGAATCTCCAGAGAATTATGCACAGTGAAAAAAGCCAATCACCAAAGAATACATGCTATATGATTATATTTACATTTTATTTATTTGTTTGTTTGTTTGTTTATTTTACTTCAAGTTCTGGGATACATGTGCTGAACGTGCAGGTTTGTTACATAGGTATACCTGTGCCATGGTGGTTTGCTGCATCTATCAACCTTTCATCTAGGTTTCAAGCTCCACAGGCATTCAGTGTTTACCCTAATGCTCTCCCTCCCCTTTCCCCCCACCCCCCTGACAGGCCCCAGTGTGTGATGTTTCCTTCCCTATGTCCATATCTTCTCATTGTTTAGTTCCCACTTATGAAAGAGAACATGTAGTGACTACAACAAATGCTGGAAAATGCAAATAAATTGGATCACACATTCATTGCTGTTAAAAATGAACTGGTACAACTACTTTTTGCTTTTCTCTTCCTGTGTTACTTTGCTAAGCATGATGGTTTCCATCTTCATTTATGTCCCCGCAAAGGACATGAACTCATTATTTTTTATGGCTGCATAGTATTCCATGGTGCATATATGCCACATTTTCTTTATCCAGTCTATCATTGATGGACATTTGGGTTGGTTCCAAGTCTTTGCTATTGTGAATAGTGCCACAGTAAACATATGTGTGCTTGTGTCTCTATAGTAGGATGATTTGTAATCTTTTGGGTATATACCCAGTAACGGGATTGCTGGGTCAAATGGTATTTCTAGTTCTATATCCTTGAGGAATCGCCACACTGTCTTCTACAATGGTTGAACTAATTTACACTCCCACCAACAGTGTAAAATCATTCCTATTTCTCCACATCCTCGCCAGTATCCTTTGTTTCCAGACTTTAATGGTCCCCTTGAGGTGACTTTATTATAGAAATGGAGAAAAGATTATTGGTTGTCAAGTATTAAGGAGGGGTTGGGGATTAGAGGGAAGTGATTGTGACTATGAAAAGGCAATAAGAGGGATCTTTGTGGTGATGAAAATGTTCTCTATCTTGACTGTATCAATGTAAACATCATGGTTGATGAAATATTGTACAACAGTTTTGCAAGATGTTACCGTTGGTAGAAACTGCCAAAGGATACATGGGACTCTACCATTTCTTACCTGTGAATCTACAGTTATCTCAAGACCATTTTTTAAAAAATGAAGCATTATGTTCAGTGAAAGAAGTTAAACACTAAAAGCTACATATTGTACATTCCATTTTTATGATGAGATCCATTGTTTCCAGGAGCTCAGGTTGTGGGGAGAGGGAGTGACTGCAAAAAGGCAACAGTAAATTTGGGGGGTGATAAAACTATATAACATTAGGTGATTATTACTTGACTAGATACACATGTTTAAATTCACCAAACTGTGCATTGAAATAGGATGAATTTTACTCTATATAAATTATGCCTTCCAAAAAACCTGGCTTTAAAGGATGAAAAAGTGAAATGCACAATATTTTAAATAATTTTAGTTACTTAATAGTAAGAAAAATCTCATTGAACTTGTTTATTTTTGAAAACTGTGGGTTTAATACTTTGTACAACAGTTCAAAGGTCTTGTTCTATATTCAATGCATTTTATTTGATATGCTGGTGTTCACAATTGTCAGCATTTGTCAGATGTGAATAGAGTTGTCAGCCCTGTCACTTTTCCCTTGTACTTGCATTATTAGTAGAATCTTCAATTCACATTTCAATTAGGGGGTGGGGATCTTTTTAAGTATTTGTTCATTTTATTTAGTAACAATTCAATACTCTACACTGTAAATCCACTTAACTGAACTATAGCAAAATAACTTCATGTGAATTGTTTTTTGTTGTTGCCGGTTTTTTTTTCTTTGTTTGTTTGTTTTTTGAGATGGAATCTTGCCCTTGTCGCCCAGGCTGGAGTGCAATGGCACGATCTTGGCTCACTGCGGCCTCCACCTCCTGGGTTCAAGCGATTCTCCGGCCTCAGCCTCCTAAGTATCCGGGATTACAGCTATGTGTCACCACGCCCGGCTAATTTTGTATTTTTAGTAGAGACGGGGTGTCACCATGTTGACCAGTTTGGTCTCAAACTCCTGACCTCGTGAGCCGCCCTCCTCGGCCTCTCAAATTGCTGAGATTACAGGCGTGAGCTACTGCGCCTGGCCTTGCAAGTAAATAATTTAACAAAAGAAGCTGTATTGCGTTAACACCAATCCTTGCATTGACGGAACTTTTGCCTTTCGCTCAGGATATGTTGCATACTTAATGTGAGAGTGTGTTGTATGTTAAATAATAGTAAAGAATATTTCTTCCTTATTTTTAGGTGAAACGTTAGCATAAATATAGTATGCGCTTTCCAGAACTCAATGGACTGTCTTAAGAGCCCCCTGGGTACATGCACCTCCCATTGGAAACCACTAGATTTCTGTAAACTGTAAAAGAAAATAGATATGTCCCCCACAACAAATACTCTATGATTTACTAGAACATTAATCTGTTGAATCTGATAAGGTTATAATTTAAAGGGCAGGCCTTTTTCATCTATTTCTGCTTTCAAAAGTTTATTTCTTTGAACATTTACCATGAGGATCCAAGGTGTCTACGTGGATAGATTATGAGCCCTTTTGACATCTCTTTCAACATTTAGTCACATCTATTCAGACTTGTCATTTCCCCAGGCAGAAAAATATGACCTTACTCTTGGACAATTGTAATATCTTCCTTTATGCTATACCTATATATATATTCTGTTCCTCAGAATACACTGAAGTTGTGCAATATTTTCAGCCATGAAACAGCAGTAGAATCATAGAACTACCAAGCATTTAGAACTGGAACAAATCTCAGGGGTCAGGAGTTTACTGTATTTTATCACTGTCCATGTCTAGATTCTAAATGATGATTTTGAGGTGAAAGGCCCTTGTTTAAGTGAAACCTCTCAGATAATCCAATCCTCAGGCATTATGCACTTCTAAAATCTTGTATCATTCATGTCTATAGATTATAGTGAGGCAAATATTATACAGTTGTCTCTAACATTTATTTCCATGAATCAGAATATATGGATTTTTCTCTTTTGGCAAGTCACAGGTTAAGAAAAAGAAAAAAGATAGGGCAGGAAGATTCCAACCTTTGAATGTTATGTACTATTTTAACCAGAATGTTTCGGTTGTGGCACCCTGGGGAAAGCTGGTCTCCCACTTAGAGAGTGTGAGGTGTCTTGTGAACAGTGTAAAGAAAGTAGATGTATTGGCAAGGAAGCCTCTGCTTCTCTCAGATGTGCTTTTTACTTAAAAACAAGAGAGATGCCCCAGAATCAACTGGCTTTTTCAATTTGATATAATATTTTTCATCTTTAATTAATTTGCATGTTATGCATTTTTAACAAATATGTTATCTATTGTACTTTATAAACAAAATATGTTATTTCTATTGTTAGGCATTTTTTTCTCTTTCAGTGTGTATTTACCTTAACTATAAAATATAAACTGCTTATAAACTAAACAACAGCAATATAAAAATGATCACATTTACATACATCCAACCAAGGCAATCCTCTAAATTTCATTTTACAAATATGGCATTCAAATTTTTGTGTTACATATAATTTTAATTACCTCATATTATAATTTGCATATAATTCAGTTTCATTTTTAAAGTTATATTATATCATCCATCTATAAATTTGCATTGTTAAAGACAACGTGATATTCCATTGAGTTAACATCCAACATTTTGTCTAGTGAACTCCTTACCTCAAGGTATTTAAATTATATGTAAGACACTGGTTCTTTTTTTTTTTTTTTGAGACCAGGTCTCATTCTGTCACCCAGGCTTGAGTGCGGTGGCATGATCACAGCTCACCACAGCCTCAACCTCTGGGACTCAGGTGACCCTCCCACCTCAGTCTCTTGAGTAGGTGGGACTACAGATGTGTGCCATCATGCCCGGATAATTTTTGTGTTTTTTGTAGAGACAGGGTCTGGCCATGTTGCCCAGGCTGATCTCAAACTCCTGGGCTCAAGTGATCTGCCCACCTTGGCTTCCCAGAGTGCTGGGATTACAGGTGAAGGGCACTGGTTCTTAAATTTTAATGGGCTTCGGAATCACTCGAAGGACTAATTAAAACATAGAGTGCTTTGCCCCATGTGTGCATGAACATGTGCATGCACGCACACACACACACACAATCTTCTGACTCATGAGAACTGGGGTGAGACCAGAGAGTTTCCATTTCTAAGAAGTTCCCAGGGGATGCAGGTACTGCTGGTCAGGAGGTACCACACTTTTAGAATAACTGATATAGGGTTCTCTGTTGTGAACTCACCTGCTTTTCATGAACTTTGTTGCTATTACCTGTCTGGAAACTATTCCACCCAAAACAAAAATTCTTATTTCATTTATCAAATTAAGTGTTTTGAAATGCATACCAAGAAGACAGGTCCTATTTCATTAAATACTGATCATGTATTATTTCTTAAAGACTTCCTAAACCTTAAAATACAAATGGGATCTAATTAAACTAAAGAGCTTCTGCACAGCAAAAGAAACTACCATCAGAGTGAACAGGCAACCTACAGAATGGGAGAAAATTTTTGCAATCTACTCATCTGACAAAGGGCTAATATCCAGAATCTACAAAGAACTCAAACAAATATACAAGAAAAAAACAAACAACCCCATCAAAAAGTGGCCAAAGGATATGAACAGACATTTCTCCAAAGAAGACATTCATACAGCCAACAGACACATGAAAAAATGCTCATCATCACTCGCCATCAGAGAAATGCAAATCAAAACCACAATGAGATACCATCTCACACCAGTTAGAATGGCAATCATTAAAAAATCAGGAAACAACAGTTGTTGGAGAGGATGTGGAGAAATAGGAACACTTTTACACTGTTGGTGGAATTGTAAACTAGTTCAACCATTATGGAAAACAGTATGGCAATTCCTCAAGGATCTAGAACTAGATGTACCATATGACCCCAGCCATCCCACTACTGGGTATATACCCAAAGGATTATAAATTATTCTACTACAAAGACACATGCACACGTATGTTTATTGCGGCACTATTCACAATAGCGAAGACTTGGAATCAACCCAAATGTCCATCTGTGACAGACTGGATTAAGAAAACGTGGCACATATACACTATGGAATACTATGCAGCCATAAAAAAAGGACGAGTTTGCGTCCTTTGTAGGGACATGGATGCAGCTGGAAACCATCATTCTTAGCAAACTATCACAAGAACAGAAAACCAAACACCGCATGTTCTCACTCATAGGTGGGAACTGAACAATGAGATCACTTGGACTCGGGAAGGGGAACATCACACACTGGGGCCTATCATAGGGAGTGGGGAGGGGGGAGGGATTGCATTGGGGAGTTATACCTGATATAAATGATGAATTGATGGGTGCTGACGAGTTGATGGGTGCAGCACACCAACATGGCACAAATATACATATGTAACGAACCTGCACGTTATGCACATGTACCCTAGAACTTAAAGTATAACAAAAATAAAAAATAAAAAAAAATTACGCTAGGGCTTAATTTGGTTCTATTCATTGTAGGGAGATGGAAATTACAGGACATCAAAAGGGGGAAGTGGCCAGGTATATACCCCCCCAAAAGGAAATCAATATATCAAAGAGATAACTGCAGTCCTATATTTATTGCAATACTATTCACAATAGCCAAGATTTGGAATTAACCTAAGTGTCGATCAACAGATGAATGGATAAGGAAAATGTGGTACATATACACAATGGAGTACTATTCAGCCATAGAAAACAATGAAATCCTGTCATTTGCAACACCATGAACGGAACTGGAGGACATTACATTAATTGAAATAAGCCAGGCACAGAAAGACCAATTTTGAACATTCTCACTAATTTGTGGGAGTTAAAAATTAATTAAAACAATTGAATTCATGGAGATACAGAGTAGAATGATAGTTACTGGAGGCTGGGGAGGGTAGTGGGGGCAGTGAAGGGGATCAGGGATGGTTAATGGATACAAAAACACAGTTAGATAGAATGAATAAGAACTTGTATTTGATAGCACAATAGGGTGACTACAGTCAGCAATTATTTGTTGTACATTTTAGAATAACAGAAGTAGTACAACTGGAATGTTTATAACATGCAGAAATGATGAATGAGGTGATGGATATCCCATTTATCCTATGTGATTATTATACACTGTATGCCTGTATCAAAATAGCTAATGTACCCCATATATATATACTATGTGTATATATACACACTATGTGTGTGCATATGTATATACATATGTGTCTATATGTATATACTGTGTGTATATATACTACAAAAAATTAAAAATTAAAAAAGGCAAATGCCAGTAAAGGGATTTCATAAGCCCTTTGTTTTCTATAATATACAATTACAGCCACCATGAAAATATTCACTCATTGCTTCCAGGCCTCTGCTGAAGATGGAATTCAATTTTCTGGTCAGCTCTGGGGTTCCCACTATCATGGCTCTTCCGGGAATGAGAAAATCCAAAGGAATTCTTTGCATCCCATAGTCAAACTTTTTGAAGGATGCCTGGCAATTGTCCCAAAGGAGAGAAGTAGTTTAATTTCTTTTGTTACTGTCCCTTCAGGGCAGACATTATGGGTTCTAGGCATCAGCCTAACTTAGTATTGTAAGACATAGAAAAATTTTTTTAATTCTATGAAATGGATGGAATGTAAGCCAGCATAATTTATAAACAAAGGGCAGTTTTTGTCATGAAATTTACAACTATGACATATTTTCTCTCTTGTGGAAGTATAGAGTCAATATTTTAAGAAAAAAATTCTTTGAATTGGGGCTTTCTTCCCATAGAAAGAGCAAATTATTGCTTGATGATGTCAAAGAGTCTCTGATCATTAGGGTTTTTCTAGGGTTCCTCATTAAAAAGCTTATGAAAGGGGGGGGCGGAGCAAGATGGCCGAATAGGAACAACTCCAGTCTCCAACTCCCAGCGCGAGCGACACAGAAGACCGGTGATTTCTGCATTTTCAACTGAGGTACTGGGGTCATCTCACTAGGGAGTGCCGGACAATCGGTGCTGGTCAGCTGCTGCAGCCTGACCAGCGAGAGCTGAAGCAGGGCGAGGCATCGCCTCACCTGGAAGCGCAAGGGGGAAAGGGATCCGTTTTCCTAGCCAGGGGAACTGAGACACACAACACCTGGAAAATCGGGTAACTCCCACCCCAATACTGCGCTGTAAGCATACAGGCATTCCAGGAGAATATATCCCACACCTGGCCGGGAGGGTCCCACGCCCACGAAGCCTCCCTCACTGCTAACACAGCAGTCTGCCGCGATCTATCCGCAAGGCAGCAGCGAGGCTGGGGGAGGGGCGCCCGCCATTGCTGAGGCTTAAGTAGGTAAACAAAGCCGCTGGGAAGCTCGAACTGGGTGGAGCTCACAGCAGCTCAAGGAAGCCTGCCTGTCTCTGTAGTCTCCACCTCTGGGGACAGCGCACAGCTGAAGACCAACAGGGGAAGTAGCGGGAGCCGGTGCAGACGCGAACAACTCTGTCTGACAGCTTTGGGGAGAGCCGCGGATCTCCCAATGCGGAGGTTGAGATCTGAGAACGGACAGACTGCCTGCTCAGGTGTGTCCCTGACCCCTGAGTAGCCTAGCTGGGAGAAATCCCCCACTAGGGGCAGTCTGACACCCCACACCTCACAGGGTGGAGTACACCCCTGAGAGGACACTTCCAAAGGAAGAATCAGACAGGTACACTCGCTGTTCAGCAATATTCTATCTTCGGCAACCTCTGCTGCTGATACCCAGGCAAACAGGGTCTGGAGTGGACCTCAAGCAATCTCCAACAGACCAACAGAGAGTCCTTCTGACTGTCAGAAGGAAAACTATCAAACAGGAAGGACACCTATACCAAAACCCCATCAGTTCGTCACCACCATCAAAGACCAGAGGCAGATAAAACCACAAAGATGGGGAAGAAGCAGGGCAGAAAAGCTGGAAATTCAAAAAATAAGAGCGCATCTCCCCCTGCAAAGGAGCGCAGCCCATCACCAGCAACGGATCAAAGCTGGTCAGAGAATGACTTGGACGAGAGGAGAGAAGAAGGCTTCAGTCCATCAAACTTATCAGAGCTAAAGGAGGAATTACGTACCCAGCGCAAAGAAACTAAAAATCTTGAAAAAAGAGTGGAAGAATTGACAGCTAGACTCATTAATGCAGAGAAGATCATAAACGAAATGACAGAGATGAAAACCATGACACGAGAAATACGTGACAAATGCACAAGCTTCAGTAACCGACTCGATCAACTGGAAGAAAGAGTCTCAGCGATTGAAGATCAAATGAATGAAATGAAGCGAGAAGAGAAACCAAAAGAAAAAAGAAGAAAAAGAAATGAGCAAAGCCTGCAAGAAGTATGGGATTACGTAAAAAGACCAAATCTACGTCTGATTGGGGTGCCTGAAAGTGAGGGGGAAAATGGAACCAAGTTGGAAAACACTCTTCAGGATATCATCCAGGAGAACTTCCCCAACCTAGTAGGGCAGGCCAACATTCAAATTCAGGAAATACAGAGAACGCCACAAAGATACTCCTCCAGAAGAGCAACTCCAAGACACATAATTGCCAGATTCACCAAAGTTGAAATGAAGGAAAAAATCTTAAGGGCAGCCAGAGAGAAAGGTCGGGTCACCCACAAAGGGAAGCCCATCAGACTAACAGCAGATCTCTCGGCAGAAACTCTACAAGCCAGAAGAGAGTGGGGGCCAATATTCAACGTTCTTAAAGAAAAGAATTTTAAACCCAGAATTTCATATCCAGCCAAACTAAGTTTCATAAGTGAAGGAGAAATAAAATCCTTTACAGATAAGCAAATGCTTAGAGATTTTGTCACCACCAGGCCTGCCTTACAAGAGACCCTGAAGGAAGCCCTAAACATGGAAAGGAACAACCGGTACCAGCCATCGCAAAAACTTGGCAAAATGTAAAGACCATCGAGGCTAGGAAGAAACTGCATCAACTAACGAGCAAAATAACCAGTTAATATCATAATGGCAGGATCAAGTTCACACATAACAATATTAACCTTAAATGTTAATGGACTAAATGCTCCAATTAAAAGACACAGACTGGCAAACTGGATAAAGAGTCAAGACCCATCAGTCTGCTGTATTCAGGAGACCCATCTCACATGCAGAGACATACATAGGCTCAAAATAAAGGGATGGAGGAAGATCTACCAAGCAAATGGAGAACAAAAAAAAGCAGGGGTTGCAATCCTAGTCTCTGATAAAACAGACTTTAAACCATCAAAGATCAAAAGAGACAAAGAAGGCCATTACATAATGGTAAAGGGATCAATTCAACAGGAAGAGCTAACTCTCCTAAATATATATGCACCCAATACAGGAGCACCCAGATTCATAAAGCAAGTCCTTAGAGACTTACAAAGAGACTTAGACTCCCATACAATAATAATGGGGGACTTCAACACTCCGCTGTCAACATTAGACAGATCAACGAGACAGAAAGTTAACAAGGATATCCAGGAATTGAACTCATCTCTGCACCAAGCAGACCTAATAGACATCTATAGAACTCTCCACCCCAAATCAACAGAATATGCATTCTTCTCAGCACCACATCGCACTTATTCCAAAATTGACCACATAATTGGAAGTAAAGTACTCCTCAGCAAATGTAAAAGAACAGAAATTATAACAAACTGTCTCTCAGACCACAGTGCAATCAAACTAGAACTCAGGACTAAGAAACTCAATCAAAACCGCTCAACTACATGGAAACTGAACAACCTGCTCCTGAATGACTACTGGGTACATAACGAAATGAAAGTGGAAATAAAGATGTTCTTTGAAACCAATGAGAACAAAGATACAACATACCAGAATCTCTGGGACACATTTAAAGCAGTGTGTAGAGGGAAATTTATAGCACTAAATGCCCACAAGAGAAAGCAGGAAAGATCTAAAATTGACACTCTAACATCACAATTAAAAGAACTAGAGAGGCAAGAGCAATCACATTCAAAAGCTAGCAGAAGGCAAGAAATAACTAAGATCAGAGCAGAACTGAAGGAGATAGAGACACAAAAAACCCTCCAAAAAATCAATGAATCCAGGAGTTGGTTTTTTGAAAAGATCAACAAAATTGACAGACCGCTAGCAAGGCTAATAAAGAAAAAAGAGAGAGGAATCAAATAGATGCAATAAAAAATGATAAAGGGGATATCACCACTGACCCCACAGAAATACAAACTACCATCAGAGAATACTATAAACGCCTCTACGCAAATCAACTAGAAAATCTAGAAGAAATGGATAATTTCCTGGACACTTACACTCTCCCAAGGCTAAACCAGGAAGAAGTTGAATCCCTGAATAGACCAATAGCAGGCTCTGAAATTGAGGCAACAATTAATAGCCTACCCACCAAAAAAAGTCCAGGACCAGATGGATTCACAGCTGAATTCTACCAGAGGTACAAGGAGGAGCTGGTACCATTCCTTCTGAAACTATTCCAATCAATAGAAAAAGAGGGAATCCTCCCTAACTCATTTTATGAGGCCAACATCATCCTGATACCAAAGCCTGGCAGAGACACAACAAAAAAAGAGAATTTTAGACCAATATCCCTGATGAACATTGATGCAAAAATCCTCAATAAAATACTGGCAAACCGGATTCAGCAGCACATCAAAAAGCTTATCCACCATGATCAAGTGGGCTTCATCCCTGGGATGCAAGGCTGGTTCAACATTCGCAAATCAATAAACGTAATCCAGCATATAAACAGAACCAAAGACAAGAACCACATGATTGTCTCAATAGATGCAGAAAAGGCTTTTGACAAAATTCAACAGCCCTTCATGCTAAAAACGCTCAATAAATTCGGTATTGATGGAACGTACCTCAAAATAATAAGAGCTATTTATGACAAACCCACAGCTAATATCATACTGAATGGGCAAAAACTGGAAAAATTCCCTTTGAAAACTGGCACAAGACAGGGATGCCCTCTCTCACCACTCCTATTCCACATAGTGTTGGAAGTTCTGGCTAGGGCAATCAGGCAAGAGAAAGAAATCAAGGGTATCCAGTTAGGAAAAGAAGAATTCAAATTGTCCCTGTTTGCAGATGACATGATTGTATATTTAGAAAACCCCATCGTCTCAGCCCAAAATCTCCTTAAGCTGATAAGCAACTTCAGCAAAGTCTCAGGATACAAAATTAATGTGCAAAAATCACAAGCATTCTTATACACCAGCAACAGACAAGCAGAGAGCCAAATCAGGAATGAACTTCCATTCACAATTGCTTCAAAGAGAATAAAATACCTAGGAATCCAGCTTACAAGGGATGTAAAGGACCTCTTCAAGGAGAACTACAAACCACTGCTCAGTGAAATCAAAGAGGACACAAACAAATGGAAGAACATACCATGCTCATGGATAGGAAGAATCAATATCGTGAAAATGGCCATACTCCCCAAGGTTATTTATAGATTCAATGCCATCCCCATCAAGCTACCAATGACTTTCTTCACAGAATTGGAAAAAACTGCTTTAAAGTTCATATGGAACCAAAAAAGAGCCCGCATTGCCAAGACAATCCTAAGTCAAAAGGACAAAGCTGGAGGCGTCACGCTACCTGACTTCAAACTATACTACAAGGCTACAGTAACCAAAACAGCATGGTACTGGTACCAAAACAGAGATATGGACCAATGGAACAGAACAGAGTCCTCAGAAATAATACCGCACATCTACAGCCATCTGATCTTTGACAAACCTGAGAGAAACAAGAAATGGGGAAAGGATTCCCTATTTAATAAATGGTGCTGGGAAAATTGGCTAGCCATAAGTAGAAAGCTGAAACTGGATCCTTTCCTTACCCCTTATACGAAGATTAATTCAAGATGGATTAGAGACTTAAATGTTAGCCCTAATACCATAAAAACCCTAGAAGAAAATCTAGGTAGTACCATTCAGGACATAGGCATGGGCAAGGACTTCATGTCTAAAACACCAAAAGCAACGGCAGCAAAAGCCATAATTGACAAATGGGATCTAATTAAACTAAAGAGCTTTTGCACAGCAAAAGAAACTACCATCAGAGTGAACAGGCAACCTACAGAATGGGAGAAAATTTTTGCAACCTACTCATCTGACAAAGGGCTAATATCCAGAATCTACAAAGAACTCAAACAAATATACGAGAAAAAAACAAACAACCCCATCAAAAAGTGGGGAAAGGATATGAACAGACATTTCTCAAAAGAAGATATTCATACAGCCAACAGACACATGAAAAAATGCTCATCATCACTGGCCATCAGAGAAATGCAAATCAAAACCACAATGAGATACCATCTCACACCAGTTAGAATGGCAATCATTAAGAAGTCAGGAAACAACAGGTGTTGGAGAGGATGTGGAGAAATAGGAACACTTTTACACTGTTGGTGGGATTGTAAACTAGTTCAACCATTATGGAAAAGAGTATGGCAATTCCTCAAGGATCTAGAATTAGATGTACCATATGACCCAGCCATCCCACTACTGGGTATATACCCAAAGGATTATAAATTATTCTACTACAAAGACACATGTACACGTATGTTTATTGCGGCACTATTCACAATAGCAAAGACTTGGAATCAACCCAAATGTCCATCTGTGACAGACTGGATTAAGAAAATGTGGCACATATACACCATGGAATACTATGCAGCCATAAAAAAGGATGAGTTTGCGTCCTTTGTAGGGACATGGATGCAGCTGGAAACCATCATTCTTAGCAAACTATCACAAGAAGAGAAAACCAAACACCGCATGTTCTCAGTCATAGGTGGGAACTGAACAATGAGATCACTTGGACTCGGGAAGGGGAACATCACACACTGGGGTCTATCATGGGGAGGGGGGAGGGGGGAGGAGGGAGGGATTGCATTGGGGAGTTATACATGATATAAATGATGAATTGATGGGTGCTGACGAGTTGATGGGTGCAGCACACCAACATGGCATAAGTATACATATGTAACAAACCTGCACGTTATGCACATGTACCCTAGAACTTAAAGTATAATAAAAAAAAAAAAAAAAAAAAAAAAAGCTTATGAAAATTTTTCAGTAACATTTATTCATTCAGTCACTCATTCTTTCATCACCTTGGCATGCCCTAAAGAATCTTTGAATTTTCTTCTTGTTTTTATACCGTGAATTAAGATATACAGTTATGGACATAATTATGATATCTATCCTTCTTTGCATTTCCTCTAGAGAAATACTGCACATTGATATTTATCTTTCTTTGCCTCATAGAGTATCCTTTGTAGTATGTGAATATATCTGGATATTACCCTTCTGAAACCTCAAATTTTAGTTTTCTAGCTGTAGATTAGGCTGGTAAATTTGTCCTCATCTTCAATTAATGTGCTAAATCTGTCCTTTAGAAGATAATCCTTCTAAACTAAAGTGTAAACAAATCCTTTTTTTTTTTTTTTTTAATCTCAAAGCTTTTCCAGAATAAATCTAAGAATTCATTAAGGTTGTGCCTCAAAGAAGAAATAAAAATATTAAAAATATTACTTGGGTCTACATATATTTGAGCTTCTTCTAAGGAACCCAGTATCAACAAAGTCACATTTCTTTGTTCTTTCCATTGCTAGCTGAGGAAACAAAAATGAGTAATGATGCTTAAGATACTCCTCGGAGTGTGCTTTGGGAAAACAACACAATCCATACCACAGCCACATTTTGATTGATGTGCACAATCTGCTTTCATATCCCTTAATCAGGGCAGTGCCCAGCTCTACCCATCTCTTTTTCCTGAATAGACAATGGGGTTACTCAAGCCAACTGGTGATTATGTGTACATTTGGGGATTATGCATGCTGTATGTATCTTTGGCGGCTGCTGCTGCTTCAGAAAGGCTGAATATAAGTGATGATAAAATATCAAAGTTGGGGGCAGGGCCAAGATGGCTGACTAGACACAGCGGGGATCAGAGGCTCCCGTTGAAAAGATCCAAAACAGTGTGTGAATCTTGCAATGGCAACCGAGGTATCCAGGTTCTGTCATTAGGACTGACTAGGCGCCTGGAATGACCCATGGAAAGGAAGGAAGACCAGTGTGGTGAGGCGGCCAACCTGACTACCACACAAGGCAGGGGAGTCTCCACCCCCAGCCAAGGGAGGCAGTGAGTGAGTGTGCTACTCGGCTTGGGAAACCACGCTTTTTCCATGGAACTGTGCAACCCAAGGATTGGAAGATCCCACTCGTGAGTCCACGCCACCGGGGCCTTGGGTCCCAACCACAGATCGGTGCAGATTCTCAACAGCCACTGGGCTAGAATTGGCTAAGCCTGCCGAGTTCCCTGGGGGAGGGGCAGTCATCACTACTCCTGTGTCTGCCTGCTGTCTAAGCCATCTGAGCTCCTTGGGGGAGGGGCAGCAGCCAACACTGAAGCTGCAGGGCCTCCCTGTAGAAACTCCAGTGCCAGCCAGGGGCTCAGGGACAGAACTCTGATCTCCCTGGGCTTGACCCCTAGGGGTAGAGGTGGTTGTAGTCTCTGCAGACCAACAGATTTAGTCTTTTCTCCTGCTAGCCCTGAGCAATCAAGGGAGCCCAGGTGAGTGAGTTTCCCCTCAGTGCAGCACACCCCCTCCACCAAGAGACAGCCAAAGTGCTTTGTTAAATAGGTCCTGCTTCCTGTGCCACCTGAGTGAGACCTATGCCAGACATCTTATACAGGGGCATTCCTACTGGCATCAGGTTTGTGCCTCTCAAGGTCAGAGATCCCAGAGGAAGGAGGAGGCACTCATCTTTGCTGTTCTCCAGCCTCATCAAGTGACAGCTCCAGGTGTGGGAGTGAACCAGATGAATAGGGCCTGAAGTGAACGCCCAGCAAACGCAGCAGATCAACAGAAGAGGGTCCTGACTATTGAAACAAAAACAAACAGAAAGCAACAACAACAGCATCAACAAGAAAAAGTCCCCACAAAAGCCTCATCCAAGGGTCAGCAGCCTCAAAGACCAAAACTAGACAAACTCATGAAGGTGAGAAAGAATCAACAACAACAAAAAATCCCTGAAGACCCAAAACACCAGAGTACCTCTTCTCCTCCAAATGATTGCAACACCTTTCCAGGAAGGGCACAGAACTGCACGGAGGATGAGATGGACGACTTGACAGAAGTAGGCTTCAGAAGGTGGGTAATAACAAACTTTGCTAGGTAAAGGAGCAGGTTCTAACCCAATACAACGAAGCTAAGAACCCTGGTAAAAGGTTAGAAGAGCTGCTAGCTATAATAATCAGTTTAGAGAGAAGCATAACCTGATGGAGCTGAAAAACACACAGCACGAGAACTTCGTGAAGCATACACAAGTATCAATAGCAGAATCAATCAAGCATAAGAAAGAATATCAGAGATAGAAGACTATCTTGCTGAAATAAGGCAGGCAGACAAGATTGGGGAAAAAAGAATGAAAAGGAATGAACAAAACCTCCAAGAAACATGGGACTATGTAAAAAGACCAAACCTACAACTGATTGGAGTACCTGAAAGAGACGGGGAGAATGGAACCAAGTTGGAAAACACACTTCAGGATATTATCCAGGAGAACTTCCCCAATCTAGCAAGATAGGCCAACGTTCAAATTCAGGAAATACAGAGAACCCCACTACAATACTCCATGGGAAGATCAACCCTAAGACACATAATCATCAGATTCTCCAAGGTCAAAATGAAGGAGAAAATGTTAAGGGAAGCCAGAGACAAAGGTCAGGTCCCCTACAAAGGGAAGCCCGTCAGACTAACAGTGGATCTCTCAGCAGAAACCCTACAAGCCAGAAGAGAGTGGGAGCCAATATTCGACAGTCTAAAGGAAAATAATTTTCAACTCAACATTTTATATCTGGTCAAACTAAACTTCATAGATGAAGGAGAAATAAAATCCTTTTCAGACAAGCAAATGCTGAGGCAATTCATCACCACCAAGCTTGCCTTACAAAAGCTCCTGAAGGAAGCACTAAGCACGGAAAGGAAAAACCAGTACCAGCCACTGCAAAAACACACGAAAATATAAAGACCATGACACTATGAAGAAACAGCATCAACTAGTGTGCAAAATAACCAGCTAGCATCATGATGATGGGATCACATTCAATAATAATATTAACATAACAATATTAATCTTAAATGTATATGGGATAACTGCCCCAATTAAAAGACACAGACTGGCAAATGGATAAAGAGTCAAGACTCGTTGGTGTGCTGTATTCAGGAGGCCCATCTCATTTGCAAAGACACACAGAGGCTCAAATAAAGGGATGAGATTTGCTTGAGAACCAAGTAAATGGAAAGCAGAAAAAAGCAAGGGTTGCAATCCTAGTCTCTGAAAAAACAGACTTTAAACTAATGAAGATCAAAAAAAGACAAAGAAAGGCGTTACATAATTGTAAAGGGATTGATTCAAAAAGAAGAGCTAACTATCCTAAATATATATGCACCCAACACAGGAACACCCAGATTCATAAAACAAGTTCTTAGAGACCTACGAAGAGACTTCGTCTCCCACACAATAACAGTGGGAGACTTTAAAACCCCACTGTCAACATTAGACAGATCAACAAGACAGAAAATTAACAAGAATATTCAGGACCTGAACTCAGCCCTGGATCAAGTGAACCTAAGAGATATCTACAGAACTCTCCACTTCACAACAGAATATGCATTCTTCTCAGTACCATATGACACTCACTCTAAAATCGACCACGTAAGTGGAAGTAAAACACTCCTTGGCAAATGCAAAAGAACTCAAATCATAACAGTCTCTCAGACCACAGTGCAATCATATTCGAACTCAGGCTTAAGAAAGTCACTGAAAACCATACAACTACATGAAAATTGAACAACCTGCTCCTGAATGACTCCTGGGTAAATCATGAAACTAAGGCAGAAACCAGGAAGTTATTTGAAACCAATGAGAACAAAGGGACAATGTACCAGAATCTCTGGGACACAGCTAAAGCAGTGTTAAGAGGGAAATTTATAACATGAAATACCCACATTGGAAAGCTGGGACGATCTCAAATAGCACTGTGACATCACAATTAAAAGAACTAGAGAAGAAGGAGCAAACAAACCCAAAAGCTAGCAGAAGACAAGAAATAACCAAGATCAGAGTGGAACTGAAGGAGTTGAAGACAGAAAAAAAAAAAACCCCTTCAAAAAAATCAATGCATAAAGGAGCCAGTTTTTCTTTAAAAATTAATAAAATAGATAGTCCACTAGCTAGACTAATAAAAAAGAGAAGAGTAAAGAATCCAATAGACTCAATAAAAAATGATAAAGGGGATATCACCACTGATCCCACAGAAATACTGTACCATAAGAGAATGCTATAAATACCTCTATGCAAATAAACTAGAAAACCTAGAAGAAATGGATAAATTCCTGAACACATACACCCTCCCAAGACTAAACCAGGAAGAAGTCAAATCTCTGAATAGACAAATAACAAGTTCTGAAATTGAGGCACTAATAAATAGCATACCAACCAAAAAAAACTCAGGACGAGATGGATTCACAGCTGAATTCTACCAGGTGTACAAAGAGGAGCTGGTACCATTTCTTCAGAAACTATTCCAAACAATTGAAAAGGAGGAACTCCTCCCTAACTCATTTTATGATGTCAGTGTCACCCTGATACTGAAACCTGGCAGAGACACGGCAAAAAAAGGAAAACTTCAGGCTAATATCCCTGATGAATATCCATGCAAAAATCCTCAATTAAATACTGGCAAACTGAATCCATTAGCACATCAAAAAACTTATCCACCATGATCAATTTGGCTTCATCCCTGGGATGCAAGGCTGGTTTGACATATGCACATCAATAAATGTAATCAATCACAAAAACAGAACCAATGACAAAAACCACATGATCATGTCAGTAGTTGCAGAAAAGGCCTCTGACAAAATGCAACATCACTTCATGTTAAAAACTCTCAATAAACCAGGTATTGATGGAACATATCTCAAAATAATAAGAGCTATTTTTGACAAACCTACAGCCAATATCATACTGAGTGGGCAAAAGCTGGAAGCATTGCATTTGAAAACCAGCACAACACAAGGATGCCCTCTCTCACCACTCCTTTTCAACATAGTATTGGAAGTTCTGGCCAGGGCAATCAGGCAAGAGAAATAAATGTATTCAAATAGGAAGAGAAATTGTCTCTGTTTGCAGACAACATGATTCTATATTTAGAAAACCCCATCATCTCAGTCCCAAAATTCTGTAAGCTGATAAGCAACTTCAGCAAAGTCTTAGGATACAAAATCAGTGTGCAAATATCACAAGCATTCCTATACCACAACAATAGACAATCAGGGAGCCAAATCATGAATGAACTCCCATTCACAATTGCTACAAAGAGAATAGCATACCTAGAAGTACAGCTAACAAGGGACGTGATGGAACTCTTCAAGGACAACTACAAACCACTTTCAAGAAAATAAGAGAGGACACAAACAAATGGAAAAACATTCCATCCTCATGGATAGGAAGAATCAATAAAATAAAAATGGCCATACTGCCCAAAGTAACATAGATTCAATGCTATTCCCATCAAACTACCACTGACATTCTTCACAGAATTAGAAAAAAAAACTACCATAAAATTCATGTGGAACCAAAAAAGAGCCTGCATAGCCAAGACAATCTTAAGCAAAAATAACAAAGCTGGAGGCATCATGCTACCTGACGTCAAACTACGTTACAAGGCTACAGTTACCAAAACAGCATGGGACTAGTACCGAAATAGACATATAGACCAATGGAACAGAATAGAGACCTCAGAAATAAGACCACACATCTAAAATTATCTGATCTTTGACAAACCCAGCAAAAACAAGCAATGGGGAAAGGATTCTCTATTTAATAAATGGTGCTAGGAAAACTGGCTAGCATATGCAGAAAACTGAAAATGGACCCATTCCTTACACCTTATACAAAAATTAACTCAAGATGGATTAAAG
The DNA here is from genome assembly GCF_007565055.1 of Rhinopithecus roxellana. Taxonomy (NCBI): domain Eukaryota; kingdom Metazoa; phylum Chordata; class Mammalia; order Primates; family Cercopithecidae; genus Rhinopithecus; species Rhinopithecus roxellana. The sequence goes on from NC_044552.1 coordinate 164,484,957, forward strand.
ACTTAAATGTAAAACCCTAAACCATAAAAACCCTAGAAGAAAACCTAGGCAATACCATTCAGGATATAAGCATGGGTAAAGACTTCATGACAAAAATGCCACAAGCAATTGCAACAAAAGCTAAAATTAACAAATGGAATCTAATTAAACTAAAAGTCTTTTGCACAGCAAAAGAAACTATCATCAGAGTGAACAGGTAACTCATAGAATGGGAGAAAATTTTTGCAATCTACCCATTTGACAAAGGTCTAATATTCAGAATGTACAAGGAACTTAAACAAATTTACAAGAAAAAAAACCAGCCCTGTCAAAAAGTGGGCAAAGTATATGAACAGACATCTCAAAAGAAGACATTTATGTGGTCAACAAACATTTAAAAAAAACCCTCAACATCACCGATTATTAGATAAATGCAAATCAAAACAATGAGGTACCATCTCATGCCAGTCAGAATGGCAATTGTTAAAAAGTCAAGAAACAACAGATCTGGCAAGGCTGTGGAGGAATGGGAATGCTTTTACACTGTTAGTATAAACTGTGTAAATACTCTTTATACTATTTATAAATTAGTTCAACCATTGTGGAAGACAATGTGGTGACTCCCCAAGTATCTAGAACCACAAATACCATTTGACCCAACAATCCCATTATTGGGTATATAATCAAAGGAATATAAATCATTCCAATATAACGATACATTTACCTATATGTTTATCACAGCACTATTCACAATAGCAAAGAGATGGAACCAACGAAATGCTCATCAATGATAGACTGGATAAAGAAAATGTGGTAGTATACATCATGGAATACTATGCAGTCATAAAAAGGAGTGAGATCATGTCCTTTGCAGGGACATGGATGAAGCTGGAAGCCATCATTCTCAGCAAATTAACACAGAACAGAAAACCAAACACCACATGTTCTCACTGATAAGTGGGAGTTGAACAATGAGAACACATGGACACGGCGGGGGGACAACACTCACCAGGGTCTGTCGGGTCATGGGGAAGGGGAAGGAGAGCATCAGGACAAATAGCTAATGCATGCAGGGCTTAAAACCTAGGTGATGGGTTGATAGGTGCAGCAATACCAATCTAAAAACCTGCACGTTCTGCACATGTGTCCCAGAACTTAAAGTTCAAAAAAAAAAAAAAAATGAAAATATCCTGGACATTGTAAATATAGAGATGAAGCCTTGTGAGAAGATCGAGCTAAAGTTCTGAGAGGTATAAGCATAAAAATGTGAGTTCAAGATATGAAAAAATATTAAGTTACTGTGAGAAAGAGTATAGTCTGGGAACAGAAGAAGAGGAAAGAACTAGGAAGACAAACAGAAACAGATAAGATGGAGATGTAGGAGCACAACTAGGAAAATCTAGTGCCATTGCAGCCAAGAGGAAGGGTTTTGAGGTGATGGTATACCATGTCAGATAATTATATAATCTATGTCAAAAAATATGATCTCCAAAAGACCATTAAATTTGGCAGTTGGGACATTATTAATGACCTCATGCAAACCTCAGTGGTGAAATATTTACTACTACTCACATAACATTCTCTTCTACATAGACAAGTTGAAGGGGGGAAAAAGGTAATTTTTTATTCTTTCAGTGACAGGAAAAATATTCAAAAGATATCTGAGTGAAGAAAACAAAAGAAGACCTGAGAAAGCCATTCAAGATTTGCCCTAATCTGCCTTCCTTAGGAAGCTTGCCTAGATACCCCCAGAGATGCCAAGGTGCCTGTTCTCCAGGGACCTTCTGTACATGACTAACTGGAACAGACTGGACTCAGTGCCTCAGAGCCAGGGCCTGGGGCTATTGCCTCTCTATTGATCTAGCATGGTGTCTGACCCAGAGGAGCACATTTAATATTTATGTAATAAATAAATGAAGAAATGTCTATGGATTGCAATGGGGGAAGAGGAGGTGTTGATACTTTTGGGCAAATCCCAGTGTGTCATATGCAAACCTCTTTAATTATAATATATTCATTTTGTCAGGATTGTTACACTTGCTCAAATTTTACAGACACCTTTATGAAAGATTTTTATTCCTATTCACACACACACAAAACCCCCCACACATCAGTAACTGTCAAGACTGACCAGTCTATTTTCCGCTTTAGCTGGCAGCATTCATATTCACTTTATTGTGTGAAATAACATTGTTTCCTCCTCCCTTTATCTTGCTTATGTCTGACCTTCCATTAAAAGTTGCTTAGAAACTGCTTAGCAAATATTCAGGGTGCTCCTCACTGACATCTTCCTTTTGTGACTTGTCAGCTATTCTGTTGGTCCCTTCCCTTTCCATAAGCGTTTTTAGGCTTCTTTTTATCTCCTTTCAACAAACAAGACTAAAGCTCAACATTTTCCCTCCATTGAAAGGAAGCATCCACTGCCTCTAAAGCTTTGCTGCATACAAGCAGCCTTCATACACCTGCCAGTTAAGAGAAGAGTAGATTAGCAAAGCTTTCATGGGCTTTTGATTTTTATTAATGGTTTTGCACAGTGTGCTAAGCAAGTCATAAGATTTTTTAAAATGCTCAAAATACAAATTCCATGATGCTCACTGAAATCAACCAGGGTTGGAGGACGTGAAATAAGAGGTCAGGGGCTTCCTTTCACACAAAAAAACAGTGCACGATCCACACTGTCCTGTAAATATAAGGCACTTTAGGACGTTAAAATAGAATTCTACCTTACCCAAGGAATGGCTCTCCCCGGAATTACAGCTTACACTGTAAATACAATTTGCACAACAACAAATCCCTCCTCTGTGTTTCTCAGTATTTCTACTGATGCAACTGATCACATTGAACTACATGCCAAGGACAATCCTGAAAAGGAAAACAATTCAAAGCCTGTATTGTATGCCTATTATGGGTTAAATAATATCCTAGAGTCTTGCCAGTAGATTGTGGTGGTAAGGGGCAAATGGAGTAGGAAATAGGAAAGGCACAGTGTCTGCCCTCAAGGAATTTACAATTATAAGTGAGGAGGGGAATAGAAATATGTTGCATAATTCTAAAATCCTTTCTGTGTTGAGCTGGCTCTATGGACAAAGTACTGCAGTGGCAGTGGGAACAGCTGGACAAATTCTACCTAGAAAGGGGAAGAGAAAACAGAGGGGGTTAGAGAAAACCTTGCATAGATGAATTCAAACTAAGCTTGCACAAAGCGGGTTGTATTAGGTGAAAGACATCATAGAGACCTGAGAGGTGTCTATGGAAGAACAGAGGACAAGCCCATATTTCTCCTTGAGACTGGAACCTGAGAGTAGTACTATTGAGTTGGTTGTTAGCTTCTGACCCAGTCACCTAAGCTAACTTTTCCCTCACCTACTGCCTGCCTTGCTTAGTGATATTGTGGGGTCTGGGGAAGCTACTCACATTATATATTCATATATAAGGTGTGTTATATATAAGTAAATATATATTTATCATGTAATACATTATATAACTCATAAGTTTAAAACATGAAAATATAAAATTTGTGTGTGTGTGGTGTGTATGTTGCTGGTATTTTCTGGCCATGAGCCAGGACAAATAATAAAACTGTGATTTCTTTTTCAGACTTGCAAGATTATTTTTATGAAAATCTGTAAGGATATTATTAAGCAAGCACATGCTACATACTATCCTCATTGTAAGGATCGTAGGAAGAAATTGCTTCCTGATTTTAGTATTAGGAATGGTTATGCTTCCCTTGAGCACCTGGGCACTGACTTAAATTTTCCCATTGACTGCTCATAAGTTTTGCATCAACGCTGTGTCAAATAGTAGCGAGTATACAAAATCTGTTCCTATATAGTGTTGTGCTAGCCACAATCCTGGCTGTACTTTACAATTGTATATTCCTATACTTGCTTGTTCTTTTCTTTCTTATTAATCATAATTTTGTGTAATTTTCTATTTTATATATCCTTTAAATCCTTTTTGGAACCATACAGATGAGAAACATGAAAATAAAATAATTTAAAAGTAGATGGATTTAATAAATCACATTTACTGAAAATAATTGTGCAATTATTTAATTTCCCAGGAAAACTAAAGAGGTAACTTTTGGTTTAAGCCCAGATGCTGAGAGATGAGTAGTTTACATTCTTGTTACTGCTTTGTTATTACCCTTATATAAGTAAAACTGGAAATTCAAGGTTAAAAGTTGACTTTCCATGCCTATAATTCCAAGTTACTACCACATATAATATTAAACAGAACTTTAAAGAATTAGATAATCATAAGAACAATGATCTGAAGAGAGTATTCAGCAATCTGGCTGAGAAAATTAGTGTCTTTGAAAAGCCCTGCTATTTTTTTTTTTTTTAAATTCTGAATACTGTACTCCATAGAAATTAATGCTTGGGAGACAGTTTCCACTATTTTTTTTTTAGCATATGTTAATGTTCTGCCATTTTGTCAAGTCCAGAGTTATACTTGACATTTGTCTCTTTTAAATTGAAAACAAATGTTGCGAAGAACACAGCATTCTCCAGAATGAAATGATTTTTCAAAAAATTGCTTACGCTTTGATTGAAAGTCCTGCTTTTTCCACATAAACACAAAAAATCAATTTGCCTCAGTTTTTTTCTCCTCTTTTGTTTGCCCATTTTCAGAATAGTGACACATCAAGAAATTGGAGCTCTCCATAATGTCCAGAATCAGAAGCAGAAGAGTTTCTGTGCAGAGCTACCCTCTATACACAAATTGCCAGTGTTTTCAATTTCCTTCTTTTTCTTGCTGAAAAAGAGAAGGAAACAGCTATTCATTAAGCACCTACCACATGGCAGGTGTTTTTCTGAGTGCTTTGTGTACATTATCTCCCTTAATCCTCATAGTAACCCTATGAGGAAGACAGTTTTATCCCCATTTTATAGCTCAGGAAACCGAAGCTCAGGGAGGATAAGTAACTTGCCCTGGGTCACCCAGCCACTGGATGGATTATTACCTTGGGCCTATCTGACTGCAAAGCACTTTGGCCCTTACACAAAACATGCCACCTCCCACCTTGCACATGGCTTGCAAGATCCTTTCTATTTTCACTCTGATATTTTAAGCTTGCTTATAGATTTTCATTTTCAGTTATATAAACCTTCTACTAAGGTCCTTTTAGCTGAGTTTCAGATTCTTTTTATTTGTTCTAAAACATTTTTATTTCTGAGTAAGCAGGGGTTTTTTCCTTATAGTAAATTTTAGATCACATTGTTATTATGAAAATACATTTCAAGGGTCATTGTAATCTAATGTAAAAAAATTAGGTTATTAACAAAAACTAGCATTAGCATCAAATTAAGAAAAAATACATAGCAACAACAACATATTGAGAGTTTTTTCTCTTTTATTCTCCTTTTCTGGGAGTCTATTGCTACATAACAAATTATAGTCATGAGCTGCATAATGACCTTTTGGTCAACAACAGACTGCATATACAATGGTGGTTCCTTTAGACTATACTATCATATTTTTACTGTACCTTTTCTATGTTTATATATGTTTAGCTACACAAATATTACCATTGTGTTACCATTGCCTATGGTATCCAGTACAATAGCATGCTATACAGGTTTGTAGCCTAGCAGCAATAGGCTACATCATATAGGTTAGGTGTATAGCAGGCTATACCATCCAGGTTTGTGTAAATACATCCTATGATGTTTGCACATCCTAACAACACATTTCTCAGGATGTATCCCCATCATTAAGTGACACATGGCTGTACTACAAAAGTTAGCAATATGAAGCAACAACCATTTTATTATATCACATAATTTTTGTGAGTCAGAAATTTGAGTAGGGCTTAGCAGGCCCATTTTTCTGTTCTATATGGCTTGGACTAAAATCACTGGGTAGTGCTCAGGGCTGATTGGCTGACTTGGAGAGTCCAAGGCAGCTTCACTCAAGTCTGTGTCTTGGGATGGCTGGAAAGCTGGGCTCAGCTGGGATTGTCCATGGAGGCATCTACACTAGCCTCCTGCACATGGTGATTTCAGTGTCATCAGGCTTTCTACACAGTGGGTCAGGGCTTCCAGAGAAAGTTTCTCAAGAGTTAAGAAGTGAACTGGTCCTGGAGACTAGCACAGCACTGCTTCTGCTATATTCTGTTGTTTAGTTGGGAAGAAAAGGTACCCTACTCCTGGATGGAAGGAGTGTCAAAAGATTTTGAGCTAACTTTATCACAACCACATTTTCTGCATAAAATATCTATTCTAAGAGGCTGATTATATAATACAAACTTTAAATTTATCCATTGATAGACAATATTGTAAAAGCTTTATTGGAGGGTTAGCCTAATAAAAGGTATTAGAATTGTCAATTAAACTAGACAAAAAATATTAAAATCAAAACAAAAACCTCATGAGAATAAAAGTATTCTCCAATGTCCAGTTTAGTGCAGCCTGAAGAAACAGTAAATAAAGCTCTGTGTGTCTTATTAAATATCATGATTCTCGTGCTAGTTGTTTGTTTCTATTTTCTTTCTCTAAGGTAGAAGATGATTTATAAACCAAATATTAGCCTTGTGTGGTTTCTACGTAAAATTGGCAAAAATTCTAGTTACCTAAGCATGAAGTTTTGTTTATTTATTAAAAAAAAATTTTATTATACTTTAAGTTCAGGTGTACATGTGCAGAACCTACAGTTTTGTTACATAGGTATACACGTGCCATGGTGGTTTGCTGCACCCATCCACCCATCACCTATATTAGGTATTTCTCCTAATGCTATCCCATCCCTATCCCCCTACCTCCCTATAGGCCTGGTGTGTGAAGTTCCCCTCCCTGTGTTCTCATTGTTCAAGTCCCACCTATGAGTGAGAACATGCGGTGTTTGGTTTTCTATCCTTCCAATAGTTTGCTCAGAATGATGGTTTCCAGCTTCATCCATGTGTCACATTTTCTTTACCCAATCTATCATTGATGGACATTTGGGTTGATTCCAAGTCTTTGCTATTGTGAATAGTGCCACAATAAACATATGTGTGCATGTGTCTTTATAGTAGAATGATTTATAATCCTTTGGGCATATACCCAGTAATAGGATTGCTGGGTCAAATGGTATTTCTAGTTCTAGATCCTTGAAGAATCACAACACTGTCTTCCACAATTGTTGAACTAACTTACACTCCCATCAACAGTATAAAAGCGTTCCTATTTCTCCACATACTCTCCAGCATCTGTTGCTTCCTGACTTTTTAATGACTGCCATTCTAACTGCCGTGAGATGGTATCTCATTGTGGTTTTGATTTGCATTTCTCTAATGACCAGTGATGATGAGTATTTTTTCATACATTTGTTGGCTACATAAATGTCTTCTTTTGAGAAGTGTCTGTTCATATCCTTTGCACACTTTTTGATGGGGTTGTTGTTTTTTTCTTTAAATTTGTTTAAGTTCTTTGTAGATTCTGGAAATTAGCCCTTTGCCAGATGGATAGATTGCAAAAATTTGCTCCCATTCTGTAGGTTGCCTGTTCACTCTGATGAGAGTTTCTTTTGCTGTGCAGAAGCTCTTTAGTTTAATTAGATCCCATGTATCAATTTTGGCTTTTGTTGCCATTGCTTTTTGTGTTTTACACATGAAGTCTTTGCTCATGCCTATGTCCTGAATGGTATTGCCTAGGTTTTCTTCTAGGATTTTTTGGTTTTAGGTCCTATGTTTGAGTCTTTCATCTATCTTGAATTAATTTTTGTATAAGGTGCAAGGAAGGGGTCCAGTGTCAGTTTTCTGCATGTGGCTAGCCAGTTTTCCCAACACCATTTATTAGATAGGGAATCCTTTCCCCATTGCTTGTTTTTGTCAGGTTTGTCAAAGATCAGGTGCTTGTAGATGTGTGGTGTTATTTCTGAGGACACTGTTCTGTTCCATTGGTCTATATATCTGTTTTGGTACAAGTATCATGCTGTTTTGGTCACTGTAGCCTTGTAATATAGTTTGAAGTCAGGTAGCGTGATGCCTCCGGCTTTGTTCTTTTTGTGTAGGATTATCTTGGCTATGTGGGCTCTTTTTTTTTCCATATGAAGTTTAAAGTAGTTTTTTTTTTTTTTTTTTTTTTTTTTTTTTTTTTTTCCAATTCTGTGAAGAAAGTCAGCGGTAGCTTGATGGGCATAGCAGTGAATCTATAAATTACTTTGGGCAATATGGCCATTTTCACAATATTGATTCTTCCTATCCATGAACACGGGATGTTTTTCCATTTGTTTGTGTCCTCTTTTATTTCCTTGAGCAGTGGTTTGTACTGCTGAATTCTACCAGACATACAAAGAGGAGCTGGTACCATTCCTTCTGAAACTATTCCAAACAATAGGAAAAGAGGGAATCCTCCCTAACTCATTTTATGAGGCCAGCATCATCCTGATACCAAAACCTGGCAGGGACACAATAAAAGAAAATTTCAGGCCAATATCCCTGATGAACATCGATGCGAAAATCCTCAATAAAATACTGGCAGACCGAATCCAGCAGCACATCAAAAAGCTCATTCACCACAGTCAAGTCAGCTTCATACCTGGGAGGCAAGGCTGGTTTAACATAGGCAAATCAATAAATGTAATCCATCACATAAACAGAACCAATGATGAAAACCACATGATTATCTTAATAGAGGCAGAAAAGGCCTTCAACAAAATTCCACAGCCCTTCATGCTAAAAACTCTCAATAAAGTAGGTATCGATGGAACATATCTGAAAATAACAAGAGCTATTTATGACAAACCCACAGCCAATATCATACTGAATGGGCAAAAGTTGAAAGCATTACTTTGAAAACTGGCACAAGACAAGGATGTCCTTCCTCTCTCACCACTCCTATTCAATATAGTATTGGAAGTTCTGCCCAGGACAATCAGGCAAGAGAAATAAATATTCAAATAGGAAAAGAAGAAGTCATATTGTCTCTGTTTGCAGATGACATGATCGTATATTTCGAAAACCCCATCTTCTCAGCCCCAAATCTCCTTAAGCTGATAAGTAACTTCAGCAAAGTCTCAGGATATGAAATCAATGTGCAAAAATCACAAGCATTTCTATACACCAATGACAGACAGAGAGTCAAATCATGAGTGAAATCCTATTCACAATTGTTACAAAGAGAATAAAATAACTAGGAATACAACTTACAAGGGATGTGAAGTTTATTTTTAAAATCTTTTGGTGCTCTCTCAAAGGCTGCTGGCTTTGAGCAAAAGTTTCTTCCCCCTTCTATAGTAATAGGTTTGGCTGCATATGTGACAGTCTAGGTCTGAGGTTGGCAGGATGTCCATCTGTTTTGTACACGAAGTTTAATTAAAGCAGTCATAACTATTCGTCTACTGTGGTGTATGACTTGTTTTATACTACAATAGTAGAGTCTCACTACAAAGTCTAAAATACTTGCCATTGGGCCCTTAACAGAAAAAGTTTGTTGACCACTGGTCTAGGTCTCAAGTTCCCAGTCCCCTTTGTAGTTAAGTCTGGCAATGGAACTAATGCCTTGCCAGTGAGTGAAAGTGGTATGCCACTTAAGTTTGGCTTCTTGGAACAATGGGGATCCCTTCTCTCACCATCTACAACCCAAAATGACAGCAACTTAGTTTTCCACCATGCAAACAAGGACAATGTCCTAAGGGATGGCAGAAAAATAAAATGAGAGTAACTCTGGATGACTACCAGTAAAATATGTAAATTATCAGTTAAGTTGATCAAACCAGAGATCATTAAATCCAGAAAAGAAGTTCCATCTCATTCATTGTTTTCATATGTCATGTAAGGATAGTTAGGGATTGTTTGTCTTCAGTAAATGGTCTACAGAAGAAAAAAAGCATAAAAATAAAAATTGTAATTAAACTTTACTCTGTGCCCCACCACATTACAGATCAGATTAACATCTGTCCTTTCCAGCTACTTTATGAATATGAAGGCAAAACAGACATCCAAGGAGAATCTGCTTAGGCATTTACAATTTGATTCTATCAGCTTCAATGTCTTAACACTAAATTTGTGTGTTCTTTTCATCTTTTTACTTAAGATTAAGAAATCCATATCATCTATGGCTAACTAGAATGATGGTGGCACAGGAAACAAGTTATGTATTGATCATTTGTGCAAATAATATTGACATCCATCTACTATAGCCCAGGGGTTAAAGTCAAAAAGTCATCTCCAAATGGATGCTGAGATGGCATGCATCCCATGCTTCCTCTGTCTCTCTAATTTTCTTGCTTATAACAATTTAATACATAAATTATACCTCTATTTCCCATGAAACCCATTCTTGGTTTCATGAATTGTTCTTTTGGGGGATTGAATAAACACCAGGGAGATAAACATATAAATAGATCCTCAGATATCCACCATCAAATTTAAATGGTTAACCAATAATTAAGAGTTCCAAACAGAACTCAGAAGTCTTGCTGGGTAAGTCAGGAAGAGTCTGGGCAACCTTGTGGTCTGGGGGGCTTTATTCTTTGTGCCTTTATTGTTAGATTTGTACACCATTTCCTGGAATGCCAAATTTAGGCATCCTTCCTAATTAATGATCCTTTCAAGCCCTTTTCAGAAGCCATTGGATTTTGATTAGGTCACAAAGGAAGGCTTTCTCTCTTGGGCACATATTTTCTGTCTCCTTAGCAGTTAATTGAGTAGCAGAATAATGGTTTCCTTACAGAAAGGCTCGCAGACTGCACAGAGAGGTTGATGGCTCTTTAGTCGCTGGGAACTTCAGTGACGTTCAGTAATGCTTGGTAAATTTAAGCCCAGAAGTAGAGACCAAATTGATGTATTTGGACATATCCCAAGCTGATGTTTCCTAAGCAGCTGGCTCATTGAAAGGCTATGGTGACTGGTTCTAGGCCTCTGCTTTCTTTCTGGGTGAATTTTCCATTACACTCCTATTCCTATACCTCACTGCTACATAGAAGGAACCAGAAATAGCTCCTCCTTCTAGAAATTAGATGGTTTTATTTATACAGAGCAAACTTTTCTGTGTAAAGTGCAAGCGTTCCCAAATTTGGGTAGAAAAATTATGTGTGTGTGTGTGTGTGTGTATTCCTATCCTTACTCAATTATAGCTAAAACCATGGTTTATTATTTGCTGAAGAAGCAATAGTCTCCTCTTTTAATTTTAGTAAATTATGTTGACTTTCCCACCTGGTAAAAAATATAGGAGACCACTTAGCCCTAAGCCACATAGAAAAATTATCCACAAAACAGGTTAACATTTCTGTGGAAAACATGCAGAAATAATTTAAATCAAGGAAAAGGTAATCAATTCAAATATTTAATTTTTGAGAATGGTAAGAGAAAAATGAAAACTGTTCTCCAATATCATATAAGTCACCGCAGTATTTGTGTTCACTAGGTCATAGGGATCAAAGAGGTCCAGTATCTCTCTAATGTATAATTCAGACAATATAAGGAGTCCCTGACTAGGGCAAGGCCCTTTCTCTCTTCTCTCTCTCTCTCTCTCTCTCTCTCTCTCTCTCTCTCTCTCTCTCTCTGTGTATATGTATATGTATTATAGTGCATATATAACCTCTGCTCTGTCCCTAGACTCCACTAGAATAACAATAAAATGTATTTAAAACCTTAATTCATACATATGAATAGTTAAGAGATGACAACAATACTTAGATTGAAAATAGGTGTAAAAGTCCCCACCGTCGTATCATAGTTGAGAAAGCTAACTGAGGCACTGAGAGTGGGAGGCAGGTGGACTGTAAGGCCATGAAAGTTTCTGGGCTTCAATAACTGAGAAAATAACCACAGTGACTGGCAGAGTTGAAAATGGAAGAATTTGATTGAATATTTGTATCAGTAGCATTTGGACTCAGTCCCTGCCTTGCCAACTAAACATCCAAGTATCTGTCCTTTTCTACTCTTACAAGAGAAGAGATTTTATTTTGTAGAGACTTGAAACAGGAATTCTCTCCCTTACTGAAAAAGAATAGGATTAAGTAAAACTTCAGTATCCCCAGGGAAATTAACAAAGCTATTGAAAACATAAAATTAGTACAAAATATCATAAAAAACACAGAGAGGAGTACTAACATTTCTCTCTTCAAGGAAATACTCAGTTTTTAAAAAAATTGTATATGTTTTTCCCCAAAAAGGTGTGAGAGTATTATAAATAAAATACTTTCAATTATGATGATAACAGTCTCATTAATAAGTGTTTATATTTTCAATACATGAGTTAATAAGTTCACTGTAAATACTTAACATTTATTAATTTATTAATTAAACTATAAATATCTTAAAGCTCATTCTTTTTCAAAACCTTTTAAGGGGAATTTAAGCACAAACATGCATTACTGCACTAATCCTCATAGGTGATGAAATGGCTGACCTAACAGAAAGTTGCTTACGTTTTTGATAATTGCCTGAAGTTAGTCTCAAGGAGACTGAACAATAGTGAGACAAAAGCAACTTTTACTGAGTAAGTTCTTTTGGTTTTCAGAGAAAGAAGCAAAATCCACCTAAATCATCTTAACTGTTTCCAAAATTTCTTTTGAGATTGATTCCTTATTTTATTTCAGAAAAGCTGTAGGATTATCAAGGAAAAAAAGTGACATTTGAGAAGGTCTCAAAGGGAGAGTAGATTTTTTTATCTGTAACATTGAAACAATAATATTCTAACAGGCACAAATGTGAAATCATTGAGCGAGCTAAGTATAATGTGGTTGGTATCCTAACGTGTTATATTTTACTCAGCCAGCATCCATTCCACATCGTCCCATGCTCAATTTCCATTTAAAAAATTACCCATCCCATTTTATATCATCATTGTGGGCTAGTGAATCTAGGTATTTGCCATCCCAGAACAAAATCCAAAAGAGTCCTAGATCCCATCTCTACCGGGTTCCATCTCTTATCAACACAAATCAGCATAAGAGTAGGAATGTGGCCGGGCACGGTGGCTCAAGCCTGTAATCCCAGTACTTTGGGAGGCCGAGACGGGCGGATCACGAGGTCAGGAGATCGAGACCATCCTGGCTAACACGGTGAAACCCCGTCTCTACTAAAAAATACAAAAAAATTAGCCGGGCGAGGTGGCGGGCGCCTGTAGTCCCAGCTACTCGGAAGGCTGAGGCAGGAGAATGGCGTGAACCCGGGAGGCGGAGCTTGCAGTGAGCTGAGATCCGGCCACAGCACTCCAGCCTGGGCGACAGAGCGAGACTCTGTCTCAAAAAAAAAAAAAAAAAAAAAAAAGAGTAGGAATGAGACCCAAGCTTGACCAGCCAATAGGTAATTACAGTCATTAGGGTTTTGGAGTAAAACCATGCACCCATTAGCTATTAACCATTCTCCTATTTCAAAATAATTGCTGGCTGACTCCAGGCCTGTGGCAGAGACTGAATCCACGAACAGAGTACATAAGACAATCATGACACCCAAGATAGTCATCATGAATTTAGGGTTTTCTGGTTCACTGCTGCCACAGGACCCATTATCAGTGCTTTTCACCGACGTGTACAATAAGGCACTTTGTGCTTTGGCATACCCAGTGCCCAGCACAATATTTGACATTTAAAAGGCACTCAATAAATATGTAATTGAAATAAATTCATGAAACTTTCAATAATAGTATCATTTATTAATAAAATCAAATGCTGAATGGATTATTAATATCCTTTCATAAACAAATGTATAGATGTACATTACATCTTTGACTTTTGTGTAAATCTTTTATTAACTTAGACTTTCTATAATAGGTATTAAACTTTAAGCAAACAATATTCACTCATTTTGAGTATTTATTATGTGTTAAGTATAAGATACTAAAGAACAGTAACTATCCAACCTAAATTTAATGATGATTTAGACTTGCTGTGTTGTGGAAAAAAAGGCTAGGATGAAGGAAAAATGTTGAATCCATTGACCTTGAGTAAAATTTCCCAATTTTATACCAGGCATATAATGGTGCTGACCTGAGTTGGAAATGCCTGAGATAGCTTTCTTGTCCATTTTCCCTTAACACAAGGTTACTAAGCAACATCTTCACATAAAACAAAATACGTGGGATCAGATTGTGCCCACAACTCCTGGCAAAGACTGCAATATGTAATAATGATGAACTGTGCTTTTCACTGATATTATACAATATGAGAATTTCTTTTCAAGACATTTCAAGGTGTCTCTACTTCTGTATGTCTAAGTCAGTTAATTCATCTCAGATCTACCACTGAAATATTTCTTAGTAGGCTCATGTAACATGGTCAGACAGTGAAAAACTGAGGGTGTTTACACAGGAGACTAGAGAGAAGAGGAGGGTAGAAAAAAGGGCACAAATGAATGTTGAGGACAGTTCATGCCAAGGACTGCATATTAATTATTTCAGGTAATTCTCACAGAAATTCTGTGTGGTGGGTGTTATTATTCCTTACAGATGAGAGGAAACAGAAGTTAGAAGGAATTGCTAAACTGGATTGAGATTATAATAGGCCTTAGGGGAAAAGTATCTTCTATTTACCATATTTCAACATTAAAATATAATTATCTTTATATATTTATTAAGCATTGTGATGGATTGCATTACTCTTATACACCTTTGTATCCACATCCCTTAGTAGTGCCATTAATAACTACTTAGTAGTAGCTTGGCCAGTATTTGCTTTAGTCATGAGAAAGTACAAACACTATGCAAGCCGAGGTTTGGAAATCACTTGCACATTTCCTCTTTGGCCACCTGCATGACAAAAACAAAGTTAGACTCACATGAAACTGCCTGAAGTAGTGCAAAGTCATCCTAGATAAATCCACAGGGCAGTCGGCCCCAACCAGCCAATCAGCAGAATCATAAGCAAGGCCAGCCACGATCAGCAGAACTCTTCAGACAAACTGTAGATTTAGAAGAAATATTAAATCATCATTGCTTTAAGCCCCTAAGTTCTGGAGTGTTCTGTTAAGGAACAATAGCCAACTAATATAAGTATCCACACTATATGACATACTTTTCAATTAGTGCACAAAGAAAATTATACAGACATGGTATTTACTTTCAGGTCACATCACTAAACAGCATGGAACACCTACAGAATGGGAGAAAATGTTTGCAATCTATCCATCTGATGAAGGTCTGATATCCAGAGTCTACAAGGAACTTAAATTTACAAGAAAAAAACCATTAAAAAGTAGGCAAAGGATATGAACAGACCCTTCTCAAAAAAAGACATACATATAGACAATAAAAATATGAAAAATAAGCTCCACATTACTGGTCATTAGAGAAATACAAATCAAAACCACAATAAGATACCATCTCTTACCTGTCAGAATGGCCATTATTAAACGTCAAACCAATAGATGACAGCAAGGTTGCAAAGAAAAAAGAATGCTTTTACACTGCTATTGGGAATGTAAATGAATTCAACCATTGTGGAAGACAGTGTGGTGATTTCTCAAATACCTAGAGGCAGAAATACCATTTGACCCAGCAATCCCATTACTGAGTATATAACCAAAGGAATATAAATCATCCTATTGTAAAGATACATGCACACATATGTTCATTGCAGCACTATTCACAATAGCAAAGACATGGAATCAACCCAAATGATAGACTGGGTAAAGAAAATGTGGTACATATACACCATGGAATATTATGCAGCAATAAAAAGGAAACAAGTCCTTTGCAGTGACATGGATGGAGCTGGAAGCCATTATTCTCATCAAACTAATTCAGGAACAGAAAAACCAAACACTGCATGTTGTCCCTTAAAAGTTTAGCTGAACAATGAGAATACATGGGCACATTGCAGGGAACAACATGCATTGGAGCTTGTCGTGGCAAGTGGAGGGAGAGCATCAGGAAGAACAGATAACGGATGCTGGGCTTAATACCTAGGTGATGGCATGATCAGTGCAGCAAACCACCATCGCACACGTTTGCCTTTGTAACAAATCTGCATATCCTGTACATGTACCCCTGAACTTAAAAGTTGAAGAAAAAAAAGCATGGAACATTATTTCCCAATAAAATATTTGAAAGTAGAAGAAACAATATAAATGTATACTTATATGTATATATGTATGTGCACATACATACATACTTAATGTATTTGGAGACTAATATTTATAATTGTCATCTTTCCAAATGTTTAATGTGTTCTTCCTATGTTCCAGTACAAAAGATAGGCATTAAGGATGAATAAAGCAAAGACCCTTCCCTCAACAAGTTCATAGTCAAATAGTGGAGACATACATGCCCACAGTTGCAAAAGAGTATAAATGCTAAAAGACATATACTCAAGGCAATACTGGAGCCCAAATGTAAATAGGATCAGTTTTGCATATGGAGATGAGGAGCTTCACCAAGGAGATAGTCTGGAATAGACACTGAGGGATTTATTAGTTAGGGTTCTCCAGGGACAGAACTATGGAAGGAATATATATATATGTATATAATATGTAATATATATTATATGGAATATTACATATATGGATATAATATATATTATATGAAATATTATATATTATATAAATTATATAATATATATAAATATTATATATGTTATGTAAAATATTCCATATAATATATATTACATATAATACATATATAATTACATATATAATATATAATATATATAATGGAATATATATATAAAATATATATAAAAAGGGGAGTTTATTAAGTATTAACTCACATGATCACAATAGGCCATCTGCAGGTTGAGGAGCAAGGAGAGCCAGTCTGACTTCCAAAACTGAAGAACACCAAAACCCTAATGACTGTAATTACCTATTGGCTGGTCAAGCTTGGGTCTCATTCCTACTCTTTTTGCTGATTTGTATTGACAAGAGGTAGAACCTGGTAGAGATGGGATCTAGAACTCCTTTGGATTTTGTACTGGGGTGGCAAACACCTAGATTCACTATCCTACAATGATGTTATAAAATGGGATGGGTAATGTTTTAGTGGAAATTGGGAGTGGGATGATGTGGAATGGATGCTGGCTGAGTAAAATATAACACATGTTAGGATACCAACCACATTATATCTAGCTCTCTCAATGTTTGAGGGCAGAAGGCATCCAGCACGGGAGAAAGATGTGGGTTGGGAGGCTAGGCCAGTCTCTCTTTTCACATTTTTCTGCCTGCTTTTGATTCTAGCCATGCTGACAGCTGATTAGATTGTGCCCACACAGATTAAGGGTGGGTCTGGCTTTCCCAGCCCACTGACTCAAATGTTAATGTCCTTTGGCAATACCTTCACAGACACACTCAGGATCAATACTTTGTATCCTTCAATCCAATCAAGTTGACACTCAGTATTAACCATCACAAGGATAAACAGAATTTTAAGAGAAAAATAAAAATATTTGTTACAGACAGAAAGAACAGTACACACTAAAACACATAATGACAAGAGGGTTTGGAGAGAAATATGCATGCCAGTGTGACTTGGGGTATGATGTGCCCAAAAACACAGTAATGAATGAAACTGGAAAGGCAAGTTGGGACAAAACTGGAAGAGACTCAAGAGTATAAAGTAAATTTTATCCCAGTGACCGCAGGAGTCATTACATGGTTTGGAGTGGGTAGGTGACATGATCAGATCTGGATTTTAGAGAAAGCTATACTGGAGGGACGATTTTCCCATTTCTTTTCTCCCAAACTTGGTCAACAAAGACAAGTTTCTTAATTTATCTCTCTAGGAAAATATTTGTGAGTTACTATAGTTTACAATTCTTTTTTCTCTTTTACTCAATTTGGTGTTCCATTTAACATTCAGCTTTTCATTAAGAGTATATAAAAAAAAGCATTACAAGACCTAGTTAACCAAAGACAGACACAATTAAGATAGTCAACCTTGGCTTGTGAATCTGGGTAAGTAAGCCTCTATAATGCTGATAGAATCTCTGCTTTTCACACCTCACTGACCAGTTTACACTCAGGTAAGTTTTCCTCATGTGATGCTGTGTCTGCCATGGATGCTGTCTCTAATCTTAGAGAAGAGAATGAAATCCAAGCAAAGTTTAATAATTCCCATGAATGAATGAATGTTGATGTAATCAATCTGGAATAAAGACTGACTTCAGAGAGATCCTCAGTAAAAAGAAAGTTCTGCAATTCATAAAACAGTTATTTCAGTACAATGTAGTCATTCATAAGAAAAATAGCTCCAGCTTCTTTTTCTTGTAATACAAGATTTCAATTGGCATTACATATATCTCTTTGTCAGTTTTCTCTGCTCTCTATGGGGGCCTAGGAAGAATATTCTGCTGTTTTTGTAAAGTGCTCTTGATTCTTGAGGCAAGCCATTCCAGAAGAGACTTACAAGCTCTGTCATCAACTGAGCAAGGCTTGCTTTGAGTCAAGGGGGAGTTATGGTCCTGGATCCTGCCTCAGAAGTAAGAAGTCATCTGTGAATTTATAACTTGTTTTTCTGATTCACTTCTTTCTGTTACTTTAGAGGGCCTGGTAAAAGTTTTCTTTTAAAAACCTATTGCACCAGGCACAGCGGCTCATGACTGTAAGCCTAGTACTTTGGGAGGCTGAGAGAGGTGGATCTCTTGAGCCCAGGAGTTTGTGACCAGCCTGGGCAAGACAGCAAGATCCCATCTCTATATAAATACAAAAAAGAAAAAGTAGCACAAGCCTGTAGTCCCAGCTACTCAGGAGGCTGAGGTGGGAGGATTGCTTGAGCGGGAAGGTGCTGGCTGCAGTGAGCTGGGACTATACCACTGCACTCCAGCCTGGGAGACACAGCAAGACCTAGTCTCAAGAAATAAATTAAATTAAATTAAATTAAATTAAATTAAATTAAATTAAAAAACTAAAAAATTAAAAGCCTATTGCATCAAGGAGCTACAGATCATTCTACCTGTCATCAGAGTCTTGTCAAGAACTGTTCTTTAGAGATACTGCAAATTCCAATGGCTGTTAGAATGAGAAACTAGGGAAGAGAGGATAGGAAGGCTATAGCATCCTACTCAAATTCACATGGGAAGTCAGGCAGAGAACATGAATGAGTGAAATTAAGCAAGTGAGGCCTGCGGCAAACTTGAGTGTTTCTGCCTGACTAAAGGAGAAAGCTGCTTCCACACATAGCAGATTACAGCCAGGAGGAATGTAGGTTGCCAGATGTTCCAATTATTTCAAGAGAAATGGAAATTTTTAAATTTTAATGGAAAATATCCCAATTTTTAATGTGCCGATTGAAACATCTGTGAGTGGGAGGTAGCCACTGGGCTGCCTGATTTCCACCTCCAGCCTCAAGGGACAAATGGCAAAAAGGAGATACCCAAGGAAGAAAGGAAGCCCTCAATGTGTCCAAGATGTCTTCAGATGTCTGAAGATAATGAAAGACCCCTGAGTTTAGGAAAGCCAAGGCCCTGCCCCATCATAATGTGAGACACTCTAGAGAGAGTTATTTAGAGGATGTTGAGTCCCAGAAAGTTAGCTAGAGGAATGAAACACTATGAAAGTATTCCATATAACTTACTGCAATGATGAATGAAATTCTCTATAGTTCTGCCAGACAATAAAGTAACCCCTAGACACGTAGTTAACGAGCACTTGAAATATGGATAGTGTGATAAGGAACTGAATTTTAAATTTTATTTAAGTCATTTAAATTTAAATAGCTACACTTAGCTAGTGGCTATCATTTTTGGATAGCATAGCTCTAGAAGCTTCAGTGGGTGGTTCTCAAAGTTTAGCATGCATCAGAATCACCTGTAGGGTTTATCAAAACAAGTCACTGAAACCCACCTCCAGAGTTTCTGATTGAGTGGATATGGAGTGGGGATCCCAGGATTTGCATTTATAGCAAGTTCCCTCTTGATTCTGACGCTGCTGGCTCACATGTTGAGAACAACTAAACAAACTGTTACCCAACTTCCAGGTTCCCAGGACAAAGTTATTACTGGATAAAAAAAAAGAGAGCGAGAGAGAAAAGAAAAGAAAGAAACACACACACTAACATGCACACGCGCATGCACACGTGCACACACACACACACGCTAGTTCTAACTGGATTTCCTTTTCCTAGAATTGCATGTACTACAGAAGGTCAGAAACAGAGAAGGAGGAGCTCATCAAGGCCATGAATGATTTTGCTCTGGCTTGAAAAACAAGATGATGATGATTTTAAATCAGAACATTGTGCATACCTGCCTGTGTGGCCCTGAGTCTTAGTTCCACTCCAGCAGGAGGCAAAAGAGAAAATCCTATATCATGACCAAAGCAGACACCTGGCAAAACCCATATGTCAGGAAACTTGATTAGCTTTTTTTTCTTGCTATGCATAGTATTAGCAAAGCACCTAATTTATCCTAGGAATGTACTATTATAGATCAGTGCAGGTCAACTGCAGCCTCAATCCATGGAAACCACGTATTTCAGGAGCAGGGAAGAAACGAAAGTCTCCTAATTCTCCTTCTAACTATCTACTCATTTAAAACTGGAAATATCAGGGTCTCTTGTAATACAGCCAAAGAATTTTGAAGATATGACCTTTGTGTCTTAGTCCTAATACTATAAATAAACTTATTTAAGGTGAAGGAATATCACCTAGCAGGTTGGTGGGCAGAGGGGATGGAAAGAAATCTTTCCGATGCCTCCATATCTCTTGGTGAGTCCAAAAGTTTACTCACTTGAAAGTTTCTCAGTGTTATAAGGAGCAAAGTATTTTAATCTCATTATCTATATTAAATTATCAGCATTCTTTTCATCTGAAAATTAATTTTTAATCAATTTTGGATGACTGATTTTCAAAGAAACAGACTATAATAAAATACTTCAGAATAAACCCGAATCATGCCTGTTTCATCAATAATTCAGATGGAACACTTCTCCTTCTTGCTATGTGTTCATTGCATATAGGGCCCCAATTTTTCATGTCTCCATGTGTCCACAATTATTGTTAGTCTGTCTCCTCCCACACTAACTCTGGGATTTGCCACATGACATGCATCATCCAGTGGGACAGTAGGAAACTTGACATGAGCACACACTTTTTAAAAAAAATGTACATTTTTTTATTCTCCTCCCATTCCTATGTCTGAGCATATTATAATATTATATTATACATATTATAATATGCTCAGGACAGTTTTCTAGAGGATGAAACATGGAACAGAGAGCAAGGCTGCCCAGTTATCCCAGCTGAAGCCCCAGATATGTGAGAGAATTCAGCCAAGATTTGCAATGCTGCCTTGTAGAGCTGCTGCCAACTGTAGACTCTTGAGTGAGTTCAGCCGATTGCAGACCAGACTAGCAGAACTGCCCATCAGGCCTGCTTACCCAATGGAAAAGAATAAATGATTCTTAAGTCACAAAGTTTTTGGAGTGATTTGTTACGCAGTCATAGCTAACTTATAGGTTTCCTTATTAGGCTATTAGCTATAATCGCACTGTAACATATCTAGGGTAGATGATATGGACAGAAAATAACTCATTATATACATTTACATTCTTTTGCTGTTTTTACATTTACTTCAAGCCTTTGTTATGGAATCCATGAAACAAGAAAGTTAAAACAAGGAAATTAAAATCCTTATTCCATTCAGATATCAGAAAGTCTTCTTCAGTCTTAAAAACTTCAATAAAAGTTTTTAAACAATGTGAGAATGCTGAATGGGAGCTTATTTTTACCATATGATGATAGTCCTAAAGATAACCCTAAAAAGAAAAAAAAAAAAACCTTCCATCTTACATACATCCGTTCTTCCCCCTGCCAACTTACAACCTACACTCAGTTTCCAGTGGTACAAATTGTCCGCCAGCATCAGGCAGGCGGCCTGATAGAGTCTTAACAGGACCCCTGCTGCTGTGCATCTCTGTTCTCTACTCAGCTGTCCCATCCTGCAGCTATAGTTCTAAAGTTACAGGGCAGTTTCTAACTTTGTGCTTGCCCCAAGGCATCAGAACCAAGGCACATGATTTGTAATTTATGAGGACACCCACAGAGCTGTCACTTGCAAGGCAGGTGTTGGGAAAATGGCAAGCAGCTCTAGGAAAGAAAAGAACTCTGATCTCACCCCTGAATAATGGTGGCCAACCTAGTCATAGATAGGAAGCGTTGACATAAGCGAGCTTTAAAAATAAAGCGATGGCTCATCTTGCTGAAGGCACTCTCTGTCTTCACGCAGTTAAAGGTAACAGAATTTAAGTACTCTATGAACAAATTAGGCATTGTGTGTACCTGAGGCTTCTTGTATGCTTCTGAACTATGCTTTGCCATCTAAACTGCCAATTTCAGGTATCCTATGGATAAACAGAACAAATTAAAGTTCAAATCAATAGTCCCACAGAATGCAAAGGATGACGATCTCCCAACCTCCCTAAATAAAAAATACAATATGGAAACCAAAACAAATTGACTCAAGAGTCAGATTAAAGGAATTTTAATAAATTATTTAACCAGCTAACATTTTAAAATACAAATCATCAGTCAATATGTTAACTGCCTAATATTTTTGTGTCAACTGAGTTTGGTCTCGTTGCAGCTTATTTTAAATTCCAATTTATGGTAGTATTTCAGAGACAAAGTGTAATTTAATCTGAAATTGATTTAGATGGAGTGGAAGTCTATTTATAAGTAAAAGTAGAGTGAAAGTCTTGAGGCATTTTCAAAGCGCCACAAGGCACACATTGCTACTCTGGATGGAAAGAATATCAGCTAGGAAGCAATCTGAGCTGTGAAACCAAATGACATCATGATGAAAAGGTTCCAAGATTTAAAAAGTATTGCTTGCTGATAGACAGCTCAGCTTTCCATCTTGGGCCTGAGAGCTCCAGTGGGATGTCTGTGTTACAATGCAAGTCTAGCCAACTTCACACTATGGGAAAGCCACAATGAACATAGAGACTCAAATATCAGGTGATTGCTGGTTGCAATTGGAACTTTCACGTTACCAAACTAGAGGATTTTTTTTCCCTTCCTTTGGTAAGGACAGGTTGGATTGGCAGATATTTCTCATTACCACATTCTTAAAGACTTCCTTCCTTGTAACTTGCATCCTGGTATTGATAGCTCACATCCTTCCTACAGATTTCTCTATGTTGCCTACTAACAAAGAGTCAGCAAACCACCCAATGACATAATCCATTGTGTCCTGTGCCCTCCTGCCTCTACCATAAATGATCAGGGCTGAAAAGAACAGTTAAGGAGGTTCTGGAAAACTCCAGGCCACTTATTTGGCTCTTAGCCTGGAAAAACTCCTGACAGAAAGCCTGTCTGGTGCCCGTGGCAGAGCCCCACAAGATCTAGTAAAATGCCAAAGAGGAGGCAGCATGACATCAAGAGGGAAGTGTATTGTAAAGCAAAAGTGTTACACCTGGCCAGGGCAGATTTGAGAAAGTATTATTGACTGGTTGGGTGATTGCAATACAGGTATAAAAACACAGAGCCAGTATTCTCGTGTCAATTTTTATTTGGTGATTTCAGATCAAACTTACTTCCTATTATTTGCTTTTTCTTCCTAAGAACTGGAATATAGAGTCTTAATGAAAATGAAAGGATATCTCTGAGCTGTCCTTTTCCTTCTTTGCAAGAATCCAAAGGGAAGACAAAGAGATTGAAAGCTCAAGGAGGAAGTCACTAAAATAGCTGGAGATCATCATATATTTCATATCGAATCTCAGCTCAGCAACTGTGCACACCAGCTTGATCTCCATTGTAAGAGCTTCTGAAGTCGGATTCTTCCATTGTTGCCCTCCTATCTTTCCTACCTTCACCATCCCATATGGTGGGCTGATCTGAAAGTGTGGGATCCTAAGGAGGTGTGAAGGGGGAAGGTTTGTCCTGAACACTCAGCTGTTGGAAAATCTCTAAAGATCCACTAGCAAGCAAGTATTTTAGAATGCTCTGCATTTCATTAGAATGCATGTTCATGAACAAACATCAAGAAACTTCAAGCCTGAAGGCTTGAAGAGTAGGAGATCGTGGAAACAGTCATAAACTTATGCTCAGACTCAAAAATCTCTGGCCTATCTGCAAGGTCTGCTTCAGGTTAATAAAAGAACACATTAACACCTGAATTTTACCATTCATTATATATTCTTCATTATTACGGAGATGATGATAAGGAAAAAGCTCAGATGTTTTGATGTGTTGACAAAAGGAACTAAAGACAAATACAAATGATGTTAGGTTTCTGGTCTTATAAACCTGAGTACGAATCATGCCTTGGCCACTTATGTGCTATGTGAACTTGGTCAAATTACTTAATCTCTCTGAGCCTCATTTTCCTTATCTGCAAATAGGAAAAAAAATGCTTACTGTGTGGTATTATAATAAGGATGAATCAAGATGATATATGTGAGGCACCTAGGAAAATGATAGTCTATTCTTATCACATGGATTGACTTATTGCTAGTAGCTAGTTGCCTTTTAACATGGATAGGTATATTTATTTAGCAAATGTTTATTTCCCACCTGCCATGAGCCAGGCATCTTTTAAAATAAGTTCTCTTGAAATAAATGAAAACACACTATTTTAAAAACCCAAGAAGATTTTTATCATCTCTTTTACATCTGGCTCCATCCAAGGCATTGAGGGAATATAAAATTGGAATAATCAAATGGGTAGATGACACATCATGACATGTATCGAAAAAAGCAGTGTGTGACTAAGTTCCAAAATGAAACAACACAGATTTAAACTCTCAGGCTTCATTCAGTATAGCACTCTAAAGATATGATAAACTTTTAGCTTTCTCAGAACTATATTAAGAATTTTCTCCAAAGACCTGATCATGTCTAATGTATGTTATTTCAAGGCTTATAGAATTCTCTTACATTATGTCAGAATAGTAGTACTTCAATTTGAACTTCTATAATTAGATTGAAGAACTTCCTCAAACTTTGTTTCTGTCCCCGATATTTATACTGAAATGGAAATGCTAATTTGCATATCACTACTTAGACTTAGAACCAGAAGTAACTGTATTTCAAGTTACTTAAATTCCCTGACCCTCAGGTATTTTATCTGTAAAATAAGGATAATCATTTCTTCTGTAATACTGTTATAAATAATATATGTCAAAATAAAATAAAAATTAATAAGAAACCAAATAAATGTTAGCCATTTTTTGGCATATTGATTCTGTTGCCTCATGTTTCTCTTTGTTATCCACATTGAATAAATAAATAAATAAACAAAAGCTTCCACATTTCCAAGAATTTTTGTTCTATTTAAAGTGTTTATCCAAGTCCCATGCAAGTCATCTTCAAAGCAGTGGATTTAAGATTAAGTTTTATTTTATCTGAACGAAATGCCTTCAATCATAACCATTTTATGAATATTTAATGCCTAGAAATTAGAAGACATTGGGTTGAATCAATGAGTTACTATTTTAAGCTACACTGCAAAACAAGTACATTTTTCAATATATTCGGCTTCTAGCTCCTAGAATAGCTTCATTTCCAAAAGTTAGACTAATCATGAAATGGGAAGATTAAGAGTTTTTCAGAATCCTTTAGACAGCATTTCTTCCACCATCCACACTGTACAATTGTTCTGCATCTATTTGTACAAATGACATGACATGACATGACTGTTATCTTCCTTCAGTTTATCCTTGTGTATCTGAATGTGACCTCTCTAAATATTTTCTTTTCATCCTTTCTAAAAATCTCATTTTGTTTTCAACTGAAGTACCTTTTACACAGAAAAGCATCTTTTACACAGAGAGCTTTTAGCTCTCCACACCATCAATTTATATTTCCTTCTATGTCAGATTTTTCCTACCTATTTGGCATCAGTAAGTGTAACAATTAGTTATAGCTGCATAACAAACCACCCCCATAGCTATTGTGATAGCTTACTCACCTGTGGGTTAGCCAGAGATTGGCTGATCTAGGCTTGGGTCATCTGGGTATCTCTGCTGATTGCGGGGATGCTTGCTCATACATCTACAGGTTAGCTGGGATCAGCTTATCTAGGCTTGGCTTCCTTCCCTTTTTCTATCTGAGGATGGAATGGGGGTTCTGCTTCAAGCTGGGTTGGGCAAGGAAAGCTCTAGTCTATGTGCTTCTTGTTTTCTTATTTTCATCTAGCAGGCTAACCCGGATATGTTCTTCTCATGGCAATGGGAGGTACAAAAGGAGAAACAGAAACATACAAGACCTATTGAGGCATAGGCTCAGAACTGACACACTCTCACTTCAGACTCATTCTCTTAGCCTAAACGAATAACACATAAAGCCCCAAATTAAGATACAAGGACACTCCTCCCATAGTTAGAGAACACTGAAAAGTTACATGGCAAAGTGAGTACCAGGAGTGATAAAGAATTGGGGCCAGTAATGTAATCTAGCATGATAAGATCCCTGCAGATGTCAAAGCAGCAGCATTTAACCCTTCCTGGGCGTCAAAATAGCCTTTTATTTCCAGAGGCCACTTTGTAATGCAAGGTGGGACCAGGAGGAACAGCTGCAAGCAATTTGTAGGATTTCATAACCAGCGTAACACCTATCGTCATGGCAGACAGAATATTTACAGCAGAGATTATGGTGTCCCACACAGTCTTTTCCATAATAATAACATCATTCAGAAAAAAACTTGGTTTTCAAGATTGAGTTCAAATTGCTCATGGCTCATTTTCAGTGAGTTAACTTTAGGCAACATTTGAGAGAAAGTATCCTCTGATAGTAATTCATTTTAGCTGCCAAAGTTAGGATAAAGTTGGCTCTAGTTCTGAATGAGCCCAGTAATAGATGTAGCATTGAGATAATCTTGTCAGCATCATATAACTCTCTTTTATAATATCAATACTGATTTTTTTACATGTCTGCCCTTTCTATCCAAAGATCTGTAATTTATATTCTCAGTGTGGAGGTACCATAAGTAAATATGAGACCCTGTAATATTTAACCAATTGCCATCATGATAAAAATGAGTACTTAGAAGTATTAAACAATAAGGATTATAGGTAATACGGGTGGTTATGCAGTATAGTTTTTAAAATTCAAGCATAGTCACTTCTAATGAGATTTACAATATAAAAAGGAAGCAATTAAAAGGGCATAAAATACATATCAGATATGAAGTAAGAACGATATAACAATTCAGCATAAACTGCATTATCTGCACCTAGGCAATAGTGAATACAAATTTTTCTGAACAGTTTCCCAAGATGTATTGATATGTTATGTCTGTTGGTCTCTGAAAGGGAAGTTTGACTGTGACACTCCTCTCAGAGCCACTTTAAGCATCTGAAAGAGCCTGCCAACAGTGGCAGTTTTCGTTTGGCACAGGCAGTCCTCCGTATTTCTCACCCAGGAAGGGCAAGGTGACTCCTTACCCATCAGCTAAAACAAATTCTGGCTTCCAGCCTGGATCTTGTAAACCTATTCATCTCTTTCCCATTAGCCCTCAAGTGGTGGTTCTCAAGGTGCACCAGCATCATTATCATCACCTGGGAATTAGTTAGAAAAACAAAGTCTTATGTTTTACCCTAGTCTTGCTGAATCAAAAACTCCTGGGGTGGAGCATAGCAATCTGTGTTTTTACAAAATCTCCAGTAATTCTCATGCTGCTAAAGTTTGAGAATGACTGCCCTCAAGCATGCAGGTACAAAAAATAACACATTTACAAGAAGTGAGGAGGGAAATGTCAGGGAACCATTGCTCCTCCTTCTAAGAAAGCCTGGTATCAGTCTACTCACTCTGTTTTTATTCTCCCACCGCAAGTCCTGGATAAACAATCTTCCATCCCCTAACTTCCACACACACTAGATAGGTACATGGATGATAGATAGATACATAGATAGATAATAGATAGACATTTCATCCTGGATAAAATGTATTTACCTAGATGAAGGCAGATTTTAAATTTATATTAAGACAACTATGAAAGTGATGAATCACAAAAGGGTATTCCATGTGTGCGACAGTGGAAAAGAAGGAAGTGGAAGAGAAGAACAGTTATGTTCCTCTATGTAGATGAAGGGGGAATCTCAGAGAGGCAGCATCTCTCTTTTGAAGACATCTTTATTATTTTTTTCTGAATAGCCCCATCCTTGAGCCATTGCAAATACCAGTAGTCCAGGACCTTCGAAGAGTAAAATCCAGAATAATAACATGTATTAACTCTATGTGTTGATGATTCTTAGGCTTTTCTCAGAACGATTAGGATATCTTGTTCAGAATCACAAGACAACTGCAGTAGCACCTGGGGAGAGAAATAAAGACCAGGGCTGGACACAGTGGCTCATACCTGTGATCCTAGCACTTTGTGAGGCCAACTCGGAGGATCACTTGAGCCCAGAAGTTCAAGACCAGCCTGGACAACATAGTGAGAACCCTCTATATCTACAAAAAATATTTTTAAAAAAATTAGCTGGGTGTGCTGGTGTGTACCTGCAGTTCCAGCTACTCAGGAGGCTGAGGCTAGAGGGTTGCTTAAGCCCAGAAGTTCAAGGTGGCAATGATCTTGATTGTGCCACTGTACTTCAACCTGGGTAACAGAATGAGACCCTGTCTCTAAAAGAAAACAAAAGATACAAAGACCATCAGTTGTCACAACCAGTGCTGTAATCCAGCAGTCTCCAAAGTGGCCTGGGTTTGCTCCAGGGAGCTCCCAAATAATCCACTTGGTTGCAGGGGCAAAATATCAGCACTTCTATTTCTATTTAGGTTTACACATAAATGATAAAAAAAAAAAAGGTTCACAAATATGATTATATATACTGATGCTGCCATCTTCACTTAGTTTGTCCCATATGAAACGGTACAAAAGGGGGTGTATATTCATCTGTTCTCATGCTGCTGTAAAGAACTGTCTGAGACTGGGTAATTTACAAAGGAGAGATGGAATTGACTCACAGTTCCACAGGGCTGGGGAGGTCTCAGGAAACTTACCATCATGGCAGAAGGAGAAACAAACACATCCTTCTTCACATGGCAGCAGGAAAAAAATGAAAACCGAATGAAATGGGAAGCCCCTTATAAAACCATCAGATCTCCTGAGAAGTTACTCACTACCATGAGAATAGCATGGGGGAAACTGCCCCCATGATTCAATTACCTCCCACTTGGTACCTCCCATAACATGTGAGGATTATGGCTCTGCCCCTGCAGCAATCTTCTGTCTGAACCTCCAGGCATTTCTGTATTTCTTCAGAATTTTAGGTAGAGGTTCCCAAACCTCAATTCTTGACTTTTGTGTACCTGCAGGCTGAAGCTGCCAAGGCCTGAGGCTTGAGAACTACGATTCAAGATGAGATTTAGGTAGGGTCACAGCCAAACTATATCATTCCACCCCTGGCCCCTCCCAAACCTCATGTCCCCACATTTCAAACCACAATCATGTCTTTCTAACAGTTCCCCAAAGTCTTAGTTCATTCCACTATTAACTCAAAAGTCCAAGTCCAAAGTCTCATCTGAGACAGGCAAGTCCCTTCCATCTATGAGCCTGTAAAATCAAAAGCAAGTTAGTCACTTCCTAGATACAATAGGGGTACAGGCAATGGGTAAATACAGCCATTCCATATGGGAGAAATTGCCCAAACAAAGAAGCTACAGGCCCCATGCAAGTCCAAAATTCAATAGGGAAGTCATTAAACCTTAAAGTTTCAAAATAATCTCCTTTGACTTCATATCTCACATCCAGGTCATGCTGATGCAAGAGGTGGACTCCTACAGCTTTGAGCAGCTCAACCCCTGTGGCTTTGTAGGGTGTAGCCCTCCTCCCAGATACTTTCACCAGCTGACATTGAGTGCCTGCAGCTTTTCCAGGAGCACAGTGCAAGCTGTCAGTGGATCTACCATTCTGGGGTCTGAAGAATGGTGGCCCTCTTCTAACAGCTCCACTAGTCAGTGCCCCAGCGTGGACACTGTGTGGGGCCTATAACCCCATATTTCTCTTTTGCACTGCCATAGCAGAAGTTATCCCTGAGAGCTCCAGTCCTGCAGCAAACTTCTGCCTGGATATCCAAGCATTTCAATACATCCTCCAAAATCTAGGCAGAGGTTCTCAAACCTTGATTCTTGACTTCTGTGTACCTGCAGGCTCAACACTGCATGAAAACTGCCAAGGCCTGGGGCTTAAACCCCCTTAAGCCATGGCCTGAGCTGTACCTTGGCCCCTTTTAGCCACGACTGGAGAAGCTGGGACATGGGGCACCAAGTACCTAGGCTGCACACAGCAGGGGCATCCTGGGTCTGGCCCATAAAATCATTTTTTTCTCCTTGGCCTCAAGGCCTGTGATAGGAGGGGCTGCTGGGAATGTCTCTGGCATTTTCCCCATTGTCTTGGTGATTAACGTTTGGCTACTCGTTACTTATGCAAATTTCTGCAGCAGTCTTGAATTTCTCACCAGAAAATGGGTTTTTCTTTTCTTTCTTTTTTTTATTGTCATTCTTTTTTTTATTATTATTATACTTTAAGTTCTAGGGTACATGTGCACAACGTGCAGGTTTGTTACATATTTATATACTTGTGCCATGTTGGTGTGCTGCACCCGTCAACTTGTCAGCACCCATCAACTTGTCATTTACATCAGGTATCTATTGCACCATCAGGCTGCAAATTTCCCAAACTTTTATGCTATGCTTCCTCTTGAACACATTGCTGCTTAGAAATTTCTTCTGCCAGATATCCTAAATCATCTCTCTCAAGTTCAGTGTTCCACAGATCTCTAGGGCAGGGGCAAAATGCCATCCATCTCTTTGTATAGCAACAGTGACTGTTACTCCAGTTGCCAAGTTTCTCATCTCTGAGATCACCTCAGCCAGGACTTTATTGTTCACATCACTATCAGTATATTGGTCAAAGCAATTCAACAAGTCTCTAGAAGTTCCACATTTTCCCTTATATTCCTGTTTCTGAGCCCTCCAAATCTCTAGGAAGTTACAAACTTTCCCACATTTTTCTATCTTCTTCTGAGCCTTCCGAACTGTTCCAACCTCTGCCTCTTACCCAGTTCCAAAGTTGCTTCCACATTTTCAGGCATCTTTATAGCAGCACTCAACTCTCTGTGGTATCACTTTACTATGTTAGCCTATTCTCCTGCTGCTATAAAGAACTGTCCAAGACTGGGTAATTTAGAAAGGAAAGAGATTTAATTGACTCACAGTTCTGCAGGGCTGAGGAAGCCTCAGGAAACTTACAATCATGGCGGAAGGGGAAGTACACATATCCTCTTCACACGGTGACAGGAAGGAAAAAAATGAGAACTGAGCAAAGGAGAAAGGCCCTTATAAAACCATCAGACCTTGTGAGAACTTACTTGCTATCATGAGAATAGCATTGGGGAAACTGCCCTTATGATTCAGTTACCTCCCACTGGGTCCCTCCCATGACAATGTGAGGATTATGGGAACTACAATTCAAGACGAGATTTAGGTGGGGACACAGCCAAACCATATTATTGTGAGAAACTATGGTGCAGAGGGCTTGACAGAGGATCTCTCACTCATGCATTTGATTTCAGGGTATCACAATCTTTAAGTAGATTTTTGGTTTTAAGACTAGCCATTACTAAATGGATCCATAGTAAGAATCTTATACAGAAATCTTACATTAAAAATAATACCAATAAGATAGGTGCAGTGAAAATGAGAAAAAAAATGTATAAGTTAATCAGATCTTCCAAGAAGATAGCCAATAAAAATTTAAATTATTAAAGACAATTTGAAATGTGTACTTATAACAACTACCTTTTTAGAGAGCTTTGCCTTTAGTATACAATATTTTATTTCTTGAAATATTAGCAAATAGTAGTATGAAGCTGCCATGATCAATAAGACATTTACCAGTGAATTCTATGTCATGATGTCAAATCTCTGCACTTTTTAGAAACAATGTTCAGAATCCTGCACTTTAACCACTGAACTTTATGTTGCTTTTGCAGTTTCTTACTAATTAACAAATGTTTAAAAAAACAAGGCAATGAAATTTTTGATTCAAAAATAGATAAAAAATAGGAATAAAAAAGGTGGAAAAATAAATTGTCAGTAAATATTATTGGAAGTTGCCTGGAAGATTTAAGGAACCAAATTTAATTACACAATGTGTGCTGTTTTCAATATAGTTGGATGAAAGAACAAATGTTTGCAATTCCTCTCAGTTTATGACATTTGCTGGATTCCATTTCAATAATGAAATACACAAGTGATTTTTATGAGTCATTAAATAAAAGATGTACCAAGAAGATATAATGTCAATAGCTATTTAACTTATTTATTAATAACAATGTTTATAGGAACACTGTAAAATAACTGCTGTTAGAACAGCTGCTTTGAAACCATAAAAAGATTCCAGGGTAAATTGCAGAGACTGGTGCTGCATTGTATTCTTCATAGGCAAGTTTTTGCAACAAGGAAGGTAAAACCAGTGGCACACTATGTGCTATAGAATAACATAAATGAGGTTAGACCTCGTTAAAACAAGAACTTTGAAATATCTTCACACTATTTTCTAATTAGATAGGAGTATATGTTTTTTAAAAACCTTATATCACTCAGAATACCACTGAATATCTTATTGCAGATACTTTACAAAGTACTGATGAATTTAAAGGTGACATATATTTATCTTTACAAAAAGACAAGCATTCCCAACTTGTTGATCTTTCCTGTGATGACAAAGGCTGTCGGTAGTATTCTGCCCAGCATTAACCAAAAAATACCACACTAAATATTCTCTTTCAAGGTAAAATTGATGTTTTTGTAATGAGTGAGAAAGTAATTGCTTTTTGAAAGAAGTTCATTCTCCAGAAAAAAATATTTGGAAGTGAATTTGTGGAAGTGTTTCTCTAACTCAGTGATTTTGTTGCTAAAAGTAACTTATCACCTAGAAAAATCATTTTAAAGGGCTTGTGGCTAAAAAAAGAAATCATTGATATTTTGAACTAATTTGGAAAAAAAAAAGAAACAACCCTAAATGCAGTGCTTTCCACCTAGTTTCCTTGAAACACTGATTAACATCTGGGAAGACAGAGATTTACCGGCCAAATTTCATCAACAAAAAAGGATTAAATGGTATTGAAAAGTGAGCATTTGGCTAGGCGTATGCAGAAGAATGAAAGTAGACTCCTACCTCTCACCAGATACAATTAACTCAAGATAAATTAAAAATTTAAATTTAAGACCTCAACTATAAGAATCCTACAAGAAAACCTATGAAACACCATTCTGAACATGGGCTTAGGGAAAGAATTTATGACTGTCTTCAAAAGAAATTGTAACAAAAACAAAAATTAACAAGGGGAATCTAAACTAAAGAGCTTCTGCACAGCAAAAGAAACTATCAACAAAGTAAACAGACAACCTACAGAATGGAAGAAAATATTCACAAACTTTGCATCTGACACAGGTCTAATATCCAGAATCCATAAGGAACTTAAGCAATTGAACAAGCAAAAAATAAATAGCCTCATTAACAGACATGAACATGAACAGACACTTCTCAAAAGAAGACACCCAAGTTTCCAACAAACATAGGAAAAAAATGCTCCACATCATTAATTATCAGAAAAATGAAAACTAAAACCACAGTGAGATACCATCTCATACCAGTCAGAATGGCTCTTACTAAAAAGTCAAAAAATAACAGATGCTGTAGAGGCTGCAGAGAAAAGGAAATGGTTATACACTGTTGGTGGGAATGTAAATTCATTCAGCCACTGTGGAAAGCAGTTTGGAGATTTCTCAAAGAACTTAAAAGAGAACTATCATTCAACTCAGCATCCCATCACTGGGCATATATCCAAAAGAAACCAAATTGTTCTGCCAAAAAGACAAATGCACTCACATGTTCATTGCAGCACTGTTCACAATAGCAAACACATGGAATCAACCTAGGTGCCCAGCAATGGTGGATTGGATAAAGAAAATGTGGTATATGTACACCATTGTATTAGTCCATTTACACTCTCCTGATAAAAACATACCTGAGACTGGACAATTTACAAAAGAAACAGGTTTATTGGACTTACAGTTCCACGTGGCTGTGGAGGCCTCACGATCATGGCAGAAGGGGAAAGGCAAAGAGGAGAAAGTCACATCTTACATGGTTGGCAGCAGGCAAAGAGAGAGCTTGTGTGGAGAAACTCCTGTTTTTAAAACCATCAGATCTCATGAGACCCATTCACTATCATAAGAACAGCATGGGAAAGACCCACCTCCTTGACTCAGTCATCTCCCACTGTGTCCCTCCCAAAATACATGGGAATTATGGGAGCTACAAGATGAGATTTGGGTGGAGACACAGAGCCAAACCATATCATTCTGCCCCGGCCTCTCCTAAATCTCATGTCCCCACATTTGAAAACATAATCATGTCTTTCTAACAGTCCCCTAAAATATTAACTCATTCCATTAACTCAAAAGTGCAAGCCCAAAGTCTCATCTGAGACAAGGCAAGTCCCTTCTACCTATGAGCCTGTAAAATCAAAAGCAACTTACTTACTTCCTAGATATAATGGGGGTACAGGCATTGGGTAAATACAGCCATTCCAAATGGGAGAAATTGGCCAAAACAAAGGGGCTACAAGCCCCATGCCAGTCTGAAATCCAACAGGGCAGTCAAATCTTAAAGCTCCAAAATGATTTCCTTTGACTCCATGTCTCACATCCAGGTCATGGTGATGCAAGAGGTGGATTCCCATGGTCTTGGGCACCTCTGGCCCTGTGGCTTTGCAGGGTACAGGCTCCCTCCAAGCTATTTTCACGGGTTGGTGTTGAGTGTCTATGGCTTTTCCAGGTGCACAATGTAAGCTATCAGTGGATCTACCGTTCTGGGGTCTGGAGGACGGTGGCCCTCTTCTCACAGCTCCACCAGGCAGTACCCCAGTAGAGGCTCTGTGTGGGGGCTTGAACTCCACATTTCCCTCCACACTGCCCTAGCAGAGGTTCTCCATGAGGGTTCCACCTCTGCAGCAAACATCTGCTTTGGCATCCAGGCATTTCCATACATCCTCTGAAATCTAGGCAGAGGTTCCCAAACCTCAAATTTTGACTTCTGTTCATCCACAGGTGCAGCACCACATGGAAGCTGCCAACACTTGGAGCTTGAACCCTCAGAAGCCACAGCCTGAGCTCTATGTTGGCCCCTTTCAGCTGTAGCTGGAGTGGCTTGGACACAGGGCACCAAGTCTCTAGGCTACACACAGCACTGGGACCCTGGGCCTGGCCCAGGAAACCACTTTTTCCTCCTAGGCCTGTAATGGGAGGGGTGCCTGAAAGGTCTCTGACATACCCTGGAGACATTTTCCCCATTGTGTTGGTGATTCATATTCAGCTCCTCATTATTTATGCAAATTTCTGCAGCCAGCTTGAATTTCTCCTCAGAAAATGGGATTTTCATTGCATTGTCAGGCTACAGATTTTCTGAACTTTAATGCTCTGCTTCCCTTTTGAAACTGAATGCCTTTAACAGCACCCAAGTCACCTCTTGAATGCTTTGCTGCTTAGAAATTTCTTCCACCAGATACCTTAAATCATCTCTCTCAAGTACAAAGTTCCACAAATATCTAGGGCAGGGGCAAAATGCTACCAGTTTCTTTGCTAAAACATAACAAGAGTCACCTTTACTTCAGTTCCCAACAAGTTCCTTATCTCCATCTGACACCACCTCAGCCTGGACCTTATTGTTCATGTTACTATCAACATTTTTGTCAAAGACATTCAACAAGTCTCTAGGAAGTTCCAAACTTTCCCACATTTTTCTGTCTTCTGAGCCCTCCAAACTGTTGCAACCTCTGCCTGTTACCCAGTTCCAAAGTTGCTTCCACATTTTTGGGTATCTTTTCAGCAATGCCCTACTCTCCTAGTACCAATTTACTGTATTAGTCCATTTTCATGCTGCTGATAAAGACATACCTGAGACTGGACAATTTTCAAAAGAAACAAGTTTATTAGACTTACAGTTCCACTTGGCTGTGGAAGCCTCACAATCATGGTGGAAGGTGAAAGGCAAGGAGGAGAAAGTCACATCTTACATAGATGGTTGCAGGCAAAGAGAGAGCTTGTGCAGAGAAACTCCTGTTTTTAAAACCATCAGATCTCACGAGACCCATTCACTATCACGAGAACAGCACAGGAAAGACCCGCCTCCATGACTCAGTCATTCCCACTGGGTTCCTCCCAAAACACATGGGAATTATGGGAGCTACAAGATGAGATTCGGGTGAGGACACAGAGCCAAACTATATCAACAGAGTCATGTAAAACAAGATCATGTCCTTTGCAGCAACATGGATACAGTCGGAGGCCATTATCCTAAGCAAATTAATGTGGTAACAGAAAACAAAATACCGCATGTCCTCAATTAAAAACAGGGGCTAAACATTGGGTACTTGTAGATAAAAGATGGCAACAATTGACACTGGGGACTACTACAGGGGAAAAAAAGTGAGGAGGCATAGGATGAAAAACAGCTCTTGGAGTACATACTCAGTACCGGGGTGATGGGATCATTCATACACCAAACCCCAGCATTACACACTACACCTGTGTAACAAACTGGCACGTATACGTCCTGAATCTAAAATAAAAGTTGGAAAAATAAATAAATATATAAATAAATAAAGAAAAGAAAAAAAGTGAACATTATGTTTAGTAAATGCAGCCAAAGATACTTCCTTTACATTGAACTATGTATCTTCATGAAGTATTTTTTCTCAGCTATGGCAGTCAACTTAGTATCAGATCTTTGAAACATTGTATCACAAAGGTTCACACCAAGATTTTCTGTAATAAATATTATTAATCACATAATTATTTTTGAAATATGCTCTATTGTTAAAATTTTGTAGTTAGATGAAATTGGGGCCAGAGGCAGTGGTTCACAACTATATCCCAGTACTCTGGGAGGCTCTGCCAGGAGGATGACTTGGGCCCAGAAGTTCAAGACCAGCTTGGGCAACTGTGTTAGTCCATTCTCACATTGTTATAAAGAACTACCAGGCTGGGCGCGGTGGCTCAAGTCTGTAATCCCAGCACTTTGGGAGGCCGAGGTGGGCGGATCACGAGGTCAGGAGATCGAGACCATCCTGGCTAACAAGGTGAAACCTCATCTCTACTAAAAAAACACAAAAAACTAGCCAGGCGAGGTGGCAGGCGCCTGTAGTCCCAGCTACTCGGGAGGCTGAGGCAGGAGAATGGCGTAAACCCGGGAGGTGGAGCTTGCAGTGAGCCAAGATGGCGCCACGACACGCCAGCCTGGACAACAGAGTGAGACTCCGTCTCAAAAAAAAAAAAAAAAAAAAAAAAAAAAAAAAAAAAAAAAAAACTACTGAGACTGGGTAATTTATAAAGAAAAGAGGTTTGACTTACAGTTCCACAGGCCATACATAAGACATGGCTGGAGAAGCCTCAGAAAACTTACAATCATGACAGAAGGGCAAAGGGGAAGCAAGCACATCTTCACATGGCAGTAGGAGAGAGAGAGCATGAAGGGGAAAGTGTTTCACCCTTTTAAACAACCAGATCTCATGAGAACTCACTCACTATCACAAGAATAGCAAGGGAGAAATTCACCCTCATGATCAATCACCTCCCACCAGGTCCCTCCCCCAACACTGGGGATTACAATTCGACATGAGATTTTGGTGGAGGCACAGAGCAAAACCATATCAGCAACATAGTGAGACTGCAACTCTACAAAAAAATTAAAAATTAGCCAGGTATGGTAGTGCATGCCTGTAGTCCCAGCTACTCTGGAGGCTGAAGTGGGACGATCAATTCAGTGTGGGAGGTCAAGCCTGTAGCGAACTGTGATCATACTACTGCATTGCAGCCTGGGCAGCAGACCCTGTCTCAAAAAAATCAAAAACAAAACAGAAGACCAAAAAGGGGATTTTTACTATTAATAAATTAAATTCTTTATAAATATGTATTTTATCTGTATATGACCCTTTAAATATATGCTTTGTCTGTTTAATAATGTGCATAATAGAGTCGCACATATATGTACTTTTAAACAATTTTGCAAATATTAGTACTCAATATTTTAACTTTAAACAAATATGTAAATATTAGTACTCAATTTTTGTACTCAATATGTTTGCTTAAAAATCTTTTATTGATGGATTATTTGATTACAATCAAAACAATTGGAGCCTACTTCTGTAATTTATCTATCACATTACCACCTACACCTATATTAAACCTATAAAAAATAGAGCCACAATATACCTAATAATGCAAAAGCCCCTTTTAGTTTTTCATCTTTAAATTCTCTGGGGAAAAAAAGGTGTTATAAAAAGTATATTCTCAATCATGGCAGAAGGGGAAAGAAAATTAGCCAAATGTTTTTGTTAAATTTACATCAAGAGTTTTTAAAATCATGACATTTTCAGACCTCATAATTTAACTTCTGAGAGCCTATTCCCAAAGAGATAATCTGAATTGGAGTAAAAAGTTCTATGCACCAAGACCTCCTTTTCCACATTCTTTTTAACAAATTAAAAATAAGAAACTGGGAGAAAACAAAACCAAGAATAAGAGAATTTTTTAAATTAGGAGAATAACTTTACATGGTCTCCACTAAATGAAAAAATGTGGATGTAAATTAAGTTTATAGTTATAACAAGGAAGAAATGCTGAACAACGACCTCGTCCTTGAAAAGAGTAGACATCAAAACAGGAACAAAAATGCTTAGATAGGAAGAAAAGACAAACACATTTATATTAAGGTGGTTGCCTTTGAAATATTTCAGTTTTTTTCTTCTTCTTTTTCCCTTCAGTGAGCATGAGTTATTTTATAATAGAGAAAAAAGAAGTGCCTGTAACCCACATTATCCGAGTCCTTCACCCTGAAGACGCTCCTGGGTTTCTTAGGCCCCAGCCCCACTCCCCAATACCCACCTCATACCCCTCTGGTCACACACCTGCAGGTATGCTTTTGCTTGGCCCTTCCCTCCCATAGGGCTCCAGTGCTGAGCTATTGTACCATTGACTGTATTCCTGATGCCCATCCATGTCACAGCTTCTGCATGAAAGTGGAAGACCTTGACATGCCACTAATACTCATACCAATAGTTACCCTCCACTTTGAGTCAGACACACTGATACAGCCCTTAAGACGTGACTAGTTATGATTTTAGCCCCAAGGATATTTTTCTCAACTACATTGATGTGGCCTAAAAACAAATCATTAAATTGTCACTGTGCTGTTATTATGAAGTAAGACTTCAAATGGATATCTTCAACCACCTACACATCCGTCAACTTTAGGATGGATAAAGCTTCACTGTGGATAAATATCATATTTATATAATGGAATACTACATGGCAATGAGAATGAACAACTCAGAGATCACAACATGGAAGACTTTTACAGGCATATTGTTAAATGGGGAAAGTCAGACCCCAAACTACATTACATATGATTCCATGTCTATCAAGTTCAGGAACTGGCAGCACTGATATACGCTGTTAGAAGACAGGGCAGTAAGATGGGGAGAAAAAAGGGGGCCTTCCGGGATGCTGGTAAGTTTTGCCTATTATCTCAGTGTCATGTTTACTTTGTAAAAATTCACATATGGTCCATATAGGATTCATGCACAAGATTATGAAATTGTCTAAAATTGTAATTTTTTGTTTAAAAAGAATGACTGTTTGAGGCTACCATAACTTACCACACTTGGCCCCACAACATAGAAACATGCTTGTTATCTGTTCATGAATTAAATTAAGAATTGCTTGTTTGACCTACTCTTGAAACCCCTGGGTCTGGCTTCTCTACTTGTTCTTTGGTTTTCATCACCATTTCATTCTTTCATGTGTCACTATGATGTTGTCTTCCCAGTTAGGACCCTTTGTTTCCATAGAAAATTATAACTATCCTTTCCATTTAGAAGAGACCTCTCCCAGGTTGTTTAGGATTCCGGGTCCTCTTTCTGTTCTACCC
The DNA here is from genome assembly GCF_007565055.1 of Rhinopithecus roxellana. NCBI lineage: Eukaryota > Metazoa > Chordata > Mammalia > Primates > Cercopithecidae > Rhinopithecus > Rhinopithecus roxellana. The sequence continues at coordinate 164,524,734 of NC_044552.1, forward strand.
CATGACAAATATTCCCATCTAGCTTGTTCTCAATAGGCAAATTTTGGGTCCTTATATTTTTGCATAAATCAATACAATGATAAAATATTATGAATAGATCTTTCCTCTGCATTTTGGAACCTTATACAATTATCCTGGATATGGCTAAAACCTGGATGAATACGTAGTGATCCTTTATTCACCACACACCAAGAAAAGACCTGTGAGTGTACCTTGAAGGTTTTCTGATCTACAGCTGTCCAGTCTTGGCTTGAGAAATAAACGCATACGTATACAAGTATTTGAGAGCAGAAGTTCAATTTTTAAAATGGTACATACATAAATAAAATTTGATCAGTCAATTCACTTTAAGTATGCTATATTTAGGAATTTTTAATGTGACAATGTTGTATTTTTTGTCTAGGATATCTGGGTTGTTCAGTGACTCTTTCCTTGTATTTCTTAGTCAAGGTTTGGTCCTTTTGTTTGTGTTCCCTAATACAAAATACTTCCCCATAACATTTGCCTCACCTGTAATCATTTGCTTTATATCTGTTTGCCCCACTACTAAGTTCTATGAGTCTAGGACAATGTCTATTTTATTTGCCACTGACACTAGCACCGTATCTAGTCCCAGCACCTAGTCATCACTAAATAAATATTCACTGAATTAATGAAAAAATGAGTGTATTATAAGCACAGAACATGATACTCTTTAAGTGTGAAGTCTGCTTCTAAACAATCGCATGTTACTGAGCTGATCACTAACCTTTCTGAGCCTCAACATTCCTATCAGTAAAAACAGGAGGAGCATACCTGTCCTGCTTACCCTATGGGAGGCATCATGATGACCACACAAGGAAATATATGTGAAAACAAAATACTTATTGATATTATTAAGTAAACATCATTTCTAAGGAATGTGTCTGTCTTGGACATCTTGGTTTGCCCTAATGCATTGTGAGCCCTGTAAATTTAATAAAGAGGAAAAGTTGCTGTTTACATTACAAAAGATCCACCCCAAAACTGCCTCTCTATCTCTTTTACTCTGCATTTTTTTCTTCATACTATTGATTACTATTTGGCATAGAACGTGTAATTGTCTGTCTGTTTATTTCTGTCTCCACCACCTAGAATCTTGGCTCCTTGAGGGGAGGCATTTTGCTTGATTCACAGCTGTACCTCTGGTGCCTGCAATGGTTCCTGATTACATAGTGTGTTCTTAGTGAATATTTGTTGAATGAATGAACAGAAATTTGTGAAGAGCAGGGATACCATGAAAAATCAGCAATCAGGTATCTGCAAACATGTCGTTGGTTGTTGCTGCTGCATTTCTAGACTGTGATTGATAATACTGCTGAGGCACAAGTTGATTCCTTGTTCCCAATTTGATTCCCATTTCAGTTGCTCAGGACCTTTTCCTGCTAAGGCATCCTCTTACTTGGAGCATGACATTCTTACAAAGAACGCAGAGCAGGTGTCTTTGCTCTTCTCTGACAATTCTCTACAATGCCTTTAGAGCTCAAACTCCAGCAGGAGCATTCATTCCTCCTCCAAGCACTCAAAACTCTTTGGGAGACAATTTCTCACTGTAGCCGAGTCCCAGCTGGGTGGCCAAAAAACAATATATTTGATCCACAGAAAGCAGTGGATTTGGAATGTCTCCCATTACTGGGAGTCGAACACAAAATCAAATTGACTAAATCCTTCTGGAATTCCACAACGCAGCACTTTCTCTAACTGCCAGCTCCACCACATTTGCTACTTTTTATGGCTGCAAAATGCAAACTTTTTAACACCTCTTCCCAATTTGTCACTCCATCCTTCAACTCAGCTTCAAGGAGTGCCACAGAGTTTGAAAAGGAGGAAGAAATGAGCTGCATCATACTGAAACAAAATTGTAAAACAATTAGTGGATTTTTTTGCTTGTGATGTAAATTTAAATAACCAATTATAGATGAATATAGTTATATCATATGCCTTTCATTAAGCTTTCTGGTCACTTTAGATTTTGATTATTTCTATAGGTCTGCCACATTATAGAATTATGACATTTTAATCAGAATCTAACTGTACGTCAGTCTGATTTGAATGGACATTCATTTTAGAAAACATCTTTAGGTTTTAACACTATATTTTCTCCTCTTTCATAGTTTGGAATTAAACTCTCCCTCCACGCTCACATCAATTCATAGCTCAATTAAAAAAATTATACCCAGTTTTCAATACTCTAAAATAGCAACTGCTGCAGCCGAAGGAAGATTCTTTAAATAGAAAGTGCTTTGTCCTGACCAGAGCAGACAAAATTGCAGCTGGCTCTCACCAGGGCTATGGCTTTGGCAAAAAGTCCTTCACTACTCACCATTGCTCCTTATCCACATTCCTTGTCTTTGTCTTCGTCTCTCCTTCCCTAGGTCAAGGCTGGGCCTACAATGTCAATACACACCAGCCGTGAATGGGTGTGGATAACTGAATGAATGCCAGCATTTCCAGCACACCAGTAGAAGGTGCATTTTGGCCCACCAGGAGAAGGATGCAGGGCACATGTAATCTTAGTGATGGATTTGCCAAATTAATCGATTCCATTGTCACAGTGGTCGAGTTATTTGAATTTAACTTAAATCTGGATCTTTAATCGCACTTAAAATACCTTTGAAATATTACAATGAGTTATAACATTGAAATTAAAATTGATTGTGCATGCCAAAGCACAGGAGTAGGGTTGTGGAACATAGATTCATGAAAAGTGCAGCAAATATTAGTCACTGAGGGCACAAGTGAACTTCCCTCTGTTCTTAGAATGGCCATAAGAAGTGGAAAACACAAAATAAAAACTGATAAGTTGGGCTTCATCAAGATTTAGAAATTTTTTTCTTGAAAATACATGAATAAAAAATAAAAAGGCTAGTTATGGGATGAAAGAATACATTTGCAACATAGGTATCAGCAAAGGACTTTTATCTGGAATAATAAGACATACTTGCCAAAAGATTGGAAGAGAGAAAAGTAGATGTATAAAAGGGTAATAGGAGTAAGGGAAATACAAATTAAAACCACAAAAATAGGCCTGGCACAGTGGCTCACACCTGTAATCCCAGCACTTTGGGAGGCCGAGGCAGGTGGATCACAAAGATCAGGAGTTTGAGACCAGCCTGGACAATATGGTGAAACTCCGTCTCTACTAAAAAAAATAATAATAATTAGTCAGGTGTGGTGGCATGTGCCTGTAGTCCCAGCTACTCAGGAGGCTGAGGCAGGGGAATTGCTTGAACCCGGGAGGCGGAGGTTGCAGTGAGCCGAGATGGTGCCCCTGCACTCCAGCCTGGGCAACAGAGTGAAACTCCATCTCAAAAAAAATCAAAGAAACCCCCCCACACACACACACAAATATACTACTAACTGCATATTAGAATTGATAAAATTTAAAAAGCTGGCAATACCACATTTCAGTGAATAGAGGGGGCAACTAGAACTTCCATATCTTGCCGGTGGGAATGGAATACGGTACAAACACTTTGGGAAACTGTTTGCCAGTTTCTTAAAAAGTGAAATATATGCCCCAGTCATTCCATTTCTAGATATTTATCAATAAGAAACGAGAGCATACGCTCACACAAATGTCTGCATGAATATTAGAACAGCTTTATTCAAATAGTCAAAAACTTAGCGTATTCGTTTCCTAAGGCTGCTGTAACAAATTTCCACCAATTGTGTGGCTTAAAACAACAGGATTTTTCTTCTCTCTCCCTCACAGTTCAGGAGGCCAGAAGCCTGGAACCAAGGTTTTGGTAGGTCAGTTCCTTCTGGAAGCTCTAGGGGAGAATCTGTTCCATGCCTCTCTCTCAGCTTCTGGTGGGTGCTGGGCAATCCTTAGCATTCCTTGGCTTGAAGCAACATCACTTCAACTTCCGCCTCCATCATCAGATGTCCTTGCCTGTGTGTCTCTGTGTATCTATCCTTTTCTTATCAGGATACCAGTGATTGAATTCAGGGCCCACTCTAATCCAATAGGACCTCGTGTTAACCTAATAAATTACATCTGCAAAGACCCTACTTCCAAATAAGGCTAGGTACCAGGGGTTAAGACGTGAACGACTTTTTTGAAACACAATTCAACCGGCTACACTGAAAGAAAAATGTGCAGCAATAAGCAAGTGAATAACAATATGCAGTATATCCATACAATGGGATCACTACTTATTAACAAAGAACAAACTACTGACACAAACAACAAACAACATGAAATTATGCCGGGTGGAAAAAGCTGGACCCAAAAATGTACATACCTGTGATTCTATTTATATGAAATTCTATAAGATGCAAACTAATATACTGTGGTAGAAATCAGAGTAGCGGTTGCCTGAGGCTGGTGGCTGAGGGAGAGGTAGATTGCAAAAAATCATGAGGGATCTTAGGAGGTGATGAAAATGTTGTGCTGATGGTTTCATGGGTGTATACGCTGCCAAAACTCATCCAACTGTGGATTTTAAATGTGCACTTTAATTTGTCTATTTCTTGGCTGGATGCAGTGGCTCATGCCTGCAATCCCAGCACTTTGGGAGGCTGAGGTGGGAGGATGGTTAGAGTCCAGGAATTCAAGACAAACCTGGACACCGTAATGAGACCTTGTTTCTATAAACAATAATAATAATAACAATTTGTACACTTCATTAGATGTAAATTATACCCCAATTTTTAAAATCAAATTTGGGCTGCCTTTTAAATAAAGGAGTTTAAGTTCTAGCTATAAATAATTTAATTAAGGGGAAAGAGTAACTATAGATTTAACTAATCCAAAGATGTAGACAGGAACATCAGCATTCTTTGACATCTTTCACATTCATAACATCAACCCTAAAAATGCTAAACAGGTGAGGATAACCAGTGTGTATTATGAACAACAGCGTGTCATCAGAAGGCTATGCGTGACTTCTATCATCAAAATGATTCACAAATCCCTTTAGACACTGAATATACAAAAGGTCTAGGTTCAAACTTTGTGATTTTTGGAGAGTGAATAAATGTGTTTCAGTTATAAATTGTATAGTCACAAAAATTCAGTGTGTCAAAATGCCATTTTATTTATTTTTCCTTAAGTGGAATTATCTTAGCTCTTGAGCTCTCTTTTCCACTGATGATAGAAAATTGCTAAGAGTAAATCTCAAACATGTCACCACAAATGTTAAACACCATATTTGAGACAATGAATATGTTAACTAGTTTAATTTAATTATTCCACATTGTCTTCATAAATTACAACATCTCTTTGTACACCATAGATTTATACCATTATAAATTGTCAATTTACAATATTAAAAAAAAAACAACAACTGAAACTGGCCAATGCAAAGTAATGCAGCCTCTTCCAATGTAAAACTCGTCAGTGTGTAACATTCTGGCACTCAGATGGGGTTACTCCTCTTCTTTATTCCTCCATCTGTATTTTTGTTTTTTGAGAAAAGGTCTAGCTCTGTCACCAGGCTGAAGTGCAGTGCAGTGGCGTGATCATGGCTCACTGCAGCCTCAAACTCCTGAGCTTAAGGGATCCTCCTGTCTCAGCCTCCCAAGTAGCTGGGATGACAGGTACAGGTCACCTCAGCTAATTTTATTTTTTTAGTTTCTTGTAGAGCTGAGGTCTTGCTATGTGTTTCTCTGGTTGGTCTTGAACCCCTGACCTCAAGTAATCCTCCAGCCTCGGCCTCTCAAAGTGCTGGGATAACAGGTGTAAGGCTGTATTTTCCTCTCCTGAGGGACAGCATGCCTCAGTTCATCTGGTCCCTGTTGTCATGCACGGGTTGCCACTGCTGAAGTTGCGGGTCTCACTGTGACCTCTACTCATAAGTATTCCCTGCTCTGGATCTTTCCCGTTCATACAGATTTCTATCACAGCAACCCTGGCCACAACCCTCTCTTTCCAATGCTCCCCCACACCTCCCAGGGATGCAGAGGACACTGAGGCTCCTCTCAGGCCCATCCACATAGAACCTGGCCTTATTCCCTGATAGCCACTGCTCAGGGGTTGTGTTGGATGAAAAGCTTCTCCCTGAAATTAACCATCTTCCAGGCTACACCTTGGGAAGGCTGCCAATAGTCCCATCTGTGAAAGGATGCCCCTAAACCTATATTGAGTATTTATTACTCAGACAACCCCCAGGGGTTCAGCTCAGAAAGGGGCCAGGATGTTGTGCATTTCTCAAAGACATACTACAAATTAGTTACATCCTCTCCACGTTTCCTCCTTGCCAGTAGTTGGTCAAACGTTTAATCCTCTTTTGAGTTATAACTAGCTTTTCATCATGGTATATTTTACTAACAATGTATTATTTAGAGATAAACTCTGTGACTTCTTTGTTCAGTATATGGCACTTGATCTTTCAAGCCAAATTATTTAAAATTCTAATCCAGTCCTTACAGACAAGTAATTAGGAAATCCTACTGACTCTGAGACCTTCACAAATATATCCAGAATCTGACAACACTCCACCTGTTCTCCCACCCCTCTGACCCAAGCCACTCACCTCCCACCTGGACTACTGTGGCAGTCTCCTGTCTGGACTCTTTGCTTCTCCCTTTTTTCTCTTATATTCTGTGTCCCACATAGAAGCTGGAGTGATCTGCCTATAATGTAAGTCAGGTTCTGCTTAAAACTAGCAATCGCTCTTTATTTCCCTCAGTAAAAGCCAAAAACTTTACCATGGCCTCCAAAGCCCCACATGACCCAACTCTCCCCTACCCCGCCCCAATTAACTTTGACCTCAAGTGAGCTCCAGCCACCCTGGGTGTCCTGATGCTCCTTCAACATACCAAGCTTGTACCTGCCTCATGGTTATTGTTCTAACTGTTCTCTCTTCCTTGAATTTCCTTGAATGTTCTGCTCCCCAAAACTTATGAGGATAACTCCTTCCACTGCCTTCCCACTTTGCTCAAATCATCTTCTCCAGACTGCCCACTCTGAACACCTGGGTAATGCCACAACCCCTCCCCACCCCCCTCAAAAACACAATGCATCCCCCCCCTTTTTTTTTTTATCATGATGCTCAAGGAACATCTCAGGTATGTTCCTTGAGCAGCAGATGCTGGGACAGAGAGGAGCAAGCAGGATATTCATCAGGGAGCACTCGTGACTGTGACCAGCCCTGGTGAAAGCGAGGGCAGGAAAGCTGGGTGGGGAAGACAGAGAAGGAGAAGCTGAACTGTAACGCTGTCCTAAAGAAGGCCTCAGCAGACACTATAGGATTTCTGGAGCTGGGACATTCTGAGTTGAGATGAGAGACTTGGACTTTCATATACCTGGATGTGGGCTGTGCCTGGAAGCAAACATTACCTTAGATGAAGTAGTTTTCTTTAGCCAAGGCAATCCCCAAAGAAGGCAGACAGCTGAAGGTCAACTTCAATCAGTAGCTGCAGGAGGGGAGTCCTTCATTTGTGAAGGGAATTTTGGGTGGTACATTGCAGCATCCACCACATCTCCTAACAGCGTACTTTAATGTGCTTATCATGTGCACTGTCTTCCTTTCTCTAGTAGAATTCAAGCTCCACAAGGTTTTGGCTCTTTTGTTTTAGATATTGACAGCACCTGGTTGGGCATAGTAGGCACTTAAGAAATATTTCCAAAGTAACTTTATTAAGGGCCCAACTCACTCTTGTGCTTGAAAGTTCAAGCATATCACCTCTGGTATAAATCTAGAAAAGTCTACTTAATTGCTCAAAGGATAAGAACTTGGCCCTTTGTTGCCTCCAGGTGTTGGAGGTTATGCTTTCTTCCCCGAAACCAATAAGGCTTAATCTTGGTCTATTTTTAATAGTGGAAGGACGACTGCATGACTTGGAAAACAAATAAAAAAGGCACTACCACAAAGTAAAATTAATATATCTTCAAGTAATGTATCAAAGTAATACGATACTATGAAAGAGAAAAGAAAGACTAATGTAATTGTGTGGATAAACGTGTCACTATCCAGTCTCAACACTTAAGATACTGTCTTTTTCTCCCCCTCCTCGAAGTTGTTATTAAATAAATAATGCAGTGGATGGTTATTTAAACAGAAGAAATATGGAACAACTCTACCTTTGGAGGTTTTCAAAGCATATGATATTTCAAAGGTTCTGAAAGGTCTTAAAGAAACCTAATTTACCCTATTTAATCTATTTAACTCAGTTTACCAACTCTCCTGTCCACAAAATCTCTTAGAATTTAGTGTGTCAAGGAACACACTGGAAAGTGATATCTTGGATAGGTAGCCCTGAAGCCACACAACTGAAAAGCTTAAAATACAAAATTCAGTATATAAAACAACACTTACATAATTTTTCCAGGGATATTCTCTTTTTCTCCTTATCTCTCTTACCATCACATAGAAAGTATTTTTATAACAGTATTTCTCTCAAAGTTATATTCTGTATTTCTAAATAAATGGAGAAATATTAGGATCTCTGGAGTCTAATTATATGCTATTGGTTTTTATATAACCCTGGGAGAACCAGTGATCACCATCAAATATGGGTTGGTGTCTATTAATGAAGGTTACTAAGATCAGCCAACAACTGCATTTTTATTAAGAATTAGTATGGCAGATACTGTTGCCTACCCCATATTCTTTCCTGCCTCCTTCTCTGCCAACAGAGTCCTGATTCTGCTATTGAGGAAATTACCCAATTGAATACTTACTTGCCTAATCTACAGCCAAGAATGGTTGCCACATGACATAGACCATATGTCTACAAAGGGTTTTAGGGAAATATTTTGCCTTTCTAATTCTAATAAAGAAAAACATATCCTAATTCCCTTTAATTTATGCCTCAGTAGAAGTAATTCAACAAATGAAACTTGAGAAAAATCTATATTCTGGGACACAGATTCCAGAATAGCTTACTCTGTACTATATAGTATATAAACTAGTGCTCAGTGATGGAGAACCATGTGTAGTATGTGGCCTCACTGTTCTGGTTTTGCACTACATGGTATATTCCCTTTATTTCTTTCCTGAAATGTTAAATTTCTAGCTTTAAATTCTAGTTCAAATACCATCTCATGTTAGAGATGTATTAAAGTCAAGCCTAGAAAAATCTCTAAATAGCATAAACAAAGAATACCGATTTCAACAACCCTTGCAAATAGTTTTATTTCTAAGTACAATCATGTGTATACCATAAAAGAAAATTTTCAAAAATGACTTTGGCCTGAAAGAATGATTATTCTTCCATAGCAAAGGTTCACTCAAAGACTGAGGAAATCTAGGTCAGATTATCCAGACAGGACACATATCCTCAAACAAATGCACATCAGAATCCAATCCAATATTTTGTTCCATGTAGTCTAGATTTAAATTCTACTTCACTTTTCTGCACTCTCACATTGACTCTGTTCCCATCAGATTTCTTAAGAATGGATTTCCTTTTATTATAGGGCATTGATGATTTAAATCACCTTGTCATCATTATAGTTTCCTGGTATTGAAGAACATGTTTGAAATAGCTGAGATTCATGACAGCATCATAGTCCAAACACTGATGGACTGAAATTACTTATGTGTCTTAAAATCTCTCTGAGGATCTGAGTAACTGGTAGGCCAAGACTCCTGGTTGATATTCAATTGCTGAATCACAAGTAAGATCATGCATAGACAATGCTAATTGGATTTGCTCATCCTTATTTTGTGCCTGTGGTCCAAGAGTCTTTTTCCAAATTACCACTGGAAGCTTTCTACAAATTTTTTTTTTTTATATAATTGAGATCATATTGCTTTAACAGTGTTGCCTATACTAGGTTGAAATCAATTTACTCTAATCTCCCAAGCCTCCAATAGGCCCTTGATCCAAACAGGCTGCTCAATTCAATTTAAAAAAATACAAACCAACCATGAGGCTGACTGTCAGAGTCACACTCTACACGTACACAAAGAACTAATAGATTTATATGAAGGCTTACTTGTTACACTTTTTTTACTTTTATGAGTAAAAATCTAAATTTTCTGAGCAGCTCAAATTTCACAATCCTGTCTTTCCTCATTCGTTCCACTTACCAGGCGAGTAGGTTGTAGGTTGTGTCACTCGCTAAAATAAACTATCCAAGTCCCTCCCCCAAAGCCTTTTCAATATTTTTGAGGTAAATGTTGGAACTATAGAAATTTCATTATATTTAACTGCATAATGACTTTTTTGCAGCTGGCTTTTCCTAAGCTAGAGAAGAAACTGTACTCTCCTCGGTGTGGGAATGACATAAATGACTTTACAGAGGATAGAAATACTAATATTAAGTTACTGCTCTTCGCATTGCTAACATATTGTCATTTTCATATTATTAAGCAGATTAATCAAATTTGCCAGCTTCACATTAACAATAATCAATTGTGTCTCAAATCTTTATCTCCTTATTTAAAAATCTTGTTACAAATCTTGTGATGAAGAAAATTTGCTTTAGTGTGAATCTTGTCATTAACAGACACTCAGAAATGCAAATCACAGGCTTTCCTGAAGCACCTAGAATATTTTGTATTTTATTTTATTTTAATGGCTTGACTGCACTTGAAATTTTAAGAAGGGGGTTCTCTTTATGTTCACCAAAGAAGAATGGGCACTGCTTTCATGACATAGAGAGCAACTGGCCCTCGACAACCTATGGATTAACCAGTTAAGCTTGCAGTTGCTGCTCTGCCTCTTTTTGTTTTGTTTTGTTTTGTTTAAGACCCAGGAAGTACTGACATCATTGTGGAAGTTTAGAATTCAGTTTCACCAATAAATCAAACTTGGCTCAAGCTGTTAGTAATACTGTCACATTTACAAAGTCAGGCTGAGACTAAGTGACTCAAGGGACTGATAACAAGATATAAAGCTTTTCACCTCCAAGCCTCTGTCTTTAATCAGGCCAGGTCCATGTTGTTGGCCAAGACCTGGCAGAACCCAGAACCAGGGGTCATTCTCAGAATTGGCCTGATAAGACTCCACATGGGAAGAGCTATGAGGACAGTAAAGCCAGATGTTGGATTTTCATAAACAAGTAAAGGGCCAAAGAGCTGAATGTGGTCAATAGAGATGGACAAAGAGCAGGTGGTAAAGTTTTTAAAGGAAAAAGAACATTTTTATTTTTCCTTTAAAAACAAAGGAAATGCCTATGGTATGGCAGAAAGGATGGTCATCCCCACACTAGAGAGTGCTACTTTGTTTCTTCTTTGACACCAAGAGCCAGTGATAAAGGTCTAGAGAGAGGTATGATTGTTGTCAGGTGTGATTATTAATTTTGTGTACCAACTTGGCTAGGCCAAGGTACCCAAATATTTGGTCAAACATTATTGTGGACGTTTCTGTGGAGATATTATTTAGATGAGAATAACATTTAAATCAGTAGACTTTGAGTAAAGCACATTGCCCTCCAGAATGTGAGTGGGCCTCATCCAATCAGTCGAAAGCCTTGATAGAAAAAGACTAAACTCCCTCCAGAAGAAGAGAGAATTCAGCCAGCAGCCTGCCTTAAGACTGCAGTAGCAACACCAACTCTCTTCTGTGTCTCCAGCCTGCCTGCTTATCCTACAGATTTTGGACTTACCAGCCTCCATGATTGCACGAGTCAATTTCTTAAATCTCTCTCTCTCTCCAATCCCCCTGTTTTGCCCTATTGTGCTCCCTTTTTCCATGACGTCCAAACTCATGAAACATTTATCCATACTTGTATGTCTTCCCTTTTTTTGAGTGTGAGAGATGTCTCTGATCCTTTCCAATGATGATCCTTGCTGTTAAGCTCCCATCTACCTCCTATTGAGTCCTTCAGCAACTTGACTTAAAAGCATTTTCCTTTTTTGCTTGAATATCAGGTCTCTGATTTCTCTTCTGACTATTATCTTTGAATATACACCCATGCTCAAGTTGCTTTCATCCAAAAAAATTATTACTTCAACCTCACCTGAATCATAAGTGAACACCATGGGTCTGTCTTCCTTCCCTACCAGACTTTCCTTCCTAATTTCCTGTTTATATTCTATCCCCCACTCTACTGAAAATGCTCTTAATCACCATAATGATAACTGGATTTTAACATGCCTATTATGGACACTTTAAATAAAATACTTTGTTTTTAACACACCTTGTGAAGCAGATAGTATCATTAACACTATCATTTGTAAAAGAAAATTAGAGCTCAATGGCATTAAGTAGCTTCTTCAAGGTGACACAGCTATCAATATTTAAACCCGAGTTGATGTGATGTCTTTTAACATCTAGTTCTGCTTGCTTACTCATTGGCATTTTCTGACATTCCCTGACATCGCAGTCCCTATTTGCCTGTCTCTGTTCTCTTTTGCAAGCTTCTGTTTGCCCACTGAGGGAACTTGCACCCTACTGTTTTTCTGTTGGTGACCCACAGTTTTCTTAACAGTAGATCCACTAGCAGAACAGCTTCAGTGACTCTGCCTTCAAGTCGGGTGTGCTGCCTGTGAAGCACAGGCATGTGGCCACCACAGAAGCATGGTCTGAGGAAGGGAAGGCTGTCTGCACCTGCTGTATCCAGCCAGGCTCTGAGTCATGTGGTGAGTCCCTAGTGGAAAGTGAAAGAAGCAGAGGGGCAAACGTGGGCATGCCTTCCACACCCTTCAGGGAATGCAGAAAGAAACCAAGACCAAGAAAGAAGAGAAGCACAGCCGGAAGAAGAGAAAGACAACCCTGAATACAATCCTAAGAATTTAGTTTCATGAAGAGAGCATGACCCTCTAACCACACTTACTTAGAAGGAAGCTGGCTCACCACCAGAAAAGGCTGTTGGGTACCAACAGTAGTTTCACCACCGTGCGAAGAATGTTTTCCTCACACACAGCTGCAGCATGCCAAGCTTCCAAGCTTTGCCTCAGGCTATCATCTGAAATAGACTCATTCCCATGAACGTTCTCAATTCTAAAAAATACCTGGTTATCCTCTCCATAACATGTTTAACTTTTAACAGGTGCCTCCTGTGCCCCAAGGAGTAATTCCAGTGAAGCCTTCAGGCATCTTTCCTGACCAGTGACAGGATATTTGGTGGGACACCAGATCAAGTTGGGTAGACATTTATCTTACTCCCTTAGAGATAAGTCCTGGTTAAGGCTGTGACCCATGCGTTCCCTAATTCCACATTGGATCCATCATCCATGAACTTAGGTACACATCTTTGATTCCATTTGCATTTTCACATTCCTCCTGGAATCCAAAGTCTAGTTTTCCCATGCCCTAGGAATAGGCAGTGGAGGCACCATCACTGCAGAGATTTGGCCGTTCCCATGGAAGCCATTATGTTCCTGATCCAGAGCTTTGTGGCACCCATTTCCCCCACTTATGTGAAGAGGCTGTCAAAAAGCTTCTCTTAGCAAAGCAGTGTTGCGTTACCAACAGCTGGTAGATGTTCTCTGCAACCAGGCTGCAGGCTAGTGGGTGATTATGGGTTAAATGTGTGAGGTTGGCTGTGGGTGGCTGCCCTATAACCTGGGCCTCCTAGAGACACGATGCCTTAACTGGAGGATGGCTGTCATGGTAGGAATTACAGAACCTGGCAAGACAGCAGGGAGAGATATTTCAGGGCAGTCAGGCTTTCCAGAACCCAAAATAACAACCAGTAGGAGGCTGACTATATGGCCCCCACAGAAGGTCAAGCCACCTCTGCTCTGTCAGCATGAGCCCTTTGAATCATCTCAACACTTTCCATTTAGCCAAACTCTCCCTTCTCCCTGCCCACCACCCTTCTCAGGCTTCAGAGTTATCTTTGAAATGGAGAGGTAATCAGGAATCATTTATCTTTTTACTTAGACTTGATAGAGAATGTCAAATGGGTAAGGCACAAGCTACTGGGGAGCCAGCACCCTCCTCTGATCACAGGACTGGAGAAGCTCAATGCTGAGGCAGTCATAGAGAGCTGGCTAGAACTCCACGTTACCACGACTGCTCCCACAAATCCCAGTTATCCCAAGGATACCCAATCTGTTCCTTGAACCTCTGCTCCATTTCCCTCAAAATGAGTGATGTAAGTATGACAATCATCCACACACAGGATTCCTCTCCCACCACTCACTTTCCATTCCTGCTAGAGGCTCCAAGACACAGCCAGTTAAGCTAAAGATTCCCTGGATTCCCCACGACATAGCAGCCGTGCTTCAGAGAGGTGCTGCAGCTTGTTATGAGAGATGCCACGCATGGTTCCTGGAGGGTGTATTTTCAATTAATCTGGATGCTTGGCACACTCCAACCATGAACAGAAGCCCAAGGTAGAAATAGATGCCATGACTGGTTTACTCAGAAAGTGTTGAAAATATTTAATCAATTAATGGTGATAATAAAGAGTCGCCTTGGAAGATAAAATGGCAATTCCCCAAGCTGTAGCACATTCACGACCAGCCTAACAGCTTACAAGCATTTAGGGTGACTGATGGACAAACATGAGAAGTATGCAAATTATGAGAGTCCCCTTTTGTGTTTACATTTGTGCATATTTCTGGCTATTTTTGCAGATAGGCAGATTAGCAGCCCTGCTGATAATTTGATCTCTCTGACAGAAGTGAAAAATCATTCACTCTTCCCAGAAACATGTTCCCCATTCCCTCAGTGTATGGATGTAATAAGCCGTCTGGTTGTTACTGTGCAAACAGCAGCCACACACATGAGCAAGCACAAGGATTTCTAAGAAAAAATCATAAAAAAAACTGCCCCCCCCAAAAAAGCAGTCAAAGCACAAGTAGTATATGGTGAAATAAAATTTAAAGTATTTCATTCAAATATTTTAACCCCACAAAAATTTGTGACATGACTATAAAAGAATGTCATAGTGTTTACTCATTCATTGTCCAGCTTTATTTATCAACACAGGAGCTCCTTAAGTGTCGGGACCTTTGTCTGTTTTTGTTCACTGCTATGTCCCCAGTACCTCTATAGCTGTCTGCTATGTAGAAATGACTAAAAAAAATTGTTGAATTAAATGAAGGAGTCCATTCATTGTTCAGCAAATATTTAGCAATCAAATAATTGAGTACACAGGCTCTTCCCTTCTACATTTGTCTGTTCTCTGATTATTGGGCAATATTACTTGTTCAGGATATTCCTTTTGGGGGGATATGTAAATATCTTGGCTTCTTACCACATTAATTTGGTTCTTGAAAATAAAAATGAAAACTTTAACATACAAAAGAAAAAAAATCATAATTTTAAGCCTCTATTAAATAAATGGAACTATGGACGTGTAAGAAAATTAAAAATCAATCGTCGCATTAATAGTATATTTTACAGGAAGCAAATTATCTAGATGCATTTCTATAGAAGAATCACATTCTTCACTACTGTAGTTATCATAAGTGTTTATGTTTCTTTAAATATATTGAGGTATATGTGGAGATCTGAAAAATAAAGTAAGTAGGATATTTGTTAATTCAATCATTATTTTAAAAACAAATGCTAATCAGATATATTAGCTAGATACAAGTGGTTATATGATTTAATTCACCATTAGAAACCTATTTTAGGACAGCAATGTGATACTACCTACCCATCTATTAGAAGGGCTAAGGTACAAAAAATTGACAATACCAAATGCTGGCAAGGATGTGAAGCAACCAACAGGAACTCTCATTCGGTGTTGCAGGGAATGACCAGTTTGGAAGACAATTTGATTGTTTTTTAAAAAAGAAAAACATAACTTTACCATCCGACCCAGTGACTGTGCTACTGAATATTTACCTAATTGATCTGAAAACATGTTCACACAAAATCCTGTACACCAATATTTATAATAGCTTTATTCATAATCTCCAAAAATAGAAGCAACTAAAAGGCTTTTCCATGGGTGAATAAGTAAACCCATAAACTCATAAAATGTAGTATTATTCAGTGATAACAAGAGGTAGCAACTCACAAAAGACATATGTGAACCTTAAATGCATGTTGCTAAGTGAAATAAGCCTATCTGAAAAGACTACATACAGTATGATGCTAACTATATGACATTCCGGCAAAGGTAAAGGTAGAAAGATCAGTGGTTGCCAGAGGTTTGTGGGTAGAGAAGGGAGGCTGACTATACAAAGCATAGGTTTCTTTTAGGGCAGTGAAAATATTCTGTGTGATATTATAATTATACATATGTAACACTATGCATTTGGCAAAATCCATAGAACATTATATCACAAAGGATGAACCTTATTGTATTTAAAAAAAAAATTATTTAAGAGGTTGGGGAAACCACAGGATGGAATGCAGAATGTAACAAAACAATCGAACTCTATTGCAAATATATGAAACAACCTCACTGAAGTTGGGGACCAAGGAGAAAGAGGTGCTACCTTCAGTAGCATTAGAAAAAAAGTTTCTGTAAAGCTAAAGGCAAAAGAAACAGTATGTAAATAGTATACTGTAGTTGAAAAAGTGATTTCCAACAAGCATAAAAGTTAACAACTCTGATACAATTATCTACATACACTAGAATTAAATTATTGTGTAAATGGATGGTGAATGATGACAGCCAGATTTCTCACACTTGGAGTGTTAATTTGCAGATAACCAAAGAAAGGAGACTAGAATAATTATTTTGTAGTGGATTAAAATTCGAATTATATTTAATTTAATATAGTTACATACAAAAACATCTATAGATATGTGTATATATGAGGGGACTAAAAAGTTAATGCAAAATGTGTATTACAAAAAAACTATGCATGGACTTCAAAAAATTTTTGCATCAAATAAACTCATCCTAACTTGTTAATATGTTTGAACAGGATCTAGTTTGAGGAACCAGGAAGGATAAGACATTAGCTTGAAAGGAGCCTCTATTAAAGCAACATTAATTCTGCTAAAATTGAAGCAAGAACTAACATCAAATTTGTGTTGAAGATTGGGACGAAGAATAATGAAATCATTGATGCTTTAAGAAATGCTTATGGGGAAGATGACCCCAAAGAAATCAGCAGTTTACAAATAAATAACTTGCTTGAAGAAGGAATAAGACATGAAGCCCATAGCAGCAAACCATCCACATCAATTTGCGAAGAAATAAACTCATCTTTTTCATACCCTTATTGAAGAGGATCAATGATTGGCAGCATAGACAATAGGCAAACTATAGACATCTCAGTTAGCTCATCTTACACAACTCTTTTGGCAAAAATGTTAAGTTGAACAAACTTTCCACTTGATGAGTGCCAAAACCATTGCACCAAATTAGTTACAGGGAAACACAAAGATTTCAATTGATATTTTAAACAAGTAGTATCAAGATCCTAAAGCATTTCTTTAGGATCAAAAATTAGAATTCAAAAATTGTAACAGGAGAAAAAACATGGCTTTACCAGTATGATCCTGAAGACAAAGCACAATCAAAGCAATGGTTACTAAGAGGTGGAAATAGTCCAGTCAAGGCAAAAGCAGAACAAGCAAGAGCAAAGGTTATGACAACAGGTTTGAGGATATGCAAGGCATTTTGCTTGTTGACATTCTAGAGGAGCAAAGAACAATAACATCTGCTTATTATGAGAGTGTTTTCAGAAAGTTAGCCAAAGTTTTAGCAGAAAAACTCCCAGTAAACCTCTACCAGAGTCCTTCTCCACCATGATAATGCTCCTGCTCATTCCTCTCATCAAAAAAAAAAGGCAAGTTTGAGAGAGTTTCAATGGGAAATAATTAGGCATCCACCTTACAGTACTGATTTGGCTTCTTGTAACTTCTTTTTGTTTCCTAATATTAAAAAAAATATTAAAAGGCACCCACTTTTCTTCAGTTAATAAAGTAAAAAAGACTATATTGACTGGTTAAATTCCCAGGACTCAGAGTTCTTTAGGGATAGACTAAACAACTGGTATCATCACGTACAAAAGTATCTTGAACTTGATGAAGTTTATATTGGGAAATAAAGTTTGCAGTTTTTATTTTTGTAATTCCATTATTCCAAGAACTTTTTGAAGTCCCCTCATATATGGAGTTGCCTACACACAAATTTCACTGCTCTGTCAGCTGAGAATACCTAGAAGCAATAACATCTCAGTAGCAATGAGCACACCTAGTGCCCAGATCTTGTTTCTAAAACCATTTTCCAATAAAAGGACTCAGTATTTCTTTGAGAAATGTCTGATGCTGAAACTGAGGTGTAAATTACACAAGATAAGCCTAGAGCATCTTCTAGTGCCAGAAAGTAAAACTGTGCTCAAAACAAATATCAGTTAATTTAAAAATTAAAAACTGCCTTGATGGGTGTATGTCAAAGGGACACAAAAGAAAACTAAAAGAAACGGCCAACCTCCAAATGACAAATGACAAAAACAAATGAACAAATTTGAGCAACACAATAAAGTTGTATTGAACTATAATTCAAAGTATAAGATAAGTACCCGTTAGTCCATATGATAAAAAGTAAATTATTGAATAAATAGATAAATAAATAAATGGGGGAGAAGAGACAAATCTTCCATGAAGAATAAATCCAAATAATTTATGTAGATACTCTGCATTCAAGCAGTGGAGCATAACTCCCACTCCATAAGCATAGGCTCCACATAGTGCCTTTTTTTCCCAAAGAGTACAGTGTGGAGCACAGTTTTAAAAAAACTAATTTTATAGTGGAGAAAACTGAAAAATGGTACATCAGCCAGGTGACCAGGTCAATATCAACCATGATAAACTGTGTAGGCAGTATGTACACTTGTGATGAGAATGGCACTTTGCTTCTGTAGTCTTCCACCCAAAATATGTAACTCCAGTCCAATTATGAGAAAAAGTAAAAAAAGAAAAGAAAGAAAGAAAGAAAGAAAAAGTAAAAAATCCAGGCCTGGCACAGTGGCTCACGCCTGTAATCCTAGCACTTTAAAAGCCGAGGCAGAGAGATCACTTGAGGCCAGGAGTTCTAGACCAGCTTGGCTAACACTACTAAAATTACAAAACACCATCACTACTAAACCCCATCACTACTAAAACCCCATCACTACTAAAATTATAAAAAATAGCTGGGCATGGTGGCACACACCTGAAATCCCAGCTATTTGGGAGGCTGGAGAATCACTTGAACCTAGCAGATGGAGGTTGCAGTGAGCCGAGATCACACCACTGCACTCCAGCCTGGGTGGCAGAGCAGGACTCTGTCTCAAAAAAAAAAAAAAAAAAAAATCCAGTATAGGGGCATCCTACACATTTTCTGACCCATACTCTTCAAAATTGTCAAAATCATCAGTATCAAGAGAAATCTGAGAAACTGTCTCGGCCAAGAGGATCCTAAGAAGACATAACTACTAAATGTAATGTAATATCCTGGATGACATCCTAGAACATAAAAAGGGCATTAAGTAAAGCCTAAGAGATCTAAATAAATTATGGACTTTGATTAATAATCATGTATTGATATTGGCACATTGTAGCAAATATACCACACTAGTGTAAGATGTTGATAATAGGGGAAACTGGGTACAGGGTTAAGGGACTCTATGTACTATCTTTGCAATTTATCTGTAAATCTAAAACTGATCTAAAAATGAAGTTTATTTTTTAAAATTCTCATTGTACAGCAATAAATACTGAAGCATTTACATGTGAAAGAAAAACATGATATCTTGGATTCACTTGAAACATATTCAGTCAAAAAAGTGTGGGTGTATTTGGTGATTAATTTCATATGTCATCTTGACTGAATCATGAGGTGTCCAGACATGTGGCAAAACATTATTCTGGATATGTCTGTGAGGGTGTGACTAGATGAGATTAACATTTGAACCAGTAGACTGCACAAAACCAATTGCCCTCTTTCAGTGTGGGCCTAACCCAATCAATTGAAGTCCTAAAGAGAACAGAAAGGCTGAGCAAGAGGAAACCCACATGACTGCTTGAACTACTACATCGGTTTTTTCCTACTTTTGGACTCTTTATTATGAACCAAAGGACAATAAAAAGAAAATAAAAGAAACACAAAGAAAGTCACCAGCACTGATTTCTACAAAGCAGAGATTCACATTATTAGGTAACTACAATCTGGTTACAGACAAGCTGGTATAAAAATGCCTCACCTCAGGAGCAGCCCAGTCAGGGGCTTATAGATAAAACTCCTAACTCCCTGGGATAGAGCACCTGGGGGAAGGGGAGACTATGGGCACAACTTCAGCAGACTTAAATGTTCTTGGCTGCCAGCTCTGAAGAGAGCAGCAGATCTCCCAGCACAGCACTTG
Organism: Rhinopithecus roxellana; assembly: GCF_007565055.1. Lineage (NCBI taxonomy): Eukaryota > Metazoa > Chordata > Mammalia > Primates > Cercopithecidae > Rhinopithecus > Rhinopithecus roxellana. Next base: position 164,544,854 of record NC_044552.1, read on the forward strand.
AGATCTGCTAAGGGACAGACTGCCCCCTCAAATGGGTCCCTGACCCCCATTCCTCCTGACTGGGAGACACCTCCCAGCAGGAGTCGACAGACACCTCATACAGGAGAGCTCAGCTGGTGTCTGGTGGGTTTCTCTCTGGGATGAAGCTTCCAGAGGAAAGGGCAGGCAGCAAACTTTCCTGTTCTGCGGCCTCTGCTGGTGATACCTGGGCAACCAGGGTCTGGAGTAGACCTCCAGCAAACTCCAGTAGACCTGCAGCAGAGGGGCCTGAATGTTAGAAGGAAAACTAACAAGCAGAAAGCAAAAGCATCAACATCCACAAAAATGACGTCCACGCAAAAACGCCATCCAAAGGTCACCAACATCAAAGACCAAAGGGTAGATAAATCCACAAAGATGAGGAAAAACCAGTGCAAAAAGGTGGAAAATTCCAAAAACCAGAATGCCTCTTCTCCTCCAAGGGATCACAGCTCCTCACCAGCAAGGGAACAAAACTGGATGGAGAATGAGTTTCAAGAACTGACAGAAGTAGGCTTCAAAGCGGGGTAATAACAAACTCCTTCTAGCTAAATGAGCATATTCTAACCCAATGCAAGGAAGCTAAGAACACTGGTAAAAGGTTACAGAAACTGCTAGCAAGAATAACCAATTTGGAGAAGAACATAAATGACCTGATGGAGCTGAAAATCTCAACACAAGAACTTCGTGACGCATACACAAGTATAAATAGCCAAATCGATTGATCAAGCAGAGGAGAGGATATCAGAGAATGAAGATCAACTTAATGAAACAAAGTGTGAAGAGAAGATTACAGAAAAAAGAATGAAAATGAACAATCTAAACCTCCAAGAAATATGGGACTATGTGAAAAGACCAAACTTACGTTTGATTGGTGTACCTGAAAGTGATGGGGAGAATGCAATCAAGTGAGAAAATACTCTTCAGGTTATTATACAGAACTTCCCCAACCTCGCATGACAGGCCAACATTCAAATTCAGGAAATACAGAGAACACCATAAAGATACTCCTCGAGTAGAGCAACCCCAAGACACATAATCATCAGATTCACCAAGGGTGAAATGAAGGAAAAAATGTTAAGGGCAACCAGAGAGAAAGGTCGGGTTACCCACAAAGGGAAGCCCATGAGACTAACAGTGAATCTCTCGGCAGAAACCCCACAAGCCAGAAGATAGTAGGGGCCAATATTCAACATTCTTAAAGAAAAGAATTTTCAACCAAGAATTTCATAACCAGGAAAACTAAGCTTCATAAGCGAAGGAGAAATAAAATCCTTTGCAGACAAGCAAATGCTGAGGGATTTTTGTCACCACCAGGCGTACATTATAAGAGCTCCTTAAGGAAGCACTAAACATGGAAAGGAAAAACCAGTACCAGCCACTGCAAAACCTTACCAAAATGTAAAGACCATTGACACTATGAAGAAACTACATCAACTAATGGGCAAAATAGCCAGCTAACATCATAACAACAGGATCAAATTCACACATAACAATACTAACCTTAAGTGTAAATGGGCTAAATGCCCCAATTAAAAGACACAGACTGGCAAACTGGATAAACAGTCAAGATCCATCGATGTGCTGTATTCAGGAGACACATCTCATGTGCAAAGACACACATAGGCTCAAAATAAAGGGAGGGAGGAATATTTACCAAGTCAATGGAAAGAAAAAAAAAAAAAAAAGGCAGGGGCTGCAATCCTAGTCTATGAGAAAACAGACTTAAATCCAACAAAGATGAAAAAGGAAAAGAAGGGCATTACATAATGGTAAAGGTTTCAATGCAACAAGAAGAGCTAAATATCCTAAGTACATATGAACCCAATACAGGAACACCCAGATTCATAAAGCAAGTTCTTAGATACCTACAAAAAGACTTAGACTCTGACACAATAATAGTGAGAGACTTTAACACTCCACTGTCAATGTTGGACAGATCAACAAGACAGAAAATTAACAAAGATATTCAGGACTTGAACTCAGCTCTGGCCCCAGCAGACTTAACACACATCTACAGAATTCCTCACCCCAAATCAACAGAATGTACATTCTTCTCAACACCACATTGCACTTATTCTAAAATTGATTATATAATTGCAAGTAAAACACTCAACAGAAAATGCAAAAGAATGGAAATAATAACAGTCTCTCAGACCACAGTGCAATCAAATTAGAACTCAGGACTAAGAAACTCACTAAAAATGGCATAACTACATGGAAACTGAACAACTTGTTCCTGAATGACTACTGGATAAACAATGAAATTAAGACAGAAATAAGTAAGTTCTTTGAAACCAATGAGAACAAAGACAAAACATACCAGAATCTGTGGGACACAGCTAAAGCAGTGTTTAGAGGGAAATTTATAGTACTAAACACCCACAGGAGAAAGCAGGAAAGATCTAAAATCAACACTCTAGCATCACAATTAAAAGAACTGGAGAAGCAAGAGCAAACAAATTCAAAAGCTAGCAGAAGACAAGAAATAACTAAGATCAGAGTAGAGCTGAAGGAGATAGAGACATGAAAAACCCTTCAAAACAATCAATGCATCCAGAAGCTGGTTTTTTGAAAAGAGTAACAAAATACATTGACCACTAACCAGACAAATAAAAAAGAAAAGAGAAGAATCAAGTAGACAAAATAATAAAGGGAATATCATTGTTCATCCAACAGAAATACAAACTACCATCAGAGAATACTATAAACACTTCTATGCAAATAAACTGGAAAATCTAGAAGAAATTGATGAATTCCTGGACACATACACCCTCACAAGACTAAACCAGGAAGAAGTCGAACCCCTGTACAGACCAATAACAAGTTCTGAAATTGAGCCAGTAATTAATAGCGTACCAACCAAAAAATGTCCAGGACTAGACGGATTCACAGCCGAATTCTACCAGAGGTACAAAGAGGAGCTGGTATCATCCTTTCTGAAACTATTCCAAACAATAGAAAAAGAGGGACTCCTCCCTAACTCGTTTTATGAGGCCAGCATCATTCTGATACCAAAACCTGGCAGAGACACAACAAAAAAAGAAAATTTCAGGCCAATATCCCTGATGAACATCCATGCAAATACCCTCAATAAAATACTGGCAAACTGAATCCAGTAGCACATCAAAAAGCTTATCCACCACAGTCGAGTCAGCTTCATACCTGGGATGCAAGGCTGGTTCAACATACACAAATCAATAAACATAATCAATCACATAATCAGAAACAATGAGAAAAACCACATAATTATCTCAATAGATGCAGAAGAGGCCTTTGATAAAATTCAAGACCGTTTCATGCTAAAAACACTGAACTAGGTATTGATGGATCATATCTCAAAATAGTAACAGCTATTTATGAAAAACCAACAGTCAATATCATACTGAATGGGCAAAAACTGGAAGCATTCCCTTTGAAAACTGGCAGAAGACAAGGATGCCCTCGCTCACCACTCTTTTTCAACATAGTGTTGGAAGTTCTGACCAGGTTAGTCAAGCAAGAGAAAGAAATAAAGCCTATTCAAATGGGAAGAGAGGAAGTCTAATTGTCTCTGTTTTCAGATGGCATGATTGTATATTTAGAAAATCCCATTGTCTCAGTCCAAAAACTCCTTAGGCTGGTAAGCAACTTCAGCAAAGTCTCAGGATACAAAATCAGTGTGCAAAAATCACAATCTTTCCTATACACCAATAATAGACAAACAGAGAGTCAAATCATGAGTGAACTCCCATTCACAATTGCTATAAAGAGAATAAAATACCTAGGAATACAACTTATGAGAAATGTGAAGGACCTCTTCAAGGAGAACTACAAACCACTGCTCAAGGAAATAAGAGAAGACACAAACACATGAAAAAACATTCCATGCTCATGGATAGGGAGAATCAGTATCATGAAAATGGCCATACTGCCCAAAGTAATTTATAGATTTTTTGGTATATCAAGCTACCATTGACTTTCTTCACAAAATTAACAGAAACTAATTTAAATTTCATATGGAACCAAAAAAGAGCCTGTATAGCCAAGACAACCCTAAGCAAAAAGAACAAATCTGAAGGGATCGTGCTACCTGACTTCAAACTATACCACAAGGCTACAGTAACCAAAACAGCATGATACTTGTACCAAAACAGACATATAGACCAATGGAACAGAATAGAGGCCTCAGAATAACACCACACATCTACAACCATCTGATCTTTGATAAACCTGACAAAAACAAGTAATGGGGAAAGGATTCCTTATTTAATAAATGGTGTTGGGAAAATTGGTAGCCATATGCAGAAAACTGAAACTGGACCCCTTGCTTAAACCTTATACAAATATTAACTCAAGATTGATTAAAGACTTAAACGTAAGACCTAAAACCATAAAAACCCTAAAAGAAAACCTAGGCAATACCATTCAGGACATAGGCATGGGCAAAGACTTCATGACTAACACACCAAAAGCAGTGGTAACAAAAGCCAGAACTGACAAATGAGATCTAATTAAACTAAATAACTTCTGCCCAGCAAAAGAAACTATCAGAGTGAATAGGTAACCTACAGAATGGGAGAAAACTTTGCCATCTTTCCATTGGACAAACGGTTAATATCCAGAATCTACAAAGAACTTAAACAAATTTACGATTAAAAAAAAATCAAAAAGTGGGTGAAGGATATGAACAGACAATTCTCAAAAGAAAACATTTATATGGCTAACAAGCTTGTGAAAAAAAGCTCATCATCACTAGTCATTAGAGAAACGCTAATCAAAACTACAATGAGATACCATTTCATGTCAGAATGGTGATCATTAAAAAGTCAGGAAACAACAGATGCTGGAGAGGATGTGGAGAAATAGGAATGCTTTTAAACTGTTAGTGGGAATGTAAATTAGTTCAATCATTGTAGAAGACATTGTGATGATTCCTCAAGGATCTAGAACCAGAAATACCATTTGACCCAGCAATCCCATTGCTGGGTATATATCCAAAGGATTATAAATCATTCTACTATAAAGACACATGCACACGTACGTTTAATGCAGCACTATTCACAATAGCAAAGACTTGGAACCAACCCAAATGCCTATCAATGATAGAGTGGATAAAGATAATATGGCACATATACACCAAGGAATGCTACGCAGCCATGAAAAAGGGTGAGTTCATGTCCTTTGCAGAGACATGGATGAAGCTGGAAACCATCATTCTCAGCAAACTAACACAGCAACAGACAACCAAACATTGCATGTTCTCATTTGTAAGTGGGAGTTGAACAATGAGAACATGTGGACACAAGGAGATGAACATTAACACCAGGGCCTGTTGGGGGGTGAGGGGCTAGGGGAGGGATAGCATTAGGAGAAATACCTAATGTACATGACGGATTGATGGGTGCAGCAAACCCCCACAGCACATATATATCTATGTAACAAACCTGCACATTCTGCACATGTATCCCAGAACTTAAAGTATAATAAAAAAAAATAAGAAGAAAGAATCCCTTACTTCATCCCATTCAAGTTATCCCCCCAAAGAATTTCCCCATCTCTTCCAATTTTTGACACTTCTCCCTTTCACATTTTTGTCATTTATGAATTCACTCAACAAACAGTTGAATGTCCACCCTGTTCTAGGCCTTGGAGAATCAACAGAAATCAAAAACAGCCAATCCTTGACCAGTGAGACTTCTAAAAGGGAAAACAAACAATAAAACAACTAAAAAGAAATGTAAAACTGTTATTGTGAATTATGCTATGAAAATAATACATATGGCGCTAGCAAAGGAGTTACTTTGCCTAATGTGGAGTTCAAAACAAACAAATAAACAATGTCTACAGTCCAAAAATTAAAAAGTAGCAGTGAAAGTGTATCATTTAGAGTCTTGGTGGTAAATATCAAAGTAATCACCTAAAAGAAGTGAAAATGGTTGTCTCTGGGAAGAAGGAAATGGGAGAAAGGAGGCAGAGTACTACTGGTTTTTTTGAAAACTGTTTTTTTTTTTTTTAACTATTTTACTCTCTTAATTGCATACTCAAAAACTTTTGATAAAAATTATTTTAAAGGAAGAAAACAAATATATCCTTTGGCAACCTTTACCAAGGGGAAAGCAAACATCAAAATTACTAGTATGAAACACACTCCTACTAAAAAAGAAAACACAGCCACAGATACAGAAGAGATTAAAAAGATAAGAAACTACTACAAACAAATTTATTCCTATAAATTTGAAAAATAAGATAAATGGCTAGATTTCTCTCCTGAAAAACTTATCAAAATCAACTCTAAAGAAAATCGAAGTCATAAGTAGGTATTTCACAAATGCCCGATAAGCATATAAAATATTTTCAACTTCAATTGAAATTAAAGAAATATAAATAAGATCTCAATAGTATAACATTTTAAAGCCAATCAATTGGTAAAAGTTAAAGACATGGAAAAACCAAGCATCAGCAAGGTAGAACAACAGAAACTCTTGTTCACTCCTGGTACAAACATTGAAATAAAATTGGGATTGTTGTTTTAATGCAAGCACATGCATACTCTTCATTACAAGGTATTCACGTTAACCTAGGGAAACTCCCGGGAATTTGCACCATACAACATTGAATGAAAATGTACACAGTATTCATTAAAAACAAAAGGAAAAAAAGAAAAGTTAAGTATAGGTAAACAGAAGAACAAATGAATACCTGTGAAATAGCCAAAAATGGAATGTTACATAGCAGTGAAAATAACTATAGCTTCATGCACAACTTGAATGGATTTTGTAAACATAATATTGGGGAGGAAGGCTCAGAAGACTAAATAAAAGCAATTTTATAGAGCTCAATAATATTCTTTGAGCACATACATATGTCATAAAATTATTATGCTTTTACAGTCAATAATAAACACAAAATCCGGGATAGTGTTTACCTCTTGTTGAAAAGAAGGAGATAGGAAGAGGGCATTTGGAAAAAGTACCTTTGTATTTCAAGAGTACTGGGAAAGTTGTGCCTATATTAGGAATTAGAATCAAAAAAGTTTTTTTTTATTACTGTGCCTGATTAATTACAGATATGTTACATTTATTCATTTATATAAAATATTATATACTATAATGTTTTATAATATCATGATCTCTGTTTCTCCTATCATACTGAAATAAAAATTCTAACAATTCTCAGTTAAATAAATGTACAGAAGGTTTCTTTCTGAAAATGTATACCTCCTTAGTCTCTAAGCCACTAAGCCACTAAGACACACACACACACACACACACACACACACACACACCCTAAATTTTGTGGCAATGTGGAGTTGATGCTCTTTTTGATGCTTTTCTTTCCTCACTATGTAATATTGTTAATACACCTTTTGAAATGATCTTGAAAGAAGGTAATAACTGCCATTAAATTATTCACATTGATGGATATATCAAAGTGGATAAAATAGCCTATTAAAGAAAATATGGACATCTTTGCCTCTTTTCAGCACCCCCATGTGGTCATTAGAGAAAAAGGCAAGCATTGTTGCTAATAACAGATAAATTATGGGTCCCCTGTATCAGTATCATGCTGTGTTTATTCGATATGTTAGCAAATGCCTTAAGTTTTTATTTTGCTTACATTTTAATAGAGTATCCAAGAAGAAAACAAACAAAGCGTATTCTACAAGACCAAAAACAAGAAAGTAACTCTCATGTAAAGCAGCAGTGCTAGGTATGTTTCACTGAACAGTAGTGCATAAGTTGTTCCTTGGGGGAGGAAAAAGTATATTTTGGTAAAATAACTAAGAAATTCAGTATGCTATCCCCACTGGGATATTAACAGTGAACATCAGCTTAGTAAACACTCTAAAAAGTCCTAGTGTAAAAAATCTGTTTAACTCTGTTTCACTTATCATTACTTTTAGTTCTGTGAAACTAAAATGAAATAGTTAGATATTTCGTTTTAAGACATGCTGAAATAAAACTTTAAATTCTCATAGATTTTTTAAACTTACTTAGGAAATTCATAATGATTGGCATTGTAACAGCCATCACACAAGTATAGAATTATGTTGTTGATATGATTTGGCTTTGTGTCCTCAATCAAATCTCACGTTGAATTATGATCTTCATTGTTGAAGGAGGGGCCTATTGGAGGTGACTGGACCATGGGAGTAGCTTCTAATGGTTTAGCACCATCCCCCTAGTGCTGTCTCATGCCAGAGTTCTCACGAGACCTCGTTGTTTAAAAGCTTGTGGCACCTTCCCCTTCGCGCGCGCGCTCTCTCTCTGTCTCTCTCTTTCTCCACCATGCGAAGATTGTGCCTGTTTCCCCTTCACCTTCCACCATGTTTGTAAGTTTCCTGAGTCCTCCTGTACAGCCTGTGAAACTGTGAATCAATTAAACCTCTTTTCTCCATAAATTACCCAGTCTCGAATATGTCTTTATAGCAATGTGACAATGGACTAATACAGCTGTTTATGAGTATTTGATATCAGGTGGTCAGTTGATGAGTGGATTGTGGTTAAATGAATAAATGAATGAATCAATCGAGTGCAGAGAATAATAAAAATTATTCATTAGAATCCAAGTTACTTTCAGGCAGCATTTTTAATTGATTGTGTTTGTTTTTGCTAAGAACAATATTTCAGTCTAGCCTCACCTCTGCTGTAGTAGTTATCAGTTAAGCACATCAATAGTGATCTATTTCAGATATTCTTTGGATTAGACAGAAGGAGTGGCATCAAGGAAAGCTTATGTTTGCAATGATTGGGAGTTTCTATTTGTTCCTGACTGTCACTGTTTAAAACTGCTATCACACATATGCCAAAGAAATGATTATGCATCTATTAGTGACTTTTTGTAAGGACAAGCAATACAATGCCTGTCTTAGACTCATCACCTTTCTCCCAAAGTCATGCTTTCAAAATAGTCTCTGAGAGTTTTACTATTAAGAATTCTTCATTGGTGTGACCTGTGAGAGAGGTACTTATTCAAAAAGTACAATGGATTTAGTTCCTGCCTTGATAAGTAAAATTTTAGTTATTAATAGCAAGAATTGGCCCTAGATCAATAACATCAAAGAATAGTAAGGAATAGCAATATTAGCAACTTCTTACAAACCTACCTTCTTTTATCTGGCATATGTAAATGCTCTCTCTCTCTCTCTCTTTCTCCCTCTCTGTCTGTCCACAAACAGATGCTTCTCACCTTAGATAAGGTTATAACCCAACAGATTCGTTATAAGTTCAAAATATCCTAACTTGAAAATGCATATAATAAACAGAACACTATAGTTTAGCTTAGCCCTTAAACATGCTCAGACACTTTCATTAGCACCGCTAGCTGGGAGCTGCAGCTCACTGCCCCTGCTTGACTTTGCAAAAGCATTGTATAGTGTATCTCTGGCCCAGAAGAAGACCAAAATTTAAAGTTTGGAGTACAGTTTCTACTGAACACATATTGTTTTTGTATCATAGTAAAACTGAAAAGTCAGAAGTTGAAAAATCGTAAGTCAGAGACTTAGGGAGATACATATGTATATCTCCCACTAATAGTTTTTGTTAGAGGATAAACATTCTCAATCATCACAACATTCCATAAGAGGTAATCCCACTCCAACCATTCTTTGGAATTATGAACTTAAAGGTGTGTTGGTCACATTCAGACAGTGAGAAGTCAGTTACTGCATAAATCACTGACATTGCATTTTTAAACATATTTTTAACGCACTAAAACTTATTTTTTATTGCTTTTAATGTCACAAAGTTACTGTATTAATTAGCATTCTCCAGAGAAACAGAACCAATAGGATATAAAGAGACATGTATACAAGAGATTCATTATGAGAATTGGTTCACATGATTATGGAAACCAATAAGTCCCAGGATATTTCATCTGCAAGCTGGAGACCCAGCGGTATAATTCAGTCATAGTCTGGAGGCCCAAGAACCAGGAGCTCTGCTGCCCAGGGACAGAAGACGGATATGTCAGCTCAGGAAGAGAGAGACAGTCTTCATCCTTTCTTTACTGAATCTACTGATTCAAGTGCTAATCTCTTCCAGAAACACCCTAACAGACACACCCATAAATGTTTTGCCAGCTATCTGGGCATCCTGTATGTAGCCTAGTCAAGTTGACACATAAAATTAACCATAATAATAATACAGACCTATTGTAGAAAGTTCAAATAAAAGTAAGCTTGAGAACTTAGCCCAGACAAGTAGGATACAACCCAACCAGCACTTTCACCAGAACAGGCTGCCCTCACTCAAGGAATATATGTACACCTGACACCACATCTAGCTGTACCCAATAATCTGCTTTACACAGAACTAGGCTTCCTGTCCATATAAACAAGAATTTTTAAATACATATTTGAGTACAAAACGAGGAAGCAACAAGTGTCTGAAGAAAACAGAAAGAATTAATAACCAAAGAGGAAAGGTATTATAATAAATAGACTTTCAATAAAATAGGAAAATCATAAATAATATAAAATAAGTATAACTGACATGCTCAAAGAGGTTCTCAAAAATAGGGCATCCTTGGGCCAGGCACAGTGGCTCACATCTGGAATCTCAGCACTTTGGGAGGCCAAGGTGGGTGGATCACTTGAGGTCAGGAGTTCAAGACTGGCCTGGTCAACATAGTGAAACCCCATCTCTACTAAATATATATATATATTAATATATTAATGTATATATATAAATTAATAGCAATTCCCTAATGTTATCTAATACCCAGTCCATATTTAAAATTTCCCCAATTATCTTAAATGCTTTCTGTGTAGTTGGTGTGCCTTTGTACAGTTAACCCAAAGAAGTTCTTCATAATTTATAAATGTATAAAAGTTGGGCACGGTGGCATACACCTGTAATACCAGGTATTTGGGAGGCTGAGGCAGGAGAATCGATTGAATCCAGGAGGCAGAGGTTGCAGTGAGCCTAGATTGTGCCACTGGGCAACAGAACAAGACTTCATCTCAAAAACAAACCAACAAAAAGAATAGGGCATCCTTGAGAAAGAAATTACTAATGAGTTTGGAAATCTAAAATCAGATTGTTGCCCCTTAAAAATAGTCAATGCATAGTTGACCAGCAAAACAACTATAAATGAAAAGCAAATCAGCAAGTTGACCCATGAATCAGGATCATTATGCCAGAATAGCATGCAAAAATCAAAGAGAAATTAAAATAGAAGAAAAGAGATATAAAGACAGATCCAGAAGTTCCATCATCTGTAATTTTTAAATTAAAAATATTTTCCTTCTTTTGAGACAGGGTCTCCCTCTGTGGTCCATGCTGGAGTGGAGTGGTGCGATCGGTTATATGCCTCCATTTTTTATGCAATTGCAAAGATAGATTAGATGATGGTGGTGATAATGAATTTAGATGACTGCTGGATAGATAGACTGATAGATAATAGAGATGGCTTTTCCTGTTTTTTCTTTTTTTTTCTTCTAAAAAGCTTGATCTAGTGCTTTTTTAGAAATGCATTATGGAGATGCTCACCCATTCTCTACTGAAGACAATGATATAAGAAATCCATATACATCTATTACCCATCTCCAACAATTATCACTATTTTGTCACTCTTGCTTTATCTATCCTGCACCACATATTTTTTATTCTGGAGAATTTTTAAGCAAATCTTAAACCATTCACCATTTCACTTACACCCACCTCATTTTGCTTTTTCTCTAACTGATGTGAACTTCTCTTTATAATACCTATAACCTGTATCATACCTAACAAAATTAAGAGCAATTCCCTAATGTTATCTAATACTCAGTCCATATTTAAAATTTCCCCAATTATCTTAAAGATTTTCTGTATAGTTGGTGTGCCTTTGTATCGTTAACCCAAAGAAGTTCTTCATAATATATTTTGTTGTTTTTCCAGATCCTCTGCAACACTGGTGTATTTAATACTTGCCACACAACAGGCAAAAATTGCCTTTTGTTTGTTTGTTTGTTTGTTTGTTTTGAGACGGAGTCTCGCTCTGCCGCCCAGGCTGGAGTGCAGTGGCCTGATCTCAGCTCACTGCAAGCTCCGCCTCCTGGGTTTACGCCATTCTCCTGCCTCAGCCTCCCGAGTAGCTGGGACTACAGGCGCCCGCCACGTCGCCCGGCTAGTTTTTTTGTATTTTTTAGTAGAGACGGGGTTTCACCGTGTTAGCCAGGATGGTCTCGATCTCCTGACCTCGTGATCCGCCCGTCTCGGCCTCCCAAAGTGCTGGGATTACAGGCTTGAGCCACCGCGCCCGGCGCCTTTTGTTTTTTATTGGAATTTCCACATGAGAGCAAGCTTCAATTACTAGCGAGGTTAGACATATTTTAACATACTTATTTGCCTTTTAGTATGCTTTTGTCCTTGTGTGAATTATATGGCCATATTCTTTCTCCATTTTAGTGTTCCTTTCTTATGTATTTGTGGGAGCTTATTATTAGGTTGGTGCAAAAGTAATTGCAGTTTTTCCATTTATTTTAATAGAAAACCGCAATTACCTTTGCACCAAACTAATAAATTCAGGTAATTTTTCTGCATTTTTGTTGCATTGTAAGTGTTTTCTTTGAATCTGTTTTGTCGTGTTTAGAACTTTTTAACTTTCATATGTTTGCCAGTCTCTACAATGACCTCTGAAGTTTATATTCAATGTTACATTCAATAGTTGTCTGAAACTTTTTCCTGAGTATTATTTTCTCACCAGTTAGAATTAAAAATATTGATTAATAAACTCTCCCTAGTTTGGCGTTTAGCCTAATTTACAGCCTGAGACTTAAGAAGACATTTTACAAATGATCTGAGTTAGGCATACAAAGTTTTACCTTCTACAGAAAACATGAAAAAAATCATACAAACAAAAAAATTAAAATAGAATTCCTATCCCAACTTTCTATCTTCAAAATCACTAAAAGACTTTCTTTCCCAGAAAACTAGTTCACTTATTATGAGCAGCAATGGAAATGATAAAATTCCAGGACAGCCAAAACCAATTTTAAGCAGGTTATTGAATACTCCCCAAAATGGAATGTTGGTTTTTCAGGAATATTCACACTGACCTCATGCTCTTTTATCAGAATACTATTTCGAGGAGATTATTTTAAATGTATCCTTGAAATCTTACCTCATGAAACCTAGAGCTCTAAAACTAAGCTTGAGTACTCTCTAGCTATCAGTGTGAGCAGGAGGAAAAGAGCATGACAATTTTGATGCATATTTGTAGAATACTCTTTTTATGCATATTATTTCCAGTGTGGGTAGAACAGCTGCAGGAGAGAGAGAGAGAATGCACACTGGGAAGTAGAGAGGAGAGGATCTTGTAGACCTTGTTATAAAAAATCAAAACTCATTTCAAAGTAATATAAATGAGAATTTATGTATTTATCTTTTCTCTGGCTTTAAGGAATAATCTATTAGCATTTCTTCTTCTCATTTTTTAAAATGTTTTATAGATACTGGGGGGGGGGTCTCAATATGTTGCCCAGGCTGGTCTTGAACTCCTGACCTCAAGTGATGCTCCTGCCTCAGCCTCCCAAAGCACTGGGATTACAAGCACAAACCACTATTCCTAGTCTTCTTCCTCTCTATTTACTCAATCATTTCATTGTTTTCCAGTTCCAATATATGTAGGTCAAGAGTTATATCCACACATCATGGGATTTCAAGACAAAACATAACACTAATGAAAATAGCAATGTCTCAAATTGGTAAGTGTCTGTCTACTTTTTAGCCACCTTTGGTTTGTGCAGAAATCTCTCCACCTCTCTTTTTCTGCACATTCAGTGTCATACGCCTTGAATCCTTGAAGCTACTCTCTTAATGCATGTCATATATCCCGTGTCCAAGTATGGCCAGTATGAGGTAGCTGTCACTGAGAGCCCTTGTGGAAAATTAATGGCTGACTACAGAGGGCAAAATGATAGGACAGATGGCTCTGTCACCACAGCCAGCCTGGAGGCTGAAAGAAACTCAGAGTCTGGGCAAATACAACTGTGTTTCATACACTTGTTCCTTTGTTAATCCCGTCTCCCTGTCAGCAGCTGTCCTTCATTGTTTGGTTGAGTGGAAAGGTTGTTTCATTTTCTACAGGCGTTTTCTCCTTTTTTTCCAATTTGTTAATGATTCAAAGAACACATTTCAGAAATTCCTTGAGACCCCCTCCATGCCAAAAAGGAGTCTTCTCTGTCATTTATTAAAGAAAAGCAGTAAAATTTATTTTGCACAATGCCAAGAAAATATTGGTCTGTATCCTGTTATGGATTGCTGAATTTAAATGCTTTTAATAAAATCTGCAAAAAAAAAAAAAAAAAAAAAAATCAGCTAAGGATACTTAATATCCTAAGGTTACATCAAGCTAAAACCAGCACATAATTAGGTTAATACAGAGAATGAAGGGAAAAGGTCAATATTGTAAAAGTTAGTCACATTAGCATGACTGGATGATTCATAAATTTTGCACTTTTCAACAACGTCTCAAAGTCATTAATTATTCTTTGTTTTCCAGTTGAACTTCCAGGCCAGAAAAAGACAACATGAAATGAAGTTTTAAGAAGTTCACAAAACCTTTTCCCTTTTCCTCTATCGTCTTGGCCAGTCTTAAATCTCATTTTCCCTTTGTCAGGACACCTCTGGTGCTAACAGCTAGCTTCAGAAAAGAAGCAGAGTGGTTTAGCTTCTCCAGTGTCAAGGTCATTCCCAAATTGAGCAACTCAAGGCGATGACTCAGAAGCTCACCTGCATTCTAGTTCCTTTAAAAAGGCCAAATATGCATTCTGACCAAGGAAATTCTCTGACATGTAAATCCTTAAAAGTTCTCATCAGTGTCTAACACTTCTCCCCTTCTTCCCCTTCCTATTACTGATGTCTGATTTTTAACCAAAGAATTACAGTGACCCTGCACAAAAGCGGACCATCAATTTCACTGCAAATGTTATTGATGCCTTAGTCTTTCTCTTTAGTCTGTTCTGATGTTTTTCTAAAGAAACAGTCCTAAAGCTCTGAAGAGTCAATTGGTGCTTTTATAGACTTTTTGAAGGTCTTCTTAAGGAAGATCTTTTCATTCACATGCCCTTCCTACAGACCAATCCATGACTTAAAGTTGTCACATACTCCATAAAATACTAAGGAACTTTTCATTCCTATTTATAGGAATTTAGGAAAAGTGCCCTCAAAGTAACCCATCCAGTTAGCAAGTCTTTCATCTGGCTTGTGAGAAGTTCATGCTGGGACATTTCTGGGCACAGCTCTTACAGTCAAATCTGTCATTTCCCTCTGATTATATGATTCTCTTTTATTAACAAATCTGATTCATAAGCTCTTCTGCAAAGGCCATTTGTAAGAGGATTCAGGAGCACTCAATTACCCGGCATCTTTATATCTTTTACTAAACTTTATTAGATATTATATCCATGCCATAAAAAGTCTGAAAGTACTTAAATAGCAAGCCAAGTCATTTGAGATTTATACATGATTAGAAAGAAAATTACTCTCTACAAGGTTCCATTCTAGCCTTGCAAGTGGGTTTTCCACAACTGATTAGATCTTGCAAACTCCCACTCCACACTCTTGAGCATTACTATCACATTGACTGGGCACTTCTTGTATTAACAGACCAAGCCCTGGCCCCAAATCCACTCCTCTCTGTACCCTCTCAGGTTCCTGAAATTCCTGCAATCCCAGCTTTCTCCCTCTGAAGGGTAAAAGGCTATCCTCACATGACAATGCAATGTATGTGTTCCATATTTTCCCCATCCCTCCACATACATCGATCATTTCACAAAGTAAACCATGATAATTCTAAATTGGCTGGATACTGATGGGTTTCTACATCTTCTTAAGTACAGGAATAACTAAGTCACAAGCAGGAAAAATTAAACCACATTTTGATTTCTATAGGTAGCTAAGTACACACTGAGCATCTACTTTGGGCCCAACACTATGAGAGAAATCAGAAAAGTATGAGGAAATGGTTCTCAAAATGTGCTTCTGGTGACCCTAGGGCTCTCTGTAACATTTTAGGGGACTCCATGAAGCCAAAACTATTTTCATACTGTGACTAACATGCTATTTGTCTTTTTCGTTCTTACTCTTGTATGAATAAATGGTGGGGTTTTCTAGAGAGTGTACAACATGTGGTATTAGAACAGATTGAGTGCTGAAGCAGGCATGAGAATCCAGCTGTCCTTTGTTAAGTCAGGTACTAAAGAGACTTGGAAAAATGTAGAACAATCCCACTCTCTTTACTAAAATAATATTGTCTTGGAAAATCTAGTTATATTTTATAAAATATGTGACATATTAGTGTATAATGGATGAATTACTTTTAATAAATTAATAAATGAACATTTTATTTTTGCCAATGTTAATATCTAAAATGATAAATATCAATAGATGTAACTACATAAACAAAAGCTCTTTGGGGTTCTCAATAGCAATTGAGAATGTAAAGCCATCCTGATTCCAACACTTTTTGCTAGAGGTTGGCAAAACCAAGTTCTGCCTCCATGCTGGGATGGTAATATTGGATCCTGGTATTTCTCAGAGTACAGAACCTGCAGTATAAACACATCTTTATCTTCCATTGCTCCCTCCCAGAGTATAACTTTAGTATAATTATGCTAGCTCTCTTCATCTCACAGCTATGAGGATTAGAAGTGACAAGGAGTCAACAGGACAAAAGCTCCATCCTGATGCAGGGGGGTAGGTGGCTGGTGGGATTGGTGCAATGTGCAGATTGAAGGTACACTGGAAGAAGGGCAGAGATGGGAGTGAGTGGGGGCTATAGCTAGGTGCTCATGAAAATTCCAAACAGAATTTTGGATGTAGAGAGTAGACTTTTCGATGTAGAAGTAGAAAGTTGAACACATGAATGAATTATGTAAGGAAGTCATAGGCATAGAAAAGTTAATTTAAACAATGGAAACAGATGGATTTTTTCAAGGAGAGATTACAGAATTATAAGACAAAATGCCCGGGCCACAACTCCAAATGATCCCAATATTTAAGGCATTACAATATTAAGGTAATAGAAGAGAACCCTGCAAAGGACACTGAAAGAAAGGGGTCAAAGTGGAAGGAATACTGAGTATGGTGTTATAGCTGCCAATGAAAAAGAACATTTCAGAAAGAAGGGAGTGTCATCACTGGAATGCTGCTAAGAGATCACATAAAATCAGCATTGAAGTGTGCCTGTTAGTTTTAACAAGGTCACTGCAATCTTGGCAAAAGCCATTTCATGGAATAAACATCTTTTTGTTTCAGTCTGGTTATAAAACCAAACTAAGAAATTTTGATTATGAAAGAGGCTTAGCAAAACCTTTTTCAATTTCCTATTTTCTTATTCATACAAAAACAGTAATTTTTAAAACATGATGTCTTTTGAACCCAACATATTTAAATGTCTTTTGTCCTTGTTGGTCACTACTGAGAATGAATTAAATCTTCCAAATAGTGAAGTGTTGAAATAATTTATTATAGATAGGAAGTATCTCCAGCCTGAAAGTTCCTGTGTAACAGAAGTGTTGGGCATCTAGAGGAAGGTGCCCATTCTAGAAATCTAGTCATAAACTGTGTTTGAGCTCTGAAGGTGTCAAGAGAGATGGGATGGGTCGCGGCTATAACTGAAAGGGAAGAATCAACCTACTATAACCAGGAAGGATGGATCCTTTAACTCTGAAGTGATTACATTTGGAGGGGAGGTGTTATTTGGTTGATTCTATTTAGTTTTTTGCTTATTTATGTTTTGGCTGTGATTTTAAGTATTGTGTGATGGAAAGAGTAGCAGCCTGAGTCTGGTTGCCCAGACTTGAGTTCCTTCCAGAGTTAACAGCAAGCTCTCTGTCTTCAGGCTTCCTCTGGACTTAGCAAAGCTTAATCTCTCAAGTAAATATAAAGGTGCACACCTGCTATAGACATGTCCAGTGTGAAGACAGCTAATTCCCTACGTAAGCTTCCATCAAAAGAATGTACCCACCGTTATCTGCAACCTTTCTTCTAGTCTCCCTGTTTTCTTTGCATCATTATCTCCATGGATCTCTATATATTCTTGGAAATCCTTCCTCCATAATCAATGAAAACAGAAGTTATTATTTTCTTCTAAATTCCACCATGGAAGGCATGTGGCAGTTAAATGCTTAATCATTACTACTTTTTAAATAGGTCTTCTACTATGAGCTCAAATTGCCATTGAATTATTTTGTTGTGGTAAATTTTTCCTGCATTTATTTCTTGCCTCTAAAAACAGATCTTATGCTCCTTGATGGGAGAGAAAATGTCTGATTCATCTCTGATTTCTCCCATGATGCCATTTATGGTAACACCCATAAAGTGGGCAGTCAAAAGATATTTAGTGAGAAGTTTGAAAAACTACGTGTAAAAATATTTTAAAAGGTAAAAATATTACACATACATAAAGAATTGTTGTTACTGTCCTTTGCTATAATTTCAATGACAATTCCACTTCTGTAAGACACCAGTTAAATGAAAGAGAATGCCTTGGTTCTCAAGCCCCAACACATTCTTCCTATGATATAAAAGGTTTCCAAACTTTGAAATCATAAAATTACATTCATCTAAAATATATGGTTATATCTGCTTGCTCTGCTTTTCATCATTCATGTCAATAGTTCATTATTTTGCTTGTACTCCTTAAACTCGCCTACAGCTAGACAGGACCATTAGCAACAGAATTGGGCTACTCTGGCAATATTAGATGACTAAAAGCCAGAATGCAGCCACTCTAGTTAGCTGGTCTATTTTAATTTTGTTTCTGCACAATGAAAACAGTCTGCTAAGATGCATGTGACTTACATTGACCCTGGATAGATCCATTTTTTTAAATAGACGTCTCTTCTTTATTGAAGACAAGTATGTCTTGTCACAATTTGACTGCCTAATTTTAGATCCAGTGGGGTTTACTTAGCCACCAAGCTCCAAATCCAGGCCAGAAATAGGCAGAAGAGTGATGGTCATGTGTTTAACAAGATCCCAGGCAACGGGCCAACACCCATTGGAGCTAGGTCGGAATTTCTTGCCCTGTGAAAATGCAGTGCTAAATCTTTCTCTCCCTCTTCTCTCTTTCTCTACAAGTGGATCTCCCCTGTACAGTGAGCTGTCACCTGAAACTAACGAGGAGGATGTGACTCCCAGCAATCTGAGCTACAGTGAAAAGTGCATGACCTACCAGCCTTGACATGCCAACTTGGACTATCATTTCTGCAATGGTTGAAAAAAAATATTTTAATGTAATTCACCTCGATATATGATTTCATTAAAAACTTCTAAAATTGGTACATCTTTACAGGCCTTTGACACTCTCAGCATGTAACACATAGTAGTTCTCTCTCTCTCTCTCTCTCTCTCTCTCTCTCTCTCTCTCTCTCTGTCTGTCTCTCTCTCACTGTAGAAAATTGCTCCTTATTCTTGTTTCACTCTTTCTTTCTCATTAGGGATTTTTAAATAAATATATCTATAAAGAGTGAACTCCTACACTCCCCACTCTCATCCTTTTGATTATTATTTATAGTAGATTTACTGAGAAAATTATTTTTAAGCTTATAAGTACACCTTGTTGTTTTTAAGATATCTAAATTTGGCTATATGTCCATGATTCCCCAACTTTCTAGGGCCTTCATATCCTCTTTCATAGAAACTTTGCCATATGTTAAGATAGTCTATGGAGCCAAAAATAAAAGTAGCACATTTATAAATGTGTTTGTCTTTTCTACGACTGACTCTCTAGGATACCTAAGAAGGAACATATAAGAACGAAACAGTCTCTATCAGAAGAGATAGAGAAGCCTGCAACCTCAAACAGCATAAAATCTTTGGGTAATTTTCTGAAGATTTTTTGAACAGTTATTAGCTACTTACAGTTGCTAAAATCAAAGAATCAACATATATTACAACCAATCACCATATTTAAATATTTAATTAAAGTTGCGAACTCTAATAAAACTATTTTACCCCAGGGAAACTCTTAGGGTGTATTAACTGTGTCCCACTCAAGGGGAAATGTGAGTTTCATATTGGATCTAGAAAACCAGACTTAGGTTCCTCTTGGTATAAAGGGGGCATCGGCTTTAAGAAGCTTTTTTCAGCAGTGGTAGAAATGGATATGCCGTGATCCTTCCTTACCTGTATCTTATTGTGACCTAAACATGGAAGGTAGGGAAACCATCTCTGATTATAGACCTAAGTCACACCCCTCTACCACATACCCAGAAAAGAACATCTGTTACACCAACTGATTAATTCAGTGAACTATCCAATAGGACCAACAGCATCACTGCTTAGCTAATGAACTAATAGATGGAGATGAGCCAGGGACTTATATAATGATCCAAACTTTAATGATAAAGGAAAGTTCTAAGCATGATGTTAAATATTTTTTCTGTGAAATATCTCACGCTCATTATTATTGATCTAGAGATGGATCTTAAAAAGTTTATTTGGAGGTCCTGGGAGGGAAAAACAGCTAACCCTATATTCTTAGACACAAAACCATTCCGTCTGTCTCTGTGAAGACCTTCCTCTGGGAACAAGGATGCCCCTTGAGGAGGAAAACCCTTCAGTTCCTGGGACTCACTGTGCTCTCTCCTGCTGCTGGGCCATCGCATTTGGCACCTCTTTTGATGCTGCACTCTTCTCCTCAGTCCCCCTTTGCTGACTAACAATGTATCCTTCAGGTCTTAGGTTCTTCTGTCACTTCTTCAGGAGTAAGGCAATAAGAGGACAGGGACACTTGCTAAGTCAACCAGACACACTGGAGAAACCCTGCTCAATGCCTTCGCCAACTTATCTGCATCTCCTCATTATCAGTTTTGTTGACTGTTGTTCTCCTCAATACTCAATTATATTCATTAAACTCCTAAAATAAGAAAAGCATCGTACGAGGTACTAAGAAATAGTAACTATTAAGGAGGTAGAGTCATTGCTCTCAAAGAGGTCAAAGTCTAGCGAAAGGGAGAAACATACAAATAGATCATAATAGCACAAAACGGTAAGGCTATACAGAATGTGTGGTCAAAGTGCTATAGCTTTTTTTTTGTTTGTTTTGAAACAGAGTCTCGCTCTGTCACCCAGGCTGGAGTGCAATGGCAAGATCTTGGCTCACTGCAAGCTCCGCCTCCCGGGTTCTCGCCATTCTCCTGCCTCAGCCTCCCCAGTAGGTGGGACCACAGCCACCCGCCACCACGCCTGGCAAATTTTTTGCATTTTTAATAGAGATAGGGTTTCACCGCATTAGCCAGGGTGGTCTTGATCTCCTGACCTCGTGATCCACCCGCCTCGGCCTCCCAAAGTGCTGGGATTACAGGCGTGAGTCACCGCGCCCGGCCATGGTATAGTATTTTTTTTTTTTTTTTTTTTTTTTTGAGACGGAGTCTTGCTCTGTCGCCTGGGCTGGAGTGCAGTGGCCGGATCTCAGCTCACTGCAAGCTCCGCCTTGCGGGTTTACGCCATTCTCCTGCCTCAGCCTCCGGAGTAGCTGGGACTACAGGCGCCCGCCACCTCGCCCGGCTAATTTTTTTTTTTTTTTTTTTTTTTTTTTGTATTTTTAATAGAGACAGGGTTTCACCGTGTTAACCAGGATGGTCTTGAACTCCTGACCTCGTGATCCGCCCGTCTCGACCTCCCAAAGTGCTGGGATTACAGGCTTGAGCCACCGCGCCCGGCCGGAAAGGGAGTTTTAAAGTGTTCTGGGGACAGGTTTTAAAGTTATTTCAATGACTTAAGAAAAGAGCTCGTGATGTCCTTTAGGTACAAAATATTTTGACCTGGGGAAGGACATTAAATTTGTTTTTTAAAAAGTTCACTCTGGTGTCTAATCATGTAGAAAGACTAGCAGATAAGTCAACTAAAAAAAACTATTGGATAGTCTAGGAAAGTGGTTTTGAAAGACTGAATTTAGGGACAGTAATAGATTCAAGAAATAACCATAGTATTTTGAGTAACAAATGTGTGGCAGGCACTTTAAAAACATTTCAGCCAGGCACGGTGGCTCAAGCCTGTAATCCCAGCACTTTGGGAGGCCGAGACGGGCGCATCATGAGATCAGGAGATCAAGACCAGCCTGGCCAACATGGTGAAACCCCACCTCTACTAAAAATACAAAAATTACCCGGGCATGGTGGCGCTTGCCTGTAATCTCAGCTACTCAGGAGGCTGAGGCAGGAGAATTGCTTGAACCCGGGAGGCGGAGGTTGCAGTGAGCCGAGATCTTGCCACTGCACTCCAGGCTGGGCAACAGAGCGAGACTCTGTCTCAAAAAGAAAAAAAAACCCAAAACATTATTTCTTATCTTCAAACAACCCTCTAAGGGAGTTACTATCCCTGATAATATCCCAGATAGTCAACTGAGGCAGTTGACAACCTCAGGGTCTAGTTTCTCAAGGTTACAAAGTAGGTAGAGCAGAGCCACCTTTAGGCCCTGGGCTTTCCCCCACTTCCCCCGCCCCCACTGCATACCACTTCTTTTCAGCTCAAGGAAGACACCCCACAAAGTGGTGACTGATCTATGCAAAGTGTCAGGGAGAAGAAAGAGTCTAAGGTTTATTTAACATTTTCCCTTCCTGTCCTACCCCTCCAAACTCCTTCAACTTGTCCATATTTATTTCACTTGTATTTGTAAAATGAGTAAGTTCTGGAAATATAATGTACAGCACGGTCACTACAGTTAACAATACTACATTGCACATATATTTAAAACTGGAGAAGAGGTTGAATCGTAAGTGTTCTCTCTACATCAATAAAAGAAAATGGTAATTATGTGAGGTGATGAATATGTTAATTAGCTTGATTGTGTTCATCACCAATGTATACAAATATCAAAACATCAAGTTGTATACTTTAAATGTATATAATTTTGTCAATTATCCCTCAATAAGGCTGGAAAAAAATGTCCTTTGAGATAAAAAGGGCCAAATTCTGAAAGGGGAAACACTGCAGTAGGCCCTTTCAAGGTCACAGATGTGCAGTCAACATTCTATACACTCCTTTCCTTTCCTCACTACTTCTCTAGTCACATCGCACAGTGCTCAAGTTTGATCTGGTTTTGTTTAGCTTTTGTTTTTCTTCCCCTAAACTGATATCCTACCTATCCCCCTGCCCCAACTCCAATAATTGTAAATTGCCCAAAAGTCCACGTGAAGTGTGTGTGTTTTCCAAGCTGTGGAGACACTGCCCTCCCTCATTTAGTTCAGGAATAGTCCATGGGGAGTCTTGGTTGGGAAAAATGAAAGAGATAAGGATGTAAATGAGTGAGGTGATTAGCACCCAGGCAGCATCCGATAAATGTCAACAGCCCGTCAGCCACAAGAGAAAGATTTCTAATGGGCTCTTCTATTACCTACCACAGAGAAGTTGAGAATTCTTCTGCAATGAACGTCCCCAGGCTGCACACACAGGGCAGCAGAGTCCCAACTTCCATTCTGAAAATCACCATGCATTCATCATTCAACAAAATTCACTGAATGTCTACTATGATAAAGACATCATGCTTCGTATTTTAAAAAATCTGATCTTTCCTATTCATTTAACCAATAAGATCTTGGAAATTGATAGTATCCACATATATTATATTTGGTCAAAATAGATAAAAACACAGAGAATTATTTCATCAGGTCTTGAGCCAACTCTCCACAACCAATTACATTCAGTTTTCAGTTTGAGCAAGTCAGAAATGATTTTAGAACACAAAGTTCCAAATGACCATTTCATTTCCATTTGTGGTATAATTCCTTGTCGTATTATCCTTAAGAAATGAATATAAACTAATTTAGCCATTTTTCAAGATTGAAATGAAGTTCAACTATACACTCAAGTCCATGTAACAATATTTATTGGTGGGGCGAGTATTCACATTTACTAAGCAATTACTTTGTTGTATAAACTGAGAGGCCCCTTTACATATATGTTCTCGTTTATGTTCATGTTGACTGTTACCACCTCCATTTTACAGATGAAGAAATTAAAATTCAGGAAAGTGAAGCAACTAAGTATATATCACAGCACTAGTACAAGGTAAAATCAGAACTTGATTGTACCTCTATTTGATTTCAAGCAACCTCCATGTGTCAGGGGTCATAACTCGTACAGGCATACATAGTTGATTTCAGGCCACTTGATTAAGTAGTACAAAAAGCTAGCACTGGACAAACCTGCCCCAATCCATATCTGTGCCTTACTGTATAAGACAGTTCCAATGCCCTCTATTTCTTTTGTTACTTCCTACTACTCAGCAGAGCTAATCATTCTCCTGCAAATTATATGGACTGAATATTATTTTGCATCTCAGAATTTTAGTAAAATTAAAGTCATAGAACATAGCTATCATTTTTGCAACAGGTCATCAAGGAACAGCAGCTTGTGTAGTAAACTGAAAGATCATTGCTTCCTCGATTCATAATCCAGGCAAACAGAAAAATACCATGAATAGGCTTGAGTTAGACAGTTGGCTACAGTTGTGCCTTGTATATTCTGCCTAGCAACAACCGTCTGGTCTTCCAAAGATGACAGAGCCCTGGGAGCTGGGTACTGACCCCGTGGAATGTGTGGAGCGCTGGGTGTGCAGGTTGCTGGAAGGCAGGGATTAAGGGAGGGCTGGCAAGCATGGGCTGGACTCTGAGGGCAGCACTGAAAGATGTGTGTGTGTCCTATGTGTGGAAGAGAGCTGGACCACACAGAGGGAGCTGAAAAACAAAGCAGAGGCAAGGGATACCTTGTTGACATTTTTAAAGGAAGACCAGAGGTTTTTGGGAGATATCCGACCCCCTAAACCACACATCCAGGTGCATACCTTCTTTTCACCTCTGCCCACTCCTCATTTCTCACCAGACTTTGTGAAACCTATACAGGGATCATGTTATTGCATATTGGATGCCACACGTCATTGTGTCATAATTATGCCTGCTGATGTGTTACTGCCCTAAAGAGCAACAGTCATCCCTTCCCCTCTGCTCTTCTGTCTCCTTCCTTTCCTCTGTTTTCCTCATCTCTCCAACGTTTCCCTCAGTCACAGATACAGTTGACAACAACAGGACTCAAGCAGGGCTTAAGAGGTGACCACAGGCAGCATTGGTGAGGCTTCATTTCAGAGGGTACTGTCTTCAAATCAGAGCCTGAAAAAAATGACCTCCTAACACCAAGGAATGAGTTCAATGAAAAAGACTAAAAATTATCTGTAATCTCATCTCCAAAAGAGACAGCCACTATTCATATTTTGGTAATTTCCTTCCAGCAGTTTTTAACCTAGAACTTTTCTTTTATAAAATTGGCACTATATGTATGTGTGTATATTTCTCAATAATTATATATAACCTATAATATTAATATATGATATATTGTTTATATCATAACCTATGGAAATCATCTTAATATATCATCAAGATTACAAATATAGTACATATAAGTATATGTATGCAGATATAGATATTTGCTATAGATATAAATATAGAAACAGGTTTAGGTATACATAAATAGTTCAATAGCATATTTTTTCATTTAAGATATAATCAGCATTTTCTCAAGTCATTGAATATTCTTTTTCTTTTAATTTTTGTGGGTACATAGTAGGTATATATATTTATGAGATACATGAGGTATTTTGATACAGGCATACAATACATAATAATCAAATCAGGGTAAATGGGGTATTCATCACCTCAACCATTTATCCTTTCTTTGTGTTATAAACAATCTAATTATACACTTTGTTTTTAAATGTACAATAAATTATTTTACATATAGGCACCCTGTTGTGCTATCAAATACTAGATCTTATTCATTCAACATAATCATATTTTTGTGCCCATTAACCATTCCCACTTTCAACCCCAGCCTTCTAACTACCTTTTCCAGCCTCTGGTAACCATCCTTCTACCCACCCCTCTAACTACCCTTTCCAGCCCCTGGTAACCATCCTTCTACTCTCTATAACCATGAGTTCAATTGTTTTAATATTTTTGGCTCCCACAAATAAGTGAGAAAATTTTGTTTTTCTGTATTTGGCTTATTTCACGTAACATGATGACCGTTCATCTATGTTGTTGCAAACGAAAGGATCTCATTTTTGTTTATGACTGAATAGTACTCCATTGTATATATGTACCACATTTTCTTTATCCATTCATCTGCAGATGGAAACTTAGGTTGCCTCCAAATGTTGGCTATTGCGAATAGTGCTGCAATAAACATGAGAGTGCAGATATCTCTTCAATATACAAATTTCCTTTCCTTTGGGTAAAGGCCTATTAGTGGGATTGCTGGATCATATAGTAGTTCTATTTTTGGTGTTTTGAGGAACCTCCAAACTGTTCTTCATAGTGGTTGTACTAATTTATGTTACCACCAACAGTGTACGAGGGTTTCCCTTTCTCGACATCCTCACCAGCATTTGTTATTGCCTGTCTTTTGAATATAAGCTATCTTAATTGGCATTAGATTATATCTCATTGTAGTTTGGATTTATATTACTCTGATGATCAGTGATGTCAAGCACCTTTTCATACACCTGTCTGCCATTATATGTCTTCTTTTGAGAATTGTCTATTCAGGCTTTTTGTCCATTTTTTAAACGAGTTATTAGATTTTTTTTTCCCTATAGAGTTGTTTGAGCTCCTTATATATTTTGGTTATTAATCCTTTATCAGATAGTGAGTTTGCAAATATTTTCTCTCATTCTGTAGATTGCCTTTTCACTTTGTTGATTGTTCCCTTGGCCATGCAGAAGTTTTTTAACTCAATGTGACCCCATTTGTCTATTTTTGCTTTGATTATTTGTGCTTGCGAGGTATTACTTCAGAAACCTTTGTCCATTACAATGTCCTGGAGGGTTTATTCAAAGTTTTCTTGTAGTAGTTTCACAGTTTGAGGTCTTAGATTTAAGTCTTTAATACATTTTGACTTGATTTTTGTATACAGCAAAAGATAGGGGTCTAGTTTCATTCTTCTGCATATGGATTTCGAGCATTCTCTATTCTGTTCCATTGGTCTATGTGTCTGTTTTTATGTCAGTATCATGCTGCTTTGGTTACTACAGCTCTATAGTATAATTTGAAGTCAATTAATGTGATTCCTCCAGTTTTGTTATTTTTGATCAGGATAACTTTGGCTATTTTAGTTTTTTTATGATTCTATATTAATTTTAGAATTGCTTCTTCTATTTCTGAGAAGAATGTCATCAGTATTTTCATAGACGTTGCACTGAATCTGTAGACTGCTTTGGGTAGTATGGACAGTTTAACAATATTGATTCTTCCAATCCATGAACATGGAATATGTTTACATTTTTTGTATCCTTTTCATTTCTTGCATCAATGTTTTATACTTTTAATTCTAGAGATCTTTCACTTCTTTGGTTAAGCTAATTCCTTGGTATTTAATTTATCTGTAGCATTATAAGTGGGATTACTTTCCTGATTTTCTTTTCATGTTCTTCCCTGGTGGCATATAGAAATGCTACTGATTTTTCCTTGGTTTTGTATCCTGCAACTTAACTGAATTCCTTTATCAGTTCTAATACTTTTCTGTTAGAGTCTTTAGGTTTATCCAACTATAATATCAAACAAGGATAATTTGACTGCTTCTTTCCAATTTGGATGCTCTTTATTTTTTTCTCTTGTCTAATTGCTCTAGCTAGGACTTCCAGCACTATTGAACAGCAGTGGTGACAGTGGTCACCCTTGTCGTGCTCCATATCTTAGAGAAAAGGCTTTCAGTTTTTCCCTGTTTGGTATGGTGCTAGCTGTGGGTCTGTCATAGATGGTTTTTATTACATTGAGGTATATTCCTTCTATATCCAGTTGTTGGAGGATTTTTATAATGAAGATATGTTTAATTTTATAAAATGCTTTGTCAGCATCAATTGAACTGATTATATGATTTTTTGTCCTTTTTTTCTGTTGATATGATGCATCACAATGATTAATTTGCATATGTTGAACTATCCTTGCATCTCTGAGATGTATCCCACTTGGTCACCAAGAATGACCTTTTTAATGTGTTAATTTCAGTTGGTTAGTATTTTGTTAAGAATGTTTGCATCAATGTTCATCAAGAATATTGACCTGTAGCTTTCTTTTTTTGATGTGTCTTTGTCTGGTTTTGGTATCATGGTAATACTGGCCTTGCCAAATGAGTTTGGAAGTGTTCCCTCTCCTCCTTTGTTTATTCAGAATACTTTGAATATAATTAGTATTAGTTCTCCTTCAATATTTGGTAAACTTCATCAGTGAACCCATCAGGTCCTAGGGTTGTCTTTACTGGGAGATTTTTTTTTTTTTTTTTTTTTTTTTTTTTTTTTTTTTTTTTTGAGACGGAGTCTTGGTCTGTCACCAGGCTGGAGTGCAGTGGCACGATCTCAGCCCACTGAAACATCCACCTCCTAGGTTCAAGTGATTCTTCTGTCTCAGCCTCTCAAGTAGCTGGGACTACAGGCATGCGCCACCATGCCCAGCTAATTTTTTGTATTTTTAGTGGAGACAGGGCTTCACCATGTTAACCAGGATGGTCTTGATCTCCTGACCTCATGGTCCACCCACTTCGGCCTCCCAAAGTCCTGGGATTACAGGCATAAGCCACGGCACCCAGCCTGGGAGACTTTTAATTACAGGTTCAATCTCATGACTTATTGGTCTGTTCAGGTTTTGGATTTCTTCATGGTTCAATTTTTTTGTAGGTTGGATGTGTCTAGGAGTTTATCCATTTTTCTAAGTTTTCCAATTTATTGACATATACTTGCTCATAGTAATCCTAATGATCCTTTGAATTTCTACAGTATCAGTTGTAATGCCTCATTTTTCATCTCTGATTTTAGTTATTGGGCCTTCCCTTTTTTACTTAGACTAAAGATTTGTTGATGTTGTTTATCTTTTCAAAACACTATTTGTGGGGGGGGCGGAGCAAGATGGCCGAATAGGAACAGCTCCAGTCTCCAACTCCCAGCGCGAGCGACACAGAAGACCGGTGATTTCTGCATTTTCAACTGAGGTACTGGGGTCATCTCACTAGGGAGTGCCGGACAATCGGTGCTGGTCAGCTGCTGCAGCCTGACCAGCGAGAGCTGAAGCAGGGCGAGGCATCGCCTCACCTGGAAGCGCAAGGGGGAAGGGAATCCGTTTTCCTAGCCAGGGGAACTGAGACACACAACACCTGGAAAATCGGGTAACTCCCACCCCAATACTGCGCTTTAAGGAAAAAGGCACACCAGGAGAATATATCCCACACCTGGCCGGGAGGGTCCCACGCCCACGGAGCCTCCCTCACTGCTAACACAGCAGTCTGCAGCGATCTATCCCTAAGGCAGCAGCGAGGCTGGGGGAGGGGCGCCCACCATTGCTGAGGCTTAAGTAGGTAAACAAAGCCGCTGGGAAGCTCGAACTGGGTGGAGCTCACAGCAGCTCAAGGAAGCCTGCCTGTCTCTGTAGTCTCCACCTCTGGGGACAGCGCACAGCTGAAGAACAACAGCAGAAGCAGCGGGGGGCCGGTGCAGACGTGAACGACTCTGTCTGACAGCTTTGGGGAGAGCCATGGATCTCCCAACGTGGAGGTTGAGATCTGAGAACGGACAGACTGCCTGCTCAGGTGGGTCCCTGACCCCTGAGTAGCCTAGCTGGGAGACATCCCCCACTAGGGGCAGTCTGACACCCCGCACCTCACAGGGTGGAGTACACCCCTGAGAGGACACTTCCAAAGGAAGAATCAGACAGGTACACTTGCTGTTCAGCAATATTCTATCTTCGGCAACCTCTGCTGCTGATACCCAGGCAAACAGGGTCTGGAGTGGACCTCAAGCAATCTCCAACAGACCAAAAGACAGTCCTTCTGACTGTCAGAAGGAAAACTATCAAACAGGAAGGACACCTATACCAAAACCCCATCAGTACGTCACCATCATCAAAGACCAGAGACAGATAAAACCACAAAGATGGGGAAGAAGCAGGGCAGAAAAGCTGGAAATTCAAAAAATAAGAGCGCATCTCCCCCTGCAAAGGAGCGCAGCCCATTGCCAGCAACAGATCAAAGCTGGTCAGAGAATGACTTTGACGAGATGAGAGAAGAAGGCTTCAGTCCATCAAACTTCTCAGAGCTAAAGGAGGAATTACGTACCCAGCACAAAGAAACTAAAAATCTTGAAAAAAGAGTGGAAGAATTGACAGCTAGACTAATTAATGCAGAGAAGATCATAAACGAAATGACAGAGATGAAAACCATGACACGAGAAATACGTGACAAACGCACAAGCTTCAGTAACCGACTTGAACAACTGGAAGAAAGAGTACCAGCGATTGAGGATCAAATGAATGAAATGAAGCGAGAAGAGAAACCAAAAGAAAAAAGAAGAAAAAGAAATGAACAAAGCCTGCAAGAAGTATGGGATTACGTAAAAAGACCAAATCTACGTCTGATTGGGGTGCCTGAAAGTGAGGGGGAAAATGGAACCAAGTTGGAAAACACTCTTCAGGATATCATCCAGGAGAACTTCCCCAACCTAGTAGGGCAGGCCAACATTCAAATTCAGGAAATACAGAGAACGCCACAAAGATACTCCTCCAGAAGAGCAACTCCAAGACACATAATTGCCAGATTCACCAAAGTTGAAATGAAGGAAAAAATCTTAAGGGCAGCCAGAGAGAAAGGTTGGATTACCCACAAAAGGAAGCCCATCAGACTAACAGCAGATCTCTCGGCAGAAACTCTACAAGCCAGAAGAGAGTGGGGGCCAATATTCAACGGTCTTAAAGAAAAGAATTTTCAACCCAGAATTTCATATCCAGCCAAACTAAGTTTCATCAGTGAAGGAGAAATAAAATCCTTTACAGATAAGCAAATGCTTAGAGATTTTGTCACCACCAGGCCTGCCTTACAAGAGACCCTGAAGGAAGCCCTAAACATGGAAAGGAACAACCAGTACCAGCCATTGCAAAAACATGCCAAAATGTAAAGACCATCGAGGCTAGGAAGAAACTGCATCAACTAACGAGCAAAATAACCAGTTAATATCATAATGGCAGGATCAAGTTCACACATAACAATATTAACCTTAAATGTTAATGGACTAAATGCTCCAATTAAAAGACACAGACTGGCAAACTGGATAAAGAGTCAAGACCCATCAGTCTGCTCTATTCAGGAGACCCATCTCACATGCAGAGACATACATAGGCTCAAAATAAAGGGATGGAGGAAGATCTACCAAGCAAATGGAGAACAAAAAAAAGCAGGGGTTGCAATCCTAGTCTCTGATAAAACAGACTTTAAAGCATCAAAGATCAAAAGAGACAAAGAAGGCCATTACATAATGGTAAAGGGATCAATTCAACAGGAAGAGCTAACTCTCCTAAATATATATGCACCCAATACAGGAGCACCCAGATTCATAAAGCAAGTCCTTAGAGACTTACAAAGAGACTTAGACTCCCATACAATAATAATGGGAGACTTCAACACTCCACTGTCAACATTAGACAGATCAACGAGACAGAAAGTTAACAAGGATATCCAGGAATTGAACTCATCTCTGCACCAAGCGGACCTAATAGACAGCTATAGAACTCTCCACCCCAAATCAACAGAATATACATTCTTCTCAGCACCACATCGCACTTATTCCAAAATTGACCACATAATTGGAAGTAAAGCACTCCTCAGCAAATGTACAAGAAGAGAAATTATAACAAACTGTCTCTCAGACTACAGTGCAATCAAACTAGAACTCAGGACTAAGAAACTCAATCAAAACCGCTCAACTACATGGAAACTGAACAACCTGCTCCTGAATGACTACTGGGTACATAACGAAATGAAAGCAGAAATAAAGATGTTCTTTGAAACCAATGAGAACAAAGATACAACATACCAGAATCTCTGAGACACATTTAAAGCAGTGTGTAGAGGGAAATTTATAGCACTAAATGCCCACAAGAGAAAGCAGGAAAGATCAAAAATTGACACTCTAACATCACAATTAAAAGAACTAGAGAGGCAAGAGCAAACACATTCAAAAGCTAGCAGAAGGCAAGAAATAACTAAGATCAGAGCAGAACTGAAGGAGATAGAGACACAAAAAACCCTCCAAAAAATCAATGAATCCAGGAGTTGGTTTTTTGAAAAGATCAACAAAATTGACAGACCACTAGCAAGACTAATAAAGAAGAAAAGAGAGAGGAATCAAATAGACGCAATAAAAAATGATAAAGGGTATATCACCACCGACCCCACAGAAACACAAACAACCATCAGAGAATACTATAAACGCCTTTACGCGAATCAACTAGAAAATCTAGAAGAAATGGATAATTTCCTGGACACTTACACTCTCCCAAGACTAAACCAGGAAGAAGTTGAATCCCTGAATAGACCAATAGCAGGCTCTGAAATTGAGGCAACAATTAATACCCTACCCACCAAAAAAAGTCCAGGACCAGATGGATTCACAGCTGAATTCTACCAGAGGTACAAGGAGGAGCTGGTACCATTCCTTCTGAAACTATTCCAATCAATAGAAAAAGAGGGAATCCTCCCTAACTCATTTTATGAGGCCAACATCATCCTGATACCAAAGCCTGGCAGAGACACAACAAAAAAAGAGAATTTTAGACCAAAATCCCTGATGAACATCGATGCAAAAATTCTCAATAAAATACTGGCACACCGGATTCAGCAGCACATCAAAAAGCTTATCCACCATGATCAAGTGGGCTTCATCCCTGGGATGCAAGGCTGGTTCAACATTCGCAAATCAATAAACGTAATCCAGCATATAAACAGAACCAAAGACAAGAACCACATGATTATCTCAATAGATGCAGAAAAGGCTTTTGACAAAATTCAACAGCCCTTCATGCTAAAAACGCTCAATAAATTCGGTATTGATGGAACGTACCTCAAAATAATAAGAGCTATATATGACAAACCCACAGCTAATATCATTCTGAATGGGCAAAAACTGGAAAAATTCCCTTTGAAAACTGGCACAAGACAGGGATGCCCTCTCTCACCACTCCTATTCAACATAGTCTTGGAAGTTCTGGCTAGGGCAATCAGGCAAGAGAAAGAAATAAAGGGTACCCAGTTAGGAAAAGAAGAAGTCAAATTGTCCCTGTTTGCAGATGACATGATTGTATATTTAGAAAACCCCATTGTCTCAGCCCAAAATCTCCTTCAGCTGATAAGCAACTTCAGCAAAGTCTCAGGATACAAAATTAATGTGCAAAAATCACAAGCATTCTTATACAGACAAACAGAGAGCCAAATCAGGAATGAACTTCCATTCACAATTGCTTCAAAGAGAATAAAATACCTAGGAATCCAGCTTACAAAGGATGTAAAGGACCTCTTCAAGGAGAACTACAAACCACTGCTCAGTGAAATAAAAGAGGACACAAACAAATGGAAGAACATACCATGCTCATGGATAGGAAGAATCAATATCGTGAAAATGGCCATACTGCCCAAGGTTATTTATAGATTCAATGCCATCCCCATCAAGCTACCAATGAGTTTCTTCACAGAATTGGAAAAAACTGCTTTAAAGTTCATATGGAACCAAAAAAGAGCCCGCATTGCCAAGACAATCCTAAGTCAAAAGGACAAAGCTGGAGGCGTCACGCTACCTGACTTCAAACTATACTACAAGGCCACAGTAACCAAAACAGCATGGTACTGGTACCAAAACAGAGATGTAGACCAATGGAACAGAACAGAGTCCTCAGAAATAATACCACACATCTACAACCATCTGATCTTTGACAAACCAGAGAGAAACAAGAAATGGGGAAAGGATTCCCTATTTAATAAATGGTGCTGGGAAAATTGGCTAGCCATAAGTAGAAAGCTGAAATTGGATCCTTTCCTTACGCCTTATACGAAGATTAATTCAAGATGGATTAGAGACTTAAATGTTAGACCTAATACCATAAAAACCCTAGAAGAAAATCTAGGTAGTACTATTCAGGACATAGGCATGGGCAAGGACTTCATGTCTAAAACACCAAAAGCAATGGCAGCAAAAGCCAAAATTGACAAATGGGATCTAATTAAACTAAAGAGCTTCTGCACAGCAAAAGAAACTACCATCAGAGTGAACAGGCAACCTACAGAATGGGAGAAAATTTTTGCAACCTACTCATCTGACAAAGGGCTAATATCCAGAATCTACAAAGAACTCAAACAAATATACAAGAAAAAAACAAACAACCCCATCAAAAAGTGGGGAAAGGATATGAACAGACATTTCTCAAAAGAAGACATTCATACAGCCAACAGACACATGAAAAAATGCTCATCATCACTCGCCATCAGAGAAATGCAAATCAAAACCACAATGAGATACCATCTCACACCAGTTAGAATGGCAATCATTAAGAAGTCAGGAAACAACAGTTGTTGGAGAGGATGTGGAGAAATAGGAACACTTTTACACTGTTGGTGGGATTGTAAACTAGTTCAACCATTATGGAAAACAGTATGGCAATTCCTCAAGGATCTAGAACTAGATGTACCATATGACCCAGCCATCCCACTACTGGGTATATACCCAAAGGATTATAAATTAGTCTACTACAAAGACACATGCACACGTATGTTTGTTGCGGCACTATTCACAATAGCAAAGACTTGGAATCAACCCAAATGTCCATCTGTGACAGACTGGATTAAGAAAATGTGGCACATATACACCATGGAATACTATGCAGCCATAAAAAAGGATGAGTTTGCGTCCTTTGTGGGGACATGGATGCAGCTGGAAACCATCATTCTTAGCAAACTATCACAAGAAGAGAAAACCAAACACCGCATGTTCTCACTCATAGGTGGGAACTGAACAATGAGATCACTTGGACTCGGGAAGGGGAACATCACCCACTGGGGCCTATCATGGGGAGGGGGGAGGAGGGAGGGATTGCAGTGGGGAGTTATACATGATATAAATGATGAATTGATGGGTGCTGATGAGTTGATGGGTGCAGCACACCAACATGGCATAAGTATACATATGTAACAAACCTGCACGTTATGCACATGTACCCTAGAACTTAAAGTATAAGAAAAAAAAAAAAAAAGAAAGAAAGAAAAAAAAAACAGAAAGAAAAAAAAACATTTATTTTTGTAGTAAAGTGCTAATGGACTTCAAAAATTTAACCATTATTACATGTTTCACCTCTATGACACTAAAAAGCTTTTTCCTTTCTTCTGAAGTTTCTCTTCTCATGGTATTTGCTATTTTAACAGTTAAGCAAATAAAAGTTACAAAAGTAAGAATTTCAGAAAAAAAAAACACTATTTGTTTAATTGATCTTTTATATTATTTTCTTCATTTCAATTTCATTTATTTCTGCTCTGATCTTTCTTATTTTCCTCTACTAATTTTGGGTTTGGTTTACTCTTGCTTTTCTATTTCTTTAAGATGCATTGTTAGAATGTTTATTTGAAGTTTTTCTACTTTTTGATGTAGGCATGTATTTCTATAAACTTCCCTGTACTACCACTTTCACTGTGTGTTAGTCTTCTCTTATGTTCCTATGAAGAAATGCCTGAGACTAGCAATTTATAAACAAAAGAGGTTTAATTGGCTCACAGTTCTGCAGGCTGTACAGGAAGCATAATATCAGCATCTCCTAGGCTTCTAGGAAGGTCTAAGGGAACTTTAACTAATGGCAGAAGGCAAGGAAGGAATAAGCACATCACATGGTAAAAGCAAGAGCAAGGAGGAGATGCCACACACTTTTAAGCTAGATCTTGTGAGAGCTCACCCACTATCACAAAGACAGCACCAAGCTATCAGGGATTCACATTCATCACCCAAACACCTTCCACCAGGTCCTATCTCCAACACTAGGGATTACAATTTAACATTAGATTTGAGTGGGAACAAATATCCAAATGATATCATGCTGTATCTCATAGGTTCTGGTATGTTGAGTTTCCATTTTCATTGGCTCAAGAATTTTTAAAATTTCCTTCTTAATTCCTTCACTGACCCACTGGTCATTCAGAAGCAAACTGTTTAATTTCTATGTGTCTGTATAATTTCCAAAATTCTTGTTATTAGTTTCTAGTTTTATTCTATTGTAGTCAGAGAAGATACTTGACATAATTTCAATGTTTTTGAAAATTTAAAGACTTGTTTTGTGGCTAACATACGGTCAATCCTTGAGAATAATCCATGTACTAAAGAGAGTAATGTGTATTCTGCAGCCATTGAATGAAATGTTTTGTAAATATCTATTAGGTCCACGTGGTATATGGTGCAGATTAAGTCCAATGTTTCTTTGTTGATTTTCTGTTTGGAAGATCTGTCCAATGCTGAAAGTGGGATATTGAACTCTCCAGCAATTATTGTGTTAGGGTCTATTTTCACATTAGCTCTAATCACATTTGCTTTATATATCTAGATTCTCCAGTATTAGTATTAGTTCTCCAGTTGCAAACTCATTTGGCAAGGCCAGTATTACCATGATACCAAAACCAGACAAAGACACATCAAAAAAAAGAAAGCTACAGGTCAATATTCTTGATGAACATTGATGCAAACATTCTTAACAAAATACTAACCAACTGAAATTAACACATTAAAAAGGTCATTCTTGGTGACCAAGTGGGATACATCTCAGAGATGCAAGGATAGTTCAACATATGCAAATTAATCATTGTGATGCATCATATCAACAGAAAAAAAGGACAAAAAATCATATAATCAGTTCAATTGATGCTGACAAAGCATTTTATAAAATTAAACATATCTTCATTATAAAAATCCTCCAACAACTGGATATAGAAGGAATATACCTCAATGTAATAAAAAACCATCTATGACAGACCCACAGCTAGCACCATACCAAACAGGGAAAAACCTGAAAGCCTTTTCTCTAAGATATGGAGCACGACAAGGGTGACCACTGTCACCACTGCTGTTCAACAGTGCTGGAAGTCCTAGCTAGACTCTCAGTGGATTCTCCAGTGTTGGGTGCATATATATTTACAATTGTTATATGTATGTTATATTTACAAATGTTATATGTATATACATGTTTTGCTGAATTTATCTCTTTATAATTATATTATGATCTTGTCTCTTTTTATAGTTTTTGTCTTAAAATCTATTTTGTCTAAGAATTAGCTATCCTCGATCTTTTTATGGTTTTCATTTGCATGGAGTATCTTTTTTCCATCGTTTTATTTTTCAGTCTATGTCTGTCTTTATAGACAAAGTGTGTTTCTTGTAGGCAACACATTTTTGGGTATTGTTTTTTATCCATTCAGTCACTCTGTGTCTTTTGATTGGAGAGTTTAGTCCATTTATATCCAATGCTATAAGTAAGGACTTACTCTTTCCATTTTAAAATTTGTTTTCTGGCTGTTTTTTGGTCTTCTCTTCCTTCTTTCCATCCTTCCTGTCTTCCTTTTAGTGAAGATGATTTTTTCAGCTAGTATGTTTTAATTTCTTGCTTTTTATTTTTTGTGTATCTCCTGTATGTTTTTTGACTTGAGGTTACCATAGGGCTGGCAAATAATATCTTATAACCTATTATTTTAAAATCATGATAACTTAACACTGATTACATAAACTAATAAGCAAGCAAGCAAAGAGGAAACTAATAAAAGGTCTATACTTTAAGTTCATCCCTCTACTTCTTAACTTTTTGTTGTTTCTATTTATGTCTTATTTTACTATCTATGTCTTGAAAAGTTGTTGTAGCTATTATTTTTGATAGGCTGTTTTTAGTCTTTCTTCCAAGATGTGAGTAGTTTACACATCACAATTACAGTGTTATAATATCCTGTGTTTTCCTGTGTGCTTATGATTACCAGTGAGTTGTGTGCCTGTAGATGATTTCTTACTGCTCATCAATGTCCTTTCCTTTCAGACTGAAGAGCTCCCTTTAGAATTTATTGTAGAACAGGTCTGGTGCTGATGAAATCTCTCAGATTTTACTTTTCTGGGAAAGTTTTTATTTCTGCTTCATGTTTGAAGGATATTTTTGCTAGATATACTATTCTAGGATAAAAGTATTTTCCTTCAGCACTTTAAATATGTTGTACCACCCTCCTCTGGCCTGTAAAGTTCCCACAGAGAACTTTGATGCCAGACATATTGAAGCTCCATTGAATGTTATCTCTTTCTTTTCTCTTGCTGCTTTTAGGAACCTTTCTTTATCTTTGACATTTATAAGTCTGACTATTACATTCCTTGAGATAGTCTTCTTTGGATTAAATCTGCTTGTGTTCTAAAACATCATCTAGTACTTGAATATTAATAGCTTTCTCTAGGTTTGGGAAGTTCTCTTTTATTATCCCTTTGAATAACTTTGAATAAACTTTGCCCCCCCAATCTCTTGCTCCCTATTCTTTAAGGCCAACGCCTCTTATATTTGCCCTTCTGAAGCTATTTTCAAGATCTTATAAGTGTGTTTCGTTCTTTTTTATTCTGTTTTCTTCCTCTCCTCTGACTGCGTATTTTCAAGTAACCTGATTTCAAGTTTACAAATTCTTTCTTCTGCTGGATAAATTCTGCTCTTAGGAGAATCTGATGCATTTTTTATTATGTCAATTTCATTTTTCAGCTGCAGAATTTCTTCTTGATTCTTTTTAATTATTTCAATCTCTTCATTAATTCATCTGATGGTGTTCTGAATTCCTTCTCCATGTTATCCTGAGCTTCCTCAAAAGAGCTATTTTGAATTTTCTATCTGAAAGAACCCATACTTCTGTCTCTCCAGGGTTGGTCCCTGGTACCTTATTTAGTTCATTTGGAGGTCATGTTTTCCTGAATGGCCCTGATGCTTGTGAATGTTCTTTGGTGTGTAGGCATTGAAGAGTCACATGCTTATTGTAATCTTCACAGTCTAGGCTTATTTGTACCAATCCTTTCTGGGGAGACTTTTCAAGTATTCAAAGGGATATAGGTATTGTCTTTGGTCACTGCAGATATATCTGCTTTAGGGGGCATCCCAAGTCTAATAATGCTATGGCTCTTGCAGACTCATAGAAATACCATCTTGATGGTCTTGGGTAAGATCTGGAAGAATTCCGTGGATTACCAGGTAGAGAGCCTTCTTCTCTTTCATTACTTCCCCTAAACAAATAGACTCTCCCTTTCTGTGCTAAGCTGCCTGGAGCTGGGGAAAGGGTGACACAAGAACCCCTGTGGCTACAACCACTGGGACTGCACTGGGCCAGATCCAAAGCTAGCACAGCGCTGTGTCTCTCCCAAGACCCACAGTGACCACTGCCTGGCTACTGCTTATGTTCACTCAAAGCCCAAAGGATCTACAATCAACAGGTGGCAAATTCAGCCAGGTTTGTGTCCTTCCCTTCAGGGTATTGATTTCCCTCAGCCCCAGGTGGGTTTGGAGATGCCATCCGGGTATCATGGCCTGGAGTCAGGAAACTCAGAAATCTACTGGTGCTTTGTTCTCCTGTGACTAAGCTGGCCCTCAAGCTGCAAGGAAAAATTCTTCCCAATCTTTCTTCCACTTTCCTCAAGCAGAGGAGTCTCTTTGTGACCACCACTGCCCCAGCTTGCAGAAAGTACTTCTGGCTACTGCTGATGTTCACTCAAGGCCCGAGGGCTCTTCAGTCAGCTTGTAGTGAATGCTGCAAGTCCTGGGTCTCCCCTTTCAGGGAAATGGGCTCCCCTCTGGCCCTCGGCAGGTCCAAAAATGCCATCCAGGGGCCAAGGACTGGAGCACCAGGAGCTTGCTTGGTGCTCTCTCCTGCTGTATTGAGCTGGTACCCAAGCTGCATGACAAAGTCCTCTGTACACTTCGCTCTCATTTTCTCAAGCAGAAGGGGTCTCTCCACATAGTTATCACAACTGGAAATGATGTGCTGGGTCATACCTGGAGACAGCACAGCTCTGAACCTCACCCACAGCATGTGGTGAGTACTGGCTAGCTACCACTACTGATTATTCAGAGCCCAAGGGCTCTTTAGTCAGCAGGTGATTAATTCTCCTAGGACTGGGTCCTTCCTTTCAAGGCAGGAGATTCTTTTCTGGCCCAAGGTGTGTTTAGAGATGCCATCTGGGAGATAGGTTCTGGAATGGGAGCCTCAGGACTCTGCCTGCTGCCTTCTTCTACTATGTCTGAGCTGGCATCCAAGTTTCAAGATAAAGTCCTCTTCACTCTCCTCTCTCGTCTTCTCAAGCAAAGGGAAGCAGTCTCTCCTAGGGTTGTAAGCTATGCTGCCTGGGTTGGTGGAGGGGTGGCACAAGCACTCCCTTGACCACCCTAGCTGGTATTTCAATAGGTCACTGGCTAAGTCCAGGTCCATTGGCTCTGAGCCCTGCACAGCACCAGGACTTGCCCAAAAATTGCAGTCCTTGTAGTCTAAACTGCCTTTCAAGTTTATCTAGGCCCCAGAGCACTTTAGCCCATGATGGCCAAGCTTGCTGGAACTCAGATTTCAATGGCTGGAATGAACAATTTGTCTCTGGCTAGTGCTGGTCTAAATGCTCCCACCGTGGGCACTGGCTGAGTTCTGTACCATGTTGCTTTCTGCTGTGACAGGGTGGCACTGAGTTACAATGCAAAGCCTCACAATCACTATACTCTCCCTCCCACACGCACACAGATTCTCTCTTCATGCCACACAGCTGCTGCTGGGCAATGTGGGAGGGGTGGTATAGGCGATTTAAGACTGTCTTTCAAATCCTATTCACTGCCTCTTCCTTTAGTATGATTTTAAAGCCAGATATTGTGATCGCCCACTTGATTTTTGGTTCTTATAAAGGTGCTTTTTCCTATGGAGAGTTGTTCAGTTTGGTGTTGCTGCAGGGAGGACAATCACTGGAGGCTTCTATTTGACCATCTTGCTCTGCCTCCTCTCAATGAATAATCTTAAAAACAAAATGTTTTAAACAAATGACATGCCATCTTATAGATATGACATAACTTATTTAAAGATTTTTCTATTGTTAGACATTTAGGTTGCTGCAGGCAGGGTTTTATTGTCAAATTAATACTTTAATAAATACCTTGTATATAAATTAATCTGGGCATTTATGTTTATTTTCATAAAATAATTACCGCTAACATTTACTGGTTGGAGGTAAATGCTTTACACATACATTATCTCATTTAATCTTCACAATAATTTGTGAGACATGTTTTATTATTATCCCCATTTTACAGACTATGCATGTGCACTGTGCCATTCTTGCATTGCTACAAAGAAATACTTGAGATAGGGTAATTATAAAGAAAAGAGGTTTAATTGGCTCATGATTCTGTAGGCTGAACAGAAAGTACGGCTCTGGCATCTGCTCAGCTTCTGGGGAGGCCTCTGGCAGCTTTTACTCTTGGTAGAAGGCTACGTGGGAGCAGGCATATCACGTACCAAGAGCACAGTAAAGGGCATGGGGAGATGCTACACTTTTAAACAACTAGATCTCATGAGAACTCATTCACTATCATAAGAACAGGAGCAAACCATGAGGGATCCACCCCTATAATCAAAACACCTCCCACCAGGTCCCACCTCCAACAGGGGGATTACATTTCAACACGAGATTTGGGTGGGACAAGTATCCAAACCATATCAGTGTGGCATACAGAAGTTAAATAAATTGTTCAAGCTCACTCAAGAAAAAAAATGGTGGAGTCAGGGTTCAAATGCAGGCAATCTTACCCCAGAACCTGAACTCCAGTGCTCTACTGTAACTTCCTAGAGATGGAATCATACAAAATCAAAGGCTATGGAGATTTTATTTATTAATTTCTGTTTTTATTAAAATAATATCTGTATGTAGTATAAGAAAAGTCTAAACCCCACAAAGTGGTATTAAATAAAAAAGGATATGAACAAATACTTCTCAAAAGAAGACATTCATACAGCCAACAGACACATGAAAAAATGCTCGTCATCACTCGCCATCAGTGAAATGCAAATCAAAACCACAATGAGATACCATCTCACACCAGTTAGAATGGCGATCATTAAAAAATCAGGAAACAACAGGTGCTGGAGAGGATATGGAGAAATAGGAACACTTTTACACTGTTGGTGGGACTGTAAACTAGTTCAACCATTGCGGAAAACAGTGTGGCGATTCCTCAAGGATCTAGAACTAGAAATACCATTTGACCCAGCCATCCCATTACTGGGGATAGACCCAAAGGATTATAAATCATGCTGCTATAAAGACACATGCACACGTATGTTTATTGCAGCACTATTCACAATAGTAAAGACTTGGAATCAACCCAAATGTCCATCAGTGACAGACTGGATTAAGAAAATGTGGCACATATACACCATGGAATACTATGCAGCCATAAAAAATGATGAGTTCATTTCCTTTGTAGGGACGTGGATGCAGCTGGAAACCATCATTCTCAGCAAACTATCGCAAGAACAGAAAACCAAACACCACATGTTCTCACTCATAGGTAGGAAATGAACAATGAGATCACTTGGACACACGAAGGGGAACATCACACACTGGGGCCTATTGTGGGTGGAGGGAAGGGGAAGGGATAGCATTAGGAGATATACCTAATGTAAATGACGACTTAATGGGTGCAGCACAGCAACATGGCACATGCATACATACGTAACAAACCTGCACGTTGTGCACTTGTACCCTAGAACTTAAAGTATTAAAAAAAAAAAAAAAAGAAAGACTTCCACACCCTTCCTCCCCCACCTCCCAGTCTGACTTCCTAAAGAAGATAAACTTTGGTCTTTTTGCTATTTTGATAACTACCATTATAATTTGCAATAAAATACAAGTTTTTGAAGCAGTCTTTGGTCAGTTGATTCAAAAGGTCAATTAGCATGAGGAATTATAATTAATTAGAATTATACACCATCAATGTGTGGCCAAAGTATTTTCTGTTAGAAACAAAGCTGTCAATTTGAATGTCACATGGCCTGTCATGTGTCAACTGGGACTGGAATGCCTGGTTGGTCTCTGACGTTCAGTATTAATATCTTAACTGTGACGTGAATAACACCACTTACAAAGCAACTGTGTGCAGAATCACTACAGATTTTTTTTTCTTCCCATCTTTTAATATTGCCTTATCATATCTAATTCAATAGCAATATTTTTGGCAACTTGCCTTTAATAAAGCATTTTCAAAGCATTTTCTTGACTTTTTAGACAACAACACTTCTCATTTTACACTTCTATTTGTTTACTTAAAATGTAATTAAGTTACATAAGCATATGCACTTCATAACATGTATTTATATAATAATTATATTAGACCACCAGGGCTTCCATAACAAAATACCACAGACTGGGTGGCTTAAACAACAGAATTTTATTTCCTCACACTTCTGGAGACCTGAATTCTAAAATCAAGGGCCCATTAGGGTTGGTTTTGGTAAAGCCTCCCTTCTTGGCTTTCAGACAGCCACCTTCCTGCGTGTCCTTACATGGCTTCTTCTCTGGGAACACATGAAGAGAGACCTCTGGTGTCTCTTTCTCTTCTTAAAAGGACACTCACCCTGTTAGATGAAGCCCCCATCCTTGTGACTTCATTTAACCTTACTTACCTTCCTGAAGGCCCTGTCTCCAAATGGAACTATCTTGGTTCATCCGAGTGATGCAGTCACGTGGTGTCTTTCAGTAGGCAAAGGCAAATGAGTGGCTGCACAAAGATTATTACAATGAAAAATAGTAACATTAGTTGAGGACAGAAGAACTTCATAGGAAGCAAGTTTATTAACAGAGTAATGTTGGGTGTGTACCTTCTGTTCCAAATTTAAACACATTTCCCCCATTTGAGAAAAGGAAATATGTGCATTGTGAAGTTCCGAAATATCTCTGCCTAAAATATGTGTGGAAGCCATGGGAAGAAGAAAGAAATGAAAAGCCATTGAGACTACCTATAATTCTAATCATTGTTACTTTTATACAGTCATAGGTTGATTAGATGCGTCTACCATTTGTACAGTTTTATTGCTCTGAGAAAGGGGAAAATTTAAAGGGGTAGAGCTGAGAATGAAAAGAGTAACTCCAGTGTCTACGTGGGCACATATCTGTTCTCCATTCATGGAAATTTCCATTTCTCCGAAGATACTAGTTAGGAGAATTTGGAAAGCACCCTTTTGATCCTAGGAGCAATCCTATTCTTCTTGTGGGGTTCTATATTTTTGTTGGCCCTGCTGTCATTTAAGTTTTCTGCAATCTTTTTTGAGATGGCCAAGCTATTTACAATAGAAGCAAATACCCCTTCTATCATTAGAAGGAGGCACCTGTCCTTTCTTAAAAGGCCTGG
This sequence comes from Rhinopithecus roxellana, assembly GCF_007565055.1. Taxonomy (NCBI): domain Eukaryota; kingdom Metazoa; phylum Chordata; class Mammalia; order Primates; family Cercopithecidae; genus Rhinopithecus; species Rhinopithecus roxellana. The sequence continues at coordinate 164,589,063 of NC_044552.1, forward strand.
TTTGACAAATCAATTGTTATAGTTGTCAATTAATAATCTTTGAGGCCCTAGTGGTTTCTTCTTTCTGAATAGTTTTGGAAAGTTTATCTGCTGGGCTTACTAACTCACAGGTTTGTATAGTCACTTTGTCTCTGGCCCCCTCTCTGGAACTTCTATTTTTGCAGTCTCTTTCAGGGTAAAACCCACAGCAAGAGGTGAGCCTGTTATTATATATGCCCCTTGAGCAAAGACTGAACTTAAGAATACCATGAAAGACTTCCCAGGTCCATTCCAAGATCCCATAGGGTTTGCAAAAGAATTTGATTTAATTGGCCGGGTGCAGTGTCTTGTATCTTTTAACTAAGATAACCAAGTCCTCATTTAAGCCATCAAGGGAAGAATTTATAAGGAAATCATTCTGATGATCTTAGAGGCTAGCATCAGCCATTTGGAAAATTGTTTAAAGGTTTTTTCAAACTGTTCAAAATAATCAAGCATAGATTTGTCTGGCCTTTGAGTACATTGTTGAATTCCTCTTTAATCTACATATTTAGATTGCAGACCTGGAGAATGAAATCATAAAGAGCCTTGGCCAAAGTGTGGACCCTTTCATGTTCAGTTTCAGTCTGTTTTTTGAAAATCCTCTAAAGGATTGTTTTAGCTTCCTTTTTTCAATTGTTCAGTGGTCATGCCTTCTGATACCAGCATGTGAACTAATTGATAGATCTCAGAACATCCAGGCTCGTAATTCCAGACAATTAAATCAAATTCTTTCTTTCTTTCTTTCTTTCTTTCTTTCTTTCTTTCTTTCTTTCTTTCTTTCTTTCTTTCTTTCTTTCTTTCTTTCTTTCTTTCTTTCTTTCTTTCTTTTTTTTTTTTTTTGAGACTGAGTTTTGCTCTTGTTGCCCAGGCTGGAGTGCAATGGTGTGATCTTGGCTCACCACAACCTCCACCTCCTGGGTTCAAGCAATTCTCCTGCCTCAGCCCCACAAGTAGCTGGGATTACAGGCATGCACAACCATGCCCGGCTAATTTTGTATTTTTAGCATTTTTAGTAGAAGTAGGATTTCTCCATGTTTGTCAGGTTCATCTCGAACTCCCGACCTCAGGTGATCCACCCACCTCGGCTTCCCAAAGTGCTGGGATTACAGGCATGAGCCACCATGCCCGGCCAATGAAATCAAACTCTTTTGCAAACCCTATTGGGATCTCGGAATGGGTCTAGGAAGTCTTTCGTGGTATTCTTAAGTTCAGTCTTTGTCCAAAGGGCATATATAATAACAGGCTCACCTCTTGGTATGGGTTTTACACTGAAAGAGACTGCAAAAATAAAAGTTCCAGGGAGGGAACCAGAGACCAGGGGAGTTTCCTCAAGTGATGGTAGTAGAAGGGGAGGTAAGTTAGGGCAGGAAGTTTGGATAAGACAGGATATAAAAGCACAGGGTTAGGAGAAGGAGGAGGGGTTGGAGATGGAAGGGAGAAGACCTCCATCGTCTTTTTAAATTCAGAAATAGTATCAGATATCCTTTTGTTTACCTTCTGAATGCAGGCAATTTTCTTACAATTTCTTTTAGAAGCTTCTAGGTGCCATTGAATGGGTGCTCCCATTCAATTTGTTGGGTTCTAAAACTAGTTTTTTTTTTTTCAATTGTGCATACAAGTAAATTATTTTAGGACTTTCAAAGGACCCCCATTTCAGCCATTGCTGCTTATGACCATCCTGGATTACGTGGGTTCATTTTCTTTAGGTATTTATAAGAAGATGCCCCGTAAGTGTTATACACAGAACCAACTTGTATTTCTAAAGGAGACTATCCTTTAAAAGAGTGCTCAGATTCTGAAGGCCGATTTCCTGTAATTTAGGAACTTTTCAAAAGAGACCAAGGCCAGAAATGTGTTTTGGGTCAAAGTGTGCTGCTCATGAGCATCACTCCTCCAAGTGTTATCAGAGAGTCTTGGATCACTCTCTTACGTGTGTCGAAACATCTGATTGCCTTGTGGTGGCAGTGTGTTCAAGATGCCAGGTGACCAACCCTTATGTGCACCTTCTGGTTGAGCTGAAAGTTGCAGTAGGTGTTCTTGTGGGGAGGCCCTATAAAACCACTACCTGTCATGGACAAACAACCTATAACCTTCAAAATCTCTCTTGCCACCAGATGCCAGTGGAACTAAATTATTGATTAATTGGAGGGAGCAAGTGTCTTTTAATTTTGGGGTGAGAGAATTCACTCTCATGCACCTTTTGGGTTGAAACTAATAAAAATTTGTCGCAACTGAAAAGACACATTTGAATTATAATTAAGAGGAAGCAGCTGTAATTTTTAAAATATGCTATGTAATTTTAGACCAAAAGTAGTGCAACCACCAGTGCTAGACTGCAAATACTGTGACCCAGACCTTCTGCTATGAGACAGAGGCAGAGAAGGTAAAAGTTCTCTTTTATCCTGAAATCCAAATCTCCTGACTTTAGATAGAGATGGAAAATCCCATTCTTGGAAGGGAGATCTGAGAAAAACAGCTCACACAAACACTAGACCTCAGCCTCAGGGTAGGAAGGTCCGAATTCAGGACTCATATGCATGTGACAATGCTCTTAGATCTGGAAAAACACAAGAGGCTCCAGCTGATCAGGTGCTGAATCCAAGAGGACTGTCAAATTGTGTGGGTCGGGGGTTGCTCTGAATTCTGCTCATACTGCCAGGGATGTTGACTTAAAGGAAAAAAAGTGAGGCACAAAGTATAATTTTAAAGAGTTTACTTGAGACAAAATGAGACAGCTGCCTGGAAGACTCAGACCCAAGTAACCTTGGATATGAGCTCCATTTGGCCTTTGTTACAAGCAGGTTTTTAAAAGCAAAAATCAGGGACAAAGGGTTGGCTAATACAAAATTTTGTCAGGAATTCTCATTGGTTTAAAGAAATAACACTGATTAATGATACTGGCTATATGTTGTATAAGTTATGGTGTATAGCATTGATAGACTAATTTATAGCTACTTGTGACTTTAACAAGTAGTTTCAAGAGCAGATTACTTAGCCTAAAGGGGATAATGGGACATGACCGCTATCTCATTCCAATGCCTCTCTGGGCCTGATAATTTAGAGGAGCCTGGCATTCCTCAAATAAAAGAGTTTTTTTTTTTTTTTTTCTCAATACTTCTGACACCAAACATGATGGGGAGATTTCTCCCACACCAACCAATTATATGACACGAGCTGGGTGTTCAAAAATTTAATTCAATTCTAACAATAACTACCTGAGTTAGTGTCAGATTCACAAATTTAAGGGTTCAGTTCCACAAGACTGCCCCAACCTCAGATGCTAGTCACAAGTCCTGGGTCACCTGTACTTCTAAACAACTGGCTATATATTAGGGATTCTTATGACTTCCCTCTCAGGTTAATATTTTGCTAGAATGGCTCACTGAACTCAAGGAAATACTTTACTATTATAAAGGATAAAACCAAGGAACAACCAGATGAAAGAGGTGCTTAGGGCAATGTATGGGGAGGATATGTGATGCTTATATGCCTGCTCCAGGAGTACCACCCTCCCAGAACCTTGATATGTTCACCAACCTGGAAGCTTATCAAATCTCCTTGTTCAAGAGTTTTTATAGAGTTCAATACTGAGCCTCCCCTATTATCCTCTTCCAAAGTCAGTGGGTGGGACATTAAGTTTCAACCCTTGAATTACTTGGGCTATTCCTTAATTATTTGGGCTATAGCCCATAGTGAGGCTATCTAGTGGGCTCACTCTAAGTCACTAAGTTAGCATAAACTGAGGTATGATCAAAGGAACTTATTATGATTAACAAAAAAGACACTCCTATAACTCAGACAATCCCAAGGGTTTTAGGAGCTCTGTGTCAGAAACAAGAGATGAAAACCAAATATATATTTATTATATCACACTATCACATTCACTAATTGGGCTCCTCAGGAAGGAGCATTCTGATATGAAGATGACTATGCAGAAAGTTTATCATAGAACGTTTGCTAGATGAACACCTGTGGAAGGTAAGGGAAGGAAAGGAAACTAGATAAGACAAAGAAAGAAGTTAAAATGTGATGGATGCATCCCAACAAAGACCTTACTCAGCAAAGGCATGAGGAATTTATACACCCCATTTACAAGCATTGACTGTAGGATGTTCCAGAATCTGGGTGTTTTGACCCTGTACAAGGCAGCTTTCTTCAACCAAGAGCAAGTTCTAAGGAGGGATTCGGCTGAGTAATAATTTCAGTCACCAACACTTCTAGAATCTAGAAGAATGAGTGAATGGCACATTATGACATCTACTGCTGGCTATGCCTTACACTAGTCACATCTGCTTGTTTCACATAATACTTTTTTTTTCTTTCAGCCTGTTGACCAGGATTTTTTCTCCACATAATACATTTTAGAAGCAGCTACTCCAAAATTACACTGGGCCTCATTTCCTGGAATAAGGTTACACATGGGAAGTTAGTGGGATAAGATACAATCTCCACTACTGCAACTGATGTCCAGGCTGAAACTGATCCTCATAATCCTCCTCCTTCACCATACACTTTAGATTCTCCTTTCCCTTGGTTAACATTTCCCTTGGTGAACACTTCTATCATTTCTAGTAATGTGACCCAGAACCTCATCCTTGAGGGATATAAGCTCCTTGTCACCATACCCTTATCCGACCATCTAAATAGAGCAGGGAAGTGCCAAGAAATGCAAATGTACTACTTGAGTGCCTACATATTCAGCCCTGTCCCCATTGTGTAATAGCAGCCCTATCTCCTGATGATCAGTGTCAGCCCTGTCAGTATGATGACCCTTTTCCATGCCTGTTGGCCTCTTTAACTACTACAGAGAATCTAAGGGAAACAGGAAACAGCCATAACTTGAAGTTCAAAGGGATTATGGTTATGTCTTCTTTTAGAAGTCTTACTGCTGCTATCTTCTGAATGTGTTTCCCAAAATTTGTGTGTTGGAAATGTAATCTTCAATGCAACAGTGTTGGGAGGTGGTGCTGTTAGAGTAAACAGAAGCCAGACATGAGCAGGAGGCGGAGTTCTTGAGAAAGGAAAAGTCTGAGAAGTCTCAGGCCTGAGGGACCACCCAAAATTTGGGTGTTAATAGCATCTCTAATGCTGGAGTTGGTGGGCAATTAGTCAACTGTGAGTAGGAAGGAGAGGAAGTACATAGGCAGAAAGAAATTCCCTGAAACACCTCTTAAGATGGCCCAATAATCATTTACTCTGTAGTTACAGTATCAGAAAGTTGCTATGTACATCCTGATAAAGAAGAAAAGAGGACAAAAGGGGAAATTCCTAAAAGATATGCAGGTTTGGTAAGTATAGATTTGACTGCTAGACAACCTTCCTTGGGTGGCAGTAATGAGCAATGCTTCCATTAGGCAAGATTTGTATTGATTGCTGGCCAGCACAATGCATTAATTAACACCAAGGGGCAGGGGAGGTGTGTTCCACAAGCCTGAGCAGGAACTAGGTGGGACAAAGGCAGGAACCAAAGGCAGAAGCAGTAAAATTAGACAAAGAAAAAAAGGTGACTTGAGACAAGAAGCAGGAACTTGAAGAGGGAGCCTAACATGATAAAACTCACAGTCAGGACCCTCAGAGCTGTTTTCTTGCAGGATCAGCCCACTTTTCTCTTACAGTGTACTTGTTTTTTTTCCTACCTTAAGCTCTTTTGTCCCTATTTCTCTTCAACAAAGCTCTCTGCTATCTTTGAACCTTCTGTTGACAGAAATCTTTTCCCCAAGTTAGACAAGAACTGGGGACTTCTGTACTTGATGGTAACAGTTCCTTTTGAAAGGTTTTTAGATCATGAGGGCCCTGCCCCTGTGAATGGGTTAATGCCATTATAAAAGAGTTTGACAGAAGGAGTTTCTCCTTTTTTGCCCTTCCACCATCTGCCATATGAGAACGTGGCATTTCTCCCTTCTGGATGACCCAGCGGTCAAGGTGCCATCTTGGAAACACAGACTGAACTCTCAACAGATGACAAACCTGCTGGTGCCTTGATCTTGGACATCCAGACTACAGATTGACGAGAAATAAATTTCTGTTCTTTATGAATTACCCAGTCTGTTTTTTTCTACATCAACACAGATGCTAAAACAGCCCTTCTAGGAAATGGGCCCTTAAACTTGCATAATTCAGAATCATGGGGACAGAAAACACAAATTCCCCATTGGGTCACTAGAACCGATGATAGCTATCTCACTCCTGTACCCATCACTTGGGTCCTGGAACAATATATTCTGCCTGCTGGGGACAAATAACCATAAAATGGCCATTGATTGAGGACGTATGCCTACTTCTGAAGTACAGTGCCACATCCTCATTGGGTATTCTCTCTAAGCCAACATCTCAGGTGTCTTCAACAAACTATTCCATTGTTATCTCAGTCCAGCAACTCCTGGATCATGCAATATGTGATTGCACCAGTGAATTCCTATATACTGCATCTCCTTTGTTGAAGAATGAGCTTCTTTGTTGCACTAGATGTTATAAAAGGTCCTGCTCCCTAGGCCCATTCACATGCTTCTTCTCAGAACTCCTGGCCTCTAATATTCCAGTCTTCCTCCTTTCAGGCACCTTGCCAATGTGATCAAGCTACTCACCACTGCCCATAATTTCATATAAATACTAACCTTGGGTCACTCATGTTTCCTAAAGACAAAGTAGATGACCCAATGCTCTGCCCATTGAGATTTACCCTTACTGTTGTTTTCCATAACCACCTCTGAATAGAGCTACAGTGCAACGATGGTTCTTTTTCAGCTTGCACCCACATAGTCACGAACTAATTTCAGCCATTTCTGAGTATCTGTCATCCAACTTCCAGCCATATTTGTGAACAAAAAGAAAGTTGAACCAGTGCGAAAATGTTGAATTATATGTACTTGGAGGCCACCTAGTTTGTGGCTTCTTTATGCCTTCTATCCCTGCTCGTGACCAATTCCAGATGTACGGGTTCATTTTACAATGAATCCTGCTAGGGATTTCAAACCTTATAATTTGGCAAATTTGGCAAAACTCAGATCATGGTAGGCAGTCCTGGGCACCTAGCCATTTAAAGTCCCATGGTCAGGTGCTCCATCTCTACCAGGTCTCAGTTGCCATCAGACGCTGTTTTTGAAAGATGCATAATTCTCCACTGCCAATGGCATGGTCTCATGCCAGAATGCTGTGGGTCTGTGTTGTGATTCTCCTACTGAGCTTTACCATAAACTGCACATGCTGTCTGTCATAATCCATTTTGTGCTGCCATAAACAGAGTATCACAGACTGGGTAATTTATAAAGAACAAAGCTTTATTCTCACAGCTCTGGAGGCTGAGAAGTCCTCAAGGCATAGGCAGGTTAAGGCCTGGGTCTCTATTCTTGCAAGATAGTGCCTTGAACACTGCATCCTCCAGAGAAGAGAAACACTATGTCCCCACATGGCAAAAGAGTAGAAAAAAGAGAAAACTTACTTCTACAAGCCATCTTTATAGCAGCATTAATCCATTCATGACAGTAGAGCCCTCATGACCTAAACATTTCACATTAGATCTCACACCCCAACACTGTTGCATTAGGGATTAAAATTTTAACACTTAAATTTTGAGGGACACGTTCAGACTATCACAGTGTTTTTACTTACTACAGATACATCTAATACCACAGAGTCTGCTAGGTCACATGTCTAAATAAGCAGAGCTTCTTGTAATATGATCTGGACCTGCTGAAATATAATATGGTCTGGACCTACTGAAAGCCCTTTTCTGCTCTTGATCCCACTCAAATTTGGGAGATTTTGTGTTGCCAATAGTGTTTTAGAGCAGTATTATCAAGTATGGAACACCTGAATTTCCATAAGGTTCATTGTTACCCAACTTCTGGGGTACATGTTACTTATTAATGCCTTCAGTGTGATTGCCACTGATGATCTGGCCTAAATTAACTTGGTATCACCAATATTGCAAACCAATGTGATATTCTGTGGGATTTTTAGATGGTACGGGTCTCCTCAAGCTATATAACAGAGAACAGAGAATTAACATAGTCCTGAGGCTAGACCATAAATATATATATACAGTTGTCTTTCCTAATCCTAAAGGTAGAAAAGTTCACACTTACCACATCAATGACCGCATTCCTTGTACCTAAGGCTATGTTTATCTGCTCTGAGAAAGACATCACCTCTGATACTGCTGCTACAATGGGGACCACTAATTGGTGAAGTTTTAGGTAGTTCACTATCATCTTCCAGGATTCACGTGATTTTGGAAAAAAAAAAAAAAAAAACATGGACTAGTAAATTAAATGAGAACATTATGGATACCACCACCCTTTGAACTTTTAGATCTTTAAGAGTGGCAATAATCTTTGCCATTCCCCCTAAATCCGATATTGGTTTTAATCCACCCTCTTGACCAGAGGTTTCTACTTAGCCTGTTTCATTATGATAGCTCTTATTCCACAGGCCAGGGATCAATGTCACAATTGAATAGATTAGTTGTATATCATGGGACTGGAGTTACTACTGGGCCTCCACTCTAACAAGAGATTCATGAGAGTGCTACTGGTTTCCTAGTATCAACGCCATCTTGGAACCTCTGCCAACAGTTCTTAGGAAATGTACATACTTCTCTTTGCCCAGTGTATGGTTACATAAGTAAATGGTCATAGATTCCTTTAAGGAAGGACTGAGAAATCACTTCCTGCAATGTTGCAGTCTTTCCTCCTAGAGACCTGCCCTTTCCTTCAGTCTAAGAGATCCCAGTCTGTAACATGGCCCATGGCCAGAAAAAAGGCAAAAGATCATGATATTTTATTGGGGCAGTTTCCCTACCTCATGATCATCCATCCTTGATTTATTTTTGTTGTATAAATTGAGCAATACTCTTGTTGGCTGTCCAACTATCTTGTGACTAGGAACACTGTGTTTTATTAACCATCTTCCTACCTCTCTGCATGTTGGCCCCCTCTGGCTGCCAGTGTGCACTTGTACATCATTATAATAACTGCACTCACCTTATTTCTGATGACTAAGTGCTACCACCTGGCTTCTATCATTTTGGCATCATGTTGTCTCCATTGTATCATTCTGATACAGCATCTTCTACTGTTCATGTTGGCCTACAAAGTACTGCCATAATTGACTTATCTTTAATGCTGGTGACCCTCTCACCAGTGCATGCCTTATAGTTTTGGTGGTATCCTACATTGTTCAATAAAAGAGTGTAAAAGACACAGCTCCTCCTCCAAAATTTGGAACAACCGTGAAGGGCTATCCTAGCTCCAGAGCTGCTCTAGAATTTGCTGAGGTCTTTATTACAACTGCATCCCTCCTCACATTTTTTCTCTGTGCAGTCCTGCTTCCCTTATTCCCCTAAAGGCATTGACCCCAAGAGGCCTCCCCAGTAATTTCCTGAATGCAAATATCTAACTTAGAGTCTTCTTCCCAGAAATGGAGAGAGCAGGACCTAAAATGAGATTTTGGAGCTGAATCACCAGCTGACTGGCTAGCAAAGATGACCCCAATATGATTCTGGGCCAGGTGGCTCTCTTCAGCTAAGGCAAGGCTCAAAGAATAACTTAGCTGGGAGTTGTTGGCTGTCAACAATCCCAACAGCTGGAGGAATAAATGTTTCTGTCCTAGAAGAAGGAACCTGGTCAGTGTACCAACAGTATCTACTGCAATTATGCTATCTGATTACTCTTTTTTCATAGTAGCCTATTCTTTCTGTTGTTGTTGTTGTTGTTTGAGACAGGATCTCACTATGTTGCCCAGGCTGGAGTGAAGTGGCATGATCTTGACTCACTGCAACCTCTGCCTCTTGGGTTCAAGCAATTCTTGTGCCTCAGCCACCACACCATTGCATTACAGGTGCATTACAGGTGTGCACCACCACACCCGGTTAATTTTTGTATTTCCAGTAGAGACAGGGTTTTGCCAATGACAATGTTGGCCAAGGCTGGTCTTGAACATCTGGCCTCACATGATCTGCCTGTCTTGGCCTCCCAAAGTGCTAGGATTACAGGTATGAGCCACTCTACCCAGCCCATAGTAGCCTATTCTTGTTTTATGTTGCAATATCTGCTTGAACTTTCTAATAGGATAATAATCAAACTTTGTGAAACATTCTTACTATTTCTTAAATCATTAGTTTTTTTAAGGTCAGTGATTCTATGATCCATTTTGATTTTTGGTTTTTCTGTATTGTTAGTTTCCCTCAAAATAGCGTGCCTTTTGGCTGTTTGAGGATGAAAGGCTATGTTGATTATTATGGGAGTCTACTGATCTTCTACGGGTCTGTTTCCCCAACATACTTTTCTCCTAATTGGGAGTGTTGACCACAAACCAGAGGTAGTATTAGCTGGCAGGCTTTTCTTCAAGGTGCTCTGGAAAGGTCCACACAGGCAGTCTGTATGCCTTTATCCTAAATGTCAAAATGAGAGAACTTCCTCTGAAACACTACCTCCCACTTTAAACCTTAAACTTTTTCATATACAGCAATCAAATCCTTTAAAGGACAGTCTTCTTTTTTTTAGCATGGGAGGTAAATGGTGTTGCTACTAGTCAATATATATGTGCAGGGGGGTGCCAAATATTTTTAAGGATTTTGGTGCTTACTGTTCAACTGTTGTGTTAGTCCATTCTCGCACTGCTATAAATAGTGAGACTGGGCAATTTATAAGAAAAGAGGTTAATTGGCTTGTGGTTCTGCAAACCTGCCTGTACAGGAAGCATGGCAGTGTCTGTTTCTGAGGAGACATCAGAGAGCTTTTATTCATGGCAGAGGCAAAGCCAAAGCAGGCCTCTTCACATGGATGGAGCAGCAGGAAGACAGAGAGCAGGGAGGTTGCTACACACTTTTATTTTTAATTTTTTTTTAACTTTTGTTTAACGTTTGTGGGTGCACTGCAGGCTTGTTATATGGGCCAACTTGTATCACAGGGGTTTGTTGTACAGTTTATTTCATCACACAGGTCCTAAGCCTGTACCCAATAGTTTTTTTCTGCCCCCGTCTCTCCGCCCACCCTCCGCCCTCAAGTAGGCCCCTGTGTCTGTTGTTCCCTTCTTTGTGCTCATGAATTCTCATCATTTAGCTCCCAACTATAAGTGGGAACATGTGGTATTTGGTTTTCCACTACTTTGTTAGTTTCCTAAGGATAATAGCCTCCAGCTCCATCCACATTCCCACAAAAGACATAATCTCATTCTTCTTATGGCTGTATAGTATTCCATGATGTATATGTACCACATTTGCTTTATCCAATCTATCACTAATGGGCATTTAAGTTGATTCTATGTCTTTGCTATTGGCTACACAATTTAAACAACCAGATCTCATGGTAACTCACTCACTCACTGTCACAAGAACAGCACTGAGAGGATGGTGCTAAACCATTTATGAGAAATCACCACCATGATCCAATCACCTCCCACCAGACCCCCACCTCCAATACGGAGGACTACAATTGATGATGAGATTTGGGTGGGACACAGATCCAAACCATATCATTCTATTCTTAGCCCCTCCCAAATCTCATGTCCTTCTCAAGTTGCAAAATACAATCATGCTCTCCTAACAGTCCCCCAAAGTCTTAACTCACTCTGGAATTAACTCAAAAATCCAAAGTCCATTCTCGCACTCTATAAAGAAATGCCTGAGACTGGGTAATTTATAAGAAAAGAGGTTTAATTGGCTCACAATTAAAGGCTGTACAGGAAGCATGGCAGCATCTGCTTCTGAGGACACTTCAGGGAGCTTTTACTCACGGCAGAAGGCAAAGCCAGAACAGGCATGTTCACATGGCTGGAGCAGGAGGAAGAGAGGCAGGGAGGTGCTACACAATTTTAAACAACTGAATCTCATCATAACTCACTTGCTCACTATCACAAGAACAGCACTGAGGAGATGGTATTAAACCATTCATGAGAAACCACACCCATGATCCAATTGCCTCCCACCAGACTCCACTTTCAACATTGGGGATTACAACTGAACATTAAATTTGGATGAGAACATAAATCCAAACCATATCAGCCATCCTACATACAAATTTTGGCAATTTATTCCCATCATTTCACCACACTCTTGAAAGTGCAAAGTATTATTGTTTTTAAAAATGTTCACCAGTTGTATAAGCAAAAATATTACATTATCATTTGCATTTTCATCAAACTTTGTTTCATATATTTATGCTCATAATTTTTAAGCCTATAGGAAAAGTAGGAGAAGAAGACAAACAGAAATTCATGTCACTGCTTTTTTTTATTATTTACCTTTACATTCTAGAAAGGTTACTGCTCGAGAGGAAAAATGAAATGTTTTATTGCTATGCCATTTTAAAAATATTTACTTCTTAGACTTCTTATAATCTATTAAAGGATAAATTAACTCCGTACTGTTTTTACCAGTTGGGTTTAATTTGTAATAATCAATTTTTCAAATTTCAACTCCTCAACATTAATAATTTATTTAGACAGCCCTATGAGCTATGTCATTTTGCCCAAAATAACACACTCACCCTAAACCACACGCTCAGATAATAAGTTAAGAAATTACTATGCAATAATACACTGTAAATAGACATCCTGAGTCTGAGAAGTATTTGACCTAACAAAGGACTGATATATTCATATACTCCATCATGACATTATGAGGTTTTCTTGCGAGCCTGAGTAATGATTACTTCATTTAACAGTTAGCAGTCAGCCTCTCCTACCCACAGGCAGGTCCTAGTACACTCTCCTTATTGGCCAGGGAGAGAGTGATGGATGGCAGCAGCTGCTGTCCTCAGTCAGTCGTGGGCTCTACCTTCAGTCTAAAAAGATCATTGACTGAAATGTATCAGAGACCACTCAGCTGTTCAGTAAAGAGCCCACATGTAGGGCTGGTGTCTTGTGTAACTACGCATGAACTGAATCTATGTCCAGTTTATAGAATAAACAGTGTCCGGTCCCATCCTCACCTCCCCACAAGCCATAAACCTAAAGCACAAACTAGGTCCTAGTGCTGCATGGATTTGTATGCAAACTTGTAATTAGTAGGCTAGCCCTCATTCTTGGATGAAATTCTTTTGTTAGCTAGCAAAAGCTAGGCAAAATGGAAAGGGTTCAACTAGGCATCCTGTAGCCAGGTCAATAATGTGAGTAGTGTTGCACAAACTGGTGTTTACAACTCTTGCCAGGTGTGTCTTAGAAACACTGAATTCACTGAATCTGTGAAATAGAGTGTGAGTAATAAAGAAGAAGTGGGACAGGAAAGAGGCAACATCCGATTGGTGCTAGGACCTCTTAGAGTCTCTGGAATGGGGAGATGAATAAATTTTACACAGCTGCTTTTCTGAGAGTGCAGACTTTTGGGGGCATACTTAGCCTCAAGTTTTCATTTGATTACTATGTGTACACCAGCATATTTTCCTGGATTTGGGACCCATGTTGACCCTAGGGTACCTCCACTGAGCAGCTGACTGGTCTCCAGTGGGTATCAATAATCTCCAGAGGCTGAGCAAAGGAGCTGGGCTGACAGCAGCATCTGCCGTTCATCCATCATCTCTTCTGGCCAATAGAAATAGGGCATGGCCGGTGTGGCCTGGGAAGGCCCTCATTCTCCCTCTTCAGTGGCTGTGCTGGATGAAGAAGTCATTTCTATTCAGGGCAGGAAAAGAAACGGAGGATGCCTGGAGGGAATAAAAGAATGAGAGAACAAGATACAGTCAGCCAGTTGGTCACCGAGACACATTACATCCTCTGGGCACTTTTTCCAGATGCCTTGCATTTTTTCAGTGTGCAGCCACTTTCCCAGTCCCTTCACTAGGGGAGTTCAAGGTTTCAACATCCTTGCACAATGCAGTCTTTGGGAAAGGGTTAGGGATGTCCTCAGAGAGGGAAATCAATGTGGCGGCCCTGGAAGAAATTCAGTTTCCTCATTTTCTTGAGATGAATGCTGAACACCCAGTGAGAAGCATTGGCCCTGAGGAGCCCCAAAATGTCATTTAGAGAAAAAGAAAAATTATGACACAAGCAATCATTCAATGCTTTTTTTTTTTTTTTATGAAGTCTCACTCTGTCACCCAGGCTGGAGTACAGTAGTACAATCTCAGCTCACTGCAACCTCTGCCTCCCCAGGGTTCAAGCGATTCTTCTGCCTCAGCCTCCTGAGTAGCTGGGATTATAGGCATGCACCACCACTCTCGGCTAATTTTTTGTATTTTTAGTAGAGACAGTGTTTCACCATGTTGGCCAGGCTGCTCTCAAACTCCTGACTTCGTGATCCTCCCGCATCGGCCTCCCAAAGTGCTGAGATTACAGGCATGAGGCACCACACCCAGCCTCAATGCTTCTTAAAATGCTGTCAACCTTACCACAATTCTCTCTGCACTCAGGATGTGTGGGTGTGTTTCAGGGTTGCTCCTCACCACTATTTTCATAGTCTTAGCTCTCCAAAGCCTGTGGTTATTAATAGTGATAATAATACTAACAATATCTTCCCTCTGAACCATGCACAGCATTTACATAGCATTTTCCAGATTCACAACTACATCTGAAACTCTAGGAAATAAGAATAATATGCGGTGGCATCTCCACTTTAGAGATGAAAACACAGAAGGTCAAAAGAGGTCCCAGGTAGCAGAGCTGAAAAGAAGGCCAAGGTGAAACTTGTCCTGAGATGTTATGTTTCCAAGTCCAGGGTTCTTTCTATATTCATGGCTGATATTCAGCCCAGTCTGTAACTTAAGTGACACCAGTCAGCTGTCATCCAGAGCTGGGGTCAAGGTGAAATACATAGAATGGGAGAAGTTCGTCTGGGGTGTCATGCCATCACTTCCGTGAAGGAAGTCACATCCATGTGCATGTGACTGTGTGTAACAAAATTATAATTATAATTATAATCTTTCTATTCACCAGCTCACTGACTACTGAAATAGGGTATCTGGAAAATCTCAGCCCTTTTATGAACAACATCTCTCTCACTTGAGACTTGGTGTCCTTTTCTCAGATCTTTCATAACTTGATTTACACTGAGAAGATATGAAAGGTAGAGTTATGTGCTTGCTCACACATGTGTGTGTGTGTGTGCGTGTGCATGTGCGTTTGTGTGTGTGTTTTAAAAAGCAATAGAATTCACTTTACTAGACCATACAGAACAATTCTTAACATTTAATAGTAGTATTAATGGAGAAAAGCATTTAAATATGGCAAAGCAGAAAGACTAGAAAGCTAGCTGTCCTCAAACTATTGCCAACTTCCAATAAATGCCATCTTTTCACTTTCCCTCCCTCAGGAGCCATACCTTTAAGGGATTCTTTTTAAAAAATCTTTTTCTCATTGTATAAAACTGGAATATCTGATAATAAAACATTTTCCCCACTCTCTCAAAAATATGCAAGTAAAAAGGACTCCATTGCTAGCTTAAACCAAATAAAGTGAAACAACATGAGTAAACAGTATCTCATTATTTTGAGGATAATCGTTTTGCTGTTTTACTTTCCACACCAATTAAGAACTTTGGATTAGACACTGAAGCTTGGACAGAGTTTTGCAGGCACTCAGAGTAACTCTTAGTAAACTTTAATTCATAAACCCAAGAGTGCCTGATACACCATAAAAACCAATTCACAAAGCACACTAGTTAAGAAAGAATAATAATAATTCTTGATTTTTTTAGATTAATTACCAAACAGATTAGGGATATTGAATGAGACCATTAAGAATGCATAGAATGGAAATTCCACTAAGATCCTAATTATTCTCCCTATGAGAAGGGCAATGGAAGCTTTGGTTCTTTCCCTAGCTTGGCCCTAGGAGACTTTTCTTCCATCCTCAAATACATTTTCCTCTCAAGTGACAGGAACTGAAACAAGAAAGAGAAAGGAGTACAAAAAAAAATAGAAATAAATAAAATACCATGGCCCTGAAGCAGACAGTCACCTGCTAAAAGCACAAATAAACCATAAAATATATTAAACCAATTGCATCATTTAGCCTCTTATTGAGGAGCAAGCAGGAGATTATAATTCTAATTTATTGCTTGGCATATAATCCAAGATTGTCTTCATGTTTGATTCTTGAATAGGATTAAGTATGAGTCATACAGTAATGTCCGGTCAATATCATCTGAATAGTTCATAATAAAAAGAAAAGAAAAAGAGTTCTAGCATTCAATATGCCCTTAATACAAATCACAATGGGACTATAAAAGTAAGAAAGCAATTCACAACATGAAATCATTTGCACATAAAGCAGTGGTTCGCAAACATTATCATACATCAGAAACACCTACAGGAATTATGAAAAGATTGCTGGGCCCACCTCCACAGCTTCTGATTCAGTAGGTTTAGTGTGGGGCCTAAGAATTTGCATTTCCAATAATTTTTCAGGTTATGCAAAAGCTGCTGATATGGGGACTGCTCTTTGAGAATGACTGCTATATAGAAGTTAAGATAATAGAAAATAATAAAGGGCCTTTGGCTTAGACCAAAGAAATTCATTAATGAGCTAAAGAATGCAGTTTCTGAATAGAGAGCGCTTTCCCTCAACAAATATTTAAGTGTCCACCGTAGGCTAGTAACTGTTCTGGATACTAGGCTAGTAACTGTTGTAGATCCCATAGGTACAGTTGGGAACAAAACAAGCAGAGTCCTGTCCTCGTGCAGCTTAAGGTCTAGTGGGGAAGACGTGACGTGCAAGTAGTCACAAGTGCTAGAGGTAGAAATCATGGGACCAGGATGCTGTTAGATCTTGTGTCCAGTAAGAGCTTCTTTGAGGAGCCCTTTGTACAAAGGCTTGAGTTAAGTGAGAGAGTGAGCCGTGATAAGGAAAACTTTAAGAGTGTTCCACGCAGAGAAATAACAATGTTCAAAGACAATGTGTTTTGCTATTGTTGTGATATGGATTCACAGCCAACCTTCAAGATCAGTTTTAGCCAATGAAGCTGTTTTTTGATAGGAAACTTATGTTCTCAATTGAAAGAACACAAAATATCACTTGCACATATTAAAAAGGATACATGTAATTTCTGGCACTGAGAAAAAAAAACTGAATAAGCAGCCAAACAATGGATTCAACAAATAAATTAAATGTCAATATAAAATATTAGTGTAAACTGGGTGGTGGCTCATGCCTGTAATCCCAATGCTTTAGGAGGTCAAGGCAGGAGGATCATGTGAGCAAAGGAGGTGGAGGCTGCAGTGAACCATGATTGCACCACTGCACTCCAGCCTGAGTAACAGAGCAAGACTCTGTCTCTGGGGTGGCTGGGGGGGCGGGTGCAGAAACAAAGGAAGAGAAAGAAAAAAGACTATTAGTGTAGTGTTATTGAAAGAATATTATGTAAACATTGTTAAAACAAATGTCAGAACTATGGGTATAATACATACAGAAAACAGTGGAACATATCTAGATTTAATAGAAAGGATTTCAAAATGCAGTGGTGGAATGGCTAAACATTTAAGGTAGATGAAAAATGGTCATAATAAAGCAAATGATCACTGTCTAGTGTGGGGAATTCAAAATGGGATTATTAGTTTAATGAGCACAAAAATGAAAGAAACTTATCATAGATATAATTTGAAAAAGCAATTGTTACTCATTTCAACCGGATTGTACCAGGGATAAAAGTCATGTTGAAAATTCACATTGATTTCGTGTACTTTTAAGCTACTAGAGAAGAAAACAAGAATATCACAATTAATTAGTATTTCCTTGGTTCTGAATTATGTGAAGAATAAGAAAATAAATTTAGAGATCAATCTTTAAAGTTTTAGAGGGGAAGCCTAAGATAATGACATTAACGTTGCTGGTGAAAAAAAATGTGTAGAAACCAGAATCTTAGCTGAAAATCAGAAAACATTCTTTCTGCCAGGTACAATGCATAGTTTGAATTTGTTACCAGGAGACATAAACTCTACTGTGAAGATAATAAATTTGGGGAATAGTTTTAACAACTACATACAATATTTTCCGGATCTGCTCAAAGATAGAACATATTGATTAAATGAATGTGACTTTTAAACCATCTCAAATACATGACAGGAATTTTGACAAAATGTTGTTAAAGCAATTAAACTTAAGTTTAGCGAAGATATGAGATGCATGAGGAAAGGTAAGCCAAACCACAGAAGATCCTCAAAGAGTGAGTCATGGACATTGGCAGGAAGTGAAACTAATTTTGAATTTGTGATAACCACAGCTATCGGTATGAACTGTTGCTTGCTATTAATAATATTAGCAAAATTTATCTTTAAAAAGTTATAAATTTAGTAGATCAACTTTTTAATAAATTTTACTTTTTTAATTTAAAGGCAATTGTTAAATTTAAAAATATAAAATATGTTCCAAAAGTAATATTCCAATAAACTATAAGGAAATTCAAACATGAGGGGAGTCTATGTGACTATGAAATTGACAAATAATTCTGAAACAAATCTCTATTTGTACTATTTTCTGGCCAATATAGATCAAGTTATCATTGATCAATGTACTGCTATTTTTTAATTTTCTTTACAATATATTACCATTAAAATTTCTGAAGGAAAAAGAACTTAATAAGTACAGTTTGAGATCTAGATACTGCCATAAGAGATGATGACTGTCACAATCTAAGTGCTAGCAATTCATATGGGGAAATTAAAAGTATCATGTAATATTATCTGTAATAATTTTTCATATGCTAACCCATAACAATGTTTAACCTGATTCATAAAGTTCATGGTTCATTTTCAAATCTAATTATTCTTTCAAGTTAAAACTAGTAAAAACTATGAAAGAACTACAATGACTTAAGAAAAGTGCAGTTTGACATTATTAATAGAAAATAAATTACGTTAAAATCTTCATAACAACCTAATTAGCAATTTTACTGAAATAAAGGCAGGAAAAATCATCATCCCAGCACCATGTATTTGGTGATCCTATTTCTGCATCTTTTAATATTACCTCTGCCTTTTATTGTTTCTACATTGATATAGATCTGTTTCTAGGTTGTATATTCTTATTTCATTGGTCTATAATATGAATGTCATTTTGTATAAATTACTATGACTTTATAAATGTGTCAATCTCTAAGACAATTAAGAAGCACAAAGAAGATACTTCATGCTTCTTAATTGTCTTAATTATTCTTAAGTCTTTGTTCCACTAAAGAAATTTTAGAATCACCTTGTCAAATCTGATGAAAAACCTCTTGTTGGGATGTTGATTGAAATGAAATTGGATTTTTAAATTATTGATGGAAAAATCGCTATTTTTATAATGTTAACTGTTTCCATCCATAATGTGATATCTGTTTATACTTATTCAGGTCATTTATGTGGCCTTATATAATATTTCATAATTTTATTTCATAATCTTGAACATATTTTATCTCTGCATACATTGTAATATTTGGGATCTTTTCCTATTACATTTTCTAAGTTATTATTACTTAGTATATTAAGGTTACTAATTGTTTTAAGTTGATCTCTTGAGTCTAGCAATCTCGCTGATCTCTGTTAGTAGTTTTATTTCAATGTCTACAAATTCATTGAAGGTTTCTAAGTATATAATCATACTGATAACAAATAAGTATATTTGGCCTCTTCCTTTCAAATGCTCACTGACTTTTTCTCCCCTTTTGTCTTGTTAGACTGGTTAGGACCAACAAAATAATGTTTGTGAGGAGTAACTATAGTAGACATCTTTATCTTTAGTCTTCAGTGGGAAAGCTTCTAAAATTTATCCATTGCGTATGTTTCTGCAGATTTTTGATGACTACACTTAATCAAATTAAGGAAGATTCCATCTATTTGGATTTTCTTTTTTTTTTTTTTTTTCAATTATTTTACTTTAGGTTCCAGGTACAAGTTCAGAACATGTAGGTTTGTTACATATGTATATGTGTCCATTGGTTATTTTGATTTTCATAATGAATGAGGGTGGAATTTTATTGAATGCTTTTTCTACATCCATTGAGATCATGTATTTTTTTTCTCCCTTTATCTGCTAAGGTGGTATGTTTTAATTGATAGACCTTAACTTCAATTCTAGGATAAATCCCTCCTACCTGTATCTTTTTTCTAAATTATACTGTGATATGGTTTGGCTCTGTGTCCCCACCCAAATCTTATCTCAAATTGTAATCCCCAAGTGTGGACGCACCTGGCGGGAGCTGACTGGAATATGGGGGCAGTTTCCCCTTTGCTGTTCTCATGATAGTGAGTAAATTCTTATGAGAGCTGATGGTCTAAAAGTGTGGGGCACTTCCGCCCCCAACTCCTGCCGCCATGTTAAGACGTGTCTGGCTTCCTCTTCGCCTTCTGCCATGATTGTAAGCTACCTGAGGCTTCTCCAGTCATGCAGAATTGTGAGTCAATTAAACCTTTTTTCTTTGTAAATTATCCAGTCTCAGTATTTCCTTATAGCAGTATGGAAATGGACTAATACAGACTGAAATATATTGAAGATTTTTTTTCATCAATGTTTCCAAATGATCTGGTCAATAACCTCATTTTCTTATCATATCTTTGTCCAGTTTTGTTAGTAAGGTTATCTAGTGTCTCAAACACTCTGTTAAAAAAAGGATTTGATAAAATTTCTCTGTGGAACAATATGTATATGTTGTATTTTGAATGAAATACTATGATTTTTAAATGCCTCATTATTTTGTATAAGATACTTCTAGTTGTCTACCCAATATCATTCTCCCTTCTTTCTTGTTGAGAGAACCCTGATTTGACATATATTTGTTTTGGGAGGTATCCTTACTTCCATGGTGAATTCTGACTAAATAATAACAATGTATTTTGGTATATAAGCAATTACTCCCTTATCTTCCCTGCTAACACTTTTCCGTTTGCACCTGTCCCTCCCATCACCACATGCACACGTCTCAGTCCACTGCCTGTTCTTGTGTGTGTATTTCAGAGCTCCTGCTCTGCTGTGATAGCAGAGATAATGCCAATCCCAGTACAAAGTCAGAGGACCATCTAGCCCAGTTCTTGGTCATGAGTCTGGCTTTTTCCTCCTGCTTGGTCAGGGCAAAAGCTTTAATAAAGATATAATCAGGGCAGCAAGTCAACAGTAATCATTTTCACTCTCCTGTGTAGGCATGAGAGCCGCAGACAAGCCTTTCACTAAGCGAGCCCAGCTCAGGACTTTTAGTCATATTCCCCTATAAGAGTCCAAAGCCTTATGGCCGTCTTCCAGCCCAGAGCCCAGCAAGCCCGTGGTACCAGCTCTGCTTATCACTTTGTGTCTTTTTGTTATGGTTTGAATGTGTTCATGTATGTTGGAAACTTAATCCCCAAAGCAACAGTATTGAGAGATGGGAACTCTCAAAGGTGATTAGGTCATGAGGGCTCTGCATGCCTCACACCATGTCATGCCTCCTACATGACATGGTGGGAGGCATCATATGGTGAGAAAACATGTGAGAGCTGAGCTCATCCTTCATAAGGACATATCTTCCATAACAGATTAATGACATTAATCTATTCATGAGTGCAGAGCCCCCGTGAATAGATTAATGCCATTATCAAGGGAGTAATGTCCTTATGAAGGAGGAGTTCAGCTCTCACATGTTTTCTCAACATGTGATGCCTCTTGCTATCTCATGACACAACAGGAAGGCCCTCACCAGATGTGTCCCCTCAACCTTGGACTTCCCAGCCTCCAGAACCATGAGCAAAATAAATTTCTGTTCATTATAAATTACTCAGTCTGTGTTACTCTGTTATAGCAGCCTAAAATGGGCTTTTAAATTTTTTGCTTCAAAATGCTTACCTAGTTTGGGGGGTCTAGTCATGTTTTCTGGTTGTCTCTTTCTACATTTTATTTATTTCCACAGGTTTGAAACAAAATGGGTGAGTCTAATGGTAAATTTACTGTCAGCTCTGCAAAAAAATGATTTTCAAATATTCTTTAGAATAAACAAAGTAACAACATTTCTGACTAAGCTAAGAACCCTAACAAAATATGTATTATTGCTCATTTTTTTCCAGAAATCTATTATTTAAGCATTCACCTATCCTAGGCAGGAGGGTTTGGGGATCCTAATCACCAAAAAGGATGTTGTAATTAATAATGCTAGTAATTTCCTCTATTAAATAGGCTATATATTACTGCACATTGAAATATACATGAACTATATAATAGATGAACATGAAAAAGTTCTAGTTTTGAAGCCCCAACTTTACTAAATATAAGAATGGGTATCTTTTGTTCTTAGTCTCATGAAAGTTAGAAAGGTTGAACTTTTATTTCTCAAGGAGCAGCCACTAGATATACATGCCATGTTGACTCAAGCCCACATAAGACACATGGACACTTTGGTTTCTGAAAATGGATATGAGAGATCTCAACTTCATTCGCTGAAGCTTGGAAAACATGGCTCCTTTTTGAGTTACACTTCCCTGGAATTCTAAAGAATCTCTGGCTATTACTGCCAGGCCTTTAATAATATGCCCCATAGAATTACTGGTTTTCCAGTAAAGTTCATAATATGCTATTCTTCAAGAAATATCTCAGGTTGAAAATATCCCTCATGTCAGAAATGTTTGCAAACATTATATACTACTTTCAAATTTCCAGTTTCAGAGTCTGGTGCCATAAACATCTGTAGAGATCATCTAGTCCTGTTTCCTTATTGCACAGATGAATAAACTGAGGGCTAAAAGGGTGACTCTGCTTCTCACCATGGGTTCGAACCGAGGGTATTGATATCCAGTTCATCATCCTTTCCATGGTATTCTTCAGGCTCCTACCTTCTTAAGAAAGTAGCTAAGATAATTTCATCTGGTTGAAGCCGTAGGGCTTTTCCAGAGAAGGTAGGGCAATGTCCCATGAAATGAGACCAGTAGGCTGAGTTTCCAAAATATGTGACCTTTAGAGCTCTGGGCATCCAGGGATCAGGTCTGCCACTTTGTGTGCTTCAAAGGTGGCAATCAGCACCAGGTTTCCCTCTTTCCATTCCACTTTTAAAACCTGGGGGTTCTCTCCAGTTCTCCAGTTACTCGCCTACATAACTATTTGACAACATGTGCTTTGACATGTCTTCTTTTTAACACCTACTATTGGGACTTCCTTTCTGCTGAGGTAATTCTCCATAGCTTTGAGGTCTGCTACCCAAGGTAAAAAAGCGTAGTTGTTTCTTTTGAATTTGTTGGTATGGTTGCCTCAATTTAGCACTTTGTTTTATTATATTTTAATTACCAAATAAAAATTGTATATATTTATGTGTGTATACTAGTGGAATAACGAAGTCTAGCTAATTAACATATATATCAATCCCCTCACATGCTTATGATTTTTTTAGAGGGTGAAAACACTTAACATCCACTCCCTTAGCAATTTTTAAGTACAATTTATGAACTATAGTCACCATGACATACAATAGATTTCTTGAGCTCCTGTCAGTGGATTTTTGTGTCCTTTGACCAACATTTCTCAATCTCCCACCCCCATAGCACTTCACTTTAAATGCACAGATACAGCCTGTTTTTCTAAAGACAATAGTTGTTTCATAATTGAGCTATTACGTTGTATTACTGAAAAGATGTTTTACCACATTCATTACCAAAAATAATAAAAGGCATTAATTGCCTGGTAATAGCCACTCCCTCATAAACACAGGGGCAAAGTTATATAAATTGATACAGATTACAGTGTTAATTTATTTTGCCACTGAATATCCACAGAGAAAAAGAAAGCTCAGGGGTAAAAGTATGTAGTCATTTTGAAGCACTTGAGAATCACTGTCTTCTTAAAATATTTCCAAATACCAATAAACACGACTAAGGTCATGACTATATTCTGAGCACACGTGTGTTTGAAGAAAGAATTAGCTATGCTTAGGAGGATAGGCAATAATTTACTAAATGGGAAGAACTTTTCTTAGTGAAAGCGTACTCTGAGACCTGAGTTGTTCAGTATTATTTATTATATGGTCATATTTAGCTGTTTTATTTTTCGAATTATCTGGACAACTGCCAAATTTCCACTCTGACTCACTGTGACAGTACACTGCATGAGCTATATAAAATGACATACAATTTTTTAAAATTTACATTGCAATGTTTTAAATTTGTTGTATAATACTGTGAGTTTAATTACTTTAAAAATTGGTTGTCTCATCCTTCTCCTAAAGAAAGATGAAACAATAATACCACCTGGGGAGGTTTAATTTCATAGTCCACAACTGAACTTTCATCTTCAAATATGATGTGAAGCATTTATAGTATGAAGTTAAGAACAAAAACTAAAAGTGCCTTAATTGACGAATACTATTTGCACTTCCTTTCGCCGAGGTAACTCTCCATAGCTTTGAGGTCTGCTTTCCAATGTAAAAAGGACCTTTGTTTCTTTCTAATGTGTTCATATGGTTGCCTCCATTCAGCACTTCTTTTTATTATGTTTTAAGTGCCAAATAAATAAAATAAACAATGACAGTGTAGCAGTCCATGCTAAAAATTATTCCATGCATGCAAAGGAAAACTTCCTATGAGAATTTTTCAAAAGCTGTTTTAAGAGCTCTTGATACGAGTGACAGGACAGCACACTCGGATGTTTTCACCTTCGGTCTGTTATTGCTCTGGTCTTCTTTTAATCCCTTCAGCATCCTCCTGAAATCAAGTTTATAAACAGAAGTTTGAGAATGGATCAACACCAACACTGTCAAATATCTAAGTCAACAGTTTAAATCCTTTAGTCTACTTCCACTTTCTGAATCCATAAATTCCTCTATATCCCTATATTTTACAAAAGCAGTTTCACAATATGTTAGTTATGAGGTTTTCTCCAAACTGTGTATCTTTAAAGGAAACCAAATGATAGCATCAGAAATTATAAGCAATTAGAGTTACTTTTCCAGGCAAAGCAGAGATGAAAGGCAATTTCTTCCTATTAAGAAATCATTGATATGTGCTCTCAGACTTAGTTATGCATATCCAAGTATATCTTATATAATGTAAAATTCCTTCTAATTTTTTCTCTCTTGTAAAAAATGACAAGGCAAAATATTTGACACACATCTATTTTAAGTGTTCCTTTTTTGCTATTTATATGTTACCATTATTAAAGGATTGGGTCATATGAATTGAATGTGTACAATCTTATCTTTATATAACCATTTCATAAAGACTCATTAAAAAGAACTCATTTCTAAAAGATGAATATGGTTTTAGTTATATTCCCCAGTCTTAGAAATGGGCACAAATGTTAACGTGAATACAAGATAAACTAAATTCAAAAGATTGTAATTATTTCACCAAAGCTAAAGTTGACATGTACATAACATAAAAATAGGGTTTTAAATATGTAAAGAAGGAAAAGTTCGACATTCTTTTAATAATCATCTATATGTCAATAAAAGTAGCTTTATCTATTCATTTGAACTGACTATGAAAGATTTTTACCTGGAAGCACTGTTAAGACCTACTTAAAGTTGTATGAAAATAACTGAACCATCTTTTACTTATTTTTTTCACTAAGTCAAACTGTAATTCTTCCCCACTTAGTTTTTTAGTGAGGCTTCAGGATATGTAGATTTCTCTATTTCCCCCTTTTTTTCTTTAAAATTAAATCACCATGTAGTCCATTACTAGAGTATTATTCCTAAGTAACAGATCATGCCTGAAAACCCCACTTTTTACAGAAATGTTTTTAACTAATATTATTAACATCTTGAATCCACAAAACCTTCTCAGCTACTCTCCCAAATCCAAACACAACTCCTGTCAGTAAAACATGAAAAAATGAGTTTGTGGGGGAAAATCTCTGAGGTTACCATTGTGTTTATCCCCTTTGGTTGGCAGAATAAGGTAGCATGAAATGCCAACTCATGATTTAAATAAACCACTGGCAAGGAAGGCCCTGGCTGGCTGCAAGTCAGTTCTCCAAATCAGCTCTATTCATATATCCTTGCTAAGTAGTGTCTTTGCAGTTTTCAGAATGAGATGACACAAATGACAGATTTCAGAGATAATGAAATCAGCTAGTTTACAAAAGTGAGAGGTAAACCTTTCTGAAGAGAAAACAAGTATTTCATTAAGATTCTATCTTGAAACATTTACTCTTGCTAAAGTGATTTAATTTCACTTATTAACTTCAAGACTAAAGTTGTCTTTATTTTCACAGTATAGATACTGTTAGAATTGCAGAATAAAACTAGGATATTAAAAAGAAATTTTAGTGGAATTTACTTTCATGTAGCTCCTTCCTAGCAGTTCAAAAATTGTCATTAATCGATCATAAAGTGAAATTCATTTCAAAGAGAAGTTTTGATGCTCCTTCTGCCCAATTAAAGAGTTAAAAGCCAATTCCACGCAATTGGGAACAGTTTATCTCACTCGGGGCTTGGGGCCCAAATTCAGGGACATCTCACTGTTTGTTTTTCAGTCTCTTCTTGAGGAAGAGGACTCCAGTGGGAAGGAAAGAGAATTTTCTCAACCTGTAGCCCATTCCCAAGGCTCTGAATCAAAATCTAACTTCTTCAACCTTGTTAATGTGCTGGTGGTTTGAATGGCAGGGAGAGTAAAGGGGATCAAATTTAGCTGTGTTTTACTTTCTGCTTCAGTGTAGAAACAAGAGGCAATCTCAGGCGATTGAGAAGTACCACCCTCCTGTAAATGACAACTTTTCAGACATAGAGAAAAGACAAAACATTCTCCAATCTTTGGGACGTGTTTCAAAACTCTGGGATGTTTGTTTTTCTTCCTTCACTGTGGATTTAGGGGGAATAAAATGGTTTCCTTCCGAAATTCTAGATTGATGCTCACCGACCCAATTCTTTGTGTTCCTTCCAACTCCTGTGCAGTCCATACCCTCGCTTAGTTTCAGTGAGATTTTTAAAATTGTTTCAAGTAAGAGGAGATTGAGCAATGTGAATATAAAGCAGCCTTAGGCAACTAGAATAACATTTTCTTCAATTTGTTCGTCTAAAATATGCAAAATCGTTCTTCCTGTAATCCTTTTCGAAAATAACTTTCTGCTGGACCTTATTGGACTTGGAGAGGTTGTTGTAATTTTCTCTGGAAATTGAAAAAAAAAAAAAAAAAAAAAAAAGGTAAAAGTCTTCCAGTACTATAGCCATAGTAAAATTTGAAAATGTCAAAGTGACCGGGTACAGGGAATAGGAGGTAGCTACTGGAAGGTGAGCGAGGACAAGAGCAGGGTTTCCATGCATTGGCTGGACATGCTAGTGGAGCTTGCCTCCGGCCGCTTTCCGCCCACCAACCCCCATCCCCCCCCCCCCCCCACAACACTGCCAAGCCCAGGCTGCTCGAAAAGGAGCGGGCTTCAGCGACGGATGCTCACGCCCAGAGAGGCCCAAAGCGGAACCTCTGTGTCCAGGGAGGTACTGCGGGACTTGCGCGAAAGTGGGGTAAGGGACCCCCCGGGGCCTCACCCACCCGCCGCGCGGCGTCCCTGGCGCGATGCTTGCGTTGGCACCTGTACTCCTGCGGGCCTGGGTGGAACCGACCCAGCAGAAAGGGTGCGCAGCAGCGGCCAGCGAGACTGGGACCTGAAGTCCCCATCTCCCGCACACAGAAGAGAGCACTGTGGCTCTTCGGATAAGGGTTTCCCCTCTTGCCCCAAAGAAAATGCTCATAGGCGGTTGTACCTATCTTCAGAAACTCCTAGGGAGGGCGCATTGGGATGGAGATGGGATGGATGTTCTGCTTCACCCTTGCGCCTGGATAATCAGAAGATAAAGAAGCCGGCGGAGTTCATCCAAGAGGCAGCTTGGCCCCTAAAAAGGTTTGCATGGAAATGTCTACAAGAGTGTCTTTATTTTCACTTTTCATTGATTACATAACTTTACATAGATTACACTGTAGTTAATTAATGAAACTGTCAAATCTCTCAAGACGGCTCACCAGTTACAAGCAGTTGGAGACACAGAGCCATTTCTCATCTATAAATTGGGCAAAACCAAAACTGCAACCCTAAAACAATTTGGCTTAAAATACTTACTTTTAAAACACAAATAGATCCTCAAGGGTTCATTTATTCAGTCTTATAGCTTGACAATCTATAAAGACTTTCTGTTGTATTTAAGGTGGGGAATAACTAAGGTTTGAAATCCATGCTGCCTCTTTCTTGAGTCTAGACTCTTAATGCTCCCAACCTGTTCCCTTGGTCCTGGTCCCCCAAATCTGGCCCGCCACTATTCCCGTAATGCCCCTTCCACCACCTGACCCAGCCATGGAGATAGCCTTGTCTCAGTGCATTCCTAAACTTATAGAACTGAAGACTCCACTGTTACACCCCCCTTTCTAGAGGGCTTGGTGGGGGGTAGGCTTGAGAAGGATGGGGAGAGTCGCAGGAAGGAGGGCGAAGCCAGCAGAGCTCTCAGGGAGGGCCTGAGAGACAAAGGGGTGAAGGTTTTATAGTTGGAGTGCATATATTTCCAGCTCTCCAAAATGAAACATACCATCGCAGCTGGTATTACCGGCTGAATAGACAGCAAAAGACCTCTCTATGTGCGGGTCCTAGCGTGCTGCTTCTTAGCGCCAACGAGTCCTTGTCCCCAAAGTTGCCAAAACTTTAAAGGACGCCGGCCAAGGAGACCCTAGCATGGAAAGCCAGGCGTCCGGGGCCGAGTAAAGCCTCCTGGACTCCTCGAAAGCAGCTCACACCTGGAGCAGCCGGAGGCGGGGCGAGATCTATGCGAAGCTAACGGGTTCGGGTGAAGAACATCAAAGAAAAAGGAGCAGGATCGAACTTTAGAGGGACTGAAGGGCACGGCCCAAGAGAGCAGAATTGGGCTGTGGAACAGGCGGCGGGAGGACCAGGTTAGAGGGAGCGAAAGGAAGTGGATTAGAGGACAGCGGTTACAGGTTTCAGTCACTGCCATTTCCCCGCAGAGGGAGCTCCTCCACGCCCTGGAGGAGTACCCGGACTCCCACATCCTGTCTGCAACGACCCGGACTCCCCAGGGGATTCCAAGGGACAGCACCGTCATCCCCACAAATCATCAGGAGCCGAAAGCAGAGAATTTGCCCTACCTGGGCACTTCTGGAAGCACCCACTCAACTCTACAGTACGAGACAAAGGCTCTCCTAAGAGACCTTTCTCCAACTTTCTTTCTCTGCGTGTATGTGCCCTGATCCCTCCGTCCCCGCCGCCTTCTCTCTCTCTCCTTCTCTCTGTCTCCTATTTTGTCCTGGGAGATTCCTACTCGCGGTGTGAAGCCTCGGATCCTCTGAGAACCGCATAGTCTCCTGCACCCTTGGCCTCATGCTTGTGGGAGGGGGGCCCCGGGAAACACACGGCTGCCCCTCGAACAGGCGTCCCTGGCTCCCCATTGGCCCCCCGGTCCCCGCCCCCCACCACCCCCTCCCGCTCCGCAGCCCCAGAGTGGCGTCAGCACGCCCGCCGGGCGTGGGCTTTAAATGCCCACTAGCGGGAGCTCAGGCGCTTCTGCCCTGGAGCGCGGTCTGTAGTAAAATCGCAGGAGTGGGAGGGGAGTGAGCCAGCGGGATTTCAAGCCGCGGAGCGCGCTGACCTCCCTCCGCCTGATGACTCCGGAGCTCGGGTCCAAGCGCCGCCCATGCAGCACCCCTGAGCTCCGGGGAAGGAGAGTTAATGAAAAAACACTTAACCGTCTCCGCTGCGGAGAGTCATGAGCTGTCTGGATGTTATGTACCAAGTCTATGGTCCTCCGCAGCCGTACTTCGCAGCCGCCTACACCCCCTACCACCAGGTACGTGTCTCCTCCGGGGATTTTGGGGAGGAGTGGCGCGCCCCCGGCTTGCGGCTGCACGGCCTATACGGCAAGGTCCGCTGCGCCTCCGCGCGTCTGGGGCGTCCGACCCGGGCGGGCGCAGCCGGGATGCGGGGATTGCCGGAGCCGCCCCCAGTTGGTAGTGCAATTAGCTAACCCCTTTAGCTCGCCTGTTTGCTCTCGGGAAGCAGCTAAGCCCTGCTAATGTAAGCCTAGGTCTTCCCTGGAATAATCAGAGGAAGATGGCACGGGCTGGATTTTCTTCTTAGGGTCTGTCGGACTCCACATTCTTCCAAGCCAGGTGCAGGTACTAGGAAATGCAAGCAAAGCCGACGCAGGGAAGAACCAAACTTTGGTCCCAATGGTGAAAGTAACAACAAAACCAAAAGCAAAGGCCAGCCTCTTTCTGAGATGCAAGGGCCAGTGTTCTCATCCTTGCAAGTTCGTCTCAGGAATTTCTTCCGTTTCAATTCTCTGGCGACCAGGGCAATTAATTCCAGATCCAGCGAATTCGTTTCAAAGAGCACCACGTAGTTTTATAATTTTTCCTTTGCGAAGTTCTGGGAGTATTTTCCGGAGTACGATTGACCCGGCAGAGGCGAGCTTGATAGACAATACTTTGCCTTTCTCCAGCCTGAGTAGCTGAATGGGGAAGCCCTGCTCCCAACTAACACTTTAAGAAGACTACTCAACCCGCCTTCTGCAAACTCTTCAAGTTCCATTTAATTCTGCCAGTTTCTCTTTTCTTCAGGCAGCCTCTGTCTGAACCATTTTCCTTCCGTTTCCTCAGCTGAGGTAGCAGAAACTGAGGACAGTAGTGCAGGAAAAGAATGAAATCATACACCTGGGAGGCAGCAGGGGTCCCCTCCGGGTTGGAAACCTACTTTGGGGAAATTGAAATACACCCCAATGCCCCAGTGGATGCTTTTGCTAATTTTGTCTGCAAATTTAGAATGTCTATTCGGAAATTTCCCGATGAATTAATGATGGACTGGGTAGGGCTTTTTGTTTTTTTACCTCCTCTTCTCCTCTTTTAAACTTCACAACTTGCAGTTTGTTTTGCGTCCGTGTTAATTTTAAGAATCATCAGAGTTATTCATTGTAGGGGAAGATGGCATTTAGGAAGTGGTGATATTGCTAAATCTTACATCGTTTTGGCCCCAAATAACTCAAACCTTTTGGCTCCAGCTTCTGAAATGTACTTCTTCCCAGGGTGGGACTATGGCAAGCCAAGAGGAGAGAGGTGGATTGGTTTTCTGACTGGCCCTTTCTCCTCCCAGACCCTGAACCAATCTATTGCATGAAGATCTCTGTTCATTTTTGTATGACTCGGGCCGCCTCTTCAAGGCCATCTCTGCCTGCAGAATGTTTTAACACTTCTTTCAGTCCGTTGCTCATTTCTAAGAAAATGTTCACAGAAGCTGCGCTTGCTTTTTAAAATCACTATCAGACATGACGATTTACACCACCTCACAGCCAGGATCTTAACTTTCTTCTGTCTGCTCCTTTTTATCATTTCCTCAATATGTGTGGAGATGATGGGGTGGAAACACTCATAATCCACTGGTCTTTCCTTATTAAAAGAAGATCTGTTTAAAAACTGATGTAGGAGTAATCAAACAAATATCAACTTACATTTATTAAAGTGATCTGTATTTCCCCAGTCATGTTACCCCAGATTTTTACCCCACACAATTCATTACTAAATGTAAAATTTCTTCCTTTATATTCCTGGTTGCCTTCCTTCACACATCCGCAGTTGCAGGGAGTGGATTTTGTAGGGGTAGGGGGTTGCCCCCGCTCCTATTTCCTCAGGAGGATGTTTATCCTGTATCCTGTGCTTCTGCCCTGGATTCTCAGGCAGGGAACAGTCAGGTTCTAACTGTACTTGGGTGTCCTTTACCCTTGGAGTCTGATTTTAAAAATATATCTGCCCTGAGCCCAGCTATGAGGTCAAATTCAGCTCCAAACCTATCTGCTTAGGCGTCTCCTGAGACTTTTACCCAGACATTTTAGGAGAAATTTTCCAGGAGTCAGAGGGACCAAGGACAGCAATCTTGCTTTAAGGAAGCTCGCCCTTGCTTGGGTGCAGGTTGGGAAGCCTGCTAGCTATGTTGCCCCACTATTGCTAGTTTTATGCTAACAGCACAAGGCTTAGGCCCATATGCCAGTTTCCCCATGAATACCTTAGGGATTAGGATGAGGGAGTTAGTCTGAACCGAATTTGCCATCGCTTTTGAAACTGACATTTCTGTTCATTCTCTCTCTGAACAGAAACTAGCCTATTACTCCAAAATGCAGGAAGCCCAGGAGTGCAATGCCAGCCCCAGCAGCAGTGGCAGCGGCAGCTCCTCATTTTCCAGCCAAACCCCAGCCAGTATAAAAGAGGAAGAAGGCAGCCCAGAGAAAGAGCGCCCACCAGAGGCAGAGTACATCAACTCCCGCTGCGTCCTCTTCACTTATTTCCAGGGGGACATCAGCTCCGTGGTGGATGAACATTTCAGCAGGGCCCTGAGTCAACCCAGCAGCTACTCTCCCAGCTGTACCAGCAGCAAAGCACCAAGGAGCTCTGGGCCCTGGCGAGGTGAGTATGGGGCCCTGCTGGGAAGGACCCATAGAGGGTCCTTTCAGCCTGGGGTTCACCTACAGGAGCCTAAAAATATGCAGCTGAAAGAATATTAGGTGTCAGAGAAGGTGTGCAGAGGAGCATTTGGAAAGGGTAAGGAAAACGCAGGGGTAAAGGGCATGGGTATAAGAAAAAAACTCCTTGGAAAAAAACACTATGCTTGGAATTGGAAGACCTAGGTTTGTGTGTTGGTTCTACCACTTCCTAGCAATATAACCTTGGACAAGTCTCTTAACCTCTTTGAGGTCACTTTATTTACTGCTTTCTTAAATTAGAATAACACTTACCCTCCTAACTATCCCCAGAGAAGGCTGTAAGACTCCAACAAGAAAATGGATATAAATATGCTGTCAAAAATGTGAGGTTTCCAGCACCCTCCCAAACCAGTGAGCGAAGGAGCTTCATTGCCAAGGACTTAAAGAACACTTTCCCAATTTGCAAACATTTTCCCAGAGGAAACAGTTCTAGAGCTCCATACAGACAAAACCTGCTTGAGAATGTCTTCAAAAACCTACCTTTGCCTTTCACCAGGCTCCAATGACTTGAGAACTCTTGAAGCAGAAGCGTCTCAATAGCAAGTAAAATAACAAAGAAACAAAAATTTAGATACAGCCAAAAGAGTTTTTCCGAAACACATCCCTTTTCTATTTTTCCACCTTCCCCCACAAAGCACTGCTTTTTCTATCCTAGGACAATTATTTGTTGGACAACTCAACTAAATCTCCCTTCTATTCTGAAATCTCAACTTCCCTTTATTACCAACAAGACAAAGTGAGGGAAGAATTAAGTAAACTTGGCTCACTAAGCGGTATTTGATGAGTACCAAGGGGAGAAAGGAGGACTTTGTTGTAAAAACTAAAACAAATTTTCATTTGTCTTTGGGAGGGAAATGACAACCTTCACACCCTTTTTTTTTCCTTAGGAGACTCTGGCAGTTTGCATAAGCCTTGCCCTTAGACAAGATCCAAAATCATTCATTTTAAATACATTCTTTTTATTCTCTGTCTAAATATGTTTAACAGGAAGATTCTTCACCTCTTAGAATGCATTTTCAAATCATTTAAATTCTCTAGTATATAGTGCAGATTTCTTCTATAGAGGAGGTGTTCCATAAAGGCTCCATGAATTACATATCTGTCTTTCTCTCCCTTCTTACTAATGGCAACAAATTTGATCTAAATGCTGTTCCCTTAAAATGCTATCACGGGCTAGGAACCAACAGTGAAACTGACAATAGTAATAATAATTATTATTATCCCTGGCGTCCTTGCTTTGATGCAGAAAGTTAATGAAAACTTAGAATAAAAGACCTGTCTATTCGTGTCCTTCTGTGCAAATAATAGAGCTGCCCTTTAAGGTGACTAGTTTACTCTTTTGCTTGAGTTCTTGGAGAAAAATATTTGAAAGAAGGTTTCTAGAAAGAAAACTAATAATAGCAGGACTTCAAAATATGTCGATGGACCTTCAGTCTGTCAGAGACGTTGGGCGGGGGGGCACATTTTCTGGAGCAAGACGGCTGAAACGCGAGAAGGGGTAGTGAGATCACTAGGCGGCCGACTAAGAGTGGGAAGAGGTATCTTTAGCTTGAGGAGACGTTAAGGCTGGGAAAGGGAGACCGTGTCTGCGCTGTCTCCGGAAGCTCCTTGAGCTTCAAGGACTTGAGTCGGGGAAGGAGTCTCTCCGCTGTTACTACTCTCCCCGCCACTTGGTTTCTGCACTGAGGACCAGGCTGAGAAATGGGAGGAAGCAGGCCTCCTCTTCATGGGGTTCCCAGAAGCCCCCATTTTGCAGTTCCCCCATCTCGCTTTCACAGTTTCCCCCGCCCCCGACCATGGCTAGCTAGCCGTGTGCCCGCCTGGTGCCTTTGGCTCTCGGGCGGGGCGTGCAGGTCGGCGCTGATTCCCGCCGCAGTGACACGCACCTCTCTTCGTTTCCTCCAATCCGCCTCCCGGGCCTACAGACTGCTCCTTCCCGATGAGCCAGCGCAGCTTCCCCGCCTCCTTCTGGAACAGCGCGTACCAGGCGCCAGTGCCCGCGCCGCTGGGCAGCCCTCTGGCCACCGCGCACTCGGAGCTGCCCTTCGCCGCCGCCGACCCCTACTCGCCCGCCGCGCTGCATGGCCACCTGCACCAGGGCGCCACCGAGCCCTGGCACCACGCGCACCCGCACCACGCGCACCCGCATCACCCCTACGCCCTGGGCGGCGCCCTCGGCGCCCAGGCCGCCCCCTACCCGCGTCCCGCCGCGGTGCACGAAGTCTACGCGCCTCACTTCGACCCGCGCTACGGGCCGCTGCTGATGCCAGCCGCCTCAGGGCGCCCGGCCCGCCTCGCACCCGCCCCAGCGCCCGCGCCGGGTAGTCCTCCCTGCGAGCTTTCCGGCAAGGGCGAGCCGGCGGGCGCCGCATGGGCCGGGCCCGGGGGGCCCTTCTCGAGCCCCTCGGGAGACGTGGCCCAGGGTCTGGGCCTCAGCGTGGACTCAGGTAAGCAGAGGAAGAAGTTTGGTCTCCGCGGAACCCCTCGGCCCCGTACCCGACCCTGGGCTGTACCTAGACCCCCTTAATCCTCCTTGGACACCTTTAATTCTGTGACCCAAGGATCTACATGCCACGGTCGTGTTTCCACTGATAGATGGCCCTGTGCCATGCGTGTAGTAGGACCCTACCCTAACCTGGCCGGTAAATGTTACAGAGAACTTTTAAAATAATAATAATAATAACAATAAAATTTAGTGGAAAAGTTCTAGCTCTGCGCTGTTCAATACTGTAGCCACTAGCCACATGGGGCTACTGAGCACTTGGCAGGTGGTGAGGCCGAATTAAGATGTGCTGTCAGTGTATAACACACACTGGATTTCCAAATCTTCGTGCAGAAAGAGAATGTAAGCTTCATCTCGTTAATACTTTTATATTGATTACATGTTGAAATATTTTCGACACATTGCGTATCGATTATAAAAGTTAATTTTCATCTCTTTCTTTGTACTTTTTTTCCAATTGTGGCTACTAGAATATTTAGAATTTTGCTTATGGCTCCCGTTGTATTTCTATTGGACAGCACTGATCTAGAGTAGCTGCTGAGAGTACAATTTAAAATCTTCTTGTGATCTTGTCACGTAGTAACAGTTGTAAGGAAAGAAAAATGCGATCCTGATATCAAGTTAATTGCTAAATAAAATAGATCTCTTAAAAATGTAAATCTTAAAGAATATTTTAAAATGACAATCCTAAGTCTTTGGCTTAAAGTATTTGAAATGTACAGTCTAATAAGGGTTTGCTTTTTTGCTATCTTTTCTTATTTTTAGGACAAATGAAAGAAATAGTTATATAATAAGTGAGATCGCTGGGTTTATAGTCTGCCCACTGCCCCTTTCCTCAAGTGATTTGACTTTTCTGTTTGCTTTGCTTTTACTTTCAGTCACCGACCCCCGCCCCGCCCCCAACTTTAGGTGAAGTCTGTGACTTTCACAGTAAAACAGTGGTGTTTTGTCTTTCTTTCCTTAAATATCTTGTGCCTTCCCTCCCCCATTCCTTCTTTCTCCCTCCCTTTCTCCTCCTCCTCCTCCTCCTCCTCCTCCTCCTCCTCCTCCTCCTCCTCCTCTCTCTTCTTCTTCTTCTTCTTCTTCTTCTTCTTCTTCTTCTTCTTCTTCTTCTTTCCTCCTCCTCCTCCTCCTCCTCCTTCTTCCTCTCTTTCTCTCTCTCTTTCTCTCTCTCTCTCTCCCTCCCCCCCCCTCTCCTTCCCTCCCTCTCCACCTCCTCTCTCTCCTTTATCTTCTCTCTATTTTCAGGTTTGCAGCATCAGGACAAAAGCAAGGATGTGTACTGGTTTTAGACCGCCCACCTTCTTCCCTGTAGGTCTCTGCATAGTGCAATTGATGGCACTCAGAGCTGAAATGGAGTGGGTTTGTAACAGCTTCTGATCTTGGTTTGCAGCTCGTCGTTATTCCCTCTGTGGTGCATCCCTCCTGAGCTGATCTGCTGACCCAGGGTTTCCCCTTCCCCTTCCCTTCTGACCAGCCTTGGAGGCTCAGCGTCTGTGCCTCTCACTCCGTGGATGAGGACATGGGGGAAGGCAGAGACTTCAGACTTCTCAGTGTATTGGGAAAACCAAAAACCACAACTACAGAAATCATCTAAAAATAAGTCCTGCTGCTGAAAGAGCAAATCCAAAGACTCCGAGTTATGTTTAATGACTTTTGGCCGAATCACTGGAAATATCTGTGGTGAGATTGCTGAGTCAGGTGATATGATATCATAAGCTTTCTTGGAACGGGGGAAAGAAAATGAAACTTTTTGGTGTGAATATTTTTTATGCTGATGTGAATTATTTGGTTAGGTAGTGTGATTATAGCACTACTACTGTCAGATTTTAAATTGTATGTGTACTTGCATCTAAGACTGTGGTAGAGAAGTAAAGAGAAGTCAATTCCTTCTTCCTCACCTCTCAGCCTCCAGATCCCTTCCTGCCCATCCCTTCCCTACAATGCCCCCTCCAGACGCAAAGATACATTTTTTTCCTTTGGACTGTGAACATGGAAGCCTCAGCCTGAATGTGAGTGGCAAGCGGCTTATCTGGAGCCACCTGCCCAAGTCTTACTAAAATGCAGCTGTTGTTAGACAACTGTTTAAAACTCCAGAAATACATCACCCAAGGTGGCACTTCTCAGTATTTGGCAGAACAATTGCAATTGCACTGGATATATTATATATATATATATATATGTATGCATATATATCAGGTTTTTTACAAGGAACATTTTACGATGAAAGAAGAAACCCTTCTCTGCCTTCTCTCCCATGAATTCTGTCCCTGTATCCTCTGGATGTAAAAAGCAAGGAAAGACCCCAACTGTATCCATGGAGAAGAACTAGGAATCACCACAAGGGGAAGAAATGCACATGAAGTCTCCATTACCTCGAATTTTTTTCTCAGCCTCTCTGGTTGTGATTTGGTCACTTTAGTGTTGGGGCAGGGGAAAGGGTCTGTGCGTGGGCAAAGCTGAAGGTGATAAGGAAGAAGAGATGAACATTAAAGATGTCTATTTACTATGAGTTCACTGTGTTATTTCATAAAAAGAAAATAAATAACTTAGTTTTTTTCTAGTAGAATAAAATAACACAGTAGTATGATTTGATGTCAGTAGTGTTACATATGTGTAGATATAGATAGATGTAGACAGATAGATAGATCTTTCCGTGTTTCCACCATGTTTGCTGTGCTATGAATATGTTAGCTGTTTCCATCTCACATCAGCCTTGGAGAATGAGAAGTTAGGTGCCCCTGTCTGTTTTACAGATAAGAAAATTGTGGCCTACAGAGGCCAAGGGCTTGCCTGTTAGCATTCAGAAGTTAGAAGCAAAGAGGTACCAAAAGCACTACCTGTAGACCATTCAGTCAAGTACAGATTTATTATTTTCCAGAAAAGAATTATTGTTACATGTTTAATTCTAGACGCAAGACAGTAGAGTATTCAGTTAAAAATGTTTTTGAAATGTTGGCTATTTTATATTTTAATAAACTAGGCTAAGAAACCAAATCTCTCACTAGGCAAAGAAGATGTTTAAGAAAGAAACTGGTAGCTTTTCCAGAAAACCTTGTTTCTTCTTGATGCCAAAGTTATCTCTGTTCTTTCACAAAAGTGTCTGGTAGAGAGATTTTGTGTGCTGCTCAGATTGCCCTTGTACCTTGTTAATGCATAAAAATATTAGTCCAAATCTTGATCTTCATTATAACATGAGAGGCAAATATAATTTATCTTGGACAAGTCTCAAGAATTGGAAGCAGTTAAGGGATCTAACTCACAGCATGAGCTTGGCAGAGCTTCCCATACCCTCTTTCTGTCATTTGGCTACCTGTGAAGTACATATGATCATTCCAGAAATATGGTTTGCACTCTGATGGAAGATACTGTATGATTACGTGCATCACATGTGAAAGCAATAATCATAACTAATGTTAATTGTTTATCATGCACTGGGCACTGATCTCTATAGATTAACTCATTTAAACCTCACAACAATTCTATATGGTATTTATTATGATGTTCTCCTTCTTACCTATTAGAAAACTAAGGCACACAGAGGAGAAATAATGTGCCTAGTTATGAAGCTCATCAGTGGCAAAGTTAGGTTGAAAACCTGGGTAGCCCCCGTGCCGGGCTGCACTGTTATTCACTGCGTGACTGCTTGTCCAGTTCTGATTTGTCTCTTTGCTTTTCAACGTTGGGCTTATTTTCTCCACAATAGATGTATAAAGAAAGGAAAAAAGTCAGAGAAGCACAGATTGATGATGCTTTGGTAGAACTTACAGAATCCCAATTCTCAAAAGAACTGTCATAAGACATTGTCCAAACTCCATCAAATGACACTACTTAGACCATTCAGTCTGGTACAGCTCTCTATTCTCCAGGAGGGAATTATTATTGCTTCTCTTATTCACTTCAGTATTTAACAGCCTTCACCACTCTGAAATTCTTCACACCCAACATAATCAAGCTGTGTAAGGGTTAGCCTGAGGTTTGGACATTGAAGCAATAACTAAAATTAACTTTGGACTTCTCTGTGGATTTTTTTAATCCATGTTCCACTGGCATGAATCCCTGGTATATACAAGTGTAAATAAAATGCATTAAGTCCCAGTGCACTTTTCAGAATTTGCTACTAAATATACTGTTGAAGAAAGCATGGCAGTGCATTATCTGCTGGAATCTCCATGTATTCCCCACTGGAA
Organism: Rhinopithecus roxellana; assembly: GCF_007565055.1. Taxonomy (NCBI): domain Eukaryota; kingdom Metazoa; phylum Chordata; class Mammalia; order Primates; family Cercopithecidae; genus Rhinopithecus; species Rhinopithecus roxellana. The sequence continues at coordinate 164,628,100 of NC_044552.1, forward strand.
GAGGCTGTTTACCTGTACCCCACCTGCGTTAACACTCACAAGATCTGTGATCAGAACCCACAGGGAACATTTTCCCACCTACAAGGTTCTGATTACTGAAACTTCTCTCCTAAGCTACATCTGACCCGAATATCAGGTTGCTGGTGAGAAGACTCATTCACTGGAACTGGCCTTTGGGGCGGTCCTGAACAGACCGTCCAGACTGCTGAGCCAGTCCAGGCTCCAGCGACCTGGCACGTATGACACACGAACCACAGCATTTCTCTGCATTCCACACCTTCCTAAAGTAGAAATGCAAGATGACCTAGATCCATAATGATTCGGTTCTGTGTAATAAGAGCATCAAAGAGAACTTTGGAGGAATGGTAGCCCCAACTGACATTCTTCGGGCTTACTTCAAGTCACACAAAATATGAACTCTCATACCTGTCTTGCTAATAGTAGTCAAACCATGCAGATTCGATAACGTTCCAGCAGTTGAAAAAAGGACATTCAAGGAAACGAGGGATGGCATGAGGAAAGGCAAACATGACTTTTTTACATATGTTATACCTGGTCAAGGGGCTCAGAGAAAGGTTACATTCTCCTCTAATCACCCCCTTTGGAACTAGAGTCCTCTTTGCCCACAGCTTTCTCTTTGCACTTGGCCTTGGTCGAAGGAGAGGTGATGAAAAGGAAAGAGACGGCTCTCCACCACCAAGTAATCCTTTTGCCGATTGCCCTCTGGCTGAGAATTCGGTCACCCAACTACAGGGAATTGTATCTGTTCTATTCCTTCAGTGTAAAAAGAGTTGCCATCCCGTCTCATTTCCCCTTTGAAGTTCTATTTAAATGCATGGCAAATTCTAGCAATATCTTAAGATTGATTTGGGTCTGGTTGGGAGATGGCGGGTGTTGAGACTCAGAAACTGTGCTGAACACTTCTCTTTTCGCTCTTTCTGGGTAAGTACTGTATTTCCTGTGCCCTTCTACATCTGGAAAAAACAACTCTTCAGGTAACTTTAATTTTCATTTTGCTTAGAATCAAAAAGCCTGCATTTCTGTGCAGATGTGCACATATTCTGTCAAAATAAAGAAGCTCTTTCTTTAAGCACTTAGTGATCAATTGCTTTGGAGTTGGAGGGGATAAAAAATAAATAGAATTAAACAAACTGCTTTCATGTAAATGCTATGTGCATACATTGAATTTATTAATGTAATTCATTAGGGTGTCATCTAAGCATGGAAGAAAAATGGAAAGATGTGAAAATACTTTAAAAATAAATGAAACTGAAAACCCTAAGATCACTTTGTAAAATTGCTTTAACAGTTTGTTGACAATTCGCGTGCAAATAGTTCACATTTTTTATTGTACTCACCAAGCTGTTTCCTCTGTATGTTTCATTTTTTCTTACTAGATTTTTAGGATTTATTATATATTCCTAAAATCTGGAGTAAAGGAATAAATATAAAACAGTATCATTATTACCGTTGCTGTCTGTATGTAACTGAAATTGTGACATTTATAAAAGCAGCAGGGTTAAACAAATATAAATTTCACATTTCCTAAATACCAACTCTTGCTTATTGCCTATAAATATAAAGCTCTAGTAATACAAATATGGTGTCTGCACAATAGAATCTATCCACAAATACACACACACACACACACACACACACACACACACACACACACACACACAGATGCAGACCTAAAGAGAAATCAGAGACATTATGCCCTCAGACAGGCACAGGCACAAATGATTATTCTCACTTGACAGACCAACTGTACTGCTCTTTCCTTGTATTTCAATCCAGCCCCAGAGGGCTGGATCAGGAAAGAGACACTTGATAGCTGCTGTTTCCGTGGTTGAAATATTTGTGAAGTTAACGCATAATCTGAAAGCAGAAGCTAATAAATTATAGGGTGCTAATTGGAGCTAGAATGGAGCTGTCAATCATGTTATCCTAAACACAGAGAGACCCTCATAACCTAAAAAGGCAATGCAGCCTCCAAAAACAGCTCCCATTTGTTTCCAGCCACGACCTCCAAATATCATGTCCAGGCAAGGAGTGGCCACTGACAAGTGTCAGCAGAGGTGATTCTGCTAATCCAAGTTGACTTTAAGAGACAGGCAAATTTTCTTTTCTAGGAAAAATAGTAAGATTTTTGCTGAATAATTTTTAATCTTTAGAGAAATACATACATTATGTATGTGTATGTCTGTGTGTGTATATGTATGTGTATATATATACACACCTTATTAGAATGTGTGTCTATATATGTACCTTACTAGAATAATTCTTACTTTGGTAAAGCATTTGACCCTTCATTTGGAATTTTTCACTTTAAAATTACTGAGTTAACTCAGTAGGAGAAAAATCTGAAGTTCTCCACAACACAGTGTCAGAGCTACCTCAAATTATAGTATTTCTGTGAGTTTCTGGTGTATTCTTGTGAAACTCAGCTCCTCTAAAACAAAAATGGAGACATCCGAATTTGCTCTGTCTTACTGGAATTCAGTTATTTCACTTAGAAAAGCAGCAGCAGCATGTTTCCTATTCCTTTGTTTTGTCCTTAGACTCAGTAAGCTCTACTTCTGCTTATCTCCAAGTGTTTCAAAATGGCTACGATGGCTTTGCTCAAACTATCCTCTCATAATTGTTTCCACTTTCTATCAAAAATGTATAAATGAATAAATACATTATTACTACATGTAAGAAATTTAGGTTAAAGGTAAACTAAACTTTCAAAAATGAAATTAAAGAATTAGAACTTTTTTTATTCCTAATCAATATTTGCACCACTCTAAATGATCTAGTAGGCAGTTAGAAATTTTTACCAATGTGTGTTTTTGGAGCACATACTTTAATCTCTACTGTATTTACAATTAGGAAAATATTCCATTTACGTTGTAATTTGGAAGCTTCTTTAGAATACTTCAAATAAAAATTATTTTCACTCAGAGACAAAAATTAAGGATCTTAAAATTCTAAACACACGCTTGCTAGAAACAACAATTATGATTGAGATCATTGATGGGAATGTTCTGAACTCATTTCTTTTCCTGCTAATTCTCAAACTATAGTGTTGCTCTTATTTTTGGCAACTACATTATTGGCCCTTTGGCAATAATGGTATTATCAAGAAATTGGATTAAAAATGATTTATTTTTAAATTTATTTTTACCGGTACAATCCTATTTCATGTTTTCTTTTTCTAAGAGTATTTTACCCAATGTATAATCTGTTATACCCAATGTATACAATGTATAAGCAATTGGATTTTTTCCCTCTAGTATCAAATGACTTTTTATTCATTGTACCAGCTTTTTGATGGGATTTTCTGATATCTTTAGAAGCACTACCTAAAGGTACTGTATTAGTAATATTCCAAGTAGTATTCCACCTTGCTTTGTGGAGTGTGAAATCCCATTTTTACCTCAGGCAGTTTCTTCTCTACACTCAGAAACTGACAAAGGTCGCTGATGGACAGATATTGGTAAGAAACATAGAGAACAGGGCTTATGATGTTTGTTCTTCCTTGTTCAAATACTTCTTTTAAAAACATATTCTTCACTTATACTTTTTTGAAGACATAACAAATGATCCGGGGAAAAGGCCTACACCCTGAGGGAAAACAACTATGAGGTTATATTCAATTGGAATTGGTGAGATGAAGAATTAGTCACAATTTTATACTTAACAATTCCAAACTAGTTAATAAATTAAGATAGTAATACCAGACACCATCATCTCACATTGAAACTTGGGATGTCTGGTCATTCGATGTTTAAGGAATGGTGTATAGATAAGACTGGAAATTTTATAAATTTATCATGGAATACTGCCATCTCCTAATTTTGCTTGAGATATAAAGTATTGAAACTAAAAAAGAAAAATAAACGATGTTTCACAGTCATAATATATACTCATGTTGCCAATTAATGCAAGCGTTGGGTCTTACAGATCCAAATAGGGCAGAAAGTACAGGTACCACTGAATCTTCCTGTGTCACAGAACAGCAACAAGGGCAACACATTAAATATTAAAATAAAATAAATTATACAATTTAACAGTATGTATTTTTCACATCATAAAATCTTCTGGCCACATATTCTAGTGTTACTTTAGGGTGCATATTTAGTTTTTCTTCTTTATCAGAAGAAGTTCTAATTTGAACTAATTACGCACCCTTAATTCTCCTTGTCCTTATTGTAAACAGAAAAACTCTAGAAGTGACACTAAAAAATGTTTCACCTGATAGCTTTTAGTTTACTGATCTATTTATTGTGCTTGCCTATCCCGTGTCTCCATGTCAATTATCAGAATTAACTTACAGCTATCTTGTCTAAGTTTTCAGGAGGATATCAAGGTCATCACTGGGAAAGAACTCAGCCCACTGGTACACAAGAAGTTACCAGAGTACCTAAACACAATTGTTCTGGTTGACTGTTCCCCTGAGTAGTCTGCAACATTTTCTCTTATATTCCACAGAAGGTCCTTGTGAATTCCTACCTCCCAGCAGGTTAGAAAACCTTCACCATCACTGTCATCTTAATCAAATGCAATCTGTTCTTCAAGTCTAGATTAGTTCTGTCTCTTCTACGAAACCTTGTCTCCCCACTACACCACAGTATATGGTCTCACCCTTAGGGAACTCTTACCACCTAATGGCTACACCACTTATTTGGTGCTTATGTAGCAATAACATTTCATGACACAAGTTTAGGAGTTCTGAGATTGCAGTAGTCCTACAGATCATTCTGTTGACCCTTGACTTACAATATTCATTAACCTTAGCTAGATATTAAGTACACTGAGCAGGTATCACCAATTATTATGAAAAAACACAGTGTATTAAAATATTTTACTGTATTGAAACAAATTTTAAAATATAGGTTGATCTGAAGTTTGGAGTACAAGTTAGAAAAAGAAAAACTGGCTGGAAGCCTGTTTCATTAAAGAAAATCCTCTTATTAAAAGGAGTGGAGAGAGATTCTATCACATTTCATAGGAGCCAATTAGTATCAGATATCCTTTTCCTGCCCTTATATCCTGAGCCTCAATCTCTGTCTTCTGCTCAAAGATATCATTTCAACAATTATCTTCTCTTCATCCTGCATCATTTCTTTTCCCTCTCTATTAAAGCACTCCCATTAATAAACACAAGCTGCAATATTTCCTGTCTTTAAAAACACACACAAACCCAAGACAAAACCTCCCTTGACCCACCTTCTTCCAATTGCTACCTCACTTCTCTGTTCCCTTTAAATGGAAAAATGCCTTAAATGAGTCATCTTTGTTCTCTCCATCTACTTTTTCATTTTCTCCTGCACCTATTTTAATTTAGCTTCCCCTACACACAAACTTGTCAAGGGCAACTGTTTGCTCCATATGTTTAAACTTTAAGAACAGTTATCCTAAGTAGTCTTTTAAATTGTCCCATCAATAGGATGATACATAAGTTTGGATCCTCTGAGAAGCAAATGCCAAGACACATACCATGCACTTGAAGTCTTATTAATATGTTCTAGCAAATATACTACATCAGGCATAGCAACTGTAACTGAGGCCATTATTGGAGTTAACTTATGGTATTCTACACTCATTCTCCAAGATCTATCCAGTTTTGGCAGGAATCCTAGTGAATTAAATGGAGATACGATAGAAGCCATGAACCCTGAAACCTTTAGATCTTTAATAGTGGCACTAATCCCTGTCATCCACCTGAGATTTGTGTTGTTTTTGATTTACAATTTGGGCTGAGGGACGGGAAGGAAAAGGGGGCCAGTTTTAAAGGTTTCCACTTGGCCTTCCACACTATGGTATCTTTTTCCACACAGGCCAAAGATTCAGTGAGGGGGTTATGCCAACCACAAAATATGTTGATCCCAATTACACATTTAAAGAGTAGGAAAATGACCACTGGGTGGGGCTGTGGACCGAGTGGACACATGGTAGGTTAGATTTTAGTCAGAATGTAATTTAATTCCTGCTCCCATAAGCCCCACTTCAACAGAAGGACTATGATAATGCATCAGGTTTCTGGATACCCATATCAACTCAGACCCTGTATCCAACTGTCTGAAATGTCTGGGAATTCCCCCTTCCTTCAGTGTGCAGTCACTGGAGCATATGGCTGTAGTTCCCATTGCAGTATATGCCTGTGATGATGTTGCAGGGTCCTTCCACTGTCATTCGACAAGTTGAAAACCCAAAAATTGCCTCAGGTCTGGGAATTGGGCAAGGATCACAATTTTTATCAGAAACACCATGATAGCCCCTGTTTCTTCAATTTTGCTTTTGTGATCATTAACTTTAGGTGTCACATTTTTGCCTTTGTGATAGTTAATTTTAGGTGTCAACTTAACTGGATTAAGAGATACCCAGATAGCTGGTAACACATTATTTCTGTATATGTCTGAAAGTGTGTTTCTGAAAGAAATTGATATTTGAATCAGTGGACTAAGTAAGAAACATCTTTCTGTATTGAATGTGGATAGGCATCATCCGGTTGGCTGGGTGCCTGGATAGAACAAAAAGGCAGAGGAAAAGCTAATTTGCTCTTATTCTTTCTTCTGCAGCGGAGACACCCATATTCTCCTTCCCTTGGCCGTTAGAACTCCAGGTTCTCTGGCCCTCAGATTCAGGAACTTGCACCAGTTGCTCCCTGCAGGTTCTCAGACTTTTGCCTTGGAAAGAGCATTACACCATTGGCTCCCCTGGTTCTCAGGCCTTCAGACTTGGACTGAGTCAGGCTACTAAATTCCCTGGATTTCCAGCTTGCAGGTGGCAAATCACAGGACTTCTCTACCTCCGTAATCATGAGACCCAATCCCCTTAATAAGTCCCATCTCATCTATCTATCTATCTATCTATCTATCTATCTATCTATCTATCTACCATCTATTTATATATCCTGTCAGTTGTGTTTATCTTAAGAACCTTGATTAATAAAGCCTTCTACTAATTTTGGATGTTAAGGACTGGATGTTCATTTATTTTGCCCTACAGATAACATGCTTTGATACGGTTTGCCTGTATCCCCCACCCAGATCTCATCTTGAATTGTAGTTCCCATAATCCCCATGTGTCATGGGAGGGACTTGGTGGGAAGTAATTGAGTCATGGGGATGGTTATCCTAATGCTGTTCTTGTGATAGTGAGTGAGTTCTCATGAGATCTTACAGTTTTATAAGGGACTTTTCCCCCTTTGCTCAGCACTTCTCCTTCCTGCCATTGTGTGAAGGACATTTTTGTTTCCACTTCTGCCATGATTGTTAAGTTTCCTGAAGCCTCCCCAGCTCTGCAGAACTGTGAGTCAATTAAACCTCTTTCCTTTATAAATTACCCAGTCTCAGGTATTTCTTCATAGCAGTGTGAGAAGAAGCTAATACATGCTTTATTAACTGTCTCCACAATATCTATGCTCAAGCCCCTTTGGCGTCCTCTCTGTCATTAGTGATGAGGGTCCCTGGCTTCTGGTGGTCAAGTGCAGCAATCTGGCCTCTATTACTTTAGGCCTGCGTCGTGACCATGGATGCTCAGCTCTGGATCTGTCTCTCCTGCCAAAAGCTCTGCCTGCAGAGGAGACCATCACTGAGCTTCTCCGTGATGCTTGTGAGGCCCCTTTCATCAGCACATTCGTGATGACCTTGATGAATGCTGCATCTTCTGGTGGGTCTTCTGGCTTCACATTATATGTCTACTTAAGCATTCCCACTCCTCAGTCTTTTAATTCCTTCCTCTACTTTTGACAGGGAAACTCAGAAAGGGTCTTTGTTTTCTCCCCGCCTCTGAAGCCACCTTAGCCACAAGTTTGCCTCATCTCCATTGGTTTTTTCCAGAATCTTAAATCTCATGTGCCAGTAAAGTCTCACCCAGTGAAAGAATTCTTGCTTACCTAGTCTTATCTTCCCATCTCCTTGACCTTCAGAATGCAATCCCAGCATTAGCTCCCTCACCCCTTCCAGTGCATGTTAGCTAATTCTTGGAACTGAATGAACAAGTCATTCAGTGAATAAGTCTCAGGAGATCTATGGGATGTAATCTCTTTCCTTCCTTATCGGACCCAGCATATCCTTAGTCAAGTTATACTGGGATTTATCCAGCATAGTTATCAACCTGGCTGTCAGGAAAGATGAATGCGGTTCCTGAGGGCGCACCAGTTGCCTGGATGAGAAGAGGCCTCTGTCATATTTTCTCTACAGAGAAAGTGCTGGCTCTTACTTTGGAGGGCTGGGCCACCTCTACAAGCTCTGAGGGATCAGAAGGGTCTACTGAGCCAAAATCTTTTAGGTATTTATCTAAATATCTTTATTCTGTGTTTCAGGGCACCAGGTTTTCTCAACAGACCCACCGTGAATGAGCACTTAAAAATCTCAAGCTCTGCAACACTATGGAATGCTGAGTTTGCTCCTCACCTGTGTGTGCATTTTTTACTTATTATGTCTCCTTCTCCAACTACAATGCTGGAATATAACCTCCATCAAGACAGAGACTTTGCTTTATTAAATGCTCTATTTTTAGCACCTATAACAGTATTTTCTGCATTTTAGGGGCTCAATATTTATTAAATGAATAAATGAATGAATGTGAAGATCTACAAAGGAGGGGTAAACGATAGTAGATCCACCCTAAGGGATTTTATGCAGTCATCAGAAACACTCCCAAAATATTTTTAATAATTAGAGGGAAAGCTTACGTAATAATGTTAAGTGAAAAAAACTAGGAGAGGTACAACTACAACTATTCCAGCTACGAAAATAAGCTCATATTGGGGAGAAAAAACTGGGAGGAAATACCCTAAAGTATTCACAATAGTGTTTGGGGGGTATATTTCGGCCCCTTAATTCTTCTGGTTGTGTGTGAAGAAGCCTGAAAGGATCAGGATAGGTCATCTGATTCAGGCTCCCTGCAACCCTGACCAGCTGCCAAAAGGAAAGTTGGACAGGCTTCCTTTCACCAAGGAGTATCAAAGAGAAGTCAAGGACACTCTAACATTCATCCTACATTCATAGGGGCTATTCTGAGGGTAAAAGGTGGGTTTGGGACAGGTTAGAAACTGAGAATGATAAAATAAGTGTTTGCTTCCTTTAGCGTGTGTTCACTATTACTTCAAGGGCTTCAAGAAGAAGTTTGGGCCTTACTTATGATTGAAATGAATTTCAAGGCAGTTCCCCAACTTCTATAATCTGTCTGGGTCTCAAATGATAACTCATTATTGAAAGAATCCTCATGAGTCCCCAGTGGCATTAGATCAATTTTCTGGTATCCCTGTTATGAGCTATAAGCAAGGACTTGTCCTGAAATAGGCTGGAAGAAGAAGATGAGAAAATCAATTTATCAATTCATTAAAAACAAATACCTACTTTGGCATAGAGACTACACAAAGGAATAAAATACACCATCCTATCTTCATAAAGCTTGCAATTTATTTGAGTAGGTAAAATGCATAGAAATAGAATGGAAAAAACTTGCCGTTACTGCCAAATGAGATTTAAAGACAATAAGGGCAAGAGTCATTCTGAGAAGGGAGAGGGTTAGGGGCAGGCCTTTCCAAAAAGTTGGAATCTGAGCTGGTTATAAAGGTTGAGTGAGATTTAGTAATCAGGAAAGAATAGGCCAGGAGAGTCCAATAGGAAAGTGAAAGCCAACATAGGTACGCAATGTAGAGTGCATCTGGGCCCAGAAACAGACTTTTTCTCAAGAACATTTGGAGTAAAGCATTTTCATCAGAATTATATCAACATATTAATTTTATCTAGATAAATGTTTCCTCAACTGTCAGTGTTAAACCACAAACAACATAGCATTTGCTTCCAACCCTATATTGCATTTCAACTTATTTAAATATTTTTCTTATGGATTATTTCTTTTCCTTGAACAATTTTAAATGAAGGTTAGATTCATTGATCAGCCTTTTCATATAAACTCTTTCCAGTTATAGCTTCTGTCTTTGTGAGTCATTACTTCTCTCAAGTCTTCCTAGGTCACATTTGCAGATTTAAAAAAATTATCAGCAGGGTGCAGTGGCTCACACCTATAATCCTAGCACTTTTGGGAGGCCAAGGCGGGCAGATTACCTGAGGTTGGGATTTCGAGACCAGCCTGACCAACATGGAAAACCCCATCTCTACTAAAAATACAAAATTGCCAGGCGTGACAGTGCACACCTGTAATCCCAGCAACTCAGGAGGCTGAGACAGGAGAGAATCGCTTGAATCTGGGAGGCGGAGGTAGCGTTGAGCCATGATCATGCCATTGCACTTCAGCCTGGGCAACAAGAATGAAACTCGCCTCAAAAAAAAAAAAAATTATCAATAAGATTTTGTTCTTATGCTAATTTTTAGTGAGTAACATTTAAACGTGTGCCATTTTTAGCCACTGTCAATTTTTCCTTTTGATTATAAGATCTAATTTTTCTAGAATTAACTTCCAATTGTAGTACTACAATTTCAGAATTAACCAAGTAACTATACTTTATCAAATTACTTTTATCTATAATACATTTTACACACAACATTTTTAGCCACTATTTTATTTTGAATTAAATATTTCTACCACTATCATTCATCTTGAATTATAAAAAATACTGCTGCTAATTTGCACTTATTTCTTAGCTGAAACATGAAAATTTTGTAGGCCCTTCCCCTCAGATATCCTATACATTCTCTATTGCCCAAATTGTAATGCAAATGTATTATACTGCAAATCTAATTCTTCTATACACTTTTGATGTCTTTTTGTATCTTCCAAAGTTAAAGGTCCATGCCACTGTCAGAGCAAAAACCTTACTGCAAGCAACAGAAACTGACTCTGGCTGGTTTAAAAGGAAAGTGTTTATTAAAAGGATATGGAGATAACTCTTAGAACCTTGGAGAGGACTTGAGAGCAGACAGCAGAATGGGTCTACCCTGGCTGCCCAAGCTATCTGAGGCACCAGGCTCCAGACTAGCTCTGCTGACTCTCCTGGCCTTGGACTCTAGATGCCACCTCTAGCACCAGTGTCCCCTTTGTGCCAGGAGCCAGACTGATATGGGTTGGTTGTGTTCCCACCCAAATCTTATCTTGAATTGTAGCTGTCATAATCCCCATGTGTGTGGGAGGGATCCAGTGGGAGGTAATTGAATCAGGATGGGTTTTCCTGTGCTGTTCTTGTGACAGTGAATAAGTCTCAGGAAATCTGCTGGTTTTATAAAGGGTAGTTCCGTTGCACATGCTCTCTTGCCTGCTGCCATGTAAGACATGCCTTTACTCCTCCTTCATCTTCCACCATGACTGTGAGGCCTCACCAGCCATGTGGAACTGTGATTCCATTAAACCTCTTTTTCTTTATAAATTACCCAGTCTCAGGTATTTCTTCATAGCAGTATGAAAATGGACTAACACACAGACTATTGCAGTTGGCACCATCACCAGAGAAGACTTCCCATGGTCTCTGATTCTTTACATCCGTAGGTCTCAATTAGAAGCCTGGAGCAGGTGGGTGGGTCTTAGTGGTGAGAGCTGGGTCACATGCCTGCCTTCTTGCTGCAAGAGGCACTGGGGAAGTGAATGGAACACAGTTCCCACCCAGATTATAAAGGCAGAGTAATTACCCAGCACAGGAAGGGGCTTCATACCATGGCATAGAAAAAGAATGGCAAATGCCCATTAGAGGGTGAGAAGATCAGAAACAAAATATCCTGCCTTATTCAGCAGAATATCAGATGTGGCAGAGTGACCACAAATCGTGGACTTTAACTTGGGGGCTGTTCACCATAGAACTAACACATTCACTTCTCTGTGTTCCTTCCCAATCATCTGTGCAGGCTCTCAGGTAGTAGGCAAATTAAAAGATTAACTGAATTATCCAAGGTGGAAGTGGATACATGATCTTCTTCCCAACAGATTTTAGCAAATGCTATAATCAAAATGTTCTTCTCTATATCTAGCAAACTTCCTAAATACTGCAACTGAATAACACAGAGAATGGCTTCATTGGTGTTGCTGTTAGAGCAGTTATAGCTTTAAGATTTAAATGGACAACTGCAAAATATATATATTGGTTTTAAGTTAAGGTGTTTTGCTGAACAGTTTTTTTTAATAATAGCTCTCATTTAGGTATTTATTTTTTCATGTGGCTGTTAAAAATCACACAGCTTGAATTAATATTGTATAATCACATATTTAATTTTAAGCATCATTCGATATAAAATGTAATCAAGTATTTTATGTATAAAATAGATATGGCAAATAGCAATCTTTATACTAGTTAATTTCCATAATAGCACACAAGTCAGAGTGATTTTTATACAACTGAAGATTACAGGATGCAAAACTTCAGAACTTAATGATCTTCATAGTCTTATTTTCAATATGACTGAATCTACTGTTGTAAGCCTCAAAAATACAAAATATTTTACAGTAGTGATTAAAGACAATATATATTGGCCAGGCGCGGTGGCTTACACCTGCAATCCCAGCATTTTGGGAGGCCAAGGTGGGTGGATCATGAGGTCAGGAGTTCTAGACCAGCCTGGCCAATATGGTGAGACCTCGTCTCTACTAAAAATACAAAAATTAGCTGGGTGTGGTGGCACACGTCTGTAATCCCAGCTACTTAGGAGGCTGAGGCACCAGAATTGCTTGATCCCAGGAGGCGGAGGTTGCAGTGAGCCGAGATCGTGCCTTTGAACTCCAGCCTGGGCAACACAGCGAGACTCTGTCTCAAAAATAAAAAAATAAAAAATAAGAAAAAGATAATATATATCATTGCAGTAATAGCTTTCCAAGTGATTTCTCATGTCACAGGTGCTGGTTTCTTCTGTATGTGTTGAATTATTTCTCATTTCCTCAGTCCCATTTGAGATTATCTGTAGTTCAATTGACCCCCTGAGCCTACTACTTAGCCTCTTCTTCAGATCCCTGAACACACCTATTCTGTCTCTAAACATGTGGCCAAGATAATTTTATTACAGCCCAAACTGAAAGGTGGGTAAGAGTCTAAAGCACCTCAAGGGAGAGAGAGAGCAGTGTTTCCCTTCCAGACTTCTGAGTCTTCCTAAGCTTTCCACATGCTTAGTGTTCATCTCATAATTCTACTGAAAGTCAGGCAGCTGATATGGGGATTGCTACAACTGAAACCAAATGGCTCTCAGAACCAAGATAAGAACCCAGGAATGTTGCACTGTTTATTTGGAGTTATAGACCTCCATTTCATTTATCATTCTAGTAGCGTTTTCTTTCAGTAACTACTGAATGAGAGTGTTTATCTCATCTCTGTATTTCCCAAACAAAGCTATTAATCAGACCCATCTCCATATCCAGTGTGAGTGAGACAGGCATAGTTCAGGCCTTCAGGCTTGCCAGGAGGGCAGTAAGCCACTTGTTTTTCTTGGCAGAAATCTTTGTCTGCATGTGGTTCCTTCTCTTCTTTCCTCAGACCACAAGATTTAGATTCCTGGGAGCCTAGGGGACCCTCAGACTTTTCTTCACCTTGGCTGCATTCTGTAGCAAGTACCATATAGTTTAACCCTTCTCGGTTCTTGGTTTCCATTAAAGCAACTGGCATAATGTCATCTGAATTCAAACAAATCACATCGCCATCTTCACCTGTGAAAAAATATGAATGTTATTCTAGCATGTATTTAAGTATTTACTGTAATAATATACAGGTTATATCAGAATTATAGCAACACCAACCTTATACATTTGTTCAGCAAACGTTTATGAGGACTACTAAGTGTTGGGAATACAAAGATAAATAAAACATGCTTCTTGTCCTTGAGGCTGCTGCAGTCTAGTAGGGAAGCAGATCAATTACTACAGAAGGTGACATGCACTTTAATAAAGGAATATTTTAAAATGTAGTAGGAGCACAGGGGTGATTAACTCTGCCTTAATAAGCGGAGCAAGTCATGGTTTTTGTGATAGGACTTAATTGGCCCTAAGAGGGCCCTTTTGGTCTATTTACTTTTCATACTTCCACAGCAACTGAAATGTCTACTTTTAAAGATTGGTTTTTTTTAGATTTAGTAATTTTGCTAAATTAATTGCTTAATATAACATTTACTGATGACTACTACATTCCAAGCCTGTGTTCTAGTTATTGATGGATATAGCAATGAATGAAACAACATTTCTACATTCAGCCCTGACTCACACCCAGGTCTGATGTATTTGTAATGAACTTAAATTGAAATATGAGGAAAATAACATAATTTAAAAAGACTAAGGGAGGTACCAGTGTACCTATTTTTCCCAATAAAAATTTAATGGATCTACCTATTTATTAAGTTTAACTGAACTACAAAGCTTATTTTATAAGAGCATATGAACTACATCCCTTCTTCCCATATCATTAGGTATGAATTTCCTTTGTGTGGACCCCCCAAACTGCTGAAGAACAATATAGCCAAGCTACAGGTTCACAGGCTCATTGGTATCATCTAATTTTCCTCTTCATTGTTCAAACATCATTATAGCATAGTTCAAAACACATGAATAGTTAGATGTGTTGTAAAATTATCTCCCTAATAGAAAGAACTTTATCAGATGCCAAGTTTGGTTAGTACCTGGGTGTTGAACACCTGTGGAAGGTGTTCAACACCTGTGGAAGGTATTCAACACCTGTGGAAGGTATTCAACTATTACGATTATTGCCAATATGCACTAATAGCCATTAAGATGCCCATAAGAATAACTTGGTGTATGTAATAATAGCAATGGAAAATGTTTTTAAATGTTAGGAAAAAATAAGATATTTAACTTTAAGTAGTACACTAATCCAATAATTGGGGAAAGTAGGAGGTTCTTAACAGGCTTAAAGAAATCAGGCTAAAGGAAAGTTTAAAATTTCAACAAAAACTTAAATCTACAATATAGTCTACCCACTCATATCAGCTATTTCATTGTCATACCTTTAATCCATGAATGAGCATATTGGAAAACTTCCTACTAAAAAATGATTTTGATTTTTTAAACTTTCTGCTTGTTGAGTTGTCTGAAAAATAATATTTTATATGAGGCAAATAAATTATTTTTGCAAATTCTGTTGTCACGTGTCAAAGAAAAATCATTAGCTAACTACTTTATTGGTTTATAGTACTTGTAGCAATATTTAGTAACTTGACCCTGGCAAGCTTTCAGCAATTAGTACATCTTCTTGTTGCAAAAAGAGCTTACAAGAGATTGCGATAGAAGAGATAGGTTGTCTTATTTGTTTGTTTTTGTTTAAAAATTATTTAATAAGTAGTCTATGGGTCAGATCTTAAAGCAGGTATCCTGAACAAAGATAGCATGCACTGGGCAACCTCTTTAAGAGAGAAATATTAAAATAAAGACTTCCAAGTAAGACGGGGTATTTACAGACTAGACATATGCCGGCTGACTGGCTATATTTAGAACAGCAGAGGAGCATTTAGATTTGTTTCCTGTAGAACTCTCTGGGACTGATGAGGTGATGTTTACACAAATGTTTGGATGAAGTCACTGGGATATTTTTACTAGATGCCCAGATATGTTACTAATCTTCTCTCTCTATCCCCTTTCCACCCCATTAGGTCAGTAGGACCATAGGATAGGCATGGTATTATTGCTCCCTGTTTTCCTAAGCACCCCCACTTTTTTGCTTAAAAAAAGTCCTTTCAATAGCTTTTCTTATCTACTTACATATCTCCAACAACAGCAATGAAGATAGTCATTTTATTGCTTTGCTAAATATGCCCACCAGTCCACAAAGCAGTAAGCTATTATTAAACACATTCTTTTTTATTGAAAATATAATTAAGTTTAGGTTTGCCTTGAAGGGTCTGTTCCACTATTTCTATCCTTTGCAGATATGCAAACTCTGCTTTAGTTCAATTTCTTCTCTTTTCCTTGCTTCTCTTGTTCAGTCACAAACTCAATTATGAATTTAGTGATTTCCACATCTCTTTTCATTCCTTATCTTCAGGATTTACATTCATTGTAAATAATAGAATAGCAATTCCTCTTTTCCTAAAATTTTATTTCTGTCATGGCCCAGAAATGCTTCTTTCTAAATTGTAATAGTTTGATGATATTCCCTGTTAAATTCTTCCTGCATCATTACTTTTAATATTTGTCTGCTTCTCTATTGTTATGAATATTATTTAGAATTTTAATTCTTTCTGCCAACAAGTTGGTACCTAAATAGATTTGGTATAATCCTAAAAAATGGTGAATATTTTCTAGCAGGTCATAAGTAATCATTGCTTTCATTATACCTAGCTGTGCAGTACACTATTGTTAACATAATTGGGGAGATTGTGTGGGTCATTTCCCTGCTACAGCCAGGGATTTGTGAAGGCTGAGAGGAAAGGCTCAACAATGTAGACAAATTCTAGCCCTATCTCAGCAGTATGATTATGAGCAAGTTACTAAACCTCAGTTTTCTCATCTGTAAAATCGTGATACAGTAATACCCACTTCATAAGACTTTTGTAAAGATTTAATGAGTTAATCTACATAGCACAGTGAGTGGCACATGGAAAAGTACTAAAATAAAATTAGCTACTATTCTAATTAAAAGCCTTTCACAGAGGTATTTTATTCTTTATATTGAGTGTGACCATTGTTTATTACCTATCTCAGCCTCATAGATGAACTATGCAATGCAAAATCGTGAAAAGATTTTCTCAAGGGTCTGTGGAGACTTCAAGTAGAACCTAAGGTGAAGCTAAGCTCTCAGGCCTGATAATACCCATTATGGCAGCCTCTGTGATCCTTTTTTTTTTTTTTTAGATGGAGTCTTGCTCTGTCGCCCAGGCTGGAGTGCAGTGGCGCGATCTCGGCTCACTGCAAGCTCCGCCTCCTGGATTCACGCCATTCTCCTGCCTCAGCCTCCCGAGTAACTGGGACTACAGGCGCCTGCCACCATGCCTGGCTAATTTTTTCTATTTTTTAGTAGAGATGGGGTTTCACTACGTTAGCCAGGATGGTCTGGATCTCCTGACCTCGTGATCCGCCTCCCAAAGTGCTGGGATTACAGGCGTGAGCCACTGTGCCTGGCCCTCTGTGACTTTTATAATATGTCTTTGTACATTACAAGGAAAGGATTCCAGGAGCAAAGAGTTGAATTTTAGAATATGAGTCAACTGCAAAATCTGTGCAACCTTCTGGATTGCTTTACCTCTCTGCAGCATTTGTTCACTCTCTCTAAGTCTCTCTTTTCTGGGTTTCTATAACAACACTCACTATGGCTTTCCTCTTCCCTTTCTGGCTGCTCCTCCCAATGTCCACCATCTTTGTAAGCCCCTCCTATACTGGCTGTTCTCTGGGTTCCATCCACTTTTCACTCTCTTCTTATTTCATACACTCTAATTTCGTGACTTCATCTGCACCCTGGAATTCAACCACCTATATTTACAGGACAGATCTTTCAACTGAGTATGACCCCATATCTTGACTGTGTCCTGGACTTACCCACTTAGATATGCCACAGCCAACTCAAACCAAACATATGCAAAACTGTTCCTCTTCCTATGTTCCTCATCTCCAGGAATAGTGTTGGTTTTTACCAACTTTCTCCTTTCTCTTTTTCACCCACTTAGTTGCCAAGTCCAATAGCATCTACCTCTATGGTAACTCCAGACTCTCTTTTGTTCTCTCTACACCTGTTACCATTCATTAATTCAGCTTTCATTATTTTTCATACCTTACTTTTGATTAATGTGACCAATAACCCTCCAATTTTATCACTTGCCACATTCTCATGTATAATAAACTAAGTGTAGTTCTATGAATATCTCATTCCCTATTATTCCCTGCTTTTCTACATGCTGCTCCTTTTATCCTGAAATACACAGGATACCTCAGCTTCTTTTTTTCATATCTCAGCTTCTAAGTAGGTCTCAGCTTAGACGTAACCTCCTCTCCCTGGCTTTTCTTGACTGTCCCTCCACCATAGTGTAGACTTGGCATCCTTCCTCTGGACTCCCACAGAACATGGATTTCTTATCTATAACAACATAGAATGCTAATTCTCCTGGATTCTGGCAGAAGATGTAATACAAAATCATCTTCTCACCAAATCCTTAAAAATAAGCCTATTTGTAAGAAAAAAATGCTGGAGAACCTACTAGAGAATCTACAGCCCACCAATTCCTTTAGATTACCTAAATTTAATATCTGAATTCAGATAGTATATATGCAAACATACATAAATGAGCATTTCCATAAATGGCTATATATGCACATACAATATCTACAAATATATAACCAAATTGTTAGCTGTGGCTAGCGCTGGGGAGTGAGATAAGGATGAATTAGGAAACTTTTACTTTTTAGACTGCTTAAAAAATTTTATATTTTTTATGACAAACATAAATTACTTTTACAATAAAGATCTTTAAAATGTAGATACAGTTATAAAATAATATAGCAAGAACAGTTATTGAGATTAACTACTGGAAAAGTTACAAGAAAAATAGAAAGGAATCAGGAGTCATTTTTATGGTTGTTGTAAAATAACATAAAAATTATTTTTAAACATTTAAGAAGTTCATGATTGTGTTAATTAACAAAGTCTATAAAATTATAATCAAAGAATTTGAGCCTTATCGGTCAAAAATGTTGAGGCTTGTTTGTTGCTTTCAATGATAAGAGCACACTAATTTCCCTGATGAACACAGATGCAAAAATTCTCAACAAAATACTGGCAAACCAAACCCAAGAGCACATGAAAAAGATAGTACACTATGATCAAGTAAGATTTATCCCAGGTATGCAAGGATAGTTCAACATATGTGTATATGTTGAAGACACATGATACATTACATCAACAGAATGAAAGACAAAAACCATACGATCATATCAGCAGATACAGAAAAGGCATTTGATAAAATTTAGCATCCTTTCATAATAAAAGCTCTCAACAAATTAGGCATGGAAGGAACATATTTCAAAATAATAAAGGCTATATATGACAAATCCACAGCCAACATTGTACTAAATAGGGGAAAGTTGAAAACATTTTCTCTAATAACTGCAACAAGACAAGGATGGCCACTTTCACCACTCTTATTCAACATAGTCCTGTAAGTCCTAGCCAGAGCAACCAGGCAGGGGAAAGAAAAAAAAAAAGGCATTTCATAAAAGGCATTCACAGATGATACTATCTTATATCTAGAAAAACCTAAAGATTCCACAAAATGTATCTTCAACATATACACATATGTTGAACTACCCTTGCATCCCTGAGATAAATCTTACTTGATCATAGTATACTATCCTTTCCATGTGCTCTTGGATTTGGCTTGCCAGTATTTTGTTGAGAATTTTTGCATCTGTGTTCATCAGGGATATTAGCGTGCTCTTATCATTGAAACTCTTGAGATTTGATAAATAAATTCAGTAAAGTTTCAGGATACAAAATCAATGTACAAAAATTCAGTGCATTTCTATATACCAAAAATAATCTAGCTGAGAATTAAATCAAGAAGGCAATGCCACTTACAAGAGCCACAAAAAGAATGAAATAACTAGGAATATGTTAACCAAGGAGATGAAAATTCTTCACAAGGGAAACTACAAAACACTGATGAAAGAAATTGTAGGAGGTACAAACAAATGGAAAAATATTCCACGCTCAAGGATTGGAAGAATCAATATTGTTAAACATGACCATACTGCCCAAAATAATCTACATATTCAATGCAATCCCTATCAAAATACCAATGACATTCTTCACAGATGGAGAACCACAAAAGACTCAGAATAGCCAAAGCTATCCTAAGCAAAAGGAACAAAACTGTAAGAATCACATTACTGGATTCAAATTATACTACAGACCTACAGTAACCAAAACAGCATGGTACTGGCATAAAATCTGACACATAGACCAAAGGTACATATACAAAATGGAATACTATTTAGCCATAAAAAAAGAACAGAATAAAGGACACAGAAATAAATTCCCACGCCTACAGTGAAATCATTTTTTACAAAGATGCCAAGAACGTGGACTAAGGAAAAGATAGTCTCTTCAATAAATGCTGCTGGGAAAACTGGACATCCATATACAGAAGAATAAAACTAGACCCCTATCTCTCTACATATACAAAAATCTAAAAACGCATTAAAGATTTGAATCTAAGACTTCAAACCATGAAAATACTACAGGAAAACACTGGGGAAAATCTCCAGGACATTGGTTGGGGCAAAAATTTCTTGAGCAACACCCCATAAGCACAGGCAGTCAAAGCAAAAATGGACAAATGGGATCACATCAAATTTAAAAAGCTTCTTCACAGCAAAGGAAACAATCAACAAAATGAAGAGATAATCCACAGAATGGAAGAAAATGTTTGCAAACTACCTATCTGACAAGGGGTTAATAACCAGAATACATAAAGAGCTCAAATAACTCAAGAGGATAAAAGGTAATTGTCTGATCAAAAAATGGTCAAAAGATTTGAATAGACACTTCTTTTTTTATATATCTAGAATATACAAAACTTTATTTAATAATAAGTAAATGACAACCAAATAGAAAAGTGGTCAAGAGACCTGAACAAGTACTTTGCCAAATAGTATTTCCCAGTGGCCAATAAAAAAATAAAAGAAAAAAAGAAAAAGTACTCAGTTTTTCTTATAATAGTACTGGGCTTATTCTCATTCTTGGCAGGTTGTTTCTACACTTTGAATGAACATATTAATATTAACCATATCTTTTATTTTTTTATTCTGATGTTTTGACATTCTGGTGTTTTGCTGACCCTAGAAGCACAGCCCCTCTCAGTGTTTGCCCATTCCTAGAGCTAATAAACAACTGGCCTTGAAATGTACTTTTCAAATGCAGATCAACCAATCCAGACCCCACACCCCAACCACCTCCTTTTTTAAGCTCTTACTCTCCATACCACTATTTACCTGTGCTAATCACCCCAGAGATAGGTACCAGAAAACTAGGGTCAGCCCTTATGTCCCAGAGCTTCCTGAAATCGTGAATAGACATTTCTAATAAAAAGAAATACAAATGGCAAACAGCATGTGAAAAAATGCTCAACATCATTGATCATCAGAGAAATGCAAACCAAAACTACATCGAGATATCAGCTCAGTCAAGTTAAAATGGCTTACATTGAAAAGACAGGCAACAGCAAATGCTAGCAAGGATGTGGAGAAAGGGAATCCTCATACACTGTTGGTGGGAATGTAAATTAGTACGACCGCTATAAAGAACAGTTTGGAGGTTCCTCAAAAAACGAAAATAGATCTACCATTTGATTCAGCAACCCCACTGCTGGACAGATGCCCAAAAGAAAGAAAATCAGTACATCAAAGAGATATCTGCACTCCTGTGTTTACTGCAGCGCTGTTTACAATAGCTAAGATTTGGAAACAACCTAGGTGTCCATCTGTAGATAAATGGACAGGCCAGGCGCAGTGGCTCACGCCTGTAATCCCAGCACTTTGGGAGGCTGAGGTGGGCAGATTACTTGAGGTCAGGAGTTCTAGACCAGCCTGGCCAACATGGCGAAACCCAGTCTCCACTAAAAAAAATACAAAAGTTAGCCAGGTATGGTGGTGTGTGCCTGTACTCCCAGCTACTTGGAATGCTGAGGCATGAGAATCGCTTGAAACTGAAAGGGGCAGGTTCCACTGAGCCGAGATCATGCCATTGCTTTCCAGTCTGAGCGACAGAGTGAGACTGTCTCAAAAAAAAAAAAAAAAAAAAAAAAAGATAAATGGATAAAGAAAATATGGTATATGCATATAGTACAGTGGAGTACTATTTAGCCATAAAAACAATGAGATCCTGTCATTTGCAAGAATGTGGACGGAACTGGAGATCATTATATTAAGTGAAATAAGCCAGGCACGGAAAGATAAATATCTCGTGTTCTCACTTATTTGTGAAATATAAAAATCATAACAATTGAACCCATGAAGACAGAGAGTAGAAGGACGGTTACCAGAAGCTGGGAAGGGTAGTAAGGGACAGGGTGGGAGTTGGGGATGGTTATTGGGCACAAAAAAGAGAAAGAATGAATAAGACTAAATATCTGATACCACAATAGGGTAACTATAGTCAATAATAATTTAATTGTACATTTTAAAATAACTAAAAGTAAAAATTGGTTTGTAACACAAAGGATAAATGCTTGAGGGTGGATACTCCATTCTCTATGATGTGATTATTACACATTACATGCCTGTATCAAAACATCTCATGTGTCCTATAAATATATACATCTACCATGTACCCACAAAAATTAAAAATAATTTTTTTTTTGAGACAGAGTCTCGCTCTGTTGCCCAGGCTGGAGTGCAGTGGTGCAATCTTGGCTCACTGCAAGTTCTGCCTCCCGGGTTCACGCCATTTTCCTGCCTCAGCCTCTCGAGTAGCTGGGACTACAGGCGCCTGTCGCCATGCCCGGCTATTTTTTTTTTTTTCTTTGTACTTTTAGTAGAGATGGGGTTTCACCGTGTCAGCCAGGATGGTCTCAATCTCCTGACCTCGTGATCTGCCCACCTTGGCCTCCCAAAGTGCTGGGATTACCTGCATGAACCACCACACCTGGCCAAAAATAAATTTTAAAAAAACAAATAATACTACATGGCTATAGTAATCAAACAGTATGGTACTGATATAAAAATAAACATATAGTTTAATGAAACAGAATCCAGAATCCAGAAATAAAGCCACATATTTACAGTCAACTGATCTTTGGCAAAGTCAACAAGAACACACACTGGGGAGAAAAACACCCCTTTCAATAAATGGTGCCAGGAAAATTGGATATATGCAGAAAAATGAAACTGGACCCTTACCCTCACCATATACAAAACTTAATTTAGGATGAATTAGAAGACTTACATGTAATACATGAAACTGTGAAAATACTAGAAGAAAGCCTAAGGAAAACTCTTCTGGATATTGGTCTAGGCAAAGAATTCATGACTTAGACACTGAAAGCACAGGCAACATGAACAAAAATAGACAAATGTGACTTAATTAAGCTAAAAAGCTTGTGCAGAAAAAGAAATAATCAATGGAATAAAGAGACAATCTGCAGAATGGGAGAAAATATTTGCAAAATATTCACTCAACAGGGGTCTAATATCCAGAATATACAAGGAATTCAAGCACTCAACAACAAATGAGCAAATAATACCATTAAAAAGTGGGCAAACGGGCGTGGTGGCGGGCGCCTGTAGTCCCAGCTACTCAGGAGGCTGGGGCAGGAGAATGGCGTAAACCCGGGAGGCGGAGCTTGCAGTGAGCTGAGATCCGGCCACTGCACTCCAGCCTGGGCGACAGAGCGAGACTCCGTCTCAAAAAAAAAAAAAAAAAAAAAAAAAAAAAAAAAAAGTGGGCAAAATATGTGAATAGATGTTTTATCAAAAGAAGACATACAACTGATCAACAGGTATATAGAAAAATGCCCAACATCCCTAATCATCAGAGAAATGCAAATTAAAATAATAAGATATCATCCTCCCCCAGTCAGAATGGCTACTATTAAAAAGTCAAAAATAATAGATATTGGCGAAGATGCAGACAAAGAGGAACACTTACATACTTTTGGTGGGAATGTAAATTAATACAACTTTTATGGGAAACAGTATGGAGATTTCTCAAAAAGCTAAAATACAATCTAGCAACCAATCCAGCAATTCCATTACTAGGTATCTACCCAAAGGAAAAGAAATCATTATATCAAAAACATACTTACACTCATATATTTATCACAGTACTACTCATAATAGCAAAGGTATGGGATCAACCTAGTGTCTATCTATGGATGACTGGATAATGAAAATGTGGTATAGACAATGAAATACTATTCAGCCACTAAAAAGGAATCTAATCATGTATTTTGTAGCAACATGGATGAAACTGGAGGCAATTATCGCATTAAATACAGGTGCTTACACTATGCCTTGCCCCCAAATCAGTATCTGTTGAAATAATTTTTTTAATTATGAACATTTTATTCAGAGAAATGTCTCATTAAGTAAATGCTTAGAAAATGACAAGGCCTTAATAGTGTCTAGAATGGCTTAAAGGTATGTTTGCCTATTCATATAGGCAAGTATATATGTAGAGCCCCCCAAAGGATGGAGTTGCTGTGCCAGTTATAATACCCAAGTGTTCTGCTATTGGCATTCTTAGAATCAGCTCTGTCCAGGGTGATAGTGAGTAGAAACAATGTGAGACTATTAACAAGGTTTACTCTAATGAGGGTTATGACATATGGCCAAGGCATGTGCAACCCTTTCCAATCTATCGCTTAGCAGTTTGTGTTAAAGAAGTTACATGATCAGAGTTTTATGCTCATATAATGGATCCAAAGTCACCCAAAATATGTAGTAAGATGTATAGACAAGTAGATGTCTGTCCATGGGCTTCTTCTTTTTATCTGCTATTAGTCAAGTGCATCACTCGAGGTGAAGGTCTCATGTGAAGGTGATCTGGCTTCATCATTGCCACCCACTGATCACCAGAGTTGATTCAGCTGATGTCTGGCTACACGGCTGTCCCCTTTCTCCACTGTTCCACGTGTAGCCCTCCTCAAGTTGAAAACTTGGTTGAAGAGGATGACCTTCCCTGATAGGAGAGGACCATTCTTTAATAAAGATGTGCAAGTAGCTGTGTAAGCTCTCAAGGTAAAGGTGTCTCCTGCACTCAGTCTTATAGTCAGTCACTGCAAATAGCAAGAAGCCTAATTTCTGAGAGATTCTAAGTTGTGATCCATCTTGCCAGTTTGGTTTGTAAGCAAGGACATCTGCATTTAAATAAACAAAGGGCCTGGCAAACTTTTAATAACAAGAAGCTCTAGATCAGCTGAAGGAGAAATATTTTAAATTCATTTTTCTGCAGCCAATTAGGCACACATACAGTAAATGTGACTTTAGAAATGAATTAAGTGACTACTGTATTTTAAGTCTGTTTACATTTAACTAAAAGGCTTAGTCTGTCCATCATAGTAGAATGGTTCCAGAATTTATTCATTTATTTTATTTTATTTTATTTTTTGAGACGGAGTCTCACTCTGTCACCCAGGCTGGAGTGCAGTGGTGCCATCTGCCTCCCGGGTTCACGCCATTCTCCTGCCTCAGCCTCCCGAGTAGCTGGAACTACAGGCACCCGCCACCACGACAGGCTAATTTTTCTTTTTTTTTCTTTTCTTTTTTTTTTTTTTTTTTTTTT
Organism: Rhinopithecus roxellana; assembly: GCF_007565055.1. Classification (NCBI taxonomy): domain Eukaryota; kingdom Metazoa; phylum Chordata; class Mammalia; order Primates; family Cercopithecidae; genus Rhinopithecus; species Rhinopithecus roxellana. The sequence continues at coordinate 164,653,244 of NC_044552.1, forward strand.
TTTTTGTATTTTTAGTAGAGATGGGGTTTCACTGTGTTAGCCAGGATGCTCTCAAGCTCCTGACCTCATGATCCACCTGCCTCGGCCTCCCAAAGTACTGGGATTACAGGCTTGAGCCACCGTGCCCGGCCCAAAATATTATTATCTTAATCACCAAACACTAAAGTCATAGAATCAGACTAGATCTTAGCAAGACCTGATCCACTACAATAATCACAGCAAAATTACTCATCAGTAAGAAGCAAAGGATTAGATATATACATAGCAACATGGAGAGACCTTAAAAATACAGTGCTTAACGAAAACGGAAAGAAAAATGCATTCATTTCACAAAAAACAATACACATTTTGCAGGAAAACATACAAATGAAAAGATACACACTAAAGACATTAGAATGGTTGCCTGATGGGGAGGGAGGAAGTTGAAGAGGAGAGGAATATGGGGATAAAATGGCTAAACAAACAAACAAGATAGGAGCTCTGCATAGGCCAATGATGATAATGTACCATAAGCAGAGTCTGTAATTAACTCTGTACTCAAGGTCCAAACTGGTGTGTAGGGGGAGAAGAGGAGAACAGACATTATGAAAATATAGTCTAACATGTTAATTCTCCTCCTTACTATCTTAGATTATAAATCCAGGGGCCATAGCACTATCCTTTATTTTTTTCAATTTAGTGCATAATACAAATAATTTTCACAGAGGAATGCAATAAACACTTAATTATGATAACAAAGGTGCCAGCATATTATTCTTTTTGCCTACCCCAAAATGCTTTCTGTGTACATTCCATTTTAACCTTGTTCAGCTCACAGTGCAGAGAAAACTAGAATATTCTGAAGAATCAAACTTACCTTCAAAGCTTTCATTTATGACTCCACTGGTGTTTGCTTCATCTCTGCACTGATAAATGCTATTTAAGAAAAAATTTCTGAATAACTGAAGTTGGTCCTGAATTCTATGAAAAGTAGGCCTTTGGTCAGGTTCTTGAGCCCAGCATTGGGTCATTAAATTCCACCTAAATATGCAGGGAAAGATGGGAAAGTAAATAGCAATTGGATATAATTACTGATAACCCAGGTAGGGTCATTTTAGAAAGGAAAGAATCCAAGTTATTGCCAGTTTTCCTTAATTAATATAAATGAATCATAACAAAGGCTTTGATTTCTTATTTAAGAGTGGCTTTTAACACTACTACGTTTATTAGACAACATCTTTCTTTTGAAAAGGTGACACTATTTTAACAGTTATTATTTCAAATAAATAGATGGATAAGTAGATGGTGGCAAAATGTCTACTCAACACTCAACTACTCAAGGTGAAGGTCTCATGTGAAGGTGATCTGGCTTCATCATTGCCACCCACTGATCACCAGAGTTGATTCAGCTGATGTCTGGCTATACAGGTGTCCCCTTCCTCCAGTGTTTCATGTGTAACCCTCCTCAAGTTGAAAACTTGGTTGAAGAGGATGACCTTCCTTGATAGAAGAGGACCATTCTTTAATCAAGGGTGTTCAAGTAGCTCTTTAAGCTCTCAAGGTAAAGGTCTCACCTGCACTGTCAGTCTTATAGTCAATCATAATGTATCAATACATAAAGAAACTAACAGCTATAAAAATTGTTGAAAGGCAAAATTCATCACGTCTCAACTCATATAAGCAGAAAAATTGTAAGTATTTTATATTGTTTATAATTAACTAGGTCTTTCTCAGAGTCCCTACCTAGCATAAGAAAAGAAACTTCATTTAGTACAATGTTCTTTTATACTTATTTTTATGTTTATAACTTAGTCTCACTATTTTAAACAATCTTTTTAAGTATTATTCAGTCTTTTCTGGATAATAACCCAACCTCTCTTATTTTCAGGCCATCCCCACTCCATCTGCCTTCCTTTCTAAGGTAGTGTCAGGATATATGTTGGGTACAAGGTTTATGTGACTTGTAGAGGCATGGTGAAGAATCCTTTGAACCCCACTGTGCCCTCCAGATCTTTGCTAGTCTCAGTGGCTAATCCAGAATTCATTAAGGAGTAACTGATCTGACCCAGCCTAAGCATCAGCCCCTGTTGGCAATCTGTGAATTCTTTACCTATTCTTTTGACGTTTCCCCACTAAAGTGGTCCACCCTTGTCTCTCTCTAGTTGTAGGATTCTCAGATGCTATGAAGCCCTATACATGCTCTCAAGGCCCAGGGAATCCATTCTTGTTTCTGCTGCAGGCCCACAGGAAGGTACTTGGCAGAATCTCTAGCTCTCAACAAAATGTTCACCCAATATAGGAAACAAAGGAAGTTTGGAAGCATAAGCTAGGCATTTCTGTCTGGACAAGTCATTCTACCTTCTCGACAATGCTGAGTCTCCCATGTCAAAGTGAGGGCCCTCCACTCAATGATCTATTTGTAATTCTCCCGAACCAGGGGTGAGTGAGCATCTCTTCTAATTGAAGCCTACAGAGGAGGTTTCCAAACCCAGATATCCAGTATCTCACCCTCCCACCTCTATCAAGTTCTCTTCTTTCTTCACTTCCCCAGGGCTTGGAAGGAATGAGGGCTTTACTCACTACCTTTTTTAATTTGACTATCCTTATATAAAATTACATGTTTTTATACAGACAATTAAAACCTAGTACTTAAAAAGGAGCTAAAGGACTTTAGATGCTCTCTATATTCCAAACCTGGTTTTCAAGCCTACTGACTTATTATAAACAAGTCCTTGCTCTCTTTTTTGACTTTCTGGAGCTATATGGCAGACCGGATCAGAGAGAGAGAAGTGATAAAGAAACAGATTGGGAGGTACTTGAAGTATTAGTACTACTATATGAGTAAATATACTATTATAAGTTCTTCACAAAGTAATAAAGAAAACAAACATGAGTTCTAACAGACATGAAACAGTTTTGGAAAGTTGCTTACAGAAGGCCCCTCTGCAGAGGTGACATTTAAGCCAAAGAACTTTGTAAGAAAATAAGATACTAGTCATGGGAATAGGGTGTGGATGGGAGTCAGGGAACACACTACAAGTGGGGAAAGCATGTGTAAAGTCCTAAATTTGGAAAGAGCTTGGCACATTTTAGAACCTGAAAGAAAGCCAGTGTCGCTGAAGTGCAGTCATTGAGGGGAAAGGATGAGATGAGATCAGAGGAGGGAAGCGAGATCATGCAGGTCTCACAGGGCAGGCAAAGAGTTGGATTTTACAACACTACAAGGGGAAGTTTTCAAGATTTTTAAGCAGACATAATCTTTTCATTTTTAAAGGATTACTCTAGTAGATAGGTGGACAATAAATTATAAAGGGGCAGGTTGGAAGCTATTAAAGAAGACTAGATGAGAGATAATGATGGTGTGGACTGAGGTAATGCCTGTGGAGCTAGAACAAGATTATAATCACTAGGTAACGATGGCCCAGAAATCATTATAGGCATTGTATTTAAAATAGCTAGTATCCATTTGGGGAATTATAATGCAATCTCCATTCTATTATAATGTGGCAAGCAAACTCCACTTCCATTTATTTTGTTTCCTGACAAGCACCTCAGGTCAGAGTTGGTACTCCATATCAGAATAAATGGTATCAGGAAAAACTAATATTGGACTGTTTCAATGTATTGATCTGATGACTTCACATGTATTTCAAGGAATTTACGTACCGGGTATATAGTGCCAAGCTTGGCTCTATATTTTAAAATTAGAATCATATCTGAGAAATAATCAAAAGACAACCTAATCTTTTACATATTTCTCTATAACCTGTGCCATTTAGAAATGGGGATGATACAAAGATGTCAATGAAGAATCATTAGACTTCTAAATGAGATATTATAATCCATGTCAGATCACAGAATTTAAAAAATAGAGTTTTGATGATTAATCTAAGAGTTGTCCTCAGAGTATAGAGGAAAAATGAAGAATTATAATTGTCCATAGGAAGCATTTTATTTTTGAAAATAAAGTTGTGATTCAAAAATATTGCCAAGGCATAGATAGAATCTCTCAAGGTTGGTCATATTTCACTTAGGAGGTTTTTACAGTTGTCCCTTCTTATCAGTTTTGCTTTTTATGGTTTCAGTTAGTTGAGGTTAACTGTGGTCCAAAAATATTAAATGGAAAATTCCAGAACTGAACAGTTCATAAGTTTTAAATTGCATGCCATTCTGAGTAGTGTAATGAAACATGAAACTGAGACATGAAACTATCCCTTTGTCCAGCATATCTATGCTGTATATGTTACCTACCCATTAGTTGACTAAGTTGTCAGATCAAGAAAACATAGTGTATATAAGGTTGGGTACTGATATGATTTGACTCTGTGTCCCACCCAAATCTCATGAAGAATTGTATCACCAGTGTTGGAGGAGGGGCCTGGTGGGAGATGATTGAATCATGGGGCAGATTTCCACCTTGCTGCTTTGGTGATAGAGTTCTTATGAGATCTGGTTGTTTAAATGCGTGTAGCACCTCCTTCTTTCTTACTTTTGCTCCCTCTCTTCCTCTTGTTCTGGCCATGGAAAGACTATGCCTGCTTCCTCTTCACCCTCTGCTATGATTGTAAGCTTCCTGAGGCCTCCCGAGCCATGCTTTCCTGCAGAGCCTGTGGAACCATGAGCCAATTAAACCTCTTATAAATTACCCAGTTCTCTTTATAAATTACCTAGTTTCTTTGTAAATTACCAGTTCCTGATAGCAGTGTGAGAATGAACTAATACACGTATTATTCTTGGTTTCAGGTATCCACTGGGGGCCTTGGAACATATCCCCCACAAAAAAAAGGCCATTGCCATACTTATTTATAACCTGCTTTATTATGCAAAAAATCAAGATACTTAGTGAGATTATTTAGAAGGAGAGAAAGAAAAGGAAGAAGGAAGAGGAGGCTAGGAAAGAGGAAGGCAGGGGGAAAAAGAAACCATCCTTACAGCTGCCACTTAGCCATTTGCACATCACCCACTCATTCTACCTCCAAAAGTTCAGCCTCTTCTTTAATCTGTGAAATCCACTTAAGCAGAAATTCCTCTTTTTTTCATTTATGGAGGCTTTAATTTACATTTAATCCAATTATTACTCTGTACTTAATCTTCTGATGACAAACACATTTGGCCTGTTAATATATAAAACCTTTCTGTTCCACCATGCAGGGATAAATGAGGACTAAGAAAAGGGGAGCTATATAAAGCAATAGTCATCTAAAAGTAAAGAATAAAACTTGTGTTCTCAAACAGCAATGAACTGGCAATGGAATGAAATGAAGAGGCTTTTAATAATCCTAAATGTATTTCTTATATCTTATAAGTAAATTAACAATGAAAACTATAGCCTTGGCATAGAGAATCTTCCCTTACAAATATGTCCTTGTCACCATTCTTTATCATGCAGTGTATACTTGCACCAAGTTATAGTTACAAATATTCAAACATACTACTCTAAACAAATTTGCAGGTCCTTCAAGTTTGTTAAAATTTACCTGGGCTGGTTGTTTTGGCTCCAGAAAATTACTCATTATACTTGAAGTATCTCATTTGGCTAAGTAGAGGTTCCAATTCCTCCACTCACCATGCAAACCCTTTACAACTCTTTTCCTCAAGGTTTTTTTTTTTTTTTTTCCAAAATAGCACAGGACTCATTAGCTATATCCAGTGTTAGCCTCTATGAATATTAAAGACTTCGAATTCACAAAGCAGTTGAAGTTCAATACATGAAAATGTCACAGTATTTTTCAGTATGAAAGGGAAAAGTTTCTACAGTTATTTAAACAAAGTACATAAAATATAGATTTCAAAAATTTTCCTTACTCATTATACCTAATCCTGGAGAGATCCAATTAGTATCCAGGTGTACATAGTTTTTAAGAGGTAAAAATAACATGGTGAACCTCTGTGTTCTCCCATGGTTGCCTCCTACACCTGAGGGACTCTCCAGTAATTCCAGTTGCTACTGTGATATATCTATTATAAAACCCCAAAAAAGCTCTCACTTGAAGTAGATTGCCCTTTGATCCCATTTCTTCTCAGGAGTTGTGTAGTTGTTGTGCAGACTAAAAACTGAAGAGAATCCTGATGGCTGGGCTTTCTATCATACATCCCAGGCTATGGAGAGAAGGGTAGGAATGCTCTGAACCTGGCATTCCATTAATAGCTGAGTACAGCATAGCTATCTATGGGCTCACCTGACCTAGAGTGCATCCAGGTGCTGAGTATTTAAGCAGTAAATGGAAGGTGTAGCAGGGCTCAGTGCAGACTTTCAACCCCCTAAGCTGGGCCTGTGATCTCAGAAAACTGTTTCAAATAAATATCAGTTCCCTCTGTACTCTAAGGAGAGTAGTTAATCTTTCTCATGACAACTTAAGGCCATGGCCAGATTGAATGGTATTGCTGAGATCTCCATTTCCTAGCCCAGCTTGTTTTCCTGGTTGGCAATGGATCTTTAACCCTTCCCAGGGCTTGTTCGAGTCCTGCAGCGCTTGGAGGGCTTGATGCAGGGCTTATTTGTATTAATGATGTTCAAATGAACTTCAAAACCAGAAAATGAAAATTTAAAATTTTCATTTCAAATAAACTATACTTTTATTAAAACAATGGCAATTCAATCAATAAATTATTCAAGATAATACATTTTCCCGCTCATAATCAGGAATACTTTTGTAGCGCTCCTCCTTCCTCCTTCTAGTTACATTTTTTATACCTTTAGCTAAAGTTCAACTTGTCTACATTTTTCTGCTCCACAATACAGCAATTTGTTATTAACTTCCCTGCCCTGAACAAAATAATCAGTCAAAACTGATCAGTTTAGTGATCAATTTCTAAGCTGCCTATCCAAAAATATTGCATGATTGTGATGAGGCACGTTAACCCTTGGGGAGAGAGTGGAATAAGTGATTAGTCTGTAAATATTTAGTTAAAATTTATTTTGTATTTAGGTATCCCGGGCTTTTTTCTTAAGCCCTACATGCAAGGTTTTCAAATTTTGTATAATTTCTTATCCTTAATTTATATAATTTTCACCATTTCTCCCCAAAATGATTATGAATCATTTTTTATGCACTATTATCTAATTGGGTCAGATGTGTGTGCATCTGATCTCCCTGTAAATATCCCAGAGATTATTAAGCTAAATCAGAAACAAGTAGTGATTCCAATCTTCTTCAAGCTGGAAGATTTAAATAATACAAAAATATGCACCAGTAGAACATCTAACCAAGGTGCCCAGCTCTTAATCATCTTTTGGCTCAAGTCTGAATAATCCTCTAAATAACACAGCATAGTCAAGGCAGTACAACCATGGTGTGCATCCGCATACTGCTAATTCCTTTTGCACTTGCCTGTACCACACAGTTTAGCACTTTATTACATGTTGGCTTGGCATCCAACTGCCCCGTGTGGGTGTCTTTTCATTCAAAACACATTCTGAGATGCTGAAGAGCTGTGTCCCTAGTTTAAACACCTCTGTAATCCATACAATCCTTGGCATGTTATGGTGCACAGAGAGAGTTCATACTTACTTGCTCTTTTAGAAACTTCTTGGGTAAGACAATTCTCGGAAAAAGTTGTTAAGACTTAAATTTCTGCTGAGACTTTCCACAAGGAGGCAGATTAATACTCAGAATAAAAACTTTTTTCCTTATAATTTGACTAAAAGTCACTCACTCTTCTGAGAAATCACTATTAGAATTCAGTAATGGCCAGGATTCGCTAAAGTTACAATACTTAGTCATTTTTTCGTTATGTTCATAAACAGATCACAACTTGTGTAATTTTTAGTAATACTATTTCTTATTAGTCAATGTCAGCTATATCAACAAAGGCAATCCAACTTTTTAACAATATATTCCTATTTAGTATAATCTTTTAATATGTAGATTAAGATACTAGTCAGATCATATCTCCCAAAATAAAAGGCATACATGTGTGTATACTCTCTCTCTCTCTCACACACACACACACACACAGAGTGCTTTTGTTAGAATTCACTTACCCAGAAGTATTTTACTCTCCAAAATTTTGTTTCTCAGTGAAATATCATTTGTATATAGAAATAAAAAGAAACCATAATGTATTCACAAATTGACACAATGAATTGATATTTTATGTGGGATATACAATGTTTAAGTTCCAGTTTTTATTTTAACAATTTAACAAACTGTATTAAGAGGCCTAAGATTGTATATGCACATGTTTTTGCTTGGGGGGTGCTTATGTTAACATAATTAACTTACAGATCATCGGGACAATTTCTTGGTGGCTCCAGTCTCCCTCCTGTTTGCACATAGTTTAAAACATCAAGATTGGAATGAGCTGGATAAGGCTGATGACCAAGAGTTAAAATCTCCCAAATCAGAATTCCGAAAGACCTAAGAATAATAGAGGGTTTGCTTTAATTATACTTAATACAAACACCAGGTTTACAGTAGTTTCTCCAACAACATTTTTCCTGGGGCTAGCAGGGTCTACTTTGTCAGGGTATTATTGGCCTCATAAAAGGCAAATGGGAGATATAAAAGCAGGCTGACAAGAAAAACTAGAACAAGAAACTGCATATGAGCAAATACTTCAAAGGTGATAGGAAGGCTTGGAGGAGGCACACATGTGCACACACAGACAGAGACACAGACTCATATGCGTACTCACATGCATGCACATCCATGCACATATACACATATGCACACACAGAAACAGACACACATGCACACACATGCACACACAGAAACACGTGCACACACACATGCACGCACACATACATACACGTATGCACACACTCATACTCTGTTTCTCTCCCTGACTGAAACCCCACTGTAGGCCTCCATTATCTAAGAATTTCAGAGCATTGACATGCAGACACACCTAAGGGTGAGCACAAAAACATTTCAGCATTTTCCTCCCAAGTTTGCAGGGGATAAAGTGCCAGTAAACATTGAGAGGGAAGGCATGAATAAAAATTGGCAGCACTGAGAAATTTTATCTCATTTGTAATTTTGCCTAGGGCCAGCCCAACTTAAAAGTCATTGAACAAACCTTTACATTTTGAGCTGGTCTCTGGTCTTCTGTTTTCTCACATTAAAAAAGCAAAATTCGATGTCCTTTTAAAATCCTCTCTAATGTTTGATGATTCTGTCAGCATTACTCTGTGTCCTGTTAAACTTACCACACATCAGATTGCGTAGTGAAGATTCCATCCACTAAACTTTCTGGAGCCATCCACCGAACAGGGAGCAGGCCTTCCCCTCTCTTTCTGTAGTAATCATTTTTATAGATGTCTCTGGCGAGTCCAAAGTCCCCAATCTTCACTATCCGTGGACTGGTATAGTCTTTCACGGAAACAAGGCAATTTCGAGCTGCCAGATCCCTATGGCAGAAGTTATATTTAATAATAATAACAACAACAATAAAGTTCCAGAAATCAAACAAGTAACCCTAGTAGGTCTGTAAAGAAGAGAAACTTTTTTTTTTTTTTACTTTAAGTTCTGGAATACATGTGCTGAATGTGAAGTTTATTACATAGGTATACATGTGCCATGGTGGTTGCTGCACCTATCAACCCGTCATCTAGACTTTAAGTCCCGCCTGCATTAGGTATTTCTCCTAATGCTGTCCCTTCCCTTGCCCCCGACCCCGGAGAGGCCCTGGTGTGTGATGTTCCCCTTCCTGTGTCCATGTGTTCTCACTGTTCAACTCCCACTTATGAGTGAGAACCTGCTTTGGTTTTCTGTTCTTGTGTTATTTTGCTGAGGATAATGGTTTCCAGCTTCATCCATGTTCCTGCAAAGGAAATGAACTTATTCTTTTTTTATGACTGCAAGTATTCCATGGTGTATATGTGCCACATTTTCTTTACCCAGTCTATCATTGATGGGCATTTGGGTTGGATCCAAGTCTTTTCTACTGAAAATAGTGCTGCAATAGACACATGTGTGCATGTGTCTTTACAGTAGGATGATTTATAAGAGAGACTTTTAATAGAAATTATTCCTAGTTTGAAGGAATTAAAATGTTTAATTATCTTGTGCATTTTACCTGCACTTCAGGTGATTATTGTGCCAATATCCATAATAACCCTGTATTAAGAAGAGAACTGTACCTGTGAATGAAATGCATCTGCTCCAAGTAGACACAGCCTTTTGAAATATCTACACACAGGTCTACGAGGTCAACCAAGGTGAGTAAAGGACCATAAAACTATAAGAAATGAAGGAAAAATTACAGGTAGTTTTCTAGTTTGCATGAAATATATACATACATGTGTGAATATAAGTGGGTACATGTATATGCATATACATGTATGTATCTGATGTTTTAAAGGGATTTTTAGTTATGATTATAAGAATTCAAACAAAGAGGAAAACAAATTTAGATGTTTTCTATGCAAATATACATTTAAAAAAATAACAGCTATGTTTAGTAAGTAGAGGCAATACGGAATCTTTATTGGAAAGACCTCCAGGTGTCAGGCCAGACAGATAGAGATGTGAATCCTAGTTCTGCTATTTACTAGTTGTGTGAACTTGCTTAAGTTACTTAACTCCCTAAGCAAATTTCTCATGTGTAAAATGGGCAATAATACTGACCTTGCAAAATTCAAGTAAGTTACATAATATGGCTGGTCAATAACAGGCACTTAATAAACATTTGTTGCTCTCATAAGTAGTCAAAATGATGACTTATTTAGTGCCAGCTGGTTTAATTATTGACCCAATGACACTCTGTCTTGCCAGTCATGACAATGGGCTTGTTTCTCGTATGAACCCCATATAAATTGTTAGCAATACCTTATTTCAAAGTTTCAAATTACTCCTCTCATCTAAGAGAGCGAGCACAAATATACACTTGAGCCTGTACTGGTTGCAATGATTTCTACATGGAAAAAAAGCCAGTTGAAGTTTTTATTAGTACCATATTGGGAAAATTCAAAGATCCTGCACTGAAGCTATATTATACTGTCTGTCCTTTTCCAGTACTCTGCAATTACCCTGGTTCAAGCCTTTGTCATCCCTAATCTAATGCATTCAAAAATTTCCCATGTCTCCAGCCTCCTATGCTTTCATTAGCTTGCTTTGTTGTGATCCCTTCCTGTAGAGTCTATTATGAATTCCTGAGCACAGTCTCCACAGCACTCCCAGGCTGCACAAGCCTCTCTACAAGTCTATTAATTTCCTACTGTTTCTCCTCTCTCAATCTGTGCTTCAGTTACGCTGGTCCACTTGCAGTTCTTTATTCCTACTCTGCATTTCTCAGTCTCTCTTCTTTATTCCTGCTATTATTTTTTTCTCCTGGAATGTCCTCCTGTTTCTTGTTTTCCATCCACAGCCTTAGCTGAGTATCTCAAATGATTCCCAACCTCCAAGTCCCTCAACTCCTTAAAAATAAATGCTCTTAATTGCTGTTCTCCCTACCTCCTCTGACACATTTATCTCTTGCCCCCAAACTAGGAATATTCTGATGTTCTGGGGCTCACTATTGCCATGGTTCTTCACAGCCACACCTAGGGCTAATGACTAGGCTCTGACCTTACTCCCAAATCAATCCTTCTCCAACCTGATTCAGGTCCACTGTCTCATGGCCCATATCTGAGTCCTTGCTGGATGTCTTGAATGGTTCACTGGTTCCTGTGAATGGAACCCTGCTCTGCTCTCAGCAAAACCTACTCTACCTGTGAAGTCTTTCTCTAGGCCTAGGATCCTACTCCCTAATTTCAGCCTGGTGGCTAGTGCCCTGTTCCCTGCTGACAGATTTTCATAATGTTGGTGCCTGCTTGGATCTCTAACTACTCTCTCCTTCTGATATACCATGTATCAACCTGTTGGGATATCGCATCACCCCATGTTGGGTTTCCTTGACTCTAGATGCCACTCTGGACTACCACGTGTCATCTCTTGTTAAACCCTTCAGACATATTAAACTTTGATCTCAGTCTATCCCTAGTCAAAGCCTTTCATAACTCAGTGGGAAAGCACAGTTCAGCTACTGTTCTACCCCTGCTTTGGGGTTGTGTCTGAATCAGAAGACCTCTTCCATGAAGCCCTCTCAGCTTTCCTCAGTTAGGAATCGCTCCTTCCTCTGGGCTTCTACAGTATATTCTCCACTGCACTCTAATGAGTCCATCTACTTCCTACTTTAAGTGGATTATTTAGGTATCTGTAGACTTGCATCTGTAGACTTACAACTCTACCATGTAACAAGTTCCTTGAGTGCAAGAATTACATCCTTCGCCGTTGTACAGTAAACACCCAGCAAAAATTTGGTGAATTGAATTTTATCTGGAAGGCAGCACGTTTACTACATATTCATATTACTTTGACAGTTTTTGTTTGTTTGTTTCCCTTTTTTCTATCTTAATACTATCCTTTTAACAAAAGTTAAGGCCAGGTGTGTTATCTCATGCCTGTAATCCCAGGACTTTGAGAGGTCAAGGCAGGCAGATTACTTGAGGTCAGGAGTTTGAGAACAGCCTGGCCAACATGGTGAAATCTTGTCTCTACTACAAAAAATATATAAAAATTAGCTGGGCATGGTGGCGTGTGTCTGTAGTCCCAGCTACTTAGGAGGCTAAGGTAGGAGAATTACTTGAACCTGGGAGGCAGAGGTTGCAGTGAGCCGAGATCACGCCATTGCACTTCAACCTGGGCCACAGAGCAAGACTCTGTCAAAAAAAAAAAAAGTTAAAAGGAACCTTAGGAAGTTTTTGATTCAAAATTTCATTTTGTAGATAAAGAAGCTGAGTCCTCAAAGCAAAGGACTAGACCAAGCTTTCTGGGCCTAGTTGCAGTCAATTCTTAGGCATCCAACCCAACAAAACAGTCCTTGAATGCAGGGAGAGAGAGAAAAAGGCTTCTGCCGGTTCTTCTGATATGGTGCCTCTGAGCACTCCACGTGGGGAGAGGCTAGCCTCAAAAGAACTCAGCATGAGAGGGAGTAGCATTTGTGATGGTTCCCATGGGCCTCAGGCCTTCATTCTGCCTTCAGCACTTAACGATGTCTCTATGGTTGCAGCGAAGGAGACAAAGCCCTGCAAGCTGTTTTTTGCAGCCACCAGGAAAGGCTGCGGAACAACTGAAGTGCATGTGAGAACCAATCTTTATAAGCATTAGGATCCTGGGTGAATCAAAATGATTTGGAAAAAGTAGATCCACGTTTTTTTCAGTCTATCCTTTTTCATCCTTTCTTCACTTTTCATACACTTAGCGCCACCACAAAACAAGACAATCTACAAATAAAATGTATTGTTTAAGATGAGGGATTGAATGTGTGCATTTTTAGTTCCACTCTCTCCCCAAACCTTACTTACATGGCAGTATAGTGAAAATTTTCGTAATTTCACAAGGGCAAATCAACTGTCATGAGAACTGACATGGCAGACAAAGCATTCTGGAAGAGGGAAAGCAGATGGAGGAGTGGTAATTTAGCAGAGCCAAGAGGATGAACGCTGACTGCCTACAGAAAGAAAAGGCAAGAATTAAGCTGTTTTTCATCATGGAAGGTCATAAAGTCTCCAGAATGGGAGGCAGCAGGTATCCCTGAATACAGGGACAAGGCGAAGGACTGAAAGCAAAAAGAACGTTTAAGCTATTTAAGGCCTAACTAAATCATAGATTCTTCTACCACAGATGAAGGCTTCTGTCTATAGAAAACAAACAAATAAAAACAACAGAAACCTGAACCAGAACAACTCCAAGTTTGAAGATACTACCAGTCACACTGAGGCACTGTGCTGAAATGGAGAGAATTAAAATTAAATAAGAGTCCACATACTGAGCCTTGAGACCTCCAGCCCCCTCTAAATGCTCTGAGTTGATGCATCAGGCATTTACTGTCCAGAGGAAAAATGAGCAATTTCCTCCCTGGTTAACTGGCATATGTCAGGGAAGAGATTCAGTTACTGACACTGGAGGACCCCCAGTGGAAGAGCAGGGTCCCACCTAACACCAAAAGGAAGCTTCCTTGGTCACACAGGTTCCCATCATTTTGTTAGGCCTCATGATTAAATATGAAACCAGCCAAGAATACTAGACATTTGAGAAAGATTCTCACATTGAATCAGATTCCAAAACAAAGAGGAACAAGGAAGCCAAGGCAATGCAGGAAGCAAATGAACACTTTTTGAAAAGTATAATTAATACCCTAAAAAAGATGAGTAAAATTTTGCATCTATGAAGAAAACCAGAATATTATTTTAAAAAGCAGTCAAAACACAAGAATAAGTATGTGAAAAATTAAAATATGTTAAAAAAAAGTTTTAATCCTACAAAAAGATTAGGGGACAAAGTTGAGGAAGTCTATCACAATAAAAAGCAAAATGACAAAAGCTAGAAAATAGGAGACAGCAGCTAATAGAATGAGAAGATGAAACAAAGCAGTCTATTGTAACAGGATTTCTAGAACAAAGAAACACAGGGAATAAGGAATTCTCTTCATTATCAAAGAGACAATGAAAAAAATTCCTGAAACTGAAGGGGATGATTAGCGAAGCAACTGTTACTGTGCTGTGAGTAAAGAGTACCACAGGTAAAATTTTCCTCAAATTTTTGAAGTGGAGGAGGCAGAAAACAGACCACTGATAATAAGTTCAGGAATCAGAGTGGCATAAGAATTCTTGCTGGCAATTGTAGAAGTGAGGAAATAAAGATGTAGTGGCTTTATCTGTTAGATAAAGAGTTTTCAACCTAAAAGTCCAACCAAATTATCAAACAAGTATAAGGGAAGAATAAAGGGCATTTTCTCAAAAATTAAAAAAAAAAAAAAAGCAGATTTTTGCTGCACATGCATAGTTTCCTATACTTTCTCTTTTCTAAAACAAACAAAAAGTCATGAGATACAAGGAAAAAGCCTCACATGGACAAGAGTTGAGGAAGATTCTCAGGTCTAATATGAAGGAAACCCCTACAACAGCAGCTATGTAGCTAGCCTAGAGCACAAGCATCTACACTGCTTCCAGGAAGGAAGTGTCCAAGAAAAAATTAAGTACCAGATTATCTGATATTGTTAACCATATAGAGAAAAGTGTTACCATTCAGTTGGGGAGTTCATGTATATAAAAACTAAAATGAAAACAAGAGATATTTATTAAACTAGCCTCAGGAAAAAAACAACAATAACATTTGGATAATTCAGCTCCAAAAATAATAATAATAACTAAATAGTTCTAATAATGCAAACCCAGAAGGATGATTTATCTGCAGATTGTGATAACTGTCAGAGGATGAGGCAAGCAAAGTTTTCCTGTGTGTAGCGTGGTGGGGGATGGACAGGTATATTATGAGGAAGTCTAAGAGAGTTAAATCCTCATCTTCCATACTGGGCAGTCAATGTACCCCAAATTGAAAAATCAACACGTGTCAGTATGAGCAGACTATTTAGGAACTTGGCGGTAAATACCAGAAGATATGTGCAGGCCTGAGAGGTAGGAATGAAGCAGTGCACAGGGCTCCTGTTTTTCACTATATGCTTTGTCACACATTTAAATTTTTTAGCCATATGATGTTTATTTTGATATAAAAAAAGTTTTTAATCCACCAGATTTAAACTTTGGTGACTTGTCTTATCTCACGTGTTCTCATCTAAGGTATAAAGTAGGTTCCTGCAGGTAGTCACCCCCAGTCCTGTCCGCCATTCCACAGTATTTCCAGGGTTCATAATGTGCTATGCACTGCTCCAGGCACTGAGGATACAAGAGAAGAAGGACTGCAGCTGCGTTTTGCAGGCAGAGCTTGTTAGCATGTATGTAGGGAAAGAGAAAGCAAGAAACTAGATGGGTGGAGTAGGAGAGGATGTACAAAATCAAGAGCTCTGTTTGGGGCAAAATATGTTTGAGATGCCTACTAATATCCAAACAGATAAGTCAACTAGAGAGGGACATACAAGTCTGGTACCCAGTAAAGACATTAAGACTGGAAATATAATTTGGAACAGACAGGCATATAGATTAAGTACAGAGATATGCCTTTCCAACTCCACACTATCCCTGTGCTCCAGCAAAACATGATTCTGACAATGAGGGTCATGTTCTCCCATTAAATACTAAAAACAGGCTCGGGCTCACATGAGCAGAAAATGCCAGAATGTTAGCCCACGGTTCTGATTGTCAAAATCTAACATGAAGTAAATAGAATAATTCTTTCCATATAAGTCTTCTAAGGTTTTACCACTGCAGCGTATTAAATCTAAAGAAAATTAATGGGGAATTATAGGGCATTTGCATTATGAAACCAATATTACAGATCCCAACTGCCTACCGTTGCCATCCGGGCTTTACGCAAATAAGTAAGAAGGTCTCCTCCTTCCATCAGTTCCAGGATAATATACTGGGGTTCATTCAGCAGACAAACTCCAAGCTGTTTCAGAATGTTGGGATGATTAAATTTGCTGAAAGGTAGAAAGACACAGGCTGTATGACATGACAGAGGCAGGAGTCCTAGCCAAGGGTCTTTATGGAGTACAGCAATTCTTTATCAATAGTTTCCTTCTAAACCCCTGATTTAGTGTCTCTAACGCTTCCTTTTCCAACTACTGGTCTTTGTGCTTACCTTAAGGAGGTAATATGGCAACCCCTAGTGGCCATGAGTACGGATAACATAGGTTGGTTTTTAGAAGGAATAACATTTGTATTAAGCATATTTTGGAAAAGAAAGTAATTTTGACTAGTAGCCTCCTTGAAAAGATATTTTAAAGCATTGTGTTTTGGGTCATTACAGGTATGAAATATATACTCTCCCTTTCAGGAAAACAACCCAGAAATGCAGGTTTGGCTACACAGTTTTCTCAAGACATCAAACTGAGGAAGTCCCAACCTAATAATTGGAACCCACAGCTTGAGACTCAACCAACCACTGCCTCAAGTTTTCCCATTAAGATGCGCTTGAGCAGTTTTTATGACCACAAACTCAAACTTAGAGACAAGTTTACTAAGACAAAGCTATTTTCACTGACATTATAGCATTTGAGAGAACTCTCTCTTACTGGGTATACTTGACCATTATCACATATTTAGATGAATACAAGTGTGTCAAAAGTCAAACAGCTTCAGAATTCACTTGCAAAACATGCTCCTTACTGAAGATAAAAGAAAGGAGAACCTTTTGCCTGAGGAGTGCCTGTACCCAGGCTCAGAAGATTGGCGTCTATAGACTACTTGCTCCGCAGATGTGGTTTCATTCAAACGTTTCAACCATGTTGTTTTAGGCATGATCTGTTATGTCAGGTCATTTTGGATGTTAAAAATAAGTCAAGCAGACTTAAAACTTCTTACCCATACCAAGAGAAAATTATTTCAGAGCTACCTCATCAGATGTGCCTCCTTCAGGAATTCAATCTTCTCCTGGTCAGTGGAACCCTTCTTCAAAGTCTGTACAACATAAAAACAAGTCAGGAATCAGTATAGCAGACATTTCTGTGAGCTCAGCGGGTTAATGGAGATTGTTGTTTGTTTTGTAATATCTACCCTGAAAGCTGGAAACAGATCACAGATAGAGCATGTGCATGTATTCTATAAACCCTTCAAATGTTACCTCCTGTTATTGCTAGTAGAAGAATATGCAAAATAAAAGGTCTAGTAATGCTTATACAACGTTCCTTCAAAAGGTGGAATTTTAAGAGACCAAGTTTTGTTGTTTAGGCTAATTTCTTAATTTTCAAAATTTTTTTCTCAATATGTTTTCTTTATCTCCTTGCTTTCAATTTATTTCTTGAAGGCAAAGTTCCCAGTCCCAAGCAATTGATCAAAGCTAATCATGAAAATTATGTTCTGAAATTCTCCAGCCTCCCTTGGAAATTGCGGTGGTCACATAACTCGGTGATGGTCAATGGTATACAAGAGAAAAACTGCTAAGGCGGGGAGGGAACTTTGAAGAAGACGTTTGTCTTCCTGAACATGTACATCTGGCACCATCTTTCCTCCTTTCCCTGGTCCAAATGAAGATATGATGCTTGCTTCTTTGTCAGCCATCTTGGAACACTGAGGCAGCAAGCATGAACAACAGCCAAGAATATTTCAGAGATACTGGCTCTGACCTGACACACTATCCTGAAGCCAGCAGTCATCTTGTTACATGAGAGAAATAAACATTTGTTTAAAACAGTCAAGGTGGGAGTAAGTTAAAGAACTTTTAAATGACATCATTTGGAAGCAGAGAGAATTTTGCCAACTTTTCTAGTTGTATAGCTAACTCTCAAAGCAATAAATCTCTAATAAGCAGAGATCAGGATATTGCTCAAATACATAAAAGATTCATCCTCCCTTTATCAAAAGAAAGTTTTACAAAGATATGAGTATATCCAGTGCTTCCTTAAAAATATATTAAATATACCATGATAAATAATCATGTAGTCAGAGACTGACAAACTATAGCTTGTGGGCCAGATCCAGCCTGTCACCTCTTTTTGTATAGCCTATGATCTGAAAATGGCTTTTCCTATTTTTAAATGGTTGAAAAAGTCAAAAGAATACTACTATTTCATGACATATGAAAATAATATAAAATTAAAATTTCAGTGTTCATAAATAAAGTTTTATTGGTACACAGCCACGCTCATTTATTTACATATTGTCTATGACAATACAATGGCAGAGTCTGTATGGCCAGCAAGCCTAAAATATTTACTATCTGCCCAGTTAAGAAAAGGTTTGCTGACCCTTGGTCTAGTACCTTAAGAATGTGTTTTACAACTCCAGTTCTCTTATGACATGGTTGAAGAAAAATGATTGTCTGATAGGTCTTAGCTAATTAGTAGCCTAAGAGGTAATGCAAATCCTGGAGATTGTTGATTACAAACAATATTCCTATGTAGAAAATGTTTTTTAAAAGTGTGATTTCTATAGCTATGGATAGGCTCCGACATTCAACCCATCCTCTTTTCAACAAAGAGCACTCAACTTTTATTATAATTATATCCACGTCAATCCTTGTAGATATGGTGATATAATGTGTCAAGGAGTTCGAAGATTCACATTACCTTCACTGCTACTTTGATTTCTCCACTTCCAGCTCCTAAGATGTCCACTGCTGTTCCTTCATACACTTCTCCAAAGGCTCCACTTCCCAGCAAGAGCCGCAGAGTCAGTTTTTCCCGAGGGAAGGCAGGAAGATTTTCAATCTCCTCTTGGGTTGGAAGAGTACTGTAAAATAGCAACATTTTTGTCTCCCCACCCTCCACATATACAGGGCATACAAGTTTGTGTTGGTATTGGTATTTGTGATTGAGAGAGAAAGAAATGGCTTTGCAGCATTGTGTGTTTTATGTGACATGGTGATGTGGAACTTTGTGTTCCTAATTACTTTACTATTCTACCACCTTTTACACAGACAGAGCATGATGGTCCACTTCTAGGCAACTTAATTTTGATAAAAATGTATATGTGTATGCATTGCCTCAATTATTGTAACTTGTTGTGTCTAAGTTAGTAGGTATTGTAACTTGTTGTGTCAAAGTTAGTAGGTATTAACTTCTTCAGATTGCCAATTTGTGTAAAAAGCTACTGCAAATTAGTAATCAATGCATCTGGGTTTATCAGCTTTTCCTTTAGCTACTTCATACATGTGACATCTTATATAAAACAAAATTTACTATGATCAAAAAGATCAACCCCATCACCATAAGGTTAACTTTTAGAAAGCCAAGTTTCTCACTTGGAATACTACAAGGGGGGAAAATGCTGCTATGTTAAAAATGCTTTCCATTTATAATAGGGAATCTTGAGTAGCAGATATGCGCAGTATTTGCTCAAAGGAAAGTCACCTCTAAACAGCTGATTTAGATCCCCTTTTTGTCTACTTCAAATCCTTTGCTTTTACACCTTGCATTATAAATTTCTGAAAGCAAGGCCTATGATCATTTAATTCCTTTTTGCATAGATCCTAATATAATGAAGCTTTGCATAAGACACTTGAATATTTTCCTTAATTATGATGACAACAAAAGTTCAAAACTCATCTGTTTTAAGAAGGTTTTGTGGGCAATCATCATACAAATTCTGAAATGGAGTAAGATACTTAAGGCTGACCACGTACACAAGGCTCTCAAAACTCTCCTCTCAAACACTGCCTCCAGGTCAACCAACCACGTTACCATCTATTCTCTTCAATGTGATATTTTTCTCTTTCTTTCATTTGTTTTTGAGCTACATGATAAAACACTGGAAAATAGTGTATTTTTGTGTATTTTTCTTATAACCGCATAATTTGCCATCCACATTTGAGAGTGGAAGAGGAAGTTTTTAATAATTCTGCCAGAAAAATGGGTATAAACCATTACTGTCCTGGGCAATGCAGAATTCATAGGTACTCTCGTTGTTGCCCACCCTTTGCCTACGTGCTCCATAATGATGGCCCACGCTACGTACTGTATTGCATAGCAGGCATTAGCCAGGCCTACTCCGGCTGCCAGACCTCGCAGCTCAGCCAACTCTTTGTCTTCGTTTAAAAGCACTGTCAGCCCCTCCTTGGCACTTTTTTGATTCTTTAGTCTTCTATGCCAGACTATAAAGGAAAAAATGACATAATTTACAAAATAAAATATTGCTTCTTTTTCCCTTTAGGAAATGCTAACAATGCATTTTAAGTGTTTTTATGTAAGAACCCTATCAGTAGAATAGTTATAGAAGTTTTCATAATTTGATTTTAAAATAGCTTTTAAAAAACTAATTCAATCCAGGTAAAAAGTCATATAAAAGTACACAAATCATACTACACCACTTTTAATGTCACTTCTTAAAATTTAATATATTTCTTACTGTTGTTACAAACAAATTAAAGTATCTTAATATTAAAACTTATTTGTCAAAATCACCTATAAACTAGAGTCAAAATAAACCAAAACAAACACAATTATTAGTGAAACAAATTCATTTTTGAGTTCAGTCACATCCAGGTTATACTCCTCAGTAGAAAAGAAAATGCTTTCAGTATAATGGCAATTTTTCTTCTTTTCTTTTTTTTATTTTTATTTTTTGCACAGTATAAGAGTATTTATCATTGTTGTTCATATACACATACTCAAATATGTAGAAAAAGTATTGGAACGAAGCTTACCAAATGTTAGCAGTGGTCTGCCCTACTTGTAGAATCATTTGTATTGTCTTCTTTATATAATAAGGAGTATTAGTTTTATAATAATAAAATAATCTTTTTAATATTAAAATATAATTATGTCAATAAGATTGTCCATCTGTACTGGACTGTTGACTCAGAAGTTGAAAACAGCAAGTATGCTTTGAGAGATGATCATTAAAATTTGAACTTAATTTCACAGTAGTTTCTATATTCAAGAAGTTAGAGTTTTACTCACATGAAATTCAATTTGAGGGGCTACCTGGTGACAGATCACAAGTACCTTTTGCTAAATTAATTTTTCGAACTTGAAATGTTCTCACCACCTCGTTTTTATGCTTCACTTTTAAAGGCCCAATGTAAGCCCACATCCTCAATGATGCCTTCTGAAACCTCGGCAACCTCTACTAATCTTTCATATCTGAACTTGAAAGACTAATTATGCCTCTCTGTGAGTGCTTATCCTATGCACTGTCTTGTTTATTTCATCTATTATTGTCTTTTGTTATTATTTAACACATATCTTGCTATTTATCTTTCCACACAGGCATGTCTTACCTCCCTCATTAAATGGCAAGCTCCTGACGTCAGCAGTTGTATTTTACAGGTTTATATTTTCCTCTACTCCCAGCAGAAGGCTAATGTTAGACATTAGATATGACCGCTCAGAAGCAAAGGCTGTCAACACTCATTTTAAAAACCTGTCTTAATTTTATGTTTATAACTGATGAGTGCCCTCAGCACAATACAAATTTTAAAATAATTGTGACTTTTTTGTTATTTTAATGAGTCAACCTTTTCTCATGCATGCACACACTCTTACTAGTAAAACCACATGCACTGCTGCTAAAAGCAAAGAACCGAATTAGCTTAGCTAGACTCAAAAATTCATGAATTTCAAACAGAATAAAGACCTTTTAAGTCCTGAGAAAGTCAGATATCCATAGGATGTCTTGGAAGCACAATAGGTTGTCTGAAATTATCTCATGTTCATCCACTAGAGTTATGGGTTTAAACAATGGTGATGTACAAGAAAGTAAGCAAAGGTCAGCTGAAGGATTCTTCATGTAATTCTCCTTCCCAGTAGGAAAGCAGACAAGCAGTCAAGCCTATATGCCAACTGCCAAATATACTGCAGTCATATGCGTAATTCTGGAGGGGCTGGCTTAGTGGCACAAACATCAGCTGTGCAATGCTTAGACTCTCTGGAACCACAGGTTAAAATCCTGGCAGGGTCAGCTGAAATTTTTAGCTTTCCAAGTTTACTGAAGGAGTTTCACATATTATCTGGGTGGAATCTTTGAAAAAAATCTGAAGTCAAGCTTCAAAGTGCTCTCATATAGATTGTGACTCCAATCACTTTGCAGAAAGAATAAAGATTTAGAACACAGTAAAATGTTGGTTTTCTTTATCCTGAGAGTTCAAATTTGTGACTTTTCCATCAACTTTCCCTTGTAACTTACCCCTGTTTGTTACAGGGGTAACAAATAAGTCACAACTTTCTTAATATGTGTTTGAGTGTTCTTTTCTGGTAAGAATCATGCCCTTCTTTTAATGATTCACTGTGTTGGGGACTCTCAATATTAGCAATAGATAGGGGTCCATATATCTTATAAGCCAAACTCAAACAGTTTGGGGACTGAAAGAAAGTGCTTTTATTATTTGTGCTGAAATAGAAATAAACAAGAATGTGTGATCACTATGGTAACTCTAAAAGTCCAATCAATACTTGGCCATTCCTTTTGAGGTTTTCACTGCATTTTACCATCATTAAAGTACATCTTCTTAGAAAAAAATAATAGCTTTCTATCTACCTAACCTAATTTTTCTGCTTTCCTGGTCATTTATAAATGAGCAGGGATTTGAAATAAGCAGATCAGATGTCTGAAAGCAAGAGTGGATCCCACAAGCCAGAAATGGATCTTCTGCAACAGAGGCTGTACTCATTCCAAACCAGCCTGTCTGCTTAGAAACCAAAACTATCCCAACCAAAGATTGTCACTGGCCTCCCATTAATTCTATACTTTTTTCTGTACCCAGGGTTATTTTTCTTTTATTTATTTTAAACTATAAGCCACAAAACATTTGTATGCAGCCAATCAGAAACAAATACTGTTTTAAAGAAAGCTAAAATTTGGTGCCCTTGCAAGTAGTTTTATCTAAAGTATAACATGAAATGTACATATTTATTTTCCATAAAATAGTTATGCCTAGATTAGAAAACAATTCACAGAAGTTAGTGGTTATAAATATATAGTAGAAGGTAACAATGTAAATTTTATTAACTTAATCAGGCAATATTTCCTGTGGGAGATTAGATCAACTAAGAGATAAATCAATCAGATATGGTTAAGTAAACAGTTTGTTGCCTATTTTTAAAATTCTATTATACTTACCAAAGGTTAGTGGGATTGTAATAACCAGAAATATTCCAACTATAATACTAAGTATGAAACTTGTTTCTGGTATCCAAAAATCATCTAATAATATAAATCAGAAAAAGAGATTAATTCATAGATAAAAGCTAAGTAGCCCCAGCTCTACCTAAGCACACAGAGTAATATAGCAGAGCTAGCTACTACTGGATTTTTGCAAGCCAGTTGTTTGTTAGACAGTTGGTAGCTTGAAAGCATCCATACGGAGAGTGTTTATGCCGTGTGAAATCAAAATCAAGGTGTTTTTGCTTTTTTTGCAGAGAGCTAGTTTACCAACAAACCACTGGAATACACCCACTCAATTTTGTACTTTAAAATGACTGAGGAAGTATGTATATCTTCTTAATAAATTTAGGACCAAGAAATCTCAGTCTTTGTATACTAAATAGTTGACATTATTATTTTGTATAATATCTTCATACATATTCAATTTCATGGATATTAAACTGAGGAACAAACATGGTAATTTATCTTAGGTAGTTTCGGTTGTGTAGAGGAAACAAACATGTAGGCCAGAGTCTGGCAAACTATGGCATGAGGACCAAATCTGGCTACAGCCTGATTTTGTACCCCCTATTAGCTATGAATAAGTTTTACATTTCTAAAGTGTTATTTTTAAGAAGAAGGAGAAGGAAAAAGAGAAGAAGAGAAAAAGACGAAAAGAAGAACATGCTACAGAGATCACATGTAGCCTGCAAAGTCTAACATATTTACTATTTGCTTCTTTTCAGAAAAAGTTTGCTGAGCTTAGTAGCAAACTTTTGTACACAACTAACTAGATAACTAACTGTAATATAAATAAGAATAATGTAAGTTTTATGTAGCATGTGAGTGTATAAAATGCAGTAATTCATTTGACTAAGGAGCATCAGGTAAGCATTATGATGAGTTCATTTAAGTTAAGTCTTGAAGGATGAGAAGAATTTCAACTGGCAGAAAATAAAGAATAGGAAATCACAGCTAAGGGGCACAGGGTAGGTGGTGTGGACCTGTATTATAGGCTGAGGCAAACACAGGGCCATAAACCAAGTGACATAAAAACTTTTTACTGGTCTGATATGGCTACAGCACAAACATAAATATTGGAAAAGATAAACCACGACTGGAGGATAAATTACGGAAGACCTTACATGCCACAAAGAAGTTTGTAGCTGATTCTGAAAGCAGTGAATGGAGAGCCATTGTGGGTATTTCAGAGAGGGGTTAAGTAATCTAGTTTGTGCTTCAACTAGATTAACTGTCAGCAGTATGCATAAGCCAAGGACACAGGCAAGAAATGATACCTTAAATTAGGAAAGCCAAGGTAGAAAGAGGAAGATGAGAACTCATCACAGAAATCAAGATGGTAAAATTAACAGGACCTGATGACTGAGTAGAGGGAAGAATCACATATGGCAGTGAGATTTCCTGCCTATGTGATAAGAAAGACAATATATCATAAACTAAAATAAAATACACAGTGGAAGAGGTAGATATTGGGGAAGAAACAAAGGTCTTAGGCCTGTTATGTATAATGTGAGAGTGGTCATAAAGGTGGTATAATGTGAATAGAATAATAAGGCTGGATAGAACAGATTGTGAACAGCCTTGGAAGCCTAATTAGGAGCATGGAATTGATGTGGTAGGAATTAAGAGGGTGGTTGATTATTATTGGGGAGAAAAATGACATGATGATAATGATGTTTTAGGAAGATCACATCACATGAATGGAATCGTTTAATAGTTTGGATAATAATATATATATATATATATAGCCACCGTTATCTATTGCTAATGTTAAGAATGTACTGATATTTATTACTGAACCTTTAGGTAATAAGCTAGTGAGTAGACAGACATGGTAACATACCTCCAACTAATATAGTATTCTCACTGATTCCACTATATTCACCAAACCCTAGATTATTTGCAGCTACTACTCTGAACTGAAATACTCCTTTCAGGTTTCTGGACTTCCATGTGCAAATGCTACTGCAGGATCCATTAAATGTCATCTTCCATCTTAAATTCTGGTTCTGTAAATTTGAAGTGCTCTTTCTGTAAAAAATAATAAATACAGAAAATATACATGACAATATACCTGTTATTTCTAGTTGTTCATAGACCTTCTTAGTGACTGAACTCCTGAGAATGTCCTTTGGCACAGTTTACCCTTGACCTCATTCCTCTCCCATAATCTGGCAACACAGATGCTAACAGCATGCTTTTATAGTGACCCTAGTGAGGCATGGAGTCAATTAACTCAGCCCACCAAGAAAGCTGTGAGTAATCAGTGGTCAAGAGAGAGCTGAGTACCCTTTTCCTACTAATAGTAAGAGGAAACTTTCTCCAGAATTCCAAACCTATAAGAAAATTCTTATATGATTTTTAACTGAGAAGTTTCCATTTTCTCAATTTCCAGTCTTTTACATTATTGTAGTTTACTTATGCCATATTTCAATAAAATACAGAATACAAAATTGATAAGGAAAGTGTGACAGTTCAGCTACCAAAATTATCATTATATCTGAGATTCTGAGGCTTGTTGTTTCTATTTGTATTGACCTACATTCCACCTCAAAGTCAATCCAGTTGTTTTTCATTTGAAACATGGAAAGAACACAAGGGCTGGGTTCAAAAGACGTAACTGGAATGACTTTTCACAGAATCATCAAAGGCAAGCTCAAGTTCTTCCATTTATGTCTTCTCTAACAATGAAGAACATTTCAGGTCTGAAACTTTACAGACCGCAATAGTTTTAGGGCTTGGTGCCAATCCACAGTAAGCTTAGGGATATGTGGGAGAATCTGGTTCTGCTCCTGCTAATTGACTCATCCTTGTGAAGACCAACAGAGAGTGAGGGCTGGCCCTCATAAGAGGCAGGGAAAGGGTAAGAACATCGGGAGCAGTAGGGCAGCAGAGTTGGTCACAGCTGTTCCTGGGAGCTGAGGGTCTCTTTAAGGACCATCCTGAGCAAAGCATTAGGACAGAGTGTTTTTACACATTTTGTGAAGTCTCACCTTTAGCACTGGCCATTTCATTGTTTAACCAAACAACTCTGATCCAAAAGAAAGAGGCCCTTGAGAATTTGCGAAGTGGCTCTACACAATGGCCATTGAGAAAAGAAGGAAGAATTCTGATGTTGGTTGAGCACCTTCTATTTACAACATACTGTATTGGGGCTTTACATAATGTTGTTTTAATTCACTGAGTCCACAACAGCCTAAAGAGGTGAGATAGATATTATCATCTCCATTTTACAGATGAGGAAACTTACGTTCAAAAAAGGAAAAGAACAAGGATTTAAACATGGTTTGTGTACTGGATTGAGTCATGTCCTCCCAAAATTCATGCCCAGTCAGAATATTTTAATGTGACCTTATTTGGAAATAAGATCTTGACAAATGTAATCGAGTTAAGATGAGGTCATAGTAGTTTAGGATGGACCCTAATCCAATGACTGGCACTTGCATAAGAAGAGGGAAATTTGGACACATAGAAAACCTTGTGATGCAGGAGGTGATGATGACAGTGATGCATCTACAAGCCAAGGAATACCAAGGACTGCCAGCAAATGCCAGAAGCTAAGAGGCAAAGATGGATTCTGCCCTAGAACCATCAGAACAAGCAGTCCTGCTGATACCTTGGTTTCAGACTTCTAACCTCTAGAGCTGTCTACTGTTTCAAGCCACCCAGTTGGTGGTCTTTTATTGTGGCAACCTTGGAAACTAATAAGGCTTGTTCAACTCCCAAGTTCATGCACTTTGCACTTCCACTATCCCGTCAGCGAGTACACAGAGTCTAACTAGTGTCCTGACTGAAGGACTTATTTTGAGATACTGAAGTTACAACAATGATTCAGTCATCTTATAGTCCATGTCCTGACAGTGGAGACTTGGAGCAAGGAGTATGCAAAGTATTTAGATGGAGTCATTTTAGTAGCACTTAAGGTGTTACTCAGGGTAACACACTAAAGAGGTCCTAGCAAAAACCTGATGTGTGACCTGATTGATGAACATCATTACAGTCACAAACCACCAAGACAGTTCTGCAGGTTAGAATGTATTTCACTCTGCATGAAAAGCAGTAACAGAAACTTCCAGGAGGTTTCAATTAGAAATAAGGGCCAAGGGAATTCTCTAGTATGAGCAGGAATATTTTTTAAGGTTATGGGAATGCCAGAGATAGATGAAGCAAAAATAGATCAAAGATCAAGTTGCCAGGACTATAATTATGGGAGTGACTTTTGTCCTTGGAACTTCTTAAAAAGATGGTTTCATAGTCCTGTGAGAGGAGTGTCTTTGGAATTTGGAATTCTCCCCTCAAGTTGGCATGAAATCCATCCTTCCGAGCCAGTTATGGTTCACGTGCTCCCCGTACTGGCCAGGTCTGAGGCTGTTCATCAGTGGCTGGTTTTCATCGATGGTATGTTTTCAGTCCCTGGGAACACACTGCAAACTGTAATCTTCACAATGAATAGAGAATCCTGTGTGACCTCTATGTTTCAGACAATTTCAGAACCTGACCTAATTTTACAGTATGAAAAATACCTACTTCATCACCAATTCTCACTAGAGAGTATTCACCTTGCTAAAGCAAATTATCATCAGGAATTTACATGCCATCATCATTTAACATTAAACATCAGCTAAGCTTTTTAAACAAAACTGATATTAAGTAAATATTGGTTGCATGAGCCTATGATCAAACAATTTCCATAAAGTGTCAATGAGCAGTTAGAGATTTCTGAGAATGATGTGATCTGTTTTATAACTAGCATGCCAAGACCAACCTCTAGGAATTGAACAAAGAACATAATGATGCATGTGAGTCCTTAAACTAAAGATCTTTGTGTTTATATGTAAATACATTTGCACAAATAGTGTTACTTTTTATTACTTTATCTTCTTAGTTCTTTGTCATTTACAAGTACTTTGCAAACACACATACCTTATCTCAAGGATATAGTATATAATTCTACATCCATTATCTTCAGCTTTCTCCCACTGTATTGAATTTTTATTCCCTTCTAGTAATTTGGGAATGCCTGGTTTACTTGGGACTCCAGCTTTGGGGGAAAAAAAAGAAAATATTGATTTGATATATTTGAAGTATTAATCTTCTGCATTGAAATCTTCCTGTAGAATATATTAAGAGGAAAGATAAATAACATTAAAGAAATATTCACAGAGGCAGGGCCAAGATGGCCGACTAGAAGCAACTGTGTTCAGAGGTTCTTACTGAAAAAAACCATAATAAGTGTGTGAATCCTTCACTGGCAACCAAGGTATCTAGATTCGCTCATCAAAATTGACTAGAAGGCTGGCGTGACCCACAGAGAGAAGGAAGAGCAGTGAGCCCACCTGAGAACCACATGGTTCTTGGCTGGAACCCCCACCCTCCAGCCAAGGGGAGCGGTGAGTTAGCATGCTACCCAGCCAGGGAAACTGTGCTTTTTCCACAGAACTGTGCAACCCATGGATTGGAAGATCCCACTTGCAAACCCACGCCACCAGGGCCTAGCATTCCAACCCTAGAATATGCAGGTTCTTATGGCCTCTCAGCTGGAATCTGCTTAAGCCTACTGAACTCCCTGGGGGAGAGGTGACCAGCACAGGCTTCTGCTGCCTGCTGTCTAAGCCCTTTGAGCTCCTTGGGGGATGGGCAGCAGCCAGCACTGGGACTCCCAGCTGCCTAACATGCTAATCTCCCTGGGAGGATCAGATGGATGAACTGACAGAACTAGGCTTCAGAAGATGGGTAGTAATGCAGCATGGGGGAAATGCAGCATCCATTTCTATAGCTCCAGACTGTGCTTTTCCCCTGCTGGAGCCAGTGAGGCTGGACAGCTTGGTCCCAAGACTTGTTGTCACAGCCTAACACACCAGCTGTGGTAGTCAGCGGCCAGAGTGCCTCCTCAGGTCTAACACTGACCCATCCTTCCTCAGTGGGTGGGGCTTCCCTGCAGGATCTCTAATAACTCCAGCCAGAGGCTCAGGGACAGAATCCAGATCTCCCTGGGCCTGAGCCCCTAGGGGTAGGGGTGGCTGCAGTCTCTGAGGACCAGCAGACTTAGCCTCTCCTCCTAGTAGTTCTGAGGAATCTGCGAAGCCCAGACAAGTGGGCTTCCCTGCAGTGAAACACACCCTCTCCACCAGGGGACAAAGTGCTTCGTTAAACGGGTCCTGCTCTTGGTGCCACACAACTGGGTGAGACCCTCCAACAGGGATTGTCGGGACACTCTACACAGGAGCGATCCTACTGGCATCAGATTGGTGCCCCTTGAGGTCAGAGGTCCCAGAAGAAGGAGCAGACACCCATTTTTGCTGCTCTCCGGCCTCCTTGAGTTACATATCCAGGCATGGGAGCAAATCAGTTGAATAAGGCCTAAAGTGAACCCCAGAAAACTGCAGCAGCCCTACAGAAGAGGGATCTGACTATTGAAAGAAAAACAAACAAGCAGAAAGTGACAACAACTGCATCAACAACAACAACAACAACAACAAGGGCCCCCACAAAAAAACCCATTCAAGGGTCAGCAGCCTCAAAGACCACAACTAGACAAATTCACAAAGATGAGAAAGAATCAACGAAAAAAATGCTGAAAACTCAAAGGTCAGAGTGCCTCTTCTCCTCCAAATGACCACAATGTCTCCATCAAGGGTGCAGAACTGGGCGGAGGATCAGGTAAATGAACTGACAGAAGTAGGCTTCAGAAAATGGGTAGTAAAAAACTGTAAAACTATGATGAGCTAAAGGAGCATGTTCTAACCTAACGTGAAGAAGCTAAGAACCTTGATAAAAAGTTGGAGGAATTGCTAACTAGAATAACCAGTTTACAGAGGAACATAAACGGCCTGATGGAGCTGAAAAACACAGCACAAGAACTTCATGAAGCATACACAAGTGTCAACAGCTGAACTGACCAAGTGGAAGAAAAGATACCAGACTTTGAAGACCACCTTATTGAAATAAGACATGCTGACAAGAAGAGAGAAAAAAGAATGAAAAAAGCCTACAAGAAATATGAGACTTCATAAAAAGACTGAACCTTTGGTAGCTTGGAGTACCAGAAGGAGATGGGGAAAATGGAAACAAACTGGAAAACACACTTCGGGATATTATCCAGGAGAACTTCCCCAACCTAGCAAGACAGGCCAACATGCAAATTTGGCAAACACAGAGAACACTATTAAGATACTCCATGAGAGGATCAACCCTAAGACACATAATCATCAGATTCTCCAAGGCTGAAATCAAGTAAAAATTGTTAAGGGCAGTCAGAGAGAAAGGCCACGTCACCTACAAAGGGAAGCCCATCAGACTAACAGTGGACCTCTCAACATAAACCCTACAAGCCAGAAGAGACTGGAGGCAAATATTCAACATTCTTAAAGAAAAGAATTTTCAACCCAGAATTTCATATCCAGCCAAACTAAGCTTCATAAGTGAAGTAGAAATAAAATCCTTTCCAGACAAACAAATGCTGAGGGATTTTGTTACTACCAGGCCTGCTCTGCAAGAGCTCCTGAAATAAGCACTAAATATAGAAAGGAAAAACTGTTACCAGCCATTGCAAAAACACACCAAAGTATAAAGATCAATGACACTACAAAGAAACTGTACCAACTAGCATGCAAAATAGCAAAATAGCATCATGGTGACATGATCAAACTCACATAACAATACCTACCTTAAATGTAAATGGCCTAAATGCCCCAATTAAAAGATACAGATTTGCAAATTGGATAAGGAGTCAAGACCCATTGGTGTGTTGTATTCAGGAGATCCATGTTACATGCAAAGACACACACAGGCTCAAAATAAAGGGATTGAGGAAAATTTACCAAGCAAATGGAAAGGAAAAAAAAAAAAAAAAAAGCAGGGGTTGCAATCCTAGTCTCTGACAAAACAGACTTTAAACCAACAAAGATCAAAAAAGACAAAGAAGGGCATTATATAATGGTAAAGGGAACAATTCAACAAGAAGAGCTAAGTATTCTGAATATATATGCACCCAGTAAAAGAGCACCCAGACTCATAAAACAAGTTCTTAGAGACCTACAAAGAGACTTAGACTCCCACACAATAATAGTGGGAAACTTTAACACCCTACTGCCAGTATTAGACAGATCAACAAGACAGAAAATTATCAAGGATATTCAGGACTGGAACTTAGCTCTGGATCAAGTGGACCTAGTATATGTCTACAGAATTTTCTAGCCCAAATCAACAGAACCTACATTCTTCTCATGCCACATGGTACTTATTCTAAAATCGATCACGTAATTGGAAGTAAAACACTCCTCAGCAAATGCGAAAGAGCTGAAATCATGACAAACAGTCTCTCAGACCACAGTGCAATCAAATTGGAACCCAGGATTAAGAAACTCACTCAAAACCACACAATTTCATGGAAATTGAACAACCTGCTCCTGAATGGCTCCTGGGTAAATAATGAAACTAAGGCAGAAATAAATAAGTTCTTTGAAACAAATGAGAACAGAGACAATGTACCAGAATCTCTGGGACACAACTAAAGCAGTGTTAAGAGGAAAATTAGCGCTAAATGCCCACATTAGAAAGCCAGAAAGATCTAAAATCACCACCCTAACATCACAATTAAAAGAGCTAGAGAGGCAAGAGCAAACTATTCCAAAAGCTGGCAGAAGACAAGAAATAACTAAGATCAGAGAAGAACTGAAGGGGATAGAGACACAAAAAGCCCTCCAAAAAAAAATCAATGCATCCAGGAGCCATTTTTTTTAAAAAATAAAATAAATAACAAAATAGATAGACCACTAGCTAGACTAATAATGAAGAAGACAGAGAAGAATCAAGTATACACAATAAGAAATGATAAAGGGGATATCACCACTGACCCCACAGAAATACAAACTACCACTAGACAATTCAATAAACTCCTCTATGCAAATAAACTAGAAAATCTAGAAGAAATGGATAAATTCCTGGATGCATACACCAAGACTAAACCAGGAAGAAGTTGAATCCCTGACTAGACCAGCAGCCAGCTCTGGAATGGAGGCAGTAATGAATAGCCTACCAACCAAAAAAAGCCCAAGACCAGATGGATTCACAGCTGAATTCTACCAGGAATACAAAGAGGAGCTGGTACCATTCCTTCTGAAACTATTCCAAACAATGCAAAAGGAGGAATTCCTTCCTAATTCATTTTATGAAGCCAGTATCATCCTGATACCAAAACTGGGAAGAGACACAACAACAACAACAAACTTCAGGCCAATATACCTGATGAACATCGATGTAAAAATCCTCAATAAAATACTGGCAAACTGAATCCAGCAGCACATCAAAAAGCATATCCACCACGATCAAGTAGGCTTCATCCCTGGGATGCAAGGCTGGTTCAACATACGCAAATCAGTAAACGTAATCCAGCATATAAACAGAACCAAAGACAAAAATCACATGATTATCTCAACAGATGCAGAAAAAACCTTTGATAAAATTCAACATCAACACCTCTTTATGTTAAAAACTCTCAATAAACTAGGTACTGATGGAACATATCTCTAAATAATGAGCTATTTATGACAAACCTACAGCCAATATCATATTGAATGAGCAAAACCTGGAAGAATTCCCTTTGAAAGCAAGGATGTCCACTCTCACCACTCCTATTCAACATAGTATTGGAAGTTCTGGCTAGGGCAATCAGGCAAGAGGAAGAAATCAAGGGTATTCAGGAGATTTTGGGCTGAGACGATGGGGTTTTCTAAATATACAATCATGTCATCTGCAAACAGGGACAATTTGACTTCTTCTTTTCCTAACTGAATACCCTTTATTTCTTTCTCCTGCCTGATTGCCCTAGCCAGAGCTTCCAACACTATGTTGAATAGGAGTGGTGAGAGAGGGCATCCCTGAAAGGACGAGTTTGTGTCTTTTGTAGGGACATGAATGCAACTGGAAACCATCATTCTCAGCAAACTATCGCAAGAACAGAAAACCAAACACCGCATGTTCTCACTCATAGGTGGGAACTCAACAATGAGATCACCTGGACTCGGGAAGGGGAACATCACACACCGGGGCCTATCATGGGGAGGGGGGAAAGGGGGAGGGATTGCATTGGGAGTTACACTTGATGTAAATGACGAGTTGATGGGTGCTGATGAGTTGATGGGTGCAGCACACCAACATGGCACAAGTATACATATGTAACAAACCTGCACGTTATGCACATGTACCCTAGAACTTAAAGTATAATAATAATAATAATAATAATAATAACAACAACAACAACAATAAAAAGAAATGAAAACAGAATAAATCAAAGTCCAGTGAAATTGTATGACATAATATTCTGTTAAAAACATGTTTTAGCCTACTGAATAAAAAATTAAAACCGGGGAAAAAAAAGGGTATTCAAATAGGAAGAGAGGAAGTCAAGTTGTCTCTGTTTGCAGATGACACGATTTTGTATTTAGAAAACCTCATTATCTCAGCCCAAAAACTTCTTGAACTGATAAGCAACTTCAGAAAAGTCTCAAGATAAAAAAATCTATGTGCAAAAATCACAAGCATTCCTTTACACCAACAATAGGCAAGCAGAGAGCCAAATCATGAATGAACTCCCATTCACAATAGCTACAAAGAGAATAAAATACCTAGGAATACAGCTAACAAGGGATGTGAAGGACCTCTTCAAGGAAAACTACAAACCATTGCTCATGGAAATAAGAGAGGACACAAACAGATGGAAAAACATTCCATCTCCACGGACAGGAGTAATGAATATTGTGAAAATGGCCATTCTGCCCAGAGTAATTTATAAATTCAATGCTATTCTCATCTAACTACCACTGACATTCTACACAAAATTAGACAAAGCTATTCTAAATTTCACATGGAATCAAAGAAGACCCCATATAGCCAAGACAATCCTAAGCAAAAAGAACAAAGCTGGAGGCATCATGCTACCTGACTTCAAACTATACTACAAGGCTACAGTAACCAAAACAGCATGGTACTGGTACCAAAACAAATACATAGACCAATGGAGCAGAACAGAGACCTCAGAAATTACACCATACATCTACAATCATCTGATCTTCAACAAATCTGACAAAAACAAGCAATGAGAAAAGGATCTCCTATTTAGTAAATGGTGCTGGGAAAACTGGCTAGCCATATGCAGAAAGTTGAAACTGGGCCCATTCCTTACATCTTATACAAAATTTAACTCAAGATGGATTAAACACTTAAATGTAAAATCCAAAACCATAAAAACCCTAGAAGAAAACCTAGGCAATACCATTCAGGACATAGGCATGGGCAAAGACTTCATGACTAAAACACCAAAAGCAATTGCAACAAAAGCCAAAATAAACAAATAGGACCTAACTAAACTAAAGAGCTTCTGTACAGCAAAAGAAGCTATCATCAGAGTGAACAGACAACCTACAGAATGGGAGAAAATTTTTGCAATCTATCCGTCTGACAAAGGGCTAATATCCAGAATGTACAAGGAACTTAAACATATTTACAAGAAAAAGACAACTCCATCAAAAAGTCGGTAAAAGATATGAACAGACACTTCTCAAAAAACACATTTACACAGCCAATAAACATATGAAAAAAGCTCAACATCACTGATCATCAGAGGAGTGCAAATCAAAACTACAATGAGATACCATCTCACACCAGTCAGAATGGCGATTATTAAAAAGTCAGGAAACAATAGATGCTGACAAGGCCGTGGAGATAAAGGAACACTTTTACACTGTCGGTGGGAAAGTAAATTATTTCAACCATTGTGGAAGACAGTATGGCGATTCCTTAAGGATCTAGAACCAGAAATACCACTTGACCCAGTAATCCCATTATTGAGTATATACCCAAAGGAATATAAATCATTGTGCTATAAAGACAAATGCACACATATGTTTATTGCAGCACTATTTACAATAACAAAGATATGGAACCAAGTCAATCCATCAATGATAAACCAGATAAAGAAAATGTGGTATATATACACCATGGAATACTACGCAGCCATAAGAAGGAATGAGATCATGTCCTTTGCAGGGACGTGGATGAAGCTGGAAACCATCAGTCTTCAGCAAACTAACACAGGAACAGAAAACCAAACACCGCATGTTCTCACTCATAAGTGGGAGTTGAACATTGAGAACAGATGGATGCAGAGAGGGGAACAACACACACCAGGGCTTGTTGAGGGATAGGAGCTGAGGGGAGGGAACTTAGAGGACAAGTCAATAGGTGCAGCAAACCACCATGGCACGTGTATACCTATGTAATAAACCTGCATGTTCTGCACATGTATCCCATTTTTTAAGAAGAAATTTTTACAAAAGAAATATTCAGAAATATTCTAATATGATTAAATATTTTTAAATGAGCACTTGAAGTTTTTATTAGTGATGGATTTCATGAATTAGTGATAAGATTAACAATATGTCTCAACTTGGCACAAAATAAGTGATAAATGAAAATAAAGAAAATTATTATAAGTTTTGGAGCATTTTTCCTCCATTCTTTTTTTCTAATTTTTAATTTTTAGTTCTGGGGTACATGTGCAGGACATGAAGTTTTGTTACATGGGTAAACATGTTCCGTGGTGGTTTACTACACCTAGCAATCCATCACCTAGGTATTAAGCCCACATGCATTAGCTATTTTTCCTAATGCTCTCTCTCCCCCTACCCCTCTCCCTGACAGGTCCCAGCATGTGCTGTTCCCCTCCTTGTGTCCATGTATTCTCATTTTTCAGCTCCCACTTGTAAGTGAGAACATGCAGTGTTTAGTTTTCTGTTCCTGCATTAGTTTGCTGAGGATAACGGCTTCCAGCTTCATCCATATCCCTGCAAAAGACATGATCTCATTCCTTTTTATGGCTGCATAGTATGCCATGGTGTATATGTACCACATTTTCTTCATCCAGTCTAATGTTGATGGGCATTTGCATTGATTTCAAATGATTCCTTATTGTGAATAGTACTACAGTGAACATACGTGTGCGTGTATATTTATAATAGAATGATGTATATTCCTTTGGGTATATACCTAGTAATGTAATTTCTGGGTCAAATGGTATTTCTGGTTCTAGATCTTTGTTCCCTCCATTCTTGTAGCGCTCAACTCAAAGTTAAGTTATATCTTTCAGAACACTAGTTAATTTTTAATGAACTTCGTATATTTTTTGTTTTAGTATCTCAAATATAGTAGCCAATAAATATTTTTTGAACATTCAGTAACACTATTTTCATACAGTTATCACCACAAAATTGTCATAGCTAGACATGAAATAAGGATACTGAAAGAAGAAATAATTTTGCCCAGTTCAGGATCCAGCCAGACCCAGCCAGTATTATTTCATTACTGCCTGCAAGGTCTCCTACATTTTCTCAATTTCTTCATTCAAGTTCTAGAAATAATAATCTACTGCTTTTAAAGAACAATTTCATATATCTCTAGGATTAGTGAAGTAAGTGATAAGAAAGGAACTGAAACACAGAGTTTCTGAGTGTTGAGTATGTTAGTACTTACCTTTTGTCTTAAAGCTTTCTGGAAGTGAGGTACTATTTTCTCCCGTCTTATAAACCACCACTACTCTGACATTATATGAAGTATGAGGTTGTAGATTTGTGATATTACAGACATAAGCAGGACCTTGGCTGCATGAAGTTTTAACATGGTAAAACTCATTGTATTTCCACTAGAAAAAGAAGTTTCAATTAATATTTTTGTTTCTCTAAGAAAACATTCTCAAAACACAAAAATGTATAGGCTTATAGCAAATGATTAAAATTTAAGCATTCTTTTCTATTAAAGAACAAGAACTTCTTTATGAATGATCCCAAACATTACCCCACTGCCTATAGTCGTTTTGCTTTTTATGACAAGATATAACTGACTTACATGACTGTTCATGGGAGAAGCTCAATGTGGGACATACAGCTCTGACTATATATCATTGAGAAAGATTCAGAGCTACCACTTCTTGCTTATCCCAAAGGGTAGATACCTACATTTAATTCGGATGGCTAAGAATGCAAATCCACAGCTGTGGAACAACGATGGATCAGAACAACAGTACTTTCAAATCCCAGGGATTTGTTAATTTCATAGCAATAATATTTTTACATGCTTTGATTACATGTAATCTTTGATCAAGAAGTCCACAGTGACTTACAAACTAAGACATTGTTTTTCCTCCTAACACCCTCTTCAGACATGTAACCAGAATTCTTTATTTTTATACACTGGAAGCCTACGCAGCCAAAAGAAGAAAATTTTTGCCCACTATTATGAAGCTACTAAGTAGCAAAGCTAGAAGCTAAATACAGAAAATCTTGTTTTCATTCCACTTTAGATATTGGGCCTCTAATTATAGCTATCTGAAATTTCTTGCTCTGTGACATTGCTTTTTAAAAACCTATATATTTGGATCCTTAGTATCATGATTTGAAAATGATAATTTCTTAACATAAAAATAGGAAAAGACAAAAAGATATGGCACTTTGTCAAGGGTTCTTGATATATTTTCCCTCGTAGAGTTTCATGAAAAGGTCAGTTTCCATAAATACACTTAAATTATATCTACTTTTTCACTTAACACTTACGAGGTCACACCATTTCATTAAATGGACACTTTATATTAGTTTTCTATTCAGTAAGGAATAATTCTCTATAGCATTTTCACTCAGTAGACCACTATGTACAATAAGAAAGGGGAATAAGGGAATAGAAGGAATGAAAACTTAAAAAAATAGAACTGCTGATGTCAGGAACATGGCCTGCACTAAACTCATAAATGTATCAATCCCACTGAGACATATAGCTTAATAGCTTAATGAAACAGGTGCATTGAATCCATAATATTTACTGTGAACCTCAGAGAGAGAGAAATTAATTCCTGGCCTAAAAAACAATGGCTTAACTCTTTTTGGTTCTCTCTCCTTCATGATCTGGTGGAGAAATTACCTATAGTGAATAGTCTAGCTGACCCAACATTCCAAACCATCAAGAAATTTTCAGAGCTCCTTGAAGTGTCAGGAGATGTCTGACCAAGGGTACCGCTGGAAAACGGTAGAGTGTTGGCATCACCACAGCAATGAATGTCTGGGCAGACCACCAACTTGGAGAGGTGCCACCGGGTATCCCAGTAAATCACAAGGGTGTCAGGACTTTCCATTTGTCAGAGACTGACAAGTGCAGGAGTGGAGGCTACCACAGAGGGATTTTCAAATTATTTGAGTGGGAGTGAGAGGGAGCATCAGCTAAGATGTCTGAGAGTTTGGAACTTCAAAAACTTGTGGTTCTGATAGGGATTTGCCTGAACAGCTGAGAGAAATACAATTTTAATGGGCTTTCACGAAAAAATTACCAAAGAAAATTACTTGTTTCCTCCCCATTTTAAATATGTTCTTCTTCTATACACTTTTGTGAGTTGCTTATATTATGTAGAATTTAAGATCTAGATCAAGCTTGTCCAACTTTCAGCTTGTGGGCCACATGTGGCCCAGGACGATTTTGAATGTAGCCCAACCCAAATTCGTAAACTTTCTTTAAACATTATGATTTTTTTAAGGGAATTTTGTTTAGCTCATCAGCTATCGTTAATGTTAGTGTATTTTACATGTGGCCCAAGACAGTTCTTTCAGTATGGCCCAGGGAAGACAAAAGACTGGACACCCCTGATCTAGATAGAAACTTCACCTTGTGCTCCAGTTCCCTCATTTTTCAGATAAGGAAATTTTGACAGAAATGACAGAGACAAAGTTTATCATTTCCTTCCTGTTTCCTTTCTTAAAAAATCACTAATTAAAAAGACAAATATTCCCTTTTATTGCCCACTCCTCAGAGTTTCAGTGTGGAGTTATAGCATCATTCCCAGCTGTCCTGTCATTGTGAGATAGGTTCAAGTTATTCAAAAGAGACAGCACTTTCTGACTAGATAGCACTCATCAACCGTTGCAGAACCACAGAGTTTCACCTGCACTCATAGTTAGTATGTGTAGATGGCCACTCATGTACAAATGACCCTAACTTGTATTTGCAGCTTCATCATCTGCTAAATGTTCTGCCTGGAACCTGTGTTGAGCAAGTGTGAAAAAAGAAGAAGTTTAGAAACAAAAAGCACTGCATGAAAGTCATGAGAACCGGACCAGGAGATCTCTGTCTGCTGTCCTTCTCCCCAAACTTTAAAGAGTGGGATGGATGACTTAATGACACCTATTCCTTCCACAGACAACACCCTAACAGGACTGCCCTAGGGAGAAGTCAGCCCTGGGATTTTTCTCTGCCTGGTGACATCTGGCTTCTGTCTAGGTCTCCATTTCTGATCAATAAAAGGGTAGGCTAGGGTGTCAATTATCTCTAAAGTCTCTTCCCATTTCATTTCTTTGATAATCTTGGAAGTGCACTTTACATCCTTGACTTTAGACTGAACTGCATTAAGTTTACTAAAATAGATGTCATTTTAAAAGGCACTCCTCCAATTTCTCCAATTTAACTGCATTTTTATAAGGTGGCAATTTTTTAAATAGGCAACAAATCATCAGAAACATGCTCAACGGAAAAAGTCCAATTAAACTATGGCCTTTGAGTTTATTAACCCAATATTCAGTGTTGTCCCACAGTTTTCATAGTTTTTATTTATAAAGTATAAGATCACAAAAACACCTTACATAATAATTTTTAAACATCCTGGGGAATAACTGCATTTTTAAGAAGTAGTGAGGCCATGATTATACTTATTTGCTTTTTGAGTTACCACTGAACAAAACACTTCCAACCAATCTTTAAAAATATGTACACATACATAGGCCCAGAAATATACAAACATGCACATGCAAATACATAATGGTTAAAATAACAAGTAGCAATTATAAAAAATAACCAATTTTAAGTTTATCACCATAAAAGTCAGTGTAAGCTTTCCCCATCAATGAATTAATCAGGTTAATTGATGCCTTAAAATTCAGTGGGTGGCTTCTTATTGGTTAAAGCATGAAAAGTCTTGGATGAAGAATCATTTAAAGTTTGCCAGCCAACAACAAAACTACTTAAGAATAAGCTGGTTTTATGGTTTACTTCTGTCTTGTTACTGCACAGCCCTTAAATGATGAAAAGAACATTTCTAAACAAGGTTTTGGTTTTTTGTTTCTTCAGTTCTTTTTCATTTTGTTTTCATAGAAAACACCAAGTTACTATGGGCTTTAAACCAGAGAACCACGCTAACATCCAAACTAAGTAAAATATTACAAAATTAGTACACTATAACTTATACCCTTTTACATAACGTCTTTTAAAAGCAAATTAATCTCCCTGAGAATTCTTCCCACCAGAAATTAGTCTGGATAACTTACTGCTTCTGCATGCCAAACATAAATCAATGAAAGTTGTCAAATACATTGTTTATTTATACATGAGCATGTTCTTGATGTTTGAAAAACGCCTTTCCAATTTATTCTACATCATAAAATAAAGATTTGCCATTAAAAGTCTACCTTTTGTAGTTCAGCCCAAAATCTGATGAGGTTAACAGTTCGATGGAGCCTTCCAATTAAATTGCAAACTAGTGTTCTCTGGAACCAAGGAATAAGGTTTCTCTGGTGTGTTAAACATTTCCACAGTGACAGGATGACTCTCTGTACACCACATTTCCTCAGAGTGGCAGGCAAGAACCTTTTGGTAAAAAAGAACAATTGCTTAACCTTTTGAGAGCCTTGCACTTGAGAATGACAATAAAGAGTGCCTAGTATACTTACTGTACCTTTAACACATAAATATTTCCACCTGACAGTCTAGTAACAAGGAGAGTGAGCCTTCCATTTGGAAATTCACTTTGTCTTAGAGGAGTTTCAGGAATTAGGGCCAGGTGTGAGATTGCCAACTGATAGCGGACTGATTCTTTAGGTCCATTTGGCTTGTGAGATTCTCTCCAAGATATAATGAGGCTGGTGTCTGACCGCACAGTTGTATTAATGAGCTGCACTGCCTCTGGTACTGAAATAAATAGCAAGGAATGGTAAAGGATGCTGCAATAGCGCTGAAAGATGGAAAGAAGTAATGGAGTTTGGGTTGAAAAATAATCATACAGTATGAGCAGAATAAATAACAGATGTCCAGAAAGAAAGCCAGCCTCTTCTGCAATGGTAGGTTAACAGGCTGCCTAAAGGGCTCCCACTTATTTCTGCCCAGTGACCAAATCATTCTCTGACTCCAGCTCAATGATATGGCGAATGGGGAGTAACTCAATTTGGGTGAGTTTTCTGAATAACATCAGAGACATCTGAAATAAATGTCATCACCTCATAATAATCACCACCTCATCAGCTCTTAGAAAACCTTTTTAGACCTATTTTCTTTAAGGCAATACTGTTGCATAACTTTACACCTCAGGCTTCAGCAAAATTCACATAGAAAAAAGGCTTAGTTTTTCTATAGCTCACCACATGTACAGAAACCTATGAGTATCTGGAAAAAGAGTGACACTGTGTGGTAAGACTAAATAATGTGTTTCTTAGTCAAACAATATTGATTTCAATGTTTTACCTCCTAGTTGCTTTCTATTTTGATAGAATATTATTACTCAACTTCAGGGGTTAGAGTAAGGGTCAGCTCAAAGTTTTCTGCAAACACATTTTTCGTATTAAACTTAAGAAAGCTTACATACTAAAATTACTTCACATTCAGATTTTAAAAAATAAACATCGATGTACCCATCACATGTATCACAATATTCTGCTTGAGAAACCCACACCAAGCCCATAACTCACCTCCATTTTTAGTTTTTCCCCAGATCTCTCTTCCTGGTGGTAAATGTTCCAAAGAATCTGAATAATAATTTTTTACAGCTATCTGTATCCTGTATGTTGAAAACGGTTGTAAGTCTTCAATAAGAGCTATACTGTCCTGAAATTCCTGTAATTGATTTTTTAAAAATCAGTATCTTATTCTTGACATTTTATACAAATTGGTAGAAATTATTTAATCAAAGAGAGAACAAAGTTAAAGGCTCAAAAATGTTAATTTATTTTAAATTCTGGATTAATAATGGTAATACCACTGTGCAGTCTACCCAGACTCGAGTTGTTCAATATTTCCAAGAATAAATACCAAATGATTGGTAGCCCTCAGTAGGTTTTGTGGCATAAATCATTTCACAGGGGAAGTTAAATTCCTAGAAGAGGACACTATTTCCTTTCTTTCTTTTTTTTTTTTTTTTTTTTGAGACGGAGTCTAGCTCTGTCACCCAGACTGGAGTGCAGTGGCGCGATCTCGGCTCACTGCAAGCTCCGCCTCCCGGGTTTACTCATTCTCTGCCTCACCTCCCGATAGCTGGACTACAGGCGGCCGCCGTCTCGCCGCGGCTATTTTTTGTATGTTTTTTTAGTGAGACGGGTTTCACCGTGTTAGCCAGGATGGTCTAGATCTCCTGCCTCGTGATCCGCCCGTCTCGGCCTCCCAAAGTGCTGTGATTACAGCTTGATCCACCGCGCCCGTCCGAGGACACTATTTCATTAAAAAAAAGAAAAGAAAAGAAATTCAGCAAGATGATAGAAAACATGTGATACATATGTGAATACAATAAAATATTTTTATATTATCTAATCATTCTTAGAAATAAAGTTTAAGAGAGTAAAAAGACTTTCCTCAGACCAATGGTTCTCAACTTTGTTTATACTTCGCTATCATCTGGGAAGTTTTAAGAAACTACTATGCCTGGGTTCTATTGCCAGAGATTCTGACTGAGTTATCTGGGGTGAAGCCTAGATGCAGAGTGTTTTTTTGTAAAGCTTCGATGTGCCGCCAAGGTTGAGAACCACTGTCTTAGACCACTGTTAATCAATGGGAAGGCAATAAGACAGATTACATTTAATCAC
The DNA here is from genome assembly GCF_007565055.1 of Rhinopithecus roxellana. Classification (NCBI taxonomy): domain Eukaryota; kingdom Metazoa; phylum Chordata; class Mammalia; order Primates; family Cercopithecidae; genus Rhinopithecus; species Rhinopithecus roxellana. The sequence goes on from NC_044552.1 coordinate 164,696,576, forward strand.
AGACATGTCCAGTGCTGCAAGTCCAATCTTGACCAGCCAAATGATCTAACCTATCTGAAATTACTCATTTTAGAAATGTGTAAAAAGGGTTAATTAGACAAAATTAAGGAAATAATGAAAAATCACATACACTTTATGGGAAAGCATATAGTGTTTAACATCCAACAGTTAGTCAATTTCACCTTTTGAATAGGCTAAACAAAGCCAAGCACAAAGCAAAATATTGGATATATGTGATTCCATCACTAAGACAACTGAAATACTAATGAATATATTTCATCATTCAATGATTGAATGATAGTGCCAATTCATTCAAGAAATATCTAGTGAATGCCTAGACAGTGCCAATGACTGTGCTAGGTGCTAGGCATACAATAATGACTAAAAACAGTACCTGTATAGCAGTATATCTCTCTGCAAATAGGAAACAAAAGAAGAATATAATATACAATTTTCATATTAGATAAATGCTATGGAGAAGAGGTATAAGGCAATGTTCTTTCCGTCCAACTCATTTCTTACTCCTCAATCTTCAGTCTGCTCCATAGGCCACAAGAATAAGTCTCTATCATTCTCTCTGAGGATAATTAGATAATCAGGGAGGGGAATAAACCCAATTCTTTCTGGACGCTCAGAAAACTGTTACCACTGGCAATCCATCAATGGACAAGAGTTGATATACTTCCTTGAAGCTTAACTTACTCCCAGTCAAGAAAACTAGAACACAATATGTTTTGATGAATCATTAGCTGTAAAAAAGTTGCATACTAGTCCACTTCAGAACATACAGGAAACACTTTACTATGGCTCATAAATTTATATCAAAAAAGAACATCTTGTGAAAAGACAAAGACCACTAGTTCCAATCTTACCAGAATTCTATATTTCAAGTCAGAGCTGTTTTTCCTGTCATTAACTTCTGCATAAAAAACCAGGTATGTTGGAGTAGGACTGGTGATGCCATACCATGTGAGGTTTGTCTTGGCCAGAGGTAATCTGATTGTGAGGCTAGTGTTAGTGGCATTAAGTATAGTTGGTTCCACAGTGTCTGAAGCTAGAGACAGAAACACTTTATCTAAAATAAGAAGAAACCAAAAGATTAAATATCTATACATAAATATATGAGAGGAAAAGAAGATTTTTTAACAAGAATATCAAAGGTTAGAAAGAAATTTGTAGAGCACACATAACTTTTGCTTGAAAAGATAAATATGAAAATGATTTGAAATAACGTTCTCTTTGAAGAAACAAAACTGGCTGCATCTTGATGCTGTGTGTAGTATGTGTAGTATGTACTGCTACAGCCTACCCAATGTCCTCCTCCTTTTCTTCAAGTTCATATATATCTGATATTGTTCAGGACAGCATGCTGGGAGGAAAAACTGTTTCTGAAGTTTGATTGCAGCCCAGACAATCATGTGACATGGTCTGGTTAGTCAGATCTGCTTATCACTGCCACACACCTCTGTCCTTCACCCTCCCCCAACACAGGAGGCAGACACTATACAACAGGGGCAGCAGCCATCTTGTGAGAATTGAATAAAAGACTCACTAAGGAAGTTTGGGGAAAGATCAAGTCCAGGTGCTTGATGGCACTGTGGAGCTCCCTAACCACCACTTACAACCAAACACATTGCACGCTGCACAACTCCAGGGAGCCCCAGTCATGGAGACTACAGTGGGAATGGTCTGTTCTAGGCCAGTGCAGTCGCACAATCATACTGCAGGCTTAAGCCTCAAAAAATCACCAATCTGTCACTTGCACCTGAACACAACTTCTTGACCTATTCAGTCTAAGTCTTGATGTAAAACATCACCTAAAAATGCAGCATAATTACATAATATGCAAATAACTCCAAACATGATTTTAATATGAAATCTAACAATTTTACACCAGTTAGCCAACTCTTTAACTCATTGTGCGTGGTACTGTGCTATCTGGCTCCTGCCTGCATATCCAATCTCTGCTATGCAAAGCCATCCTTCACTCTAACCACAGTACACTATCTACACACTGCAGGACTTCTACCCCTCCAACCCTTCACATAGGTAGTCTCTTCAGGTTGGAATGATCTTCCCCATCTACCTAACCTTACTTAAGGCTCAGTTCATCCATCATTTTTCCTGGGAAGTCCCTTCTGCCTTCCTATTCCAGGTAAAGGACATCTCCTCTCTGTTCTCACTCCACTTCACATGTTCTTCTACCAGTGCACTAGTCACATGTGATTTTGGTTTTGGTTTTCTTTTGCTGCTTTCTTTCTTCATCTAGCACTAGAATGTAAGCATCTTTGGCTGAGACTGTGCTTGATTTGTCTTTGTTCCCCCAGAGCCCCAGGAGGGTGCCTGACATATATTAGGTATTTAGTAAGTGTTGTCAATCCTTATGGATTCATACTAGCCACATATAAAATACATCCTTAGCATTCAACAAGTAAGAAAATTAGGGAGTAAATGTCTAAGTGGCAAATAACTTAGATGAAGCCAGCTCCTTCACTTACTAACTTTTTGGTCTTGGGAAGGTTACTCCAGCTCTTCTGTAAACAGAGACAATGGCCTGCTTTACAGATATTTATATATTATTCTATCCCTAGCACATGGTGAGCACATTATATAAATGTTAGCTATTATTATCATCATTACTGAGACTAAAATGAAAAATTAGAGAAAATAATGCTGGTCTGGTCTGGGAATTCCAAATATGAATTCCAAAATGCAGGGAAAAAAATGTTTAAAATTAGAAGTACATCTAAAATCTCCAACAACAGAGAATACTCAAGGACACTGTGAACCTAAGTTTGAGGACATTTGGAAAGTATGGGGGTTTGGAGATGGATAACCTTACTAAAGTTACAAGATGAACTACTCTGCAGTTCAGCCAATATTTATCCAATAATATTCAGTTTGTACTGATTTCAGATCTGAACAGAGAATGGAATACACATGTGAGCAATCAGAGCCATTATCTAATTCAAAGGTCATTGGGAATTTTGTCATTCTTTTATTTGACTGATATAATATGATATGTTGAAGTGTCAGAAACATTATTCAGGACAGAAAGACAGGTTTTTCCCTTACTTTTTTAATCTCATACATTTTGAAGATAATTGAATGCCTTCAGAAAAAAAGGACCAAGGTAACTTGTAATTGCTTAGAATTTCCAGCAGATGGAGGTAAAGTACTCTTAATAACGTACCTAGAAACTAGCGACATAAAATTGACTCCATTTTTTACAGAAAATAACGAGTATTAATCATATTCTTAATGAGTTCCAGGGTTTTAAAAAAAAAAAAAAAAGCTCATGCTACTCTTAGGACTTCATTTTGGAGCGTGTTCGCGTATGGGGCTGGGAGGAGGTTACATGTGTGTGTCGTTCAACTTCAGATACTGCATGGACTTCTTTTTTTTTTTTTTGGTAACACTTTATTTTTTAGTGCAATTTTAGATTCACAGCAAAATTGAGAGGAGTGTACCAAGATTTCACAGATGCTCCTTTTCTCGACACATGCATAACTTTTACCCCTACCAAAGAGGTACATTTGTTACAATCAGTGAGCCTACAATGACATCATTATCACCTAAAGCTCATAGTTTACTTTAGAGTTCAATGTTGTATTGTACATTTTAAGGGTTTGGACAAATGTGTAATAACCTGTATCCACCATTATAGTATCACATAGAATAGTTCCACTGCATTCAGTAGTCCTCTGTGCTCTATTCACCACTCATTCCCCCAGCCTTCTGGCAACTACTGATCTTATTACTGTCTACATAGCTTTTACTTTCCCAGAATGTCTTATAGTTGATATCAGCCTTCCCCAACTTTGTTCTTCTCCTTCAGTACTGTGCTACCTATTCTAGGTCTTTTGCCTCTCCATATAAACTTTAGAATCAGATGTTAATATCTACAAAATCACTTTAGCTGAAATTTTCATTGGGATTTTATAGAATCTATAGATAAGTTGAGAAGAAATGACATCTTGACAATATTGAGTCTTCCTATCTATGAACATGGAATATCTCTACATTTATTTTGTACTTTGACTTCTTTCATCAGAGTTTTGTAGTTTCTCTCAGATATATTTTTGTGCATATGCTGTTAGATTTATACCTAAGTATTTCATTTTCTGTGGGTGTTAATCTAAATGATACTGTGTGTTTAATTTCAAATTCCACTTGTCCATTGCTGGTATATAGGAAAGTGATTTACTTTTGTATATTAACCTCATGTCCTGCAAACTTGCTATAATCATTTATGAGTGTCAGGAGTCTTTTTGTCAATTCTTTCAGATTTTCTACATACATGATCATGTCATCTGTGAACAAAGACCGTGTTATTTCTTCATTCCCAGTCAGTATGCTTTGTATACCTTTTCTTGTATCGTTGCATGCTGTGACTTCCACTGCAATGTTGAAAAGAAATTGGGAGAGGGAACATCCTTACCTTGTTTCTGATTTAGTGGGAAAGCCTCTAATTTCTCACTATTAAGTAATGATGTTAACAAAGTTTTTATAGGTGTTCTTTCTCAAGGAAGTTACCCCTATTCTTAGTTTGCTGAAGTTTTTTTCATCATTAATTGGTGTTGAATTTTGTCAAAAGCATTTTCTGCATCTATCAATGTGATCACTTGATTTTTCCTCTTTGGTCTGTTGATGTAGTGGACTATATTAATTGATTTTCAAATGTTGACTCAAACACGCATAGCTGAGATAAATCCCACTTGACTGTAATATAAAATTATTTTAATATATTGCTCAATTTGATTTGTTAATATGTTGTTCAGGACTTTTGCAATTCTTGCAATATTCAAGCGAGATACTGGTCTAAAATTTTCTTTTCCTGTAATATATTTGTCTAGTTTTGGTTTTAGGGTAATTCTGGCCTAGAATAAATGCATTCATTGGCCTAATTGGAAGTAGTCCCTCTGGTTCCATTTTCTGAAAGACATTGTAGAGATGGTACAATTTTCCCATAAATGTTTGGTAGAATGCACCATTGAATCCATCTGGCCCAGGTGCTATTCAGAAGGCTATTAATTATTGATTCCATTTATGTAATAGATGTGGACATATTCAGATTGTCTATTTCTTCTTCTGTGAGTTTTGGCATACTGTGTCTGTAAAAGAATTGGTCCATTTCATCCAGGTTATTAAATTTGTGAGCATAGAGTTGTTAATAGTATTCCTTGATTATCCTTTTAATCTCCATGGGTTTTTATAGAGATGTCCCCGTCTTCATTTCTACTAGTAGCAATTTGCATCCACTCTCTTTTTTTCTTAGCCTGGCTAGAGGCTTATCAATTTTATTTATCTTTTCAAAGAACCAGCTTTTGGTTTCATTGATTTTTCTCTGTTGGTTTCCTGTTTTCAATTTCATTGATTTCTACTATACTTCTTTTTATTTTTTTCTTTTGTTTTAATTTTGTTTCTTCTTATTATTTTGGATTTAATTTACTCTTTCTAGTTTCCTAAGGTAAAAGCTTAAATAATTTTAGATCATTTTTTTCTAATACATGCAGTCAGTGCTATAAACTTCCGTCTAAGCACTGATTTTACTGATTCCCATAAGTTTTGATGTTTTGTTTTCATTTTTAGTTCAAAATATTTTTAATTTGAGATTTCTTCTTTTACCCATTTGTTATTTAGAAATACGCTGTTTAATCTCCAAGAGTTCTGAGATTTTCCAGCTATATTTCAGTTATTGATTTCTAGTTAAATGGCATTGTAGTCTGAGGACAGATATTGTATGATTTCTATTCTTTTACATTTGTTAAAGTGTATTTTATGGTCTGTCTTGTTGAATGTTCCATGTGAGCTTGAGAAGAATGTTTATTCTGCTGTTGTTGGATAAATTGTTATTAGTAGATAGATGTCCATTATAGCAAATTAATTGATGGTGTTATTGAAGTTCATCAGTATATCCTTAGTGATTTTTTTTTTTTTGGCTGGATTTGCCCATTTCTGATAGACAGACATTGCAAAGTCTTCAATGGTTATAGTGGCTTCATCTGTTTCTTGCAGTTCTATCAGTTGTTGCCTCATGTATTTTGATGCTCTGTTTTTAGGGACATATGCATTAAGGATTATTATGTCTTCTTGGAGAACTGATCCCTTTATCGTTATATAATGTCCCTCTTTATCACTTATAACTTTCCTCGCTCTGAAGTCTGCTCTGTCTGAAATTGTTTCTTCTTTCACTTGATTAGCAATAGCATGATATACTATCTCCATCCCTTTATTTTTGATCTATATGACGTGTCTTTACACTTAAAGTGGGTTTCTTATAGACAATGTATAGTTGAGTCTTATTTGTTGATCCACTCAAACAACCTCTGTATTTTAGTTGGTGTATTTAGACCATGGATGTTCAAAGTGACTACTGATATAGTTGAATTAGTATCTACCATATTTGTTATTATTTTTCATTTGTTGCCCTTGTTCTTTGTTCCTACTTTTGTCTTCCACTTTTTTCTGACTTTGGTGGTTTTAACTGAGCATTCTAAATGATTCTATTTTCTCTCCTTTCTTGGGAACCAGTTATACTTTTTTAAAAACACTTTTTAGTGATTTGCCCTTGAATTTGCAATGTATGTTTACAACTAATTCAAGTCCACCTTCAAACAACACTATACCACTTCATAGGTGTGCAGTACCTTATAATAACAAAATAACACCAAGTCCTCTTTTCTATCCTTGTGTCACTGCTGTGATTCATTTTGCTTAATATAAATATACACATATATATGCACACATACATGCATAAGTGGATATAATTGAATATATTATTGCTATTATTATTTTCAACAAACTAGTATCCATTTAGTCAATTAAGATAAAGAAAAACTTTTACTTCACCTTCACTTATTTGTTCTCTAATGCGCTTCCTTTCTTTCTGTAGATCTGAATTTCTGACCTGTATCATTTTTCTTCTTTCTAAAGAACTTCTTTCAACATTTCTTCCAAAGCAGGTCTACCGATAACAAATTCTCTCGATTTTTGTCTGAGAACGTCCTTATTGCTCCTTCTCTTTTGAAGGATAATTTCACAGGGTGTGGAATTCTAGGTTAGTGTTTTTTTCTCTCAGGATTTTAAATATCTTACTTTTCTCTCTTCTTGCTTATATAGTTTCTGAGGAGAAGTTGGATATAATTCTTATCTTTGTTCCTCTATAGCTAAAGTACTTTTTCCTCTGGCTTCTTTCAGAATTTTTTTTCTTTATCTTTGGTTTTCTGCAGTTTGAATACGACAGGCCTAGTGTAGATTTTGGCATGGATCCTTCTTGGTATTGTTTGAGCTTCCCACGTCTGTAGTTTGGTATCCGACATTAATTTGGGGAAATTATCAGTCACTACTGTTTCAAATATTTATTTCAAATATTTCTTCTGTTCAGTTTCTCTCTCTCATCTTTTTCTAGTATTCATATTATGCCTATCTTACACCTTTTGTAGTTTCCCCACAGTTCTTGAATATTCTGTTCTGGATTTATTTATTTATTTATTTATTTTTGCTTTACAGTTCTGCAGGTTTCTATTGAGATATTTTCAAGCTCAGAGATTCCTTCCTCAGCCACATCCAGCCTACTTTTAAGCCCATCAAACATTCTTCATGTGTTACAGTGTTTTTATCTCTACCTTTTCTTTTTTTTCCTCAAATATCCATGTCTTTGCTCACGTTGACCATCTGTCCTTGTATACTGACAACTTTATTCATTAGAACCCCTAGCATATTAATCATCGTTGTTTTAAATTCTCAGTCTGATAATTCTAACATCCCTGCCATATTGAAATCTGGTTGTGATAGTTCCTCTATCTCTTCAATCTGTGTTTTATGCCTTTTAGTATGCCTTGTAATTTTTTCTTGATAGCTGAATATGCTGTACCGGGTGAAAGCAAGTGCTGTAAGTGGACCTTTAGGAAGGTGGTGGTAAGGTGTAGTGGGAGGGGAGGCATTTTACAGTCTTAGATTAGATCTCAGTCTTCAAGTGGGTTTTTGCTTTGCTTTTCGAATGTGAACTTCACAGGTTCTTTTCATTCCCCCACCCCACTTAGGTGGCACACGATGACTAGAATGGGTTGGGGTTGGGCGCTTCTCTTTGCCCGGTCAATTAAGCTCTGATAAAACCCAAGCAGGTCCAACTGTGGTTAGTGTATCTTGAACACAGACCTTGTTAAGAAGAACAGAATGCTCTGGTGCCTTTCAAAATTTTTCCTTTTCCCTTCCCTCCGTGGGAAGCACAAGGAGATTTTCTAAGACAAAAACCAGTTAAAGCTCCTGGAGGTAAAACTTATAAAAGTGTGAAGCCCCCCTATGACTGGATCCCCTTCGAGTTTCTAACTCTCAGAGTTAACCAACTGAGCCTCAAGCAATTCATCAGTTACTGTTTAGATTTTTCTACTGCTAACACTGCTTTCTAAAAAGGTTTTAGCTCATGGGTTTTTGCTCTGGTAAATTATAATTCTCTGTATTTACCAATCTGTCTTTCCAACTGGGGACAGCAGTTTGCTCTGTGACCTCACTTCTCTTGTGGATCCAAGAAGAGCTATTAAGTTTTCAGTTCGCTCAGTCTTTTACTTGTTTTTGGGTGGAGTGGCAATTTCTAAGCTTCTGGGTCAGAAACCAGATGCCACATGAACCTTTAACATTTCTCAAATTTCTCAACATGAAAAATAAATTATTTTACAAAAATACAAAGTAGGCTTTATTTATAAATTTTAACATTTTTCAATTTACATGTTTTATAACTGAAAACATTTAAACAAAGGGAGTTTATGTCATTCACATCTGTCCCTCTCCAGAGGACAGTTATATTTAAGTTAGAATGATATTTGCAGCTTAGTGGCAAACAAAGCCTTGACAAAATGCCAATGAGGCCATGCAATACTGTTTTTGTTTTTGTTTGTGTTTTTTTAGATTTCAACAATGCAAAATACATAGTCAGTTCTGCTATAACATGATACATACCTTTCTAGGAATCATTGCGGTATACAAATCACACAATAAAATTCACAGTTTATAGGAAAAGTAGGATGAGGGGCATAACACTTAAAACAGTAACACTTTTTTAAAAAAGATAAAAACTTAATAAAAATGGTAGCACAGTCTTACGTTAAATAGTACTACATATTACAATAGTATATATTAATACTTAATGATTTGATACATAATACTGCATACTGCATAATAACACAAGTATGACCCGTTACCTTGAAAACACGGTTGTATGCAATACTTCTTGACACCACTGGGAGGCCTAAAATATCAGCAAAGGAGAAATAAGAGAAAGAAGAGAAATTATGGGACTGAGAAGAGAAAGAGGACAGGCAGAGAGAACAACAGGACGCAGTTTTTCCCATGACTAAAGTTGCCCACCACACCCTGAGCTGTGTTTACACATAGAGGTAATTTGTGATCCAGGGCAAACAGCAATCACAGTGCACACTAAAGACTGGCAGAGTTTGGAGCAAGGATGAGAGCACAACAAAGGGGCTAAAGGGACAGCTTTGGAGGAGACATAATGAGATTTTTCGGACCCTAAATTGGGAGAACAAGCTGATTACGAATGTGACTTTATTACCTGGAAAAGGCTGCATAACTGAACTGTAAGCCAAGATATGCCTACTCCTTAGGGCCTTCACCTGGGAGACGATGACCCCATTTCCTTTCTTTGCTTGATAAATCTGTGTGCTGTCCTTTGCTGTGATGATCCAATATATAAAATCTCTATCCACAGTTAAGCTAGCAAGGGTTTTTCCTGCTGTTAAAAACGTAAGGAATATAAAGAACAAAATAAATATTTTACATTTTTTACTCTAAATAATATATGAAATTATTTTCCTATATATAATTACTAACTTTTGAATCTATTATTTCAATATGAAAAAAAAATCTTCATTTTATGTCATTTGGCTAAGGGTTTTAGAGGTCTTCTCTCATTTTAGCACCATATACAAGTCAATCAGGTAACTACTATTATTACCAACATCATTTTGTGGAAAGGCAAACTGAAATTTAAAGGAGTTAAATAATCTGCTCAAGGACATCAAAGGGCAGACCCAGGATTTAAAATCCACCTATGTGACTCAAAATCAAATAATGCCAACCTGAGGGAAGTATTAAATGATAGGCAGAGGGCTCAGTGCCTTTCTCAATATTTTTATCAATGGTTTGGAATGAATGCATAGTAAACACATTTATCATCTTTGCAGATAATATGTGATTATCACCATCACTAGCAGGTTCAGTTACAGCCTTGAAATTCAAAAATATCACAACAGAATCAGGAAATTGATTCAAATTTGATAGGAACAAATGTAAAATCCTAAATTTAAGTTTCCTATCAATTCTGTAAATGAACAAATGAAAGGGATCTGGCTTAATAATAATGAATGTGGAAAAGACTATGGTCTTTCAATGGCAGGTATCCTAAAGATCTGATTCCACTTTTGGCAACAGCAAAAAGAAGACCTTCATAGTTAGAGTCTCCCTTCACTGATAAGAACACATTGAGAGTGAAGTGTCTTTATGGGGGCAATATTTAAGAGAATATTAACTAGCTGAAATGAAATCACGGGAGAGTGACTAGGGCAAAGATTTAGATGCCACATCGCCTGGGGAGCAATTGCAGATACTTGAATTTTTCCTCCAAAGAAAATGCTTGCTTCCAGCATGGTGGCTCATGCCTGTAATCCCAGCATTTTGGGAAGTCAAGGCAGGCAGATGGCTTGAGCCCAGGAGTTCAAGACTAGACTGGGCAGCGTAGCAAGACACTATCTCCACAAAAAATATTAAAATTAGCGAGGCATGGTAGTGTGCACCTGTAGTCCCAGCTACTTGGGAGGCTGAGGCAAGATGATCACCTGAGCCTGGGAGATGGAGGCTACAGTGAGCCATGATTGCACTACTGCACCCCAGCCAGGGCAACAAAGTGAGATCCTGTCTCAAAAAAAAAAAAATGCTTACAATGAGCTACAATAGTTATCTCTACATAGTTGAATGGCTATCATGTGGAAAGTGATTAAATTATTCTTTGTAAATTTAGAGGTAAGAACTAAGGCTAATGAATGGGAGAAATGAAGAAAAGACTGGCTAAATATAAGAAAAAATCCAATGTTCAGAATTGTCCAAAAGCTTAAACAGACTTCCTTATAAAGTAGCAGGGTTTTTTAAAGAAACAGTTGTTTAAGCATGACTATTTTTAAAGAAAAAATTTCTTACAACATCATAACATCCAAATGATCTCTAAAATCTTTCTAATTTTCTAATTTTAGGATTTTAATTACAAGTTTATGAAAAACTGACCATTTTTATACATATATAATGGTCTACTAGATAATTCTTCTGTCTCGTGTATCAAATGTTAAAGAAAAAATTATTCTGACACTTGTTAAAATGGTAAGAAAGACTTTGGTCAAGAAAAGAGCAATAGTGCACTAGGAAAGACAAATATTGCAACGTAACAGACAGTTGGGGTTTTTATAGCCAAAAAACTGCGTGAGGAAGTCATTGGGTGGAGAAATACTAAGAGATGGCATCCAGGATAGGGCAATCCTTGTTACATTAGCCTAACGGGATTCTTGCTAAAGGCAGGCCAAGAGCCTAAACAGGATTCTTACTCAAGTCAGACCAATGTCCATCAAGGGTGGGCAATGAAGAATTTGATCAGGTATCAGTGAAAGGGGGTTCTCTCTAAACTGACTTTGTAGGATTCTTGCTAAAACTGAACTCAGCAAGGATGGACACATGAAGACTAAGGTTGAGGCATAGTCAATAAGAGAACTCAGAGGAGCATAACTACATTTTGATCAAGGAAAGGGCTTTTGTCACAGGTTTAACAGAAACAAGTAACATACCTAAGGAGGAATCATTCAAAACATTACCTCTATCATTAAATCTATTTAATGATAGGAATTGTTTCTAGAAGGTCTTGTTTCTAAAAGGCCTCTAAACATAGGAATTGTTTCTAAAAGGTCTTGGTTTACATGTCAACAAAACCTATGTACAATTATAACACATACACACATATTTACAATTTCAAAACTTTACTGTATAACCCAGCAATGACCAATAGAACTTTCAGTGATGATGCAAATGTTTTATACCTATGTTGTCCAACACAGTGGCCATTAGCTATTTGTGGCTTTTGAGCACTTAAAATTTAGCTAGTGTGACTGAGAGATTAAATGCTTAATTTTATTTAATTTTATTTTTTTGAGACAGAGTTTTACTCTGTCACCCAGGCTGGAGTGCGGTGGCACCATCTTGACTCACTGCAACCTCCACCTCCTGAGCTCAAGCGAGTCTTCCTGCCTCAGCCTCCTGAGTAGCTGGGATTACAGGCATGCACCACTATGTCCAGCTAATTTTTGTATTTTTAGTAGAAACAGGTTTTTACCATGTTGGCTAGGCTGGTCTCAAACTCCTGACCTCAAGTGATCTACCCACCTCGGCCTTCCAAAGTGCTGGGATTACAGGCATGAGCCACTGCACCTGGCCTTAATTTCAATTAATTTAATAGTGATTACCACACTGGGCAATGAAGACTAATTTTAAGAGTATATGGGGTATTTAGAGTATATATTTTTTTTCTGTTGAATTACTCCTAATTAGGAGACTTCCGAATTGTACTCGACTTTTGAATATTTATTCTACAAGCATATGAATTTCAACAGATAGACCCAAGTATTGACCAATTCATGTTGAAAGTAGAACCTATGGGATCATCAAAGTGGAAATAATTTAGGATAGCGGAAAGATCATGCATGTTGTAGTTAGACCCAGTTTCAACTTCTACTAACTGTGGCCCTTGGGAAAAGTTACCTTACTTTTCTCAGCCTCAGTTTCCTCATCTGTAAAATGAGGATATTAGTACCTACTTCACTGAGGCATTATGAAGATTAAATAAAATAATGCATTTAGTACATGCTAAGAACATACAGTTAAGATCATTAAATTGTAGCTCTATTATTAATTACAATTTTTTAAAACACAGATTTAGAAAATTATGTGAATGACTACATACAATTTTCCTGGAAACAACTTGATTTGAATTCTATAAGAACACTTGGCATGGTACAGAGCAAATATCATGTGTGTATTCTTTTGAGTATATGGGGATTTCAACCTCTTTTTAAATGCAATTGAAGGAGCTGCTCTTATTAACAAATATATCTGTGCACATATATCAGCATCTTACCGAGCATAGCAGGTACTGTGATAACTCTCCAACAATGACAGCCTTCCAGATCCATTGCCCAGATCTCTTGTGCTTTGGCAAAGTATATCAATGGTTTCTCTAGGTTAGAGGTATCAATAGCCATTGCTCCACTTAACTCAAATTCAGTCACATTGCAAGAACATTGATTCCTTTTGTTTTGTTGGTTTGTAGCTGTGGGTTGCAGAATTCGGTGCAAGGTGCGATTGATAATACTGTAGTAGAACATCTGGTAGCCAAAACTGGAAACTTCTGTCCAATACAAGCGACTATAGAGGAAAAAAAGTCCCCCCAACTTAATGAGTAAAATACATCATTTCAAATATTGGTTTCTAATGCAGAGCAACCATTCCTAATGACTGTGTGGGACAAATGGAGCCTTTGGAGACAGCATGGTCAAGTTTTCAATAACCTTTTTCTGAGATGGAAGAATTCACAAGAAGTCTAACTTGTAGCATTTCCAATGATTTCTCAATAGATGTGTTTACAACTTAAGTCTGGGAACATAATGACCTTAGGTGCTATAGTAAAAGGCCCACTTAATAACTGAAATATAAAATGCATTTGCATAATTTTCATCAATGTCCATCTCTATTCCACTCCTCTCATGTCTGTTTTTGCTTCTTAATACTAGTTAATGATCTAGTTTCAAAATAGCCTATCCTCATGCTTATGGCACAAACAGAAATGCATCTTTCCAGCCTGGGAAATTGCTACTTAGGTGCTAAAAGGCGACGTTAAAGCTCATCTTGTGAGGATATGAGTTAAACTAAGATGGATGAGCACAGAATAACTTTTGCTGTGCAAGACATGCTGCCCATCTGTTCCTGCTCATCTCTTGCCACTGTCTCAATCCTCTTCTTGTCCTTGCCAACTGATGATGCTATTGCATTCACTAGTATAAAAATCTGCTATTGTTCCCTGTTAGGTAATTAGCCTAACTTTGTTAGTCAAATTGTCGGTATGCATTAAGTTTACATATTTGTGGTTGCGGCTCCTAATTTACAGGAAGAATTACTTACTATAATATAGTGGGCCAAGAGCCCTAAGCATCTTATTTTCCCATAATTGTCTTCTACTACTGAATCAAAGACATTCCATTAAATATGTCTCTATCTCTTTCATCACAATATAAAAAGATACTTGCATTTACATACCTTAAAAGAGGATATACAGAAAAAGAAATTATTGTTGAATTCCTATTGTGAATCTTCACCTCTCTGGGGTATTTCACCTTGTGTTCAAGATCAACATCAAATATTTGCATTCCATTTTGTGATTCTTTCAGTGCAAAGTAGAGGTGCCTTGAAATCCAGTCAATTGTAATAACTGTGATATCAAAAACCAGTGAATCTCGGAAAAGCTTAACAACAGGTAGAGAACACAGTCAAGAAGAGAGTGGTTATTTTTTTATTTGAAGACTTTTCTATATTCACCCATATCATTTGTTTACTGCACTTCTCATTTGTAATCCCAAACCTCAGCAATCTGGATAGTATACCATTGTAACGTGGGTCCTCTTCTCACATTTTTCCTAAATGATTCTAACTATCATGGCTTTAACTGCAATCTACAAACCAGTGCTACAAATTTATACCTTCAGACAAGATCTGTAATGAGTTACTGATTCAAATATTAAACTGCCTACTGAACATTTCCATATGAATTATCCCAGAAAACAGACTTCATCACCCACCCCAAAACCTCTTTTTCTCCTGCATTTTATATTTTTATGGATTTTCAACACCCACCCAAGGAGCTAATCCTGACAAATACGGTCCTCCTTGACTTCTTCTTCTCATTACTACCCATAGTAAATTAGTCCCTTTTTCCCCCCCTGGAGATGGAGTCTGGCTCTCTCACCCAGGCTGGAGTGCAGTAGCATGATCTTGGTTCACTGCAACCTTCACCTCCTGGGTGCAAATTATTCTCCTGCCTCAGCCTCATGAGTAGCTGAGACTACAGGCATGCACCACCATGTCCAGCTAATTTTTATATTTTTAGTAGAGACAGGGTTTCACCATGTTGGCCAGGCTGGTATCGAATTCCTGGCATCCAGTGATCCATCTGCCTTGGCCTCCCACAGTGTTGGGATTAGAGGCGTGAGTCACTGTGCCCAGCTTGAACTAGTCCCATTTTAAATGTCCAGTTTGTCATCTCCTTTCTCACCTCATGCTCATCCCCTCACTCAGGCCCATAACATTTTCTACCTGGATTTCTGTGACAGCCTCCTAATTGTCTCAGACTTAACCCTCTCTAAGTCACTATTCACACTGCTAACAGACAGGCCTTTCTAAAACACAACTTGACCATGTTAATGACCCACTAAATATCTTTACTGGCTTGCTGTTGGCTTCTAGAATGACACCTGCCTCCTTAGCACAGTAAGGAGACCCATTATGCTCAGGCTCCCACCTCTCCAGATTTCCCAGCTTCCTTTCACTCCACTCTCATCCAAACACTCTATGTCTCTTTGTTTTCCTGTCTTTGTACCCCATTGGCCTTCACCTGGCTCATCTTTGTTTCCAGGATGTTTTTCCATTCTACCACCACCAAGCCAACCTAGACTACTTGTTCATTCTCTGTGATTCCACCACATCCTGCTCTCAGCACAACAGTTATCTTAGTCTGTCTTCACTATCAGTTAACATTTGGTGAATGCCTACCACATGCCAAGGCATTGTGCTAAGTGCATTACATGGATTATCTCATTTGATCTTCATGGGAACCCTATGATGAGATATTACTTAACCATAGAGGTTAAATAACTTGCCAGTGGTTACAAATCTAGTAAGCAGTAGAGCCCAAATTGTATTCTAGGTGGTCAAATTTCAAAACTCACCTTCTTAATCACTAGGCAATACTGCCTTCCTAGTGTTAGACAAATACTAGACTGGGTTTAGTAAGAGCAAAGCCTATAAACTTTCACCTATAATATCCCAGGCTCTAACACAGCATCCTAAACCCAATAGCTATTTGCTAACTGAGTGCTGAATGACATTTGCCCAAAACATAGTCTGTATTCATGTGTGGCTAAATGATTACACAATATCTGTCTTTTTCATTCTAATCTTAATGACTAAACCATTTTCCAGTCATTTTAACTACTGAGTAGTGTCATATGCAAATACTTCACTTCCTTTATTTCAAAAGAATTACATAGTGAAATACCTCAGAGCTAGAACGATTGTGCAAGTTCAGAAGAAAGAGTGAGTCCCCTTCAGCAGTAATATCCCAGCTCATTATCAGCTGTGTAGCAAATGGCACTGATAACTCTTTCTGCTGAAAACGTCCACACAACTTGATTTTGATCCATATCTAAAAAAACTATCTTGTTACCAAGAAGAGTTATGAGGTGAGGAAATGGGTTGATTTCTGAAAGCAAAAAACATGTAGATAATATGCATGAGAAAACTAACTTTAGCGCAGTCCCTTGATTTAATATCAGGCAGTTTTGAAGTCCATGGGCTCCCTTTGGTTCCTCTAATACATCTGTCTCAGTGATAACCTTGTAGGCTCTCTACCACTAGGTTTATTTAAACATATTTTGGGGATGATTTGGGGTCAAAAACATGTCTTTGACCTAAACTTTAGCTCAGAGACAGTGTTCATATCCCTAAAGATACCAATGGGAAAAAAAAAACACACACACACATACACACACACAAGCCTCTAAATTATTATTTGCACAGATTTTAGAAAACAAATACCTGATGTTGTAGACTTTACAACGTCAGCAAATGATCCTGGCCCTTTAGATGTGAAGGCCCGAACCTAAAGAAAAGGAAACAAAAACTGCATTCAATAGCGTTCTCAGTGGCAACAATTAAGTTCTGAGACTGGGAGATTACTAAATGTTTCATTTCACACTCCTGATACACAATATTAATAATTTCAAATAGTTATTTACATTAATATACAGCAATGTAAATCACCAAGAGAAAAAATATTGTTCTATATTTATGTTGATAGATTTTTTAGCTAGAAAACTGCAAGAATTGGAACAAATCTCTCTTGCTAAAAAATGAATTTTTAAAAATGTCTGGGAATGTAATGTACAGCATGGATGCTGATGAATGTCTAATTCAATCGTGATAATGACACCATGTATACATTTATCAAGTCATGTCGTACAGCTTGAATATATATATTTGTCAGTTGAATGCTTTTAAACAAAATAAGGTCATTATTTTCAAAATTAAGTTACATAGAACATTTAACAGAAATAAAACCGTGCAAATTATGATAAACTTTCATTTTTCTTGAATTCAACAACTAGAAGCTTCAAAATACTAAATTTCCATACTTTTTAAAAAGTAACTTTTAAAAATAATTAAACCTTATATTTGAAAATGATTGTGCATTTCAAACCAGTTTCACATACATTGTCTCTTTCGATCTTCACAACTACTAAGAGTAGAAACTGGACCAGGATACTAATAAGGGGAAGTAACTCATGCACAATGACATATGTAGAAACTGGCATCAGAACCAAGTCTTCTGAGGTCTGCATACATTTTTTCCCACTGGGCCATGCCACATTCTAACAATAAAGTTTATTTTTATTGTTTTAGATATTTTCTATTATGTAATAAATTATTTCAATTTCCAAACCTTGCATATGTACAATAGCCTGCAAAGAAAATTGACATCTATAATGGTGGACTCAAAATATAAAGCCCCAAGTGCTTTATCAATAAAACACTGTATTATTTTTATTATACTTTTAGTATTAAACACATTCTACTATATTTTATATATTACTACCTGTGTATGATTTATAATGGTACATATATATATAGTAGTGTTTACTTTTGTACAAAACTGTGTTAAATGAAACTCATATATATCCATGCATATCACTTTGTATAGTTCCAAGGTGACCAAACTTTGAAACTATATATCTATACACATATATATACTATATATTCATATATATACTATATATTCTATATATACAATGTATATTCTATATATAGACACACTTAGCCAGAATATTTATTTTACCAAAACACTAATTTTTACCAAACAGGAATGTGTATTATCTTTAACTTTCATGTATAACTTATTTGATTAGTATATGTGGACTTAACAAATTATCAAAATAATTATTAAATTAGAATTTTATGAAAAGTAAAACAAATCCTTAGGCAACTCAAATCTCCAAAACACTCCCCAAGATGTTATTTTCCCCAAAAAGAAATGGTGGAAAGCATTACAGCACAGTGCTTTTCAGCCACACAGCTTTGGTAATTGACTGATACTCTCAAGGACTTAACTTTTTCTTTATAGTATGATGATCAAATGAGATAATGAATACAAAGTACCTACTGTGGTGCAAGGCCTATAGTGATTTTATTGAAAAATAATTGTTTATCAAAGTAACACATGTACCCCAAATGTACGTACAACTATAATATATATCAATAAAAATATAAAACAAATCTGTAATATGTAACATAGAAAAATTAAAATCGTGATACAGCTTCAAAAGAAAAGCAAAAAGAAAAAGAATGACTTACTATGAATTTGCAAAGTTCCCTGAATATGAGAAAGTTCTGAAAATGTCCTTTACCCAAGCAATCCCCTCTTGCCTCTCTACTTTTGCTGCCCACTTGACCTCTTTGATCACAGTATACCTAAACTATTGACAGGGTGACAGAATTCTTAACATAGTCCTTTAAATCTGTTTGCACTCTCATATCTTCTGTTTTCTCTCTCATACCTGGAAGGCAACAAAGCATCTGGGACTCATGCCTTCAAGTTGAAAAGACATCACTGAGGGAGTGACATTGACAGCAATCCAGTCTTCAAATGTTTTGTTTGTAATACTTTGATTGGATATTTTGTAGAAAATTTCAAATTTTGTTAACACCCCATTTTCATGCTCAGGTTTGTTCCACCTAAATTCCACCACAACTTCATTCTTGTTACAGCATTTTCCACTTGGTAATATAAATATTCTGGGGTTCTCTGGTGCTGATGGAACTGAAAAGTAGAGGCACGGATAGAGCAGAAAAGAATAGAAGACGGACTTTTACCACTTACAATGAGATTGTAAACAACTTAACAATATTTCTCATTCCAGGCATTTGCAGTATATTTATTGCATTCTTAAAGATCTTCAGGAGAGAATATTCCATAGATTTCTTCAGGAACTCATCCTGATAATTTCAGCACATCTGACTGACAGGCAAGACTTCCTTACGTTGAACTCAAGTCCTTCCTACTACCATTTAAGCACACCTTTCTTGTCTGTGCCTTGTGTAGATGGAAGGTGTCTGGTTCTCCCTATAAAATGCAACATTCACTTTCATCCTGACAGAGTGATTTCAGTGAAGCCGAAAATGTCATCATAGGGATGTCTGGCAGTAAGTCCCACCAGCCTTCGGCCAGTTCAGGGTGTAAAACACAGCATAAATCAGAGACCTAGGCCCTGTCACCCTGAAGTCCGTAGGAAGCAGAAAGTTTTAGGGGAGGCTGATGGTACCCCAAGAGCAAGGTTTGGGAGTACTTATTTATTCTAGAGCCAAACCAAGCGGTTCAGTATCTCTCAGTCCTTTAATCAAGAGAAATGTCTCTGCCTGATTTCTAAGTCATTCTCTCTGGATGGCCCTCTCCTCTCTTAGGACTCCTCCGCAAGGTCTTCATTCCCTCCTTCATTCCAATCACATTGCTATCTAATGTTTAACACTCACTGGGGAGTAATACATGATATAAATGATGAATTGATGGGTGCTGACGAGTTGATGGGTGCAGCACACCAACATGGCATAAGTATACATATGTAACAAACCTGCACGTTATGCACATGTACCCTAGAACTTAAAGTATAAAAAAAAAAAAAAAAAAAAGTGAAAAAAAAAAAAAAACACTCACACTATTATTCAATCTCCAGGCCTTCTTACATTAGGCTTCTCTTCTTACATGGGATACCTCTTCTTGCTCCATCTTTCAGGGTGCACTAAAGTTTCCATTTCCCAAAGGCATCTTCCCTCTTAAGAATGCCTGAGGCAGCTTGATATACGTGAAGGTTTCATAGGCTTGTCTACTCACTCTATGCCACTGCTGCTCAGGAATAACTCTCTAGTATCTACTATCATTTGCTGTGCATGTGTTTATCTCTCCCCTGTTTTATGAGCTCCATCAGAGAAAGCAGCTCTTCTTATTCCTTGTTAAATCCTCCCAAGTCTAGTATAGAATGAGCACACAGTAAGTGGTTAATAAATATTGGTCAATTTGGATAATTTCCTGGTTATATTGTAAAGTTCCTGAAGGCAAAGGCCAAATCTTATCATCCTTTCTTATTGCCTCCAATATCCAGCAGAGTGCTGTTGACTCTTGCTCCCACTGGCTCCCCTGATGGATTCAGTCAAGTCCATTTCCACAGGACAGTTCAACCAAGCTGATATCCCAAGGAAATCTCAAGCAGAACATTCCTGGATCCAATGCTAACTGCTCTGGAACCTGCCCAGGTCTCACTATGTTCCTGTTGTGTGATTCATAGATGAATATTGTTGAAATAATCTTAACAGTAAAAAAGGCAATGGGGAATGGATATCTATATTTATTAAGCTCTTACCACCTGCCAAATCCTGTATTAGCTTTACATAAATTCCTATCATTTACCAACATTTGTAAAAGTGACTGATTGGAGATTTGATTAAACTACTTAGTAACTATTTTATTTGGGCAGCCACTAGGCTTTCATTTTCTTTCTTGCATAATCAAGATAATAAGACTTTCCTACCCATCTCAGAGCTATGTGAGGATCAAATGATGTGATGTTTCTGACAAATGATAGGTATGTAGTAAATATTTAATAAAGGAGTGATACATAAAAATGTGCTTTGTACACTTTAAGGTGATATACACATGTAATGATACGGCTAGTATCCTTTTTAAAATATCTTTTCCTCAAAACATTAAATTTAGGTATCAGTTATTCACCTACAGAAGATCCCGAGTTCTCGTCTATGAGGATAGTCTGCCTTCCAAGAAAACTGTCTCGCCCTTAAATGCCCATTTTCCTTATAAAAGATTTGGCAAATTACCTGAAATATGCATCTGCATCTTCTACATCACTACAATCAAATGAAACGGCTGTTAAGAAATCTTTGAACTATTCTTTTGGAATAAATTATGCATATTTATGTTAATCAAGCTATTCTAATCTCCACAAAGTCATTGAAAGGATATTGAATCCAAAAACATCTATAAAACTGAAAGTTATTTTTAAATATCAACTACCCATTCCAGATCACGAAAAGTGAGATTCTGCTTTTTTAAAAAAAGAGAGATTTTAACCCCTGTACCTGTTTCAGGTGCTCGAAGGGACAGAGCTGTTTTGGGGCCCTTTCCCCAGTAGGTATAAGGAGTGACAGAAAGATTAAATAAGGCATGAGGTTCCAGTCCTTCCACAGTAAATACAGGTAAAGAGTGTCGTTCACTAGCCAAGAACTAAAATATAAACAGAAAACATGATTTTCTCAGGGAGAGAATTACAAAATCATTCATTCCTTACTACCTAAAATCTCCAAACTTTGGTTCACATGTAGAATCAAAATTTGCAATTTTGGAAGTGCTAATTTTGGCAAGTTCCATGTTGTGCCACACAGATCAGTTAAAGTGTGTCCAGCACAGCAGTCAGCACCAGTCAGAGACTGGCTGCAAACCAGTCTTCTGGGGAATACCCTTAATAAACAAATGCTATGGGAATGACAAAGAAGATGGGCTTGGCTAAGTCAAGATGGTACAGATCAGTGTAGGTAGGGCTGACACAGATGGTATGGTCTGTTTGGGAAATGAAAGTTACTAGAACCAACACCATACCTTAGAATGAGCACTAAATTCTACGCTGTAGAAAACTACACCCCAGTCTACTGCAGGGGGACCATTCCACAGGATTTGAAAACTTGAAGCATTTCCTTCAATCCTAAATGAAGACTCTTGAACAGAATCTGGAATAACCTTAGGGGTAAAGGAAAAGTTCCCTACAGGATGAAAGAAAAAAAAGAAATAGGAGAAAAAACTGGGGATTATTGATCAATATAGAAATCATAGAACATCAATAGCAATTACTAATAATTAGAACTGAAACAAAATTTTTCTTTTCTTTAACATATTGTGAAAAAAATCATCTTTTTCTGACTTTTTCAGGCTGTAAATTTGGGTTAAGATTAAACTCACTGCAAGCAAATGAACTGAAATCACTGAAGCCTTGTTCCTCTTAAAACTTAATTCTTAAGAAAAAAAAATTTCAGCCTAAGTATTTATTTAACCAAAGGTATAATGGAGTAGGGTAAGCAGGAATGAAATACTGTACCTGGCAGAGGCTTAAGGGATGTCTGAATAATTGTGAACTGATTAAATTTGGCTGGTTCCAAAACAGAGACACTGGTTCTCTGACCTATTTCCTGAGTTGTGATAATCCTAAAGCCATTGATCCAGAACAGCCGACCACTATAGTACATCAGTGCATTCTGGGAAATTTCAGAAGTACTCCAGGCTGCAAACTCTGTGATGGTGGTATCCCCAGTGCTGCTAAAACATAACGCCAATTAGTGTGTGTTTCTGGAGTGGTGGAAGGGCTAGTCCATGCAAATACTCATGAGAATATGTGTTTGTGAGTATCCGTGCATATTCGTGTACATTAAAATAAAGAAAATACTTTCTAACAATTATTGTCTTTTTTTGTTTCCTATTAAGTTGGGTTTTTATTTTACATTTTTTAAAAGTAATAGACCTAAATTTTCTGGGGGCTTTTCTTGTTTCTTTGAGATGGAGTCTCACTCTGTTGCCCAGGCTGGAATGCAGTGGCATGATCAGAGCCCGCTGCAACCTCTGCCTTCCAGCTTCAAGATATTCTCCTGCCTCACCCTCCCAAGTAGCTGGGATTACATGCACACATCACTATGCCTGGCTAATTTTTTTGTATTTTTAGTTGAGACAGGGTTTCACATGTTGGCCAGGCTGGTCTCGAACTCCTGACCTCAAGTGATCCATCTGCCTCAGCTTCCCAAAGTGCTGGGATCACAGGCATGAGCACTGTGCTCCTCTCTGGGGGCTTTTCTTATTAATGTGATATTACAATGTCAAGAGTGTTTAGATAGGTTGCAGCTTTTTAAAAAATACTTGTGATTTTGGTAATACTCTACAACAAAGGCACAACCTGGATTCCCATTACTTCATTAGTTCAGAAATTGCATCTTTGGTTTATTCTATGTGCTCCTACAACACTTGCATTAGCATGAGAAAGACACGAGGCAAGGTTCTTAGAGGACCTGGAAATAAGGTAATCATCCAGAAATGAGACCCACAAAAACCAATGCCTGAAGTATAAATTTGCCATCTGTAGATGTGAAGCAGAAGGGCTTTGGGACCAACCAATGCAATCAATTAGCCTAGAGATGTGAAGTTAGCCTATGGATGTGAAGCAGAAGGGCTTTGAGACCAGTCGATGTAATAAATCATGATGGAGACAGCAAGTTAGGATTCAGGTACATGTTACTTTAAAAAGGAATGCTTATTGCATTGAGGGATTTGAAAAAAAGACACACCCGAAGTGCAAGAATTTCCAAGCATTTATCCAGATTTGACAGGAATGACAGCTCTTAAATGTGGTAGCCATGAGGACTCCAGTTCCTAGGCATACAGAATAACTCTGTTATGAGCAGAATTCATCACTGCTCTGATACTGCCCTGTGTGGGCAGCCTTCTAGGGTATCCAACAACGCTCACTCAGATTCCTTGTTCTTGGAGCAACCACCTCACATCTAACCCAGTTCACATGATGAGAAGAAGTCATGGCCTGTATGCCTACATGACTATTCTCATTTCTGAATGAGACTAGGCCCCACTGTGAATTAATGAATTTGCAGTGTAGGGGATTCTTCAGAAACAGACAGAACTGCATGGAACTCCAGCTCAGCCAATTATTAAATGTTTGACTTCAGGCAAATAATTTAACCTCTCATTGAACCATCTATTAAATGTGGGTATAACACTAATAAGTCTGCATCTGGGTGAAGCTGATCTCATTTCATCATGGTTTTCTCAAGAAATAAAAAGATGGATTTTAAAAAATCAATTCCATGACCCCACAACCCCAAAATGAACAGCCAGGCATAACAAGATGAACAGAGAAAATCAATCCAGAAGGCATGATCTGTTGAATTGCTTCTCCCCATTGAACCATGCCTTCCTCCTACTCTTGGTTAGTCATCTGATTTGCCTGCCATTTATTATTCTAGCATGCTGGGTTCTTCACTTTATACTATTCACAACTGTCTGTTATTTCAAAGTGCTTATCAGTTTCAATAGTTTGATCAAAATGCTCCTTTTCAGACTAGGAAATTCAAGTAAAAACCCTGTTACTTAAATTGTGTTTGGAGGTTTTTTCCCTCAATAGAAGGAAATTTTGCAATTATTTTTACTTGAAAAATCTGCTTGTTTCTAAAATTATAACACTTGTTTAGTACTCAAAAACAGAACTATCTCAGTTATCCTCAGCATTTTGGAGTGATTGGTTGATTTTTTTTTCAGTGATTTCTGTAAATCATTTTAAAGCATTCACGTTTCTCTCTTTAGAAAAACATAAATAAAAGTTTTGTTTTGAGAATTTCACAGTGCCTCAAATAGGTTGTATTTGTATCAACTAAAGGGAATGGATGTACATAGGAGAGGGAAGAGTAGTTTGAAGGGCAATTCAATTACAGTTCTTAAGTTCAGAATATGATGAGTGACAGCAATCAGTTTATCTCATCTCTACTACAGACTAGAGATGTACTGCTCAGTACAGCAGCAACTAGCTACATGTGACTACTGAGCCCTTGAAATGTGGTATGACCAAGGAACCAAAACTTAATGTTATTTAATTTTAATTAATTGGTGCTAAATTTTAAAACTAATTTTTGATTCATATATTATGGATCATGTATAATATATTAAAATATTTTTGAGTATTTTAGAAGGAGTATGTAAATCAACTATTTTGCCTGTAAATTTTATGAAATCTAAATACAGATCAAAGATTTTCTATGCAAACTCAGTTTGCAAATTAAGATATGCTATAAACATAAAATACAAACAGGACATCCAAGAATTAATGTGAAAAAAGAATATAAAGTAACTTTATAAGTTTTATTCAGATTGCATATTGAAGTGACATTTTGATATGTTATCAAAATATTAAAATGTACTATTAAAGTTACGTTTACTTGTTTTTACTTTTTTGTAAATGAGTCAAGTAGAATATTTATAATTACATATGTGACTCGCATTATATTTGTATTGGACAAAGCTGATCCAAACTAAAGGGAAGGAATTTTGATTATATATTAGAAAATACTTTCTCCTTATAAGATGACTCTGGAATCCCAATCTCTATATGTAAAACTTCTTTTTTTCCTGATAGGATTAAAAGACAAGTCTTACTTGGAGGGCAAAAGTGCCTGCCCTTTGTGTTATTTCGCTGGGAGCTGCTATACTCCACTATGCATACATACAAGAAAACATTACTAACTTTGAGATGAGGAAATACATTTTTTAAGAAGGAATTTCCTTCCTCTACTTTACATTGCATCTGTGGATGCTTGAGGAGCTAAACTCAAAGAAACCAGCATATACAGACACAGAGAATGCAGAGAATGGACTATGATCCTTCAGGACACTGTTGCTTTGAACATTGTCTATATCTCACTTTAGACAGCTTGTTTTGGCAATCAGATTGTCAGTACCTTAAGCTGCTAAGGAAAAGAATAATCAGTTTTCTCTGATTCACAGGTAGGAAACCAGCTGAACTATGTACCATACTTGATATGAAGTAATTGATCAATCAGATTTGTTGTGTTTATGTGCTTATATGCATTGTGTGTGTGTGTGTGTGTGTGTGTGTATGTGGATATATACATAAATATATATCTACATACATCCATGTGCATACACATATATACACATCCATATATATGCATATATATGTACATCCATACACACTTCCATATATACATATATTTATATACATATATGCATATGCATATAAATGTATGTGGATATATATGGATATACACATATGAATACATACTGATGTATGTGTATAAATCTATATCTATAGATAGATAGAAAGATAAATATACACATATGTACACTCCTATTTCACTCCATGACTTAGAGTTTTTCTACTTACCAAAAAAAGTAATTTTTATTCTAAAAATATTGTCAGCATTGTCTTCATAAAACAATTGTTGAACTTTATGAGACTTTTTTGGAATTTTGATGAAAGACATGAATCCTCAATTTCAGAGCACTGACACATCCTAAAGCCTTCTATGAACCCTCTGGGGACCCAAGAACCTAATAACAGAAATCTTTCCTTTAGAGTATGACATTTTGTTTTAATCACTTCCTGACCATTCCTCTGATTAACAATGTGATATTAGGAAAATGCATTAACATCTCTGGGCCTCAGTGCCCTCATCAATGAAATAAAATGATCTCTAAATTCTCCCTCTCAACGCTGGGTTCTAATGACTTTATGTCCTATATTTTAATGTTAGATGTGTAACTTCTCCCTTAAAAGCTATTAGTTAAATATTTTTAAATTATTGGCTATTTACAAAAGAACATGGATTTTAAAGTATGAGTAGAAGTAAAACATATAACACCAAGAACACTAAGAGTAGGGTGGTAAAAATTAGGCGTATATAGTCATAAAGTTTTTAAATCATTTATGAAGTGAAGGATATATTTGGATGTTGACTTGATAAGCTGAAGATGTATCATGTAAAAAACGCATATTTTAATTTCTAATGTAGCCTAAAAAATATAAATAGACATACCTAAAATGTCATTAGAGGAGATAAAAATGGAATACTAAAAATTATTTTATTCACCCACAAAAACGGCAAAGAAATAGAAACAGAGGAACAAAGAGCTAAGAGAAAAATGGAAGTCACACATCAAGATAATAGACTTAAATCCAAACATATCAATAATTATATTAAATGTAAATGAACCAAACGCCTTAATTAAAATGCAGAAATTGTTAGATTGTGTAAAAATGCAAAATCCTGCATGTTGTTTACAAGAAATACACTTTAAATGTAAAGACTCAGATCAATTCCCAAAATGTTGGATAGAAGGCGAGGACTAACTTGCAGCTCCCATTCAATGGACAGAGCAGCATGTGGAGACTCACATCATGAACTTTTGCTCCAAGAACTACCACAGGAACATACCACGACAGCTGAGAGAATCCACAGACCCTTTGAAGGAAGAGACTTGCTGCTGCAGGCTTTGTGAGACAGCCAAAAAACTGAGTGCCCAAAGTGTGATATGGGGAGTGTCCGCCCCCAAACACACATCCTCTGTGGGAAACCTGAAGGTCCAGATCATGGGAAAAGGATTTGACCTCACCTGGAGCTGAGGCAAATTTAGAGCCAAGCAAAATATAGGGGTAGAGGAAGCAGCGGGAAGAGCCCTGTGAGCACTTGCAGACCCCAGGGAAGCCATTCCTGACTTTGTCTTGCTGAGATCCTTGGGGAGGGCTGCCAGTGGAACTGCAGAAAGACCACAGAGAGAAGAAAAGTTCCAGCTGAACTTTGTAAAAATTTCAACCAAATACAAAGTTTCCTGGACAGAACCTGGAAAAGAGGACTAACAGGGAGTGCAGATATGAACACAGAAACCATGACAGGTGGAAGGTATGAAACCTGAAAGCCCTGCTTGCTTTTTCAGCAGGGAGGCTTGTAACTTGCAGCAAGTTCTTAGCCCTACTCACTGGCTGCATGGGGGACCCAGTGGGAGTGAGACCGGCCTTTCAGGATGTGTGGGAGTTGGGCGAAGCCTGCCACTGCTGGCTTCTCCTCACTTCCCTGGTGGCCTATATAAGGCAGTAAAGGCAGCCATAATACCCCTGGGAACATAACTCCATCAGCCTGAGAACTACACCCCCGTCTCCCACAGCAGCCACAGCAAGCCCTGCCCAAGGAGAGTCTGAGCTCAGTCATGCCTAACCCTGCCCCAACTGATGGTCTTTCTCTACCCATCCTGGTAGCTGAAGACAAAAGACATACTCTCTTGGGGGCTCTATGGCCCCACCCACTGCCTGAGAAACCTGAATACTTATCCAGGTGACTCTAGGGCAAGCTTGTATCTTCCCTATACTACTGCAACTAATGCTCTTTTGAAAGTGCTAGCTCCTGGCTGGAGGCCAACCAACACAAAACCAGTGCACTAAACAAAAGTACCACAAAGGACCCTCCCAGAGTCCACTTCAGTCCCCTACTATCTCCACCAGAACAGATGCTAGTATCCATGGCTGAGAGACCTGAAGATGAATCACATCATAAAGCCTTTGCAGACACTTCCCAGTACCAGCCTGGAGCTGGGTAGCTCCACTGGGAGGCTAGACCCGGAACAGAAATAATAATCATTGCAGTTCAGCTCTTAGGAAGCCCCATCCCTAGGGGAAGAGGGAGAGCACCACATCAAGGGATCACCCCATGGGACAAAAGAATCTGAACAGCCTTTGAGCCCTAGATCTTCCTCTGACATAGTCCACCCAAATCCAGAAAAACAATTCCAGTAATATTACAAAACAAAATTCTTTAACATCCCCAAAAGATCACACTAGCTCACCAGCAATGGATCCAAACCAAGAAATCTCTGAATTGCCAGAAAAAGAATTCAGAAAGTCAATTAATATGCTAATCAAGGAGGCACTAGAAAAAGGTGAATACCAACTTAAAGAAATTTAAAAAATGATACAGGATATGGATAGAAAAAATATCCAGAGAAATAGACAGCATAAATAAAAAACAATCACAACTTCCTGAAATGAAGGACATGCTTAGAGAAATGCAAAATACACTAGAAAGTCTCAGCAATAGAATCAAACAAGTAGAAGAAAGAACTTCAGAGCTTGAAGACAAGGCTTTTGAATTAACTCAGTCCAACAAAAACAAACAAAAAAAGGAATAATAACCAAAAAAAAAGAACAAAGCATATAAGAAGTTTGAGATCCTGTTAAATGACCAAACCTAAGAATAATTGGTGCTTCCAAGGAAGAATAGAAATCTAAAAGTTTGGAAAACATATTTGAGGGAATAATTGAGGAAAACTTCCCTGGTCTTGCTAGAGATCTAGACATTCAAATACAAGAAGCCCAAAGAACACCTGGGAAATTCATCACAAAAAGATCATTGCCTAGGCACACAGTCATCAGGTTATCTAAAGTCAAGATGGAGGAAAGGATCTTTAGAGCTTCAAGGCAAAAACATCAGGTAACCTATAAATGAAAACCTATCAGATTAACAGCAGATGTCTCAGCAGAAACCCTACAAGCTAGAAGGGATTGGGGTCCTATCTTTAGCCTCCTTAAACAGAACAATTATTGGCCAAGAATTTTGTATTCAGCAAAACTAAGCTTCACAAATGAAAGAAAGTCACAGTCTTTTTCAGACAAACAAAGGCTGAGAGAATTTGCCACTAACAAGCTAGAACTGCAAGAACTGCTAAAAGGAGCTTTAAATCTTGAAACAAATACTTGAAATACACCAAAATAGAACCTCCTTAAAGCATAAATCTCAAAGAACCTGTAAAACAATAACACAATAAAAAAAAAGATATTCATGCAGTAACTAGCATAACGAATAGAATAGTACCTCACTTCTCAATACTAACATTGAATGTAAATGGCCTAAATGCACCTCTTCGAAGATACAGAATTGCAAAATGGGTAAGAATTCACCAACCAAATTTCTTCTGTCTTCAAGAGGCTCACCTAACACATAAGGAACTCACAGAAACTCAACGTAAAGGAATGGAAAAAGATATTCCATGCAAATGGAAACCAAAAGTGAGCAGAAGTAGCTATTCTTATATCAGACAAAACAGACTTTAAAGCAACAACAGTTTAAAAAGACAAAGAGGGAAATTATATAATGATAAAAGGACTAGTCCAACAGGAAAATATCACAGTCCTAAATATATATGCGCCTAACACTGGATCTCCCAAATTTATAAAATAATGACTCCTAGACCTAAGAAATGAGATAGGCAGCAACACAACAGTAGGGGTTTCAATACTCCACTGACAGCACTAAACAGGTTGTGATGACAGAAAGTCAACAAAAAAAAATGGACTTCAATTATACTCTAAAACAAATGGACTTAACAGATATTTACAGAATATTCTAGTCAACAACTGCAGAATATACATTCTATTCATCAGCACATGGAAAACTCTTCAAGACAGGCCACATGATAGCCAAATAAACAAGTCTCAACAAATATAAGAAAATTGAAATTAATATATAAGTATACTCTCAGACCACAGTGGAAAAAAAAAATTGGAAATCAACTCCAAAAGGAACCCTCAAAACCATGCAAATACATGGAAATTAAATAACTTGCTCCTGAATGATCATTGGGTCAACAATGCAATCAAGAGGGAGAGGTAATAATTATTTGAACTGAACAGTGACATAACCTATCAAAACATCTGGGATACAGCAAAAAGCAGTGCTGAGAGGAAAGCTCAAAGCATTGAATGCCTACATCAAAAAGTCTGAAAGAGCACACACAGACAATCTAAGGTCACACCTCAGGAACTAGAAAAACAAAAACAAACCAAACCGAAACCCAACAGAGGAAAAGAAATAACAAAGATCAGAGCAGAACTAAGTGAAATCAATAGAAAAAGGCAATACAAAAGTTAAATGAAACGAAAAGCTGGTTCTTTGAAAAGATAAACAAAACCGATAGACCATTAGGAAGATTAATAAAGAAAAGAAGAGAGAAGATCCAAACAAGCTCAATTAGAAACAAAATGTAAGACATTATAACCAATACTACAGAAACACAAAAGATCATTCAAGGCTACTATGAACACCTCTATATGCACACACTAGAAAACCTAGAGGAGATGGATAAATTCCTGAAAATATAAAACCCTCCTAGATTAAACTAGGGATACATAGAAACTCTGAACAGACCAATAACAAGAAGCAAGACTGAAAGGTTAATTTAAAAATTGCCAACAAAAAAAAGTCTAGGACCAGCAGATAAACAGCTGAATTTTATCAGATATTCAAAGAATTGGTACTAATTCTATTGACACTATTCCAAAAGATAAGGAGGGAATCCTCCCTAAATCATTGCATGAAGCCAATATCACCCTAATACCAAAACCAGGAAAGACATAACACAAAAAGAAAACTTCAGACAAACATCCCTGATGCAAACGTCGTTAAGCAAATACTAGTTAAATGAATTCAACAGCATATCAAAAAATAATCCATATAATCAAGTGGGTTTCATACCAAGGATATAGGTATGGTTTAACATACACAAGGAAATAAGTGTGATATAACACATAATAGAATTAAAAACAAAAATCACATGATCATCTCAACAGATGCAGTAAAACCACTTGACAAAATTCAGCATCCCTTTATGATTAAAACCTCAGCAACACTGGCATAGAAGGGACATATCTTAATGTAATAAAAGTCATCTATGACAAACCTACAGCCAACATTATACTGAATAGGAAAAAGTTGAAAGCATTCCCTATGAGAACTGGAACAAGACAAGGATGCTCAGTCTCACTAGTTCTGTTCAACATAGTACTGGAAGTCCTAGCTAGAGTAATCAGACAAGAGAAAGAGATAAAGGGCATCCAAATCAGTAAAGAGGAAGTCATACTATCACTATTTGCTGATGACATGATCATATATCTAGAAAACCCTAAATACTTCTCCATAAAGCTCCTAATACTGATAAATGAATTCAATAAAGTTTCAGAATACAAAATTAATGTACACAAATCAGTAGCACTGCTATACACCAACAGTGACCAAGCTGAGAATCAAATCAATAATTCAATCCCTTTTATGATAGCTGCAAAAATATACTCACAAATGTACCTAAGAAGATGAAAGATGTAGAAAACACAGAAAGCACAGAATATAGAAAATGCATAAATTGGACTTAATCAAAATGAAATTCTGCTCATCAAAGCACACCACCAAGAAAATAAGCAGATAAATTAAACACTGAGAGAAAATATTCACAACATATATTTTGACAAAGTGCTTATATACAGAACAACTCAATAATGAAAAGACAACTCATTTAAAAATGAGAAGAAGAGGCCGGGCGCGGTGGCTCAAGCCTGTAATCCCAGCACTTTGGGAGGCCGAGACGGGCGGATCACGAGGTCAGGAGATCGAGACCATCCTGGCTAACACGGTGAAACCCCGTCTCTACTAAAAATACAAAAACTAGCCGGGCGAAGTGGCGGGCGCCTGTAGTCCCAGCTACTCGGGAGGCAGGAGAATGGCGTAAACCCGGGAGGCGGAGCTTGCAGTGAGCTGAGATCTGGCCACTGCACTCCAGTCCGGGCGACAGAGCGAGACTCTGCCTCAAAAAAAAAAAAAAAAAAAAAAAAAATGAGAAGAATACTAGAACAGGCACATCATAAAAGAAGATATATAAATGGCCAATAACAAATGAAAAAGTGATCAAAATTGATAGTCACCAGGAAAGTGCTGGTTAAAATCACAATATTTACTGCTCCCCACACCAAAGAATGCTGAATATAAAAAAGATTGCCAAAGCCAACTGTTGAAAGGATATGGAAGAATGACAATTTTCATACATTTTTATGGGAATGTAAAATGGCACAAACATTTTGAAAAACTGGCAATTACTTAAGAATATAAACATCTATCTACCCTATCACCCAGCAATTCTACTCCTAGGTATTTATCCAAGTATACATCCACAAAAAGGCTTGTATACAAATATTCAGTTTTATGCACAATAACCAAAATTAGGAAGCAATTAAAATGTTCATGAAGACATGCATGGAATGGATACACAGACAGTGGTATCTTCACACAATAGAATATTACTCAGCAATAAAAATGAAAAACTAATACACATAACGACATGAATGTATCGCAAAAGATTTTACACCAAGTAAAAGAAGGCAGACACAAAAAGTACATATTTCTGGAGGGGTGCAGATTGATTGGGAAGGGGCACAGGAATTTTTTGTGATGATGGATATGTTCTACGTCTCAAAATGCATTTGTCTAAACTGATGTAATGGAATACTTAAGATCTGAATATTTTATGTTATATATATTTTAACTAATTTTTTAAAATAAAAGTGTAAAATTTATTTTTTAAATATCTGACAATGCTAATGTGGAAGATGTAGAGACTGCCAACAAGAGCAGGACAGGGGGATAAGTTTGAAGACACAGATCAAGGAGATAATTTCATGTGGTCCCTTTCACTCTCTAGTTTTCATTTAAGACATCACAGGAAGAGTTCTGCCTTCATTCCATAATGTATACTCTATTTTGTGAAGAAGCAGAAAAGCTTATCCATACACTTCCTGGGCTCTTCAGCAGCATTCTCCTGAGTGTCTATACTGTACTCTATACCCCATCACAGCACTTACCATATTCTACTGTAACTAGTTATTTACAAACCCCTTTACCCTACAAGCCCAAAGCCTGCAACACAGTGGATAACCAGAAAATGTTTATTGAAAGAATAAATGAATTTTTATGCATTATCGTTTATGACTGACAAGCATGCTTCTCAATCAATTGCCTTTGAGGGACTCTACTTACCTCTGTCCCCGAAGAACAGCTGTGTACAGGTGAATACATTGACTGTCTTGAACCAACCAATACAGGAGCCCATCACTGAGGTCTAAAGTTAGAGCAATCACCTAAATAGAAAGTAAGGTAAGAAAATAAACCAAATACATGTTTGAAGCATATCTTTGTGAACAGGTCACACTTATGCTATAGATTTCTCTTTAACAAACTCTTTGGAATAAAAAATTCAATAATGTTTGCTTTTTTCTGAATATAAAAGTTATATGATCACACTTATTACTATGCTATTTGGGTATAAACACTGGTGTCCTAAAATTTTACAAACAGGCAAGGAGTATATTATTCACTTTTATATACTTAGCTCCAGTAATTATCAAAGTATGATTCTCAGACCTGCAGCAACAGCATCACCTGGAAACTTGGAACAAATACAAATTATCAATCACACTCCAGAGCTACTGAATCTGAAACATTGAGCCTGCGCCAAGCTTGCCTAAACATAGTGATAACTCTGGCCTCTTTAGCAACATGAGCCAGTGAATTTTGTTGTTGTTTAAACCTGTTGTTATCAAACATAGCTGCATATTAGAATGATCTGTGGAGTTTTAAAAAAATCTCAATTCCCAGGCTGCACTCTATTAAATTATGATCTCTGGGGATGGAACCTAGGCTCCAGTATGCTTTATAACTTCACAGGTGATTCCAACATGGCAACAATGGTTCAAACCATTTTGAATTGTATTTTCTATCAATTGCAACCCAAAACATTCTGATACACTTTAAAAAGATCATACACAAAGGATGTTTGTGTGTTAAAATTGAATAGTAATGTGTATATAAAGCCCTATTTCCAGATGACATATGAGAACCACTTCTTACTATTCTTTGCTTTCTTGTTGCAATGTATATCTTAAGTTTACATCCAGTTGACGAGGTGAGGCCTGAAGAAAGGCTGCTTTTCCTATGGCATAGAATCCAAAGATCCTGTTTTTGCTATTTTTGGCTTTCCAAAGATAGTTACTATCCAAAGATCTATCCAAAGATCCTGTTTTTGCTTTCTTTGGCTTTACAAATATTTTCTAAATAGGCTAAGATTGCCAGTAGCCTGATCTCAGAGCAGTGGAATCTCCCTGTAACATACCTAGAGGTTGTGAGGTATCCCCAGTAGAATTAAAGTTGATGACTATATCTTTAGCAAGATACAGCAGCATTTAAACAAAAATGATGAGCCAGTGAAAGATGTGAAAAGACTACAATAATAAGGTATCCAAGAGGTAAAAATTCTTCCTGAAAAGTTACCCTTCTACAAAGAAACAGTTACAACGTACGCGACGGCAAAAACCCTTCAGTTGTCATATAAATCACAGCCTTCTATCTTCAGGAAAATTCAACCAACTTATTCTCCAGAAGGTAAAAATGTATTCTGGCAATTCCCAGCCTTTTAGGAATTGAATCAAGTCCTTGCTCCATGCTAAGAGAGATTTATTGATTTTTTTTTTTTTTTTTTTTTTCAGTTAAAGAGAAATCAGGTTAACCTTGTTTGGTTATTTACAATGAGATGTACTAGAGTTTCTACATTACAAATTAAGTCTATTTTATCTATTTTAAGAAGGAGATTCTACAATTTTTTGCTGGAATACAACAAACTATTTAAACTCTAAGTAAAATTCAGGTGCTAGGTCATCATCCCATTCCTCCGCGCAGTCAGCATCTTCATATTTAAACAGTCAGAGGGTACTCCATACCTTGTATATAAACCTCTCTGATCTAAACTAAAACCTTTATGTTAAATTTTAATTCTATGGTAAAATGTACCATATGCTGTGAGTTGAGCTCATCAGATGTGGCAAAAGGTATCTTTTTACCTTAGAAGAATCTCTTACTTTGTTCATTCTTTTTTTATCACACAAATAATTGGGCCTTTCTATAAATAATTGCCTGACTGTATTTCATTATATCTGCTGATTGCAAAATATATCATTACTGCATAATAAACCTGTACATGACATAAATGAACAAGAGAGAGATGAAGAGCTTTGCTGGATGCAAAATGTGTTGCCTTCAGAGCATCCACTGGCACTCATGGAGTCAGATAGATTAGACATCAAACCACGGAACCAGAACACAGATTTGCAAAAGCAACAACAGCACTTGACAACCTGGGAGAGGATTTGGAGAGGAGTGTTTTTTTTAATTTCCATTCTTTTGCTATATATATATTTAATTTCAATAGCTTTTGGGGTACAGGTAGTTTTTGGTTACATGGAAGAATTATACAGCTGTAAAGGCTGAGATTTTAGTGCACCAGTCACCTGAGTAGTGTGAAAATGTACCCAATATGTAGGGTATTTTTATCCCCCACCCAACTTCCACCCTCCCTCCTTCCGAGTCTCCAGAGTCTATTATATTACTCTGTATGCTTTTGCATACCCGTGGCTTAGCTCCCACTTATAAGTGAGAACATACAGTATTTGGTTTGCCATTCCTGAGTTACTTTACTTAGAATAATGGTCTCCAGCTCCATCCAAGTTGCTGGAAAATACATTATTTCCTTCCTTTTTTTTATGGCTGAGTGTATTCCATGGTGTATTTACACCACATTTTCTTTATCCACTAATCAGTTGATGGGCACTTAGGTTGGTTCCCTGTCTTTGCAATTGCAAATTGTGCTGCCATAAACATACGTGTGCAGGTGTCTTTTTGATATAATGACTTCTTTTCCTTTGGGGAGATACCCTGTAGTGGGACTGCTGGATCGAATGATAGAAATATTATTAGTTCTTTAAGAAATCTCTGCACTGTTTTCCATAGATGTTGTATTAATTTACATTCCCATCTGCAGTGTGTAAGTATTTGGAGGGGGGATTTAAAGAGGGGTAAGAAGGATGAACTTCCCCCAAACATGCTGAGATGACTCACTCACTTATGGGAAAGTCCCTAAGGTCACACCAGAGCTTTTTCCTGGCTGGTGAGAGTACTCAAACAACCATATCAGAACACTGGGAAGATTACTGACAAAGTCTCTGAGCTGGAGAAGTTACTCTTGAGATAATATTATCAATATGTTTTTACAAAAATGAAAATGCTTTTCCCTAACAATTATATTTTTTGAAAAACAAAATGCTTTCTTTGTATTCAGACTCAAGTGACTCCAAAATAGAATTAAGGGACCTTTTTATTATTTGACAAGAATGATTAATCTTTGGATATGGTACATAAATTTCCATCTCTTTTAAATGCTTGTGTTATAATCCATGTAATGCAAATCAGATCTCTTTAAATATCCCAGGAATTATGGCCCATATATGTTATTGGAATTGGAGATCAAGTGACTCAACTATTAGTTCATATATATACATATATTTTTTAAATGATCTGGTATTCTGTATTATGTATATTTTATCTCTGCAGAAAAAAATGACTTAAAATAAGAAATCTTAAGGGATGTATTAGGTAGAAATAGTGTGAATAATGTATTTATTCTTAATGCATTTCTGCAATTTTCAAGTTTTCTATAGTTGAAATATGTCACCATTATGATCAGAAAAAATTAAAATTTAGAAACTTAGATGGATACCTGGTGGGTAGCTAAACAGATTCAACAAAAATGGGTATTGCTGTAGAAGCTAAGGAAGTAAAAGTAACATTTGCTTTAGAAACATTCCTGTATCTGGCATATTTTGCAGGCCGTGTAATAATAATAAGAGCGTAACTACTGAGCATTTACTTTGTACCTGGAACTATTCCCACTCCTTCTCATGAATAATCTCATATAATCTTTATTTTTAAAAACCTAGGAGGTAGAATAATAGTTAATAGTCCCATTTTTCAGATAAGGAAAGAAACATGGAGAAGTCAAATAATTTGCCTAGTTTTTAGAAACAGTTTTTAGAACAGTCAGTACCCAAAACTGATTTAAAATAGTAAAATGCCTAATCACCACCTGATTCAAAGCTTCTAAAATATTCAACAGAAGTCCTTAAGACTATAAAAACAGTTATAAATTAAAATGCTTTTAAGTTGGGTTCACTCAAAATAAAGCAACTAAAAAAAATCTCCATAGTGCATTTGAACTTATATAATCACTTATGACCATCACATAAGGCTTTCAATTATGACCACCAAATAAGGCTTTTTTTTTTTTCAAATAACAGAAATCTTGGTTAAATCAAGATCTTACCAAAACAGTATTTCCTTTAGAAGTCTGCTTTAAGTACTCACAAT
This sequence comes from Rhinopithecus roxellana, assembly GCF_007565055.1. NCBI lineage: Eukaryota > Metazoa > Chordata > Mammalia > Primates > Cercopithecidae > Rhinopithecus > Rhinopithecus roxellana. The sequence continues at coordinate 164,734,646 of NC_044552.1, forward strand.
AAGCGAGAGACAGTATTCTCATAAATATAGAGCTATTTAGTATTACTAAATGATCAGATCTTTTAATTTGTCACCTTTTTCCCAGAAAACCAAGGCTGTGCCTGTAGTATAAGGGAACTTTCCCCATTTAGTCTGGTGCTTTCCACTGAATAGAGTGTGGTCCAGTAGAGATATCCACCAACTGAATCCACCACCATGTCATTCACCAATAGCTTCACGTGGGTAACAATATCTGTGTGTCCTGTCAACACAGACTGCCTTTGTATCTAAAAAACATAATTGCATGGCCAGTTAATGGTTTTCAAATGACACTATTATTTCTGAATAGTTTAGTGCAATCATTAATAAATTGCTTGATTAATCCATTCATTCATTCAACCACAAATAGTGATTGGCACTATGTGCTGGGTAGTGTGATAAGCCTTGGAAACATAGCAACAAGCAAACAGACATGGCATCTGCCCTCACAGGGCTTATCTGTTTTCATGCCTCCAAAGAGAAGGGAAATAAATTTATTTTGCATAAAATAGCTGCTTTTCCTAATTATACATCCAGACAATGTGAACACTGCTGGATAGGAATATATTTGATTATATGTAAAAAAAGATGCATATGTTCTTATAAATGATGACATCTCCACTTGCTCCTCTCTATCAGTATAGTTCCCTAATATTTCATGATTGAGTATCAATAATGTACCAGGCGCTGTACTTTTTTATCTTTAAAATATAAACTCTTCTAATCCTCACATTAAGCTTATGAAGGATTTCTATTCCCTACTTTTTCACAGGTAAAGTGGGTTAAAGTTAAACAATTTGTCCTGAAGTTAAACCCTTTTGTAAGAGATAGAGAAAATACTTAAAACTGGTTTTTATGTCCACTCTTCCATTTCCTTTTTCAAAAGTATTTTTAAACTAACCCATTTGAGGGAGTGTTTTCTGACTAACCCCACTCAATTTCATTCTGCTTGCACATCTTTGACAGTTATGAATTCAGATTGTACCATATTGCTTTGTCTCTAAATACATTGCTTCATATGCTTCTTTATTTCATATACGTATTTTATCTCATCAGAAGAGCAGGGACAACTGATGATGGCTGCACAACACTGGACACACAAAAAAAAATCTCTGAATTTCTACACAATAAAAGAATGAATTTCGTGTTATGTGAATTATATCACAACAAAGCTGTTTTTTTAAAGAGCATGGACATGTCGGCTATTTATTTTATATTCCCTATTTGCCTTCTTTCAAGGATTTCAACACATTGGTAGTAGGTAAATGATTGCTGGACAAATAAATGAATGGACAGCAGGCACTGTCCTGATGAAAAACGATTTCAATATCATATTTCTTGATCTGTCAGGCCAATGTTCTTGTCATTAATCATCATCTTTCTCTTCAAAATATATCACTCCACAGGTGTGCTGGATGTCTTTATTTTGCCTCGAGGTCTAATCTCCAACCTTCTCCACCCTACTCTGTGCTCCCATAGGCCAACATCTATGGACTTTATCTGCTAGGTTAATGGGTTGTGTCTGGCTTCTGGTGAGGTTCAGCCAATGGAAGCACTGGCAGATCAGAGGACAGGAGGAAGGAGGGGTTGGGGTTCTTATTCCCTTAGCTGGCTCCTTGCCAGATCATACATCTTGATAGTGGCCAGCTTGTGTGCCTAAAGTCACAGTCCATATCAGCTACTCTCCTACAGCTACAGCCCTCACCAGGTTCTTCCACTTCTTCCCCTTGCCTCTTCACACCTAGACTTACATCTTCCCACACTTGTAAACCGTGAAGATGCTTCACAATCTTTTGTTTATTTTCTGTAGCCCTGTGTACATCTTTGAAAATTGTCTCTTTATTTAGTTTCCTTGAATCATGCCTTTGGAGCATGCCATGTTCCTGCCAAGACACCAATGCTCAGGTGAGCATTTCCATGTATTTAGTTTAAACTATTATTGGGGAAAAAAAATAACTAATTCAACAAATAGTGATAAATTTAATTTATACAAAAACACATTTTAAAAGTGAGATGGGGCTGGGTGCGGTGGCTCATGCCTGTAATCCCAGCACTTTGGGAGGCTGAGGCAGGCAGATCTCTTGAGGTCAGGAGCTCGAGACCAGCCTGGCCAACATGGTGAAACCCCATCTCCGCTGAAAACACAAGAACTAGCCAGGCATGGTGGCGTGTGCCTGTAATCCCAGTTACTTGGGAGGCGGAGGCCAAGATCACGCCACTGCACTCCAGCCTGGGAAGCAGGGTGAAACTGAGTCTTAAAAAAAGAAAAAAAAAATTTAAGTGAGTTTGTTTAAAGATAAACATTAAATAAATAATAGCATAGGTGGTACACAAGTATTTTTTTAAAAACATGAAATAGGTGTGCCAGTCACAGAAGTGGGTAAGTATTGTTCTAGATCATCCAGAATGCCATGCTTTAACTCACCACATATGTCTTTCCAGCCCAGTAGAGAAAGTGACCCAGCCACTCAAAAGCTAAAGCTCCTGCTCCTGCAATGCTGGGTAGGTGATAATTCTCTGAGATATCCGTCCCATTCAGCAGCCACACAAAAACGTCACCTTTTGTGTCACTGTAGTAGAGGCTGTTGTTATACCAATCCATGTCTCAAAATAAAGTGAATGATTAGCAGTTATTTTTCATACATACCAACAAAAACATAATGAGTCAACAAATCACATCTGCACCTCAACATAATTTTAAAGAACACACTGACACATAATCACTAGAACTTGATCTGTCAAGAATATTTCAATGTTTCCCAAAATCTTAACCCCTGGAACTAGAGAGAACAGTGGATACACAACGAGCATCTCCTCTTTGCCAAACATTGTCCCAAGCACTTTACAGATCTCACTTAGTTCCTAAAACAAAGATATGAAGTAGGAAGTATTCCCATTTTTGAGATGGTTAACCTGAGAGACGGTTAACCTGAGACAAGGTGAGATCATGCCTGAGGGCTCACAGATACATCAAGAGGAAGCCCAGACTCAGCCAATGCCAAAGTAGCATTCTCTCCATTGGTGCTACATTACCTACATCTGGCTCCTATGTTGGTCAGAAATGCTGTTGTACTTTTAATGGCCACATAAATCAATAAACAATTAGATAACTATAGAAGATGTCATCTTCAGGCAAGATCACTGTTATAACACCCCAGAATGAAGACTTTTCTTCCTTCTAATGCCTTCCAGGCAAATTACCCATTCATTACTTAATAATTCTCTTTGTCAACCAATTATTGCTTATACCTTATTTAGAACTCTATGCAGCAGTTTCTGCTCCTGTCTTATAGCAAACGCATAGTAAATTATTTAAGTATAACTGCCTTAGTGGAACAAGATAGGCTGTTAATGTGAGATGACATTGGTAGATTAATGCATGAGCATTATATCAAAGCCATCCTGGTAGGCATAAAACTAGAAACAACCTCACATTTTGTGACTTAATAAATAGCATTCCTGTGTGAGAACTGACATTTTCTTAACAGAATCACCGGCAGTAGAGTTGAGTCAATATTTTTTCCTTTCACTATTGACCTAATACCAAAATAGCCTATTCTTTTGATTTATTGAATGACGTGGGAAGCCTTATGAGTAGAAATCTGTCATTCAAGTGAATAGGGGACTTGGTGTTTACCTGACACATTTCCTATATCAGAGGATAAGAACTCTCCTGGGCCAAAGCTATTTAATGGTTTACTCCAAAGCCCATCTTCTTTCACAGCCATGATAAATGGTGGTTCACTAGCTGTTTAGTAAAAAAGAAATTAAAGGAAACACGAGGGAAAACAAACTCTTTAAAGGTATCTTATATACTTATATCTATGTCTTATATCTTACGATTTTCTTTATAAAGTAAAAGAATGTCAACACTTTGAAAAGTTCTATAAAAGGATGAGTAATTGTTATCTGTGTAACAAGAATGATCCCATTAAACACACTTTCTGATTTTCATATAAATGTTTGAAATGTGAAGAAAAACGCATGGTGAGATTGCCTCTATGACAGTGTCTTAATCATTGCAGAATTATTTTTGAGGGGGCTTTGACTACTGTTTGTCGTGGTCTCATTCAGAGCACCCAGAAGAGATTGTGATAACAATAGTCATATAAATGGTATAGTCATTCTTCCATGTCTTTTCAGCCAAGAGGATGCAATTCAGCATAATTCACAGCCCCTCAACTTCTCTCAGCTAGACCCTCAGAGTTCAGGAATGCCACTGCTTAATATACCATGAGAAAGAAGAAACCTATAAAGAATCAATTATAGTGTTTCCTTAAAAATATCTTGGAAAGTTTAAAATGGCAGGTTAGAAACACTAATTAAATATCACACGGTGCTTTATTTGCTTTCCTAATCTCAGAAAATAAATACAAACTCAATATGTGTTTACTCAAACACATACTCAAGAGGTCAGTACACCCTCAGTCTCATTTCTTTACATTCAAGGCAAGGAAATTTAAAGGACACTCAGCTAGTCCTCTTTTTGTGAGAGCCACTCCCTAAATCCAGAACATTTTCTCACCTGGCACCAGGGTAGTACCCACTGAGGGCTCTGACCAGGGGCCTGGCCTCTTTGGAGAACTTGCTCTCACAGAAACCTTGTATTTCGTAGCACTCTGCAGCTCAGGTACATTCAGCATGGTTCCACTTATGTTCGAGAAAATATGAGTGACTTCAGGAGGGTCTTGGGTGGATACTTTCACCTCATAGGTCCAGTTCTGCCAGGCAGAAGGGCCTAATTCAAAGGGTTCAATAATATCACCGGTCAGAATGACATCTGCAAGGGTAAACCAAGGATTCTCAATAAATTCACCTACAGCCTCATCTCAAATGGGAGAGCAATTGGGCAGTAATATCCGCTACCCCGATAATCACCAGGGATAATTTGTTGATGAGGCTAGGACAGTATTCATTCCTCATGCCACTCATTTGGCTGCATTGAAGTAGACAGCATTCCCGACAAATGGGACTGTCCTTCAGTCAAAGCTACATGCTTGCTGCATATAATTGCCAGAGAGGTTCTCTACAACAATAACAGATATAATCAGGCTCTTGATAAAAAATGCTCAATGATGAATCTCTAATGTAATTACCACTGTTTGTATAGTACCTTCCTCCAAGAAGCCCAATCAATAAAAAAAAAAAATTACCTATTCATTTTCAGCCATCTTTGAGACACGCAGCAAACAGACATAATTAACTTTGTTCTAAAGTAAAAAACAGCCAATGTTTTCTAGATACTTACTATTGCCTAGGGGACCAGGGGTTGGCAAACTCCACTCACAGGCCAAACCTGGCCCACTGTTTCTGTAAATAAAGTTGTAACGGAACACAGCCACAGTTACTCATTCACATATTATCTATGGCTGTCTTCACACTACAATGGCAGAGTTGAGTAGCTATGACAGGGACCATCTGACCCACAAAGTAAATAAAAATATTCACTATCTGGTTCTTCCTTTACAGAAAAAGTTTGCTGAGCTCTGTGCTAGATACTGTTCTAAGTGCCCTACTTATGTATTTTAATTTTATCTGTACGACAGTTCCATTAAAAGATATAATAAATATTCCCCTTTTCCAGGTGTGGAAATTGAGGCACAGAGTGGTTTAGTAACTTGCCCAGGGTCATTCTGTATTTGAATCCATGCAGGCTGACTCCAGAGCCCACCTGCTTATCCATCCACATACTACCTCTCTCCAGAGATGGAGATTCGAGTTCAGAGAGTTTTAGGGAATTGCTGAAATTCATGCAAGCTTTCGACGGCACAAAAAATCTCAAACCAAGTATTCTATCTCCCTGGCTAATTGTTCTGAATAGAATGTCAATGCCTGGATCTTAGCAGACACTCAATAAATGTTCAAATTATTCTATTGGGGTATACATGAGAAGTATAGAGATTATCCTACTGTAAAACTAATAAACGTAGGACAAATGTATAATTTTTTTTTTTTTTTTTTAGCTAAGTAGTTGCTTCTGGTTGATGACTGAATAGCCACATGGGGTTCTCAAAATTGAATCACAACATCAAGCAGTTCAAACTTTCCTCTTATTCCAGCAAGGCCAGTAACCACCCTGGGGACAGAGCACTCACTGGCTCCTATGGCAAGGGCAGGAGGCTTCCATTGAACAAAAGCCTGGTGAGAGCCAAACAGCACCGAAAGTTCCTGCGGGCGGCCTGGCAGAGGGTGCAGCTGGGAGGACGAGCCAAAGATGACCAAGTTACCAAACCCAAATTCTTCTATGTGACTCAGGTCACATCCCACGATGAACTCATTAAAAGACAAAGCATCCTGTTGGAAAATGACCTTGCCATCTGTGACAAGAAAGTCATTGTTTTCACAAGCAAAACTTTTCACATCAGCAAAGGGGATGCGAGGTAGGATGAGACGGGAAGCAGAGCCATCCAGAAATGTTGACATGAAGACTTGGGCAGTGTCATTGAAGTAAATGATTCGCTTGGATTGTGGCTTGATTGCAAAGTCCTTTAACGTGCAACTCTCCACAATACGCACAGCTTCTGCACATTGGCCAGATGGCACAGGAAGGTCTGCTCTATAAATGCCATCTCTCAGGAGGTAAAAGACATACCTGACATAGGAACAAAAGAAACCTCATGAGATTCAGTCCAAACGTGGATAAGTAACCTCCTCAGCTAATTGCTTTATTCTGTTGCACAATCAGTATGTATCTCTGATGTTGCTAAGTACAGGGTTTTCCAAGGTGCAGAAAGGTAATTTCCTAAGCTATACTCTATTCATTTAAGTTACAGGTTGGAACATTAGAAAATTTCAGCCTCGCTTGTAATGCTTAGTCTCTTAATTATTATAAGTGACTTTTTTAAGAAATCAAAAATTTCAAAAACAGGAAGGGTCTTTTATTTTTTTGAGACAAGGTATTACTCTGTCACCCAGGCTAGAGTTCAGTGACACACTCACAGCTCACTGCAGCCTCAACCACCTGGGTTCAAGTGATCCTCCCACACCTCAGTCTCCCACATAGCTGGGGCCACAGGTGTGCCACATTACACAAAAAAACAATAATTTTTGTATTTTTTGCAGAGACAGGGTATCACCATGTTGCCCAGGCTAGTCCTGAACTCCTGGGCTCAAGTGATCTGCACACCCTGACTTCCCAAAGTGCTAGGATTACAGGTATGAGCCACCAAGCCTGGCCAGGAAGGGTTTTTCAACATTTTAAAGGAAAACATACTATATAGAAACCACATGGCTAAATATGGTAATTACTATCAAACATTTTCCTCCAAAAAACACACATCCTTAAGTCTAATTTTATCAGTAAATTTTCTCATGCATTCTGAGTGATAAATGGAAGAAAGTAAAACATTTAAACCATTTTTAATTGTACAGTTACCATTTTGCTGTAACTATCTAGCATGGCTACTTTGCATTTGCAGTGGACTAATTTTTTTTTTTTTTTTTTTTTTTTTTTTTTTTTGAGACGGAGTCTCGCTCTGTCGCCCAGGCTGGAGTGCAGTGGCCGGATCTCAGCTCACTACAAGCTCTGCCTCCCAGGTTCACGCCATTCTCCTGCCTCAGCCTCCCGAGTGGCTAGGACTACAGGCGCCCGCCACCTCACCCGGCTAGTTTTTTATATTTTTTAGTAGAGACGGGGTTTCACCGTGTTCGCCAGGATGATCTCGATCTCCTGACCTCGTGATCTGCCCGTCTCGGCCTCCCAAAGTGCTGGGATTACAGGCTTGAGCCACCGCGCCCGGCCTATTTTTTTAATCTACAATTGATTCAGGCAATAGAGCTACCATTTTATAAACCACAAAGATATACTCCATACATGACTGAAGCAGGACAATCCAGCAACCAGGAGAAAGAAGCCAATGGAAGAATTAGAGAAGCACATCCAATTTATTTATTTATTTATTTATTATACTTTAAGTTCCAGGGAACATGTGCACAATGTGCAGGTTTGTTACATATGTATGCATGTGCCATGTTGGTGTGCTGCACCCATTAACTCGTCATTTACATTAGGTATATCTCCTAATGTTATCCCTCCCCCTTCCCCTCATTCCACGACAGACCCCGGTGTGTGATGTTTCCTACCCTGTGTCCAGGTGTTCTCATTGCTCAGTTCCCACCTATAAGTGAGAACATATGGTGTTTGGTTTTCTGTTCTTGCGATAGTTTGCTGAGAATGATGGTTTCCAGCTTCATCCATGTCCCTACAAAGGACATTAACTCATCCTTTTTTATGGCTGCATAGTATTCCTTGGTGCATATGTGCCACATTTTCTTAATCCAGTCTATCATTGATGGACATTTGGGTTGGTTCCAAGTCTTTGCTATTGTGAATAGTGCCCCAATAAACATACGTATGCATGTGTCTTTATAGCAGCATGATTTATAACCCTTTGGGTATATACCCAGTAGTGGGATGGCTGGGTCAAATGGTATTTCTAGTTCTAGATCCTTGAGGAATCGCCACACTGTTTTCCACAATTGGTTGAACTAGTTTACAGTCCCACCAACAGTGTAAAAGTGTTCCTATTTCTCCACATCCTCTCCAACACCTGTTGTTTCCTGACTTTTTAATGATTGCCATTCTAACTGGTGTGAGATGGTATCTCATTGTGGTTTTGATTTGCATTTCTCTGATGGCCAGTGATGATGAGCATTTTTTCATATGTCTGTTGGCTGCATAAATGTCTTCTTTTGAGAAGTGTCTGTTCATATCCTTTGCCCACTTTTTGATGGGATTGTTTTTTTCTTGTAAATTTGTTTGAGTTCTTTGTAGATTCTGGATATTAGCCCTTTGTCAGATGGGTAAATTGCAAAAATTTTCTCCCATTCTGTAGGTTGTCTGTTCACTCTGATGGTAGTTTCTTTTGCTGTGCAGAAGCTCTTAAGTTAAATTAGATCCCATTTGTCAATTTTGGCTTTTGTTGCCATTGCTTTTGGTGTTTTAAACATGAAGTCCTTGCCCATGCCTGTGGCCTTAATGGTATTGCCTAGGTTTTCTTCTAGGGTTTTTATGGTTTTAGGTCTAATATTTAAGTCTTTAATCCATCTTAAATTAATTTTTGTATAAGGTGTAAGGAAGGGATCCTGTTTCAGCTTTCTACATATGGCTAGCCAGTTTTCCCAGCACCATTTATTAAATAGGGAATCCTTTCCCCATTTCTTGTTTTTCTCAGGTTTGTCAAAGATCAGATGGTTGTAGACGTGTGGTATTATTTCTGAGGGCTCTGTTCTGTTCCATTGGTCTATATCTCTGTTTTGGTACTAGTACCATGCTGGTTTGGTTACTGTAGCCTTGTAGTATAGTTTGAAGTCAGGTAGCGTGATGCCTCCAGCTTTGTTCTTTTGGCTTAGGATTGTCTTGGCAATGTGGGCTCTTTTTTGGTTCCATATGAACTTTGAAGTAGTTTTTTCCAAATCTGTGAAGAAAGTCATTGGTAGCTTGATGGGGATGGTATTGAATCTATAAATTACTTTGGGCAGTATGGCCAGTTTCACAATATTGATTCTTCCTATCATGAGCATGGAATGTTCTTGCATTTGTTTGTGTCCTCTTTCATTTCATTGAGCAGTGGTTTGTAATTCTCTTTGAAGAAGTCCTTCACATTCCTTGTAAGTTGGGTTCCTAGGTATTTTATTCTCTTTGAAGCAATTGTGAATGGGAGTTCACTCATGATTTGGCTTTCTGTTTGTCTGTTATTGGTGTATAAGAATGCTTGTGATTTTTGCACATTGATTTTGTATCCTGAGATTTTGCTAAAGTTGCTTATCAGCTTAAGGAGATTTTGGGTTGAGATGATGGGGTTTTCTAAATATACAATCATGTTGTCTGCAAACAGGGACAATTTGACTTCTTCTTTTCCTAATTGAATACACTTTATTTCTTTCCCCTGCCTGATTGCCCTGGTCAGAATTTCCAACACTATGTTGAATGGGAGTGGTGAGAGAGGGCATCCCTGTCTTGTGTCAGTTTTCAAAGGGAATGCTTCCAGTTTTTGCCCATTCAGTACGATATTGGCTGTGGGTTTGTCATAAATAGCTCTTATTATTTTGAAGTACATCCCATCAACACCTAATTTATTGAGAGTTTTTAGCATGAAAGGCTGTTGAATTTTGTCAAAGGCCTTTTCTGCATCTATTGAGATAATCGTGCGGTTTTTGTCTTTGGTTCTGTTTATATGCTGGATTACATTTATTGATTTGGGTATGTTGAACCAGCCTTGCATCCCAGGGATGAAGCCCACTTGATCATGGTGGATAAGCTTTTTGATGTGCTGCTGGATTCGGTTTGCCAGTATTTTATTGAGGACTTTTGCATCGATGTTCATCAGGGATACTGATCTAAAATTCTCTTTTTTTGTTGTGTCTCTGCCAGGCTTTGGTATCAGGATGATGTTGGCCTCATAAAATGAGTTAGGGAGGATTTCCTCTTTTTCTACTGATTGGAATAGTTTCAGAAGGAATAGTACCAGCTCCTCCTTGTACCTCTGGTAGAATTCGGTTGTGAATCCATCTAGTCTTGGACTTTTTTGGGTTGGTAGGCTATTATTGCCTCAATTTCAGAGTCTGTTATTGGTGTACTCAGGGATTCAACTTCTTCCTGGTTTAGTCTTGGGAGGATGTATGTGTCCAGGAATTTATCCATTTCTTCTAGATTCTCTAGTTGATTTGCATACAGGTGTTTATAGTATTCTCTGACAGTAGTTTGTATTTCTGTGGGATCGATGGTGATATCCCCTTTATCATTTTTTATTGCTTCTATTTGAGTCTTCTCTTTTCTTCTTTATTAGTCTCACTAGCGATCTATCAATTTTGTTGATCTTTTCAAAAACCAACTCCTGGATTCATTGATTTTTTGAAGGGTTTTTTGTGTCTCTATCTCCTTCAGTTCTCCTCTGATCTTAGTTATTTCTTGCCTTCTGCTAGCTTTTGCATGTGTTTGCTCTTGCTTCTCTAATTCTTTTAACTGCGATGTTAGGGTGTCCACTTTAGATCTTTCCTGCTTTCTCTGGTGGGCATTTAGTGCTATAAATTTCCCTCTACACACTGCTTTAAATGTGTCCCAGAGATTCTGGTACGTTATGTCTTTGTTCTCATTGGATTCAAAGAACATCTTTATTTCTGCCTTCATTTCGTTATGTACCCAGTAGTTATTCAGGAGCAGGTTGTTCAGTTTCCATGTATTTGAGCGGTTTTGAGTGAGTTTCTTAATCCTGAGTTCTAGTTTGATTGCACTGTGGTCTCACAGACAGTTTGTTATAATTTCTGTTCTTTTATATTTGCTGAGGAGAAGCACACCCAGTTTAAAATCAAACCTCACAGTAACGAGGCAGTTTATCTTAATAATGAAAAAGAAAATATACTGCCAAAATATTTCATTGACAATGAAATACGTAAATAAACTTTTAACTAAAATATAAAACCATTAATGTGGAGGTAGCTAATTTACAATTTGTGATTATGGAGAAAGGTGCTAACAGAAGTATACTTTGATAAATTCTTCTTATCCCAACCCCAAGAACGGGCAACATTCCAACCTCTCATCACAACTGTCAAATCATTTTTCTTGTCCTTATTTAGTTCTGCTCTGATTTGCCTTGATGACTATTCCAAATCTTCATCAATTTTCTCAAAACTCCTATGCTAGAATAATATCCTGAGATAGAAGCTCCCTTTCGAGATATGAAGTTATGTTCTTCCTTGAGGACGGATTGTAGCAAGTAAAAAGCAAAAACAGCTTGGCTCTTAATTTTCTGCTTTTGCTTCCCAAATTCAAAATTGTTAATGGAATTTAGAGGGATTTCAGAGTAGATAAAAGGAAAAACATATATGGTAAAGATTACAATTATTATATTGAAGCAGGAAGAGAAAGAAAAATAGAAAGAAAGTGAAGAGATCTGGTGCATGGGAAAGGAGGACAGAGTGAGGAGGAGAAGCTGGGGTGGAAGAAGATGGGGAACTGGTGGTAGGAAGAAGAGCAGAGGTTTTACAGTAAGTTTGAAGTCAATGAGAAGACAATTCAGCAATACAAAAAGAAAATATTTCTTTTTTTTTTTTTTTTTTTTTTTTGAGACGGAGTCTTGCTCTGTCGCCCAGGCTGGAGTGCAGTGGCGCCGTCTCGACTCACTGCAAGCTCCATCTCCTGGGTTCACGCTATTCTCCTGCCTCAGCCTCCTGAGTAGCTGAGACTACAGGTGACTGCCAACACGCCTGGCTAATTTTTTGTATTTTTAGTAGAGACGGGGTTTCACCATGTTAGCCAGGATGGTCTCGATCTCCTAACCTCGTGATCTGCCTGCCTCGGCCTCCCAAAGTGCTGAGATTATAGGCATGAGCCACGGCGCCCGGCGAAAATATGTCTAATACCAGGACAATACACTGTTTCACACATCTGATGTCCTTTAGGACTACTACACACAAACTATTGCTGAAAATTACATGCTGATTTTTATAGAAACTCTCCTATCATGGTATAGAGAGATGGTTAGAAGACAGGCCCTGGAGCTAGAAGTCCTGGAGCAAGGTTTCTTATTCCAGGGCCTGTCTGGTTCCACCGGTTCCATCGCAAAACAGCTGTATAATCTTGGACAATTACTAAATCAACCTGTGTTTCCCGTTCCTCATCTATAAAACTAGGATAATAAAAGTACTTATTTCATAGGCTGAATACAAATTAAGTGAATTATTGGACATAATACACTTAGAAACACACATTCAGTGTAAACACTAATTATCATTATCATTTCTAGTCACATTGCAAAATCTAAGCACAAATCCATTTTATCCTAATAGGAAAAGAAGAGCCACTGAAGACCTCACTGATCCCATTTCAATGATCAATTAGTGGATAAAGTTCATTATCCTCAGAATGAGTCATTTCGTGTAAGTGTCAACAACAAAGTTACATTTCATAGGACCGTAGACCTTTAGATATGAAAACAATAAGATCCAGAGAATCCTTGTCCTACATCACAAAGCGTTTTGATATATTCCATAATTCAGTAATTCATTCAAACCCAGAAGTTAAAATAAATCTTTAGTAAATTGTGAATGAATAGGAATAGAAAGCTTGATTTTAAAATCAATAATGAACAATCTTTTTTAAAAGAAGGTTTTGTTTGTGAAAAACATGTTACAAGCTGTACTTTTGTTTTCATTCAAAGTGAAAGCAACTTTATTCCTACAGGAGAGAAAAAAGTTTAATCTTACAAACATGGGCTTTGCCTACTGGTTACTGATCTGTTATTATCTGGTCATATCTGAGAAATAATAACTCCAAAATAACTTTCTATGTGTTTATCTTTCATATTCACGTATATCTGGAGTTCACAAAATACATTCACAATCAATACCTCGTTTTGTCTTCAAAATAACCCAACTGGGTAAGTTTTATTACCTTCCCTATATGGATTGATAAACCAATGGTCATAGACATGATATTACTTGCTTGAGGTACTACTCCAATTTAACAGCAAGATTGCGGTACAATGTGTCCGTATCATTTGTGGGTAGGAGGCAGAGTTATCAGTTAGCTCCTGTCTCCTAAGGTGGAAGCTAGCAGCTTTCTTATTAAAGAGCCTCTTGTTAGATGTGAGAACCAGACCAGAGAAATGAACTAAAGTTGAATGGCTCAGCAAAAGGAACATGTGGAATGAAGGGGCTTTATCACAGGTAGTGTTGAAGCGGGCAGTGAGACTCTGAATTCCATGATAAAGAAGTGGCAAATCCAGGACTACAACCCAGGCCCCTGACTCCCAGACAGGACATCTTTCCCATATGTCCATATTTGGCTGTGAAGGAGAGAGGAATAACTACTTTAGAGGAGTTGATTTATGTTTGAAAAAAAATTCCCTCCTGGCTCTACAGAATGAAAACTTTGCCGGAATTTAATTAAATTTACCTAAAGTAAGATGCATAGATAGGCTCATCTGGTACTACAATGTTTCATTAGCAAGCAAGTTTCTCAAAGATTACTTATTGTTGATGGAAGAGAATCTATCTTTACAAGGCTAACACTTACCCATTGTATGAATCAGCCACAATTTTTCGAGGTGCACTAATAGAGGGTGGAGTAATTTCCTCGATGTTTGAGCAGTTCTCTAAATCACAGACACATACCTAAAAAAAATTAAAAATATACCGGTAGGATTAGCATCTGTCTATACAGCATTAAATTCAGCCAACAAGTATCCCTGAGCATCTGTTCTGTTGGAATTGTACTAAGCACTGAGCACTGACCAAGACACATGAACAAAAAAGCCCTTAAATGGCAGTTTTATATCCTATATCCTAATGAGTTTATATATTATTGACATCAATGCAATACAAGTGCCTATTTTCCTGACTTGTAGAGGCATTCGACTATTTTTAACATTTAAGCTATATCTAAGTTTATGAGCTTTCAACCATAGCAATGGCTGTTGCTTATTGTGATAAGCCTGTACCTTCCAAAGAAGTAGAATTTGAAACATGTCAAGACTGTGTCTTCATCAGGTCAAAATAATCCTTATGCAACAACAACAACAAAAATAAACAAACAAATAAAAAACCAAAAAAACGATCTTCCGAAAAGTTCAGTACTACTGTGTTTGTGGAGAACGACTAAATTTTCCTCTGGGTGTGATATAATTTTAAATGCTTGCAGCTAACTTTGATCATGACTGGCAGTCTTACCTAATAATAACACAGTTACCACCACTATCTTATGGAAGATGAATTATATTTAGTATAAACTCATGACTATAAAACAGTACAAATAAAGGTCATTTAATGCTACGTCAGGACTAGCACTAGGTGAAGTGTACACCCTCCTATAGGACAGATCTATGATTCATTGATAACCTAGTATCTAAGGTATAGAAAATACTTGAGTATTCATTGAATAAGAGGATTGTGTTTAGTATTAAATATACGAAGATATGCATATCAGTATCACTATCTATCACTATTTTCTTTAACTTCTCAGACTAACCAGTTCATCCATGATGAAATACATTCTTTGATAAAGCCAATCTACGGAGATAGAAGAAATTAATCCTGAACCTCTGTAAAAAATTTTCAGGTCAGATACATCAGACATGTTCACAGCCTTCTTCGCCCAAATGAGAGTTCCTTCAGAGAAATAAACAATTTGCTGGTGGACATCAACTGATATTCCTAGAAGAGTCATGCAAGTGCACATACATTATTATATAACAACCAGAAGAAAAAATTTATATTAATGAGAATTTATTTATTAATGCTTAATAAATTAAAATAGAAGTATTTTATTTAAAAAGAAAATATTCTTCTAAATTATTCTAATATATTAGGATATTAAGAGAATATGTTCTAGAAATATTCTATATTTTTCTTTTATTCTAGAAGTACTTCTTTTAGAATCTTTTTTTCACACAGAAATCATTTATCCTTGTCATACTGACCTGTAATATTATGGTATATAGCATCCAACCGAAGGCAATATGCTTCATCTACCAAATGTTTTAAAGATCTCTTTCTTAGAGAAGTTTTTCTGGATAAAAAGAGCCACTGTTCCTCTTCTTGACCTGAAAAAATCAACATGATTTGCAGACAGGCAGACCAACCACAGGTACACTAACACACACGAAAAAAGATCAATACTACCCTTCAAAGCAAGGGGACTAGTGCTCGAAAGAGGCTGGTCAAATTTTCTCTAAGAGCACGGAGAATTGCATCTATGGTATAATTCACATTATTCTATGATTGGAGGTAGGAAGTACAGTAACAATCAAATAGGATTTATGTTCATATGCCCCTAAATAACCCAGAATGACATCACATGATGTATCACTATCCTCAATAGCCTTGCCCCAGCTCAGCTCATTATTTTCAGCCATGAGAATTGACTTGGTGGAGGTGGTCCACCCCAGGCCTGAGTGGGTTATGCATAACACACACATATTGCCAGACACTGGTTGTCTCTGTGTTGTCTTCAGTATCTTTCCCTTTGGGACAGAAGAAAGGTCCTTAGAGGAATGACATTGGAAGGCTGCAGAACTCTGCTTGATGTCCTGTTCAAGAGGAGACTGATGCAAGGTGCATGGTGAACATTTTTAGGGTATTTAATGAATGTTATGCAATAATCACAGTAACAACAACCTTAACCCTGCTCTATATTTAACTCACCCTTTGGACATGCTTCTTACATAACAAAAATACCTCTCCTTTCCTAGAGTCTAGGAACAGCCAAAAAAACAAACACTGATGATAGATGACATTCAATACCCATTGGCATAGGCAAGTACAGATTAGAGTAAGGGGCAGTCAAGTCAGCAAATAAGGTTCTAGTAAAAATAGACAACAGGCTCCCAGAATTCTGAATCTTTGGATGTTCTCAAAAATCTTTTATTAGTTTCCCCTCAAATTCCCAGTACTTCTTAGAAAGATTTTCATTTGTTATTTTGCTCACACATATATCATACAGTAAGCATTCAGTCTCTTGAGGTAATCAATAAAACACCAAAGCCAAAAAGAAAAAGGGTGCTTACAAAATGATAACAAAACATACTTTGGCAGATTGAATACTTATATAGTAAAATGCAAATTATTAAAGTCCAGATATATTTAAAAACAAAGATACTGGAAAAACAATGTTTGACATATATTAAATAATTATATATAATCTAAAATAGGGATTAGGGCAGAAAAGTTATATGTATTCCTTAAGCATGTAAATGTGAGTCAGAAACACTAGTGATTTCAACTGAAACCAAAGATTTGAGGCCATTTTTTTAAAACCCTAAATTTTTTATTCTGATTTTCAATTCCCAAATTCTAATATTAAAACTTTCAATCTAACCACTTACTTTAATTCATCAAATACTTGAGTTCATTTAAAATTGAAAAGTTAACAAGTACCCAAAAGACAATATTCATTTGGGCAGAAGAGGTGGGTCTTGAGGTCTACCAGGTGACGCAGGGCCTCTGCCTCTGAAACCACCCTTGCCACCCTCATTCCTGTGTAGCTAAAGGAGCAAGCCTGAGCCATACCTGCTGAAGATGAAGTGGTAATACTAGATTGTGCTTCTGGACCCTCACCAACTTCATTTACTGCTGCAGTAGAAAACCTATTCCAAAAACAATTTGGAGAGACATGTTTCACATGGCATGGTGTGAACATTAGATAAAAATAGAAGGAGCAATAACGTTTCTATTTAAAGCATGATGTGGCAATGCATGAGTCTAGTTACATGGTGCCACTGCTCAGCACTAAAATGACCATCAATCACATCCTTGTTTGTATCCCCTAGAACAGTTCAGGGTCACAGAGGTCAAAAGCCAAACTCTACTATCTCCATGACCCCCATTCTTCTCTGAATTTAAAGAGGCCCTAGTAAATGCTAGAAAAGCTAACAGTAATAAAATAATTACCCTAATGGTTAATAAAAATACCTAAACAGAACTCTACCTCCTTACTTTTTTCATATTGGATTAAAAGAAAATTTGAAATTCATGGTGTTTATGACGTTTTTATTAGCCATATTTGTTAGTACCCTCTGAATATAATAGAAATACTTGAGAATGTTTCTGCTTAGGACGCTATAATCTAATAAGCATATAAGCTTGAGGAAAACCACAATGACTTCAACCCAACACTGTGGGTGTACAATTAAACTATTTGATAGCCATATTTCTTAAATAATTATCATGCCTGCAGCCATGCTGGTTACATTTTCCTCTGCATCACTTAATTCTTACCTGTAGATAGTATTTGGTAAAGTGGAGTAAAACTGGAAACTGGTTCTCTGTGTCCCTGCATCTAATTTTTGATTTTTGCTGATCAGCCTTAAGTTATAACCCAAAATAGGTCCACCTGGGAATTGAGGTGGATCCCAGCTGACTTCCACAGTGTCGGGACTGGAGCTCTCAATATTCCTAATCAAAGGTGCAGTTTCAGGAACTGGAAGAGATAATGGTGACATAGTGAGCAGAAAAATGTGCAAACGTGATGTTTTTAAAATAAGGTGGGAAAAAAAGTATTGTTTTTTTTTTTTAAACAATGGAAATGAAATAATTTTATTAATACTCAAAATATGTGATAGAGGAAAGGTGGTAAGATGTCTAAACCAGTTCGTTCCTTTCCCAAGAGGCTCTTTCAAATGTTACTTTCCTCACTTCTAATTAATGAAATAAAATTAAATATAGTGTATACGAATACAATAATAGTCCTTTAAAAGCTGTCATCAGGAATCTCTAGAGACTTAAATGAGTTGAAACATGGGATGGAACCAGTTTAGGAAGAAGAGGAGAGTCTGACCAAAACTGGAGTCAATGATCAATATGAGTTTAAATAAAAAGTCCATCCTGGGGCCTGTTCACTCATTTGAGTGGGGCAGCCTTGCTGGTTCCAGCTGGAGATGTAGGTTCAGATAAGCTGGAATTCAAACAGTTGGCTTCACTTCTGTTGGCATCAGCTCTAATGACCCAGAGTACACTTTCCTTACCCCGGCTCTCAGGTCCTGGAAATCCAGACTGACTGAGCTTCAGCACCCCCGCCCTGGCAAACGATTAAAGGAGCATACATGAAACGACTGAGCATTCACACACAGTCCCCAGCAGCTACTTAAGTGGAAAAAGAAAGGACAACAAATGATCTGGCAGCCTAGCTTCCATCTGTGTCTCTACCTGCTTTCAAACCAAACCCCCGAAACCGCGCTCTTTTATTTCCTCTTTCCATAGAAAGACACACTTAGAAGTTACTTTGCTCTTGAGTAGATTTCTCTCCCTCTGAACACTTTCGGCCAATGCTCTGCATCACCACTGACTTTTCAAAGCCCTTTTAATTGCTCTCTCAGCCTTTCTCGGATGCAATTCCTCTCTAACTCTCAGACTAATTTTCAGCAAACACAAGCATCATTGCATCACTCCTCGGCTCCACGTAGTCGGTCACTATGATAAACAGAGAAGAAATAAATTTCTCCCACTGAATTATAATATAATTGGAATGTCAAAATTTAAGTCATTACGGTCAATGCCCAAATGTGATCTTCTACTGTTGAAGCAAGTTAAATGTCACCTACATGGCAAGATGTGATCGTTGTCCAGGTCTTCTTCACCAAAAAAAAAAAAAAAAAAAAAAAAAAAAAAAAAAAAAAAAAAAAAACACACACACACACAAAAATCTTCCCTGAAATGCTGGTATCCCTTGCCTGACAATCATTCCTCTTTGTTAAGAAATTATTTTCTGAAAGGACCCAGTTAAAAGGCAATAGCACCATTTAGGCCGGGTGCGGTGGTTAACACCTGTAATCCCAGTACTTTGGGAGGCTGAGGTGGACCAATCGCTTGAGGCCAGGAGTTCGAGATCAGCCTAGCCTACATGGCAAAAATCCATCTCTACTAAAATTACAAAAATTAGCCAGGCATGTTGGTGCATGTCTGTAATCCCAGCTACTTGGGAGGCTGAGGCACAAGAATCACTTGAACCCAGGAGGCAGAAGTTGCAGTGAGCTGAGATCATGCCACTGCACTCCAACCTGGGTGACAGAGTGAGACCTTATCTAAAAAAAAGAAAAAAAAAAAGAGTCGAGTGCAGTGGCTCACGCCTGTAATCCCAGCACTTTGGGAGGCCAAGGTGGGCGGATCACGAGGTCAAGAGATCAAGACCGTCCTGGCTAACACAGTGAAACCCTGTCTCTACTAAAAATACAAAAAGTAGCTGGGCGTGGTGGCAGGCACCTGTAGTCCCAGCTACTCGGGAGGCTGAGGCAGGAGAATCACTAGAACCTGACAGGCAGAGGTTGCAGTGAGCTGAGATCGCGCTACTGCACTCCAGCCTGGGCGACAGCGAGACTCTGCCTAAAAAAAAAAAAAAAAAAAAAAAAAAGGCAATAGCACCATCTAAAATCATGTCATTCCCATAGCTAAAAGAGAATAGGACTATGAGGCAATTAACACAATACAGATAAGTTTCTAAGTTTTGATGTAGCTAGAAAAGTGAGAATCAGAAACATGAGATGCTATCCCTAAGGACACCCATATAGGGTCTAGAAGACACAGAGGATACGTGAGCTTGCTTATCCAGGAGAAAGGCCCAGAAATGGACAGCAAAAATTTGCTTTCATTATTTTGATTTGCCCAGCCAATGTCTCTGCATGGTATTTCTGTAGCACCAGAAAATGTCCCAGCACTGTTGGATAACATATGGCATTGCTTGGAACAAGGAAAAATTCATTCTACTCTGATCTGGAAAATTTCAAACATGGTCCTAGGCCAGTGTTTGATCTGAGGCTATAAATAAGAACAGTCAGAATAATTAGCAGAGGTGGCTGCACAAACCCTGAGATCTGACAAGCAAGGAGACAGCACTCATCAGGGAAGGGGAAAAATGCCCCAACCAACTTCATCAGCTGCTCAGCTCTGCTGAGGTCCAAGGCCTAGTTCAGCCTGAGGCTCTCTGCACATAGGCACATCTCCAGAGCTGAGGGTTAGGGCATCCAGCCTGGAGCATGTCTTCCTGGGTTGCCTCCGCTAACTCTGAGGGTGAGGGGACCAGACAACTCTCCCTCAGTGTCTGCCCCCGCATTTGCCTTCCCCTAAGGCTTCTAGGCTTGAATATTTTTCCTGGTATGGAAGTCACATCTTCAAAATAATGAGTCAGAGAATACCCCAATATATGTTGTTTTTAAAAAGCAGTTTTGATAAAATCTTAAAATAATACAGTAACCTCCCAGCTGGTCTCTACCTCTGTACTTTCAAATCTCTCTCATTCTCTCAAATCTATTCTATGTGCAGTTGCCAAAATTCTCTTTTTCAGAAGCATGTGAAGCAATTATTGCACTGCTTTAAAACCTTCCATAACTCCTAACTGTATTGTAAATAAAGTACACACTCCTTACCCAGGACATTTAAGATTCTTAGTAAGCTGGACCTAGTCAGCCTTCCCAATGTTATTCTCACTATTTTTCTTCCTGTATTGCAAGCTTCCAGCAGACAGAATACTGACTGTTTTCCCTCCATGCCTTAGAATCCAATGTTGGTGACCATGGTCCCATAGACACCTGAACCTGCCCTTTTCTCTCCTCCTCCCATAGACACCTGAACCTGCCCTTTTCTCTCCTCCTAACTCAACAAATGAGACTTCCTCCAGAGAGATTTCTTTGGTATTTCATTTCAGAAATAATATTTCCCTCCTCTAAACTTCCATGGGAATTTGCCAGTACCTTTTGTATGTGTTTAATAAAGCTTTACCTTATTGTGAGGTTAGTTAGGCATGTGCTTTACCTCTTCTACAAGAGAGTAAGCTTCTTAAAGTCAGTATCCATGCATCTATAGATATCCCATGAATATATTTTGAACAAGAGAACAATAACATTTATTTAGAGCTAGAATTCTATTAGAGCTAGAATTGTTCTAAGGATGTATTAGTATTCAGAGGACAGCAGCTCAGATAAAGTTATAGGATGATAGGGCAACATTCTGTACAAAGGGTGGGAAAATGAGGAAGCAGGAATCTAGCAGATAAAAAGCTTTTTGTTGCTTTCCAGAGATAATGTCACTGTGTCATACTCAATCACCTTCATTTCTGAAACACTTTCATCACTTGGCTTTGGGACACCACAAGCTCCCGGGTCTCTCCTTCTCTGTGTCTTTTGCTGTCCCTCCTCTTTTTCCTGGCCACCAAATATTAAGGGTCCTTGGGCTGACACATTGAACTCCTTTTTTTCAACCACATTCACTTTTAGCATGCTGCCTCCAGGCCCACTGCTTGAATCACATCTCTATGGTGGTAACTCCTAAACTGGTAGTTTGGATACCTTCGACTTACCTCCTGAGTTCCCAATCCTTCCATTTAATTGCTTCCTCAGTAACTCCACTTGGATATATAATAGACATCTCAAATTTTACATGGCTGAAACAGAACTGATGATTTTATCTAGGAAAGCCACTCCTCCTTTACCCTTGTCCCTGTCTCAGTAAATGATGACACTCAGGTGTTCAGACTGAAAGTCTAAGTTAGCAACCTCGATTTACCCTTCTTCCTCACCAAATCCATTCAGCAACCCCAACGGCTCAGTCTTCAAAATACATGACAAATCTTTCCCCATTTTCCCATCATCACCCTAGTCAGAGCCATCACCAAATCAAGCCTGACTTACTTGGCCTCCTAACAGCTCCCCCACTGGCCTTCCTTCCACCCTCCCAGTCTATTCTCCATGCATCAGCCATACTGAGAGTTTTAAAACTTGAACCAGTCCCTCCCCCTCCTTAGAACACTCCAAAGACATTCTGTTACACTTAGAATAAAATCTGTACTCCTTATCAGGGTCAGTATGGCCCTATGCGACCAAGCCTCTTGTCTACCTGTCAGATCCCACCTCCTACTTTAAAATCTATCATCATCCAATTTGGCCCTCATCAGAAATAATATTGACATTCCTGCAGCCATCTTCTGGCTGTTTTTGTTTTATCTTTTATTGGTTCAGAACTCAGACTAAGAAGAAGGGTGCTATTCATTGAGTCTTCTCGTGACCCAACAAATACCTTTACTTAATTACTTATCCGACTGTCTTCCCTAGCTGGAATGCAACCCCATAAGTGTTAGGATTTTATCATCTTTGGTTTTTAGAACAGTGTCTGGTATATAATAGGTCCTTGACTAATACTTGAATGAATGAAAAAAGTGCCCAATCTTCCTTTCAATTATATTAAAAATGTAATACAAAAAATAACCACCTTTCCAGTAAAATAATAAAACAAAAAAGGAGGTGAACTTATTTACAGATGTTATTTTTCCACAGCCAAAGAATTTACAACCTAGGCAATAAAAAGACTAAAATTACATGAAGAAATAAAAATAGAATTCAAACATATCTATACCACACCACTACCACTCCTGGGCCTCTCACCTGGGTCACCACATGGCTTCCTACCAGTTCTTCCTGCTTTCTCCCACACCCCAGAGTCCATTCTCCATACAGCAGCCAGTTTTCCTTTTAACGTATAAAGCAAGTTGCATCAGATCATGTCACTCCTCTCCTCAAAACCTTACAGTGACTCTCCTTCCAGAATAAAAGCCACATTCCTTACCAAGATCCCTGAGGTAGACTGGGATCTGGCCACCATCTCTCTGACCTTAGCTGTTACTGCTCTGCCTCCTTCACTCTGGTTCAGCCACATGGGCCCCTTATCTGCTCCTTGATCAGGCCAAGGATGTTCTTGCCTTAGGTCCTCCACATGAACCATCCCTCTGCCTGCAACTCTCTATCTGAGACAACTGCATGGTTGACTTCCTCACCTCCTTTAAGTCTTTGCTCAAACTTTACCCCACCAGCTCATCAAGGCTCATTCTGGCCACCTTATTTCATACTGCCACTGGCCTCTCCTTCCCTCCTCACTCTTTATTTCCAATCCCCTAAATGACAACCCTGCTCAAAATATTCCTCTTACTATAGCACACAGCACCATCCCACTTACAATATACTTTATTTATTTCTTATGTTTATTGCAGAATATTCCTCTTCCACCAAAATGTGAGCTCCAGCTGGGCGAGGTGGCTCACGCCTATAATCCCAGCACTTTAGGAGGCCGAGGCGGGCAGATCACTTGAGGTCAGGAGTACAAGATCAGCCTGGCCAGCATGGCAAAACTCCATCTCTACTAAAAATACAAAAAATTAGCCAGGCATGGTGGTGCATGCCTGAGTCCCAGCTGCTCTGGGAGGCTGAGGTAGGGGAATCACTTGAACCTGGGAGGTGTAGGTTGCAGTGAGCCAAGATCACACCACTGCATTCCAGCCTGGGCAACAGAGCAAGACTGTCTCAGAAACAAAAAGGAAAGTGAGCTCCACAAGAGCAGGGGTCATCGTCTCTTTTGATCTTAAAGGTATTGTGAGTACCTAGAATACTACCTGGCACATAGTTATGTACCCAATTGTTGGATGGATTGATTAATAGGAAGGAATAGATTTATTTCATTGTTTAAAATAAAAACAAACTAAATCAAAGCTTTGGAATAATGTTCTTTCATAAGCAATGTGTGCACACCATACCTCCATGAGGATGAGTCCTGTAACTGGGACTTGGAGGAGAGTAGAGCTGAAGCTGCGCTGTGAAGATCCAAACCACTCGGAAAATGTACTCAGTAAAGGGGTGCAGGGGCTCGACCACATAGGACAGTTTGGACACGGTCTAGATCAAGGAGTGATCAATAATCAGCATGTATAGAATCACCACCCCACATTGGGACTCAAGAGCATAGATGAATTTGTAGAAGATGGATGGCTTGACAGAGATGAAAGAGGCCTGAAGCTTAGTGCTAAGCCATTCAGACATCAGCATGCAGAATTCACTCAGAAATTCTCCCCTTCGAAATAGCAAAATTATGGGCTCAATTATTTGGCATTTATAATCTCAAGGACTTAAATTTTTCTATGTTAGTACACATAGTATCTTGGGACTATTTTTTTTTCTAAACTTTCTCATGCTTCCCTAAAAGACATAGTCCTGGATGACCACCATAGACAGTACTTCTAAATTGCAACAACCCCCATCAGAATCTTTCTTCTGCCCTCTACCCTAGCTGGACTCATCTTAGCTGGGATCGGCAGATAATGACTAATGGGGTGAATGGCTATGTGATGCTGCACTGAATAGTATATACATCCAACATTGTATTTTCCTTATAACATAAATATTATATTTTCCCTATAAAATAAGCCTTAATGTTAAGGCTTAGCATTAACATGTTACAGAGTAGTTGAGATTAAAATTCATCTAATCCAACTACCTATCTTACAGTTGAATCTTTTCTAGAAGGCCTTTATGCTTATAACTATAAGTAAAAATTTGACGCTTTTAAAAATTGGGAAAGGGTCTGGGTTTAGGTACAAAGGCAGTCTTTCATACCTTAGTATAAGTCCAGCTTCCCAGAAGTTGTGCATATTTCCACTGAATGATGTATTTTACTCCAGAGAAGTTGGCAGATTTCCATCGTAATGTCATATTGTGGCTTCCAATAGAAGAAGCAAAGGGCGCAGTTGGAAGGTCTGCATTTCCTAGAGAGAAAACAAGATTTCACTCACCATGCACTCCTGTGCATCAGCACAAGAGAGTGTGTGCCTGTCTCATCTAGGGCTCTCCGTATTCTCTTGCTAAAACTGCGTCTTGACACAATAACTCACCTGAATAATCAGTGGTATGCATATTCAATTTATTTTTAAAAATCAATCAGTCTGTCAGTCTTTTTTCCACAGAATTTATTGTTATCTTTGAATATAGTATTTTTTTTCTTCAGGATTTTGTTTTACAGGCAGATGACACAGAGGGTTCTGAGCTGTCCAGTTTTCTCTTACAACACTACTCTCTTACAGGCCGGGGGGCCCAGGGCTCAGAGCATGTCTGTGTCACAACAGAACCATTCATTATCCTGGGATGTGTACCCCAATATATTTCTGAAATTTTATCCTCTAATTCTACTATTGCTGTGCATCTTAAAAACAAATAATTTTTATATGTACAGAGCAATTGCCTTTACTCCAAAGGACGCTATGATCGGCTGTCTCACATTATAAAATATTTCAGGACGTCTAAACACTAGATATATTACAATTGGCGGCACATATTTCTCAGGTGCTGCTTGCCAGGCACGGTACAAAGGGCTAGACTTCTGAATGGTATGTCACTGGGAAGAAATGATTTTACTTTACTTTTTATGTTTTTCCAAAATTGTGATGAATTTAATGCTTCAGCTTTCTTTCATAGAAACAGAATCAGCACTCTGGTTGAGAAAGCATGGTAAATTTGGTAGGGAGCTTAAAATGGTTAAATACAAACTCCCAGGACCTCACTCTTTCTGATTAAGAGAAAATTGATACAATTCTCATCACTACAGATACCAGACATAGACCAATTAAAGTCCATACTCTATAATCCAGAAAAATCAAAGCCATTGTCATCTGAGGACCCAGCTCACAAAGAGGCCTAGCACAACCTTTCTCATTGATTCTTCTTTTTATAGTTCATTTTTGACTATTATAACTGAATAAGCAAAGCACAGCTCCACTTTCCTTCCCTTTCTTGTTGTGAGACTCTCAATAGCAGGAATTAGGTATGCTGTGGACACCTTGAAGAGGACTCCAGTGATGGAGTTGTCAGCAGAGTGAGGAAAAATAACCAGGAGGCATCAGAAATGACAAAAGTTGAGAACTAGGCAGAAGTGATCAGTTATATAAGTACAAGTAAATGTAAATATCATAGCTAAACATAGACATATTTCAAAGCCGTGGTGATACATATGGAAAAAAAAAAAGGTAAAGTAGGTTTATGCTAAAATATCAAGGCAAAGAGAGAGCCAAATGAAAAAGGGAAGCTAGACTGAGCTCCGTCCTATTTTCAGTACATGGCAGAGTGGGTAAGAAAAGGCTCTGTTACCAGGCAGCTGGGTTATAATTTCAGAGATATCCCTTACCAGCTACGTGGCCTCAAGCAAGTATATAAACTTTATGCCTCAATTTTCTTACCTGTAAAATTAGGTTAATAATAGTATGTATAACTCTGAGGACAAAAGGAGCTAACACATATTAATTAATGAGAAAAGTGGTCAACTCATAAATGCCTAATAAAAAATAACTATTTTTGGACAGGCATGGTGACTCATGCCTAGCTACTCAGGAGGCTGAGGCAGGGGGATTGCTTGAGCTCAGGAGTTTGAGGTTACAGTGAGCTGTGATTGTGCCACTGTACTCCATCCTGGGTGACAGAGTGAGACTCTCTCTCTCTGTCTCTCATATATATATACATGTGTGTGTGTGTGTATATATATGCATTTACATTTTGTATAGGCAAATATATATGTTCATTTATTTATTTTAATATGTTATTAGCTAGTATCATATTCCATCATGTGAAAAGAGATATGGGAGGTATCTAAAATGAACATAGCATACCCACTGATAAAGGACCTAGAAATCAGATGAATTAAATACAAACAAGGTCTTAGGATCATGGATGAAAGGATTAATTATAACAGACTACATATATGGTCTTTAAGTACAAATGCTTTTATTTAGACTTGGTACATCTCATTTTTTAGTGGTACATAGACATTGATCCATAACCAATGAGAAAATAAAAATAAAGCATTGATTGCACTTGTATTCTAACAGAATTGTATAATTAAGCTGGTAATATAATTTTAGAATATAATAAAGAAATGTAAATAAAAGATTACACACTTCCTCAGTTCTGGTGTCCTTAGTTTCTCAGAAATTTTTTATGGTTCTCTGAACCAAAAGAATTTTCTAACAGTTCCATTTTTTAAGTAATATAACTTAATAAGTATGTATTAATACCAAATTGACTAACAATTTGGTAGATATTTGAAACAAATGAGAAATTGAAAGATAAAACTGTATATTTATTTCATCCTGAAATAAAAATAATTGCATACTAATGGGGCCTGTGCACCTGTTGGGTACTGCACAACTCCTCCAATATTATGATCAGATTGGGTATCACCATCCAACAGATTTCTCATATCTCTGTGTTCCCCTTGAGTGTTTAAAATACTCCATGGCTCCCCATGAGATTGCTGTAATGGCCTGGAGCACATCAGTGCACAGCTTGAAAACCATAAAATATACATTTTATCCACAGCTAATTCCCATAACATAGAAAAAAGAATGTAGTATCACTACCTCTCCACAGAAATGTCTAGGGTGTCTTTTGTGGGACACTAAAGGGCAGAAGCAAATCAGAACAGCAAGACAAGATTCCCCTTCCAATTTCCATCAGTCACTGAGAGCAAGGAACAAGCCACTGAGTCAAGGACTACAAAATATGGAAGAGCCAAGCATCCTTCAGACTTAAGGGAACTATCTACATCTCGGTGGGAGGATGCCCTAGGGAATTCTGGAAATGCTATCTGCTGACATCCAAGCTATGACTTATCAAAGCATTGGACTTTTAGAAACTACTGGAGAATTAACACTCTAAGGCAAATCTACTGTGACATGCCCAACCTACTCTGAAATCAGGCACAGTGAGCTTATTAACACCCAAGTCCCCTACTTGCTCAAAATCTAACACTGAGAAGCATAGCTTCTGTACATTTTACAAATTCCTAGAGCCTTTTGGGGAGTCACACACACAGTAGGCACTCTATTGGATAACTTAGCTGAATAATGGAAGGTACATTCAATACAATATGCGTATACTTTCCAGTCATTAAAACAGTGGCATTCTCTGACATCAAGTCTGCTCAGGATGTACATTTGTCTGTCATTAAGACAGAATTGAGTTTACCTACTGAACTTGAGGACAAAATCTGGTCCTAAACATTAGTCATGCACTGTTTCCTCTTTTTTGTTCTGAAAGAAGAATCTTGCTGAATCTTTATCAGAATGGCCTATACGTTTGAAATTATTGAATTCTCTAAGTAGATATTTTTGGTCATACTGAGATGTAGAAGTCAAGATGTTTTGAGAGGTGTTTCATTATCTTTACATAAGTACAAGTCACTAGAGTGGTGCAGCCTATTTTTTATAAGTCGTGTGTGTCTTCTTACCCAGTACTTCCTCTTCATATGCACCTTCCGCGCTGCTGCAGCCAACCTCACACGACTCCCGCTGTGGAAGACAGAGAGCATGACAGTCAGGGCAGCCTTGGTACTGGTTTTGCTGATAAGCTTCAACTAAATTTTGAAATCCAAATGCCTAATATGGAAGTATATCTTTGCCCAATATGTGAGTAAATCTTTGAAATCTACTCTGAGTGCCTAACTTTGAGTGCCTAACATGCAGGTACATGTTTATGTCAACTATTTCCCCTGCAGTAAAATTCCCACTTGCTAGACCAGCGCTTCCCAAACTTTTGACCATGCTCCACAGCAAAAAATAATTTAACAAAACAACTTAGTACACACATACATGTTGAAAAAAAGATTCCTGAAATGATCCTTACTTTTCCCTCCATTTTTAGAAATTTTATTGAAATATATTCACCTGCCGTAAACTCACTTATTTAAAGCACACAGTTCAGTGCTGTTAGAATATTCAGAGTTGTGCAATAATCACCACAATCTAATTTTAGAACACTTTCATTGTCCCCTAAAGAAACCCCTTTTCTGTGATGTGCTCTTATATGTACAATGATATTCTATTCTATTGTTTCATTTTGTTTAATGTGACTCTTGGTTGACTGAATTGATTTGATGACCTTCTAATGTGGCACATCGTATAGTTTGAAAAAACACTGAGCTTAGCAGTACAATTATCTGCTTGCCATCTTGGTCAATGTTTTAATGAGCTTAAAACCTAAAACTTTAGAGTAAAATGATGCTTAGGGATTAACTACTTATTTTATATATCCCGGTCTTCTTTGGAAAATTAAAAGTTGACTATAAATTTGTATAGTAGCTGAACATTTTAATGAATATCTTTATACCAATGTTGAGTTTTAAAATCGATGAAATCTTAATGATATTTACATTTTATCTCATTAATGAAAAATACAGTACATAACTTGATGACTGAAACACAAATTTCCTGCAACTCTTAACAGATGCATTAACATTAGCTACAAAACACACAGACACACATACCTGCAGAAAAGGCACATATTGTAAAACCACAACACAATCATGATCAATCTCCCTGCTGTCTTTCAATATGTAACTACAATACCTAGGACAACAGGCTATAGTTTCTCATGGTAATAGCGGAAAGCAGGGACAATACATTTGCCCTAAAAAGAAGAACTATAACTTGCAAATATGAACAGTTCAGTGTTTGATTTGCACACTGAAAGGAAGGGTGCCTGATAAACCCAGGTTTGCTTAGTTAAGGATTAATTTAAATACCTTAGTTTGGGTTTGGAATTATTTAATTTCAAGGTTTAGTATACGTTTCACATCCTGTTTACATATTTTAGTGAAGCATTCAACATATTTATTAACTGCAGAGAATAAACAAACCAATTTATAGCAAAATTATTATGTAACATGAGGGGGTTTTTTTCCGTAAAAGAAAACTAAGGAGAAGAGAGGAGATGTATTTGGAAATACAGATTATTTTGAACTATAGCTAGTCCTGACAATCAGAGGAAATTGTGGTCCTGTTTTTTCTGACATTTTCAGGGGAAATAGATAATAAAATTCCCATCCTTCTGGTAGTTTAAAAGTTATGTCAAGTGGAGGTAAAGCTAACAACCACGTTTCCTTCTCTCTCTCTCTCCTCCCCTTACTCCAGCCCCCCACTCCTTTCACCTCCCTTCACCCCTCCCTGAACCATGGTGGCAATTCAACATTGGACTTCAAATAAAGTCATCCAGTGTTTCTCAAGCTTGAGTTGCCTGGAGAGAATCTAAAGAAGGTTGGATTTAAGGAATTTACAGAATCTGATCCTGAAGCCCCTGGATGGGACACTCATGTGGAACAGTCCACGTTACTGAGCTGCCATTTCCACAGTAGAGGCCAAGTTTACTCTTCCCAGGGGCTACATCAGCTAGCTGTCTCTGTTCCAACCCACATTCCCATCTTCCTCATCGTAGTCAGTCCATCTTTATTGCCTCTCTGGCTCCCCCCTTGGTTTCCCAGACTGGCACATAGGCTGCCAGGGCCCTTTCCAGCTTCTGTAACACAAGGAAGCCTCCCCCGCCGCCCTCCATATGAATTGAGGCATTGTTCCCTGAAAAATTATTCATTCATTCATTCATTCAGAATATTTGAACAATTGGCCTTTTTCATGCCAAGCATGGTTGTGGGGTCTAAGAATACGACAGTAAGCAAGAAAGTTAAATCCCCTGCCTTATAGGACTTCCCTTAGAAGGAGGTAGATAATAACTGAGTGACAAATTTTTAACAAGAAAAAATAATTCTGATAATGAAAATTGCTAGGAAGAAAATAAGTCAAAGCCACACGTATAGCTAGGTGTAGAAGGAGACTTTATTAGGGTGATCCAAGCCAAGACTTTAGTCATCAGGAGGAGCTGGGCTTGCAGAGATCTGGGCAAAAGCAGAAGCAACAACAGGATGAAAACTTTGAGGCAGGAATGTGCCTTCTATGTCAGGAAAGAGGGAAAGGTCAGTGTGGCCAGCACAGCGACCAAGGGGAGAATGTGAGATGAAGTCAAGACAGGCAGGCAGTGGAGGTGGTAAACCTTTGTAGTTTGTAATTCTTTC
The DNA here is from genome assembly GCF_007565055.1 of Rhinopithecus roxellana. Lineage (NCBI taxonomy): Eukaryota > Metazoa > Chordata > Mammalia > Primates > Cercopithecidae > Rhinopithecus > Rhinopithecus roxellana. The sequence continues at coordinate 164,765,798 of NC_044552.1, forward strand.
CAAAGAGCAGTAAAAACCCATTGAAATGTTTCAGGTACAATAAGATCAATTGGCTATAATAAGATCTATTTTGACTACTGTATATTATATATATAAATATATATATATTCTATTGTTTCATTCTATATATAGCTATATAGCCAAAGGCCAAGATGCGATGATAAGATCTAATTTGCATTTTAAATTATCAGGGATAAGCCATCTCACTAGCTATCATCATTTTCCAAGTTCTATTTCACTGAGCTATCACTTTCAAGAATATTCCTTCCAAGAAACACGAATTGCAAAAATGACAAGCTTCCTATGTTCAAACACCAATGAGTAAGGAGTCTGATTTCCTAAAGGTGTGGACAACTGAGCTGACAGAAAGAAAGATAGATAGATAGATAGAATGGATAGATGATAGACTGATAGTACATGATAGATAGATATAGATAGATATACATATAGCACATATTCCTGTTCAGTTCTACTTTATTTAAAGTGAAACATTTTAAAGTGTAAAACAGCAAAGTATAAAGAGAAAGAATAGTTACACAAGTTATAACACTGAGAGGAAAGATTTATACTACATAAGCACAGAAAACTGAGCAGCATAATGATTAACAAAGAATTAGCACACTACGAATCTAATCCTGGGTTTCTTTGATGCTTTAAAGGCTCTCTCTCCTGATTTTCCTGACACTGGTACATTTATCCTAGGGACTATTCTTTGGGGTAATTTTGCTTTCATCACATAAAAGGATTTGCAGGCAATTTTTTTTTTCTATCTCAATCAGGAAAGACCTTTAATTGTCTCTTTACATATGGGTGATTTGTCTCCTCTGTTTTCTCTCTTCTTACCCAACCCTCACCTCCACCCACTCCCAAGAAAAATTGCTCAGATGTGATTTTTATAACCAACCAGTAACAACTGAGAAAACATGCCAATTTAATTTTTCGTTTGTATTTTTGCTCTCTATTAAGAAGGAATTTTTCTGTTTTACTAATGAACAACAATTTATACTCCTTCACCAGGCTCTGGTTACCAGTTTCAAGGATATTTAAAAAGAATACAATGTAGGTTTTAAGTTTTTTTCTTTAGGGAACAGTCGTGCTATGTTTCCCAGGATGCTCTCAAGCTCCTGACCTCCAGCAACCATCCTCCTTCAGCCTCCCAAATAGATGGGACTACACGTGCATACCACCATACCCAGCGAACATAGGTTTTAAACTCATAAATAATGTAGCTTCTTCATATCACCTATTGTCAAATAACCTTATTTTGAAGGGATGAAATACAGGACAGATAAGCTCAGTTGAAGACTAAGTAGGAAACATCAAAACGTCAAGGTCTCTTTGAAAGAGAGAAAATCAAGTGCAGCAGAGGCTGCCTAGAGGACCATAAGTACACCTGGGCAGGGCAGTGTGAGACATGGCTTACCATTGGGAGAAGGGGTGGGGAGAAGCTGCGTTGCAAAATGTTGGCAAAGGATTTTGTTGCATAAGAAAGAAAATTGCGGCCAAGCTTGGGGGCTCATGCCTGTAATCCCAGCACTTTGGGAGGCTGAGGCAGGTGGATCACTTGAAATCAGGAGTTTGAGACCAGCCTGGCCAACATGGTGAAACCCCATCTCTACTAAAAATACAAAGTTAGCCAGCTGTGGTGGCGCGTGCCTGTAACCCCAGCTACTCGGAAGGCTGAGGCAGGAGAATAACTTAAATCAGGGAGGCAGAGGTTGCAGTGAGCCAAGAATGCACCACTGCACTCCACCCTGGGTGACAGTGTGAGACTGTGGTAAGAAAGAAAGAAAAGAAAGAGAGAGAGAAAGGAGGGAGAAAGAGTGGGAGAAAGCAAGAAAGCAAGAAAGAAAGCAATAGAGCAAGAGAGAGAGAGAGAGAGAAAGAAAGAAAAAGAAAGAAAGAAAGAAAGAAAGAAAGAAAGAAAGAAAGAAAGAAAGAAAGAAAGAAAGAAAGAAAAAGAAAGAAAGAAAAAGAAAGAAAGAAAGAAAGAAAGAAAGAAAGAAAGAAAGAAAGAAAGAAAGAAAGAAAGAAAGAAAGAAGAAAGAGAGAAAGAGAGAGAGAAAGAAAGAAAGGAAGGAAGAGTTGCAATTACAGCATTCTCTTTTCATGTCCTATATTTAATGATAGAGCACTATACATTGTGGGGAAGAAAATGGAATCAGCAGAGATATCTCTGAATGTGCCTCTTCCTTCTCTCCCCTCCATTACTCCAACTCCAACTCTGCCCAGAGTCCAGGGATTATAACCTCCCAAACCAGATTACAGTAATACACATACATACATATGGTGAATGTGTGTATATGTACGTAGGAACATATATATTATATACATGCACATAGACACATAAAACAGTAAATGTTGTGCCAAAATTGAATTTTACAGTCATTTGTATACTCAGAAAAATAACACTTTCAGGAAGAACGTCTCAGTGCACTGAGAATACCTTAGGTTTCTTCACTCCTATTTTAAAAACTTTTTAGAGACCAGAGATAAAGACATGTGGCTTAATGACATCTTTTTAGTGATTGCCAACTCACCTCACAAATGGTGGCATAAGTATCATTCTGCATAGAAAAAAAAAAAAGACTACTTAAAATCTCGAAAGTTGTAAATAATTTTAGTGACACTGAGCTGTACATTCATTTCAAATTAATTTATTTCCCCACCATTGATAAACAACCAAAAAGCCAACAAAAACAAAGGAGCCCAGAGCAGGACCTCGTGTCTAGGCAGGACACTGTATAAACAGGTCTAAAAATTAAGCTGTTTGCATCACTGGAAAAATGGGAGAATATCATGTCCACCAGAAAAATCTCAGCAGGCGGAGGTAATCCGTAGTGGACCAAGTTAGAGAGTGAAGGAGTATTTGCAAATGCCAAAGGTAAACAGAACAGGAAATGAAACCACCAATAGCTCTTGCAAGCAAAGGACAGCAGATTCGTCTGCCTGTGCTGGCCCCTGCAGCAGCCACACGGCCTCCTGTTGTTGTTTCCCAGCAACAAATGGTGCTTCCCATTCATTCCTTCAGCAAATGTTGACTGAGCAGCTGCTATATGCCCCGCACTATATTCAGTGAGATAACAATCTAAAAAAGACGGAGAGCATCCTGCCCCAACAGAGATTACATGTTGGGATAAAAGATACTAAACACACAATAGACAAATTGTTTGTCTGAGTTGCAATCTCTGAGAAATATTTAATAGCTACTACGTCCAGATAGCATATGCTGTACCTTTTGGTAACTTCCATTCTGCGAGGCACTCAGTCACAAATGTGAGAGTGGGCATAGGTAACTGCTATAACAGAAGTTTGCAAGGACACACTACATAAGAAAAACTATGAATATGCTCTAAAAACTATGTATATAAAAAGAGGTTAAAGCATTATTTAAATCTCATGTTATAATTTAACTCATTAATAGAAAACGGCATTAGGATTCCCCAGCATTACCACAATTCTTATTGATTTAACAACCCTGACGTGAACAACCTAAACAAGGGAACCCACTTTTAAAAGGCAAATTCTTAGTCATGTGATCAGAGTAGTTACAACATGACAGGCTCTATCTTTAGGAGAAAGATTCTCTTATTATCCTAAAATGGGTGAGCAATATAAAGTACCAAGGGGTTAAGTATCTTAAATTACACACTGAGTGGCAAAAGCCAGGCTACATAATAAAATGAAAAATAAAGTATCTGGGGATGTATTTCCTACATAAAGTGGAATAAACCAGGTGTTTGTGGCCCTGAATTAGACACCTACCATATTTCCTACATAGAAACTTTGAACATGACCTACGACCCTGGTATCCAAAATGTGGTCTGGGAACCACCAGCATTTCAACACCTGGGAGCTTGTTACAAGCGCAGCATCTCAGGGCCCACCCAAGACCTACTGAATCAGAATCAGCATTTTAATAAGATCCCAGATAATTGCACATTAAAATTTGAGAAGCATAGGCCTAGGAAATTTAACAAATACCGAACATTCCACTACAAGACATTGATAGTTTTGGAGCAATTGAGCATCCCTGGGTTCTGTGATTTGCAATAACCTTCCATGACCTCTAGTCGCATTAAAAATGTTAATCTCAATCTCTTTTCCATTACTGTGTATTATCCAGGCTATCGGTTTTTCAGTTTTGTTTTGTTTTGTCTTGGGGTCAAGCAAACTAGTTGAAAGCCAATGGAAATGCAAATGGGAATTCTCTTACACAACTTTCCTCTTGAAAGAAACACCAGTATCAAAATAGAAACCTAATTAATACTTACACACTTTAAAGCACAGTTTTTCTGATCTACAGAGTTCCAAAAGTGACATCCTTGGATGCACTGCAAGAGACAATAACAGACAATGGTGAGTGATTGAAGAAATGTGACTTTTTCTTGTTATCCGAAAGTACAATGTAGTAACAAAAAGCATCACCCTGTGTTTTAGAAATAGAAATCTACCAAGAAACCTGAGGCCTCCAAAGGACCTGGGATTTTGGGATTCCAAACAGAGCTGTCGTATCTACAGGTAGAACAAGGCTTGTGGCTCACTGCAGAGCAGCAGAGTTGCTGAGTGGAGTTAAGCCTGGCATGGGCAGGCCTAGAAGCCAGAGAACAGCCAACCTTCAGGGAAGACACTGTACACTGGGTAGCTGTCAAAGGTAAAGCTCAGGACAATGTGGCATTGAGTATATCCTGGGTCCCTAAGGTGTCCTCACATATCAAGCAAAACTCAAAACTGGAGATTCAACCAGATGGTAGCATATCAAAACCTAAATAGGTAGACAGTTTGGGGAGTAAGCTGCCTACTAGCAGCTTTCACCCCATAGCTGCCCTGAAAACCCTGAGTTGCCTTGACCTGCTATTGGACAGATCTGACACATTTTTTCTTACCTTACTTGATTCAGCTGTGCCTGTCTTGACCATTCCTTCCACAGGCCACGGTGGCACCTGGATTCCTTTTTCTTCCTGCGCAGTCTCCTTTGCCATCTCTCTTTGCCTCTCTCTACCCCTTTGGTGTTTGTGTTCTATCCTCAGCTTTTTCTCCCCTCACTCTTCTAGTTCTCCTGGAGCGAGTTCATCCGCTACCTCAGCTTCAAGTGATCTCGATGTTGCTATCCCTCAAACTTCTAACTGCAGCTGAGGCTCCTTCCTGAGCCCCAGACCCAGATATCCACTGGTTCATTAGATGTCTCCATTTAAGTTCCTATAAGCACTTCAAATTCATCATGTGGAATTCAATTCCTCACTTTCCACCTTTAAATTTGCTCTTACTCCTGTGTTTCCCATTAACATGCTACATTCTCCTGAGTTGTCCAAGCCAGGAACCAGGGTGTCTTCTTCTCTCACCCCACTCTCCCCTCTCATGGAAAACCCATCACCAAGTCCTATTGACTTATCTGGTCATTAACTAAAATCCATCTGGGTTCATCACTCACTGCCTCAATTTTCTGCTTTGCCATTTACCATTTGCCAAAAACCTTAGGGGGGGACCCCTCTTGTTCCCACATTTGGAGTGATTTTAAAAAAAAAAAAAAAAAAAACCTGGTCACAGTCTTCTCTTACCTAAAATTATATATGTCTCTCCATCACCTTGTGAGTTAAGACCAACTTAGCAAGCATGGCAGACAAAGCCCTTCATGATCTGGCTCCATGTAACTTGGCAATTGGTCTTCCACCTCCCTACCCTCTATACATGTACCCCATTTTCCAAGTAAACTGAAATACTCAGTTTCCTTAACAACTTAGGCTACTTCACACCTTTATGACACAAAGGGCTTTCTTGACACAAAGGGCCTTCTCTGATCAATATGCCTTTTCCCCTCTAGTCCATCTGGAAAACGCTTACTCTTTCTAGTTTTAGTTTGAAGGCTTTGCAGGCAAGTGAGGTGCCTTTTACTCTTGTGTATTCTCTTTTCACTCCTCACCCACACCACAATTCTGGTTCTGATGATGCTGCCTGGCCATAATTTTATGCATATGTCTATCTCTCTGGTTTCAAGTATGTATCTCAAAAAGTTTGAGAGTCCTTTTAAACAGAGATCCTGTTTTTTTCATTGTTAAATTTCTAGTTCCTGGCACAGTGCCTTGTGCATACTTATACCTTAAGTCACTAAACACTTGGTAAACAAATGAATACATGTGCAGAACAGTAATAAAACCATACAATGTAACTGTTAGAAGAAATATTAGAGATGATCTCAAATAACACTTAATAAAACTAAATCTCAGAAAAATTAAGTAATTTGTACAAAGCCACACAGTTATATAGAGACAAAATCATGCACTTGGATTGGTCCTGTGCTGTTTCCACTTCAACACACTTCATTTTTATATAAATTCGGACTTCTCATTATTTTCAATTGGTCTTCCTCCAGCAAGGATAAATGAGATTTTACTTAGCAATTCTTACTGTGATAAAACTTGATCATTGTCCCTTCATTATCAACACAAACATTGCAAAATTCTTGACAATTGAAGAAATTACTTACTGGTTCACTCAGATTATGTGGTGTGCCAAGGTCAAGCTGCTGGCCCTGAAATGAAGAAGGAGGTAGTAAACACCAGCTATCAGTACTGGGTTCCGTGTAACTAACACACCTTTTTAAAAAGCTTCCTGAAATAACGTTCTCCTCAGCATTTTGTAACGTAAAGTAAGGAGCCAAATGTTTTAAAGTTATTAAATTCATCACTACCAGACAAATTATAGATACAATGTCTAAGAACTTTGCAGGAACTACAAAGGTGGGAGTAAGAGTGTGGCTATAGAGAGAGAGTCTCACGCAGAATTAAATAATCCTGTGGCATTGGTCAGTTAATCTAGTCAAAGGACTCCTAGGTTATTGATGAATTGTGTTCAGACTTTTCCTTTTTAAAATTAAGAGCAGGGAGAAAATGCAAATTGGTATAAATAAAACATAAGATTACTTTTTTATTGCTCACATACAAATTTTAAGAACTTTTTTATACTGGAGGAAAAAAAAAGAAATGGGAACTAAGGACAAAGATCTATAAATTGCTCATTATCTCTCTGGTCATAATTTGAATAGAGTCCTTCATAAACAAGACAGTTTATAAAGGATGGCAATACTGGGCCATCACATAATCAAGTGAGTACCCACATCGTGTTCCGTGCTTGGTAGAGAGAAGAGAGCTGCATTCTGTCACTGAGCTCACCGAGCTCACTGAGCATGCTCCTCCTTTCCATCCATTTGGCTCTTCACTTCATCCTCAGCACCTAGAACACTGCCTGATAGAAATAGGTGTTCAATAAATACTGATATGCTAAAGGAGTAAATCCATTAATTCCAAGTGGTTTCCCACATAAGGATGCTTCAGAAGTCCCTTGAAAACATTGTCCAATGGCTTAATATTGTGTGGGTTGACTTGAAAAGTAATCAGACTCAAGAATCAAAGAACAAATGTTGCCTATTTTTTCTTAAATTTGAAGCATGAGTGAGGATTCCTTTAAACTCCATTCCCTAACTGGTTATATTTGTAGGTAAAGAAGAAGGATGATTGTTTGCTTTTGTTTTTAGATAATAAACATTTAGATAGTAAGAATTCTATTTGTTGATGAATTTTGCAACCAAGTGCTTAATAGTACTTTGTTTTCATGATTTTGTTCAAAAGGTGGTTGAATCACAATCAAATAAAAATCAGGTGAGAGACAATGAGTCCAAAATTGAATCTTTTCCTACCCATTCAGAAATGAATGTTAGCTCATAAAAGCAAAAGGGTGGATGCTGGGTAGTTTTTGTCTTCCATTTTAAACAGTAGGAGAGCAGAGATATTTCTTGATGATCATAGTCACATTGTAGCAGTAGTGAGTCCTTCTGATGGCTCTTCTCAGGAGGAAATTTAACGGGCTAAGTGAAACGACCATCAAGTGGTCTTGCGCAAGGTAGCCTCAACAGTCAGGTCTAAGAGTTTCTGATAAGGCAGATTTTGTCAACACTCTTCCTTAATCTCCACTCATTCCCCATTCTTCTCCTCACAATTACAATAGCTAACATTGATTTAAGTATTGCTGTGTTCCAGGCACTCTTATAGGTGTTTTACACTAAATCTGATTGAATAATCTCAGCAACCCTATAAGGTAGGTGCTATAATTAACCTCATTTTACAGCTGAGGCACAGGGAAGTTTAGTAAATTACCTGGATTAGGATGTGAAGGGGGCAGAGTGATTGACTCCAGAACCTGTGCTCTTAACCAGATGCCTTCCATAATCTCCACCAAATCACATTTTTCATTTTGAACATTAGGATCTCCGCTGGTTTACCTTAGCTCCAACTGCTCCAATTATCTTCTTCCAAGAGTCAAATTCAGTCCCAGATCTCAAGTTTTCTTAACCTAATACCTACTTCTTGAGATAAGCTTTCCTATTCTGCCCACCTCAGCCAGAACTAATTTCATTCTGTACTTCCTGCCCTAATAAATGGAACAGAGCAGAATGATCTGTATTTTAATTTCACATGATATTTGCTCCCAATGTGATATTCTGAAAGTTACCTGTGCCATCTAAACTTAGTGTTCCCATCCAGGACATAAATAGGATAATACTTAATTCATAAGCTTCTGTGAAGATTCAATTATATGCATTAATCATTATAGCGCAGTGCAGGCACTTAGAAATGTATTAGTAGTATTATGTCCCAACTTGCTATTAACAGCCTTTTGCATACATATCTTTGGTTAGATATGCAATAATATCCTCAGAAGAATTTGATGTATAAGATTAGAGGTATATTTTCTCTTTCAATTTTGACATTTAATAACCCATTCTTTTCTAGAAATGTATCCATTTACATCCAAACAACAATTCATGAAAATGGCAGTTTACTCATACTTTTTCCAACTATAAATGTTTTGATCTTTGCCAATTTGATAGAAGAAAAATTGATAATTTGTTTTTATTCTGCAATTCTGTGGTTGCTGTGAGGTTGCATGTCTATCACATGCTTTTCAGCCATTTATTACATATATGTATGTATGTCCAATACCTTTGGGAGTACAAGTTACATAGATAAATTGTATAGTGGTGAAGTCTGAGATCTTAGTGCACCTGTCACCCAAGCAGTATACATTGTACCCAACATGTAGTTTTTCATCCCTCACTCCTCTCCTTCCCTCCTCCTTCTGAGTCTCCAAAGTCCATTATACCCGTCTGTATGCTTTTGTGTACCCATAGCTTAGCTACCACTTATAAGTGAGAATATATTGTATTCAGTTTTCTATTCCTGGCCTAATAATGGCCTCCACAGAATAGTGGCCTCCAGCTCCATCCGAGTTGCTGCAAAGACATTATTTCATTCCTTTTTATGGCTGAGTAGTATTCCATGGTATATACATATCATATTTTTTATCCACTCATTGGTTGATGGAAACTTATACTTCTTTTTTGAAGTGGCTGTTTATATTCTAAATTCATCTTGCGTGCTTTTATGTGTATCAGAGATTTTTTCTTTAAAAACATTATTTATCATGTGTAATACTTTTTTCCACATTTTGGCTTTGCTGTTATTGTATTCTGTTGTCATAATAGTTTAAGTTTGAAAGTAGTCAAATTTATTGATAATTTCTTTTTAGGGAGTCTAAATTTTTTAATTAGGCTTTTTAAGGCATTTCCACTTCAAGATTACAGAAACAGTCACCCCTAATTTCTTCTAATATTTTTATGAGGTAAACTCTTGCTTTGTTTTGTTTCTGTTTGCATTTAAGAAAACCTTTCTGTTTTTGTTTTTCAGAAACAGAGTCACCCAGGCTGGAACACAGTGGTATGATCACAGCTGACTGCAGCCTCAACCTCCCGGCTCAATCAATCCTCCCACCTCAGCCTCCTGAATAGCTGGGACTACAGGTGCACGCCACCAAGCCCAGCTAATTTTTGTATTCGTTGTAGAGATGGGAGTCTCACCATGTTGCCCAGGGTGGTCTCAAACTCCTGGGCTGAAGGGATCTGTCCGCCTCAGCCTCCCATAGTGCTGGAATTACAGGCATGAGCCATCGCACTCAATCAAAAGTCATACCCTTTTACAAAATATATCCTGAAATTTAGTTGAATCTGGCAGTTATGTAGTAATTTTTTATTCTAAATGGATAGCAACTCATTGGTTTGAATTATCATCTTTATCATATTTTACATTCCTTTACGTACATGGTTTTTTTTTTGTATTCTGTTTTACTCACAGGTTTATTCCTGTATCAATAAAAACTATGTTAATTTGTGAATATCTTATAAAATGTCAGAATTATGATCTTATTATATTGTTTTGTTTTAATGTTATATATTGATATACAAGTTTTCATGTCTATACATTAATTTTTTAAAAATCTTCCAAATATTATTATTTCTACTAGTCTTTAAGTTGATTTTCCATTTATTTCTTTGGAACTTGAGATACAAATCAGAAATAAACATATTGTCATCACCCTCTAATATTATAAAAACATGTCATGCTTGTAATAGCCTTTAACTGTCTAGTGATAGAAACCTTGATACCTCAATATTTGATAACTTACTTTAGGGTATTGATTACATAATTTACTTCTTTTGTATTCCCAATTGCATCCACCACAGAGCTGAATATACATAGATACCTAGGAAAATGTATTGAATGGATTCCATTCAATAAATTGATATTGAATGAAATTTATTGAATGGAATTGATACTCCTGAGCCATTCTCAATGTTAGTTCCTCAGTTGTTGTGATTTGTTAATTCAAAAGAAAAGGGGGGTTGTGATGTAATTCAGGAATGGAAAACCAAACATCGTATGTTCTCACTGGTAAGTGGGAGCTAAGCTATGAGAACACAAAGGCATAAGAATGATACAATGGGCTTTGGGGACTAAGGGGAAAGAGTGGGAGCAGGGTGAGGGATAAAAGACTACAAATATGGTGCAGTCTATACATGGCTGATGGGTGCACCAAAATCTCACAAATCACCACTAAAGAATTTACTCATGTAACCAATTACCACCTGTTCCCCCAATAACTTATGGAAACATTAAAAAAGCGTTTTGTTGCTAAAGAAGATGGGAAAATGATGATTAAACAAAGCCTTTAATATGTTATTGTGGCCTGTGAATCTGCAAAAAGAGGGCATAGCAAAATACACTTCCATAAATTATTCAACCATGAATTCTTTTTTTTTCTCATAAAAGATCTCACAACACTAGTGTTCTGAAGAGCATTAATTATTTGTTGTTTTCTGCAGCACATGGCATCTAGAATTCAAAAAAACTTTTCAGTTAATACTTTCAACTAGTACATGCAGATCTCTGTTAATGTAAGCTAAAATTAATGTAAAATACCAATGCTCAAGCATAGAACTATGCTTTGTGCATTTTGGCCTGCAACTCTCAACATTTTTTTTTAGACAAGACATTCTTGTGTGTGTGTGTGTGTGTGTGTTTGTGTGTGTGTGTGTGTTTTTATTTAAGAAAACATGTCTCAATATCAAGAATCACCCAAAAAATTATAGATGACCTTCAGCGTAAATGCCCATGTTTTTAAAAATGATGCAGAAAATATAATAAACTTGAGCACTTTGTATATCCTCTCCTGTGAACCATGGTTACATTCAATTGTACATTCACTTCACTTTTGTCCCTCCAGGCCTTATGTCGGAACGTGTAGTACTTTCACTGGTCAAATTGGCAGACCGTGTCTCTCTTGCTGTTGCCACACATCAGCTGTGCCTTTCTCTGTAGGTGGTGAACGGAAGGCAACTCAACAAAGGAACAAACTGTCTATTCCTACTGCCAAACCCTGAAAACAAGGAGCCCACACAAAAAGATAAGAATAAATAAAACTACAGTAAAATAAAATGGAGACTGCAATATTGGAAACAACTAAAATCAGTTTCAGTAGCAGAGAAATTAACAGATAAATTATGGTGGTACATTCATATAATGGAATACTCTAAAGATATTAAAGATTCTGTTTCTAAAAACATTTTAGGGTCTGGGGAAAACTCACAATATAACGTAATGAAAAAGCTGGATGTATAACTGTGTGTAAATTATAGATATATATGTATACCTATATATATGAGGAAAAATACTAAAAGAAAATTCAATCTAAAGGTTACTAGGGGTGGAATTATAAGTTTTTTATTCCTCTCTAGTTCTTTATCTTATAAATATTTTATTTAAAATGTATATTCTTATTATAATTAGAAAAAAAATCTTTTTTAGAAAAGAAAACATTTAGTTTTCCATTTAGTAGTTGAAATATTTAGTAGTTCCATTCTTCCACTTTTACGTTTGGGTTACAAATATAAAAAACTAAAGCATGCAATTCTATATTAAAAGCAATGAAGTCTTTGGCAAAGATTTATATAAAATACTAAACTTTTTAAAAAATGCTACTAACCATGGTAAGCCTAAGTAGTGTTTTAAACTACAGTTTAAATCAAAAGTGTATAAGCACAAGTTTCTTTTTTAATCTGTCACAGAATTCTACCTCCAACACTTTAGCATAATATAATGAGTACTATATTTAGTACTTGTATTATCTTTAAAAGTATGGCTATAGATAGGGGCATATGTAAACTATCATGATATATTATTTGTCTTTGGACAGGAAGAGTGCATTTCTCTCTGTCTATAGAGTATTTGGTTTTTAAAGTTAATTCAGTAACTGTTTCAAGCACAACTAAATTACAACTGAAGAGATGGTACAATAGTTAGAGAAGGGATGACACCCAGAAATGAGAATGAAAGCATAAATTTCCACATAAAAAACTCACTAACTGAAATTATAAATGCACAAACAGAAATAAAGAAATGTACAAATAAGTATTGTTTTAAAATATAATATTTTACATGGCATCTGTATCTGCTTCCTTTTTCATCCAGCTTCCTACACAGCTGGAATTAGCAGGCATTATCCTGTGGCCAAACCTATTTCATGTTTCAAGACAACTATTAATGACTTTGTAATAAATGGGTTTAAATAGAAATTTTCAAGTGTATAAAATTGGCAAAATTGATTCAATTTAAACTTCCTTTACCTAATCCTCTAGCCCAAAAATTATGTGACCAGGTACCCTAAAGAAATAAAGTAGTCTGCTTTATCTTCTGCAATTATAAGTGCTGCTAACTTATTTAAGAAAAACTAATCTATCTTGTCTTGTTGCCACCACTTCTCATAAGAAAACTCTTCATAAAGAGAAAACAATTGTATCAGTTATAACAAGCTGAATTCTACACGTTCCAGTTCCTGCAAAGACAAATATTAGATTGTGTGACTTACCAGATTAGTTACAGACTTACCAGATTAGTTACACACGACTTTAGGCAGCTATTTAAAACTGTACACTGCACCACAAAAATCCATAGGCAGCCAAGAGTTGCAAAATTGACAAGTTTCAGAATAAGACAGTAAATGTTCTTCATCACTTCACCAATGGCAGATTTTTAGATGGCCGATCTTCTAATTTTCTCCATTTTCTGTATGAATTATTTGGGCTTCATCACTTCAGTTGGAGGAGTAGCTGATGGATTGTGTTTTGTTTTGCTATATTAGGATATATTTGCCTTTTGAAATAACATTTAGCCTTTTTAGTTTAGACCTTTGAATCCTTGAAAGCTTGTAACAGTTCCATAAGAGTTATTTCATAACAGCTTCCTTTTACTCCCATAAAGAAAGTCACCCACTGACTAAAGGTTAGTTCTTAGAAGAGCACTTCACATGGAAATTAAACAAAGAAAACGAATTGTATTTCAGCAAGGGTGTGACACATCCATAGTCTGAAACTGGAACATTTCAGTGAGTCGTCCACCACGTTACTTCTCTGATCTCTTTTCAGCTCTGCAGGGAATTGGGTTTTGATCACGTATGCTTTAGCAAACAGTAGCACTATTATAATAAAGAATTATTGAAAAAATAGAGGCACCCAAATCAAGCAATGCAACTGAAAGAGAAAACAGAACTCAGAAGCCAAATACATATTTTTAAATTTAAGAGCAAACAAAGCTGAAATTAATGGACAAATAGCCTGGGAGTGAGTTAAAAACAAGGAAGTTTGTTAGAGCACTCTCAGAACTTTACTACATATTAACTAAAATACTGCCTTATCAGGTCTATTGAGAAAGCTGAAACTAGTTACCAGAAACCTAAGATATGTTCAAGTGTCTGCCTTGAGAAGGAAACATTGCACAAGATTTCTTTCTTTCCTTCCTTCCTTCTTTCCTTCTTTCCTTCTTTCTTTCTTTCTTTCGAGTCTCCCTCAGTCACCCAGGCTAGAGTGCAGTGGCGTCATCACGGCTCACTGCAACCCCTGCCTCCCAGGTTCAAGCGATTCTCCTGCCTCAGCCTCCAAGTAGCTGGGACTACCAGGCACAGGCCACCACGTCAAGCTAAGTTTTGTATTTTTAGTAGAGACGAGGTTTCACCATGTTGGCCAGAATGCTCTCTACCTCTTAATCTCGTGATCTGTCCACCTCGGCCTCCCAAAGTGCTGCGATTACAGGCGTGAGCCACCGCAGTACACCAGGCCAACCTCCTTGTTTGCTTAAATAAATTATACTAAATGTAACTTAAACTTTTCTTAATGATATAAGGTTCTCATTAGGAGTAACACATGCATGAGATTTTGTTTTGAGCTGAACGTCTTTTTGATTGGATTTTTGTTTGTTTTAATTTTTATGGGTACATAGTAGGTGCATGTATTTATGGGGCACAGGAGATGTTCTGAAACATCCATGTGCAATGTGAAATGAGCACATCATGAAGAATAGGGTGTCCATCCCCTCAAGCATTTATCACACTGAGTTGCAAACAATCCAAGTATGCTCTAAGTCATTTTAATATGTACAGTTATTATTGACTATAGTCACCCGTTGTGCTATCAGATAGTAGGTCTTATTTAATCTTTCTGCATTTTTTGTACTCATTAACCGTCCCCATCTCCCATTCCCCACCTCATCCACCACTACCCTTCCCAGCCTCTGGCAACCATCCTTATACTCTCTTTGTCCATGAATTCAATTGTTTTGATTTTTAGATCCCACAAAAAAGTGAAAACATGCAATGTCTGCCTTTCGGTGCCTAGCTCAATTCACTTAACGTAATAATCTGCAGTTCCATCCATGTTGTTGGAAATGACTGAGTATGGCTGAATAGTTCTCTGTTGTGTATATACCACATTTTCTTTATCCATTCATCTATTGGTGCACACTTAGGTTGCTTCCAAATCTTAGCTATTGTAAACAGTGCTGCAGTAAACATTGGCATACAGATATTTCTTTGATATACTGATTTTCTTTCTTTTTTTTTAATTACCATATGTAATTTTATTTTTATTTATTTTATTTTATATTATACTTTAAGTTCTAGGGTACATGTGCATAACGTGCAGGTTTGTTACATATATATACATGTGCCATGTTGGTGTGCTGCACCCAGCAACTTGTCAGCACCCATCAATTCATCATTTACATCAGGTATAACTCCCAATGCAATCCCTCCCCCCTCCCCACTCCCCATGATAGGCCCCGGTGTGTGATGTTCCCCTTCCCGAGTCCAAGTGATCTCATTGTTCAGTTCCCACCTATGAGTAAGAACATGCGGTGTTTGGTTTTCTGTTCTTGTGATAGTTTGCTAAGAATGATGGCTTCCAGCTGCATCCATGTCCCTAAAAAGAACGCAAACTCATCCTTTTTTGTGGCTGCATAGTATTCCATGGTGTATATGTGCCACATTTTCTTAATCCAGTCTGTCACAGATGGACATTTGGGTTGATTCCAAGTCTTTGCTATTGTGAATAGTGCTGCAATAAACATACGTGTGCATGTGTCTTTATAGCAGCATGATTTATAATCCTTTGGGTATATAACCAGTAGTGGGATGGCTGGGTCATATGGTACATCTAGTTCTTGATCCTTGAGGAATTGCCACACTGTTTTCCATAATGGTTGAACTAGTTTACAATCCCACCAACAGTGTAAAAGTGTTCCTATTTCTCCACATCCTCTCCAACACCTGTTGTTTCCTGACTTTTTAATGATTGCCATTCTAACTGGTGTGAGATGGTATCTCATTGTGGTTTTGATTTGCATTTCTCTGATGGCCAGTGATGATGAGCATTTTTTCATGTGTCTGTTGGCTGTATGAATGTCTTCTTTTGAGAAATGTCTGTTCATATCCTTTGCTCACTTTTTGATGAGGTTGTTTGTTTTTTTCTTGTATATTTGTTTGAGTTCTTTGTAGATTCTGGATATTAGCCCTTTATCAGATGAGTAGATTGCAAAAATTTTCTCCCATTCTGTAGGTTGCCTGTTCACTCTGATGGTAGTTTCTTTTGGTGTGCAGAAGCTCTTTAGTTTAATTAGATCCCATTTGTCAATTTTGGCTTTTGCTGCCGTTGCTTTTGGTGTTTTAGACATGAAGTCCTTGCCCATGCCTATGTCCTGAATGGTATTACCTAGGTTTTCTTCTAGGGTTTTTATGGTATTAGGTCTAACATTTAAGTCTCTAATCCATCTTGAATTAATCTTCGTATACGTAGTAAGGAAAGGATCCAGTTTCAGCTTTCTACATATGGCTAGCCAGTTTTCCCAGCACCATTTATTAAATAGGGAATCCTTTCCCCATTTCTTGTTTCTCTCAGGTTTGTCAAAGATCAGATGGCTGTAGATGTGTGGTATTATTTCTGAGGACTCTGTTCTGTTCCATTGGTCTATATCTCTGTTTTGGTACCAGTACCATGCTGTTTTGGTTACCGTAGCCTTGTAGTATAGTTTGAAGTCAGGTAGCATGACGCCTCCAGCTTTGTCCTTTTGACTTAGGATTGTCTTGGCAATGTGGGCTCTTTTTTGGTTCCATATGAACTTTAAAGCAGTTTTTTCCAATTCTGTGAAGAAACTCATTGGTAGCTTGATGGGGATGGCATTGAATCTGTAAATAACCTTGGGCAGTATGGCCATTTTCACGATATTGATTCTTCCTATCCATGAGCATGGTATGTTCTTCCATTTGTTTGTGTCCTCTTTGATTTCACTGAGCAGTGGTTTGTAGTTCTCCTTGAAGAGGTCCTTTACATCCCTTGTAAGTTGGATTCCTAGGTATTTTATTCTCTTTGAAGCAATTGTGAATGGAAGTTCATTCATGATTTGGCTCTCTGTTTGTCTGTTACTGGTGTATAAGAATGCTTGTGATTTTTGCACATTAATTTTGTATCCTGAGACTTTGCTGAAGTTGCTTATCAGCTTAAGGAGATTTTGGGCTGAGACAATGGGGTTTTCTAAATATACAATCATGTCATCTGCAAACAGGGACAATTTGACTTCTTCTTTTCCTAACTGAATACCCTTTATTTCTTTCTCTTGCCTGATTGCCCTAGCCAGAACTTCCAACACTATGTTGAATAGGAGTGGTGAGAGAAGGCATCCCTGTCTTGTGCCAGTTTTCAAAGGGAATTTTTCCAGTTTTTGCCCATTCAGTATGATATTAGCTGTGGGTTTGTCATAAATAGCTCTTATTATTTTGAGGTACGTTCCATCAATACCGAATTTATTGAGCGTTTTTAGCATGAAGGGCTGTTGAATTTTGTCAAAAGCCTTTTCTGCATCTATTGAAATAATCATGTGGTTCTTCTCTTTGGTTCTGTTTATATGCTGGATTACGTTTATTGATTTGTGAATGTTGAACCAGCCTTGCATCCCAGGGATGAAGCCCACTTGATCATGGTGGATAAGCTTTTTGATGTGCTGCTGAATCTGGTTTGCCAGTATTTTATTGAGGATTTTTGCATCGATGTTCATCAGGGATATTGGTCTAAAATTCTCTTTTTTTGTTGTGTCTCTGCCAGGCTTTGGTATCAGGATGATGTTGGCCTCATAAAATGAGTTCGGGAGGATTCCCTCTTTTTCTATTGATTGGAATAGTTTCAGAAGGAATGGTACCAGCTCCTCCTTGTACCTCTGGTAGAATTCGGCTGTGAATCCATCTGGTCCTGGACTTTTTTTGGTTGGTAGGCTATTAATTATTGCCTCAATTTCAGAGCCTGCTATTGGTCTATTCAGGGATTCAACTTCTTCCTGGTTTAGTCTTGGAAGAGTGTAAGTGCCCAGGAAATTATCCATTTCTTCTAGATTTTCTAGTTGATTTGTGTAGAGGTCTTTATAGTATTCTCTGATGGTAGTTTGTATTTCTGTGGGATCGATGGTGATATCCCCTTTATCATTTTTTATTGCGTCTATTTGATTCCTCTCTCTTTTCTTCTTTATTAGTCTTGCTAGTGGTCTGTCAATTTTGTTGATCTTTTCAAAAAACCAACTCCTGGATTCATTGATTTTTTGGAGGGTTTTTTGTGTCTCTATCTCCTTCAGTTCTGCTCTGATCTTAGTTATTTCTTGCCTTCTGCTAGCTTTTGAATGTGTTTGCTCTTGCCTCTCTAGTTCTTTTAATTGTGATGTTAGAGTATCAATTTTAGATCTTTCCTGCTTTCTCTTGTGGGCATTTAGTGCTATAAATTTCCCTCTACACACTGCTTTAAATGTGTCCCAGAGATTCTGGTATGTTGTATCTTTGTTCTCATTGGTTTCAAAGAACATCTTTATTTCTGCCTTCATTTCGTTATGTACCCAGTAGTCATTCAGGAGCAGGTTATTCAGTTTCCATGTAGTTGAGCGGTTTTGATTGAGTTTCTTAGTCCTGAGTTCTAGTTTGATTGCACTGTGGTCTGAGAGACAGTTTGTTATAATTTCTGTTCTTTTACATTTGCTGAGGAGTGCTTTACTTCCAATTATGTGGTCAATTTTGGAATAAGTGCAATGTGGTGCTGAGAAGACTGTATATTCTGTTGATTTGGGGTGGAGAGTTCTATAGATGTCTATTAGGTCCGCTTGGTGCAGAGATGAGTTCAATTCCTGGATATCCTTGTTAACTTTCTGTCTCGTTGATCTGTCTAATGTTGACAGTGGGGTGTTGAAGTCTCCCATTATGATTGTATGGGAGTCTAAGTCTCTTTGTAAGTCTCTAAGGACTTGCTTTATGAATCTGGGTGCTCCTGTATTGGGTGCATATATATTTAGGAGAGTTAGCTCTTCCTGTTGAATTGATCCCTTTACCATTATGTAATGGCCTTCTTTGTCTCTTTTGAACTTTGATGGTTTAAAGTCTGTTTTATCAGAGACTAGGATTGCAAACCCTGCTTTTTTTTGTTCTCCATTTGCTTGGTAGATCTTCCTCCATCCCTTTATTTTGAGCCTATGTATGTCTCTGCATGTGAGATGGGTCTCCTGAATACAGCAGACTGATGGGTCTTGACTCTTTATCCAGTTTGCCAGTCTGTGTCTTTTAATTGGAGCATTTAGTCCATTTACATTTAAGGTTAATATTGTTATGTGTGAACTTGATCCTGCCATTATGATATTAACTGGTTATTTTGCTCGTTAGTTGATGCAGTTTCTTCCTAGCCTTGATGGTCTTCACATTTTTGCATGTTTTTGCAATGGCTGGTACCGGTTGTTCCTTTCCATGTTTAGGGCTTCCTTCAGGGTCTCTTGTAAGGCAGGCCTGGTGGTGACAAAATCTCTAAGCATTTGCTTATCTGTAAAGGATTTTATTTCTCCTTCACTGATGAAACTTAGTGTGGCTGGATATGAAATTCTGGGTTGAAAATTCTTTTCTTTAAGAACGTTGAATATTGGCCCCCACTCTCTTCTGGCTTGTAGAGTTTCTGCCAAGAGATCTGCTGTTAGTCTGATGGGCTTCCCTTTGTGGGTAACCCAACCTTTCTCTCTGGCTGCCCTTAAGATTTTTTCCTTCATTTCAACTTTGGTGAATCTGGCAATTATGTGTCTTGGAGTTGCTCTTCTGGAGGATTATCTTTGTGGCGTTCTCTGTATTTCCTGAATTTGAATGTTGGTCTGCCCTACTAGGTTGGAGAAGTTCTCCTGGATGATATCCTGAAGAGTGTTTTCCAACTTGGTTCCATTTTCTCCCTCACTTTCAGGCACCCCAATCAGACGTAGATTTGGTCTTTTTACATAATCCCATACTTCTTGCAGGCTTTGTTCATTTCTTTTTCTTCTTTTTTCTTTAGACTTCTCTTCTCACTTCATTTCATTCATTTGATCCTCAATCACTGATACTCTTTCTTCCAGTTGATCCAGTCAGTTACTGAAGCTTGTGCATTTGTCATGTATTTCTCATGTCATGGTTTTCATCTCTGTCAGTTTGTTTATGGCCTTCTCCGCCTTAATTATTCTGGTTATCAATTCTTCCACTCTTTTTTCAAGATTTTTAGTTTCTTTGTCCTGGGTACATAATTCCTCCTTTAGTTCTGAGAAGTCTGATGAACTGAAGCCTTCTTCTCTCATCTCGTCAAAGTCATTCTGCATCCAGCTTTGATCCGTTGCTGGCGATGAGCTGTGTTCCTTTGGAGGGGGAGATGCGCTCTTATTTTTTGAATTTCCAGCTTTTCTGCCCTGCTTTTTCCCTATCTTTATGGTTTTATCTGCCTCTGGTCGTTGCTGATGGTGATGTACTGATGGTGTTTTGGTGTGGGTGTCCTTCCTGTTTCTTAGTTTTCCTTCTAACAGTCAGGACTCTCAGCTGTAGGTCTACTGGAGATTGCTTGAGGTCCACTCCAGACCCTGTTTGCCTGGGTGTCAGCAGCAGAGGCTGCAGAAGATAGAATACTGCTAAACAGTGAGTGTACCTGTCTGATTCTTGCTTTGGAAGCTTCCTCTCAGGGGTGTACTCCACCGTGTGAGATGTGGGGTGTCGGTCTGCCCCTAGTGGAGGATGTCTCCCAGTTAGGCTGCTCAGGGGTCAGGGACCCACTTGAGCAGGCAGTCTGTCCCTTCTCAGATCTCAACTTCCGTGTTTGGAGATCCACTGCTCTCTTCAAAGCTGTCAGACAGAGTCGTTTGCGTCTGGAGAGGTTTCTGCTGTTTTTTGTTGTTGTTGTTGTTGTTGTTGTTGTTGTTGTTTAGCTGTGCCCTGTCCCCAGAGGTGGAGTCTACAGAGACTGGCAGGCCTCCTTGAGCTGCTGTGAGCTCCACCCAGTTCGATCTTCCTAGGGCTTTGTTTACCTACTTAGGCCTCAGCAATGGCAGGTGCCCCTCCCCCAGCCTCGCTGATGCCTTGCAGTTAGATCATAGACTGCTGTGCTAGCAATGAGGAAGGCTCCGTGGGCGTGGGACCCTCCCGGCCAGGTGTGGGATATAATCTCCTGGTGTGTCCGTTTGCTTAAAGCGCAGTATTGGGGTGGGAGTTACCCGATTTTCCAGGTGTTGTGTGTCTCAGTTCCCCTGGCTAGGAAAAGGGATTCCCTTCCCCCTTGCACTTCCCAGGTGAGGCGATGCCTCACCCTGCTTCAGCTCTTGCTGGTCGGGCTGCAACTGACCAGCACCGATTGTGTGGCACTCCCTAGTGAGATGACCCCAGTACCTCAGTTGAAAATGCAGAAATCACCGGTCTTCTGTGTCGCTCGTGCTGGGAGTTGGAGACTGGAGCTGTTCCTATTTGGCCATCTTGCTCCGCCCCCCTGATTTTCTCTCTTTTAGGCATATACCCAGCAGTAGAATTGCTGGATCATACGGTAGCTTAATTTTCCGTTGTTGGAGGAACCTCCAAACTGTTCTCCATAGTGGTTGTATTAATTTACATTCTCATAAAAAATGTACAAGGGTTTCCTTTTCTCCACATTGCCACCAGCATTTGTTATAGCCTGTCTTTTGGATATAAGCCATTTTAACTGGGTAAGATGATATCCCATTGTAGTTTTGATTTGCATTTTTCTGATGGTTAATGATGTTAAACACTTTTTATATGCCTGTTTGTCATTCATATGTCTTCTTTTGAGAAATGTCTATTCAAATCTTTTGCCTATCCTTTGACTGGATCATTAGATTTTTTTCCTATAGAGTTGGTTGATCTCCTTATTTATTCTAGTTATTAATCCCTTGTCTGGTGGGTAGTTTGCAAATATTTTCTCCCATTCTGTGGATTTTCTCTTTACTTTGTTAATTGTATCCTTTGCTGTACAGAAGATTTTTAATTTGATGTGATCTCGTTTGTCCATTTTTTCTTTGGTTGCCTGTGCTTATTGGGTACTGCTCAAGAAATTTTCATCCCAACCAATGTTCTGGAGATTTCCCCAATGTTTTTTGTAGTAGTTTCATGGTTTGAGGTCTTAGATTTAAGTCTTTAGTCCATTTTGATTTGAATTTTGTATAAGGATAGAGATAGGGGTCTAGTTTTATTCCTTTGTATATGGATATCCAGTTTTCCCCACACCATTTATTGAAGAGACTGTCTTTTCCCCAGTGTATGTTCTTGGCATCTTTGTCAAAAATGAGTTTACTGTAGGTGTGTGGATTTGTTTCTGGGTTCTCTAGTCTGTTTCATTGGTCTATGTGTCCATTTTTATGACAGTACCATGCTGTTTTGGTTACTATAGCTCTGTAGTATAATTTGAAGCCAGGTAATATAATTCCTCCTATTTTGTTCTTTTGCTTAGGATAGCTTTAGCTATTCTTGGTCTCTTGTGGTTCAATATAAATCTTAGGACAGTTTTTTCTGTTTCTGTTAAGAATGTCATTGGTATTTTGATAGGAATTGCATTGAATCTGTAGATTGCTTTGGGGAGTATGGACATTTTAACAATATTGACTTTTCCAATTAATGAACATGGAATGCTTTTCCATTTTTTGTGTGTCCTAATCAATGTCTTTAATCAGTGTTTTATAGTTTTCATTATAGAGATCTTTCACTTCTTTGGTTAATTCCTAGATACTTAATTTTATCTGTAGCTATTGTAAATGGAATTACTTTCTTGATTTCTTTTTCAGATTGTTCACTCTTGACATATAGAAATGCTACTACTGATTTTTGTATGTTAGTTTTGTATCCTGAAACTTTACTAAATTTGTTTATCAGTTCTACTACTTTTCTTGTGAAGTCTTCAGGTTTCTCAAAATGTAAGATATGTCATCTGCGAACAAGGATAATTTGACTTCCTCCTTTCCAATTTAGATGCCCTTAGTATCTTTCTCTTGTCCGATTGCTCTAGAGGGGATGTCCAGTACTGTGTAGAATAACAGTGGTGAAGTGGGCATCTTTGTCATGTTTCAGACCATAGAGGAAAGGCTTTCAGTTTTTCCCCATTCAGTATAATACTAGTTGTGGGTAGGTTATATATGACTTTTATTATGTTGAGGTATGTTCCTTCTATCCCCGGTTTTTTAGTGGTTTTTATCATAAAAGGATGTTGAATTTTTTTTTTTTTTTTTTTTTTTTTTTTTTTTTTTTTTTTTTTTTGAGATGGAGTCTTGAGTCTCGCTCTGTCACCCAGGCTGGAGTGCAGTGGCGCGATCTCAGCTCACTGCAAGTTCCACCTCCCGGGTTTATGCCCTTCTCCTGCCTCAGCCTCCTGAGTAGCTGGGACTACAGGTGCCCACCACCTTGCTCAGCTAGTTTTTTGTATTTTTTAGTAGAGACGGGGTTTCACCATGTTAGCCAGGATGGTCTGGATCTCCTGACCTCGTGATCCTCCCACCTCGGCCTCCCAAAGTGCTGGGATTACAGGCTTGAGCCACCGCGCCCGGCCTGGGATGTTGAATTTTACCAAATCTTTTCCAGCATCAATTAAAAAGATCATGTGCTTTTTATCTTTCATTCTTTTGATATGATGTAGCACACAGCACACTGATTGATTTGTGTATGTTGAATCATCCTTCCATATCAGGGATAAATCCCACTTGGTCATGATGAATGATCTTTCTAATGTATTGTTGAATTCATTTTGCTAGTATTTGGTTGCAGAATTTTGCATCAGTATTCATCAAAGATTGGGCTGTACTTTTCTTTTTTGGTGTGTCTTTATCTGGTTTTTTGTATCAGGGAAATACTGGCCTCATGGAATGAGTTTAGAAGTATTCCCTCCTACTCTGTTTTTCAGAATAAGTTGAGTAGGATTGGTATTAGCTTTTCTTTAAATGTTTGCTAGAATTCAGCAGTGAAGCTATTAAGTCTCAGGCTTTTCTTTACTGGGAGACTTTTATTACAGCTTCAATCTCATTATTTGTTATTGGTCTGCTCAGGTTTTGGATTTCTTCCTGGTTCAATCTTGGCAGGTTATATGTATCTAGGAACTTGTGCATTGCTTCTATATGTTTCCATTTATTAGCATGTAGTTGCTCATAGTAGCCACTAATGATCCTTGGAAAACCTGCAGATATCAGTTGTAATATCTCCTTTTTCATTTCTGATTTTATTTATTTTGATCTTCTTTCTTTTTTTCTTAAACTGGCTCAAGGTTTGACAATTTTGTTTAACTTTTCAAAAAAAACTTTGTTTCATTGATTTTTCTGTTTTTTCCATTTTTTTCTGCTCTGATCTTTATTATTCCTTTTCTACTACTAATTCTGGGTTTGGCTTGCTCTTGCTTTTCTAGTTCTTTAAAATACATCATTAGATTGTTCATTTGACGTTTTTCTTTTTTTTTTTTTTTTTTTTTTTTTTTTTGATGTAGGCACTTAGAGCTATAAGAATCTCTTTTAGTACGTCTTTTGCTGTATCCCATAGGTTTTGGTATATTGTGTTTTCATTATCATGTGTTTCAAGAAATTTTTCAATTTCCTTCTTAATTTCTTCATTGGCTCACTGATCATTCAGGAGCATATTGTTTAAATTCTATGTGTTTGAATAGTTTCCAAAATTTCTCTTGTTATTAATTTCTAGTTTTATTTTATTTTGGTCAGAAAAGCTGCTTGATATTATTTCAATTTTTTAAATGTTTTAAGATTCGGTTTTTGACTTAACATCTGGCCTATCCTTAAGAATGATTCATGTGCTGAGGAAAAGAATGTGTATTCTGGGCTGGGCACGGTGGCTCAGGCCTGTAATCCCAGCACTTTGGGAGGCCGATGTGGGTGGATCATGAGGTCAGGAGATCAAGACCATCCTGGTTAACATGGTGAAACCCCGTCTCTACTAAAAATACAAAAAAATCAGCCTAGCGTGGTGGTGGGCGCCTGTAGTCCCAGCTACTCGGGAGGCTGATGCAGGAGAATGGCGTCAACCCAGGAGGCGGAGCTTGCAGTGAGCTGAGATCACGCCACTGCACTGCAGCCTGGGTGACAGAGCGAGACTCCCTCTCAAAAAAAGAAAAAATATATATGTATTCTGCAGCCCTTGGATGAAATGTTCTGTAAATTAGATCCATTTGGTCTATATTGCAGATTAAGTCTGATGTTTCTGTGTTGGTTTTCCATCTGAACCATCTGTCCAATGCAGAAAGTGGGGTGTGGAAGTCTCCTGCTATTATTGTATTAGAGTCTGTCTCTCTCCTTAGCTCTAATAATATTTGTTTTATATATGTGGGTGCTCCAGTGTTGGGTGCATATATATATTTTAAATTGTTGCATCCTCTTGCTGAGTTGACCCCCTTTATCTTTATATAGTGACCTACTTTTCTTCTTATTGCTTTTGTCTTGAATTCTATTTTGTCTGATATAAGTATATTCCTGCTCTTGGCATGGAATATTTTTTTACAACGCTTTATTTTCCATCTCTGTGTATCTTTATAGGTGAAGTGTGTTTCTTATAGGCAGAAGATCAATCGGTTTTTTGGTTTTCAGTTTTTTTTGTTTTTTGTTTTTTGTTTTCATCCATTCAGCCAGTATATGTCTTTTGATTGGAGAGTTTAGCCCATTGACATTTAAGGTTATTATGGACAAGTAAGGACTTATACCTGTCATTTTGTTGTTTTCTTATTGTGTTTTGGCCTTCCTTCTTTCTTTCATTCTTGTCTTCCTCTAGTGAAGATGATTTTGTCTGGTGATATGATTTCAATGTGAGGTTACCATGATGCTTGCAAATACTATTTTAAAACTCATTATTCAGGCATATAAACCAGCCAGAGTGGCAGTGGCAGAGGCAAGACCCCCATAGCACCAGCAGTAGCAACTCAGAGAAAGCACAGAGCAACACCGACTGCAGAGACCTGGTGACAGCATGAGAGGTACTAGGTTTTAAGAAATTTGTATCATGCTTGAGTATAAATTAGTCATTCTTGGCTCAGGAGGTGTTGGAAATTCTGCTTTGACTGTACAATTTGTACAAAGAACTTTTGTTGAAAAACATGATCCTACAATAAAAGATATTACAGGAAGCAAGTTGAAACAGATGCACAACTCTGTACGCTTGAAATATTGGATACTACAGGAACAGAACAATTTACAACAATAAAGCATTTGTACATAAAAATGGAAAAGGCTTTGTATTAGCTTATGCCATCCCAGCACAGTTCACATTTTAAGATTTACAAGATCTGAGAGAACAGATTCTTCAAGTTAAAGACACTGATATTGTCCCAATGATGGTTAGTAATAAGTGTGACTTGGAAGATAAAAGAGTTGTAGGGAAGGAACAAGGTCAAAATCTAGCAAGACAATGGAACAACTGTGCATTCTTAGAATCTTTGGCAAAATAAAAAATAAATCTTAATAAGGCCAGGCATGGTGGCTCATGCCTGTAATCTCAGCATTCTGGGAGGCCGAGGCGGGTGGATCACCTGAGGGCAGGAGTTTGAAACTAGCCAGGCCAACATGATGAAACCCTGTTTCTACTGAAAACACAAAATTAGCCAGGCGTGGTGGCACATGCCTCTAATCCCAGCTACTCGAGAGGCTGAGGCAGGAGAATCACTTGAACTCAGGAGGTGGAGGTTGCAACGAGCTGAGATCATTCCATTGTTTTCCAGCCTGGGCAGAAAGAGTGAAACTCTATCTCAAAAATAAGGTAATATGACCTAGTGTGACAATTAACAGAAAACCTCCAGTGCCTGGGAAGGCTTGCAAAAAGTCATCATGTCAACTGCTTTAATATACTAAATGCACTGTAGCTCTGAGCCAGGTCTGAAGAATGTTGCCCAATTCAACAGTGCCTGAGCAATTCCAACTTTGTTAAACCTACCAACATCTTAAGTGGACTCTCTTGTGGTGGTACCCTTTAAGAGACAGATGAAAGATGCCATATCAGTTTGCACATTCTAATAACTTTCCAGTAGCACAAGAGAGATTTTTACTTGTCTAATAGTTGTAGAATATGCAGCTGGTAAAACCAGAAGCTACATCCAGTATTACTGCTAAGAGACATTCTTCATCCACCAGTGTTGTACATGTATGAAAATGGTGTACTGTATATTTGAACATGCCCCATGCTTTGTATTGGAGAGTACAATAATGCAAATTCTAAAACCACCACTATTTTAGCATAATAAGAGAAAGTCCAAAGAGATCCTATACAGACTACTCTAGATACCTTTGTTTTGTTGATACTTGTAGCTTATCATACTTTTTTTAAAAAACATTCAAGATCATTATCATTGTACAAAATATGCATTTTGATTAACACAGCTATATAGTTTTTTAATTTTTTAAAGAGAAACTATGAAGCAGTGATCTTGTCTTTAAAATATGATAGTCCTTTCAGTATAATATCTTAATTTGAAGATGTTGCCTTTAATATCTGTTGGGAAAGAAATGTTCAGACTTTTCAAATCTCTTATTATATTTTTCCTTTTTTGTTTACATAGGAAAAATGTTACTGTACAGCTGTGTGTACAGTAAGAGTCTACAATAAGAAGTGGATATTTTCAAACAATTTTTTAATGGTTTAACAATTTTTCTAAATCTTTCAGGCTTCTACAGCTATGGATTCTCACTGTGAATCCCTTGCTTGCTCATGCATAGTGTATTTGCAATACAAAATATACAGGTTTAGTATTTTTGCCTGTTATTGATTGTTTCACATGTGTAATATTTTGGTTTACATGTTAAATGGTGGATGAGTACTGTGGACTTGAATGTGGGAAGTAATTTTAATCATGTGTAATTGGTCACAAGGGCTAATTTGCAGTAGCTATTGTTGTTTTACCTAACAATGCCTTGTTGACTTGTATGCATTAATGTTTGGATGTAAAGGCTGTATGTCTATCCAACAAAGAGCCACAATATTTAAATAGATCAACTTAATGCTACAACTACTTTGAAATGCCCATATGTAAAGTTAAAGCCCTAATTAAGGTGGTGCAATTTTCCATAACTTAGCATCAGTAGTTCAATAAATTTGGATTGCCATGCAAGGGTTTGCATTATTAAAAAATAAAACACATACACACACTCATTATTTTAACCTGATAACAACTTAACACTATTTGCATAAATAAGCAAAAAGAAAGCTAATAAAAAGTCACCTTAACTTTATCCCCCTGCTCTTTAACTTTTTGTTATTTCTATTTATATTTTATTGTACTATGTCTTGAAAAGTTGTGGTTATTACTTTTGATTGGTTTATTGTTCAGTCTTTTTTTGTTGTTTTGTTTTGTTTTTTTGTTTGTTTGTTTGTTTGTTTGTTTTGTGACAGAGTGTTGCTCTCTCGCCCAGGCTGGAGTGCAGTGGTGCAATCTCAGCTCACTGTAACCTCCACCTCCTGGGTTCAAGTGATTCTCCTGCCTCAGCCTCCTGAGTAGCTGGGATTACAGGCAGGTGCCACCATGCCCAGCTAATTTTTGTATTTTTAGAAGAGATGGGATTTTACCAGTTTGGCCAGGCTGGTCTCGAACTCCTGACCTCAGGTGATCCACCCACCTCAGCCTCCCAAAGTGCTGGGATTGCAGGCGTGAGCCACCGTGCCCAGCCCTATTGTTCAGTCTTTTACTTAGGATAAGAGTAGTTTACATACCACAGTTACAGTATTATAATATTCTGTGGTTACTATTATACTTACTATTAACAGTAAGTTTTGTACCTTCAGGTGATTATTTATTGCTCATTAATGTCCTTTTCTTTCTGATTGAAGTACTCCCTTTAACATTTCTTGTAGGATGGATCTGGTATTATCGTAGGGTAAAAGGTTTTTTTCCTTCAGCACTTTAAATATATCATGCCACTCTCTCTTTGTAAGGTTTCCACCAAAAAGTTTGCTGCCAGACATACTGGAGCTCTGTTGTATGTTATTTGTTTCTTTTCTCTTGCTGCTTTTAGGATTCTGTCTTTGTTTTTTGTTTTTTGGGGTTTTTTTTGTTTGTTTGTTTGTTTGTTTGTTTACACAGAGTCTCACTCTGTCACCAGGCTGGAGTGCAGTGGCACAACCTCAGCTCACTGCAACCTCCGCCTCCCAAGGCTCACTGAACCTCCCTCCTGAGGTTCAAGCGATTCTCCTGCCTCAGCCTCCCAAGATGCTGGGACTACAGGCACTTGCTACCACTCCCAGCTAATTTTTGTATTTTTGGTAGGGACAGGGTTTCACCATGTTGGCCAGGATGATCTCGATCTCTTGACCTCGCGATCTGCCCGCTGTGGCCTCCCAATGTGCTGCGATTACAGGCATGAGCCACCGCACCCAGCCTAGGATTCTTTCTTTATCCTTGACCTTTGGGAGTTTGATTATTAAATGCCTTGAAGTAGTCTTCTTTGGGTTAAATTTGCTTGTATAACCTTCTTATACTCAGATATTGATATCTTGCCCTAGGTATGGGAGGTTCTAGGTTATGATCCCTTTGAATAAACTTTTTACACCTATCTCTTTCTCTACCTCCTCTTTAAGGCCAATAACTCTTAGGTTTGCCCTTTTAAAGCTATTTTCTAGATCCCGTAGGCATACTTCATTGTTTTTAATTCTTTTTTCTTGTCTCCTCTGACTGTGTATTTTCACAATAGCCTGTCTTCAAGCTCACTCATTCTTTCTTCTGCTTGATCCTTTCTGTTACAAAAGACTCTGATGCATTGATCAGTATGCCAATTGCACTATTTAGCTCCAGATCTTCTGCTTGCTTCTTTTTAATTATTTCAATCTCTTTGTTAAATTTATCCGATGAAATTCTGAATTCTTGCTCTGCATTATCTTGAATTTCTTCGAGTTTCCTCAACACAGCTATTTTGAATTCTGTGTCTGAATGGTCACATATCTCTGTTTCTCTAGGATTGGTTCCTGGTGCCTTATTTAATTCATTTGGTGCGGTCATGTTTTCCTGAATGGCGAACATTGAGGCTAGCAGATATTCTTTGGTGTCTGAGCATTGAATAGTTAGGTATTTATTGTAGTCTTCATTGTCTGGGCTTATTTGTAGCTGTCCTTCTTGGGAAGTCTTTCCAGACATTTGAGAGGACTTGCGTGTTGTAATCTAAGCTGACTTTAGGGGGCACCCTAGTCCCAATCACACTGTTGTTCTTACAGACATTAGAAGTACTGCCTTAATGGTCTTGGACGAGATCCAGGAGAATTTTCTGGATTACCAGGCAGAGATTCTTGTTCTCTGCCCTTACTTTCTCCCAGACCTACAGAGTCTCTCTCTCTCTCTCTGTTCTAAGCCACCAAGCACTGGGGGTAGAGTGACAAAAGCATCCCGGTGGCCACCATCACTATGACAGTGCCACATCAGACCTGAAGCCAACACAGCACTGGGTCTTGCCCAAGGCCTGCTATCACCACTCCCTGGCTGCTGCCTATGTCTGCTCAAGTTCCTGAGGCTCTACAACCAACAGGTGGCAAAGCCAGCCAGGCCTGTGTCCTTCTTTTAGGGAAGTGAGGTTCCCCCAGGATCCAGGTGTGTCCAGAAGTGCCATCCGAGAGTCAGGAACTAGAGTCAAAAACCTTAGACGTTCACCTGGTGTTACACTGTATTATAGCTGAGCTGGCACTCAAAGTACAGTATGTAGTCCTTCCCACCTTTCCCTTCCCTTTCCAAAGGCACAGGAGCCTCACTCCAAAGCTACCACCACCCTTGGCCATGAGGAGTACCGCCAGACTAACACTGATGTTCTTGTAAGGCGCAAGGTCTCTTAAGTCACCTTGTGGTGAATGCTTCCTGGCCTGGGGACTCACCCTTGAGGGTACTGGGCTCCCCTGTGTCCCAGGGCAGGCCCAGAAATGCTGTCTAAGAGTCAAGTCCTAGAATCAAGGACCCCAAGAGCCCACTTGGTGCTCTGCCCATCTATGGTGGCCTTGGTACCTAAGATGCAAGACAGTCTCCTTTACTTTTCCCTCTGCTTTTGTCAAGCAGAGGAGTTTTGCCCTGTAACCACCATGACTCATAAAGTACTGACTCTGACTTGAAGCCAGCAAGTCTCAGAAACACAGCAAGGCCCCTGATGTAGTACCTGGGTTTCACTCCTGGTTATTCAGAGCCCAAGGACTCTTCAGTTAGGAGGTGATTAATTCTGGCAGGACTGGGTCCTTTTCTTCAAGGCAGTGGTTTTCCTTCTGGCTGTGTATATAGAAATGCTATCTGGGAACTAGGCCCTGGAATGGAGGTCTCATGACTCTTACCAATCCCCTATCTTGTTGTAGCTGAATGAGTGTCCAAGATGCAAGACAAAGTCCTTTCCACTCTTCCCTCCCCTCTTCTGAAGCAGAAGAAAGGGGTCTCTTTTGGAGCCATGAGCTGTGCAGCATGAGGAAAGGGGAGGGGTGATGCCAGCACTCCCTTGGCTGTCCCAGCTCATGCCTCAGTACATCACATACCCCACCAGTCCACTGTCTTTGGGCCTAGTTCAGCCCTAGGACTCACCAGGAGTTGCAGTCATTATGGACTAGACTGCCTTTCAAAATTACTTAGAGATCAAGAGCACTTTGGCCCTTAGTTGTGAGAATTGTGGGCATTCAAGTTGGACCACTGGGATCAATGATTCCCCTCTGGCTAGCACTTGTTTAAATGCTCCTTCTGTGGGCAGGTGTCAGCTGAGTTCGGTCTGGTTTTCCTTTCTGCTTTAACAGAACAGCACTGAGTTCACTGCATCACAGTTGCTGTGTTCTCCCTCCTCCAGAGCTCAGATGCAGCATCTGCCAGGGGTCGGGGAGTGGTGGTGTCAGTGATTCAGGACTGTTTTTTCTATCTCTTCAGTGCCTCTTTCAGTGATATGAAGGTAAAACCAAGTACTGTGAGTGCTTACCTGATATTTCATTCTTATAAAGGTGTTTTTCTGTGTAGATAGTTGTTAGCTTGGTGTCTTCACTGGGAGCTTGATCAGTGGAGCTTTCTATTCCCCTATCTTGTTCTCCCTCCTGAGCTGAACATCTTTTAGTAAAGGTTGACAAAACTATTGTAAAACTAGATGCTGAGATGACTAGATA
The DNA here is from genome assembly GCF_007565055.1 of Rhinopithecus roxellana. Classification (NCBI taxonomy): domain Eukaryota; kingdom Metazoa; phylum Chordata; class Mammalia; order Primates; family Cercopithecidae; genus Rhinopithecus; species Rhinopithecus roxellana. The sequence continues at coordinate 164,797,889 of NC_044552.1, forward strand.
CTGACCCCAGAATTGATTCCTGAAACTTGTTTTCTTAAAGAAAATGTTCTGTTGCCTGCTTGTTCTTTGCCCATTTTTTGCGTTTTTGGGAATATAGATTAAAGAATATGCAGCTTCTCAACTTCGAGGTCAGAGGAATGTGGCCGTCTTTCTACAAAATGCCTAAGAGATTTTCTCATCCCAACAAAATGTATCTCCTCACTTTTGCCTTACTAATATAAGAAATAATTGTAGCTTTTACTTCACTAACAAAGTGGACTACCAAATATGTTTTTCAAATCCTAAATTCATTCTTTATCTCACTTGACCTAATTTTATTTGTGGGTTGTGAAAAAGAAGTATCCTTCCAATTATAAGATTCAATGTTTATTCTGCTTTTTGGAATTTACTGGCACACAAATTTGCACTTGTGCAAGATGAAGTGGAAAACAAAATGTGTTTCAAGATACTTGCTGCAGAAACATTCTTATCACGAAAATATTGAAAACAGACTAAAAGTCCAATAATGTAATACTAGATCTCATAATTCACTCACATAATCTCCTCCATGTGGCTTTTCCACATAAGTTTGTTTGGCCCTCCTTGCAGCATGATAGTCTCTGGGCAACCAGACTACGTACCTGGTGGCTTAGAGCTTGAGGGAAGTATTCCAGCTCTCGAAGCATAAGCCATATTTTATTTTATGACCCAGCTATAGAAGGCACAGTTACATTTGCTGCATTCTATTTATTACAAGAGAGTCACAAACCTGCCCAGATTTAAGGAGAAAGGAATTAGAATCCTATCTCTTGATGTGGGAAAGGCAGGATTCTAGAAGTACATGTAGGATGGAAGAGATCATTGCACCACTTTTGGAAAATCTAATCTGCCATCACAAAAGTAGTCATCGTTTGCGTGGTTCTGATATGCAGATATTTACAATATCACAGTTTATTTAAATAACACATTTCCCAACAACACATTTCAAACTTTAGTTCCCATAATATATTAACTGTGAATGACTACCTAACATTCAAACTTCTCAGCTATCCCTTGGTCACAGATTAGCTCTAAATAATAGATGGGCATTGTGATCAGAAGCCAATAATGTCACTTCTTTCAATGTCTGTTAGTGATTGGTCATGGCACATCTGTCATTTAGTTCATGCACAGACAGCAAAGCAGATAGTTGTGTTGCCTCCTTGTTTTCCAGTGGTAAATCCATATGACATTTTACAAAATGATATTAAGAAAAATAGATAATTGAAAGAAGAAATTGATCAACAAAGATAAAAATGCAGCAAATAAATGAAAAAATAATAAAACTAAAAGTGAGATTTGAATCAAACACAAATGGAGTTATATTCCCTTAGAAATTGCTGACCATGACAGTCTTCATATTGCTACTTTCTAACAGACTCTAGACTTGCAGTCAGAAGAATTAAGTGAAGATAAATTGATGAACATAAATGAGGAGAGTGGTTGTATGAAAAGGATGAAGATGTTCCAGAGGAAGTCATGCTGGCAAAAAAGTTCACATTAAACATACCTCTTGGAAATATTTTATGACATTAAAAATGCAAAGGATAAAATGTTGAACACTGATTCAAACTTAGAAAGCAGTTGACAATTTGCCAAGACCTAGAAAGGAGGTGCTCTCTGAATTAAGTTGTAGGATGAGAAAAGGATAAAGGACAATTGTAATTTTTCCTACCCATTATTAAGATTATTAAGATCACTTTGTATGGTTTCAGCTTACAAGTTTTTTTTTTTGTTTGTTTTTTTGAGATGAAGTTTCGCTCTTGTTGCCCAGGCTAGAGTGCAGTGGCATAATCTCAACTCGCCACAACTTCCGCCTCTGGGGTTCAAGCAATTTTCCTGCCTTAGCCTCCTGAGTAGCTGAGATTACAGGCATGCACCACCACACCTGGCTAATTTTGTATTTTTAGTAGAGACGGAGTTTCTCTGTGTTGGTCAGGCTGGTCTCGAACTCCGAACCTCGGGTGACCCGCCCAACTCGGCCTCCCAAAGTACTGGGATTACAGTTGTGAACCACCACACCTGGCCAGGTTACACATTTTGGATAAAGATGGCCTGTACAGTAAACCACCATTGGGGTAGAGGGTCATAGTTTACAGGCAACTGGTGGCCTCCTCAAGGGACAAAGAAAAAGATTTACTGACTACCTAGTATTATGGTTGAATTTTGTACTATGAGCATTAGAGAGTCAAAAATAAATTGAAAAATAACAATTTTAAAAATATTCTGCACTACGATTTGAAACAATAAGATGTATAAGCCTCCTAATTTATCTCAAGTTAGAATAAGATATTCTAAATACATAACAAAAGTTCAGACCAAGCAAGTTCCTCTGAAGTGTCTGAACAAAATTTTAAGTGAAAGTATTAAAATGTTGTCCTAACAAACAAGATTGAAACTTCTGCACAATCCCTTATAATAAATCAAATTTTCCATAGGATCAATTCTACAATTAAGAGATTACATTCTGACACAATGGCCTTTTTCATAAACTGCATCAGCGAGGTAGCTTTGTGAAAGAGCAAATTGTTAAAATGGTTCCCATCATCTAATTCTAATCTTGCTTCCTTGGGATGAGCACTACAGCTGGTTAGCAAAAGAATCGATTTTATGTCATCAGATACATTTATGAATTTTGAAATTGTATGCATTCAAAATATAAAGTGTATATCCTCAGACTCAGTTGTATGCAAGAAATATCATGACCCAAAGAAAGTTAAATTTTGCAGTCATAAAAAAAGAGCACCGAATATGGACCCACTGCCTTTTTACCATTAGGCTAGAGAGGAGCCATGTCAATATTCAAGAACTAAGAATTTTACATGCAAGAAAATTCTTACTCAAGCACATACTTCTGCCATCATTTCTCTCTCTTTTTTTTGAATTGACACAATTTATGGGGTACATAGTGATGTTCCCATGTGCATAATGCGTAGTGATCAGATCAGGGTAATTAACATATTCATCATCTCAAACATTTATCATTTCTTTGTGTTGGAAACATTCAATATCCTCCTTCTAGCTATTTGAAACTATGTCATATATTGTTGTTAACTACAGTCATCTTAGAACGGTATAGAACACTAGAACTTATTCCTCCTATCTAGTTGTAATTTAGTATTCTTTAGCAAATCTCTCTCTATCCCTCTGTTCTCCCTACCCTTCCCACTCTCCCATATCTTTCTTTCTACTTTTTGCTTCTATTACATCAACTTTTTTAACTCACTTCCACATATAAGTGAGAACATACAGTGTGTAGCTTTCTGTTCCTGGCTTATTTCACTTAACCTAATGTCCTCTAATTCCATCCATGTTACTGCAAATGACAGAATGTCATTCTTTTTGTGGTGGAATAGTACTCCATTGTGTATATATGCCACATTTACTTTACCTATTAATCTGTTGTTGGATACCTAAGTTGATTTCGTATCTTGGCTATTGTGAATAGTGCTGCAATAAACACGTGGGTGAAGACGTCTCTTTAATATACTGATGTTCTTCCTTTGGATAAATGCCCAGTAGTGATACTGCTGGATCATATGGTAGTAGTTCCATTTGCAGTTTTTTTTTAAGAACCTCCAAACTATTTCCCATGGTGGCTTTACTAGTTTACATTCCCACCAATTGTGTACAAGGGTTCTCTTCTCTCTACATCCTCGCCAGCCATTGTTATTTTTGTCTTTTTGATAATAGCCATCCTACCTAGAGTGACATGATATCTCAATGTGGTTTTTATTTGCATTTCCCTAATGATTAATGATATTGAGCATTTTTTCATATATTTGTTGGCCATTTGTATGTCTTCTGTGAAATGTCTTCTCAGATCATTTGCCCATTTTCTAAATCAAATTGTTTGATTTTTTGCTGTGGAGATGATTGAGTTTCTTGTATATTCTGAATATTATTTCCCTATCAGAGGAATCTCCTGCAAATGTTTTCTCCCATTCTGTAGGTTATTTTTTCACTTGTTGATTGTTTCCTTTGCTGTGAAGTAGGTTTTTAGTTTGATATAACCCCATTTGTTTACTTTTGTTGATTGTGCTTTTGAGGGGAAGAGATGATACCACAGAGTACAAAGAACAAAAATAGTTTCTGGTCTGCAATTTGTTAATATAAAAATAGTTTCTGGTCTGCAATTTGTTAATATAAAAATAGTTTCTGATCTGCAATTTGTTAATATAAAAATAGTTTCTGATCTGCAATTTGTTAATATAAAAATAGTTTCTGGTCTGCAATTTGTTAATATAAAAATAGTTTCTGGTCTGCAATTTGTTAATGCTATATAATTTTTAAATTAAAATGTTATTTTAGGCTAGGAACTTGGTTGTTGAAATGCAGAAGTGGGCTATTTGACATTCTTGTTCTCTGCATTCCATCCCTGAGGCTTGAAGATGAAAAAGGGATCAATCACAGCATGCCTTTTGCATGACATGATGAAAAATAAAATCAATCACATTGTAAAAGGCATAATTTAGGGCCTTTTTTTTTATCATCCTCAAATATTTACTTCTGAGTGCTCAGGGGATGTTTTTATCATTGTCATTGTTATTATTATTCAGAACATTTTTCCCTGCCACTTTCAAGTCTGGAGCTTCTTCAGAAGCCTAAAGTTCTAAAAGGCTGGATTTTAAGTGGTTGCTTTTTCTTTGAATGAGTATATTTAATAGTCATTGAAAATCAGTGTCTGGGAAGCTGAGCTAGGAGGATCACTTGAGCCCAGGAGGCAAAGGGTGCAGTGAGCACTCCAGCTTAGGTGACAGAGCGAGAACTTGTTTTTTAAAAAAAAAAAAAAAAAAAAATCAGTTTCATGAAGAATTTTTAATGACTTGAGGAAATTAATACTATGATATTAGGTAGAAAGAAGTGCAGTCATAAGCCACCTAATGATGTTCCAGTCAATGACAGACCAGATATATGGAGGTGGTCCCATTGGCTGTAATGGAAGTGAAAAGTTCTTATTGCCTAGTGACGTTGTAGCTGTCATAACATCGTAGTGCAAAGTATTACTTATGTGTTTGTAGTGATGCTACAAACACATGGTGTAAATAAACCTACTGCACTGCTAGTTGTATAAAAGTATTACACATACAATTATGTAGAGTATATAATACTTGATCATGATAATAAAGGACTATGCATTTGTTTATGTGTTTACTAAACTATACTTTATTATTTTAGAGTATGCTCCTTCTACTTATTAAAAAAAAAAAAGTTAACTATAAAATGGCTTTAGGTAGGTTCTTAGGCAGAAGGTATTCCAGAAGAAGGCCTTGTTAAAAGAGATGGCCGCTTCATGTGTGTTATTACCACTGAAAACTTTTCAATGGGACAAGATCTGGAGGTGGAAGACAGAGATACTGGTGATCCTGATCCTGTGTAAGCCGAGGCTAATGCGTTTGTGTTCTAGCTTTTAACAAGAAAGTTTTAAAATAAAGAATTAAAATTTAAAAAATTAAATAGAAGAAAGCTAATAGAAAAAGGATATAAATAAAGAAGATATTTGTGGACAGCTGTTCATTGTGTGTGTTTAACGCTGTGTTACTATAAGAGTCAAACCTTTTTTTAAGTTTATGTGGTAAGCTAAGGTTAATTTATTATTGAAAAAGAAAAATATTTTATAAACAGTGCAACTGAAGTATACAGTGTTTGTAAAGTCTGTAGTGGTGTACAATAACATCCTTTGCCTTTGTACTCACTCACCACTCACTCACTGAATTACGTAGATCCACTTTCAGTCCTGCAAACTCCACTTGTGGTAAGTGCCCTGTATAGGTATACTTTTTTTTATCTTGTATGCCATATATTACTGTACCTTTTCTATGTTTAAATATATTTAGATGCACAAATTCTTATCATTGTGTTACAATTGCCTACATCTTCCACTATAGTAACATGCTATATAGGTTTGTGACCTAGAAGCAATAGGCTACACCATACAACCTAGGCATGCAGTTGGCTATACCATCTAAGTTTGTGAAGGTACACTCTATGATGTTCACACAAAATTGCCTAACAATGCACTTCTTAGAATGTACTTCTTCATTAAGTGATGCATAACTGTATATAAAACCATATATTTTTTATAATGATCTCATCTATGTAAAATAAAATAGAAAAAAATTGATAAAAATATATCAAAATATTTTTTCTCTGAGTGGTTTAAAAAATGAAAACTTCTGTGTCTTCACATGTTTCCCTAGTTTACATATTTTCTGCAAGACAAATGCTACAATAACAGCAGTAGTTTTATTACTTCCAGTATCATCTTTAGAGATTTGTTTATACAAATTTCATAAAATCTTTTGTCTATTCCCCTGATTCCCAGCACTCATAGACCCCAGCTTCTCTCGAGTGACACCTCCAACGGGTAACTCATGTGTGCTTCCAGGTTTGGGCTCTCACTGCTGCCATTGGTCAGAATTTAAGGCACCTTCACTCCATAGATGAAGACTGTATTGGGTCAGTTTTGCTCAATTTCTCATTTTAGCCTTGTGACTCATTTCCAACTGTTGAGTCTCTGGCCAGAGTCAGGGCTCCATAAACTTCTGTTAGACACATCTAAATTTGTATCTTCACAAATAATCTGCATACTGAGGACTGGTTCTCATTCACTGGCTACTAGCTGAATTTTCTGCATCACAACCACTCGTCTCCAACAATATTACTTGTGCCTCATGCACTGATATTCCTATGGTTTATCTCGACCCTGCTGTCCATAGCTTCAGTGCAACCTACCACCACTCCTTCTAGAGATCCATTGCCATTGCCTTCTTAACTCCTCTTCTTAACAAAAGCATTGCCTTTTATTTAATTATCCCAAGTATTTGCATTTTTGAGCCTTTTAAATGTAATAGTAGACTAAAAGACATTGGGTGTCTTAATGGAAACTATTTCTAGAAATTGAGCCCAGATATTGGATGACCCTCTACACATTTTACCTAAAGCAGCCCTGAAGTGAAAACTGCTTTAGTGGTAAAGGTAAGAGATTTTCAAAAGCAAAGCCAGGCTTCTGAGCCTTTTCTTTTTCTCCCAGGCTCCAGAGATACAGGAGCCAAAGTTGAAATAGGGTTTTCATTGTTTTTCTTCCTCGTGAATACCCCCAACCATGTACTCTATGCAGTTTCTCCACTCCCAGTATACTGAGGCCCATGAATCCTACACGATACCATTGCAGCACCAGTCACTGTGGTAGTCACTGTGCAGACTACCCACCTCATGGAGGCTCATGGAGGAAGAGAACCTCAGTGAGAGATGGGATTAGGTCAAGGGGGTGGGGACAGAAACTTTTACCCTCGAGAACCAATTCTTAGGAGAAGAAAAGGAAACACTACTAAATACATCACTTATCGTTGTTTACCATTTATGATTGATTAGTCTGAGCAAAAAATCAACTCTGAATACTGAGTTCAGACTAAAAACCTGTCCTTCCAAGTTACCTTAAAGTTCATCTAGGAACAAGAAGAATGAGAATCTTTCAGGTTTCTTTGCTTCAAAACTTATTGCAGTGTTAAAGTGAGGTTCTTGACAAATCAAGAAATGGTTTTTGAACTTTAACATGTATGGAGAGTTTATCAGGTGATAGAACATGTTGTTAGATACTTTGATGCACTTTATTTCTCTTATCCCCTACATCAGGCCTGTGGCACTAAAGCCCTGACCGTTTCTATTGTTAAAAAAAAAAAAAAACTTAAGACAAATTAAACAAAGTTTATTTGAGCAAAGAATGATTCATGAATCAGACAGCACTCAGAACCAGGAGAGGCTGAGAGAGCTCCACCTAGCAGCATGAGCAATGAGCTTTTATAGGCTGAACACTGAAGAAAGTATATAAGTCATCTGGTTGGCTACAGCTAGACAGTTGCCTTATTTGGGCATGGTGTGATGAGTCTTTTGACTTATTGGAGCATGGTCTGATCAGTTGCCAGCCCATGACTGGCTGAAGCTCAACTGGTTTTACAAAAGTGTGCTTCTAAATTAAGTGTTTATTTATTTAAGTACTAAGCTATGCTGCAGTTTATTACATAAAAACTTAAAGAATGGAGATAGCCTCAGGCCAATGGCCTCCTGCTTATTTATTCTGATACCATCTCCTAGAAATAATACAGTAGTTACACCATGGACTCCCATATTAGTCAATGTTCAACCCTGATGTCACCACTTATAAGCTAAGTGACCACGGGAGTTAAACTTAAGTTCTGTCTGCCTCAATTTTCTCATCTGCAAATGGAGGTAATAACTGATTCAACCTCAAAATTTTGGTACCCGCCACTTGGGAAATTCCTAATACATTACCTCACATGTTTTAAAATTTTGTACTTTTAGAAGTTCATGTCATTTAAGTTAGAGGGTCAGTTAGTCATAATGATTTGTCACATAAAGATTTAACAGTTATTTAGTGCCTGCTATTTGCCAAAGACTATGCAAGGCACTGTGAAGACAACAGTGAACTAAACATAAAAATCCCTGTCCTCATTGGGTAGGGCTGGGGGAGGAGAGGGCAGACACAAGCAAGTAAAACATCTAAGTTATTATATGGTGAAAAGCATTAAAGAGAAAAAAGGACAGGCTTGTAGGGATTGAGGGCCAGGTGTGCAGGCTGCTATTTTAAATATAATGTTACTTACACCTTACACAATTTTATTTATTGTTAGTGAGATATTAAATTTATGATTTTAATTAAATCCGTGAATTAGTCTTTCCTAAGTTAACAAGGTTATCTGCTCACAAATTAAAAACATCTACACAAACTTTTGTAGCTATTTATATTTAATGAAAAAGTTTATCGGTATGTCTCACATACTTTCAATGAGAGCACTTTGACCACTTACAGATCACAAGTAAGCATAAAGTGTCTCATTTTAGAAGTTCTATCATAATGATAGAAGTACTATTTAAACTCATAGAAGGTGGAGTAGGAAACCACGACTTCAGACTTAGCAAAGATCCACATTTCTTTGTTCAGTCAGCTAGCATGCATTTGCAAATATTGCATAATACATTTCAGACAAAGTTTTCGTTTGTACCCTTTGATACAAAATTTCCCAATGCAAAATGGTTGCAAAATTCCTCCAACATATAACAACACAATATTTACTTTACTCTCAAAGACTGGGCTTCGAAAACAGGTTAGTGCAAACCACAGGCATCAGAACATTAATAGGAGAGAGTCTAGAGAGTGGACCTCAGTGCAGAGCTGCAGTATCATCAAGAAAGCAGGCTTGTGTGCCCATAGCCTGCCTAGTCAGTGGGAAGTAAACTGCTTTGGGAGCTTCTTTCAAGATTCCTATTTAAAAAGGTCATTATTAAGGTAAAAAGAGTCTGCAGCAGGAATTTTGAAGATATGCTATTGTATCAGCCTGTTTTCATGCTGCTGATAAAGACATACCTAAAACTGGGAAGAAAAAGAGATTTAATGGACTTACAGTTCCACATGGCTGGGGAGGCCTCACAATCATGGCGGAAGGCAAGGACGACCAAGTCACATCTTACATGGATGGCAGCAGGCAAAAAGAGAGTTTGGGCAGGGAAACCCCCTCTTTTCAAAACCATCAGATCTCATGAGACTTATGCGTTATGATGAAAACAGCATGGGAAAGACCCGGCCCCACGATTCAATTACTTCCCACCAGGTGCCTCCCACAACACGTGGGAATTCAAGATGAGATTTGGCTGTGGGGACACAGCCAAACCATATCAGCTATTTAAATGTTTACATAACATATCAAAGTTTAATTCCCTTGTTTTGAAATATACATGTAATTCAGAATGGTTCTGATGGTTTCTGCCTTTGACATAGAATCATAGCCATTTTGAAACAGACATGAGGCGTGTTCTCTTAAACTTAATGAGTGTTTACTACTCACTGGAGAATGGTTTATGAGTATTATCTTGTTCCATTCTCTTAAGATTCAATAAAATAACTGTTACCATATCCATTTACAGTTGAGAAAATTGAGGCATAAAGAGGTTTAAAAGTTTATCGGGTACACATAGATAGGAGGTAGCAGACTTGGAAATGAAACCCAAGTTTATGTGACCCTAAAGTTCATAACCTTATAACCTTAACATCAAACTGCCATTAGCCAGATAATGTTTTAAATGAGTCATTAGTATTCTTTTCATTTTAGGAGGCTGGAATGTGTCATTTGAACGGTCCTGCTCCTTTTAAGAAGGAAATTTATTTTATGTATAACTATGACTTCAAAGTTTAGAATAACCCCTACCGCCATAAAAAATAAAAACAAAAACCAATGAACAAACACAGTGGAGAAACAATCCCTGAACTACAGGAAATTGCATTCTAAGGGTTGCTATAACTAAACATCTCTCGGTTTTGAACTGCGAATATCAGGGGTAATGGTAATATTTTAAGTCTATTATTATCCATTGTAATAATAATACTTCTTAAATAAATATTTAACAATAGGCTTAGATTCCCAGAGTCACTGGCACATTTCTTGTTCTCTTCCTATAATCTAGTTTCTAATCTTTCTCTTCAATTTTTAACCTTCTAGAGCTGCCCCTGTCCGGTATGGTAGCCACTAGTCACATGTGGCAGCTGAGCATTTGGCAGGTAGCTAGTGTGAATTGGGACATCCTGTAAGTGTAAGCTATCTCAATTGTTAATATTGATTACATATTTAATGATATTTTTGATATATTGGGTTAAATAAAATTAATTTTATTTAATTTACATTGTATTAGGTAATTCTCAGAATACATGAGATCTACTGCCTATATTTCAAAGGAGCTACTAAAACAGAGATCTAAGATAGAGTAGGTCTTGGTTAGTATGCTAAGCTTTGGTTTTTGGGGAACTAAAATTATCCCTATGATCTTGAATTGGGGCTTTCTTATTTACCTAAAAACATATCATTTGGTCAATCAGTTTAATCAGGCTATTCTTCCCTGATCTGTAGAATTCTGAAAAGTTAATCCTAACTAAATCACTTTAACATGTGTGAAAAACTAGACTTGAGTTGTCCATTCTAATCATGAAGACCACTGTGTTGACAGGACTATTGAGCACTGTGTCTTTGAATCTTTGCCCTGGGAGAACCCTGACAGTAGAAGAGCATTAAGGGTTAAGTGGAGGTGATGCCCATCTCTAGATGTGGGCTTTGAGTTTTGAGCTTTGAGCTTTGCAGGAGCTCAAATTTTCTTCATAGCTCCAGTTTTGGTTTTAAATTCATGCAAACTTAGGGTTTTACTCTATAACGTTTTTAATATTAAAATTAACACTGGATCCACTAACTTCCAGACTTCTTTAAGTGATCTCAGGTTTGTGTTAAGACATTTTCAGTTTGTTATGTTAATTATTAGTCAAGAACCTCTCAATTGATATACTATAATAGAAGCAAGAAGAATATAAAATGTTAACAACAAAAGATGAAGCCTAACACCTTGGATGTAGTAAATGTTCCAAAAATGTTCATGGATGATAAATATAACTATCAAATGAGAAAAGTTTTAATGTCAAAAATATCCCCCAAAAAAGTCTGTTTTTCTGGGAGCTTATTTCACTAACAAATGCAGAATATATCCCAATTAAACCTCAGGAGCACATGGCCTTTATTTACCAGTAAAGTTTGTCCCAGATGCAACAGTCTCGCTCAACTACAGTTTACTCTCCACAACCAAGACACCTATATTTTCCCATAGTGTATGTAGTGTGGATGACACGGTTAGTGTAGGCATTTTTGTGCTTTTCTAGTTGCTTTTATATCTGCCCTGAATTTTTTCTGTAATATTCACTCCGAAACCCTTGCTCAATTGATTTCAAGAGGATTTCTCAATAGCTGGTATACCCCAAGCCATTTATTTCAAGTTACAAGAAAACTATGTTCTCTTCCTAACCCCACTTGCCTCCTAAACTTCTGCTTCTGTCTCTTCCTCTGGGAACTGAATAGTCAGGGGTTCCCAGGGGAGCAAGAGAGCCTGGAAATGGGTCTCAAGAGACCCAACTGTGAGGGCTGTGTTAAGATAACTGGCCTGTGGTCCCCAGGACAAGCACTGGCCTCATCAAGAGTGAATATTCTATCTAGAAGGAGAGATACACATTTTTTTTGCTCTCCGAAGACTTGAGTTGCTGGACACCAGCTCAAACTCTGGACACTTCATTCTCTTCAGATCTTACTGCAACACATGGAAATGTCAACATGGCAGTCTACCAAATCTAATTCTATACCAACACACTGTGTAAAGATCAGTTGTTCCCCTTCTTAAAACATTTTGGTTCCTTTCCATTTTCCTTAGAACAATCTCTGAAATCCCTAAAGTTGATGTGGTGTACAAGGGCCTCCCCAGCCTACCTGGTCATCCTCTCCCTCTCTGACCTTCTTCTCCTACATCACCCTTCAACCAGCCAGACTCCTTCTGGTCCTTCCCTCCCCCATGAGCCTTTCCCATAAATCTCCACTGCCTGGAAAGCCCACCCCCCCCCCCCCCATCAGATTCATCCCACCCATCCCTCACATCACTTCCCCAGGGGCACCTTTTCCAACCCCCAGGACTAAGTTCTTTCTTCATTGTATGGTCCCAGGGCTCCTTGCATGTTTTTTTTTTTTTTTTTTTTTTTTTTTTTTTTTTTGCCTACAGTTGCCACACTTATAATTGTTTTGTTGTCTTATATAACTTTTGATTATTTATTTAAAGGCTTTATTTCACACTAGATTGTAAATCCCCTGAGATTAAAGAAGGTTTCACTGCTGATTCCTTGAACAACAATTTTGGCTGATAGATTCAACCATGTGAAATGGCTGATAGTCCAACATCTTGACCTTTAAAAAGTCCATTTTAGGCTGTGTGCAATGACTCATGCCCGTAATCCCAGCACTTTTGGAGGCAGAGGCAGGTGGATAACTTAAGCTCAGGAATTCGAGACCAGCCTAGGCAACACAGCAAGACCCTGTCTCTAGAAAAAATAGAAAACATTAGCCAGGCATGGTGGTGCATGCCTGTGGTCCTAGCTATTTGGGAGGCTGAAATGGGAGGATTACTTGAGCCCAGGAAGTCAAGGCTGCAGTGAGCCGTGATCATCCCTCTGTACTCCAGCCTAGGTGGCAGAGTAAGACTCTGTCTCAAAAAAAAATGTCAATTTTATATGATCCAATTCAGTAACCATTCAATAAATATTTATCAAATAAATGCATTAATAAACCATGCACTGTGGTTTTAGGTGCTGTGTGAGTGCATGTGTGTGTGTGTGTGTGTGTGTGCGTGTGTATGATCAGCTATTAATGTAAACTTTTAATTTTAAAAGAAACTCCTTAAGTTCTGCTAACTTTTTAAATGTATTTCATTGGGTTTCATAGATATTTCTCAAAGTCAAACACAACAACAAATTTCAAAAATGGTCCCTACTAGAAATACAAGTCTGGCAATTTCCCTCAGCTCCTTTGATCTTAGGTTAATTTTCTGTTCTCCTGAGTTTTCTTCATTCTCCTGTGAGATTAAATTCAGCCGCCTGTTGAGCTCTCTGAATCCCTTGCAGGTGAGTTCTGCATGACTTCCTTCCGACCTATGGAAGGAGGAACAAGGAACATTTCCAAACTTTGCACCGCCATCCCCTTCCCACCCTGAGCGTTAGGCTAGACAATAGTGGCCAGAAGCACTTCTTGATTCTCTCCTCCTGAAACTGATTCAGCCTTTTAAGACTATGACTGTTCTCCCACACAGAAACTCCTCTCCAGAAATGCTTGGCCCAAACTCCCATAACATTTGTAACTTTGTATAACTCTTTTCATTCAAGCACAACAAAAAATGAGTGGTATGGTGATGCCAGTTTTGAGGTATCATATTTGAGCCATGCTAAGGCACTTTAAAAATACTCCATTTTATTCCTCCCACAGAGTCACCCCCTCAGAGACTCTGGATGAGGGGAATATTGAGGGAGGAAAACATATAGAAGAACAGGAAAAGGCAGTGACGTAGGATTTGAAAAATACTGCACAGAATTCTGTCTTCACCCCAAAGGCTGATTGTTATAAATTAAACAGTTTGCCTACCTCAAGCAAGCATTCAACAGGCACATCCTATGTGCCAGTCCTGTGATAATCAGCACCTTAGAGGCACTGGCATCCTGGCTCATGAAGCCCAAGGAAGGTAAAGAAGACATGATTTTCCAGGCACGGTGGCTCACGCCTGTAATCTCAACACTTTGGGAGGCTGAGGCAGGAGGATCACTTGAGCCCAGTAGTTCAAGGCCAGCCTGGCCAACATGGCCAAACCTCATCTGAACAGAATATTTAAGAAACTAGTCTGTCATGGTGGGTGCATGCTTGTAGTCCCAGCTACTTGGGAAGCTTAGGTGGGAGGAATGTTTGAGTCCAAGAGGTCGAGACTGCAGTGAGCCATGATCGCACCACTGGACTCCAGCCTGGGTGACAGAGGGAGACCATGTATCAAAAAAATAAAAATAATTTTAAATAAGAAAAACAGATGATTTTATGATACAGAGAAAAATAGGAATGATCTTAAAAAAAGCAACTGAAATGGCTTGCTGCTAAAACTTAAAACCTTTGCTAAGTGCCCATGCTTTGGAGCACTAGAGAATGCTTGCTTTACATATAGGACAAGAGAGGTGTTATGCATCATGAAATAAAATGATGCCTGGGGCTAACCAGAAGAAAACAAAGATGAAGGAAGAACAAGTGGTATAAGAAGAAAGGAGCAAGTCCTTCAGAAAGAAGGTTCTTGAAAGCATCACACCCTGTCCCTCATCCCACCTCAGGAGCTGCTTGCGATCCAGGACGCCTGAAACCCTGACTCTCCAGGGAGCTCAGGGTGGAAAGCTCTCCCAGTAACAATCTGCTGATTTGAATTTCTGATGAATAGCAGCTCTGTGGAACTTATCAACATAGCCAGACCACAGCCACTCTCCAAGGGACAAAGAGCCAACATCGCCTGAGAGGAGAAGCTTTCTCTCCTTCACCCAGACTCAGCACTTGGTCTGTACCTGGCAACAATAGGAAACAACAGTAACAATAGGAAAAGGAGAGTGTGCACGCACCACAGTCACAGTAATCCTGCCTTGGAAGGCCAACCACATCGCTCAAGATCCCCACTCCTTTAATCCTTAACGCTCAATTCGGTGAGCACAATTATCAAATCTATTTTAC
Source organism: Rhinopithecus roxellana (assembly GCF_007565055.1). NCBI lineage: Eukaryota > Metazoa > Chordata > Mammalia > Primates > Cercopithecidae > Rhinopithecus > Rhinopithecus roxellana. The sequence continues at coordinate 164,813,026 of NC_044552.1, forward strand.
AGGTGAGAAAACTGAAGCTTGATTGATTGAGCCTGAGGTCAAACCCAGATGTGTCTGACACTACATCTCCAAATCTCTATATCTGCAAACATTGCATCTGAAACTCATGGCTTCCTTACTCTCTTAAATCATTTCTAAGTTAATTGATTCCACAGTTTATAGACCTGAAAGTAGTTAATCATGGAAATGTTGAGAAATAAAGTAGTTTTTCATATACTGTCTTTCTACTCATCATCCCTTTTCTGACAGTCTGCTGCATTGAAAACATGACACCAAGGATCTATTTACTTTATTTTTAAACAGCTGTATTGTGATATAATTCATATACCATACAATTCACCTATCTAAAGTGTGCTATTCAGAGGCTTTTAGTATATTTACAGAGTTGTGCAACCAGCACTGCTATCGAATTCCAGAGCATTTTCATCATCCAAAAAAGAAACCCCGACCCATTAACCGTCGCTCCTCATTTCCCCTCCCCACAGTCCCTGCTAACCACTAATCTACTTTCTGTCTTTACTGCCGACTCGGGACATTTCATATAAATGAATCATACAATATGCGGTCTTTTGTGTCTGGCTTCTTTACTCAGCACAATGTCTTCAGGGTATATCCAGGTTGTAGCATGTGTCAGTACTTCATTACATTTTATTTCTGAATAATACTCTATTATATGAATATGCCACATTTTCTTCACCCACTCAACAGTTGACATTCGGATTGTTCTCACTTTTTGACTATAATAAATAATATTGCTAATAACATTGGATCCATTTGCTTTTAATTCATCAGACTTTCCTTTTACCCTAAGGGTTACTGTGAGTTCCCATAAGTCTGTAACAAATTGCTAGAAGCAAAAAAGGCTAAAATCCCTGGGCAAAACAGCCATATGTGTGTCATATGTACCACCTGTGCCCAGTTTGCCAACAACTTTCCCATTTTTAGGCTTAAAGTCCTGGGAAAACTTTGTCCCAGGAAAAATGGAACAGTTGATCATCCTAGACTGGGATTTAGCTCAGAAGACAATTCTAGAATATCTATTTCCTGGGATGTTTTGTGGTTTCTGATAAAGGTGTAGTTATATTTCAAGAAACTGGCTTATGCAGTAACCCTCATTTTGCATACTTTCATTTAACAGGAAACAATTATTTTTAATTCTTACATAGTGATCAATGCCTAACATTTTCATGTATACTCATTTTAGAGTTACAATCGATGAGGCTATTTGCCTTGCATATTTTTTAAGTGGAATATACTAGTTACACATTAAATGGCCTTGTTGGGGCTGGGCACAGTGCCTCACACCTGTAATTCCAACAGATGGGAGGCTGGGGTGGGTGGATCGCTACAGCCCAAGAGTTTCAGACCAGCCCGGCCAACATGGCAAAACCCTCCATCTCTACAAAAAATATAAAAATTAACCTGGGCTGTGGCACGGGCCTGTAGCCCTCTCGGGAGGCTGAGATGACAGGATCACTTGAGCCCAGAAGGCGGAGGTTGCACTGAGCAGAGATGGCACCACACTTCACTACAGCCTGACAGAAGCAAGACCCTGTCTCAAAGAAAGAAAAAAATAAATGAAAAAAAAAAAAAAAGCCTTGCTGGAAGCTGAAAAACTTACGTCCACAGGGTGGCAGTGTAACACGCTACAAACTTGGAATTGAAGTAAAAGCTAGATTAATCAAACTTCCATCTTTTATTTGAACTATGTGATTTTATGGGAAAATGGGTAAGAACAACCAACTACTTGTGAAACCAGTGGCTTTATTTTATATTGATAAACAGCCACATATGGCTAACTATTGATATATCTGAACCACAGGGTAAAGACAAGAAATACAAATTGGATGCCTTTTTTGAGCTTGTTTTTAAAAATGCTTTTGACAGAATTATAGAATCATAGAAACCTTAGAAATCACACAACTCAGTATTTTCAGACATTTTCTCACCAAAAAAAAAACACAGGTCACAGTTTCTAGTGCTATATACGCCTATAACATTTAATAGAATGCAACATCACCTCTTTCCCTTCACTTAAGAAAGAATATTCAAATTCACATGAGTGACTTTAAGGAGAATTACAAGGGTAATCTCAACTCTTTATTTTTAAATTAACGACTCCCTGACTTCAATCCTTGATTTTTAGAAATAAATTATTTCTATATGGTTTACGGTGGTCAATCCCAACACGAGTGTGTCAAACTCCTTAAAGTGAGAAAGTATGATCATAGCACAACCTCTTATCGAATGCTGGACCCACTCCTACAGCATCCTTAACAGATATCTACCCTCAGGGAAATGGGCATGAAAGCAATGACTTTTAATGTGCATTGGCGCCATTAGCATAAACCCAGTGTTTGCAAGCCGGACACTTATTTTGCATATTTTTTTCTTCTAAATTCTTTTTTCCTTTCTTCTAGACTCTTTTTTCCCTCCTGGGGGAAATGTACACATTTTCTAGCAAGCAGCAACAGACTTGGAATTTAGAAGTTATTCTAGTTAGTTCATGTGATTAAAGGTAAGGGAAAATGTATGCAGCAGCCACTTACATGATTCAAAAACAACACTGAATTCTCTGAGAAAAACAGCTTCTCTTATGGTTTGTAATTGGCACCCCAGGCCAGCTTTCACCTTCTGTTAATAATGAGGCACTATAAGCTCAACAGCTGAGCAAAGATAATTTAGCAAAAGAAAGATAAACGCAAACTAAATTTGAACTCAGTGATATATATTTGTATTTTCTTCCCTTTTTGTCAAATCATGATGTCCATGGAATAAAAAGCAATTTGATCTCAGGGCTATTTCTGCTATTTTCTGTTTTCTTCTAGGAGTCTTCAGTTCAATCTTAATGGTGTTTTATTTTAACTACGTTGATTCAGACATTTATGATGGCATTGATGATATCCAAACATGTAGGCAATGAAAATCTAATCTAGGAGAGACTAAAATAACACATGTTTAAATTATCTACCCTGTTCTGTCTATGAACTTTTGTTTTGACAATCTAAATGCCTACTTCTATAACTCTTCTAAACAAAACTACTGGATAATAACAATTAGATTGATCTGAGTTGTTTTTGTTTGTTTTTAACATTAACAAGTGCCCTCCAGGACTGCAATCCTCTTGCTGCAGAGGATTTTTGAGGCATAAAATATATACCTAGGAGTGTGAAAACTCCTGTATTCGTCTGAGTTAAATAATCTTTTCTCTAAATAGTATTGCCTGATATGTGTGAAGTGATCCTTTGCTAATTAGTTAATACAATTACTCTCTTTTCCCACAAGGCCAGGGACTTCCCACTTGGAGAGTTTCTCAATAGATCCTGAAGTTTGCGTAATAACATCCTGTTTGGTAGAATAGGCAATACAAGCACTCTTCTGAGATGAATGATGCTTTTGAAAACTAAATCTTCAATGTTTCTTTTTGGGATGGTTGCTCCCCTTTGTAACAGTTTTCAAAGGCCCATGAAGGCAACCTGTCCGTTGTTGGTTGCTCTGGCATGCAAAACCAGCTTTCTGAGCTCATTAAGGTTTGTCCACAGGATCTTCCCCTAGAGCTGCCTGTGCTGACTTCTGAAAATCTGGGTTACTATTTTTGAGGTCCTGAAGTTCAAACTAGAACTACCTGACGGTGGCAATCACAATAGCTTCCACTTACTGAACTCCTTACTACCAAGGCTAGCTGTCTAATCCTTGCAACACCACACAGCGGTTTTTATCCACAGGTGCACATGAAGAAACAAACTGGAAAGCACAGTGACCTACTCAGTGAAGAGCAAGGTTTGAACCTGGGCCTGATACTGACCTTGACCTTTTTCCACCGAAGCATCCTGCTGTCCTGGGCCTCTTTCCACAAAGGAGGACAGAGGCTTATATGGGAAATACCTGTATGGCTAACCCAAGAAGCAGTAAGGCCGTGACTTGGGTCCTAATGCAAGTTAGAAAGCTGGACAGCTGTGGCCCCTGCCTTAGAACTACTGAGACAGAACTACTTGACCTCCATCAAAAGGTCATCAGTGGTTTTTTATTATAGATATCTCGACTCTTATCCTTCCCTAACCTTGCCTCATTTCAAGGCTTTTTCTGCTTTACTCATTTTTATGTTGTTTGGAATTTCCATATATCTATTACTTTTGTAATTTTTAAGGCAATGAAGATACTCTTTTTGAGACAGTCTCACTCTGTCACCCAGGCAGGAGTGCAGTGACACCATCTCAGCTCACTGCAACCTCCACCTCCCAGGCTCAAGTGATCCTTCTGTCTCAGCCTCCTGAGTAGGTGGGACTACAGGTGTGTGCTACCACACCTGGCTGACTTTTGGTGCTTTTGTTTTCTGTAGAGACAGGGTTTTGCCCTGTTGCCCAAGCTGGTCTTGAACTTCTGAGTTCAAGCAATCCTCCTGCCTTGACCTCCCAAAGTGCTGGGATTGCAGGTATTGAGTCACCTGTGCCCGGCCGAAGATACAGTTTTAAAGTGTTGCAACAATGTTGTCCAAAACTAACATTATAGAGGTATTTGATAGCTTTAAGTGTGGTGTGTGATACAAAGTACTGAGAGAAGTTATAATTATAATTATAATAATTATGATTATTATCTGAGATGGAGTCTTACTCTGTCACCCAGACTGGAGTGGGGTGGTACAATCATGGCTCACTTCAGCCTTGATCTCATGGGCTCAAGCAATCCTCCTGCCTCAGCATCCCAAGTAGCTGGGACTACAGGTGTGTGCCACCACACCCGGCTACTTTTTTTATTTGTTGTAGAGACAGGGTCTCACTATGTTGCCCAGGCTGCCCTTGAACTCCCGAGCTCAAGCAATCCTCCTACCCTGGCCTCCCAAAATGCTGGAATTATAGGCATGAGCCACCACATCCAGCAATGAGAGAAATTATGAAATTGAGTCATGGCTTCCTGAGCAGTTTGAAGTGAAAATGGGAATCAGCACATTGTGGTCCAAACATCCCTCCCACCATCACCTGTCTTATCTATAATAGACATTGTTAGGTTTCCTAACAATGATTGAAGCAGGTATGGTGAACAAAGCACCCTGGTTACACATGCTCTGGCAGCAAGTGTCTGTGCCTCACTCACCCCAGCCCCCTCCTTGATCCTAACACAAAGGTGATTTAGTTATATAGAGGATGACACTCAAGTGTGTTGCACGCATTAGTTAAAACTAAGAACAGATAAAAGTTCAATATCTCATTTTTTAGGACTCTAAAATGGTCGCATGTCAAAACAACTGTCAAATTATCGTATGTTCCTGCCACTCACTATGTGACTTTGGGCAAGTCACTTAACATCTCTGCTATCGCTTCCTCCTCCAAAAATGAAAGGGTTGGAATGGATAATGGTACATTCTCTTGTAGAGTTAACATTCTAGAATTTTAAGGTACACTTTCAAAATTTCCATGGGCCCTCAGGTTGATTGAGAGAATCAGCTCCAGAATGATCGCCAGCATAAAACAATCTATGGTAAGGCCAGCTCTGTACAGCTGCCACTCCACACCATCTCTCACTGCCCTCTCCTGTTTTCTCACCCCACATTGCAGCACTTTCTTTCTCTTCTGTCCACCCTTCCTCACTTCCAGCACTCTTTCCTATACTAGAATCAACTAGACCAAATATTTAGATATAGATTTATCTTGGCTTACCAACATTGACTAATTTTACATCGTGCAAACACAATGGTTGCACGAAATAAGGAAAAGTCTTCCGTACTTCTGAAAATGTGTCTTTACCTCACTGAAATACGTGTAAGCTGGGCATGGTGGCTTACACCTGTAATCCCAGCACTTTGGGAGGCCGAGGTAGGAGGTTGACTTGCATCCAGAAGTTTGAGACCAGCCTGGCAACATAGTGAGACCTTGTCTCTACAAAACATCAAAAATTTGCCTGGGTGCGATGGCTCACACCTGTAATCCCAACACTTTGGGAGGCCAAGGCAAGCGGATTGCTTGAGCCCAAGAGTTCAAGACCAGCCTGGGCAACATGAAGAAACCGTGTCTCTACAAAATATACAAAAAATTAGCTGGGTGTGGTGGTGCAAGCCAGTAGTCCCAGATCACCTGAGCCGAGGAGGTGGGGGCTGCAGTGAGTTAAGATTATACTGCTTCATGCCTGAATGGGCAATAGAGGGATACCTTGTTTCGAAAAGTGAAAGGAAGAAAGAAATGCCTGTAAAAGTGACCTTAGAACTGTACTACACTGTAGAATTACAAAGGCTTTCAAGTATAATATTTTAATACTCCTGATGAGTTTGAGAAGTGGGTTTTCATTATCTCTCTATGACAGATGAGGAATCCAGCACTGAACAAAAAAACAATTTGATCAAGAACTCACAGTTAATAACTATGTATGCAAATCCAGTTCTATTAAATTGAGATCCTCCAGGGTAAGGTCATTAAATACAAATGTCTATCTTGAATTTTAATCTCCAAGACAATTTACTTTAGGCTTGTATAAATCAACTTTATGACTTTTTTCTTGAGAAATATTACCCTAAAATATCCACTTCAAGAATTGTAACTAGACTGTTGATGTTTACCTTCTTGGAGATGCCATTGGTGTTTTATGTTTTGTTTCATTTTGTCTTAATATCCTCTTACATGCCATGCCCAGAGAAGGTGTTTAAAAAGCATTTTTTAAAAGAAGGCATGGGTAGAAAGATAGATGGACAGATGGACGGATAGATGGACAGTTGGGTGCACTAGTCAAACATCAGATGAATGAGTGAATGAATGAATGAATAAATGAACTTGGAATCATTTGTCTTTTCAATTATTGATGAGAAAATATTGCAACATTTTTATTAGAGCCACTTTTTGTTTCCATTTATTTAGTAAGCACTTTTATGCATTTATTTAGTATTTGCTCACTTTAACCAAGCATTGATAATTGAAAATATAAGACTGAAAATTACTCCACTACTTACGTTCATCCAACCCTATTTGATGTACTTAAAAGCATGAAATGACAAATTGTTAAGCTTTTTATTTATTTAAGACTCAAAAAACTTGGCAATAACCATCTCCAAAGTATTCAGTCTGTCAGACGCAGAGTTCAAGCTACTATACTAGTTGACTTTTTTCTACAAAGAAGAAAAGTAGAAAATCAATTTATCCTACAATTATTAAAAGTGAAATATATAGATATTGCAAAAACAAGTTTTCACTGGGTGTATAATAATTTGGGGTAAAGATGGATTGAGCCTGGAAGACTGTGGGAACCAGGAAAAACAGGCCTAACCAGCTCTTCCGGTACAAAAGAATTGAATTTGAAATGAGTCAAGTTTAATACTGTAAAATGATTCCTCAAAGTCCCTATTATAACTTTACATATATAAAACCACATTTTATCTGCATTTAAAAACTTTATCTGTATGATGGTCAGTATAGTCACAGTATAATAATTATACTTGAATAGCAACATTCCTGTGCCAAAAACCAAAGCCCAGTTTTGGAAGTTCTGAAGGGATACACACAAAATATAACAGTGGTTATCTGAGGAGGGTCAGGAAAAGGAATCAAGAAGACACAAACCTAACTCTGTCCTATACTTTTTAAATGTTTACCTTTATAGAATAATCACATATTGCATTTTAAGCATAAAAATATTTAACTTTTTTATGTTCAGTTTCTGGAGTATGTGATAAATAATTCTCAGCAGATTTCTACTCTGCAATGTAAAGATATCTACTCATATTTATATTGATTCCTTCTAATTCAGTGTGCATGAAGATCTAAGCATTTGAGTGAATATAACGACTCCAGAGATCAGATGTATGTTTCTAACACACTGGAAGATGTGTGTTCGAATGATCTTAGAAGCATTACTGCCAGCCAAAGTTTTCAAACACACTCACAGTTTCCTCAAACTAGAATGGAAGAAATTAAAAGTTAAAGTCATTATTATCATTATAAGATGGAAAGAAGTTTTGCAAACATGGCTGTCTATGTAATATAAATTTATTACGGATTACTATTTAACTATGTTTCACCTGATCAAAGTCTACCATTGCAAAATATAAAACACACATATTGCAAATGCACAGCATTCTATAAAGCCAGAGAGCATCTAGGATAATGGTTTAAACTGAAGATACTTCTTTGTTTAACACACTTACATGTTTAACTGGATTTAGAAAAGACCTTAGAAGTACAAAGCATTCATAATAATAAACTTGGCTTTATTACTTAGATCACTATAGAGAGGAATAAAGTGTACATTTTTAGAAGAGTATCAAAATTAGACTTTATAAATATATAATCATTTTAAGATAGTAATATCAGACCATATCTCATTTATCAAATAAGACTGAGGGATGAGATATTGCACATTAGCGATTTTTCAAATAGTTGAAGTTAGCCATTTCAGATGCCTTTTTTAAAATGACAATCTATTGAAAATGGATTAGATATTTTCTCACCTAATGAGCAGAATATGGAGCAGAAATTTGCTTTGTCCTGAGGCTACGGATGTCGGTTGTTGTACTGGACAAGGCTCTCCCCAATGGCTAAGGTTTCTAAGTGCTGTTTGACTCTCTTGCTGCCTCTTGCCCATTGTTCCCAGCATGTCTGCAGCCCTATTTTCATTTTTCCTTCTAGAATACCCTTCCCTAGTAACATAGTAATAATTGAAAATGTCCAGCAAAAGCCTGATAAGCAAGCTTGTTTAATCTGTGAATTTAAGTTTACACACAAACCTGAGTCAACAGATTCTGATAGGAAGCTCCGATAACAGCTACACTCCTCTCTAGTGGTTAGAATAGTACCTTTACTCCTTAGCTCAATACACTGCTTTTTGTTAAGTCCAGGCTGTACCTTGACCCAGGTGGATAAGATGATAGAAAAATTGGCTGGCAAATCATCATAATAACAAAGTTCAGGTTACTTGCGTGCCTGTGAAAGCTGTAGTCTCCAAGAAGGGCTCCCAATTAATAGCATCCCTCTTACCTACCCAGTGATGAGCAATTTGAGTAAGAAAGTAAGAATGGAAGTCTTGACTCATTAAGTTCAGTTGGAAGTGTGGAACCCAAATGGGCCTACTAGCTAAACCACAGCATTAAGATTTGCCCACTCAATCCTAGAGGCCCAAACCTAAGCGAGACCTCACAACGGAGGCTGGCTCCGAAGAGAAAGATAAAGAGCTGAGTTATGCATGTTTCAGGTGTCTTTCTAAATTTACCAATACCTTTTTTTTTTTTTTTCCAGTGGACAGGGAGAAGTTATCTACTAAATGAGTAAATGAATGTTTGCATGAATGAAGAGTAAATTTGGTTCTTCCTGGTTGATGAGTGGAAAATTTTAAAAAATGTGGAACCCTTCACAAATTTGCGTGTCATCCTTGCGCTGGGCCATGCTAATCTTCTCTGTATCACTCCAATTTTAGTAAATGTGCTGCTGCCAAAGTGAGCACTGAATTTACCAATACCCCTTAGCTGCTGTTTACATTCAATCTACCCAGCTTTCAACTCCAGATAACCAGCCTTCCCTTACTTCTTCATCTCTTCCTCCTTTAATTACCTCAGGTACCAGGATGGAGCTAACCATACTCATTTCAAGGCCCGGTATCATCAAGGTCCCTACCCAACTCATTTTTGTTTATTTATGTATATACTATTTATCTCCCAACCCTGCTCTCTTTCCAGCTACAGGCAACAGTTGTAATGTGGTTTATATGCTTTCTTGAATTTGTGTGCAACCTTGTAAAAAAAAAAAAAGTATTGTTGTTTGTGTATGTTAAACCCTTATATAAAATTACATATAATGGTTCCAATCTGCGTCTTACTTTTCTTACTCTATACCATGTTTTAAAGATCTGTCTGTGCTGTTACATGTACATCTAGTTCATTGCTTCTAAATGTGATATTGTGCTCCATGGTGTGCATCACTAAGTTTTACTTGCTTATTCCAAGTGATGGACATCCTAACTCCTCTACTTCCTCATTCATGTCCTGTTATGATCCTGGCAGGGTAGTAGAGCTATGGGTACGTAATGTGGCTGAAGACAGCAAAATCACTGTCCATAGGCTATACTAGCCTACATTCCCTCCAGCAGTGCAGAAGGTTGCCTGTGACCCACCACCACCACCAAATGTTGTATCATCCAACTATTTTTGCCATTCTCGTCAATGTAAATTGGTGTCTCATTGCATTGAAAATTCACATTTCTCTTATTACTAAGACATTTTGACAACTCTTATACACTCGTTAGGCATTTGGATTTCTGTGAATGATTGTCATATTTATTTTGCTCATTTTAAGTAACATTTTCTGTATTTTTCTGAGGAATTTGTAGATACAAACATGTTGCAAACATTGGTCCCTTGTGTGTTTTAGAGTTACAAATATCTTCTCCCAATCTTTCCGTCCTTCTATAAATTTTGTCCATTGCATCCTTTGCAAAATAGAAAACTTTAATTTTTTTGCAAGAAAATTCTGAAATGATATTGCCTTATGGTTGCATTTTTGTTCTGATACAAAAATGAGCCTATATTTCTTCCTATGACAGCTTAGGATAGGCTATTCAAGTTTATTTTTGCCCCTCACAATCAAGTTACATGATTAGTTTATCTATGAACTCATTAATAAAAGGTTCATATAACCTACATATCTACATACAAATAATAACTTTTTGCTTTTGGTGAGAAAAGGGTTGGTTGGTTTTAGTATTAAGGTTGTGTGGGCAAACAGACTTGGTAACTGTACAGGATAGGAGTTGAACAAGAATCTCCTCCCCTAACTTCTTCAGTGGATGTGAACCAAATTTCTCTAAGCAGTAGATTAATAAATGGGAGGAGACCTGTCCAGAAACCCATAAATCAAGCCAAGTCTAAATCAGGCCTAAGCCCAAATCTCAAGGGCAAAGACTCAAACTAATTTAACATCTTTAGATTGACATGGAAATTGCAAAGGTCTTTCATTGTAGTCTTGCCATGTGGTCCTCCAGCACAGTGTATATCATCAACAACCTTTAAAAAAATTTTTAACTTTTAAATTTGAGATAATTTTAGATTCACATGCAGTTGTGAGAAATTATGTAGAGAGATCTATCTGACACTCTTTACCCAATTTTTCCTGCTGGTACCATCAACAAACAATTGTGCAATATCACTACCAGGATATTGATGTTGATACAGTCAAGACACAACCATTTCCATCACCACTAGGATCCCTCATGTTGCCCTCTTACAGCCACACCACTTCCCCACTGCTGCCCTCTACCCCTTACCACCTGGCAACCACCAATGTACTCTCCATTTCTACAACTCTGTCATTTCAAAAGTGTTATATAAACAGAAACATATAGCATATGACGTTTCGTTATTGGTTTTTTTCATTCAGTACAATATGGAATGAATCTGGCAATTTACTCAAGCTGATGTGTGTATCAATAGCTTCTTGCTTTTTTTGCTGAGCAGTATTCCATGATATGCTTGTGGCACTGTTTAACCACTCATTCGTTCATTGAAAGACATCTGAATTGTTTCCAGAATTTGGATATTATGAGTAAAGCTGCTATAAACATTTGTGTACAGGTTTTTATGTGAATATAAGTATTCCTTTCTCTGTGATAAATGCTCATGAGTGTGATTACCAGTTTGTTTAGAGCTGCATGTTTAGTATTTTAAGAAACTGCCAAATTATTTTCCAGAGTGGCTGTACCATTTTATAATCCCACCAGGAATGAATGAGTGATCAGTTTTCTATGTCTTCACCAGTATTTGGTGTTGTCACCATTTTATTTTAGCCATTATGATAAGTATTACTGATAACGTATAGTCTTAACTTGCACTTCCCTAAGCGATAATGATGTTCAGCATCTTTACATGTGATTGTTTGCCATCCATATATCCTCTTATGTCATATGTTTCTTCATGTCTTCTTCCCATTTTCTAATGGGATTTCTCGGGTTTTTTACGGTTGAATATTGAGATTTGTTTATATGCTCAAGATACCAGTCCTTTGTCAGATATGCGGTTGGAAAATATGTTTTCCAATCTGTAACATGTTTTTTTATCCTCTTAGGCTTTTTTGTTTGTTTGTTTTTTGCAGAGCAAATTTTTAAAATTTTTATGTAGTTGCATTTATTGATTTTTCTTTTTATGGATTGTGCATTTTAAGTACCCAGTCTAGGAATTTCTACCTAGCCCTACACACTGAAGATTTTCTCCCATGTGTTTTCTAAAATTTCATAGTTTTAACACTTAAGATATAATCCATTTTGAGTTAATTTTTGGATAAATTGTGCTTCTTAAGGTTCTTGTTTGTTTTTGTTTTTGTTTTGCCTGTGGATGTCCAGTTGCTTCAGCACCACTTGTTGAAAAGCCTCTCTTCTCTCTGTTGAAATTCTTTTGCACTTCTTTCACAAATAAGTTGGGCATATTTGTATAGGTCTATTTCTGGTTTGTTTTGTCCCATTAGTCTTTGCGTCTATCTTTCTACCAGTGCCATATTATGTAGCTACATATTGAGGCTTGATATGGGAAAGACTTATTCCTCTCACTTTACTGGTCTTTTTCGTAATTGTTTTAGCTATTCTGGTTCCTTTGCCTTTCCATATGTATTTTAAAATAATTTTATCTGTGTCTACAAAAAATATTTTTTGAGATTTTGATAGGAATTGCATTAAACCTATATAGCAATTTAGGCAAAGTTGACATCTTCAATATGCGGAGACTTGCAGTTCATCAACATAGTATGATTCTCCACTTAAATTCGATCTTTTTTGGTTTCTTCCATTTGGTTTATTTCATCAGCTTTCTGTAGTCATCAGCATGCAAGTTTTGTACACATTTTCATAGATTCACACCTAAATATTTTATGTTTTTCACAGTTGTAAATGATTTTATAGTTTCACTCTTGACATCTACCGTTTACTGCTAGCATACAGAAATATGATTTTTGAATGCTTACATTATATTCGTCAAATTTCTTGAGCTCACTTATGTGGCCTAGAAAATTTTTGGTCGGTTCCTTGGAATTTTCTATGTAATCAATTATGTCATCTTCAAATAGAGACAGTCTTATTTTTTATTTATTCCTTTTCATATGCCTTTTTAAAATTATTATTATTATTTTGCTTGCTTTGGTTATTTATTTATTTATTTATTTGTCTGCTTTGTTTTTGTTTTTGCCTTACCAAACTGGCTAGAACTTCTAGCACTCTGTTGAATAAGAATGGTAAGAGGAGAAAACATCCTTATACCCAGTCTTAGGAAAAAAAGCATCACGCTTTCGCCATTAGGTATAATGTTAGCTGTAGATTTTTTTGTGGATTTTTAAATCAAGTTGAGAATGTTCCCCTTTATATCTATCTTTCTGAAAGTTTTTTTCATTAGTGGCTGCTGAATTTTGTCAAATGTCTGTCCTGTATCAATTAACATGACCATGTAAATTTTTTCTTAAGTCTGCTGTTACAGTGAATTACATTGATTAATTTTCAAATATTGAACCAGCCTTGCATCCCTGGAATAAACATAGCTATGGTGTGCATTTTTTATATATTGCTGAATTCTATTTGCTGGTATTTTGTTAAGGATTTTTGTATATATAGTCATGAGAAATACTGGCCTGAAAGTTGTTTGCTCTGTTTTGTTTTGTATTGCATGTTTTAGTATGAGAGTAAAATTAGCTTTATAAAATGAATTGGAAAGTGTTCCCTCCTTTTCTCTAAAGATCGTATATAATTGATGTTACTTCTTCCTTAAATTCTCCAGTGAAACCTTCTGGGCCTACTGACTTCTTTTTGAAAGCTTTAAAATTATAAGTTCAATTTTCTTTTTTTTTTTTTTTCAAGAGAATTAAATCGTTTATTGATTACACATGATAATGGATGATACACAAGCTTCATTCCCATCTATAATTTTATCTGGTACCATTATTCAATTTAGATATATTGCATAGGATGTGCCAACAATCACTTTTATAACCAGTAATTCCATGATTTTGCTTGGGTAATCCCTTTTAATGGTGAACTTCAGGTCACAACAGTAACTATCAGTTCAACTACACCAAGGTTTCCGAAGACAATGGCTTCTCCACCCAAGCAGGTTGTATATAAATTCCAAATAGAACCTGGCATCACCCTGAAGGAATTCTAACTTCACACTGTTGGGGAAATTTACCAAGATGGCTTCAGAGTAGACTAACTTTACACAGCACATTAAAAAAAAGACATTTATTCAGCGTCACGATCAGACTATTACATTTAGCAATCAACAGCATGGGTGCAAAAAAAAAAAATCTACATTAAAACCCTTTGTTGGAATGCTTTACACTTTCCACAGAACAGAAACTAAAATAACCTGTTATACAATTAGTCACAAATACAGTCCTCGAGTTTTTTGCCCATACACATGAGTATTTGTCTAAAACATGTCTTCTTTTTAGCAGCTAGGCCCTGCCACCACTGTGCTTGGCTGAGTTCACAAATCTGTTGTAACCTGTAGCTTCCCTGTCACTTCTCTGGCTCTCCTCTCCTGCTAAGCTTTGTTTCCTAATTAAAATCTTCTGCCACTGCCATAGCTACTGCTGCTGCTGGAACCGCCATAGCCACCTTGGTTTCGTGGTTTTGCAAAGTATTGGCCTCCACCGCCATAGGGGCCAGAGCTTCTGCCTCCAAAATTTCCTCCCTTCATGGGTCCAAAATTTGAAGACTGATTGTTGTAATTGCCAAAATCATTGTAGCTTCCACCACCTCCAAAATTGCTTCCATCATTACCAAATCCATTATAGCCATCCCCACTGCCACCATATCCACCACCACCACGGCTGCCACCAAAGCCACCACGACCACTGAAGTTTCCTCCACGACCGAAGTTGTCATTCCCACCGAAACCACCTCCACGACCACCACCAAAGTTTCCAGAACCACTTCGATCTCTTTGGCTGGAAGAAGCACTAGCCATCTCTTGCTTTGACGGGGCTTTCCTAACTTCACGGTTGTGGCCATTCACAGTATGGTATTTCTGAATGACGATCTTATCCACGGAGTCATGGTCGTCAAAGGTTACAAAGGCAAAGCCCCTTTTCTTGCCACTGCCTCGGTCAGTCATGATTTCAATCACTTCAATTTTCCCATACTGTTCAAAATAATCTCTTAGGTGATGTTCTTCAGTGTCTTCTTTAATGCCACCAACAAATATCTTTTTCACAGTTAAGTGGGCACCTGGTCTTTGAGAATCTTCTCTTGAGACAGCTCTCTTTGGTTCCACAACTCTTCCGTCCACCTTGTGTGGCCTTGCATTCATAGCTGCATCCACCTCCTCCACAGTGGCATATGTGACAAACCCAAAGCCCCTGGAACGCTTGGTGTTTGGATCTCTCATTACCACACAGTCCGTGAGCGTTCCCCATTGCTCAAAATGGCTCCTCGGGCTCTCATCTGTTGTTTCAAAGCTCAACCCTCCAATGAAGAGCTTCCTCAGCTGTTCGGGCTCTTTAGGAGACTCTGACTTAGACATGACGGCAGGGAGAAGAGAGACTTTAACGATGCTTCTTCGGCGGCGTCCACGGGCAGAAGTTCAATTTTCTTAATAAAGGGCTATTTAACGTATCTCTTTCACATTGGGTAAACTGTAGTAATTCTTGTTTTCCAAGGAAGTAATTCTTGTTTTCTACATCTAAGTTGTCAAATTTATGTGTGTAGAGTTGTTTATAGTAATGTATTTCATCATTTTCCTGTTGATGTCTGCAAAATCTGTAATGATATCCCTTGTTTTATATACTGATACAGGTAATCTATATATTCTGCCTATTCTTTCTCTCAGTCTTGCTGAAGGTTTGTCAATTTTGTTGATCTTCTCAAAGATCCAAATCTATTTTACCTATTTTTTCTATTGTTTTTCTGTTTTTAATTTTTTTTTCTTTTTTAGGACAGGAGTCTTGCTTTTGTCACCCAGGCTGGAGTACAGTGGTGTGATCTCAGCTCACTGCAACCTCTGCCTCCTGGGTTCAAGGGATTCTCCTGCCTCAGCCTCCTGAATAACTGGGATTACAGGCACCCACCACCACACCCAGCTAATTTTTGTACTTTTAGTAGAGACAAGGTTTTTCCATGTTAGCCAGGCTGGTCTGGAACTCCTGACCTCAGGTGATCTGCCCGCCTCGGCCTCCCAAAATGCTGGGATTACAGGCGTGAGCCACTGCACCTGGCCTTCTGTTTTTAATTTCATTGACTTCTGTTCCTATCTTTATTCTTTTCTTCTTTCTATTTGCGTTAGTTTTAGTTTGCTCCTGTTTTTCTAAGTTCTTGAGATATTTCTGCTATTGATTTTTAGTTTGATTTCATGGTGATCAGAAAACATATTCTGTATGACTTCAATTATTTAAAGTAATTGAATTTTGTTTTATGGCCCAGGATATGGTCTATGTTGGTATATGTACTGTGAGCACTTGAAAACAACATGTGTTCTGCTATTAGTTGGTGAAGCGTTCTATAAATATTAAATAGATGCTGTTGATTGATGGTGTTGTTGAGTTCTTGTATGTAATTTCTGACTTTTTGTACAGTTGTTCTATCAATTGCTGAAAGAGAGGTGTTGAAATCTCTATTTATAATTATGTATTTGTCTATTTCTTCTTTCAGTTCTATCAGTTTTTGCCTCACACTTTTTATGACTCTGTTGTTGATGTACACATATTTTGGATTGCCACATCTTCCTGTTGGACTGACCTTTTTATCATTATATATGTACAATGTCTTTTTCTCTGATAATTTTCTTTGCTATAAAGTCACCTTATTAGATAAATGGCCACTCTTGCTTCTCATTGATTGATGTTTGCCTGATATACCTTTTCCATCCTTTTACCTTCAACCTGCCCATATCATTATATTTGAGGGGAGTTTCTCATAAACAGCATATAGTTGGGTGATGGGGTGACTTAAGTTTACCATTATATTTCTTCTTTTCTATTTGTTCTTTCTGTTTTACATTTCTCTATTTTCTTTTCCCTGACTTTCCATGCATTACCTAAACATTTTTTAGAACTTCTTTTGGATTTATCTATAATGTTTTTGAGTGTATCTTTCTATATCTCTTATTCAAGATATGGAGAGAGAGAGATCTTAATCATAATCTACTGGTGCCATTATTTTTCCTGTTCAAGTGAAGTATAAAAATGTTACCTCCTTTTACATCCTTTTACTTATTTCATTTATAATAAGATAGGCTTATACAGTATATTTCTTCCACATACATTTTTAAACACATCAGACTCTGTCTGAAATAATAATATTATAACATTGTATTTTTGCTGTACCTTTTTAATGTTCAGATATGTTTAGATACACAAATACTTACCATTGTGTTACAATTGCTTACAGAATTCAGTGCAGTAACATTTTGTACAAGCTTGTAGCCCGGGAGCCATAAGCTGTACCATGTAGCCTAGGTGTGTAGTAGGCTATACCATCTAGGTTTATGTAAGTACACTCTATAATTGTATTAGTTCATTTTCACACTGCTATAAAGAGCTACCTAAGATTTGTGTAAGTACACTATATAATTGTATTGGTTCATTTTCACCCTGCTATAAAGAACTACCTAAGACTGGATAATTTATGAAGGAAAGAGGTTTAATTGACTCACAGTTCCACATGACTGGGGACGCCTCAGGAAACTTGCTATCATGGCAGAAGGCAAAGGGGAAGCAGGCATCTTCTTCACAAGGTGTCAGGAGAAAGAGAGAGCAGTGGGTGGGGAACTGCCAAACACTATTACACCATCAGATCTGAGAACTCACTCACTATCATGAAAATAGCATAGAGGAAAAGAGGAAAACACCCCCATGAGCCAATGACCTCCCACCAGGTCCCTCCCTTGACATGTGGGGATTACCATTTAAGATGAGATTTGGGTGGGGACACAGAGACAAACCATATCAAAAATGTTCAAACAATGATGAAATCACCTAACAATGCATTCCCCCAACATTAAGTGACACATGAATGAATGATGTTATGAGACCCAGGAATTTATTTATACTTTCTCTTTTAGCTGGCTTTCTCTCTGATGCATCTCCAGCAAAAGAGTGATGTACTGACTCATAGAGCTCTCAGGTGGAGGTAGAAGTCCAGGTTCCCCACTTGACCTCCTTGACATTTGAGGTGGAGGGACATTTGTGGAGTCAGTGGAGACAAAGTGGAGGGGATGTTGGGATGCTTTGTTACGGCCTCAAGAGGGTGAAAGTCTAGGTGCCCCACTTTGCTGGTGTGAGTGACAATAGGGCCACCTTTTGACTGTGGTGTTTGAATGGATTAGAGCAGTTACCATCTAAAAGTTTTATCTCACGCTGTGCTGACCCTTTTCTGATCCTTTGACTAGAGAGGACTGGCTTTTGTTGCTTTTTATTTTGTTGTTTTTGTTTTGTCTGTGCCTGCTGGTGTTTGCCGGTTGCAGGCTTATTCAGCTGTAAGTCTGGTGTATGTAAAGCAAAAAGAAAACCTAGGCTACTCACCACTGTGTCACTTCTCAGGCCCCAATGTCTCTAGGCAGTCTGCCTTCTCTCTCCCTTCTGAAGTCTTATGTTTGTATTATATATAATATTCTGCATTTTTAGTTACTTAGTGGAAGGAATAAGGAAAAGTGTGTCTACTCCATCTTCCCAGAAGCTGAAGTCTAATAGCTTCTTTTTATATAACACATTTTTAGAACACAGCACATTGTATATTTCTAGAGCAGATTTCCCACAGAGCGAATTAAGAGGGTTATGGGATTTTTGTGATATGTGAACATACAGAAGAACAAGGGAGAGATAGGCTTCGCCATCATGAAAGACAGGAAGGCAGAAAGGAAACAGTTGTCTCTAAAATAATAATCTAGTCACTCTTGTGCACTAGCAGAAGAGAGCCAGTGACCTAGTATAGTGTGCAGAAGTATCTGGCTGAGACTCCAACAAAAGCTTCAATTCCTCAGCCTGTCATTCCCAGTGTTGTGCTTTTATTCTTTGAGCATAGAAGCTTTCTTTTAATACCTCAGTCAGACATGCATGAGAAGCATAACAGGGGCCTTACCATCCCACATGAGTAGATTTTTTTGTCCCCAAACCAGACTGTTTAGTTTGCTTGGCTCTGGAAAACCCAACCCTGATTCTACTTGCGGCCTAGTCTTGACCTTTTTCTTGGTCTCAACAGTTTTCAACGTTGTGCCATTTTGTCTTTGGCAGTTCCCTGTTATGTCTCTAACTGGAGATCAGGCAGACGAGCTCCTTCCAAGGAAAAGCAAGACCCTCTTAGTCTCCCAGGGAGGGTCTGGTGACTCCAGAAACCCTAAGCTTATGCTCTGAATCCCAGTTTTACTCGATAACTAGAAAAAAAAACTTAAGAATATAGGTACGAAGATGTCGTGGGTCACAGGCCCCAAATCTGATGAACAGGACTTAATTCCAAGTCCCTTTGTTAGTGAAGAAGAATATCAAATGTGTCCCAGCACTCAGGGGAAGTCTTAGGAATAAAGCCAATTGGGTTCACCTTCAAGGAGGGACAGAAAGCCTTGGCTGAGGAAATGAGACAGGATTGATATTGTTTTCAATAGCTCCTCTTGAAATAGAAATCTTTGGTAAGATGCGATCAGTTACCATCTCAAAGAGATCTCTGAGCTGCAACAAGAGAGCAAAGCTTTATAAAAATGGGTCACAGAATAAGCATGGAGCACCCTTTAAAACTGCAAAGAGGAGGCCGGGCGCGGGGGCTCACGCCTGTAATCCCAGCACTTTGGGAGGCCAAGGTGGGCAGATCATGAGGTCAGGAGATCGAGACCATCTGGCTAACACGGTGAAACCCCGTCTCTACTAAAAATACAAAAAAAAAAAAAAAAAAAAAATTAGCCGGGCGTGGTGGCGGGCGCCTGTAGAGCCAGGGAGGCTGAGGCAGGAGAATGGCGTGGGGGACGGAGCTTGCAGTGAGCCGAGATCGCGCCACTGCACTCCAACCTGGGCACAGAGTGAGACCCCGTCTCAAAAAAAAAAAAAAAAGAAAACTGCAAAGAGGAACAGTGTGGAAAGGAGGTGGAGGAGAAACTGTTTAGCTCATATTTTAACCACAGTCTGCCAAATTTGTCTCCTTAAAGATCTCCTTTGGTAAGTTTGAGAAGGCAGTAAAGAGCAGGGTGCCAAGACAGGGAGCAAGTGGTGGCACACACTTGTGGTCCTAGCTACTCAGGAGGCTGAGATGGGAGGATTACTTGAGCCCAGATTGAGGCTGCAGTGAGCCAGGATCACACCACTGCCCTCCAGCCTGGGTGAGAGAGCAAGAGCCTGTCTCAAAAAATAAAGAAAGAAATAAAGACGGGGGCAAGGAGAGGGGAAAAGGAAAGTACCTGGGATCAGACTGCTTGGCTTCCAACAGGAGTTCTGCCAACCAAGTGTCAGGGCTTCTGGATTCCTTATAACCTGCCTCTCAATCTCCTAATTCTATACTCTCTATCCAAATAGAAGTTCCATTAACTAAGAGAATAGTTGTCTGACTAAAGACTTTGGAATTAAACCTCATAAAGAATTCGCTATTTACTTAGAAATCTCTGCTAAAATAGATTATTCAACTCTTGATTTCAAGATATTTATCTCTCTTGTTTTTCTCTGAACTTTGATCATCTTCATTTGGTCTGGAATCATGAAAATGTTTAAATCACATGACACAACATTAAGATTTTCAGAGAAAATGGAAAAAAAATCTCTTTGAAAGGCAAAGCCTCACTGCTCTCAAACATGCTGAAATTCAATCCTTCATGTATTTAACTAAATAAGGACCTTTTCTCAGGACACAACTTGTAAATGTAGGAGATAAAATGCTTTAGAAAAGCGGATGATAGGGTTTTTTTAATTAGTAAAATTTACTTTTAGAGCAATTTTAGATTCACAGCAAAACTGGGTGGAAAGCACAGAGTTCCCATACACTCCCTTTCCCCACACACTAACAACTCCCACATTAGCAACATCCGGCACCAGAATGACTTCTGAATGGATACTCTCATTTGTCCCACGCTTCATACCTTTCCTCTCTGTGGGCACTGCAGTGTTCGTGGATGTTCTATTCTTGCCCCATCCATGTCAGATACCTGTATTTGGGAACTCTCAGATCTCAGGTCTGAACATCTGAGAGTCACAGTGGGAGGCCAGGGGATGGGAACCACATTTTTATTGTTTCTGTTATTTTTTAAGCTTCCCGTAACACTTTCCAGAGATCCCAAGAGATTGCCTCCACTTCGTTGGAGTCTCACAGCATCCTGACAGTCACGCGGGAGGTGATCCAGGTCATCCATTCCCCCTTCTTGTATAGA
Source organism: Rhinopithecus roxellana (assembly GCF_007565055.1). Taxonomy (NCBI): domain Eukaryota; kingdom Metazoa; phylum Chordata; class Mammalia; order Primates; family Cercopithecidae; genus Rhinopithecus; species Rhinopithecus roxellana. Next base: position 164,834,306 of record NC_044552.1, read on the forward strand.
TGAATGAATTGAGGCTGAAAGATGGGGAGGGGTTTGCACCAGGTCATGGAGTTGTGGAACCAGGGCTAGAACCCAGTTTTCTTTGACTGCCTGTCCAGCACCTTCTCACTGTGTCATATATCACATGAGCATAGCAGTTGAGGGCAGGAGCAAGGCTGTGCTCAGGGCTCTTCAGTTCTCCTACTCCCTCCTCTCAGCCTCCCCTGCTCTGACCATATTGGTTTTAATTTCTCAGAGGTTTTCATCTCTCAGTTCAGCCTAAAGGCTGAAGGTCAGTATCGGGTTCAGTATGGGAAGACCCTCCAGCCCTCTACCAAACCAATGGTATCCTCTGCCTCCTGCTGCCCTCTCCCTGCTAACCACTTGCTCTCCAGGGTCCCTCTCCAGCTCTTCCTACTTTGGTTCCTGGCTCAGATGGAGGGACCCAGAGCAAAAAGGGTAAAGGGTAGGGTAGGCACTGGAGCCTATTAGCTGAGCCTCCTGAGACTCAGCTTCTGGGTCTGATTCCAACACTCAGGTCAATAGTTTGTGGCAATTATGAGTGAAACGGAGAGTTTTTCCATCTTTATCTTGTGGGCTTTGAATGATGGTTGTACTGTTATAGATGTGCATGACTCCAGGAGAATTCTCCCAGAGTACAAGGACCCTAGCTCTGCCTGACACATGGATGTTGAGCCTCCACGTTCCCCTCCTCTCCACATTACCCAGGTGAATGCCTCAAGGCACAGTGGAATCCTAGCCTCTGAGCAAGAAATAGAAACTCTGAAGACAGTAAAGCCTGGAACTCTCCTCCGGCTTGCTTTATCAAGCACTGCACACTTGTCTGTCCCTTCAGTTTCAATTTCTTTTTCTTTTTTCCACTTATCGATTTATTATAAAGGACATTGCAGAGGATGCAGATGAAGAGACACATAGGGTGAGTTATGGGGGAAGAGATGCAGAATTTCCATGTCCTCCCTGGCATGCCACCGTCCAGGAACCTCCACATGTTCAGCTATCCAGAAGCTCACTGAACTTTCTCTTCTTGGGTTTTTATGGAAGCTTCGTGATATCAGCATTCCTTCCTCCAGAGTATAGGGTGGACCCTCTCATGACAGGGCCTTAAGACCCACAATCAGAAAAGTGGGGGCACATTAGAGTGAAAGGAGGGCAGAAAAAGGTCAGAGGCCTGCCCCTGAAGCCTGACAAACCCAATATTATAACAAAAGATTGCAACAAGGATGATGGGAGTTGTGAGCCAGGAACTATGGATATAAACCAATACATAACATAACACCACAGCCTCCCCACGCTGATTTTTTTCCAATAATTTTTGGGGAACAGGTGGTGTTTGGTTGCATGGGAAAGTTCTTTGGTGGTGATTTCTGAAATTTTGGTGCATCCATCACCAAGCAGTGTACACTGTACCCAATGTGTAGTCTTTTATTCCTCATGCCACTCCCAGCCTTCCCCTAGTGCCCAAAGTCCAATTTATCATTCTTATGCCTTTGTGTCCTCATAGATTAGTTCCCACTTATACGGGAGAACATACAATGTTTGGTTTTCCATTCCTGAATTACTTCACTAGAATAATGGTCTCCAACTCCATCCAGTTGCTGTGAATGCCATTATTTAGTGCCTTTTTATGGTTGAGTAGTATTCCATGGTATATATATACCACATTTTCTTTATCCATTCATTGGTTGATGGTCATTTGGGCAGGTTCCATATTTTTGCAACTGCAAATTGTGCTGTTGTAAACATGCATGTGAAATATATATTATACACAATCATTAATAATTAATCCAGTTCATCAGATTGTATGAATGTCTCCCAGGATGAGGCCACTCAGGTTTGCAGGCTTCCTCTCAATCTTGTCAGCTTCCAAAAGCAAAAGTGATCATGCGCCCTTTCAGGCATTTGGGATAATTGAACTAAGACAATATCGTCTCTTGCTCTGAGACTATTTTGCCTTGTTAATATAAAATTAAATTTTTCTCAGTAACCCATTTATCCATTTCTTTACTCTCAGCTACAATTTCTCCTTCTCTCCATTATTACCCAAACTTTTGCCTTTGGAGGGGACACTAGAATCACCACTGTGCTGGTCCAGATTGTAGGGAGCAATACAAATCAATCAACTAGCTCCTCCTCAGTTCATTCCCATTCAGACAGGGTAAGGTCACATAGGTGCAGAACTAGTGAACTATTTTTACCACCAGGCAATATAGCTGCATTCACTCCTAGCCCCAGTATTGCTAGAGGGAGTAAAGGCACAACCTACCCCCATTATGCCCTTAGGAACTTTGACATAAGGTTTAAAAACATAGTTACAGTTTTTTGCTTAGAAATCATCCCTGCTGTTGCAACTTGCAGTTGCAGCCCTGGTCTTAGGACCTCAGCATCAGGTAGAGGGGAAAAACTAATCTTTTTTCGAGGTGACCAGGAAGAAAGAAAAAACTGTAGTCATTATACCAATGTACTCCTCTCTTGGCAAGAATTGCAACATCATACCAGCATCTTCCCCACCTCCTCTTCCCCAGGTCAATCAGAAAAACAGAGAAAAAAATCTCGCAGCACACTCTAGTCCCATTCATGTTGAGTGTGAGCACCCACTTGTGAAGATGTGGAAGCCAGCCCTTCATGCTTTTATTTCCCCTTTGTTTTAGACAATCAATGTTTCAATTGCCCATTCTACTTTTCTATCAAACTATTACTCCAACATGGATAACTCTCTGTTCATTGTTAGACTTTATGGGTTGTACAGTGAGTTCCTCAGTCTGAAGAAATGATGGTCAGCCATCCAAACAGCCTAGCAATATCTTCTGTTCCGGTTTATTTTTTATGGCACTCTGAGCATTTTCATCTTTCATTGAATAAGCAAAACTTACTCCAGAGGCACTGTCTATTCCTGTAAAGACCCATCTGTAGCCCCACAAGGCTACCAGGACCAGTCTTACCTGCCTACTGTGTTCAGGGCCTTCCCACCAGAGAATGTGCCTCATAGCCATCAGCAGTCTCTGTCACTCTTGCTGAGAAACAGAATAGGTCTTCCTGGCATTTTGTGCCTGAGAGGGTGCAAAAGGAACATGACTAGATTCAGCCCATCTCTTCACTGCTGTAGTAACCACTCATTTCACAGACCCAGGTAGCTACCTCAAGGGAAAACATGGGGATATCTGCTTGTCGATTCTAGTCACCTCCTGAACCTGGAAGTTCATTCTTCTTATGGGCATTGATTTGTTCTACATTAGTACACCCCTCACATTTCCATAGGGCTTGTTCCATATGGGCATCTTTTTAATAGGCCAGGTTTCCATAGCCCTCTTCCATGAGTATGGCCAAGCTATTGGTAACTGCCAATGAGTCAGTAAAAACTCAAATTCGGGGGCTTTTACCACCGCTCAATTCGTCCATCACTGTTAGAAAAACAGCATGCAGTTTAGCCCACCAAGCAGATATGTTTCCACCTTTTTTGTCAAAGTAGCGACCTCTCAGACAGGATGGTGTCCATTTGCCTTTGAATTACCATCCACAAACCAAGCAACTCTTGGTTGGTCAACTGAGAGCTGTTTATTGGGCATTGTAGAATCCAGCAGTTTCTTACACAGTTTCAGAGTCAGTCCTAGGAGAAAAGAAACTCCCTGCTGCAGCATATCTCCTCCTTGCATTCCCTAAGTAGCAAGATCCTCTACAAACCATCTCCATTTTATTATGGAACTCCTCTGGGCACTGCCATCCCCATTGGAATGTTTCTCTGACATCACTCAAGATGGCACGGGTATTTCAGGTGTCATAGGGTAGCTTCAGCTAACATTTCGTAGCGAGGCAGTAAATGCTTCTCATGTGGAAATTCTCTAGTCCAGTCTCTCAGTAGGTGTCATTGGGAGGAGCTCAGAGGCTTTTGCCATAAGCTCCAGGAAATGCTCCACAGAAGGTTATCAAGTGGAGAATTTGTCCCTAACAGCACTCTACATTCTGCTATGCATTGTGTGCGCTTGGACAATCTCACTGGTTCCCATTAAACAGACCTTACGGTGGCTTTTACCCAGTCCACCAGGCCAGCTGTTCTCTCAGGAAAAACCTCCTGTGTGTCTGCATCATATATTCATCTGCAATTGTTCAGTGGTGATCTGATCCCAGCCTAGCCACATGGGCTGCTTAAAGGGCAGATTTACACGCCTTCCGTTTCATGGTACCTGGTATGGGAAACATTCCCCAATCAGATACAATGTTCATTCCCACAACACAAGCAGGTAAAAGAGATGTAACCACTTCTCTTGAAGTGTATTAAAATATACCAACTTTTTTTTTTTTTTTTTGAGACGGAGTCTTGCTCTGTCACCCAGGCTGGAGTACAGTGGTGCGATCTTGGCTCACTGCAAGTTCCGCCTTCCAGGTTCATGCCATTCTCCTGCCTCAGCCTCCCGAGTAGCTGGGACTACAGGCACCCACCACCATGCCCGGCTAATTTTTTGTATTTTTAGTAGAGACAGGGTTTTACCGTATTAGCCAGGATGGTCTCGATCTCCTGACCTCATGATCCGTCTGCCTCGGCCCCCCAAAGTGCTGGAATTACAGGCTTGAGCCACTGTGCCTGGCCGACTCAAATATACCAACTTTCATAATCCTGTCAACCCTTACATTTTTATATCCTAGTTTCAGGAACATCTCTTCTCCACCCCCAAACCAATTTACCCTCTCTTGTGCAAAAGGCTTTGAGTCTTCAGCTAAGGGGGACTCAAAGGGCTGAACCAAAGGACCCTGGCCCTTTCGTCCATCTTTCTTGATTAGTGGGCCTGACTATTGCCCTAGGCAGTTTCAGATCAGATTTTTCATTATAATCTCTGTCTTCCAGGTTTTAAAATTTCTCCAAACTGGGAGAAATACACCAAGGTGGTTTGGGGCCCTTTAAAGATGGTGGACAAGACGGGGCTCCCTTTGGTCCACCAAACTTTCAATGTGTTATAAGTCCTTTGTTCTAACCCATCAATTTCCATTTTATTCATTTCATTCCTTAATAACCATCTAGAGATCTCCATCCTGCTAAGGTGAGACCCGTGATTCTCCCTTTCTTTTTCTTCTTAGTTTTACCCCATCACTACTTTCTTTATTCAGCTTATTTCTTAATAACTGTTTAAAAATTTCCACCTTCCTGAATGAGTTTTTGACTCTCCTTTTTGCCTTTCCCAATTCTCTTGTTAATTAACTTAGTGTTTTTCTTAGCATTTGTAAGACTTGGCAAGCTGAGACAGCAAATTTGACAAGGCTTCTTGAACTTCTTGAACTTCTAGTCCTTCAATTCTGCAGGACTAACAACACATGGGGTACCCATGTAGAAGGGGCCCCCTTAACCACAGCGTTAACCATGACTTGGGTAATAGACATATTCAGCAGGTGAACATTCCCATCATCATAAACCCAGTCCCACATGGCTTGCATACAAAGCATATCAGCTACCTCATCTGGGGTGTTCTACTTGGCATTTTTAGGTGGTCTTGGATAATCCCTCCCTCAGGGTAAACAGACCTTAAGGTGGCTTTTACCCTGTCCACCAGGCTGGCTGTTCTCTCAGGAATAACCTCCTGTGTGTCTGCATCATATATTCTTCTGCAGTTGTTCAATGGTGAGCCGTGGGTCCAGCATCAACCCAAACACACTCTTCCACTCTGCAGCATTTAAAACCGAAAATATTGCCCCTACATTAGTCACTCTCATAATCCATTTTATTATAGCACAGGTTCCACAGGAAATGAATGATACCAATCTGCAAAACAATCCCTTCATACTGTGTCCTCTGGTTTCAATAGTTACTTGGTTTTGCCCTTCTCTCACATTGACTGCCCTCTTGGTAACCACAGGTCTTAGAGGTACTTTCTGTTGTTCCTGCCTAATTCTGCCCTTGGGGGGCATCTTTGAGGCTGGTGGCCTAAGCCCAGATTGAAATCCAACACAGCATTCTCTTTTAATTTCATTTTAGCTGTTATAGATAACAATAACCAAGAGATTGAAGATTTCATTTTTTCATTGTTAGTTTGTATTTCCTTATACATCTAGTGAACCAACTCCTGGGAAGTTGGACCCTCTCTAAATTCCTCTGGTAACTTTTACCTTTATCAACTGATCTCAACACATTGCAGCTTCATGCCACTGTTACTGGAAAGGGTCCTGGATCCAGACCCCAAGAGAGGGTTCTTGGATCTCACACAAGAAAGAAATCAAGGTGAATCCATAAAGTGAAAGCAAGTTTATTACAGAAGCAAAGAAATAAAAGAATGGCTACTCGATTGGCAGAACAGTGGCATGGGCTTCTCAGCTAAAGATATTTATAGTTATTTCTTGATTATATGTGAAAAAAGAGGTAGATTATTCATGAGTTTTCTGGGAAAGGAATGGGCAATCCCTGGAACTGAGGGTTTCTCCTCCTTTTCAACTATATAGGGTAACCTCCTGATGTTGCCATGGCATTTGTAAGCTGCCATGGCACTGGCGGGAGTGTCTTTGGCATGCTGTTGTATTATAACTAGTGCAAAATGGTGTAACAAGCAGTGAGGACAACCAGAGATCACTTTCATTGCTATCTTGGTTTTGGTGGGTTTTGGCTGGTTTCTTTACCACGACCTGTTTTATCAGCAAGGTCTTTGTGACCTGTATCTTGTGCTGACCTCCTGTGTCATTCTGTGACTAAGAATGCCTAACCTCCTGGGAATACAGCCCAGTAGGTCTCAGTCTTATTTTACCAGCCTCTATACAATATGGAGTTGCTGTGGTTCAAACGCCTCTGACATATTTCTCCCTTCCCTTTTACAAGGGAACCCTTCATCCTAAGAGTTTTGGAGAGATGAAGATTCATTTTCCGCAACTTCTTCAGACTGAATGGGGCAATTATATTCCTGTCTAACTATTAGGGTCTCTTGTATTCAGGTTAGAGAGGAGATCAGTCAGAAAGCATTGGTACGTCAAGGGCCACTCATAACTCTTGAGCTCTGACAGAAAGTAATATCAGGAAAATTAATAAGTGTTTAATTTAAGAGAACATTGATTAAACTTATCCTGCATTCCTACACATAGAGTACAATAACAATATATTCCGCAAGAGTAAAGCTAAATAAGTAATACTATCCCAAGTAAACTAAATAAGAAGGCTTTCCATGAACTGGACAATTGCTGAAACCAAGCTAATACGGAGTCACTAGATGATTCCAGTATGTGCCCAGAATTACAATACTAATCCAGATTTTTACATTACCCATCTCTTTTGTTTCTTCTGAGCAGCAGCCAGAGATCACTTGTTGGTTCACAAGAATAAGCAGGGTTAATCTGAATTGCAGGAAAAAAAAAAAAAAAACTCAAAAACAACTGATGAGACTAGAATCTAATAACAGGTGTACCACAGTTTTTGAAACATAATTTTTCTCTCTCCAGTCTCCCATTTTTACTAAACACAAATCATGGTAAGATCAATATGCTTTGTTCTCACTCATAGGTGGGAATTGATCAATGAGAACACTTGGACACAGGGTGGGGAACACCACACACCGGGGCCTGTCATGGGGTGGGGAGAGAAGGAGGGATAGCATTAGGAGATATACCTAATGTAAATGATGAGTTAACGGGTGCAGCACACCAACATGGCACATGTATACATATGTAACAAACCTGCACGTTGTGCACATGAACCCTAGAACTTAAAGTATATATATATAAAAATAAAGACCGGTATGCTTTTTTATACTGGGCCTGATTATTTGTATACAGTACAGCAAGAATAATTATTTTTCACATAGGCTTTTCCAATTGACTTTGGTGGAACTCATTTCATAAGGAATCTCAGGAAATACTTTTTTTTAAAGCCAAGCCCAGCCATGGGTTTGTACCCTCAAATACCTATGAGTTGGGTAACTTCCTCTCCTCTTGAGGTTCCCAAGATAACCTGAGGTTCCTGGGCCTGTCAGAAAGTGGCATTCTTTACCTACCACACATCAGGAACCCTGAACAGGGACTGTGTAGACAAGGTATGGGGCCAGTTTTCCCAAGGGAGTTTTATTGACTCTGGAAGTCAAGTTAGATTCCTTAAAGGAAAACACACAATTACAGTCAAAGCCTTGGAAAAATAATCAGTTTCGTCAAGTGTGTCCTGTTGCAAAATAAAACATTCTTATTGTACTTATGCAAATAATTATATTTCCATAAGTTAAAGCTATTCACAAATAGTCTTCAAATTCTGGAAAAATCAGGTACAAAGAAACAAATATGCTCCAAATTTTGTTTATGCGAGTATACTTTATTCAATTGTTAAAAGCTGCCAATAGCTCAAAAGTTCTCTTGACTCTGAAAAACAAAACCAAGGATCTACAATATTTTAAGAAAAAGTAAAAAAAAAAAAATACTTCAGCCTTCTAATTGGTTCAGTCCATGCAGTTAACTCCTGTTCTGATTGATATTCATGAACATTCCAGGTCTCCATGAAAGTCCTGAATGTTTTTCCTCTATTCTAATGTCACAATCTCCAAAATTATTAGAAACCTGCATTCAAGAGCACCTGTCAAAGTCCTATAGCTGACTATAAACTATCGTTTGAAGAGAATCTAAACAAGATAATAACTGTCTGTGGATGACAAAAAGTCCTAGGACAGCCATTATTAAAACCACAACTGACTAGAAATTTTGGTTACTTCTGTGGCATAAAACAATTTTACATAACAATGATAATTATTAATAACATAGACTAAGTCATATCAGAATTATAGGAGTTTCCCATAATTTTGGAACACATAGTGATAACATATTTATACAATACAACCCAAAGAAAGTCAAACACCATTTCATATTTAACAATGCTTCCTGTATGATTTTTATACCAAATAAGCCAAATGTCATTTTTAGAGAGGGACCCCCTAATATCTAAATGATTAATTTAGGTCAGAAAAAGTCACAATTTATAATTTGATTTTGGAAAGTTTGTCAACTATCAAATCCTAGGTTACCATAAGTCATTAATGTAGCCAAAATGGGAGCTCAAAAAATTTTTTTCTTTTTTGAGATGGAGTTTAACTCTTGTTGCCCAGGCTGGAGTGCAGTGGCACGATCTCAGCTCACTGCAACCTCCGCCTCCCGGGTTCAAGCAATTCTGCTGCCTCAGCCTCCCGAGTAGCTGGGATTACAGGTGTCTGCCACCATGCCTGGCTAATTTTTGTATTTTTAGTAGAGATGGGTTTCACCATGTTGGCCAGAACTCTTGATGTCAGGTGATCTGCCCGGCTCTGCCTCCCAAAGTGCTGGGATTACAGGCCTGAGCCACTGTGCCAGGCCACAAAAATTTTTAAAAGACAAAACATTTACTCATCAATAGAGGGAAGACTTAGCTTTCCAAACAATCTGTCATTTTCCTTTCTTTTTTTCTATAGTTCAAAAGGGTAGGCAAAAAAACTTCCATTTTTTAAAACATTACATGAAAATCTTGTTCAAGAGAGAAAGCCAAATTTACCCTTGCCTTAGTGCATTATTGATGTCAAACCTAATTCTTAATAAAACCTTATAGACAAATCTGTCAAATCTTAATCATTATGACCATACGCTAGGATTCTTGTAAATCTTTTGTAACCCTTTACAATTTTTGTGACAGAGCAGACCAGTGCTGTAAGAAAAAACCTGTTGTGCTTTTATACTAATTTTCAATTTCTGAAAAATACTAAATAATACTCCTTTAACTTTAGCTAATATGTTCATATACAGAATTTCTTTTACAAGATTAATTTTTCATAAACATTCCACAACTTGCCCAAACCTTCAGCTTTTTCCCATCTAACTTAAAACAATCATTTAACCTTTTTATCTAGGCAAAAAATCCACATTCCCATGATTTCTTATATAATCTTTAACAAAAACACATTTCACTTTCCTTACACAACTTGCATGTAAAACTGTTTTTATTTCCCAAAGATTACTTAAGTTATGTGAACTAAAAGGCATTACACTTCTTACTTTTCTGACAAAATGTTTGATTTAAGCACTTATTATTTTTAAGCCAATTAATTAAAACTCTTGTATATATAAACATCACATGCACAACACATATAAATAGAAGAAAATCCAGTAGTTGTAAGATTTTTAATTTGCCAGTTTCTTAATTGAATTACTGGCTTCAGGGTGGAATAGGAACAGGAAAAGAGGCAGTTTGTACAGCCTAATAAGCAGGCACAGCTGTAAGGCAAAACAAATCCCCCAAAATTATAATCCCCCAATTATAAAAAGGGTCCCATTTTATACCAGATCCTGAATCCCCAAAAAGAGAAATGCTACGGAAAAAAGACAGTACAATGATTTTACTATGCATTTCATTGCAAAGCAATCTAAAGTCAATCATCCAATTCTGTCATTAGCCCATCCCTCATAGAAGTCTTATCCCTGGGTGTGTGGGGGCTGGGGAGACACATCTGCATACCTTCCAGGTGGCCAAGCGCATACTTCTCTAACCCAAACACCAAAGAGCCAAGTATTCGCCCATAACTGCCATTAGCCTTTCCTAAAAGTATATTTCCTACCCAGTTATTATACGCAAAGTAGTTTTTGATACCCCCAAGAGTTAAAACATCAGATAACACAACGCAGTGCAAAACAGAACAGAGCCTAAGATTTTGAGAGGGATCTATCCACTTTCAATTTCTAGGTTCTCTGAGGAAAACGGAGGTTTTTCTCAACACTGGGTCTGTGGCATCTCCTCTATTTTTCCCAAGGAGTCCCAGGCTGTCAGAACTTGAATATCCATTTTTAATCAAGCTGACTTTTCACCATAGCACTCTTTTTCTTTTTTTTAAGTCCTTTTAAATCTCTTACTACCACCTTTAGCCATGCCAAACTGCCAATATTTCTGGCTTTTGAACTTTACCAAAAATAACCTCACAGGTGAAACCCATAAGCCTTAACTATTAAGCTACAGCATTGGTAAGTTTCCATTGCACTTTCCAGAAGGAGCCTAGAGCAGACAATTTTGAGCTTGCAAAGGCATAAACTTTGGGAATAACTATGACATGAACCCCCAAATTCCTGTTCCCCGGATGGCGGAGACCAAGAGAAAGTACCGCCACATGGTTACAAGGTCAATCAAGCTCCCAAGGACATTTTTCAACATGTGGTCTCTGAGCAAGATGAAAGAGTGGACAGTTAACCTAACAGAAAAGTTAGAAAAGAGAAAGAAGAGAAAGAAGGAAACAGCTGTTTGGGGGTTGTCATAAGAACCAACTCAGATCAAGTATATGAAACTTCTTTAAAAACTATTTCTTGAAAGGACACAAATGTATCTCAGGTAGTACAGAGGCAACTAGAATCTAAAAATAGGGCTGGCCCTGGAAAGCTATACCATAAATCAATGAATACTGAATCAGACACAATGACGGAATAAGGGAGAAAGCCTAGATAGGAGATAGCCTGCTTGCCTCAATAGAATGCCTAAAGAAGGAATTGCAGGACAATGGTAAGTTTTATCAGAACTGGAAGTTAGAGAAAGGCCGTTTTGGGAGGGAAGTGTTGACTGTGCCCTGCTGAGCTCTGCCACAGGGAGGGAGGGGTCTGACCTTTGTAGCCTAGCTGTTTAGTGCTTGTGGCAAAAATATCCACATGGGGGTGACAAAGACTCTCTGTGACCAAACAGTCAAGCTCCCCTGAGCCTTCTTTTTATCTAGGCCTTGTCCTTGAACCCTGTCTTTGGCCTGCCTAGTCCAGCTTTAGCAAGAATTCTGCTAAGTTAGTTCAGAGAGAAGCCCCCACCCTCTATATTGGATCAAGTTTCTCCTCCCTTATCTTTGACATATAAGTCCTTGAACCGGAATTCAGCAAGAATCCCATTAAGCCACTTTATAAGAATCCCCTCTATCGCTGATATCTCCTCCTAGTGATTTTTTTGTCACGGACCCCCTCACCCTGCTTACTGGTTAGAAATTCCTGAATTCAAAGTTGAGCCTGATTGCTCCTCTATTGCCGTAATCTTGACACCTATTGCAATGCAAATCTGAACAAGTTTCTACACTTTCCCTGCTTCCCATTACCCCCGGGAACCCTCAGATCCTGCTCCTGCCTCCCACTCTGTATTCAGGCTCAATTTTGATGAAGTAGGCTCAATTTTGTTTTCATTTGTTTTGTTGTTTTTGAGGCAGAGTCTCGCTCCCGCTCTGTCGCCCAGGCTGGAGTATGATGGCATGATCTCGGATCACTGCAACCTCTGCCTCCTGGGTTCAAGTGATTCTCCTGCCTCAGTTTCCTGAGTAGCTGGGATTACAGGTGCCCACCACCATGTCTGGTTAATTTTTGTATTTTTAGTAGAGATGGGGTTTTGCCATGCTGGCCAGGCTGGTCTCGAACTCCTGACCTCAGGTGATCAGCCCGTCTTGGCCTCCCAAAGGGCTGGGATTACAGGCGTGAGCCACTGCACCTGGCCAGGTTCAATCTTTATAAGCACCCTGTGATCTCTGTTTCTGAGCTTTTAAAATAATATCTTTTCCTTGTCTGACAAACATTGTTTTCTTTCTAATTAATATCTTCACCTCTCTCAGGCCCTGCCAGACTTTTAAAATCCAGGTTATATGCCCTTCTTCTGTGATTCCATGGTACCCTGCACCTCTTCTATCATTGTGCTTGTCAATCTATATAATTCATTTTGTCTGTGTAATTAACTTTCTCAAATTTTTATTATCAGATCATAAATGAGGAAGAGAAGGTAACTGTATTTATTTTTATTGTACTGTCGTCATGTTGTTTCGCATATGGAAAATGTCTAAAACATTGAGAATTACAATTGAACATGAGATTTGGGTGGGGACACAGATTGAAACCGTATCAGACATCTATAAGGGCTTCAGTTTCATAGCTGAGATAGTTTTCCTCGTAGAGTCTCAGGCAGGGTTACTAAATGTTAAGGATAGATTGAAGTAGGTCATTGAACTGAACTACAATCTATTTTGAAGCTATCTAACTGTTTAGAATCATACTAGGTTTGCATTTCTGTTTAAATTCTGTCTTACCTAAGCAAGACAGAGCACATAATTTATAATATAAAATAAGGCAGCTCCTGACCAGCTGTTACGTATTTTTACAGAAGAGCTGGCAAACGTAAGCATAAATTGCAGTAAGATATGCAAAATAAAGACTGGATGGCAAGGGGGGGATGGGTTAGAAGTGAAATAGCCTATGAGAGACACTTCCCTGGAGATATTTCCCATCTCAGTATGTGAAATGTTTATAGATAGATCCTAGTAAGTATAATTTTTCTTAATGGAACTTGGTTCTGAGATTCCATCATGCATCATTTAAAAAAATCAAAATGGAATCTTCTCAAGATTAAAACAAGTATATTAATTCAACAAGGCTTATTTCATTGTATACAAAAATATACAGTAGTTCCAGCTACTCAGAAGGCTGAAGCAGCATGATGGAGCTCAGGAGTTGGAGGCCGAAGTGCACTATGATCAGGCCTGTGAATAGACACTGCACTCCAGCTGGGCAACATGGTAAGGCCCTTTCTCTAAAAACGATATATACATATATATATATACACCCAGGTATATATATTTGATAATCTGTTGTATTTTTACATTTTTCTTTTATTATGAGTTTCTTAACTAGAGATTTTTTATTTCAAGGAAGGAATGGCATGATGAAACCAATAAGATCTGGCTCGTCTTTCTGTTTCTTGTTACCAGATCCTAAATCTTTCCCCTTATCTGGCTCAGGATTCAGGTGTACAGCAGATAATTCCATTCCCATCAAGGTATTGACTGAGATTTTAAAAAAAAAAGGGGGAGGTCACCCCTGAAACCCCACCTGCCTCACATTATGAATTCCTCACTGGCAAACAATACTCCCCATTGTCTTTGCTTCATTCATAGCTCACAGTGTCAAACCTGTCAGAGCCTGGAAGCAGCTGCCCAAACTCACTTAGATTGCAGTGAGCTGAGATCTGGCCACTGCACTCCAGCCTGGGCGACAGAGCGAGACTCCGTCTCAAAAAAAAAAAAAAAAAAAAGAAAGAAGAGAAACAAGAAAAAGGGTAAACTGAAGTTAGGAGGAGATTCAGTGTATCAAAGTATCATTTTATGTTTTTGAGTGTAAGAATACTCAATATTCTTATGGGCGTGAATTTACTTTATATTAAAAAATGATAAAACCTACCATGTATTAGGTACTTTACATACTACAACTTATTATACACATTCAGTTAGGTACTTTCTCTACATGATAGAAGTTAATATACACATTCAGTATACACTTAATATACACAAATATACCGAGTTTGATTCCGGACCTCAGCTCTTCAACAAAGCTGAGGTCCGGAATCAAACTGGGATTCCCTCCATTTTTAAAGCCCAAGTTCTTTCCTCTAACATATGCTGCCTCAGAGAAAGCAAAGCCCCAAAGACAATCTCATTTGAGATTTTATCAGCTTGTTTATTTAGTTAAAAAAAGAAAAGAAAGAGAAAAAAAGGAACGCATGTATGAAATGAGTCTGTCCAGGGTATCCAAAGATCACAAGGGGTCAGTATTTGCCACTGGAGGGGCTGTTTCTTCCTCTCCGCCTCCTTGCTTCCCTGCGCTGCACCTCTAGGTGAAACTTCAGCGTGCCGCGCGGTGGTGCAAAGGTGAGGGCAGTGCGCAGAGGAAGTAAATGGGGACTGCAGGGGACCAGAGACGTGAGATAGTCCTTAAAATGCATATTTAATCTGTCCTCGTCACTTTCCACAGCCACCACCCTATTCAACTACACGGTAATAACCTTGTAATTCTCCACTCTCCAATCTGCCCGCCCCAAACCCTTCTCGGTAGGCAACTCCTCAGAGGATCACCGGGTGGAGTCCTTCTCCCTTCTGAACCTTCCGTGGCTGCTGACTGCTCCGAGGACCAAGTTAAACATCCTTGAGGTTGTTTAGCTGCACGTCCTGGCCCCTACTCTGTACAGTAGCTTCTACATCTGACCGTGCATCCAGCTGTTCACCGTGCTTCAGTCACCTGGCCCTTTCCTCCTTCAGCTTCTTTACACAACTGGTCTGTTTTGGCTCCTGCTTTAATCTCAGCTTTGATGCCACATAGGCCTTTCCTAGCTGATTCCCGCCCTCACTCCCGTTACCCGCCATCTAATTAGAGCTCTCTAAATGTGCTTCAACAGCACCCTCCATGTCACTGATTGCAATTTGCATTGAATACTTGCCTGATTATTTTTAACGTCTGCAAGTGCCACATGGGTTTAGCCCTGCTCCTGACAAGCACACTGCTGAACTGAGTAACTTTTGAATGAATGAATGAGTTAAGGTCCTACTTGGCACTGTCATCATCCTATCATCAAAATATTTCGAGTCCCTCGGTGTTGCTATCCTTGGCATGCCCATCCCCGCGGGCTGGCAAAACCCTGGAGGGGGCAGCCTTCCAAGTCACCGCCGCGGACTCAGCCCCTCCAGGAAGGACTCCCCCCGCACCATGCGGCGAGGGGCGGGTCCGGCGGCGAGGTGTCCTGCTGCCTAGCAGGTTCACGTGTACTGGTGCAGGTGGGGAGGAGGGAAAGGAAGGAGCGCAGTAGGGAGCGCCAGATACGTGGAGGGGAGCGCGGGCGGCGCCTGGCTCGCCTCCGGCCTCGCCGTCGGTCACTGCCTGGGAGCGCGACTTCCTCCTCTGGGGGCCGACGTGCGGGGCGGGGAGGGGCGGGGCGGGAGACGCCCCCGCAGGGCTGGGCTCAAAGCCGCCCCAATGGGATTCGGTGCGGGGCAGCGGCTGCGCCCCGTCCCGGCGCCGCGCTCGGCCGCGGAGGAGGCGGCGCGGCCCCGGCAGCTGTAGCGCGGGGTCCGTCGAGGGGAGGCCGAGCCTGCCAAGCTGGCGCCCAGCGGGGTCATGGTGCCCGGCGCCCGCGGCGGCGGCGCGCTGGCGCGGGCTGCCGGACCGGGCCTCCTGGCCCTGCTGCTCACGGTCTGCGCCCCGCTCCGGCTGCAGGCGGAGGAGCTGGGTGAGTGGAGCGCGTCCGGCTGGCGGCGGGACCCGGGGCGGCGGGGGCCGGGGCGCCGGGGGCCGGGCTGCGGGGCGGGCCGGGCCGGGCCGGGCCTCGGAGGACGGAGCGCGGGAGGAAGTCGGGCTCGCTGCCTGCCACCCGCGGAGTCCGGCTCTGCCCGCGGGGCTGGGGGCGAAGTAGGTTACTGCATTAAGTATCGCTCCCCCACCAAACTCCTTCCTTCCCCCCACACCAGAGAATCAACCTGGCGTCTGCACTTTCTCTCTTCGCCGCCCCCCAGCCCATTTCACGTAGTTTCCAGACTTCCTGACTCTGCTGGCCCCTTGAGAAGTGACCTGACCCCGAGGGTCGCCTTAGGGGACAGCCGTGTTTAGGGCGGGTTCTCTCCAGCCGCCTTTTGACAAAGCCGCTCCTCTGCCGGCGCTGGGCCCTGCCCTCCCTGCCACTGCTCCTCCCGCGCGGAGTTGGAATCCTGGCGTGTGCGTTCGGGGCTCGTGCGGAATGGCCGGAGCACGTTTGCCGAGGTTGGCCTTGGACGCGGGCTAGCAGGCGGTGCTGCCACCTCCTCCCGAGTGTCCTGCTGGCGCCGCAAGTTGGAATCTTGTGGCTTCCTGTGTATCTGAGCGGGTAGACTTTCAGCCAGGCTGCTTTTTCTCTGGAGCTGGTCTTTGACTTGGAGTTAGACCTAGTTAACCCACAACCGAGTTTACACTCTATTTGTCCAGCAGATTAAAGCACCAACCCCCTTAACCAGCCCTGGGTGTCCCTGTTTCATTCATCCTCATTAATTAGTGTTTTTTTTTTTCTTTTTTTTTTTCATAGCAAGGGCCAGCTTTCTGCCGAGTTGTTTCAGTGTTTCCTCTCCTCCCTTGCTCCTGGCCCTATATGCCTGAGCTTATTTAATGGCTCTGAGTCTATCCGGAGTACTTTGACAGCTCCCCCAGCCACCGTGCTTTCTGGTGAAACAACAATCAAGACTAAAACCGGTGCTGGCATTTTTTTTTTTCACTGAACTATGCCTCCATTCTGAAACGTTGATACTGGAGATGTTGGTGGTGGTTCCTAAGTTTATGTGACATACCAGTTTGTTTAAAAAAACAAAATCCCCAAAACCCTGAATTTATTTTGTATGGTACTGTAGCACAGTACTAGGCAGACTGTAAAATTATAACAAATACGTAAGATTTTGTTAAATGCGTAGGACTTTTATAATGGATGTTTTAAATATTTTTTTTTCTCAATTCACTGTTTGAAGGTGCACCTTTAATACTGTATGTCTATGAGAATCATTCCAACAGTATGTTCCTGTACTAATCTGGCCAAAGCTGTCACTTAATCTTTCCCAATAAAGTTTTAGATTTTGTATGGTCATCCAGGCTGTTAACTGGGCACTTCGTGAGAGCAGTTCTCTAGGAACAAGTGTGATTGCTTAGATTCTTTTTAAAAAATTATTATCATTATTATTATTTTTGAGACAGGGTCTCACTCTGTCGCCCAGGCTGCAATGCAGTGGCACCATCTCAGCTCGCTGCAGCCTGAACCTCCTGGGCTCAAGCCATCCTCCCGCCTCAGCCTCCTGAGTAGCTGGAACTACAGGGGCATCCCACCACACCTGGCTAATTTTTGTATATTTTGTAGAGACAGGGTTTAGCTATATTACGCAGGCTGGTTTTGAACTCCTAAGCTCAAGTGATCCGCCGCCCCCCCTTCCCCCGCCCCCCGCCTCCCAAAGTGCTGGGACAACAGGCATGTGGTTGCTTAGATTCTTACTGGGTTTCAAATCTGAAACTTTATTGCAGTTGACTGATGGAAGAAGATAGTATCATTGGAGTTTCCATGAAACATCCTGTATATTCAGGATGTTAAAAGAACCAGTGAAGGACCAGGTATTCAATCACACACAAAGAGTAAAGCTTAGATTTGAGACATTTACTGAAACACATCTAGGAATTCCAGTGCTGATACTTCTTGAGTGAAATATCAATTACTTTTGAATATTATTTTTGAATATTTCTCACATCTGTGATTTTCCCAACTAGCACTTGGTCACTTATTTTTTGAGTTTTCATGGAGTTGAGCATGCACACCTATTTTTAGATCTTGAGATATACTTTTGGCTATATAATTGGATGGTGGTCATAAATGATACTAGCGCTTTCAGTGTTTAGGAGAGAGCAGCTTTGTCTGTTTTTGGCGAGAAGAAAATAGCAATTTTTGCATTTAAGTTTCATTGTTTTTGTAGTCAGCTTAGCCTGGTGCTTCTTGGTTCTCCCAAGCTTCCCAACCTATCTGAGCTCTCATCTCCCTGGAGATGTATAAAGTTCCTACCCCTTATTTTGAATCAAATTTTAGTGGGTGAAGCTTGGGAATATACACTTTGAAAAAGTTACCTCAGGTAATTCTGATTCTAATCAGCTATGAGACCGTGAAAACATTTTATAATGTTAGGGTTGTGATAAAATGCTACCATCTGTGTTATAAGCAATTTCGTGTTAGACTTTTATTTATTGTGTGGTTTTAGGAAACAAATGCCGTAATTTAACCTCAATGTTTATAAGCCTAATCAGTACAATTCATTAAATATTTTTGTGTCAGAGTCTGATGACCCCATAAAGCTATACTGGGTCCTTTGTAGGGCAACTGTTTGCTTATCTGGTGTTTTTCTTGAATTACATTTTTGAAAAAGTGTCCACCCCTCCCGTTGTTTGCAGCCAGCCAGGTCCCAGGCATTTGGGTTTAGTGGCCAGAGCTTGGGATTATTTCCGCTCCTTATGCCCTCTTCCTCTGGATCCACTTAACTAAAGGTACATATTTACATAGATTGTTTCGCATAATTTTGACCTTTGATAATAAGACATTAAGTTGATCATTAGTTTTTATTCAACTTGTATAAATTCATAGGTTTGGATTTAGTCCAAATTTACTTTGATATAAATTTTTGTAGAATAAAATACCCTTCATTTGTGTAATGAATTTCTGCAACCTAAAACTCTCTGCTTCTCTGTCCACCACAAGATTTGCAAATGGTTATTAGCTCAAGTTTTCCCCCTTGTGATATAAATGAAGAATCAAAATGAGCGCTTGACCTCTGAGGAAACTTCTAAGTATAGATCCAAATCTTGCATGCTTAAAAATTCTTCAGAACCCTCTGCCCAACTCTAATTTGTTATTTAGAAGATCTGCTGTTAAATCATCTGTCGTTTATTTTGGGTTAGACATAGGATCAACTGCTAGATGATGTTTTAGGTGAGTGGCTTTTTCAGAAGTCAGCACAAGTTTATTCAGTCACTTTCTGTACCAGTGTGTGCACTTACCCTTCTCTTGTCTCATCTGGACAGCCAACCTTGTAGACTCTAAGATCCTGAGGGCAGAGACTGGGACTATATAGTCTTTGTCTTCCTAGTATCTGACAAAGGTGCTCAGTGTTCCTTGAGTTGAACTGAACAATCTCTTTGTGTTTAAGATATATTTTCAAATTACTTCCTAACTAGTGGAAACCAAGTAATAAAGAGCCTGCTGACATTCTTTATAAAGGTGTACATCTGCTGCTTCTACTAATTAATTTTGTTTATCAAGCCCAGCTCTCTTGGCATGCTTATTTCTATATGTAAGGATGCCTTTTAAATGAAAATACAGCAGAAAAAAAGGGAACAAGCCAGCAGAACAATATGTACAATATCTTTTGGCTCTAGTAGATATAATTTGTACACTCAGAAACGGTAAGTTATATATTAATATTTCAGAGAGGAAAGAGGTTATATTAAAGAATTCATTAAACAAATCAAATGATATGTTTAAAGCAGAATTTGAACTCTGATAATGTCCCAAACGGCTTTTATTAACTTTTCATGTTACAATTTGAACCCTTTAACCTTGTGGAACTGCCACAGACTTGAAAATCATATTAAAAAAAAAAAAAACCACAACTTGGAAACAAGTAAGGCGTCTGACATTTATGAGGAATTATGTCTTATTTTTAAGACACATGGGGGCATTAATTTAATTGCAGCATTTAGCAAAGGTTTTAGTTGTGTTAAAGCAGAAAAAAAAGTTCGTTCTGGGAAATATATCCCATGGCGTTTCAGAACTATTTCTATGTGTGTCTTAAAGCATGAAGTCAACTCTGTACATATTAGAGCAATTAGTTATTTTTCTTTATTAAAATAAATCAATAAATGTTAGCTATCTTAGTATTCATTACTGTTTATTACTATTGATTTGACAAATATTGAGGCCTCTTTGTTCTGTCCCCTCTACTGTCCCCTCTGACCTCATTCCCTGAAATGCTCCCCCATACTCAGGCCTCTAGCCGTTTTTTTTTTTTTTTTTCTGTTTCTCCAAAATGACAGGCACCATTCTACTTCAGAACCTTTGCACATGCTGTTCTCTCTGCCTGGAAAAGTCTTACCCCAAATATCCACAAAGCTTGCTCCTCCTTCAGTGTTTGTTTAGATGTTGCCGTCTCAGGGAGAACTTTCCTAACCACTTGAAACCCTCTCTTCATTCCCAGAACTCCATATTCCCCTTCTTAGCTTTCAGTTTTATCTAGAGCAGGGATCTCTAAGCCCTGGGCCGCAGACTGGTACCTGTCAGTGGCCCGTTAGGAGCCGGGCCACACAGCAGGACGTGAGCAACAGGTGATGGAGCATTACCACCTGAGCTTGCCTCCTGTCAGATCAGCCAGGCATTGGATTCTCATTGGAGCTTGAACCCTATTGTGAACTGCATGTTTGAGGCATCTAGGTTGCCGTGCTCCTTATGAGAATCTAATGCCTGATGATCTGAGGTGGAGCAGTTTCATCCTGAAACCATCCCCCTCCAACCCAACCCCATAAATGGAAAAATTGTCCTTCACGAAACTGGTCTCTGTTGCCAACAAGGTTGGGGACCACTGCTCTGGAGCACTTACCCTCTTCCAACAAAGTGTATAATTTACACTTTAAAGTGTCTGCCTTCCTCCTACTAGAGTATAAGGTCCATGAGGAGTTTTGTGCCTTGAACAGTGACCATACTGGGAGCTCAATAGGGGATGGGGACTTAGTGAGGATGGGGTAAGAAGGCAGTGAAAACACGATTCCTGCCCTGTAAGACTCAAACCTCACTCTAGTTAAGAAATCAAAACCGGCCGGAGGTGGCTCACACCTATAATCCCAGCACTTTGGAAGGTTGAGGCAGACTTGAGCTCAGGAGTTTGAGACCAGCCTGTGCAACGTAGCGAAAACCCATCTCTAGTGAAAATACAATAAAACTAGCCAGATGTGGTGGTGTCCTGTGGTCCCAGCTACTTGGGATGCTGAGGTGGGAGGATCTCTTGAGCCCGGGGGACAGTGGTTGCAGTGAGCTGTGATTTGGCCACTGTATTCCAGCCTGGGTGACAGAGCAAGACCCAGTCTCAAATAAAAAAAGAGAAGAAATTAAAACCTGGACACAGCGAAGTAATGAAATTGTATGTCTAATCTAACGTTGAATGTAAAAGTCTGAAAGTATGTATGCAAAATAGAGAAATTCATTCTGGCATATTAGAAATTTGGCATTGAGGGTGAAGGGAAAATATAGCCAGAATTTCAGATTTTTTTTTTCATTAGACCGAGGAGTAGTTTTGCTTTTTTGCAAACTGAGGAGTCATGTGGATGTCATCTTCCAGATGTTCATTGTCTGCTTTGTATATTAAAAAAATAGTTGTTTGCCTTACTGGATGAGGGAGACTTAATTTATGGGAAAAATAAAACAAACCCATGTGATGACTTCTTACCCGATGTGGAAATAGAGTCATGACTGTGAGCCCCGGTATGCTGAATCTAGAACCAACTGCCAAACTTGCCTTTCAGTGGGAGTTGAAGAGGAGGGGTTTTGAGGGGTTGGAGGATAAGCATTGCAGGATTCCCTAACATCCATGAAAGCAGAGAGAAATCTCAGCCTCTTCTTTCACCACTAGCACCCAGTATGGTGCCTGGCACATAGCTGGCTCCAGATAACTAATTCCTGAGTCAGCGCATGAATGCTGTGGTTGAGGTTTGAAAGAATTGAAAGGAGGGTAATATTCACTACGTTATTTTAAACAGAAATTGTATATATGGCTATTGTGGAGTGTTAGGAAACACTGTGCATGTATTTAAGAGAATAACTAGGCCGGGCGGGGTGGCTAACTCCTGTAATCCCAGCACTTTAGGAGGCTGAGGTGGACAGATCACTTGAGTCCAGGAGTTCCAGACCAGCCTGCGAAACATGGCGAAACTGCCGTCTCTACAAAAAATACAAAAAATTGCCGGGTGTGGTGGCACACACCTGTAGTCCCAGCTACTCGGGAAGCTGATGTGGGAGGATCCCTTGAGCCTGGGAGGCGGCTGTTACAATGAGCTATGATGGTGCCACCATACTCCAGCCTGGGCAACAGAGCAAGACCTTGTCTCAAAAAGAAAAAGGAAAAAGAAAATAACTAAATTCAACTCTGAAAAGAACCAGGAATCTCCAAGACCCTTTTATAGGCAACAGCAGGAAAACTGCCATGAGTGAGGGACTGGCAGTCTTGAGATTAGAGGGAGGAACAAATGATCCCCTGATTTAGACCAGGGGTCCCCTACGGTCTGCTAATGCTTACACATTCAGGGCATCAGGGGCCTACTTCACCTCAAAGATCATTTGGGGACAGTGTCTAGGCATTTGTGACATCAGCACTGTGTTAAGCCATATTGTCGTATATGACTTTACTGTTTACTGCCATTTCTACTTGATTTATTAATCTCATTCTTATTAGCTGTTTCCTTAGGAGCTACATGCTGTGTAATAATACACCCAATATTTGCAGAAATGTCTTGTGTCTTGTGTATAATTATATATGATTGTATTAGTCTGTTCTGTGTTGCTATGAGGGAATATCTGAGGCTGGGAAATTTATAAAGAAAATAGGTGTATTTGGCTCAGGTTTCTGCAGGCTGTACAGGCATAGCATAAGCATGTGGTTGGCCTCTGGTGAGGGCCTCAGGAAGGTTGCAATCATGACAGAAGGAGAAGGAGAAGCGCATGCATCACTTAGTGAGAAACAGAGCAAGAGAGATGCTCTTGACCGTCCAGCTCTTGTGTGAAGTAATAGCAAAAACTCACTCATCACCAAGGGGATGGTGCCAAGCTGTTCATGAGGGATCTGTCCCTGTGATCCAATACCTCTCACCAGGCTCCACCTCCAGCATTGGGGATCATATTCCAACATGAGATCTGGAGGGGACAGAACATCCAAACTGTATCAACAATAATTTTAGGCTAGGTAGATTTTTTTGTAGGAAAAGCTGCAAAGGATAATATTGAAATAAGGTAACAGCTTAAGCAGCTCTGTGTTACCCCCATACCACCTCCCTTTTAAAAATAGAGCTGTGCTCGAGCTTCTTTTTTAAAAAACAAAAAAGAATAAATTTCTCTTAGGTTGGAGCTTTCTTCCCTACTTTCCCAATGATCTTCCCTAATGCTTACAACAGAAGCAGAGTAGTTGTGAAACAAAGTAGGGTGTCAATAAATAACATTGTCCTGATACATCATAATCTTGGAAAATGTTACGCATAGAACCATTGAGGACATGTTTTGGTTCTATATATTTTTGTAAATACACACACACACACACCCCTATAGCAAATACATGTGTGCACACACACATTTACTATTGTTTTTATTAAATATTATGTAGACACAAAATTATAGACTATGAATAAAGGTATAAAGAACAACAATAAAACTACTACCTGGGTTCCCCCCTCTGCTACCTAGTCTGTGTATGCTTTTATATTCTGCTTTTTTAAACCTATGTTTTATTGAAAGTTTTTGTTACTTGGAAAAATTCCATCTTTATATTTATTTTAGAATTTGCCTTGAAGTAAACCAAAAACTTATTTCTAAGTCATTTATTGCTACTGAGAAATGTCTAACGGGAAAGTGGAATTTTTGTCTGGGCAAACTTATAATCGATGTGTCTTGTCAATGTTTTTGTTTTATGTTATTCAAATAACTCTTTCTTACTAAGGGAGTCAGAAATAATTTGCCTGTTCATACTGTATTTGAGAAAAGCACATAAGTTTAAATATACTAAGTGTCAGAAAGGTAAGGTGTATTTTTTTATCCTTCTTTGGTGAGATTCTTCATTTGCATTGAATGGATCAGGCTTGTTCTTTGTTAGACTATTTGGAGTTTATCTTTGTTGAGACCCACATTAGTTTTTATAGTCAGCATCTTCAAATTCAAATTATAACTGCTATTGTGGCCTTTTTATTCAGTGTTCAACATATTTACATTTAGTGAAAAAGAATAGTCTTTATTTTCTTTCATCACAAAATTAAAATCCTTGAAAACTAATAATATATATAGCTCCATTTTTGCATTTGAGCACTTTTAGTGGCTGTGCTTAAAGGTGATGTGTAAATGATTTTTATGAAGCACAGTATTCTTGAAAAACAAAGGAAAGAAAAACTTTATTTCACTATTATTTCTGACAGAAAACAAGACAAAAGGATATTAAAAGTGTGATGTCCAGTTAAATTTTAATTACCAAGGCATAAACTTTCCTACAGGGAAAATAGATAAACATCTATGCGTTTGTTGCCTAACTTTTAAATGGCTGAGTGGATTTAATTCGGCCTTTTTATTGCTTTTCACAAAAGAAAGTTTACCTCATATGAAAATGTGGTTGATTTCAGCCCAAAAGAGAAAACTGTGGAGACTTAATGACCCATGGGACCACTGGAACATGAGGTTCATATACTGAATGCTTGCATTCTGAGGATTTTAGAATGGAGGCTGCTTATTTTGAGAATGAAATGAACCAAAGTTTGCCCCCACCCCGCCCACCATTTTTTGGGGATCCCTGGAAAGCTCCGGGCTTTGCCAAGAGACTTAAAACAGGAGATGGCTTATTGCAGACAGAGAAATGGCCCTGTACCTACTGTTGCTGCCAGCTCAGAAGGGTCTACAAGTCTTTTGAGACTTCAAAATCTGTTAATAAACTAAAAATTTATTAAGGATTTCTTGACTTTTTTCCTATTTCATTTGAATCTCTAAATATTTTCTTGCATAGCCACAATGTTTGAGCACACCTAAGAACACTAATAGTTGTTCTTAAATATCATCTAATACTCAAGTCATATTCACATTTCCCAAGCTGTCCTAAACATGTCTTTTAACCTCTGGTTTGTACAAACAAGGATCCAACAAGGTCTACATATTAGTTATTATGTCTCTTTAGTCATTTTTAATCTATCGCTGACCCCCACCCACATACTTTTTCTTTTCCTGCAAGGAAACCAGGTTCAGTTGTTCTGTGACACAGCTCACATCCTAAAGTGTACTCACCACTTCGGAGTAGTTTATCTTTTACTTGGTGCACTATCCGTGTATTTCTGTATAAGCCCGAAATCTGACCTAACGACTTGATTAGATTCAGACTAAGTGTTTTTGGTAAAAGTACTCAAAGGTGCTATGTACTTCAAATTGTATCACAATAGGACGCATATATTATTATTATTGTGATTATTGCTTCACTTTTAGTGATGCTCAGAATCACCAGTGACTTTAAGAAGTGGTACATTGATCTCTCCATTATAAAACTGCCATTTCTTTATGACTTACAAGTAATTTTTGGAATGTTAGTTCTTGCTCAATAAAAGTCCTTCCCCATCAACAGTCCACTCTATGGTTTAAGCATCCAGTCACTGTTGTTGCTTGTCCAGTCTGGTTTTTCATATAGACAAATTTTAAACCTCTATCTTCATATGTATTTTGAATCGTTGTATGTTTTTTACATCGAATTTAATCCCAACAATTCTGAGAGCTGTTGAGGGAACTGAGATTCAGAGAAACAATTATTTACCCAAGACACATTTACTTTGTGTGTCCGAAGTGGAACCCAAGCACATACCTTACAATTCTAAATGCCTTGAAATGGTTTCCTGCCCTTTGTCTCCAAGGATACCCATCATATGTTCCTATCCAGGGGAGAAAAAGTTAGAAAAGAAGTCATGGGGGAACACAGTTTGAGGGGGTTACTTATGCAATTAAGCCTGAAATTCACAGTCTTTGGTTTCTCTTAGAGGTGATCACATTTGCCATAGAAATACTAAGATTTTTGTAAGTCCCAGCTGGCAGCTAACCATTGCTTTTAGAGCATTGCAATACATCCAGCAGTGCAGAATATGGAATGTGCAAAAGTAGTACAAATTTCAGGACTGGACTGTGATATGAGTTTTATGAGGTTTATTTTTTCTCTCTCATGTTTCATACCTTATTAGATGTATGATAAGATACCATCTGTCTCCCTACTGAGATTTGCTATTTTCTTGTCAGTAAACCTTGATTGCTTGTTCCCTGAATATGGTGCATAAACCTACGCTTGCACAAACCTTCTCATCCTATTTCTTTATTTTCCACAGTATGCTCAAGTAATTCCTGAATTGACACTTTTATCCAGGTTTCAGAAATGTCATTTTGGCTTAACTATAGATCCTGGAACTTATTGTTGTCTGTCCTAGACATATAAATGAAATCTGGAGTGAAAATAAGTATCAGATACAGATGTGTTCCGATTGTAGGAATAGATATTAAAATTAAACCATAAACACTTTTATCTTGAGGATTTTCTTTCACTTTAAAAAATATTCATGGCAATAGACTATATCTTACAGGATCCAATAGAATAGTCACTAATAAGAGCTTTTTGGAAATGTAGTATTTCCAGACCCTGCATTTTGACAAGATCCCCAGGTGATTCGTTTGCATACTGAAGTGTGAGAAGCAGCACTTTAATACACTGACACCTTCTTTTACAAAGCATCTTTCAGGAGCTAAGCAAAGTGAACAACCTTTGTTGGAAGTAAAATAGGCACCTCTCATTAGACCTTTCCCTTAACAGTCTAGTAAAGAGTACTTCTATGATTAAAAAAAGGGGAGGATAGAACTTCTCATAACATAATTTTTACAAAAAAAAAAAACCCTCCTAATTAAACATGACTATTTTTCTCACGTTAATTTTGAGACAAAAAGAGTATGACTACAAAAAACTAAATGTCAGTTATGCTGCTCAGCAGTAATGTGAGGTTGGACAATGTCTTAAATATCGCTACCTCAGTTTTGTCACCACTTAGGCAATAGTGGCCTTAGAGCATGTGATTCCATTCCATTGTCTTTGAAGTCAGACTAGTTTCGGGTTAGGATCTGATCCCAGCCCAGCCACATGGGCTGAGTTACTCTGCATCTCAGAGCCTTGACTCCTTCATACACAGAATAGAGATAATAAGAGGGATGTGTGGTGAAGAAAGGGTATTGTGGGCTTCAGTTTTGTTGTATAGGAGATGGCCTATCTTATAAGCTACTGGGTATACACTTTGATGTTTGTGAAATTACTCTTTGTATATGTATATCTATATATATGTGTGTGTGTGTATATATGTGCAATAATTTGTAATCAATTTTTAAAGACTATCATCATCAGATATGGTTGTCATGAAGGCTAAATAAGGTAATATAAAGTCCTTAGAACACTGTATCTGCTACTTTTTACAATGAATTTCTGGTAAATGCTAGTTTTTAGTAAGGGCCCTTTCATCATTTTATTTTTTTCCTTCCCCAATAACTTTTTGGCTCTCAATTTTTAAAAAACTATTATCTGTGAAAGTGAAGACTCACATCTATGTGCAAAGGAGAAATGTTTACAGTTTTAATTTATAAAACTCAGTTTAACTTTGTCTTTACTTGGTAATATTGGATTTTCTGGACTCCATAGAGAAAAGTCAATATCAATATTATACTTTATCTGAATACTGGCAGTATGCATATTTAACATGAAACCAAGGTTAGAAAGATAGCATGTTCTAGTGGCAGGAAAGATTTCTTGACTTACCTTCAGCTGAAGCAGTGGCAGCTTGGATATTACATCAACATCCTGACATTAGTAACAAAGGTCAGCA
This sequence comes from Rhinopithecus roxellana, assembly GCF_007565055.1. Lineage (NCBI taxonomy): Eukaryota > Metazoa > Chordata > Mammalia > Primates > Cercopithecidae > Rhinopithecus > Rhinopithecus roxellana. The sequence continues at coordinate 164,862,209 of NC_044552.1, forward strand.
GCCTCTTTTCTCTGACTTCCTTATTCTAAGCATCTATTGAACAGAGATAAAACAGTTCTCTTAGAATTGTTCTGCTGTACAAACAAGTTTTTTTTTCTTAAAAGTCTTCTTTGAAATTAAGAAACTTCTCTTAACCAGTGTGTCCAATTCGTTGTAGATGCCCACAAAGCACTTATAACTTAATAACAACAGTGGGAAAAGTCTTGCTTTTGAATCGAGTCACATAATATAATTTCAGTACCATTTTTAGAACTCCAGAGGCCAGAGTCCACTTCTCCACATAAGATCTTTAATCCCAGAAGCCCTATCATAGGACGTCTCTGTGTGTCCCACTTGCGAGAGTCTAACCCAGGAGTTTACCAGTATGTCTCACAGAACACTACTCCCAGGAGATGCCCCAAGAGGAAAGAGTTTTCTGGGAAATGCTGTAAACTGCAACATGCATCAGAGCTTCACTGTGCACTCTAAGGGCTTTGAGAAGTTCTGTGGTAAAGAAAAAGGTGGGATTCTGCAAGCTTACTGACCTTGCAGCTCTTTTGAGGAGGGTGAGGGCATAACCTCCTGGTAAACCGCCCAGACTAGTACCACAGTGTCTACTTCAGGACATGCTGACATAGCAGTAAGTGGGCATTAGATAAATACTGGGAAATGCATTCTAATTAGACTTTCTCAGCCGATTAAAGCACACGCACACAGCCTCATTCATCTTCACCACACCCAGTCATGGTTGGTAATTTTATAGATGAGAAAAATTGATAAACACTAGATGGGGGATTTCTTAGGATCATACAGCCAATGGGTAATGGCATTTGGACAAAGTCAGCTAATTCAAAGCAATATTTTTGATACTTTAATAATGTGTAGAATTTTAAGATAAAAGTAGTAGCAGTTAATACATTGAACTTTTACTATCTCGTTGCCTCTTTGCTTGATACTCTGCTTTTATTAGCATTCTCCCTTTTAATGCTCATGAAATTGGGCACTATTGTCTTTATATTGCGGATGATGGAATTCAGTTTTACCTTAGAGAGGTAAAAAGACTCACCCAAGGCCACAAAACCAGTGTTAGGCAGGGCTGTGCCAGAATCCAGCTTGTAACCATTATGCTCTGTCACCTCCCAAGTATATGGAAATAATTTATGAATTAGGAAATGATAGGTGTGTCAACTCTCCTCCCCCACATCCACAAGCCTTCTACTATTCTTTTGCTTTTCAGCAGAAGTCTGAAGACTGGAGAGTGACCAAGAACTGCAGTGTTCACTGATTTTACATATAGCACATTAAAGAATCGCATTGGCTAGATTTGGGGATTTTTTTCCATTGGCAGCAAATTATGAATCTTTTAAATATTTTAACATGGTAATCATCGATGTCTTTGGACACTGATGGAAGTAATCCCACATTATTTAGGGAATCAGAGAGGAATCATAGATAGGACCTCTTGAAATGATTTGGTTCATTTTCATACATTCAGATTGATTTGTTTTAAGTGATACTTTTAGCTGATAGGAATGTTGAAAGTTTCCATGGAGAGACTTTTGACAAATTCCTTGTGTTTCCTTTTATTTTACTTTCAAATGTTTCATCTGCTGAGTCAACAGCATTATCAACCTCATTAGATCACTAGTCATATCATTAGCATCTATTTTATATGTGATGAGAATAAAGTTGAAAGAGATTGTCAGTTTTATAAAACATGGCCATGTGTTTCTAGTCTATAGCTGTAACTTCTTTCAGCATAGTATCATTATCTGTATTCCTTTCAGAAAAACTAAATATTTTGAATAATTATTTGGTTTTTTCATTACAAGTTCTGTTTTGCCTTTGTTCATTCTCACATAGCAACTGAGGCCCTTTTGCCCCTGTTTTTCTTTTGCTTCTGGCAGCATACAAGGTAAAAAGCTAAGCACAATTGAAAAAGAGCAAAGTTTCTAAGGCTGAGAATGGAATTAATGATACCTTGGAAAATCGGTTTGCCCTACCATCAGACAAAACTCTGTAATAACTGCAAGCTCTCCTTTGTGGTTGAAAAGATTGTAGTCATCAAGAGCTCACTTGATCCTAGACATGGGAAGAAATTTTCTCACACCCACACATGGATGATTGTATATGTGTTGAGACTTGTCGTAGCTTGAATATTAGAAGAGCAAGGATACAACTAATGATATCATGTTTTTAGAAATGGTTTTACTCTTTTGATATTTTAGAGCACTCTTTCCCAAGCTGCAGGTTGAGACCCATTAATAGGTGATGAAATCACTTCAGTAGGCACAACCAGTATGCTTTAACAAAAACAAAAATGAAACTTAATAGAATAGGAAATAATCACAGTGCATTACATGTAATAAAATAATTGTATCACTTAATTTTTGTTCATTGTTTATGCATGTGTATGCGTATGTGATTACTTGGGGTGTGATAAAAACATATCTGTGTTCTAACTATAGGCCATAACAATAATTTTTTTTAAAAAGCTTGAGTTTTCTGTCTTACTCTAGGGACTAGTTAATAATCAATCTAAAAAGTATATTTGCACTATTCATTTTACTCCACCTAAATCATTCTCCAAGAAGTACAATTCAGTTACAAGTTTTCTTTTAAAGTCTAATCATGCTTTCTAGTATTGCAGAACTTAGTCCATACCAGGTATATCTTATTTTTTGCTTTTCTTTTAGTGGAACATGATTTCTTATGAAAGGGAAGTAGTCTTTTAGGGAAGTTACTGTTTTCCTTTCGTAGTGGATGGAATTAAAGTAGACTAAGTAAAGGATTGGCTTGTGTATACAGGCATCTAGGATTTGTTCTAAGCTTATTTAGAAAGTAGCATGTATATCCACAATTCCTGAATAGCCGATGTTAAAGGCTAAAAGGTAGAGGCCTATCCATTAATTTCAGGCATTTGGAGAATAGATACTGAGTCCGTATCTCTGTATTTATACATGTCAAGTTAGTCTCAATAATTTACTTGTTAATATATGTTTCTCCTCTTGACTGTGGACTTCTTGAAGTGAGAACTACAGTATACTATGTTCCAAGCTGTTTGTTTCCTGAAATTTTAATGACAGTCCGAGACTTCGTCCTATCTATGTTATGAGACTAATGTTGAAAGTAGCCTAATATCCAGAATCTACAAAGAACTCAAACAAATATACAAGAAAAAAACAACCCCATCAAAAAGTGGGCAAAGGATATGAACAGACATTTCTCAAAAGAAGACATTCATACAGCCAACAGACACATGAAAAAATGCTCATCATCACTCGCCATCAGAGAAATGCAAATCAAAACCACAATGAGATACCATCTCACACCAGTTAGAATGGCAATCATTAAAAAGTCAGGAAACAACAGGTGCTGGAGAGGATGTGGAGAAATAGGAACACTTTTACACTGTTGATGGGATTGTAAACTAGTTCAACCATTATGGAAAACAGTATGGCAATTCCTCAAGGATCTAGAACTAGATGTACCATATGACCCAGCCATCCCACTACTGGGTATATACCCAAAGGGTTATAAATCATGCTGCTATAAAGACACATGCACACGTATGTTTATTGTGGCACTATTCACAATAGCAAAGACTTGGAATCAACCCAAATGTCCATCTGTGACAGACTGGATTAAGAAAATGTGGCACATATACACCATGGAATATTATGCAGCCATAAAAAAGGATGAGTTTGCGTCCTTCATAGGGACATGGATGCAGCTGGAAACCATCATTCTTAGCAAACTATCACAAGAACAGAAAACCAAACACCTCATGTTCTCACTCATAGGTGGGAACTGAACAATGAGATCACTTGGACTCGGGAAGGGGAACATCACACACCGGGGCCTATCATGGGGGGGGGTGGGGAGGGATTGCATTGGGAGTTATACATGGGTGCAGCACACCAACATGGCACAAGTATACATATGTAACAAACCTGCACGTTATGCACATGTACCCTAGAACTTAAAGTATAATAAAAAAAAATTTTTTAAATTAAAAAAAAAGAAAAAAAAAGAAAGAGGGGATGTACTTTCTAAAGGGAAAAAAATTAAAAAAAAAATAAAAAAATAAAAAAAAAAGATAAAAAAAAAAAGAAAGTAGCCTTTAGTGTTACAAAGAATGTTAGGTGAACTTGGTAGGTTTAATTATATTATTTTTCTGCTTTATATGTATTCATATTATAGAAAATTTAGAAGATAAATGTATAAATAAAATGAAAATCACTTGTAAACTTATACCATAGAAGTAAACACTTTAAATATTACATATCTATCCGTGTACAATATATTCTGTTTTAAAGTGTTTTTATGTCAAATATTCTTCTAAAACATGACTAACTTCCTTAACATCATGTTGCTTGGAGATATCAGTTTGGCTATTCTTTTCTAATCTAGATTGTTTCCAAATGTTCAGAATTAAAATCTGTGTACTTAAATTCTATACATAGATCACTTTGGGAGTTCTAAAATACTCATGAATACTTGCACCTTTTTACAGAATCTAAGCTTCATATATCCAGTTTTATTCTTGTAAATTGTTTTGACGAAGTGGTGGTCAGTGTCACAAACCAGCTGTGGCTCCAAACAGACACCAGGATTTAGGCCCATTACGGAGAGACCACCCTGCAAGTATTCTATAGTCGAGAGGAGCTTTCAGTCTAGAAGAGGAGGAAATGATACTTAGTTTAGTCATCATGTGCTTTGGCAAGAAATTACAGTCGAAAGGAAGGAACAGATAAACATTGTGTAGCAGCCACTTTGAAGAGTGGTCAAATTCCGTATGGCAAAACCTCCTCCTCCCCTTTTCATTGCCCGTTCCCCCTATTTTGGTGTTAGATAGGTGGCACTTTACTGTGTCACTGCCCACAACCCTACTTGGAGTTTAGTCATAAGACCGTGGTTTTATTTTTTTCCCTTAAAGATGGATCTTTATTTCTTTTAATTTTTAATATTTTAATTTAATATTTCTTTTAATTTGTAATTTTTAATTTTAGTATTCTTAGAACCGTGAGCCCTCATCATTCAGCTCTAGCAACTGTCAACATTTCTCCGTATTTTTTCATTTATTCTGCTTCTCCCCTTTTTTTCCAGGTATTTTAAGGCAAATCCTAGACCTTACGTCATTTCAGCCCTACATATGTCAGTAGGCATCTCTCAAAAAAATGGCATTTTCTTATGTAGCCTCAATACTATTATCTCACTTAATAAAATTAATAATTATCTGAAATTATTTAATATCCCAGTTATCTATTTAAAAGATTTTGTAAGGGTGGTTTTTCAAATCAGGATTCAAGCAAGTCTCACTTAATTGTTATGGCACATAAGTATCTTTTAAATCTAAAATAAACACTTATTTGTGTGTGCCTCTTCATTTAATTCAATCCTGAAGAAACTGGGTCAACTGTATTTCATAGAGATCTTTTTATTGCAGATCTGTTTAAATGCTTTAATTAAAAAAAATGTAGGCCAGGTGCAGTGGCACACACCTGTAATCCCAGCATTTTGGGAGGCCAAGGCGAGAGGATCACTTGAGCCTAGGAGTTCTAGACCAGCCTGGGCAGCATGGTGTAGCCCCCGTCTCTACCAAAGCAAAAACAATCAGCTGGGTGTGGTGGTGTGCGCCTGTAGTTCCAGCTACTTGGAAGGCTGAAGTGGGAAGATTGCTTGAGCCCCAGAGGTCGAGGGTGCAGGGAGCAGTGATCGTGCCACTGCATTCCAGCCTGGGTAACAGAATGAGACCCTGTCTCAAAAAAAAAAAAAAGAGAGAGAGAGGGAGAAAGCATACAGGATAACAAAATACAAAGAGTATAAAAAAGTACAAAATAGAAAATGTAAAAGCCTCCTCACTTCCATCCCCAGCCAGGCAAACTTGATTGACATTCTTTTTTCAGTTCTTTAATTAGCCTTTTTATTTTCAGATCATTGTAGATCACATGCAATTGGAAGAACTAACACAGAGAGATACTGTATACCTTTTACCCAGTTTCCCTCAATTATAACATCTTTGCAAACTACAATACCATATCACAACCAGGATACTGACATTGATACATAAGACAAAGAAGATAAACTAATAGATTTTTAAGTAACTTTTGTCTTCTTTGTCAGTGATTGTCAATTAGAGAGTCAGGCTATGAGAGGTAGGCTACCTGAGTGTCAGAATGAGGTCATAAGAATAATGTTTCTCCCCATCTCTACTAAAAATATAATTAGCTGGGCACGGTGGTGCCTGCCTGTAATCCCAGCTACTCAGGAGGCTGAGGCAGGAGAATCACTTGAACCTAGGAGGCAGAGGTTACCGTGAGACGAGATTGCACCGTTGCACTCCAGACTGGGCAACAAGAGCGAAAATCCGTCTCAAAAATAAATAAATAATGCTTCTCTATTGGTTTTCATGTGTATGCATCTCCCTTCTTCAACACATGACATTGTAGGCATTTTGTCTCCCTAGCAGTTTTTCATTTTACCCTTTGGCATCTTTCTACCTAATCCTTTGAAATCACCCAAACTGTGGGAAATTCCTGATGTGGTTAATACCCATGGAATAAACTTAATATATTAGTCTTGCCACAGAAAACTCCATGAATAGTCTACTTCCATAGGTTAGAGTGATATTAGAACTTCTGATGACAGTTTGCTTTTTAATAAATTAGGACTCAGCACTTATTTTGCGATTCAGGTCTTTGGCAGAACGAAGACTCATGGGGTTTTGTTCTGATAGTTAATGGAAGAGAGAAATTTTCCCAAGGAGGTACAGATCCCCAGGCAAAGTAACGATGGAAATGTTGACGATTTGAACTTGCCTGCATTGTGCCAGCATTGCTGGGTAAAGAAGTTTCCTCTTGGGCCTTAGAGTGAAAGTGGTGGAAGAGAAATATAATTACAGGGCTGAATAAAAGTGATACCCTGGCTGGGTGCAGTGGCTCACGCCTGTAATCCCAGCACTTTGAGAGGCTGAGGTGGGTGGATCACGAGGTCAGGAGATCGAGACCATCCTGGCTAACACGGTGAAACCCCGTCTCTACTAAAAATACAAAAAATTAGTCGGGCGTGGTGGTGGGCGCCTGTAATCCCAGGTACTCAGGAGGCTGAGGCAGGAGAATGGCTTGAACCCAGGAGGCAGAGGTTGCAGTGAGCCGAGATCCTGCCACTGCACTCCAGCCTGGGCGACAGAGCGAGACTCCATCTCAAAGAAAAAAGTGACACCCTAAGATTTTCCCTTGCTGACACATGTTACTTTAAAAAAATAAAATTTAGCATATGATAGTCACATGTAGGTTGATTCATATAATTGCTCCTTATTTTATTTAACTGTGTTTTCTGGAAAAAAAGTTTTTCTCTTCTTTTATGAAAGGAGAATTTCATAGTCCTAAGAAAAGTGACATTTAAATATTTGACCAGGAGATTTCTTGGTGGCCTGGAGAGGTTGTGTGGTGTTTATATTTAGATGCATATTTGTTTGTACTAATTACCCTAGGATTGCTTTATGGGGGTGCTCAAAATAAATGCTTACAAAGGTAGGGCAGGTAATAGAAGTGAGTAACAAGGACCTGGTGAAGAACTAAGGTGTTTGGCTCCTTTCAAGGGACAGCCGCTGTATCACTGGCCCTGTGAGAATGCCCGATCATGTGGTTGCCACGTCTTTCAGTTTTTGTTGTTGTTGAGATGGAGTCTCGCTCTGTCACCCAGGCTGGAGCGCAGTGGCATGATCTCAGCTCACTGCAACCTCTGCCTCCTGGGTTCAAGCGATTCTCCAGCCTCAGCTTCCCAAGGAGCTGAGATTACAGGCTTGCACTACCATGCCTGGCTAGTTTTTGTATTTTTAGTAGACACAGGGTTTCACCATGTTGGCCAGGCTGGTCTCGAACTCCTGACTTCTGACGATTCCCCCACCTTGGCCTTCCGAAATGCTGGGATTACAGGCATGAACCACCACTCACAGTTTGTCCTTCAGTTTTAGAGAAACTATAAATTGTATTTTTTATTAAAGCCCTTTAAAGCCGACAAATAATTCAGATTTTAAATCAAAGCCCTGTGCACTGTGTGCTCCTGCAAAGTATGCGTCTCTCTAGTATCATTTTCATTTAATTCTTGGCAATTTTATGTTTACCAACTGCCAGGGAGCCCAAGGAATTTAGCTGTCACCTCAAACTTAACCAAACTTACAACCTTTATCCCTAAACCTGCCCCCTCTCTGGACTCTTTTTGCTGCTTATATTGGCCTCAGCGTTCCAGTCATTTCTGGACTGAACAAGGCCTTGGTGTTTTTCTTCTCTTGTCCTTCCCACTATAATTCCCCAAAACCTGAGTCTGTTGATTTTGTCTCAAGAATTTCCCTGTTTTCTGTTCTCTTCCTTCCTGTTCCAGCTGCCCCCATTGCTAGCCCGCCTACTGCTTCTCTGATCCAGATTCTGTCCCCATTCTAGTTCCTGTAGCATTGTCCAGCCAGGTTGATCATCTTTTTCTATTACCTCTTTTGTTATCTTCCTACTCCAAAAATTCTATGTATCCTTGTTGCCTACCATGTAAATTTCACTAATTCTGCCTAGATCTCGGGGCTTCATAGTAGTTTTATCTTGGCTGTCTAAATTTCCCCCCGGCACTCCTTAACCCATTGGTCCATTAAAGCCAACTCTGCTTCCCCAATTCAGCCCCCTTCCAGGGGCTGCCAGGAATCTTGTGGGAGTTTCTGGATAATGGGTAGATCCTTTCCCTAGGCCTTGGCTGTTGAGATGATGTAGATTCTGGAGTTTTTAATTTTTTTTTTTTTTTAATAAACCTCTATTACCATTTGGCCCCGACACCTCAAGGCAAGAAGGAAGTGGAATAAAGGAAGACTCCAGGTGTATCCAACTCTAATTGGGTTAGAGGCTGGGAGGGAAGAAGGCTGCTTTGAAGTCCTCAGATTCCCAGTATACCCAAGTTGAGGCTTCTCCATCAGAGACTTTGGGATGGAGAGGTCTTATTTTACTACCTTTGAGAGTTCCTACTTCAGCAGCTTTCTGCTTCTCTCCCTCCAGCTGAGACCAGAAATTTTTGCTTTGAAACGTGAAGCTATACTAACCACAGGCATTTTGCAACCTAAATGCAACGTATGCTCATTCTTCTTGCAGCCCACCTTGTTGTGCATGTCCTTAGATAGTTGTGTGATCGACTTGGTCACTTTAATCAACTAGAACAACTTGTAGGTTTATAGGTGAACTTCCCTATTCAGAAAAGTCTTCAGATAATGTCTTGTTTTGATGAAATGCTGGTAATTTGCTGAAACATTCTTTCTTGCCTCTCTCCTTTGCATTTTGTTTAGACCCCTGATGTATATAACTCATAACACCTATAATTATAGTTATCTGAATGTGTGACTATTTGCCATTTTACTCTGAGTTCTATGAGGTAGCAAGGTGCTGCTTTTGTGTTCCCAGCTTTTAATACCATGTCTGGTTATGAAAAGCACTCAACAGAGTAGATCCTTGACATTTTCTGATTGTACATCCCAAGTCTATGAGGAACCTTAGAATCTGTGACTGTCATTAACTACGACATATATTTCAAATGATTATTAGGCCCAGTCCCCAGCTAAATAACTTGCAGCTAAACCGAATTATGTCAGCTTAAGCCTCAGATTCTAACAGGAGCATTTTCTGTACTTGATCTCATTTAATCAGTGCAACCACCTTCTACAGGGAGTAATATTTTTTCTCCATTGTGAATTACATGACATCGACTTTGGGAGTGGCTTGGCAAATGCATGCAAGGCCTGCTAAGCAAGTTTGGATGGGTGAATAGATAGATTATTAGAAAAAAATAATGATTAAAATGATTTGTTTCCTAAGGGCTTTCCATTCTAATATGTGAAACATTTTGATCAACAAGAAGATAAAACTGGAAAACAAGAGATGAAATAACAATAGATACTGTTTAATAATTCAATCTTCTTTTTTGTTTTTTGGTTTTCCTTCTCCCCCAAAACAATAAAATACATAACTTGAAGATTGTATTGGACTCTCAGTCCTCAGTAAGAATTAATTACCGTTTCTTATTTTATTCTCCCCCTGCTTTTTTCTTTACCAGGTGATGGCTGTGGACACCTAGTGACTTATCAGGATAGTGGTACAATGACATCTAAGAATTATCCAGGGACCTACCCCAATCACACTGTTTGCGAAAAGACCATTACAGTACCAAAGGGGAAAAGACTGATTCTGAGGTTGGGAGATTTGGATATCGAATCCCAGACCTGTGCTTCTGACTATCTTCTCTTCACCAGCTCTTCAGATCAATATGGTAAGAAAAGAGACCTGGGTTTCTCTGAGCATCAAAATTTTCGATATTTGCAGAGAAGGGCAAGTGGTGTGTTAATGAACACTATATCCCGAGAAGATTAGAAGAGAAACTTGCTTGTGTAAACTCTTGTGGGGAACTTAGAAGAATACATTTGCTTCATAAGCTGAAACAGCAAAAGACATCTAAGGAGATGTGAACCTTGTGTGTGTCTCAGAACCTTTGTTTGAGTGTCAGTGCTGCTGGGGAGAGAATTGGAGATATGTGACATTTGGTAAACCATCTACAGTTCATTATTCATTTGACAAATATTTATTGAATAGAACAGTGACTGTGTTTCAGGTACTCTGTCAGGAACTGGGATGTAACAGTGAAAAAACAAAGTTCCTTTATGAAACTTGGGTCTGCGGGGAGAGGAAGGCAGAAAGTAAGCAAATGCATCTGTAGTATGAGAGATGGTGAGAAAGAAAAGGAATAACGAAAACTAAGGCATCCAAAAGTGATGTAGAGCCTGCCTTTGTTTTTGTGCCACTTCCAATGGGATGGTAGGGAGGCATCATCAGTAAGTGGACATTTGAGCAGAGACCCAAAACGAGGTAAGGGAATGGACTGTTTAGGTATGACTGGGTTCAGAGTTTTCTGGGGAAGAAAACGGCAAGTGCAAAGGTCAGTTTCCTAAGTAGCCTTTGAAATTTAGTGTTTTGTGCTTTGAGATGTGCTGTTAGCCCACTGGAACCTGAAATCACAGTCACAATGACCCTTTGATCCTAAGCCCAAGGAAATTGGGCAGTTTGAAAACGATAACAAGATCTTGAATACATTATTTTGAGTATAGAGATTTTGTGAAATTCTCTGTGCACACAACTTTAAAAATGATACAAGTTTTAAGTAAAATCCTGTCTGCCTGCTAGCTCTACTGATAATTTCTCAAACACTCACAGCTTTCTCACCTGTCTTGACCTTTGCACCCAGAGTTGCTTCCTCACTCCTGCTGCCTCTTCCTACAGTTTAGAAGCCCAGACAAGCCGTGTGGCGATTCAGAGCTCTAAACCAGCTCCCATGGGATAAAAAGATCTAAGACTGTTTTTTCATCCCTAGGAGCATTGTCTGTTTAATGATGGTTGAGTTACTCCGACAGAATCAAGATGGTAATTTCCATATAATTGTTGGTAACTTTTTCACTGTAGTTTGACTCAAATGGGCAGGGTGACACTTCCAGGGATGCTGAAGGCCCCTGAGAACACTTACTGTTCCATTACCTCTGGTAATCTGATGTGTGTTAACTTATGGAGGCATTTGTCAGGGAGTCCCTCAATAGCCAGGAGGTTTCTTTCAGATTTTGAGGAGGGGGTGAGTGTCAGAGATGCAGTGTGAAAAGTGATGCAGAGTGCTGCAGGGCCGGTAGCAGCTTTTCCACACGGGTCTCTTTGGGGAAGCATCTGCCTTGCCAGGAAGATGAGCATTTAATTCCACCTGCTGACATAACAGTGGCGGAATCATTCTGTTGCATAAGACTGTCACGTCAGAGGCTGGAGTGAGAGCAACTAAGGGAAGCAAATCCTCCCAAAGCAGGATGTGGAGAATGGATGTGGCTTTCCCACACCAGGGAGTTTCCTCCATCATCTTTGAGGTATATTCATAAATATACACAAAAGCAGAAAAGGTCAGGGGCGGTGGCTTATGCCTGTAATCCTAACACTGGGAGGCCTAGGAGGAATGATTGCTTGAGCTCAGGATTTCAAGCAATCCAGCCTGGGCAACATGGTGAGACCCCCATCTCTACATTATAAGAGAAAAAAGACAGAAAATAATGGAATTAACTACATATCTCAAGCTAGCTTGCAAGGTGATCATGATCTGCCTCCTCTTTTCTAGATTCTTGAGCTTTCAAGCTTAGATGCGTCACTAGAAAATGAATAATGAATTGCAATTCATTCATAGCGATAAAGCCAAGTAATTTTTCTCCTTGAATTTTTTTCTGTATAAATTGAGTGTTTGTCTTTTGGAAATAAAATGTATACTCATTATATAAATAAATATATTCAGTGCCTATTGTATGCCAGGCACCTGCTTGGCTCTTAAATATACTGTCTAGAATCCCCTAATCCACCTTCCAAGGTAAATAATCAATGCCTTCCACAGATAGGGAAACTGAGGCACAGTGTGATTAGGTTAACATGCCCAAGATCCCAAGAGTGTACAATTGGGGTGAAAGAGAGATTTATATCTGTGTCTCTGTGGCTGCAAGACACCTACTCCCACTGCTGTTGTCTCCTGGTTTCACCATCACCAAAAAACCACCTTGCACTATCATCCTTCCCGGGTGGACTAGCCCATTATTACATTATGCGGCAATTTCGTCTAAAACACAAGAAGTAGGTAGTATTTTTGATTGAGGATGTGCTTAAGATAAACTATGTAATGATGCTCAGAATTTCTCTCTTTTGTGGCTGCTTTAAAGATTTCCGGTAACCAAAAACACTAACCCGACCTATATTTTCACGTAGTTAAATAAACCCCTGGTCTGTTTGAACATCCTCCAGGAATGCAGAAGGAGGAGGAGACAGAAGTGCTTTGTCTTTCAGGCTGGTGCTCAGAGAGTGGACATTCCTGTGCAGCTGTTGCCCAGCTTCCTGGAAGCGTGGAAGGGTGGGAGGCAACTCTGCAAGCTGATGTGGCCACAGGATCTGGCATGGCTGCGGACGCAGGGCCCTAGTGCCCTTGCAGACTCCCAAGGATCTAGAGCTATATTGCCTGAACCAGTGAGAGAGGGGAATGTCTGCTGAAATTCAGCAGGGAGAGAATGCATGTTATGGAATACCACCTTTAATTCCAAAATATGATGGCTTCTAATGATTATATGTGTGGCAGAAACAGCAGAATCGTTTTAGTTTATCCTGCCCGATATTTTTTATTAACCAACTAATTGTTAAAACCCACTGCCAAAGGATTTTATTTTATTTTATTTATTTATTTTTTTTTTGAGACGGAGTCTTGCTGTGCCACCCAGGCTGGAGTGCAGTGGCCAGGCTCTCAGCTCACTGCAAGCTCCGCCTCCCGGGTTCACGCCATTCTCCTGTCTCAGCCTCCCGAGTAGCTGGGACTACAGGCGCCCGCCTCGTCGCCCGGCTAGTTTTTTGTATTTTTTAGTAGAGACGGGGTTTCACCATATTAGCCAGGATGGTCTTGATCTCCTGACCTCATGATCCGCCCGTCTTGGCCTTCCAAAGGGCTGGGATTACAGGCTTGAGCCACCGCGCCCGGCCTGCCAAAGGATTTTAAAACTTAAAACTATCAGAATTTGAATATGGAGTAGATGTTTTGAAAAAGAATAATGTTTCCTGGCATTAATGTTTGCAAGCTCTGCCAAGAGTGGACATACTTGTGATTACACTAACCATTGTGAATATGCTAAAGTTGTATAGTGTTCATCGTTATGCAGTTAATGTTTAATGGTTCCCCACCATGTCAATTTTGTTTTAAATATTTGGTTTATATACTTTGGGTATTTTGATAATTCACATTCTTGCTAGCAAAAATGCGTTGTAAACAAGTGTAAACACCCACAACAACTTTCACAGTAATCTGGCAAAATATGCACTTGATCACACTGTTTCTTAATACAGACAAAATGGGATTGTTATTCTTCTGTTTGTCATATGATTACGGCTGATCTTTCAGATTCAAGAATCCATTAGAAGAATGTACTTGTATGCCTATGACTGAATTAAGACACTAAGATATGTGTGCTATTAATATTATGCTGGCCAAAACAAAACAAAAAAATCTTTAAGAAGTATCATACTTTTCTTAGTAGACATCGTTTTCACTATAGCTAAGGGAATTCTAGGTTTTTGTTTAACAGACCAAAGTAACTGAGACTCCCTTTGAAAAAATGCTAATATCCGTTTTCCAGTCTGTGGTCCAATTCAGGATCATAAAGCAGTTATTTGTCCTGACTTCTCAGTCTTCCTTTATCTTTTGAGAATACTGACCAGTTATTTTACAGAATGTCTGTCAATTCAGTTGGTTTGATGTTTCCTCGTGATTGAATTCAGATTATGTATTCTGGGCAGACATAATACTACTACTTTTTAAAGAAATCTTTAAAAGGCTTGCTTATGACAGTTCCTAACATTAGAAATTATGAGGTCATGTGTCCCTTCAAGAATGAGAACTAAATCTGCATTAAATTTCTTTGCTTCCCTCTTGACTATTTGATTAAATGACTCTTCTTTTTTCAATCAAAACTGCATTGATTTTTAGGTTATTTCAAGCTGAAGTGTCTTCCTGGAGGAGTTTTTTGTTCTTCAAAGAGGCCCATGTAATATGAAACTTTGAAAAGACTCAAATATAAGGTGTTGCCTTTTTGTAGAAGACAATTTTGGAGAAATCTGGGCACATAAGATAATAGAAAGTTGATTAAGGTGCCTACCCAGGCTGTTCTAGGATTGAACACACTTTGAAACCTGGAATTTGAAGATTCAGACAAGTAGTTTATTAAAGAACATCTCTTTAAATTTAAACATATTGTATAAGACATTTAAGATGACTGCCTTGGTCCTGTTCTCAGTTCCCCCCTCCCTCATTTTACATATATGTGGTAAAATAACAGGAGGTTAGTTATATAAAACGCTGAAATATCTTAAACTTTGAGGAAAAATGGCTGCTGATTCAGGCGTTGTGTCACACTAATATGCACAAATTTAAAATATTAAATATGTAATGTTGTATTTATTTAGAACACTGAAGAGGGAAGGCGATACTACTGTTAATTTTATAGCCCTTTAGTGACCATGTAACCTTGACTTGCCCTCTGAGTAAATTCCATTTCTAGTCTTGCTGACTAGAATGGACTTAGAGAGACTGGAGTATTCACTCAGAGGTTTGTTTTTGCCCCCACTGCCTGTAGGGGCCTCAGAGGAGGGCATTTCTGTTTTCCTGATCTTTCAAGAAGGTTGAGTCTGAGTTTTCCCCTGAAGGGTGACCTCCACACTGGATGGAGTTCAGGGTGGTTCGGGGACTGCCTGAAGAGCTGTTGGAGCAGTCTTGGCAGGAACCAGACACTGGCCAGTCTTCATAGGCATCTCAGGGTCTCAAAGGAGCTTGTTCTGATGGAGACTCTAGACTTTCCCACCTGGATCAGTGTGGATCAATAAAACCAGGCTGGCCTTGAAAACGGATTGAAATTTGTGTTGCTGCCTCGATATTACACTTGTGTTTAAGAGCACAAACTCTGTAATTAGACTCTCTTGCCTCAAATTCCTGCCTACTCACAGGTGTGAGCCACCACGCCTGGCCTTTACTGCTTATTTCTAAATTGCTTGACCTTGAGCAAATTATTTAACCGTTCTGTGTCTCTGTTCCCTCATATTTAAAATGGGCAGGCCAGGTGCGACGTCTCATACCTGTAATCTCAGCATTTTGAGAGGCTGAGACGGACGAATCACTTGAGCTTAGGAGTTTGAGGCTAGGCTGGACAACATGGCAATCCCCTGTCTCTACGAAAAATACAAAGATTAGCTAGGCGTGGTGGTGCATGCCCGTAGTCCCAGCTACTTGGGAGGTTGAGGCAAGAGGATCACTTGAATTCAGGTGATCCAGGCTACAGTGAGCCATGATCGTGCCACTACAACCTGAGTGACAGACGGAGACACTGTCTCAAAATAAAACAAAATGGGCAAAATAATAGTATCTACCACATATAGTTGACTGGCACACTTATATATGACTTTAAAGAATGATACCTGGTACATAGTAAGCACTTAGTAAACGTTAGCCATTATTATTCCTCCCCCTCCCCCCCATCCTCTGCCCCTCTACTTTACTCTTCCTTTCCCTCTTCCCAGCCCCCTCTTCTTCTTCCTCCTCCTGAGTTGTCTTGCATACTGTTTATTATTTGTCTAAGATGCCCCTTGTTCCCCTCATAATACCCTGAGCACTCTCTGTTCACAAAACAGAGGCTAAGCTCCAGCAGCACACCCTACCCTACTCCTCCTGGTGGATTCCTGGTAATCCAAGAGTTTGCCCAAATCATGCCAAGCTGGTGGCAAGGGTTCACTGAGCCAGAACTAGCTCCATAAACAGATTTTCTACAGCCTCATGAGATGAACAGAGAACACATACTCTCCAAGCAACAGTATATTCAGTTTGGCTATTTTGTTTACTTCACTGCCACTGCCAGTCTACGTCTTTGCATCTTTTTCTCATTGAAGAACCTCTTGATTTTTCTCCTCTCTGCTTTCACCAGTCTCAATTCCTTCCAGGCCATTTAATGTTGTGTAATTAAATACAGTTGCAATAATTTCTTTCCTTATTTCAAAAATTGTTAATTGTGCCCCACCGTCTATAGAAACTTGCTAGCTTAGTGTTGACGCATCGTCTTGCTTTCTTCTTCACTCTCATTTCTAACCTCATTTCTGAGTCCTTCATCTCCATGCCGTTTCTCAAATGCATCATACAGTTTCATGGCCTAGTACATTTTTACAGTCGTTGATGTTATTCCTTCCATGTCCCCCTCTTTTTCTTCTTTTCCTGCTTTTTCTGTCCCTTCTAATACACACCCACACACACACCCACACACACATGTAAAAGTAAACCCTTCAAGTTTCAAATTCAGAGCTGTCTGCCTTAGAACCTTTTCTAATGTTCATCAGTTTGTCCCTTTTCTGTGCTCATGTTCTCTTTCTAAAGTTTCAGTAGAGCATCAGTTTCGGGTTGGGATAATTATTTTAGCTTCTCTGTCAGATATAGGGTGCCCTGAGCCAGGAATTACATTTTATTCATCCTGTTTTATTCACCTATTATTTAGCATAGTCTTACAATTGCAGATGCTCAGTCAGTGTTCAAGGACTGAGATTATAAGTAGCTTGATTTTGGCAAACATATTAAAAAATCTGGGTTTTTACAAAAGATAAATTGGGAGTGTCAGTATTCACATTGTAGGGAAATTTACACTAAGATTCCTCTATAAACATTCCCTCTGCATTTAAAGAAAGCTTTGGTTTACATAAAATTTTAAAACTATGCTTATTGTGTGGAAAAGACCGGGTAATGATATGGAAGGTGCCTATGAGTGAGCATTCAACTATGTGCAATGCACTGGGCTTAGTACCTTAACGTTACTAACTCATTTAACCCTTATAACAGCCCTGTGAGACAGGTCCTATTACCAGCCTTTACACATAAGGAAACTGAAGCTCAAAAAAAGCCAACTAACATGCTTATAAGATCACTTAGCGGGACCTGGGATTCAAGTCTGGGCGTTTGAGGCCCTGCTCAAATGGAAACTTCTCCAGGCCTCCCCACAGGAGTATCCAGAGAATAAAGTGGGAGTCTGAGAAATCACTTACATAGAGTTCCAGTATAAGTTTAAAGTTCAAAAATGTTTCTTAGTCAAAATTCTAAGAGGAGGCATGGTGGCAGTGACAGAAAGAAACTCTTTACTATAGGATCCTAATTGTAGTCAGTTAAATTGGTTGTGTTCTACATAATGATTTGTACCAGGAAGTTCAAAAATTGTTCTCCTACATTTTCTGTACCTCCACTTCCAATCACTATTTTTTTAAGCTTTGTCAGTGACTTACAAGTACAATGATGTGAAGTCAGCTGTTAATGTTTGTGGTACACTAGGAATGAGAGAAATAGGAATAGTTGGAAATAATACTAAGTGTTCAGACTCCTAATCACAACAGGTTTCTGCATGTCATTTTTTAGAATGATACCTATCTGACATATTGCAGTAAGATCGACTCATGACATCTTATCTGTTGAAGTTTTTTAAATCCCAAGGAGGGAAAAGCCCAAGATTGACAGTCTCAGTTTTACAAATGGTCTCTATGTCTCTCAGACATATTATGAAGTAGAATGAAAAATGTTTATGGCTTTTAAAGATACAGCAAATAGACTTCAAAGAAATTTCCAGCTCACAGAGACTTGTTTTGGGCTGCAAACACCCTAGAAGTGCGTGCTCCTCTATGGTTGAGGCTACTTTGGTGGAAATTATTGAGAGGGACTGCTTTTTCTTTGTTTTGTTTTGCCTTTTATGCCAAGATAGAATTCAGAAAGAATCTTGAACGTATAAAATGTTATATCGACCAGAATGCTTTACTCTAGGTATTTTTTTAACACAACCATAAGCCTCAAGGAGAAAAAGCTATTGGGTTCCTCCTCCTCTTTCCCCATAAATACTTCCCTGGAGACTCACTGTGATTCAGTTTCAGTAATTGCCATCTTTCATTGGGAAAGAAGTAATGGCTTAAGTGGGTAGTGAACTCCCTGTGTTGACACACTTCTTGACCTGGGTCCTGTAGCCCCAAGGAAAGCTGCACCTTTGTCTAAGAAGCCGCCTGGTTCATTTATCATCTGTCACTGATTTTTGTGCGGGAATGAGAGACCAAAATTCTCCAGGGATACCACTTACTGTTACGTGACTATGGTTTTAATGGCACAGTCCAGGAATATCCCTTTTTTATGCTAATTTCTCTCCTTTTCAAAGAAAATGGCCTTGACAATTCTGTAATTTTGTACAATGACCCTACTGCAATTAGCAAGCAAGGACAAATCTGCGATTTGACCGCATCAGAGAAACACATCGAAAATGGACACAAATCTAGTGGTGTTTGCAGCTTCAGCATTTCTAGAGATTGTTTTATCAGCACGCTTCTGAGCACAGATCTGGGCCACGAGGAATACCACTTTCCTGGCAGCCAAATATTCCATGTGGCTGGCTCCACCCACATGTACTCCCAGGGAGGGTCACTTAGGTCAATCAAGCGTGTTCTTATCTGTCATAAGAAAGAATTGTGTGCTTCAGATGATGCTCCAGAAGGTTTACGAGGGTTTGCTGGAGGTTTTGTGTTGTTGTTGTTGTTGATTTATGACAGATCTTTCAGGAGTTAGGTTTTTATTTGATCTCTCAGTGGTTTTTACCACTGACAGTATGGTAGTTAAAAAAAAAAAATCAGAAATAATACTACTAAGAGAAAGAGGTTTCTTTATTTCTCTAATGGCATACATACTGTTTTTTAAACATGTCCCTTCTATAGATAAAACAATAATTTAGTTTTATCAGTTTTAAGATAAAAACCTTATACTCATCTGAAGAGACTTGGAACAAACAGTTTTTAACCAAACCATCATTGCCTTGTAATGTCCAGAGTCTTGGGCACACAGTCCAGGAGAATAGAGAAGTACAATACATTGCTGTACAGACTGTCAGATTGCCAGAGAATCAAGAGGATTTCAGACTTGGCTTGTAGCAGACAGTTTATTCTTCCTTATAGGACAGCTTTCTTTTATTCACACATGGAAAGATAAAGGGTTTCCCTTGCAGCTGCTAATGAAATAGTAGCCCCAAACAGGGAATGTGCTGAGAGGAACTGGCCTACTGTGCTCAAAGAAGGCAATTCCTATAGTTCCTGGCCCTTTATTCCCTTTGTCCAAGGAATCAGCCCATTGTCTGCTGAAGTCTCATGTCTGGTGCCAAATGCCACAGGGCTGTTCCATTTGGTATCTCTGATAGTTCTTCCCACAATATAGGGCCGCCAGTTACATTCCACAAAAGATAAAAGTTTTTCTTTTTTCCTGATTTTTCTGCCTACTTGATTAACTGCTGTGCCCCAGTGTGATGGGAATTTGTGACTGCAAAGTAAGATGGAACCTGCCTTGCAGACAGATAGATAGAAGTGAGAGAATGTAGGAAGTTAGATGGCAAGTCCAAGTGCTATAAAACACATAGCACTGCTGGTTCTGAAGCAAGCATCCATGCCAAATTGTGTGTCCTATTTTTAGGGAGGGGTTGGATTTCAGTCTGACTGAACTGAAGTACGTTTGCCAATCTAAACACTGCCTGAGCCCAAGAATATAACCACAATCAAAGTTAGAAGTCACCGAGCTCTCATGTGGATTTCCAATGAAACTGTCTTTGTAAATATTTAAATATAGGTGTAGATCCTTTTTAAAAGTCAGGAGACCTTTGGAGAGGACCAACAGTGAAGTATATCACGTGGGCAGGGGTGAATGGAGAAAGATTTTCTTTTCAGAAGACGAGAGAGAATCCTGAAAGGAGTCTGGCGGAACACTGAGGACATTGCTTAGGACAGACTCCCAGAATCTTTCCATGGTTTCCCATTAATTATTTTTCCCCTCACTGCTATCATATTTTTCCATTTTTCTCTCTTGCCTTTTAACTCTAGGAATGTAATTGTTAACTTCTAGTCTATGAAAAGGAATTTTCATCTGTCAGACCTTGAGGCAGGCAATAATTTGGATGTTTTGCCATAGGCAATACTACAGCCAGTATTCAACTCCTGTCCCCCACCCTGAATTAAAACTCACTATTCTGATGTTTGTAATCATGATGAAATGATCAAAATAACTCTTCAGGCCAGGCACTGTGTCCCATGTCTATAATCCCAGCACTTTGAGGAGGCTGAGACGGGAGGATTGCTTAAGGCCAGCAACTTGAGACCAGCCTGGGCAACATAGTGAGACCTCATCTCTACAAAAACTCAAAAAATTAGCTGGACGTGGTGGCACACATCTGTAATCCAGCTTCTTGGAAGGCTGAGGTGGAAGGATTGTTTGAGCCCAGGAGGAGCTGTGATCACGCCACTGCACTCCAACCTGGGTGACAGAGAAAGGAGAAAGACCCTGTCTCAAAAGAAAAAAGAAAAATATCCTCTCAATGATGATATTTATACAGAGAGGGTATCTCCTACCCCCTCTAGAATGTACTTACAATTTTGCAGCACAGTAATAAAAATATGAAAGGGACTGATGTCTGTGTGGTAAGGGTAATTAAAGGGGTATGTGTTTACATTTTCCTTCTTTGATCTGCTTCCAGAAATATTTACATGCTTATCATAACTGGGAGGATGAAACCAAATTAGAGTTTTAATATATTTATATGTTTTTGGTCTAGGAAATCATATATATTGCACAACTTAGTAAGATGGTATACACTCTTATTTGTGTAAAATATGTATACTTTTCGCAACTTTTCCTTTCAACTGTTTCATGAAATCTAAAAAAAAAAAAAAAACAAAACTAAACAAGTTCTCGCTGATAATCAATTTAGACTTGCTTACCTTACAGTTTGTGTTTTGTGGGTTTTTTTTTTTTTTTTTTTTTTTTTTTTTTGAGATGCAGTCTTGCTCTGTCACCCAAACTAGAATGCAGTGGTGGGATTGTGGTGCACTGCAACCTCCACCCCCCAGGTTCAAGCAATTCTCCTGCCTCAGCCTCTGGAGTAACTGGGATTACAGGCACCCACCACCATGCTCGGCTAATTTTTTTGTGTGTTTTTAGTAAAGATGAGGTTTCACCATATTGACCAGGCTGGTCTTGAACTCCTGACCTCCTGACTCCGCCCGCCTCAGCCTCCCAGAGTGCTGGGATTATAGGCATGAGCCACCGTACCTGGCCACCTACAGTTTTCATTAGAACTCATTGGAATGCTATAGAAATGTAAGGAGAGATTACTATCATCACCACCATTTGGGGAGGGGTGTATTAGTGGGTTAATATAAAAAATGTAATTTGAAAATATTCTAACTTATTAAAAGCAACAAGTTACAGTTACTTCATAATATTCATCCTTAGGTTTACAAAGCAAGTATCTTCACCCCTCTTATCTGTGCAAAGAACAGAGGAATTTCAAACATATCTAAAACAAACAGAATAAGTTGGAAAAGTCAAGTATAGCTATCTGACTCACCTTAACTTTGCAAAAATGCTTATCATTCTACTTATTTAGTCTGCATTGCTTATCTGCAGACACTTCTCTTCCTGACTTCTGCATAGTATTTCAAAGTGACAAGATTAAAAATATTTTATGAATCTCTTAGTTGAATTTGGCTTTTAGAAACTGTTGTAAAAAGAGCATTTCTATTCAATTCAAACAGTTTTTGGGAGGCAGTCACCTGCCAGGTACTATACAGTCTGTTGGAGATAAAGGGATGGATATAAAAGTTCCTTGCACTATGGAACATAGTCTAAAGAGAAAATAGGTATTCCTTATTTTTTAACATATTCATTTATTTAACAAGCACTTATATAACTCTTAGTATGTGCTAGGTACTATTCTAAGTAATTTGAAAGTATTAACTCATGTAAGTAATTACATATGATGAGTGCTTCTAAAGAGGGAAGTGAACGTTTTTATTTAGATTTCACTATAATTTAGTAATAGGAAATGCTAGAAATTTGGCATGTGAGGTCAAGCATAAAGCATTTCTTTCTTACTCTATCACATCTTCAGAATGTGAAACTTAGAACAGAGAGAAATTGGATCCTTTATACCGGGAGGGCAATGCTTGGTTGTGTAATGATCTTCTGACTCTTCAGCAAGTGTATTAGTCCATTTTCATGCTGCTGATAAAGACATACTTGAGACTGGGCAATTTACAAAAGAAAGGTTTAATTGAACTTACAGTTCCACGTGGCTGGGGAAGCCTCAAATCATGGTGGAAGGCAAAAGGCACGTCTCACATGGTGGCAGAAAAGAGAAATGAGCTTCTGCAGAGGACCTCCTTTTTTAAAAACCATCAGCTCTCGTGAGACTTATTCACTATCGTGAGAACAGCATGGAAAAGACCTTCCTCCATGATTCAGTTACCTCCCACCGGGTCCCTCCCACAACACGTGGGAATTCAAGCTGAGATTTGGGTGGGGACACCCAAACCATATCATTTTGACCCTGGCCCCTCCCAAGTCTCATGTCCTCATATTTCAGAACCAATTATGCCTTCCCAACAGTCCCCCAAAGTCTTAACTCATTTCAGCATTAACTCAAAAGTCCGCAGTCCAAATCTCATCTGAGACAAGGCAAGTCCCTTCTGCCTATGAGCTTGTAAAATCAAAAGCAAGTTAGTTACTTCCTAGATACATTGGGGGTACTGGCATTAGGTAAATACAGCCATTCCAAATGGGATAAATTAGCCAAAACAAAGGGGCTGCAGGCCCCATGCAAGTCTGAAATCCAGTGGGACAGTCAAATCTTAAAGCTCCAAAATGATATCCTTTGACTCCATGTCTCACATGCAGGTCACGCTGAGGCAAGAGGTGAGTTCCCATGCTTGGGCAGCTCTGCCCTTGTGGCTTTGCAGGGTGCAGCCTCCCTCCCCACTGCTTTCACGGGCTGGTGTTGAGTGTCTGCAGCTTTTTCAAGTGCAGTGGATCTAGCATTCTGGGGTCTGGTGGCCCCCTTCTCACAGCTCCACTGGATGGTGCCCCAGTAGGTACTCTGTGTGGGGGCTCTGACCCCACATTTCCCTTCTGCACTACCCAAGCAGAGGTTCTCTATGAGGGCCCCTGCAGCAAACATCTGCCTGGGCATCCAGGCATTTCCATATGTCTTCTGAAATCTAGGTGGAGGTTCCCAAACCCCAATTCTTGATTTCCATGCACCCACAGGCTCAACACCACATGGAAGCTGCCAAAGCTTGGGGCTTGCACCCTCTGAAGTCATGGCCCGAGTTCTGTGTTGTCCCCTTCCAGCCAAAGCTGGAGCAGCTGACACAAGACACCAAGTTCTAGGCTGCACACAGCACAGGGACCCTAGGCCTGGCCCAGGAAACCACTTTTTCCTCCTAGGTCTCTGGGTCTGTGATGGGAGAGGTTGCCTTGAAGACCTCTGACATGCCCTGGAGAGATTTTCCCCATTGTCTTGGGGATTAACATTCGGGTTCTTCATTACTTATGTAAATTTCTGCAGCTGGCTTGAATTGCTCCTCAGAAAATGGGATTTTCTTTTCTATTGCTCTGTCAGGCTGCAAATTTTCTGAACTTTTATGCTCTGCTTCCCTTATAAAACTGAATGCCTTTAACAGCACCCAAGTTACCTCATGAATGCTTTCCTATTTAGAAATGTTTTCCACATGATACCCTAAATCATCTCTCTCAAGTTCAAAGTTACACAAATCTCTAGGGCGGGGTCAAAATGCCACCAGTCTCTTTGCTAAAACAACAAGAGTCACCTTTGCTCCAGTTCCCAACAAGTTCTTCATTTCCATCTGACACCACCTCAGCCTGGGCAAAGCCATTCAACAGACCTCTAGGAAGTTCCAAATTTTCCCGTCTTCTTAGCCCTCCAACTGTTCCAACCTCTGCCTGTTACCCAGTTCCAAAGTCACTTCCACATCTTCGGGTATCTTTTCAGCAGCACCCCACTCTACTGGCACCAACTTACTGTATTAGTCCGTTTTCGTGCTGCTGATGAAGACATACTTGAGACTGGGCAATTTACAAAAGAAAGGTTTAATTGGACTTACAGTCCCACATAGCTAGGGAAGCCTCAAATCATGGTGGAAGGCAAAAGGCATGTCTCACATGGTGGCAGACAAGAGAAATGAGCTTCTGCAGGGGACCTCCTTTTTTAAAAACTATCAGATCTCATGAGACTTATTAACTATCATGAGAGCAGCACGTGAAACACCTTCCCCCATGATTCAATTACCTCCCACCAGGTCCCTCCCACAACACATGGGAATTCAAGATGAGATTTGGGTGGGGACACAGCAAAACCTTATCAAAGAGTTTTGTCCCTATTGGTTCTGGTCAATATAACCCAGTTTTATTCATATTGACTTGGAGCAGTCTTTTTCTTTTATTTTTCTTCCTTGATCATGATTGTTGTTGCCGCTATTTCCATACTGTTTTGAGAGAAGTTAATAAATAATACCTCTTTTCAAAGTTTGCTTGCTAATCCCTGTTTCGTAGAGATTGTCCTGCATATGTTACTTTCAAAATGACAATTGAAAAGCTGAACTTTAGTTTGCGTAGTCTTAGGAAGAGTTTTTGTTATTTTAAGCTTCAAATGTAATTTTGTCCTTTGAAAGTTCATTGAGTTCCCTATTGCTTTTCAAGCAACTTATTTTAGAAACAACGTTATACCCTTAATTGTATAATTTGTACTATAATATTTCAAAACACGTTAGAAGTTATTCTGCTTTTGTATACGTTTTATAAATCAAAATGAATTGGGGGGGTTAACCAGAAGTTACTGTAAAGGAAATATCAATGTGTATGCTGCATGTGAATAAAATTCTTACCATGCTTTGCCAAGTCTTTTAACTTCAAAACTTCCCTGAAAAAAATGACTTTTTTTAGTTTATTTGAACAAATTTAGGAGGCCCTAAAATAACATTTTTGTAATAAAATTTTCTTTACTACCTAATGTGTTTAACGTTTGTCTTTTTACAAAAACCAAAACCTCTCTCTTGGGTTGCTCACGGTTAACTAGTTCCAGCCTATTGCTTGTCTAGAGTAAGCCACTTTCCTCTTAGTTCACAATCAGTCAGAAATTATGAGTCCGAGCATCAAGCTACATTTCAGTTGGTAAAGATTATAATCATACATATGTATTGTCTAGTATTTTTGGCCTTTAAAGGAAAAAAAAATGCCATATACTAATCATTTGTGCTGGTATAAATTTTGAAACGTGCCACAAGTGTGCTTTGTTTTTAGGTCCGTACTGTGGAAGTATGACTGTTCCCAGAGAACTCCTGTTGAACACAAGTGAAGTCACTGTCCGCTTTGAGAGTGGATCCCACATTTCTGGCCGGGGTTTTTTGCTGACCTACGCGAGCAGCGACCATCCAGGTATAACAGAAGAATCAACACACATGTCTAAACCTTATCTGTGTAAGAATTCCTCTTGCTACTTATCACCATCCCTGGACATAATTGTGGTCAGGGATGCAGAATTAAGACATGAGGGAGAAGAGGAACATTGTATCTTTGTAAATGGTTAGGTCTGAATTGAATCATGTTGTAGCACAGGGGTGTCCAATCTTTTGGCTTCCCTGGGCCACATGAGAAGAAGAAGAATTGTCTTGGGACCACACATAAAATACACTAACAATAGCTGATGAGCTAAAAAAAAAAATTGCAAAAAATTTTATAATTACGTTTTAAGAAACTTTAGGAATTTGTGTTGGGCTGCATCCAAGGCCATCCTGGGCTGCATGTGACCCAAGGGGCATGGGCTGGACAAGCTTATTAGCATGTTTGATTGATCAGTTGACTTATATGAGATAGGATTCATCTCATTTTTCCTAAAAACCTTAGATAGCACACCTTTGTGTTCCCCTTCTGATCCTTCTGTCCTCACTATTCTCTGGAGCCCTCCCCCAACCTCCTTCCTAGCTCAGGGACAAGCCTTTTCACCAGTGAGCCCCTCCCCAACACACACCAGTACACCAGCACGGGAGACATGCACAGTGTGTGCAGGATGAGGAAGTCAGTGTCACACAGTGTAATAACTGTAAAGCTGAAACTTGTATGGGAGAGAAGGGAAGGGAAACACGAACACTGATGAGAGAGAGAAGCATGGGCTCCCGTCCTGGGCTCTTGTGCTTCAGAGTAATTACTGTGCAGCCCATACCATGTCTGCCTATGGTCATAGAGGTTTCTGCTCTCAGTCCTCTCTGGCAGAAAAACTCTGGGAATGAGGTGTGCCATTCATTTTCCTCTTAGCCAATCAGCTCTGACTAATCACAGCAGATGCCTGCATGGCCAGTGTTCACCATATAATGCTTCCAAAGAACTATTACAGTAAGTGTGAAATATTTTGGAAACCATACTATGTTGATCTAAATGCATCGAGATCCACTGTATCTTAGCCTCTATTGCTGAATATTTATTTCATTCTGTAAATTACTCCAGAGAGCACCTTCTTTTTTACAATGCTTGGTCCTGGTTGATGAAAGCTTATATGCTATAGGTTTTCTTGGTAAAGGTCTGCTTCTCTGTCACCAGATGCCACTGGCTAAATTATTGAATTAAAATGTTTGTGGGAACCTTCTCTATGAACTATGTTGGGCTTTTGAAATTGTTTTCTTCCTGTCAGGGGACATTATACATATGGTCTTCATAGGCATATAGTGGGTAGCAACTAAAGAGTGTTGTTGTTTTTTTCTTCTGTTGACTATAGATTCTGCTATCATTTACTAGATGATTGTGTTGAAAAACTGTCGTTGGTGGCAGAAAAAAGAAATGAAAGGAACTCATTAAATACTGGAGATGGTGATTCTCAGTATTTATTTTTAAAAGGAAAATTCTGATAACTATGTAGTGAATAAATGCTTTTTCAAAACTCTCTTTTATTTTAAAAGAAAGCTTTGCAGCATGAGTGTCCTAGTTTTTATTCATTCTATTAATTGCAATTATCTTTATGACAGATTTAATAACGTGTTTGGAACGAGCTAGCCATTATTTGAAGACAGAATACAGGTAAATATAGGTATCCTAACTGTGTTGCAGTAGTTGTGTATTGCTGAACATTTTGTTTTCCTTTATGTTAAACCAGATACGTTTGTGCTTAAAGCTCTTTTTTACCATTCATGTTGTAACTAATGAAGAATATTTGAAATAGTTTCTTATATAGCAGGAAGTCAGCAAACATTTTCTGTCAAGGGGTAGATAATAAATATTTCAGGTTTTCCAGGCCATACAATCTCTATTGCATTTATTCATATAATCTCTGTTGCTGTTGTAGCAAAAAAAAAGCAGCCATAGACAATGTATTCACTAACAGACGTGCTGTGTTTCAGTAAAACTGTATTTACAAAAACATCAGTAGGGTGGATTTGGTCCATAGGCCATAGTTTGCTGACCCCTGAGTTCCACTATAGGGCCGGTGAATCATTACTGAGTCTAGACTGTATTTTTTTGTCCTGGCTGATATTTGGGAGTGACTTTTACAATTCTTTCATTTGGGAGGAGGTGCATTTTGTCTTTACCACTAGAGAAAAACCTACTGCAAATAAGAAGATGAAAATTTTCAACCCAGCTTTAACCTGAAAAACCACTTAGCCACTTTGATGCACATTTCCTTATCTATTAAGTAAAACAGTCTAAAGCAGAATTTCTTAGCCTTGGCACTGTTGATATTTTGCGTCAGATAATTCTTTATATTGCAGGGCTGTCCTGCGCATTGTTAGATATTTAGCAGCGTCCCTGGCCTCTATGTCCTAGATGTCAGTTGTGATAACCAAGAATGTCTCCAGACATTGCTGAATGTCTCGTGGTGGGCAGAATCGCCCCCAGTGGAGAACCACTGTCTAGAGATCATTGTCAACAACACTAACAAAAACTGTGACTTTTTTTTTTTTTTTTCTGAGACACGGTCTTGCTCTCTTGCCCAGGCTGGAGTGCAGTGGTACAATTATAGCTCCCTATAGCCTCAAACTCCAGGGCTCAAAGTATGCTTCTGCCTCAGCCTCCCAAGTGGCTGGGACAACAGGTATGCACCATCATAGCTGGCTGATTTTTAAATTTTTTAAGAAATGGGTGTCTTTCTGTATTGTCCAAGCTGATCTCTAACTTCTGGACTCAGCTTCCCAAAGTGCTGGAATTACAGGTGTGAAGGTGGCACCCACCTATGACTCTCTAGAGTGCTTTCCTAGTGCCCAGTATAGCTCTCTGCACTTAGCACAGAGTAAGTCACTCTTGTGAACATTTCAACATGTCTGCAAGGAAGGTTCTGTTACATCCTAAAAAACAAGGTACAAACCAATTAAGACTTGCTGAGGGCTACATACCTCCTAAGTATAGCCAGGGAGTCAGGCTTAAGAGCCCATGGTCCTATCTCAGACATTTGGACATTCTAATGAATGAGATTATTTTATGTGCAGAAACAACTCTAGTGTTAACTAATATTAGGTCTAATAGGGGGAATAATGAAAATGAGCAATAATTAAATGTTGCTTTTAAAGTTACTGTTCATCCAATATACACATATGCCAATATTATCTCTTCTAGCTATACCTCTACAGTCCCAGTTGGTGATAGGGCCTCTGGGTAGCAAATGGTCATTTCCTATTCTCCTAAAGAAAGGGAATATATCCAAGCTTACAAGGTGGCATTTTGGTGCCAGACATCTCAGCTTTAGCCCAGCCATTTTGTAGTATTTAGATTAAATAAAAGGCCTGGTGACTAATACAGGTCCATAAGCGCTCATCTGTAATTATGAAGTATAGAAAGTTTTGAAAGGCTTTTGTAGCTCATTTGGTGGTGATTGTTGATTACTGTGACCTTAAATTAGTTTGACAGCAAAATTGGACTAGGTTAACATGAGACCATTTAATCTTTACATGTGTTATTTAATATGACTATTCAGGCATTTGACACAGGTATTTTAATGTTTTTTATTAATGTCTGCAGACCCCACCAGTGTATTATGTCATATACATCATTAGAACTGTTTTACTTTTCTAAAAGCCAAGAAATTCTGAATTCTGAAATACAGCTGATTCTAAGGGAATTGGCTCTAGGGAATTGTTACCCTGTAATGGGAATTCTCACTATTTTTATTTCTTAATTCCATGAGTACTGCTGCAATGCAGGGACTCCAAAAGGTCAATGGGAAAAAATTATGGAATATTTATTTGGATAGTTTTGATAATTACTTGTTACATATATAATTTGCCAAGTCAGCAAGAGGACACTGAGAGGAAATGAAATAAAAACAACTTCTGTTCTGGAATCTGTTTGGGCTGGTACACTCTTTTTAAACAAACCAAGTAAACATTATGTAAAGTGGTATATATATAGAAGTAAGGGCACATGGCATGCATCTTCAAAGCTGACAACATTCTTATAATACTTTGGCTTCCTTTTTGTGTGTTTTTTATAGATGTTTATGGCTGTCTTCATATCTTGTTGATATGTTGACACTTGAAGGGACTAGAGATGAAGAAACAATCTAAGAGAGATTATATGCAGTATCAGGGTCCCACTGCTAGCTAAGTAGTGTCGGAGACTGGGCCTCTCTGCTCCTAGCACTGACACCCTTTGGCTGCACCACATGCTATGACATATTTCTGGAAAGTTTTATGAAAAATGACTATTAAGTAAATTGAATCCTAATTTTTTTTTTTTTTTTTTTTTTTTTTTTTTTTTTTTGAGATGGAGTTTTGCTCTTGGTCCCCAGGCTAGAGTACAGTGGTGTGATCTGGTCTCATTGCAAACTCTGCCTCCCAGGTTCAAGCGATTCTTCTGCCTCAGCCTCCCAAGCAGCTGGGATTACAAGCATCTGCCACCACACCGGGCTAGTTTTTCTGTATTGTTAGTGGAGATGGGGTTTCACCATGTTGGCCAGCCTGGTCTTGAACTCCTGACCTCAGGTTATCCACCCACTTTGGCCTCCCAAAGTGCTGAGATTACAGGCGTGGGCCACTGTGCCGGCCTTGGAGTCCTAATTTTAAAATATATACTCTTTTTCTGATTGCAAAAGTATTTCGTAACTAATGTAGACCAGACCATCTAATATGGTAGCCACTAGCCACGGGTAGCTAATGAGCACTTGAACTGTGGTGAGTGCAAATTGAGGTGTGTTGTATAAAATGCACCCCAGATTTTGGAAGTTAAATCAAAAAAAGAGAAAATATCTTACTGGTATTTATTTCTGTTTATTACATGTAGAAATGATAAAATTTGAACATGCTGGATTAAATAGAATATATTATTAATTTTGCATGTTTCTTTTTACTTTTTAAAAATATGACTACTCGAATATTTAAAGTTGTGTATGTGGCTCCCATTTCTATCAGACTGTGCTAATATAATGGCAATATTACAGTATACATAACATGGAAAGTGAAAGTTCCTCACAATCTTACTGCCAGAGAGAATCTAGGGATATTCTTGTCTTTTTTATCCATAGAAAACAATATTGTTACATATTTTGAACATTTCTTATAGAAACAAGATTATACTATATATAATGTTTAGAAATGTTTCTGTTTCTGAAAAATATTTATTGGTTGTCTTAGAATCAAGTAAAACGCATTAGGGAAGCTCATTGTTTAATAGACTTTATGGTGAATCCTTATATAAAACAAAGAATTATTGTGTAAAAGTTACCTTCAGATGAACATTGTAGATCAATCTGTATTTTCACAAATCAGGTTTCTAATTTGCCATTAAAGCAAGATATTATATGGAGGGCAGAAAATACTTTAAAACTTTAAGTACAGTTTAATATTTTTTGGTTGCGTAATTTAATAAAATATTAATTATTTATTTTTCTTTTTCCAGCAAATTCTGCCCAGCTGGTTGTAGAGACGTAGCAGGAGACATTTCTGGGAATATGGTAGATGGATATAGAGATGTAAGTAATTGAGGGTAATGGCAGAGAATGAATTAAAAGGAGTAAGTGCTTTACTCTGTGTAAATTAATTACTGAGTAAAGTCAAATGAGATAAAAAAAACTCTAGATAGATGCATGAGTCTCTCTTCTCTGAGAATAAATGAAATAAGTATAAAAACCAAGGTTACCCATGCATTTATTCCTATTTCTAGCATTTCCAGCTAAGCTTATTATAAATGAAATGAAAACCAAAACTTTACCATCTGACAGTGTTATTCCATTCACTTTTTGTAAGAGGTTATAGACTTGCATCCTTTTTGTTATAGTTTATTTCTTTGACATTCCAACTGGTTCCTGTAATAGAGCAAAGGACATGAATATTCACATCATAGAATAGTGACATTGTGTCTGAGTCCAATGAAGCCATCCACCCTGCTCTTATTCCCCTCTCTCTTTGCAAACCAAGTTCTTATGTCCAATAAGACTGCCTGGGTTATGTAGTAATACATTGTTCCTGCATGTCCTATCTCAGATACATAATCCTCCACTTGTTTCTATTTACAGATTTCTGTCCTGGAAATCTAGTATCTGATTTGTTTAGACATTTACATTGCTATTTGAAGTAGTTGGGTTAATACCCTAGCTTTTGAGAAGTGCCTTAAGTTATTAGAAATCTATAGCAAAAACCTATTGTTGTGAAACTGTTCTTAAAGTTATTAACGTGTATTTTTATGCCTGTGAGAAAATAACCTTTATCTACTTGTTCCAGGTGATTGATAAATCCTCTGTGGCATGGGGAAAAAGTTTGACTGTAATTTTCTCATTTAGCATATTCTGGTTCTGGGAACAGCAGATTTTGTTGTTACTTTGCCTTTCGTTCCCCTTTTCCATATTTTTATTTACAAGATTGACACAGGATACTTATTTGACCTACAAATTACTCTTAAAATGTTTTACACTATTTCAGTGTGAAGATTTACTTGGCTCAGGCGATTCTTAAATGACTACAGGGAATTAAGAGAAATAAAAAGTTGACATTTTTCCCAGCAAAAGAAAGTTTTATTTATTATTTTCCTGTTCTATGCAAGAAATGTAAGAATTATGTACAGTAAGAGAAATAGCATAGTTTTTTCTTACTGTGGATGTTTATCTTACCTCCTGACAGAGCTATATTTTTTAGCATAACAGGTAAATGATTTCCTGTGTGGTAGATGGGAGTACATGATCCGTAAGTGCTGGCAAACAGGTTTCCTATTTGACTCACTAACTGATTTTGCACTATTTGCTTTTAGAATGATTTTATCTGGAAGGAAATTTTGTGTTTTGAAAGCTACTCTCTTCAAAGAACTCGGATTAGTGCCTTTTTGTATATGTCAGTGTCATGGATGTATTAAATACTTATTGCTGCATAATAATATTACCATAAACTTAGAGACTTAAAGTGGCACATATTTATTATCTCATTTTCTGTGGGTTAGGAGACTGGACATGGTTTAGCTGGGTTCTCTGCATCAGGGTCTTATAAGGGTGCAGCAAACATGTCAGCTGGGGCTGCAATCTCATTGGAGGCTCAACTGGGGAAGGATCTGCTTCTAAGCTCATGTGGTGTTGACAGCGTTCAATTACTTGTGGATTATTGGATTGAGGGCCTCGGTTTCTTCCTGGATTTTGCCTGGAGGCCATCCTCAGTTCTTGCCATGTAGACCTTCCCAATGTGGCCACTTGCATCCTCAAAGCAAACAAGGGAGAGTCTTTGAGCAAAGGCATCTCCTAGCAAGATAGATTACACTCTTATATGATGTTATCATAGGAGTGGTATCCCCTCACTTTTGCCATATTCTTACAGACTTAGAGGAAAATCTCAGCTCCCATCCACACTCAGGGGGATTCAGAGGAATCCCACAAGATGGGATACAGGGAGTGGGGATCAATGGGGGTTATCTTGGAGTCTACCTCCACAGTGCCTTCATCTTGGGAAATGTGTTCAGTTGTAGCAAGTCTTTTCAGAAGAATTTTGCAACATCAAAGCATATCCTGTAGGTCAGGGTAACAGAATATGTAAAATAAATAACTAGAGGAGCTGTTGAAGAAGTAGGTACCCTGTCTCAGGGAAGAATATATTGTCTTACAGAGCTATTGTAGAAAAGGTATTGGTTTATTCTGTGTTACTCCAAAAGGCAGAACTGGGATCAATGGATAAAAGTTATAGGGATGCCAATTTCAGCTGCATATGAGGAATAATCGAACAGTACAAAATGGGATAGGCTGTCTCGAGAAACAGTGATTTCCTAGTCACTGGAAATGTCAGGTGTAGATGTTAAAACCATTTGTCAAGGATAGACTGTCTTTGTGTGGGAAGGCTGCTGTGGAGTAGAGACAGGGGTGGTCTGTCAGGAGGTGTGAGGGGGGAACTTTAAAGGCCTTTTTGAATTTTTGAGATTAGGTAGTTCTGTCTCCTACTGACAAATTTAGGCATCCAAATTGGTGTATGTTTCCAGTGCCAGTGAAGAAATATGGGCTTCTCTTAAGATCTGCCTCACCTGCCCCCAGAACAGTTTTTCTTTTGGCACCTTCTCCCCAGCCTGCTAACTAAACCATCTGTTTTTAAGCAGAACACATCACTTAATTAATTTGTTTCAGCAATTCTCCTCTCCCCAGAATGTTCAAGAAGTACTGTAAAATAGAGACAGTAAACATGTAGTGCGCTGCAGTTTAGGAGGAGAAGGGGAGAAACTGGGCCTCTTGTACACACCCAGAAAAAGCCAGAAGGAAATACATTATAATGGCAAGTGATTATCTCTGGGTAGTGACAATATGAGTGATTTTTTTTTTCATTATTTCCAACATCTCTATAAAGAATGCAAATTTTATGAAGAAAACATTATTGATATGGTAATTAGGCCTATAACAGCACAGAAATAATTCATATTATGGAAAGAGGCATATATTTGATAATTTAACATTTTGCTATCATTCCACCAACATTTTTATGCATGTGCTTTATTCTGACCTTACTGGTTTTGGTTTGTATTTTATTAAATGCAATCTAAAATGTTTACTTTTTTGTTCCACTTCCTTTTAAAACATTGTCAACACTGTTTTAGTACAAGTTGATTTTTCCTAAAGGAAGAGTTAAGAAAATGCTGGGATGATTTGATAGTTGCTTGAAAGTCGTTTAGCCTTAGTTCACACTGATCTATTTGGCCATCATTTATGGCTTAGTGAGCTTCAGAGATGTTTATTGTAGATGATACCATCCACCTCCAATTGCCTGAGCCATGCAGGTATTCTCTTCAGCTGGCCATTGCATTCCCTTTCCTAAAGAATTATTACATTTACATTATTCTGTTTAAGTATATTTTGTTTAAGATAATTTACTAATTAAAACCATTTGTCAGGGGTAGCTGAACGTCTTAGTATCAAGTAAAATTCATTAGGGAAGCTCGTCATTTTGTTTGTTTGTTTGTTTGTTTGTTTGTTTGTTTGTTTTTTGAGACGGAGTCTAGCTCTGTCACCCAGGCTGGAGTGCAGTGGTGTGATCTTGGCTCACTGCAAGTTCCACCTCTTGGTTTCACGCCATTCTCCTGCCTCAGCCTCCTGAGTAGCTGGGACTACAGGCGCCTGCCACCATGCCCCGCTAATTTTTTGTATTTTTAGTAGAGACAGGGTTTCACCGTGTTACCCAGGATGATCTCGATCTCCTGACCTCATATCCACCTGCCTTGACCTCCCAAAGTGCTGGGATTACAGGCTTGAGCCACTGTGCCCAGCCAGGAAGCTTATTGTTTAATAGACTTTATGGTGAATCCTTGTATAAAACAAAGAATTATTGTGTAAAAGTTGCCTTCAGATGAACATTGTAGATCAATATGTATTTTTTCACAAATCAGGTTTCTAATTTGCCATTAAAGCAAGATATTATATGGAGGGCAGAAAATACTTTAAAACTTTAAGTACAGTTTAATATTTTTTGGTTGTGTAATTTAATAAAATATAAATTATTTATTTTTCTTTTTCCAGCAAATTCTGCCCAGCTGGTTGTAGAGACGGTCTGCTCTACAGAACAGAATGTACATAGGCTAAGTACATATGCTAGGTAATATGTACCCATGTACATAGGCTAGGTAATACGGCTTTCCAATATTTACATTTCAGTGAGACTTAGACTTCAAAATACCTAAAAAATAAAGGCATAAATTGTACCATCTCTTCCAAAGGGAATTTTCAAAAGTCAGGTTCAATAAATGTGAATTTTAAAAATCAGTACCAGCCGGGCACGGTGGCTCACGCCTGTAATCCCAGCACTTTGGGAGGCCGAGGCAGGCGGATCACAAGGTCAGGAGATCAAAACCATCCTGGCTAACACAGTGAAACCCCATCTCTACTAAAAATACAAAAAATTAACTGGGCATGGTAGCAGACGCCTGTAGTCCCAGCTACTTGGGAGACTAAGGCAGGAGAATGACGTGAACCCAGGAGGTAGAGTGCGCAGTGAGCCGAGATCGCACCACGGTACTCCAGCCTGGGTGACAGAGCGAGACTCCGTCTCAAAAAAAAAAAAAAAAAAAAAATTCAATACCAAAAAAGTGGCAACTTAAATAAACGTCAATTTTCTTTAAGTTGCATGGATGAGGGAGTGACTGTTTTGAAGAAAATAATCCTGGAAAATGCTGGTAATTTTATCATAATAATATGATAGTGAAACTTGATAGCTAGTCTTTTGGAGATGTATCCTATACCCTACAATTAATATTAAAAGAAATGGCAAAAAACCACAATTACTTTTGCAGCAACCTATTATGGAAAGCCATAGCTGCAATTAAATAAAATTTTTATAAAAAGGGTATACACCATTGAATTCCTTCAATACTGGGTACTGTGAGAAAGGAGAACATTTGTTGGCCAATGATGCTGTTAGATCCCGTTGCTCATTGGCCTGCGAACCTGTCCTCTTACAGCCAAGGAGGCTCTGGAACATTCCAAGTCCATTGAGAGCTCTCTATAGGCAGGGTTCCTAGGATGAAGACCAGTGATCCCAAGGACAGTGGGAATAGCTGCCCAGCAGACCACTGAACCAATGTGGTTTTCATTCTGGGGTTTAGCAAGGAAGACAGGCCTGCATGTGTCCTGTAAAAGGTGCACTGGGTACCCTTTAGAATCACAAAGTGACAGACCTTCAGAAAAGACACTAGACCAGCAGTCCCCAACCTTTTTGGCAACAGGGACCACTTTTGTGAAAGACAATTTTTCCACAGACTGGGTGGGGGATGGTTTCAGGATGAAAGTGTTCCACCTCAGATTACCAGGAATTAGATTCTCATAAGGAACACACAATCTAGATTCCTCACATGGGCAGTTCTCAGTAGGATTTGCACCCCTGTGATAATCTAATGCATTTGCTGATCTGACAGGAGGTAGAGCTCAGGCTATAATGTGTGCTCGCCCACCCCTCACTTCCTGCTGTGTGGCCCGGTTCCTAACAGGCCACTGACCAATACCAGTCCACAGCCTGGGGGCTTGGGGACGCATGCACTAGACCGCATCGAGTCTAGGCTTGTCGTTGTCCAGAGGAATGGGAAGCCAGGTCAGGAGCGGTGGAATGACTTGCATATACCTCATGGAGTTAGAGGCAAAGCCAGGATAAGATAAATTGCTAAATTTAAATTCTGGACTTTTCCTTTTCAGTTGGCTCCTCCATTTTGTTTGGACCCAGGAGTCCAAACTGATGATAAGGAAGCTTTTTAATGAAAGAAAATTCAGGAAAAAATACACAGAAAATTCAGGAAAGATAACAATGCAAGCTGCATTCTTATTAAAGAGTACAATCTTTTTGTCTTCTAATTTTAATTATTTTTTTCCTCCAAAATTAGGGAGGGTAGTATTTGCATCTCTGTTTCAGCATTATCATGTTTTCTCTTTTTTTTCTATTGTGAAATCTTTCTTTTGTTATGATAGCAGTTATTGCAAAACTGACTCACTTTGCCAAACCTAATCTAGTTTGGGAAATATGAACTCTCTAAATTGACGATCACAAAGTTCTCAACTTTATTGCAAATATATTAACTGCAAAATATGATTTGTCTCATTAGTCCTCATAGTATTGTAACTTAAGTCTAAGGGAACTTTTCCATTGTAAATAAGGTAAGCAGCATTGTCATTAACAAAACAAATTCTTGAGTCCAGTTATTGAGACACAATTTCATGAGCTGCCTTTCTATGTTGGCATTAATACTCATGAAGAAGTGGAGCATAGCTAAGGTTTGTTTAGGAAATTATGTTTCTTATCCCCTCAACTCCTGGATCTGAGTGCCTTATCACCTTTCCACAGAGGTCTTTGCTTGGGGACCTACAGGCCTGGATACCCCATAGAAAGTTCTAGTCATTTCTGTAGCCCCAGTTCCTGACAGAGCCAATTCCAATCCCACAACCACCTATAAAGCAGAACCAGTCTGCTGCTCCTGCTGCATCTGTCAGAACAGCCAGCAGCCTGCTGACACCTCACATTGAACATCGCAGGGCTGAGCTGGCACTGGCTTTTTGATGCCTCCTGAGGGGATTCAGGAAGTGAGATGGAGGCCGTCAGCCCTGAGTTGCTCGTCATCCCTCTAGGAACTTCGTTAAGCTTTCTGTTCCATTTAATGTTCTGTGGCTGTCATTACCGTTGTCGTTTTGGTACCTTGATAAATCTCTAAATTAATTTAAAAATGAATATGTGGAATTGAAAGTTCAGCTTCATAAATGATAACTTGGCATGTGTGTCTAATAGCCTAAGAAACTGGATCTGTTATCGATTTCTGCTTAACAGGCCACTCCAAAACGTAGTGGCTTGAAGTAGCAGCCACTTTATTTGCTGATGAGTTTGAGGGTGATAATTTGGGCTCCACCCACACTGAATTGGATTAGTAAGCTCCCTTAGCCTGGAATCACTCTTGTGGCTACCATCATATGGCAGATTAACTGGGGCTCAAGAGTCTAAGGTGGCTTCAGTCACATGTGTAGCGGTTGGCTAGGCCCTGTTATCTGCAGCAGAACAAAGTAAGCCACATGGCCCAGAGTCAGTGAGGGAGGTGACCACTCCAGGGCATGGCCATTGGCAGGCCTTATTCATTGGGGCTACTACTATAAATTACCACAGAAACAAAATAGAAAACGCCAACTATATTTTAACTGTGTTCTTTTAAGTTCTGCATAATAATGTTGCTGTGTTTCAGACCTCTTTATTGTGCAAAGCTGCCATCCATGCAGGAATAATTGCTGATGAACTGGGTGGCCAGATCAGTGTGCTTCAGCGCAAAGGGATCAGTCGATATGAAGGGATTCTGGCCAATGGTGTGCTTTCGAGGGAGTAAGTACTTTTTTTCAGTACCGTTTGTTCTGAGTAGAAGGTAACCCTGAAGGATAATTAATCAGCTCACAACTTTGAAAAGACAGCAGGGATGTGATAGCAAGGGTTTGTCTACTGGAAAAATATGCATGAGTGCTTAGAGCAGCATTTCTGGTCTCTGCATGGATGGTAAATGTAGCAATCAGAAAGCTCACTGCTTATGCTGACATGTAAATTAAAATGGCGCACTCTGAAGCCCTGGGGCAGAGGAATATTTTTACCCTCAGGTGCTTTTGTGGGAGAAAATAAAGGCTTAATCCTTTTTGGGTTTTTACAACTTCAGTAAATTACTGGTTGTCTCCAATATTATCATCAGCTGAAACCCTTACAGAACCACTGAGCTCCCTGGAAGACTCCTAGAGACAGTCGTTCAGTGATGAGTTTGGGAAGTGAAAAAAGGTGGCCTTTATTAACACTGTTTAAAAAGATGGCCTTTGTTAACGTTATATTCTTCATTTGTTTTTATCCTGTGCTCTTTTAGCTTCATGAGAAAAAAAAAAAAAATGTGTTAAGTGCTTTAAATGGTTCAACTTAAAGCTTTTCATATTTTCAGATTTCCTCAGCCACTAGAAAGTGTACAACTAGAGCTGTGTAAAACTCAGTGTCAGCCTGCCTTGTGGTCCAGACGTCCACACATATAAACAGGCAGCTCAGAATGGCCAAGTGGGAGACACTCCCGGAGTGGAAACCTAGTGAGGGAAAAGTGCTCCTTGAACCACTGTATTTCTCTGTCTCATTCTCTCCTTGTGCCTTCTGCAACTCTGTTTCTTGGACAGGTTTTCACATGGCCTGGGTTCCAAGAATAAGGCACAAGACAGAGGTTTTAGGCGTTTTGGGATCCATAAGTCGGGGAAAAAATGTCAGGACCTATATGTTCTATCACTCATTAATCTGTATGATGTTCTCCCCCTGCCCCTGCTATTTTGTCCTAGCCCCCTCTTGCATCAGAAAGAACATGGTCATACTTTACTGTTCCATTTTCACAATGGATGGTGGGCCATCTTATCTTGGATAGGTTCTCAGGTTAGTCAGCATAGATATGGTGACTCTGATGTTATTTTGATAATTGTATAGTAGTGTTTTCCTTCCCCCTCCTACTTTTTATTTAAGTGTATTATAGTTAGCAATGTCATAGATCAAATAGGTATCCTGACCACAAGTTGTGACATTGCTTTTGTTGGAAAATGTGTCTTAAGTTCTGCAGAACCAACTTATGAACTCACATATAAACTTTGGGCCTAACACCCATTTCATGATTGGGGTTGTTGGCTCATGCTCATAGGCAGTGGCATTTGGAAGCAGTAACTGAAGTTAGGGGAGAGGTGGTTAGGTCATCTTCAGGAAGAAGGTGAGTCTTGTGTTTGATGGAAGGCAGGAACAATGCTTAGAGGGATTATAGGGGTAGGGTCAAGACTGAGGAGCAATGTTAGAGAGGGGTGGTGGTTAGAGAGCATGGTGCCATTGGCACACCATGCTCGCGGCCAGGAGGCTGGCTAGTGGGTGTCTATGGAGAAAAGGTAGAGCCTCTCACTGGCAATTCTGAGTTCAGGGTCAGGGTGGGGGTAACTACAGAAGATGTTCCAACATAACTCTTTCACAGGCAATGCAAGTCGTACTGTACGTAATCCACAAAAGACTTCCATCCACCAAGGACAGCGGTGCATGCCGGGCACTTGGACATGCAGGCTTACCTCACGATATTTGTGTTCTCTGCCTACCATGACCCTCCCATTTACCTTCCCCTTCTGGATAGATTTTTAGCTATGAGAGGACACAAAGTGTTCTTTTCATATTACCTGAACATTCAAAGACAAGTCTCTAAATTTGTGCCAAGGTTTAAGATCCAAAAGTTCAGTAACAGTATGCTATTAGAAACTAAAATCTTGACTCAGATGAATAAAATGATACATATATACTCACATATATGTAACATTTTTCACAAATATTTGTCACATGCTTTTCAGAACATTAAAATTTATTTTAAAATTTACACCCTGATTTATAGTAAAAGTGATCACTTATGCACAGTAATCTTTAAATGCCAACTTGACCTTGACTTTTGAGAATGTATTCTTTTTTCTGTTTTTTGATAGTTTCTTCTGTTGATACAAGGGTGCTACCTCAGGAAGATAACAGGCTCTAGCCTGAATTTGTTAGGTGCTACCACCTCCAAGCAGGAACGAAGAACTACCCTTTGGCTTTCAGTCTGTTTTTTGGAATCGTTTGTCTGTATTTGTATACATCTGAATGCTCTTTGTGTAGGAAAACAGGATAACAAAAAGTGTAACTTGGATTTTATCCTACTTTTGAACAAGCATTATTAAAACTATTGAATAAATTAGACTTTATGCTTTCAGTTAACTTCTGCTACGTCGACTGGACTTAATACGTACATATATAATATATTTTATATAATTTGAAAATTATATATTATTTTATAATATATAATTATATAATTTGATATATATAATTTGAAGTTAAACTTCCATGCAAAAAGCAGAGTACAGAAATCTAAACCATTAATGAATTAGAAAAGGTTTTGCTTCATATTCCTTATAGTTATTTGTACTAATTGTCTGATTTTTATTTTGGGAGGAGTATAGAAAGTTCAGCATCATATCAAGATCTCTTCTTATTTCCAGGTCTGTGATTTTGCACTGACTTTTTGCACTGAGCAAATAGTTAACTGTATGTTCACACAGCCTCTTCCACTCATTTAGATTTGAAATCTTCAGGGAGCAGTTGTTTTTATCTGTGTTGTTTTGCTCTTGGGGAAACACTGTACATGCGGTCATTGAACTTATGTTCCCACACATGATTGTTTGGCATTCAGGAAAAACCAGAGAAGGAAGCATTGCAGCTGAGGAAGGAGTCCCTAAAGTAAATATCCAGGGCTCTTCTGGGATTCATCTCCGGTCAGGTCATTTCCTTGATTTGAAGAGACCAGAATGGTATCAGGAAGAGGGACTGACCTCATACAGAGGACGATGGTGCTAACCATCAGAAGCGAAAACCTTCTTTCTGTTTCCATCAGATGATTCTTGATTGCTTCTGTAGCCCTCTGGGAAGGCTCCTTACTCCTGTAATCTGATTGAATTCATTCACTCTAATGTGTGAATGCTTCAGAACCCTAACCTCCCTAGGGTGTTTTTATTTTTAAAAGAATAGGCCTATTAACCTATAGAGTTCTTTAAGTGGTCTGTATGTAATTCGTTCAATGGAATTAAATGGAAAAACATTTTCCAGTTGATAACGGAGGAAAGCCAGACAGAGAGCTGTTAGAAGCAGAGCTTCTCCTGGTTTCTTCTCAGGATTAACTCCAAAGTTATCCTTTCCATACTTTTTGGTCAACAACAAAACGAATATTTCATGGCAATGGGAGTGAGCTTAGTTTCCTAGGGTTGTCGCAGCATTATTTAGGTTTATTTGAGCCACATTTCAAATTTAACAGCATAGGAACGTTAGAGAAAATGGAAAAAGAGACAAAAGAGAGGTTCTACATAAATCTGAATACAATTTTAATATGAATAGCGCCTTTCTTTAAGTGTCAGGAGAGTTGAGTTCTCATCCAAGCTTTTTTGCTAACTGTGAACTTAGGCAAGTCCCAGGACCCGTGTGGGTCTGAGTTTTCTCATGTAAATAATGATTGGTGCCTGCATTATATTCAATGCAGAGATTATAGAAGAACCTATATGTAGAATACCAGGTTTTATGGAGTCTGCCAAGCATAGACAATGTGAAAGAGAAAATCTATTCTAGAGAGTTTCACTACCCATTACTTCTAAAAAGAGCTTTTGATGGGAAGGTACTTATACTCTTGGCCAGAGTACTTTTGGGTTCTTTGTGGATTTCATGTTTTAGTACTCTCTGTGTCCATTATTCCCATCTCTAATTCAGAATTAAACATTTAAAATAATAAGCAGCACCGAGATTGTAAAATAGTTGTAAAAAGTTGGACACAACCGGGGCATCTACCTTTTGGTGTTTACCTCTAGTATCTAATACCGTGCACATAAAGCTAATGTTGAGGCCCCCAGATTTTCCATTCGTTCTGTTTATTTTTCATACCACTGACTTTGTGAGGGATTTTTTTTTTTTTTTTTTTTTGAGATGGAGTCTGTGAGGGATTATTTTAAAGGTTGATCTGGTCTTCAAAGGTAGATAAGGACATTCCTGTGGCCTTAGGAATCTCTTCTGCACTGAAGGAGACAACTGCAGAATGAGGCTGATGCGATCATTTCTCGTGTGATAGTGATAGAGGCAGCAGTGAGGCCAGCTCACTGACATGCTGTGTGTTTTCTCCAGCTGTTCCTTGTCATCCAGGAGCAGGAGCTGGTTCAAGGCTTGGTGCTGGTTGCTACAGTAGGTAGGAGTGTGGCTGTGGAGAGAGAGACAGGGCGGAGACTGTCCCAGAGTAACACTGCTGAAACAAGATGCTCAATGAGAGTCGAGAGATCTGTGGGGAAGGCAGATGGAAATGAGTGGGACACTTTAAGGTGACTGCTGAAACAAAGGGAGATTTCAGGGCAGTAATCCTTTCTGTCTTCATCATCTTGCATTAATTGATTGAGATGTAAGGTTATTCCTGAGACTGTATATCTACACATTCCTTTCCAATAAATTCAGCATGGTGGAAATAGCACAGGATTCTGATTCAAAAGCAGCATCTCAGAGTCCTAGCCCCTTGTCACCTGTATGAATTTAGGAAAGTTGCTTACCTTCTGTGGGTCTAAGTTTCCTGTTGTATAAAATACTGATGATGAAGATAATACCAGTAGGTTTGCAGGGGTGTTGTGAGGATCATGTGAGGAAGCACAGGTGGGAAAGCTCTGGGATGTAGCTATATTAGTCACTAAGATCTAGGTAAGCAACTCACCTTCTCATGTTTGTCTTTATTGTTTCAGTGGTTCCCTGTCAGACAAGCGATTTCTGTTTACCTCCAATGGTAAGAATCATGTTTTCCTTCAGAATTTGATATTTTCGGTGGCTCACACCTGTAATCCCAGCACTTTGGGAGGCTGAGGCAGGTGGATCACGAGATCAGGAGATCGAGACCATCCTGGCTAACACGGTGAAACCCGATCTCTGCTAAAAATTCAAAAAATTAGTGGGCTTGGTGGCAGGCGTCTGTAGTCCCAGCTACTTAGGAGACTGAGGCAGGAGAATGGCACCAGGAGACGGAGCTTGCAGTGAGCCGAGATCGTGCCACTGCACTCCAGCCTGGGTGACAGAGCGAGACTCCGTCTCAAAAAAAAAGAGAATTTGATATTTTGAAAGTCTTCAGTAGTAGTTTATTCCTCCATACCCTTCAGATTATATAGTTTAAAAGGTTTTTTTTTTTGTTGTTCTTTTTTGTCAGGTTACATAGCACCTTTTTTTTTTTTTTTTTTTTTTTTTTTTGAAGCAGAGTCTCATTATGTTGCCCAGGCTGTTCTCAAACTCCTGGGCTTAAGCAGTCCTCTTCCTTCAGCCACCCACACCAAATCTTCTTGACTTAACCATCCACAGGACAATAAGCCAAATTAACATTAAGCAGAAAATACGTTTCTTTGTAATCTAAACTCTCTCTCAGACTTTTGCCAAAAATAGTAAAAAGTGAAGTATTTATTTTAAGATAAATCCCTTTATCTTAGATTTTAAGAGAAAAAGCTTTCAAATATTGCAATTTGGTTTGTTACTATTTTGAATAAAGTTACTGAAAATGAGTATACAGAATAAAGGCTTTTTAGCTTCTCCATCATGGAATGTATTCTACATAAATATTCTCTCTCAGCATAAACCATTTCAAGGAAGACACTACGAATATTTCTTCTTTGCCTTTATTTGCTGACTTCACATTGGCATATTGGGCATGGTATACTTAAGGTCCTTTGGATGAATACTGGGTACAACTTACTGATCTTCAGAGGACTTAGACACATCTGCTTTTCAAGTACGTGGAAAAAATGGGGTTCCCCTCTTATTCTAAATATTTTAAAGTGAGAAAGAACACAGCATTTTAAACCTTTAATACAGATTGCACTTTGTTGAAATCAGGATGAATTTAGAAGGTTAGAAAATGAAATCTACAGTGGGGACGAAAAGGTGTCACTTAAAAAGGATGTGACTTGGAGGTCTATTAAAAAGAAAAGCAGTAACAGCTTCAAGACATGGTAGTACAAATGAGTGAAATGCAAGTCTGGACCATTTAAAAGCTGATAATTAAACACTAGATTCCATGTCAGAATAAA
The DNA here is from genome assembly GCF_007565055.1 of Rhinopithecus roxellana. NCBI lineage: Eukaryota > Metazoa > Chordata > Mammalia > Primates > Cercopithecidae > Rhinopithecus > Rhinopithecus roxellana. The sequence continues at coordinate 164,907,192 of NC_044552.1, forward strand.
AGTCAACCAGTTGAATATTTCTAGGTGAGATGGGGTACTACTTTTTTTTTTTTTTTTTTTTTTTTGCTGTTATTTTATGTCTGTATCTCAAATATCTTACTGTACTCTTTTTTCCAGGTTGCAGCAGATCCTTGAGTTTGGATCCTGATGGGCAAATCAGAGCTTCTTCCTCATGGCAGTCGGTCAATGAGAGTGGAGACGAAGTTCACTGGTCTCCTGGCCAAGCCCGACTCCAGGACCAAGGCCCATCATGGGCTTCGGGTGACAGTAGCAGCAACCACAAACCACGAGAGTGGCTGGAGATCGATTTGGGGGAGAAAAAGAAAATAACAGGTGCAGAAAATAACACAAGTGCAAAGTGCAGGGGTAGTTTCCTGACTGTAAATGACTTGCAGTTGAAAATATGCTTATTGTTTACATAGGTACCTCTCTGCCTACCTCCAAGTTCTTGAAATATTTGAAAATGTAACAAATCTTTACATTCTTTCTGTGAAAAGAATCTGTATGCAAGTTGTAAATATGGATATATGGATTTGAGAGATTTTTTTTTCAATGGTGAAACCTTTATATGGTGTATTGTCAGTGTGAAAACATTAATCTGTGAACAGATTTTTAAATGCAACTAATGTAAGTTGGCCTGTGAGATGATTTGAGGTTTCAAATGAGGGAGAAAAAAATGAAACTTGAAATCATAATACATGTTATATTTAACAAACTTTTTAAAATAGCCTGTAAATATTATTTTCTTACAAGGAATTAGGACCACAGGATCTACACAGTCGAATTTCAACTTTTATGTTAAGAGTTTTGTGATGAACTTCAAAAACAATAATTCTAAGTGGAAGACCTATAAAGGAATTGTGAATAATGAAGAAAAGGTAAGAGGTAACCCTGGAGGCAAGAGAACTGAGTAGGAGAACAGGCCTGTATATATTTTCGTCAGTGTGTTTACATTAAATATCTCATTAATAAAAGACAGTGAGACCAGGCATGGTGGTTCATGCCTGTAATCCCCAAGCTTTGGGAGACCAAGGCAGGAGGATCATTTGAGACCATCCTGGGCAACATAGCAAGATCCCACCACTACAAAAAAATTTTTTTTTAATTACCCAAATGTGGTGGTGCACACTTGTAGTCCTAGATACTTGGAAGGCTGAGGCAGGAAGAACACTTGAGCCCAGGAGTTCAAGATTACAGTGAATAACGATTGTGCTATTGCACTACAGCCTGGGCAACAGAGTAAGATCCTGTCTCTAAAATAAAATAAAATTTTTAAAATGATGATGGGCTGGTCGTGCTGGCTCACGCTTATAATCTCAGCACTTTGGGAGGTCAAGGCAATGGATCACCTGAGGTCAGGAATTCGAGACCAGCCTGGCCAATGTGGTGAAACCCTGTCTCTACTAAAAATACAAAAATTAGCCAGACCTGGTGGCTGGCGCCTGTAATCCCAGCTACTTGGGAGGCTGAGGTAGGAGAATCATTTGAACCTGGGAGGCGGAGGTTGCAGTGAGCCAATATTGCACTCCAGCCTGGGCGACAAGAGCGAGACTCTATCTCAAAAAAAAAAAAAAAAAGGTGCTTTCTTGGCATGCAAGAATAAGAAATGTGTCCATAAAAATCTTGAGAGATCTTTTGTGATTTAATTATTTTCCACTTCAGGAATGAAATACTTGTGCTTTTCTTGGGAAATGATAATTGGCAATGTGAAATGGTTGCTTCAGTATAAGCATGGTGGATGTTTGAGTTGGACATTTGTCTTGGGATCCTGTTAGTGGCAATGAGAATTTGGAAGGAAACAGCAAAAGTGAGAGAGCTGAAGCCTTGCGCTCTTGAGGTTGCTTGTCTGTAGCACCAGCTAAATGTAGAAATATTAAGGTCAAATAATACAACAAGGCAATTTTAGCTTCTTTATCCAAAGTGAAATTTAAGTCAGTAAACAGATGAGCAGCATGGCCTTAGTTAGATAAATTGACCCTTGTTTGCAAAGCCTCGTATCTTTAATATGGTCAGTGTCTAGAAAAATGCAACAGACATAGAATCCTTGCCTTGGTTTCATATAACCAGGTATAAGTGGGATGATAAACATCTAAAAACTAACTAATAGAATCTTCAGGTAAAAATAACTTCCTTCTATAGGTGTTTCAGGGTAACTCTAACTTTCGGGACCCAGTGCAGAACAATTTCATCCCTCCTATCGTGGCCAGATATGTGCGGGTTGTCCCCCAGACATGGCACCAGAGGATAGCCTTGAAGGTGGAGCTCATTGGTTGCCAGATAACACAAGGTAGGGCTCAGGGCAAGCCAGTGAGTTACTCAAGTTTGGTCATATTTTTTTTTTGCCTATCATTGTTACTAATGTGGTTTTCCCAACATCCCTCCTCTCTCAGGTAATGATTCATTGGTGTGGCGCAAGACAAGTCAAAGCACCAGTGTTTCAACTAAGAAAGAAGATGAGACAATCACAAGGCCCGTCCCCTCAGAAGAAACATCCCCAGGTAGAGCAGTGATTGTTTTGTGGTTTCATAAGAAGCATAACTAGTACCCCGCTCAATATCAGTAACTTCAACAAAATTTATTTTTCTCTGTCATATAAATGCTGGAGGTGGATGATCCAGTGGTATTGGCGCATATTGTAAAATGATGTATGTTTACAGCTTTTTGTTGCAGTATTATAAATAGAAAAAGATTAGGAATGAACTTACGTGCCCTTCAAACACTAGGTACGTATTTTGTGGAAAAATAAAATGTTAGCACATTCATGCAGTGGAACACTCTGCAGCCGCAAAAGAAAGAATTGGTAATATAAAAAGCTCCCTGAGATATAGAGGCAACTTAAAAAAAAAATAAGCAAAATACAGAACTATCTAAGTAGCACGCCACCCTTTCTGCAAAAAGGAGAAATAAAGAATAAATATCCATTCCATTGTCTCTGGAAAAATGTCAAGAAACATAATGCAGCTTTCTGTGAAGGAGGAACAGAGGTAGGAGGGACACATTCCATTCCATACTTTTGTGTACTTTTTGCATTTTGAACATGTAAGTGTATAATCTGTTCAAATAATGAACATTAAAAGTACATTTTTTCAGAATATAAAATAATTTGCATATCAATTTTACAAGATTTGGAAAGATTAGAAAAACACAAATAAGAAAACAAAACTTAGTATAAATCAGTATCCATAGATAATCACCAAATCTCACTGTTTCTAGTCAACTATATTTATATTTCTAACTTTAAGACAAAAATGGTAGCATATTATTCTGTTCTGCAGCATATATTTTTCATTTAACATTGTATCATGAGCATTTTCCAATGTTATTGGAAGGTTGAAAACCCCAGTTATTAATGTCTTTATAGTATTTTTCATATGGATAAACCATTATTGACCATTTCCCTGCTGTTGGATGCTGAAGTTGTTTGATTTTCCCCAAATTTTCACTCTTAAAAATAACACCGCTGCTGGGTGCAGTGGCTCACGCCTGTAATCCTCGCACTTTGGGAGGCTGAGGTGGGCGGATTGCCTGAGCTCAGGAGTTTGAGACCAGCCTGGGCAACACAGTGAAACCCCGTCTCTAATAAAATACAAAAAATTAGCTGGGCTTGGCAGCATGCGCCTGTAGTCCCAGCTGCTTGGGAGGCTGAGGCAGGAGAATTGCTTGAACCCAGAAGGCGAAGGTTGCCCAAGCCGAGATCACACCACTGCACTCCAGCCTGGGTGACAGAGCGAGACGCCATCTCTAAAAAAAAAATAACATTGCTGTTACTTATACACAAATTTTATTTTCATCTAAGTCCCTTTTCCCCTTCTTCATGAATTGCATTTTTCCATTCCTAAGCATCCCTTTATCTTCTTCCCAGAGATCACAGAAGAGAAAGATGAAGAGCAAATATTTTTCCTTTACTTTGTGTATTTTCTATAAACTTGGGGCCTGCCTTGGTGGCTGTCAAAGTGTTCTTTTTTTTAGAGCAGAAAGAGCTGTAGGAAAACATGACGTGGTGTTTCATGCAACATAGTGAAAATGCTGTTTGAGGTCATCAGGCTGTACTTCCTGTCAGTCCGCAGCCCCAGAGCTCTGTAACGAGCATCCCAGTTTTCCAGGCTACTGTTATGATACAGGTCCAAACCCGCCTGCCATCTGGGGAAATGGGTTGCTTGAGTCAAAGTAGGAGCTCCAGACTGTGCTGAAATCATTTACCTGTCTTAAATAGTTCTCACCTGAGGGGTGGAGGGAGGTGGTTAAACTCCCCCCTCATTTCAGATTTTTGGAGTTTAATATGGGCCAAGCAACAAGCCCAGTGTACCTGTTAGTCCCTGAGGAACATTGAAAACTGTCTCTGGGGGACTGGGGGAGAAACTTTATTTTCCCAAACTTTAGCTAAGATTTTGAATCCTTTGTTTTTGCTTTCCAATATCAGTAAATGCCTAGCATGTATTCATTTTCCCCCTGCATTAAATACTTAAAGACTTTTCAATTCCATGTTCAGTTTTAGATCATGAAATGTGGTTGTCGGTCATTTATGTTGTAACGTGATGGCTTTCCCTCTTCTTTAGGAGTAAACATTACAACGGTGGCTATTCCATTGGTGCTCCTTGTTGTCCTGGTGTTTGCTGGAATGGGGATCTTTGCAGCCTTTAGAAAGTATGGTGACTTTACATGTTTAAATTTCTTCTCTAATTATGCAAACAAAAAACCAAAATGTTTATTCTTCAGAAATGCATACGTACAAAAGCAGCATGACTTCTTTCAAAATAAAATGTTAACTTATATTTTAAAAACAAGTTAGCTAAAAGAAATGATCAAATGTTACTTTATTAATCTTTTTTTATAGACAGGGTCTCCCTGTCTCCCAGGCTGGAGTGCAGTGGTGAGATCACTCAAACTCCTGGGCTCAAGCAATTCCCCTGCCTCAACCTCCTGAGTAGCTAGGATTACTGGCATGTGCCACCATGCCCAGCTAATTTTTTATGTTTTCTAGAGATGGGATCTTGCTTTGTCACCCAGGCTGGTCTCAAACTTCTGGCCTCATTTGATCCTCCCACCTCGGCCTCCCAAAGCACTGGGATTACAGGCATGAGCCACCGCATCCCACCATGTATTACTTTATAAGCAGTTCTTGTCATTTAGAGACCTTTGGTAAAGACCTAACCTTTGAGTATTGTTGAAGTATCCTGAAATTGACATATTGCTTTAGAAGTATCTGTGCTTTTCCTCCCTGAAGAGTAAAAGGAATATTAAATAGGCTGCTTGGGGTATCACCAAGCTGCCCAATAACTCAGCCTCCCCAAGCCTCAATTTCCTTATGTATAAAATACAGTTTACCCAGATGAGTTCTGAATCTCTTCCAGAACCCTAAAATCCATGTATATTTTAACAAATGTTAGCTATTGGATCTAAAAAAAAAAAAAAGGAAAGTATTCTGAAGTTTTCTCTTTTTATATTTTAAGCAACTTCAGAATCTATAATGTGTATATTAGTACAAATAGAATGAAGAATAGTTTCTGCCATCATGAGAGAAGGTACAGAAGTCTCTGGTTCAGGTAGATACTCATAAGCTAAAGCATGCCTCAGTGTAATGTGCTTGTATGAAATGCTTTTAAAGACACCCACAGTTTTGGACTGGAGTATAGTAGAGATGAAGTGAGACCATGTGGTCATGAGGAATTGCTTCAGGATGACTGCATGAGCTAGTCATAAACTAAAGGCATCGATTTCTAATATGCAAAGTAAGATTAGTATATGTTCTTGTGAAATCTTGTGACCTTTCTTATAAATGAGATAAATTTATAGATAATTCTACATATTTGTATGATTTTCTAAAGCACATGGCAGCTGCCATCTCATTTAATTCTCACATCAACCCTATGAGGTTAAGTACTATTATGATCCTCATGTTACATAGGGAGAAAGAGGCAGATACGGTGGCTTATAAATATTCAGTAGGACTTTCTGTCTTGATAGGAAGAAGAAGAAAGGAAGTCCATATGGATCAGCAGAGGCTCAGAAAACAGGTTGGTTGAAAACTCTATCTACAATTTTATCTGTCTTTGAGGAAGGGACAGGATCTGCTGATTGAAAGCATAAGGAGGCCAGTGGCCTGCATTTATTTGGTTAAAAGACATAAGCCCTGTAGCCTTTAAAGTAGCATATCTATAAGGAAGGAATTTATTGTGCCCTGTCTCTTTATTTTAATGGCCACTTTACTTTTGTTCAATGTCATCCCCTATCACTTGTCAACATCGTTTTTTCTTGGCCACTGGAGTTTAGGCCACGACACTGTCTGCCACCAAGGAGGTATGACAAAAGCCTTATCAGTGAACTGAAGTAGGCCCGTGTTGTTAGCATCTGCAGGCCTGTGCTGTACTTTCCACCCTGAGAAAGTGAGAAAAAGACCAGGCAGGGCTGGTGTGCAGGTTTCAGATAATCCCGCACACCAGCCCTGCCTGGTCTTTTTCTCACTTTCTCAGACACAGACACCCAAGCAATGAGTTAGCCATGGTCCAGAGAGAGAAGGCAGTGGGGCAGGACCCCTGAGAATGCTCAGGGACCATTTGCGACTCCACCTCCCCAGGGTCTAAGACACACCAGCTGCAGTGTCTCCTCTGTGTCACAGATGCCATGCCAGTGCAGACTGTGGGAGACCATAGCCAGATGATCTCACAAAGGGAGAATCTGGGATCTGATGAGGGCAAAATACCTTTTAAAGGCACAGCGGAAAGCATGATTAGAGTAGTGTTTGCTGTTGTGGTTAACGACCTTGACATGCTGTTCTTAGCACACACACCTGAGGAGGACATTTATCACTGTCAGCTGTCAAGAGGCAGCTTGACCTCTGACTCATCAAGGAACATGTTCTGGAGGATGCGCATTACATTTCTGACATCTTCATTTGTTTCATGTTACCTTTATTCCAGACTGTTGGAAGCAGATTAAATATCCCTTTGCCAGACATCAGTCAGCTGAGTTTACCATCAGCTATGATAATGAGAAGGAAATTACACAAAAGTTAGATCTCATCACAAGTGATATGGCAGGTAAGTGTCATATTTCCAGGACAGTGCTGTTAGATTGGAGGTGCTGCTTGTGGGGGAGGGAGACAGGAGAGAAATAAAGCAAAATCCTTTTCTGTTTAGATGGGGTCCAATAAATCTGAAATGTGTCTTTTCTGCATTCTGTACAGAATTACAAACTGACTCTGAGATATTACTTAAAAGCCCTATTCAGCCAGTCTCTTCACCTGCAGGGGATATAGTGACATCCATAGTGATAGCCCTGATGTACTACTAGTATCTGGAAGCCCTGAATCTATTTTTGTTACCAAAGCTTTGATTAAGGCACTGGTAAAGAGGGACTAGACGGAGGAATTAAATACAGTTCCTGCCCTGAGGAAGGTGAGGTAGGAAATAAAGGAACCCTCTCAGTATGAGAAGGGCCTCAGTGTCCCTGACAAGCCACCATCAAGAGTCAAGCTTCCCAAACCATCTATGGGGAAATGCTTTTTGTGTCTTTTAAAAAAATTTCTACTTCATCATGAATGAATACACTGTAAAATGCAATATCATATACTAGTAATAAGGAAATTTTAAAGACATACAAAACACAAAACTCTAATCTTTTATTAGATTAAACAGACATAAAATTACTCTGGGAGTGACAAAGAGTAACTTAAGAGTAGTTTCTTGACACTTAATCTCAATTTCTGCATCTGTCTCTGTGGCACTGCTAAAAACAGTTCTCAGATACATAGGACTCTGTGGGGCATGCTCTGAGTAGCACTGTGCGCTCTCGCTTCTCCCTCCTCACATGCAGCCTGAGGACTTGCAGTAGAGGCATCACCTGGGGGCTTGTTAGAAAGGGAGGCCATGGAACCGGAGGCTCCCAGGTGATGCATGTGCACATCAGTGACTGGGTGTTGTCAGCGTAAGGGTTGGTTGAGCCACTTTGTGGGCAAGGAGAGCATCCTCTGCAACCAAAATCCATCCTCTTGCTCCTTGGAAGTGACATGAAGGGAGAACCTATTTTCTGTTCTCTTACTCCTTTCATTCTCCTTCAGCTTCTAATTCACTTCCTCCTTCCTTGCTGAATGGTCCTTCTCAGGCTCCTTAAATGTGGAATGGCACGGGTTCTAACCTCCACTCACCACAGTCTCTCCCCTAAACAGTCCCACACCCTCCCCGACTTCCAGCAGTGCCCTTCCATGTATGTCTCTCCATGCTGCTTCTCACACCCAGACTTCCCTCTCAGTCCCCAGTCCATCATTCTCAGCAGCCTGCTGGATGCCTCCACCTGCAGATGTCACCGTTCCTCAGCACCCACAATCGAATCCGTTGTTCCTAACCCTCAGCACACATGCTCTGTGCATTCCTTGTCTAATGGCCTCTTGACTGCACATCCCAGCCTCATCCAGGCTTACGCTCTGGAAAGGGCCCTTGCCTCCCCTCTTTCCTCACACCCCACCTCTCATTGGTAACAAATTCCTGATTCCTGTCCCAAAGAGTCACTTTTCCTCTTTCTAGTTTGTGACCTCTATGTGCATTTCTCTTTGCTTTTTTACCTCTCACTTTTCGATCTTTTCTTCTTCAGTCAACCTCCACAGTTACCTCTGAAAGTGCCAGTCTGTCGTTTCCCATAGAATTAAACCAGACTTCCTAGCAAGACAATCAAAGCTTTTCCATGCTCTAACGTGTGGCTAACAGGATGTGTGTTCGAATCCTACTCCATCGCCCCATTGTGCGACCTAGGAAAAGTTAGTTAGTCTCTCTCTGCCTTGGATTCGCATTTGTAAAATGGAGTAACAGTCCCTACCTCAGGGAATGTTTTTGAAGATTATTAACATTTTGCTCTTGGAATAGCGCCTGGCACAGAGTAGGAGCTCTATAAATGTGAGCTCCTAGCTTCATCCTCACTGTCACCACTAGGCCCTGACCTACTGCTTTGGTCCTCATATCCTATTAAACAAACTACTCTGTGTCCCTCATACTCTGGCCATATCAAACTCTATTCTCGGGGCCCTTCTTTTCTCCATTTCCACACTGTGTGACTTCCACCTCCATAGCATCTCCAGAGCCAGTTTCAGAGCCACTTCCTCCCTGAAGTATCTCCCCATGCCCCAGGACGTGGTCATCGCCCCCATCTCGGAGAAGACCCTGCAAGGCTCCCTGAGCAAGCGGTGCGGTTGTGTACTGCCTGTGGGTGACTTCTATGGCTTTCACATCAGGGTTTTCCCGCAGTGCCTGGGACACCTGAGGGCCCCCGGCGGGAGCGTCAGTCACCACAACCTGAAGCAGAGTATCCCCGTCTGCCACCAAAGGCCGGCCCGTGTGCGGTGCCTGCTAACTGCCATCTGTCCTGTGGTTTCAGATTACCAGCAGCCTCTCATGATTGGCACCGGGACAGTCATGAGAAAGGGCTCCACCTTCCGGCCCATGGATACGGACACCGAGGAGGCGGGGGCGGGCACAGACGCCGGCGGCCACTATGACTGCCCGCAGCGCGCTGGCCGCCATGAGTACGCGCTGCCCCTGGCGCCCCCGGAGCCCGAGTACGCCACGCCCATCGTGGAGCGGCACCTGCTGCGCGCCCACACCTTCTCCGCGCAGAGCGGCTACCGCGTCCCCGGGCCCCAGCCCGGCCACAAACACTCCCTCTCTTCGGGCGGCTTCTCCCCCGTAGCGGGTGTGGGCGCCCACGACGGAGACTATCAAAGGCCACAGAGCGTGCAGCCTGCGGACAGGGGCTACGACCGGCCCAAAGCCGCCAGCGCCTTCGCCACGGAAAGCGGCCACCCTGACTCTCAGAAGCCCCCAACGCATCCCGGGACCAGTGGCAGCTCTTCTGCCCCCAGAGACTGCCTCACACCCCTCAACCAGACGGCCATGACTGCCCTTTTGTGAACACAATGTGAAAGAAGCCTGCTGTGGTACTGAGCGTCGGGCTGTCGCAAGGCACTGGAAAAAGGGAGCCTGCTGGTCTGGAGTGTGTGTGTGCGTGTGTATTTGTGTGTGAGAGATTCGGTAGGATCCTAGAGACAACCTGTCATACTGTTTACAAAATTGTACAGCTGGTTTCGTGCTGACCCTTAGGGTGCGTCTGTTGGGTTTTGTTAGGCTAGAAAAATGAAAATTTCCTGATGGCTTTTTCATTCCTCTGACTGTGATATTGAGCTGCTTTGGTGTTAAAGGTGTAATCTGTACAGAGTTGTATTTAACAAGAATAAAAGTAACTTAAGTTTGCTCTATCAGATTTTAGTTCTGCACAGAGGTTAAGTGGGAAAATGCAGCTGTTGCAAAACGTATATAAATAGTATGTTCATGTTTTTCAGTATATTATCTGATACTGTGTTAGCAGCAGGTCTGCTTAAACCTAATCTTGTTGTTACTGTGAGTCATTTCCTCTCCTTTGATAACTAGAACTAAAAGCATTTTTAACATTCTTCTCCTGGAAGAAATGAATTACTTGAAGCATGAAAAGCACACCAGGGTGGTTGTTTATTTAGCAATTATGACTGTAGATTTAAAAACAAGCAAAGAAGGAACACCTCAGCAGCTGCCCGTTTCCTTAGTCTCCACTTCAGAGGGGGATGCGAAGAGGTGGGTCCAGCTCCCGTGACCATGAAGGTGGCACAGGAATTAGTGTGAATGGCTGTGTCAGATGTTTTCGTACCTCAGATTAAAAATATTGCTGAGGTCAGATGCGACACTTTTCATGATTTTCTTCAGAAAAATTTCTTCAGAAGTAGCACATTTTCGTGACTTCCATTGTCCTCTGAAAAACAAAGTTATTTGGAACATGTTCATACAAAAGTGACTCTGACCAAGTCTAAATCGAGCTTTTCTACTGACATGAAACTGTTGGAAACTGATCTGACTTTATAAGAAATGATTTTCCCCCCAAGGAGGCGTCTAATTCCAGAACAGCCCAGACCTCAGCTGTACCTCATGTTCAGTAGTTTTTATTTGGGTTTGTTTTGTGAGTTAAGTATGGGGGATTTAACCTCTTTTGCCAAAGAGGAAAATGTGTGTGCGTGTTTTTTAATAGAAAATATGGACCAAAAAATTTTTTCCCTAAAGAATGTATTATAACCCTATTTGTATGGTTATTACATCCTGTGAAATGTATATATGTTAAAATAATGGGGGTGCTGGAAGGTCATGGCAGACTAACTGCTGGTTAGTGTGGAGGGTAAATAGTTTACTTTGTGGAGTTTACATGGTTTTATGTGCACACTAATTGTAATAAACTATGCCAAACCAAACTGCCCCTGACTCTCACTGGTCAGCCCTGCTTGCTGGGGTGTTAGAGGCACTCAAGGCTCAGCCTCCATAAAAAGGCAGGTGCCACAGTGGAAAGAGCAAGGGCTTGGTGCCAGATTAGGCCAGACCCCAATCTATCACAGAAGAGTTGAGAAGTCTTTGGCTGCTTGTATAATGATGAGACTCAGTTCCTCATGTTTGAAAATGGTGTTGTCATGCTTTCTTCCTACAAAACTTACTGACAAAAATTAGTTGAAACATTTATCAAAGTGTTTATTCTATAGTAGGTCCTTTTTTCTAATGTAAAGCCTTCAGTGGGCTGTTTACAGAATTTTAATATTGGAATATTAGACCATGAGTATAGGCTTAGATCTACAGCCCTTCTTTACAATAGAGCTGTCTTCGTCTATCACGGTTCTTCTGCCACATTAGTGATCTAATCATGGCCAGTGGGAGAACAGGACTTTGTTTTGGATCAGCACTTGCTCAGGGTAGATTCATTGTGTAGAACAGGTTGGGTGAGTGGAAAGGTCTGATAAACCCTACACAGCTAAACCTAAACTAGAGGATAAAGGCAGAAAAATATTACGTCTTTTCTTTTTTTTTTTTGGTGTTTTGCAACATCAGCACATGATAAGGCGTGAATGAGACAATTCTAATTGATTTATGTTATCAAATTCTACTGGGAGGTAAAGATTGTATTCTGCCACTTACATTTGTGGTTGAAACACATTTGCTATGACAAGCAAGACTACACATATACAGGCTCCAGAAACTCTGCTCTGGGTTTTATCATTGTTATTTAAATTTTCATTAACATTTATAATCAGCCTAGGAAATAGAAAGGATGTGAGAGATTGTTTTGTGTTTATTTTATACTGCTTTGGATTCTTAACAGAACATGAAATCACATTTATAGGCACAACTGTATATACCATGAACAGCTATGAAGCCTTTCCCCACTCTGACCAGTCACAGCAGTCCAAGTGTGGCCACCAGGTTGGCCTCACTCTTCCTAAAATGCTTATCTTGCATTCATTCCCGTACCAAATAGTTACTGAGGTTCTGAGAGCAGTGTTTACCCTGTACTTACTTGAGTTGAAAGAGAGGATGCCTAGTCTCTCCCCCAGATCTGAGAGCAGTTGAATCCCTCCAGTGAGAAACTACGGTGAATACAAACACTCACCCCAACCTGCAAGTATTTTCTGCCCCAAACACAGCCCATGCAGTCACCCCATGCCACATTGCACACCCACCAACACTGCTGTGTTCACATCCCACTACAGATCCCCCGTCTCCCACTGATCTCGCTCCCAGCTTCTCCCTGTTCTGGAATAAATTCCCCTAGAGGCTTTAAAGATTTTTATTTTGTCTTTGGTATTCTGCAATTTTACTACTATATGTGTTGAGCTATGAATTTGTTTCTGTTCACATTGCTTGGGACTTGTGCCTCTTGAATCTTAGGATTTATCAACTATGAAAATGATCAGCCCTCTTTTTTGGTTGTTTTCTTTATTTTCTCCTGGAAATCCTATTGGATGCTCATTGGAGCTTCTCATTCTCTTTGGTTCTGATACCTGAGTATTTCCCTTTATTTCTCACGAGATTAGCTAGGCCTTGTAAAGAATTCTGATTTATTTTGTCTGACATTCCTAGGAATTCATAGTAGACAGGTTTTCTTCTTATGTGTCTGCCATCTTGCTGGAATGATGCCTCCCCAACAGAAACAAGAAAGCAGATTTATTAAAATAGCAGGCCAGTCACGGTCTCTCACACATCCCAGCACAAGAGTCTGAGGCAGATTGATAGGTTGAGCCCAGGAGTTCGAGGCCAACCTGGGCAATGTAGTGAGACCTCCTCTCTACAAAAAAAATTTAAATCAGCCAGTTGTAGTGGTGCAAGCCTGCAGTCCCAGTTACTGGGGAGGCAGGAGGATCACTTGAGCCCAGAAGGTGGAGGTTGCAGTAAGCCAAGATCACGCCACTGCACTCCAGCCTGGGCAACAGAGCAAGACCATGTTTTTTGTTGATTTGTTTTGTTTTGTTTTTTAAAAGAAGAAAATAGCACAGGTTTAGAATCATATAGAACTTGGTTTTAACTGGAGATTCAATCTTTGTAACTATGTGATTGCAAGCACATTACTGATGCTTTCTAAATCTACTTCTTTATTCCCAGAGTGGAAATTATTATGAAAGGGCTGTTCTGCAGACTATATTATAGAATTTTGCATACATTAGATGACCAATAAAATTAGCTCCTTTTCTCTCTGCCCAATCTGAAGTCATCCAACACCATTTCCCTTAGAGTCCTTTTTATTTTTCAAGTGGAGACTGCCTGTCCTCCCAACCAATGCACTTAACTGTGGCACACACCCTTCTCCCGATAGACCACTTCCACATCCTTTCTCACTCTTTCACTGCTGTTCAAAGCTCTCCCTTTTTTCTCACCTAGCTCTACCACCTTTTTCTTTTTGCTGTGACACCTAATATCTTCCAGGCCACTTTTTCCTATTCGTTGAGGACATTCACCTAAGTCTAGTTCTTCTTCATTCCTCCTTTGTAATCATATTAGAGAATGAAGTGTCCAACATGGTCATTTTTGTGGTTTCTTGACTTCCACTCTAGTAACCTCCACTCTATTTAAACCACTCCCACACGTGTCCACATTCTTGTCGTCAGCAAGAGCCCCAGTACTGTAAACCTAATCTCCAGCAATTCTCTCTTAGCTCAAAACCCCGACATCTTCGCCTTTCCACCTGCTTAGTCACTGATCTCATTTAGATACCTAACCCCCAGATCCCATCATTTTCCTCTAGTTGTTAATCTTTCTAGGTTGCATTTCCTTCCCTATCCATCATTGAACTGTTTTGTCTCAGCATTTTCGCTCCATTTTCTTTCCAGGAACCCCAAACCATGAGACCCCAACAACATAATTCCCCTTGAGAATACCATCTCTCCATCTTCATCACAGCAGCAGGGGAATATTGCAAAACTGTTCACACTGTGGCTGTTACAAAAGCTCAGCTTCCAATTTACTGGGGGCCCATCACTCCTCAATGCTTTTATTTATCTTTGATCCCTTTTTCCCTACCCCTCAGCAATTTTTCCAAAGCAGTGCCACTTTTCACACTCTCCCTTACTCTGATCTTGCCACTTTCTTCACCTAAAAATAAGTCATTAAAATCAGAACAACTTCCTGTTGATTCCTCTTCCCACAGAACCTGTATCCACTTCATTCCTTTCCTCATTCCTTCCTGTGTCAATGGAAAAAGTGTTCTAAACCTTCACCTGTGATCTTAAATCCCACTGCCTTCTCCTTATCTCTTTGCTCCTATTCTCCCTTTTTCCTTTATCTTCTCCCTTTCATTGGAGGTCTCCCCCTCAGCCTTTCAACTTCCTCAAATCTCTCCCAAGTATAAAGAATTCTCCTTTAATATCCTAAGCCCTTCTAATTACCTGTTGTCTTTCTTCCAAGAGGGATCTCCTCTTGGAATTTTCGTATGCCTTATTTCCCATCCATTCTTTTTCTAATGTGGTTTTTAGTCAGTTATATAGGTACACAAAACATAGTATCCCTTTCCATTTGTTCAAGCCCCTTTTGCATCCTTTCGGGGGATTTTAAAGGGTGCTCACATAAGTACTGCATATTTTTTGTTTAATTTATACTTAGGTGTTTTTTGTTGTTGCCGCCATTGTAAATTGTCCCCATCTCTTAAGTATCAAGAACCAGTATGGCCTAGTGGTAAAAAGCATGGATTCTGGGGCTTAGGCTGCCTGGGCTCAAATTCTGCCTTAGTTGTGACCAAGAAGGACTTACTTTCTATGACTCCATTTCCTTATTTCTAAATGGAGATATTAATGGTATATACCTTATAGGGTTGTGATGAAGATTACAAGGCTTACTATACATAAAACCCTGACGACAGTGTCTGGCCCATGAGAAGTGCCATG
Organism: Rhinopithecus roxellana; assembly: GCF_007565055.1. Taxonomy (NCBI): domain Eukaryota; kingdom Metazoa; phylum Chordata; class Mammalia; order Primates; family Cercopithecidae; genus Rhinopithecus; species Rhinopithecus roxellana. Next base: position 164,922,397 of record NC_044552.1, read on the forward strand.
TGGTGGTAGCTATTATATGCAGTCTTCCTGTTTGATTTCTGTGACTAATTTGTGTGCAAAATGTCTTTACTAAATGTCCTTATTATTCCTAGTAGCTTTTAGTTGATTCTGTTAGGTTTTTCTGGAATTTGATCACATTTGCAAATAGTGCTAGTGCTATCTCCTTTCCAATGTTTATGTGTACATTTAATTCCATTGGCAATACCTCCAGTACCATATTAAATACTTCTGGTAGCTCCCACCTAAGCATGATGCTGGCTTTTAGGCAGAGATAGATTTATTACATTGAGGTAAATCTTATTATGTTAAGAAAGCATCTATTTATTCCTTTTCTTTTCCCCTCGCAAGGAATGTGCTTAATTTTGACCAAAGCCTTTTCAGCATCTATGGAAAATATGATTTTCCTCCATAGGACTCCTCCCTAGAGCCAGTCAGATGATTAATCACATAATTAGATGTCCCAGTGTTAAACATCTGGTTATAGTATATGAATCCATTACTGTATTAAATTTGCATGGATAGGATTTTACCTAGGATTTTTACATTAATATTCTTTTGTGGGTCAGGCGCGGTGGCTCACGCCTGTAATTCTAGCACTTTGGGAACCCAGGAGGGTGGATCATGAGGTCAAGCGATCAAGACTATCCTGGCCAACATGGTGAAACCCTGTCTCTACTAAAAATACAAAAATTAGCTGGGCGTGGTGGCCTGTCCCTGTAGTCCCAGCTACTCGGCAGGCTGAGGCAGGAGAATCGCTTGAACCTGGGAGGCAGAGGTTGCAGTGAGCCGAGATCGAGTCACTGCACTCCAGCCTGGCAACAGCGCAAGACTCAGTTGCAAAAAAAAAAAAAATTATATATATATATATATATATATATATTTGTGAATCAGGGCTTTTGTTTTCTTTCTTTGTGGCAATCTCGATCAGATATTATTAGCTTGACAGAAACAATTCAGAATTTTTCTTCCCATTTTTGGTTCTCTTGCTAAGCATTAGAGTTAGCTGTTGTTTAAAAGTTTAGTAGCATTGCCCTGTGAAATCACATATTTTGGTAATTTGTGGGGAGAGCACTTTGATAATTTCTTCTATTTTTGCTATGGAAATTGGTTTGTTTAGATTTTAAAACTTCCTTGGAAACAGTTTTGGTAAATTACATTTTCCTAGAAAAGTTTTCAAATTTATTCCTATAGAATTGAACAAAGTAGTCCATTATTATCCTTTTAGTTTTCTCTTTTATGGGTATTTCTCTCTTATTTCTTATTTTGTATATTTGCATTTACTCCCTTTTTTCATGACTAATCAGCAGTTCGCCTTTTTCCTCTGAAAAATCAGTTTTTAAATTTTTGTAGTTACTTCTACTGTTTCAGAAGCCAACAACCCGTTTGTTACTGCCTTAGGCAGAGATTAAACCACAGTGAACATGACAGTAGAGGGCACCTAGTGAGCATGACACATCCTCAAATGTCACAAAAGGACACAAATATCCTTGTTACAGTATTGCTTCCTAAAGAATATGGGGACAGTATGCACACAAGCAGGAAATAACCTATTCCGTAAGTATTTGGTGGGGCAGGGGAATGCTATAGTCTTGACAATCTAGAAATCTACTATATAACTCTAGGAGTTCTCTCATTCTACATTACTCCACTACAGCCAAACAGTTTCTTGTGAAATTCAAACCCAGCACAGTCATCATTTTTAGAAATCAAAACTGTATCAAACCTAGGCTCCATCAAACCTTGTACCCTTTAAGAAAAATTTTTTTAAAATTCTACTGCAGTTGGCAAGCATGGAAAGAATAAAAATAATTGTTGGAACAGGAAGACTGAAAGCTGACAATTTTATCTATATTTCCCTTTTCCTTCTTTGTGGCCTATTAAAGTAGAATGAAGAGAGGAATTTGAGTCTTGGCTCAAACACTTAACTAGCTGTGTGACCCTGGAAAAATTAGCCTTCAATTTATTGATCTTCATAGGAGTATTTTATTTGATTTTCAAAAAGCCTTACACCACTAATAAAAGTAAAATTAATAATACACCTGGAATCTGCTACCCCCTGTTGGCAATTTACCAAATTGCAAATTCTACCTTTCCAATGCATAGACTCCAAGTTTTAGTGTTGGCCTATATTTTATCTAATTTTCTTTGTTATAGTCCATTACCTATCTTCCTTTTTAAAAATATATTTCTATTTTTATAGATTTAGGGGGTAGAAGTGCAGGTTTCTTACGTGCATATATTGCGTAGTGGTGGAGTTTGGGCTTTTAGTGTATCCATCATCTGAATAGTGAACATTATACCCAATAGGTAATTTTTCAACCCTCACCCCCCTCCCACCCTCCTATCTTTCGTAGTCTCCAACGTCTGTTATTCCACTCTGTATCTGTCCATGTGTACCCTTTATTTAGCTCCACAAGTGAGAACATGTGGTATTCAACTTTGTTTCTGAGTTAGTTCACTTAGGATAATGGTCTTCAGTTCCATCCATGTTGCCGCAAAAGACATAATTTCATTCTTTTTTTCATGGCTGAATAGTATTCAATGGCATATATTTACCACATTTTCTTTATCCAGTCATCCATTGATGGACACTTAGTTTGATTCCATACATATCTTTGCTACTGTGAATAGTGCTGTCATAAACATACGAGTGCCAGTATCTTTTCAATATAATTTCTTTCTTTCTTTTGGTATATGCCCAGTAGTGGGATTGCTGGATCAAATGGTAGCTCTATTTTTAGTTCTTTGAGAAATCTCTATACTGTTTTCCATAAAGGTTGTACTAATTTACATTCCCACCAACAGTGTAAGTGCTCCCTTTACTCTGTAGCCTCCCCAACATCTGTTTCTTGACTTTTTAATAATGGCCATTCTGACTGGTGTAAGATGGTGTCTCATTGTGGTTTTAATTTGCATTTCTCTGATTAGTGATGTTGAACTTTTTTTTTTCTTTTTTTTTCTTTTTTTTTTTTTTTTTTGAGACGGAGTCCCGCTCTGTCGCCCAGACTGGAGTGTAGTGGCCGGATCTCAGCTCACTGCAAGCTCCGCCTCCCGGGTTTACGCCATTCTCCTGCCTCAGCCTCCCGAGCAGCTGGGACCACAGGCGCCCGCCACCTCGCCTGGCTAGTTTTTTGTATTTTTTAGTAGAGACGGGGTTTCACCGTGTTAGCCAGGATGGTCTCGATCTCCTGACCTCGCGATCCGCCCGTCTCGGCCTCCCAAAGTGCTGGGATTATAGGCTTGAGCCACCGCGCCCGGCCTGAACTTTTTTTTTCATGTTTATCATCCACTTGTATGTTTTCTTTTGAAAAATGTCTGTTCTTTTGCTCACTTTTTATCCTCCTACTTAGACGCCAGAGGTGTTTCTTTTACAACCAAATGCCCTCTTAACTTAAAACTTTAAATCAAGCTTGTTGTTCAAATCTTCCCTCTTTCCTAATTTCCCTGAGTGTTGTTGCAATCTCCCACTATGATGATAGATTCAACATTGTAGTAAATTGATTAAGAAATTAAGTAACCTTTATCCCTAATGATTTTTTTTTCTTCAGGTCTGTTTTTAAAAAATATTAATGTAACTGTATCCATGTTCTTTTGGAGAAAATATGCCCAGTGTATATTCTTTCTCCTATCACTTTCAAATTTGTTATGTCCGTATGTTTTAGCATGTTCCTTTTAAACAACATATTGCTGGATTTTTCCCAATTTAAATGTTTTCCAGTTTCAGTTCTTTCTTTTAATGAGTTTAGACACTGATCAAGCACTCTCAAGATTCAATTCTAGACTGGACATGGTGGCTCCTGCCTGTCATCCCAGCACTTTGGGAGGCAGGTGGATCACCTGAGGTCAGGAGGTTCAAGACCAGCCTAGCCAACATGGTGATACCCCGTCTCTACTAAAAATACAAAAATTAGCCGGACGTGGTGGCAGGCACCTGTAATCCCAGCTACTTGCGAGGCTGAGGCAGGAGAATCACTTGAACCCAGGAGGCAGAAGTTGCAGTGAGCCAAGATTGCGCCATTGCACTCCAGTCTGGGTGACAAGAGTGAAACTCCATCTCAAAAAAAAAACATATATATATAAAATAAAAAATTCAATTCTAGGAGTACTCCTTTGACTTTTGCCAGAATATGCTAGATAATTCTTACACTTTTTGTGTAGTTTCTTTTCTCCTTTATCAGACCCAGCACATCTCCCATCCAGGCTTTATTAGGATTTAGCCCTAGTTACAGTCCTGGCAGCAGACTAGGTAGGGGCAGGTATTGCCTTAGGAAAGTGGTTAGTAGCAGCCTCTGTAACATCTTGGAGCATAGAAAAGGTACAAGGCCTTACTGGAGAAGCGTGGGCTACTTCTTAAGACCAGACAGTCTAGTAGAGACTGCAGTCTCTCAGGTGCATCCATCCAGATCTCCCCATGGTTCTAGGTTTTCCTCACCAGGGCCTTGACTTTCACAAGACAAAAGGGGTTTGGCTGAACATTCAAGTATCTGAAACTCAGCAACTCTAACACTTACGCATTCAGCCTGAAGCTCAGCTGTTTCAATCCCTCCATTGTAGGAGGTAAGGCCTCTTTGGGAGCCGCCCCACCCCGTTTCTGTAGGTCATCAATACAATCCTGCTGTAACCAGCCAACTCTGCTATTCTTGTAGATGTTGTTCTCCCCATATTTTTTAAATGTCTGCATCATCGACCCTCCTGGAGAGTTCCCCTCTCCATAAGCTACTATCTGGGTCCAGAATCTCTAAAACTCCCCCCAAGTTGAGTGAGTTGCTAGGACTCATCCGATTAAGCATAGTTTTATTCACAATTATGATTTATTACAGAGAACACAAAGCAAAATGAGGAAAGGGAAAAGGCATATAAGCAAAGTCCCAAGAAAATCAAGCTCCAAGATTCATCTCCCAATGGAGTCACACAGGACATGCTTAATTCCTCTAGCAGTAACGTGTAACAATACATCAAGTGTTGTCCACCTAGGAAGCTTGCCTGACTGAACCTAGGAGTCAAGGTTTTAGGGGAGTCAGTCATGTAGGTACCCTCTGCCTAGCATGTACCAAAATTCTAGATTCCCAGAGGAAAGTAAGTGTTCAACAAAAATCCTATTGTTTGTACAAACATTTCAGGCACAGTAAACCACGCTTACCAGCGAGGGGATGATGGGAATACTCCTGATATCCAAGTTGCTGGACGCTAGCCAAGGTCCACCCTTGCAAGCAGACCTAAAGACAACAGGTTCAGGCCTGTTCTGTTAACTCTTTTCTGCACACCATTTGTGAAAGAGCCACTGAGCCATGATTTTGTGTCAAGGACTAGATAAACTGTACTTACCAACCAGATGTCATTGTCTTTGCCCTTTGGGTGGGTTCCTAATGCCCATCTTATTACCTGTTTCCTCAAATCTCACTCACGGTCACTTGTGTTAGTCTAGGCTAAGAAGCAGACGCCAACACCAAAAAGGGATCTGCTGTGCAACAGATTTATTAAGGGCAATGCCAGTGAGGAAAAATAGGTAGGGAGCTGGGGTTGAGGGGAGGCTGGAAGGCAATGAGACCACAATGGAGGTAAGACCCAAGGTGAATGAAAGGAGGAAGGAACGTTGGGTGACAGCAACTTGGACTACAATGTAATCCTAAGGGAGTTTGGCAAGACCATCATGGAGTGCTCAGCTAAAGCTGAGGCGTCATCATATAACATCCCTGTCATAATCAGTCATTGACTGGCAGCAGCGTGGAGAAGCATAGCCTCACCATGTACACAGGGATGAATTTCAGACCACAGTAGCTGGGCTTTTAGTAAGCTACGGCTCCCTCCTGCACGAGAACTGACAGACGCATTCTCATGACTGCCGCCATGGTGGTTATAACTCTCAAAACACACCTGAAAAAGGTTCACTATTAAACAAATATTCAGCACCAACAGCGCATGGTAATTTGCAATACTTTTAAAGTTTTTTTTTTTTTTTTTAACATTACAGTTATAAAACCACCTAAAACACTGATTAACAATGAAAATGCAAGTTCTCTTTAAAATTTCATAAACTGACCAAAAAAATCATAAATTGACCAATATCCTATGGGGTTGTATTCTGGGGAAAAGGCATCTTTTCAAATCACTTGGTGAATCGGGAACTTAAATCAACACACAGAAAGCATATACGTATTAGCACTGAATCAAGATTAGTCAGTGACAAAAATGTATTTCTAATGTTCATAACATTTCTAAACGTTTATAACTCAAGTAATTCATTTACAAGTATTTTCCAAAAATTATTTTACATATAACTTAGGAACTTCTAAATTATATATACTTAGATGTCAAAATGGAAGAATATCCTTTTAAATAGTATCTTAAAAACAGGATTGATTTTCTAACTTTTATCAATGTTTTCCTCAATATTTATAACACAATATTTATAACACAAAATTAAGCCAGGTCCTTTGCACAGACTTTATGACATATTGATACAAATAATAGAAGCTACTATAAATAAATAATAAGCCAAAATATTTAATGTAGAGGAAACAAAATGTTTATTTAAAAAAATGAGATCAGTATCATTTTAATGTAGAAGATGCCATCTTTATTTACAGGCTAATAAAAAAATATTAAACTCAACTAGATATAATACATTATCATAAATGCAATAGATTTGAGGCCAACCATAAGTGTAAGACTGGATAGATGGAATAGGGATTACATAATTAGGATGTCAAATACTGTGCATCTTACACATGAATCACATGAAACCTTTTTGTTTCTAAACATGAAAACAGAGTAAGTCCACTGTGGTGGGGGAAAAAAACAGCACCACAGACAAGTTGTGCTAACTTTCGATAGCTGTTGACTTGTAATTATCAAGACTCACAAAATTTTCATCTTTCTCAAATTTATTTTAACAATAGTCTCACTGCCAAAATGTTGCTTTTCCATCAAATTCATAACTGAGGTACTGTAGAAGAGAATTTTAGAGGTTAAGTGTAAATATATACACACATACATACAACTCTCACATTCTATTAAAATGTTTTCTCAACCATTCTGTTTGTGTATACATGTGTGTATTTCTCCTTCTGTCCCTTTCTCGATGAAATGGCTTTGCAACAGTTCCTTCCTTGTTTGGTTTTGTCTTAGAAGTTTCAGGGACATATGAATTTCTTTCCTATAAGTGTGAAAATATTAAAATTGGTTCTCAGTCCTTTGGAACTAATAACTAATTCTTAGTTCATCCCCCAAAACCATATATTCTAAAATGATCTTTTAACTAGTTACTTTCTAACACCTGACAGGAAGCTCACAGCAGCATCTGAGCAATGGTGCTCTCCCGTAGGCTTACAAACCACAGGGAAGCAGGAATGAAAAGGAAACTGACCTGTGGAGTTTTAAACTACCTGGAAACTTTTCATTCTATTTATCAGTCCTTAAAAGGAATTTATATCATAACCATCTCATACAATCCTTCAAATTACACAGCGACCTCATAAAAATTCTAACTTGAGGTTTTAAAAAACAAACCACCTCTTCATACACTTATTCGGTAGTTCTTGAAAATCAAAGGGTTACTTCCTAAGGATTCAGTCATAGCAGATAAAGGATGTTCTCTGAAAAAAATGCCATGGTCATTCCATCCCAGGCTGTGTTTTTAGAAGATAAGAATGACATGGTTCCATGTCACAGCAAAAAGGTTTTCAGGTCTGCTACAATGGACACTTTTTTTGACTAAATAAATACAGTGGCTAAAATTCAGTTTGTAGATCTCATGTCATGCATGGAAGGTATGTGTCTGGCATAGGGGATACATAAGGAAAAAACAAGTTTTTTTTTTTTCCTTTTAAGAGGCCTACCCTTTCAAGAGCAAACAATTAACATGTAACTTGCTTATTCATTTGTACAATTAAATACTAGCTTTTGCTCAGAGGCAAATGCTATAAAGTATTTTAATATCAGTAACAATATATACTATGAAGTGCACTTCTATTTCAAATTAACATGGTGATATACAGATGAACACCACCACCCAAAACAAACCATAAATGAGCAACAGTTAAAACATTAAATTTATAAATAGCAAAACCACAAAATAAAGTATATATATTTTATAGATTTACCCTTGAACAAATATATAGTGTATCTGGGAAAGACAAAAAAAAATGTGTTTTATCACATAACATCTGAATACCAGAAATTAAGATACTGATAATATTCTACAAGCCTTGTAGGCTTTCTCCCACTTAATATTCCCTTAACTGTGTATCCTTTAAAACAGTGATATTAGCAAAACTATCACCTCTTTAATGCAATGTTTGTTTTGACTTTGCCTAGCAGGTTACAATGACCTGTAAAATATTAAATCAGAGAGGAAGCACTCCATGTTTAATCATAGGACAAGAGACCCAACAAATTTATAAACCTGCATGTGAAGAGAGTTTTAGTCAAACATAAACTGACATGAAAACCCAACCAAAACAATTACTGTATCAAAATGTCTTTATCTCTTCTTGCACACCTTTTAGATGATTGGAAATCATTTACTTAGAAAGAAAACTGCCGTTTGATTTGAATATACTGTGTTTCATGACATAGTAATAAATCTGAACTTTTACTACCAGAAAAATTTATCTTTAAGTGCCAGGACTATCACAAGACAAACTATATGAACAACTCAAAATGTATAAAACTGTCTTTTGTGGATCCCAGAAAACGCATTTGAGACTTAACATGAATGGGTAAATGCTCCAGTACCGTGCACACAGATCAACATAATTGAGAACAGATGTTTTACACTCATCTGTATTTCTTTTAAAAACCCAAAAAAGTAAAATGTTTAGTAACTTTTGAGAATCTATTTCTAGTGCAGCATTGATTGATAAAGGACTGCCTAAAGAAAACTATTTCGTACTGCATTGAATAAAGCTGAAATGCAAACTCATTACAATAAATGATCATTAATAATTGGTTTAGGTTTCAGGATGCACAATAAATTTTTTTTAAGTCTAAAAAGCCTTTCTTTCAGTTTCAAAAATTAAGTCAAGCCTATATTTATACAATTCATTGAGTCAAGCTCTGTCTTCTGAAACACGACGGTTAACATTCTAGAATATAAAATATGAATTCACTTACTCTCTGTAAGGGTATTTCTTATAAAATTCCAGTTAGCACCGTCCTCCTTCTAAAGGGAAAACAAACCAAATAAAACAGTAGGGTTTCATTTGGTACTTAACAGCCCAGTAATACGCCTTTGGGAACACATGCTTTGGTGCTTACATGTTCAAGAAAATCAAAATTGCTTTACATGCAATAGCTAATCATGGTCTACCACAGAAAACAGTGTGTTTTATGCATTTAGAATTGTTCACATGAAGCCCTGAGGTACCTGCCTTTCATTTAGGCAACAAACAGCCTCCTCTGATTTTGTAGTCTTTGTCACCATCTTCCCCAGTGCCCCAAATTCAGAATAGTCTGATTAACAATCTTGTCTGGAGATATGGTCAATTTAATAAGATTTTTTATGATACAGAGTGTGCAGATCGTCTAATTTTGAAGCACTGTCATCTAGCGGAGTTTCACTTGCAGTGCCCAGGTCTCCATTTTCATGTGTGTCAGTTACTGCCTTCTTATTAAATCCTGAAAGAAAGGAGAAAAAAAAGCAGATACTTTCTGGTTTAAAAAGTTAGTTTTGGCCAGGTGTGGTGGCTCATGCCTGTAATTCCAGCAATTTGAGAGGCCAAGGTGGGTAGATAACCTGAGGTTAGGGGTTGAGACCAGCCTGGCCTACGTGGTGAAACCCCGTCTCCACTAAAAATACAAAAATTAGCCGGGTATGGTGGCACATGCCTGTAATCCCAGCTATCTGGGAGACTGAGGCGGGAGAATCACTTGAAGCCAGGAAGTGGAGGTTGCAGTGAGCTAAGATCGCACCACTGCACTCCAGCCTGGGCGACAGAGTGAAATTTAAAAAAAAAAAAAAAAAAAAATTCATTCTATTTATCAATCCTTAAAAGGAATTTATATCATAACCATCTCATACAATCCTTCAAATTACACAGTGACCTCATAAAAATTCCAACTTGAGGTTTTAAAAAACAAACCACCTCTTCATACAATTATTCGGTAGTTCTTGAAAATCAAAGGGTTATTTCCTAAGGATTCAGTCTCAATTAAAAAAAAAAAAAGTTAGTTGTATAATGTCATTGCATGAAAAACAAAGGAATGCCCACTGTAATTAACAGTAGTATCTAAGGCAAAAATAATGCCTTATATTAATCAAATCAGGCAATTCCTAACAGGAATTCTTCCTTCTTCCCCCTTATGGCAGGTATCAGATACTGTACAGATTTAAAAATATTATATTAGGCTTATCTAAAAATTGTATTAAGTTTCCTATCAAGTTTTCTTTTCCTTTTTTTCTTTTTTGAGACAGGGTCTCACTCTATTGCCCAGGCTGGATTGCAGAGCTGCCTTGACCTCCTGGGCTCAAGCAATCCTCCCACCTCAGCTTCCTGAGTAGCTGGGGCTACAAGCATGTGCCACCATGTCCAGCTATATTTTAAAAAATTTATTGAAGAGACAGGGTTCACTATGTTGCCCAGGTTGGTAACTCCTGGCCTCAAGCGATCCTCCTGCCTTGGCCTCCCAAAGTGCGAGGGTTATAGGCATGAGCCACCATTCCTAGCCCCTATCAAGTTGTCTATAAGACTTAGAAGTAATACATATAATTGTAAAATTCAGTCAATTCTACTTATATAAATATCTACTGAACTGTGAATTATATTTTTATTTTACATTGTTACTTTCTTTTTTTTTTTTTTTTTTTTGGTAATTTTTTTTTTTTTTTTTTTTTTTTTTTTTTTGAGACGGAGTGTCGCTCTGCTGCCCAGGCTGGAGTGCCGTGGCTGGATCTCAGCTCACTGCAAGCTCCGCCTCCCGGGTTCACGCCATTCTCCTGCCTCAGCCTCCCGAGTAGCTGGGACTACAGGTGCCCGCCAGGTCGCCCGGCTAGTTTTTTGTATTTTTAGTAGAGACGGGGTTTCACCATGTTAGCCAGGATGGTCTCGATCTCCTGACCTCGTGATCCGCCCGTCTCGGCCTCCCAAAGTGCTGGGATTACAGGCTTGAGCCACCGTGCCCGGCCTACATTGTTACTTTCATATTACATTAACTTCACTTAACTGAGACATATACTAGTTAATTGCTTAAAATGTAATTTGTTGGCAAGATGATGTCTAGCTAAGATTTAAAACGAATTCTGGTCATCTATAAAATAAATAATAGGCTTATAAATAAATAAGTGTTGACTATATCACCTATTTATTGAGCTACAAAGTACAGACATGTGTGAAACAATAACCAATAGATACAGTTTTTAAGTAAGTCAGTTAAATGTGATACATACACACAAATTTTTAGGTATCTGAGTCACATTTTAAGTTTCTGCAATTTGCATAAGTGACAGAGAAGCCTTTAGCCTCAGTTACAAAAAAAAGAAGAGACAAGCCTTCTAATCCTGACAGAAAACAACAAAAAGGGTGAAACACAATGAAACCATCTGGAGAGCGCCCAACAGTGTAAGTCTTTGACATATTGCCACAAGAGTTTTGTTCAAGATACACAGTGAAAACAGTAACTGCTACTGCTATCTTTGTGCAGTTTACAACACACAACTTTATCAGAAGTTTAACAGTTTATCAGTTCACCATAAAACTCCATGCCAGGAGTTCAAAATTTTGTCTCAGGAGGTCTTTATACTAAGCATTGAGGACTCCAAGAAGCTTCTGTTTATGTGGATTATAGTTACTGATGTTTCCCATATTACTAAGTAAAACTGAAAAATCTAAAAAAAAATTCATGTATTTGTTAAAAATGACAATAATAAATCCAGAATGTTAATATAAATAACCTTTGTCTAATGACAAATAACTCTATGTTCCAAACAAAAAAAAAAATCTAGTTAGAAGAGTAGCATTATTTTAAAATTTTACAAATCTCTTCAATGGCTTTATAGATGATAGCTGTATTCTCATATATCCGCTTCCATTCAATCTGTTACAAATATATGAAGAAAGTTCAACCTCACACAGATATGTAGTTGCGAAATGGAAGAGTATTTTAATAGCCTTTTCAGATAACTGTCAGTATTGCTCTCTGATATTATACAAAGTTTGACAATGTGGAATTTGAAACCTTATCAGTGAACTTTTCACATTCTGTTATATTAAAATCCATTTGCCTATCTTGCATTCTGAATGGATCTTTTGCCCATGCAGAATTTTATAATATCATTTACTGGTGATTTGAAAATATTGCACTATGAAGTTATGTAGCAATTCCAAAAGTTGACAAACTTCACTTTACTGTACCAAAAAATCACATTCATTAATATCATCATCAATCTCATCAGAAAAGCTCTTAAGTGTTAGGAAGCTGTCAAGTTCATGGTGATCAATGCATGTTTTACAAAGTTCTAACTTTTACTTGCGAGCTCACATTTTATCATTGGCAATAAATATTATCAGTTGTCTTTCTTGAAATGATGGACTTTGTTCATTTTTAAGAAAATGGCTTCCAAATAGTCCGAAAAATCATACTTTTTAAGTCATTCTTTCAAGTAAAAATTGTCTTCCATGAAGAAAAATGGCTAGTTCAGTCACTTACGTACTTTCCCTTGAGAACAGCATCTTTGTTCAGTATGCAGAGTAAGTGCTTTATGCATACTTCCCATCTCATCACAAAGAATATTAAAAAGACATGTACTCAAAGGTCAATATTTAAAAATTAACTGTTATTGCCATTTCATCAAAGGTATTTTTAAGCAAAATTGGTATCTTCTTCTTCTTCTTTTACTATGAATGGATGGCAAGGAAGAAAACAAAGATGACTAGTACAGTTACTAGTATTAGCAACACTGCCTTGATTAGTGCTAAGGCAGTTTTACCCCAATTGCTTTTGCACCAACCCAATACCATCATTGCAAATATCAACACAGCAAAAAAAGACAAATGATGTCTTAGTATTATTATGAAATGCTTTGACCTCATGAACTCTGCTAAAATATCTCAGAGACCCTCAGAGATTCATAGATCACAATTTGAGGACCACTGCTCTATGTAAAAGGAAGTGCTAGAGTTTTTCCTTAAAATATGTGTAAATGATAGCAAAGGAACTAAACCAAACATCCCGAAGATAATGTATGTTGATTCTAATAGCAATCATAAGATGACAGTATACTTCATACTTATTCATAATTAGCTTAAAATTCATTGTATTATGAGAGATGAATTTGCATCAAGTCAGAGAGACAATGTAGTCTACAAGACAGATCTACTCAAAATAGTACGTTGGTATTTGTTTCAGAGTCTAGAAAAAATTTCATTTATTTTTCAAGGATCACTTGCAGTAGAGTAACTGGTAATGTACTTGTCTTAACAGTCCAAGATGAATATAGAAGAACATATGTGGTAAACTGTTCGCATAATGTACAATAAAACAATAAACAAGGGAAAGCTCTTCATTCCTTTGATTTCCTCACAGTTAAAACAGTTTTACTGAAGAAATTCCGAGGCCTTCACATTTTTCAACATTTAAACATTTAATAATAGTTTAATAATAATGAATATGTTAATAATTTTTAGAGTGATTTTTACCTTGTAATACTTTGATTTCCCCACTTGTGTCTTTGCAACTAGCACCAGGGTTACCACCTCCTTCTAACTCATCAAGGTACAAACGGTAACGATGTCCACTCTCATCTTCATACTCTACGTTTTCATCATCAGAATCTACTTCAGGAGCCACATAAACTACTTCAAATTCAATCTCTCCTCTCTAAAACAGGAAATGAAAATGAGAAAGTCAAGTTATTGTAATTGTAATTTTAAAAGGATTTCCAGATTCTTTGTGGGAAGGCTTAGGGGTGGAGAGATCTAAGAGATAGCTCATTTCCAGAAAACAAATAATAAAGTTCTAGAATCTAAACAGGTAGTGAGGCCATGTCTAGATCAGCCTCATGAATCCTCTCTATAGTTCCTTTAAACATTATAGTAGCTCTTTCTACTGACCATAATCTTTTTGCCAATAGATCTAAAATTTGAAAGGATGCCTAATTATTAAATTTATAGAATTCTAGGAACAAGGATTCAAAATTATTTGCTATTTTGTATTGCACACAGCAATTCAGCAAATACATCTAAATAGTCAGATATTAAATAAGGATATCATACAAAACTTTCCTTAACTAATTCAAGAAACCCCTACAAAATGATTTTATACACTGCCATAAGGTCATCATACAAACCTTTCCTTAACTAATTCAAGAAACTCCTACAAAATGATTTTTTGTTTCTTATTCAATAGGTCTTGAATAAGAACTTACACTGAGTACCAGACACAGACATAGTGTTAATCAAGGTATTCTGTCTCATGCTAATAGTAATTACTATATATGTTTACTATAAATTATAGTTTCAATCCTCAGAATAATCGTATTATAGTGTCTTTTACATGAACGAGAAACCTGAGTGAGTCCTGGAGAAAGGAGATAACTTTCCCTACATAATGAACAAGAATAAAGAAAAATAAAAGTTTGACTCTGAAGTCCTTGATCTTTATATTATGCTAGATTAATTGTGTAATAGTTGTACTGCCATTCTTTAACAATGACACATTCAAGTAAAAAGTTACAGATCATGCCAGGCACGGTGGCTTACATCTGTAATCCCAGCACTTTGGGAGGCTGAGGCAGGTGAATCGCTTGAGCTCAGGAATTCGAGACCGGCCTGGGCAACATGGCAAAACCCATCTCTACAAAAAAAAAAAAAAAAAAAAAAAAAATTAGCTGGCCATGGTGGTGTGCACCTGTAGTCTTAGCTACTTGTGGGGCTGAGGTTGGAGGATCTGTTTGAGCCTGGGAGATTGAGGCTGCAGTGATCCACGATTGTGCCACTGCACTCCAGCCCGGGTGACAGAGTGAGACCCTGGCTCCAAAAAAAAAAAAAAAAAAAAAAAAAAAAAACAAGAACAAAGAAAAAAAGAAAAATTCCAAGTTATAATTGTCATTTAATAAGAGACTCCAACCACTACATATAAGTGTGGTGTTGGCAACTCTGAAAATTATGGTTTGTCTTTGCTCAAAAGAAAACATGCCATTTTTGACTGCTACTCACTAAGTTAGTCTTGTTGGTGCTCTTCTTTCCAAGTAGTTTAAGGTTATACATCAGAATTTTAATATGTGCTTAGTTAGCATTTTCTTAAAACTTATGACTGCCCATTGGTAGCTCCTTCACCAGTTATCCCACTCTTTTACTACTGGATGACAGTCAAGATGGGTTGATAAAACACTAACTTAAGAGAATAGCATAGCATTCTTAGATCTCTTTTGTCAGATAATGCTTTAAAAATACCATTTTGCAGAAAGAGACAGATGATGTAGTGGTCCTCAGTAAAGTTTTAAATGACAGAATTAGATCTGTGAGTAGCTGTCATGGAGACACAGATTTCAGGCTTAATATGAGAAAAAGCTTTCTAAAAATCAGTACTGTATAACAATGGAATGGACTGGTTGATATCAGCAAGTCTTCCTTTTAATATAATTATTGAAGTAGTGATGTTGCAAAGATTTATGGATCATATAGAATTGAACCAATGAACTATATTCACTTTCGACTCTGAGATTCAATTCTACAGACGCATACCACACTGATAACCCAAGAAACATCTCAATGCACTACCAATGCCCCTAATTCCCTCAACTCTATTCTTGAAAGAAATAAACAAAATAAAACATTTTAAGTACAACTGTATGACAAACATGACTCCTGAATATGAATCTCAATTCTCTAATTTATTTGCTCGGCAACTTTGAGTAAATCCTTTCATCTCTAAGAACTTTAGTTTACTCATTTTAAGAGTTTTGGGCTAGATAGTTTCTATGTGTGATTTCAATTTTAATATTCTAATCTGCTTCTAGCACTGTCTTTTCTGTAATACCTTATATATAGTGTCTTAGGCATTAAGGATGTTGTTTTTTCAGTCTCAGGTCCTGTTCTGAGTACTTTACATGTATTAACATACTTAATCCTCACAGCTTTCTTTTAATCCCTTCCACACAGGTGAGGACACTGAGGGACAGAAACTTAAGCAACTTGCTCAAAGTTATGAAGTAAACAAAATGGAATGGTCCATTTTCAGTAAATTTGACTGAATGTCATCTACAAAAGCATTAAATCAAAGGAAACAAGATCTATGTATAAACACTTTACTACTTTAGAAACTCTGTAGGTAAGTATACAGTGTTCAATAGATTCATAACCAATTGAAAGATACAGTTCTAATTATATGAAGGGAATTTACCTGCTGAGAAAGAATGGTTACAGCTTCTTTATGCTTTGTGTCCCTTAGGTTAACTCCATTGACTGCCAAAATAGCATCCCCAACGTGCAGCCCTCCACATCTATCAGCAGGTTGACCCGGATGGATCTCAGAGATGAGGATTGGAACACCATGTTCTTTCCCACCCTAACAACAACAGCAAAGGGCAGTAAATTATTCTTTGCAAAGTACAGTTACCTATTAATCTAGAGATAAAATATTTTCTTAAAAATATCTTTCATTAAGCACCTATGCTGTCTCTACAAATGCTGGGTAAAATTTTATTTGCTACTTACATAATGGTAAAAATTATCAAAGAATATTGAACAGTAAATTGGCTAAATTCTTAAATTAAAAAAAAAACTTATGTGTTAGTACTCCATAGCACCATTCCATTTTATCAAGTCTAAATCACTACAAATGACAAGACCAATTATTTTAGGTGCCACAATTTCACAGAAGTTAAAATATGAAAATATATGCAATGTAGAATTGAAAAAAAGGCAGTATTTGGTACCTATCACTCTCTAGCTTGTATCATTGTTGTGTGTGGGGGGGTGTATGTGTGTGTGTGTGTGTGTGTGTGTCTTATTTGTACTGCTAAAATGTATACTCTTTGAAGGCAGCACATTAAAAAAGGTAAGTATTCAAGAAATACAGATTAGATGAGCTTTTTATTATAAGAAACATTTCTACATTAAGCAATACTAAAAAAAAAATGAACTTGCTCAGTGCCTAAGTATTACCAAATGAAAATTAAAGCCACCTTGTTCATTAAAGCACTGAGACTACAACAAAATGACTCCTAAAGGCATCGAATTTAAAAAAAGAATATATAATATATGGACCCCAGAGCCAGTGAAATCTGACAGCTAATAAAAAATACATACTTGGAGAGAGAACAATACAATCTGAAGCCATTTAACCTATACGAAAACAACCATATCTATTCCCAAGGGCTCCTAGAGGCATCACACTATATGGCACCGAACTATTAAGTGAGTCATAATAAAAATGTTAAACTATGCTTACTAAAGGTATACTTAATAGCTGCTAGGAAGATTTATTTCTTAAAAAAATGTTTACACAAAAGCAAACATTTATCCCCATGGGGATACATTTTAGTTATTTAAAAAATATATCCAGAATATTCTGTTCCCCAGCGATGTCCAACAAAGGAATATGATTATACTAGATAACTAGAAAAGGAGAACGGAAGCACTACTTCTTACTGTAATTGAAATGCCAAGGCCTTCGTGATCTTCCTTAAGGAGGAGAACTTTTCTAATTGGACCAACACCTTGGCTTTTCTTTAGGGAATCTTGATCCTAATTGGGAGGAAAAAAGAAGAAAAATTAGTATCATTTAAATAGCATACCAAATAGAGTAAACTCATACTATATAACTTGCTTTTACAAATCTGTATTAACTTCCTGGAATGGATAAACAGTATATGGTTAAGAAAGTAACAGATAAAATGGAAAAATGAAAATAGCTATTCTATTGATGCAAAATGTATAGATGATGTTCTCACATTTCTGCCAATAATGTTTAAAATATTGATACATTTATTTTTAAATTGTAGGACATTATAAAAGAAATTATTTCCAGGAATTAATTGAGGAACAAATATCCTCAAAAAATAAAAGTGACTGTCTATCTTCACTGGATGTCTTTAAGGTATACATTGATTGGCCGGGCGCGGTGGCTCAAGCCTGTAATCCCAGCACTTTGGGAGGCCGAGACGGGCGGATCACGAGGTCAGGAGATCGAGGCCATCCTGGCTAACACTGTGAAACCCCGTCTCTACTAAAAAATACAAAAAACTAGCCGGGCGAGGTGGCGGGCGCCTGTAGTCCCAGCTACTCGGGAGGCTGAGGCAGGAGAATGGCGTAAACCCGGGAGGCGGAGCTTGCAGTGAGCTGAGATCCGGCCACTGCACTCCAGCCCAGGCGACAGAGCGAGACTCCGTCTAAAAAAAAAAAAAAAAAAAAAAAAAAAGGTATACATTGATTTTAGCCTGAGTTGTAGAGTTGAAAAACAAATTTCTAACTGGACCATTAATTACTTATACATTCCTTGGTGCTCTGGAGTCTACCTCTTAAATAAAGGGCCTTGATCCACTAATGATTCTTTCTCTGGTACCCTTACTCTTTCTGTCTCTACTAAGCTGTTTTCCTACTCAGCAGATAAATGAATTACAAGCCTTTTCCAGTTTTAAAATACTGATCATGTGCAAACGCAAAACAAAACAAAAAAACCTTTCAAACCTTCACTATCTTCCTTAGCAACTATCATCCTCCCCCTTTCCTTAACCTCCACACGAAGTTCATCCTCATCATATCTACTTCCTTGCCACTCAGATTCAGTCCTCTGAGCTCCATAATTAGTTTTGCCCCTACATGCACAACTGGAAGTTTCTTTTCTGTGCTCACAAGTAATCAATATTGTTACACACAATTAACACTTTTTGTCACTACCCTACTTCAAACTTGCAGAAAGTTGATACTGTTCACCAACCCCTCCTTGAAACCCACTCTTTCCGTTGGCTTTGATTACACTACTTTCCTACATGTCCTGTATCTGACAACTCTATCCCAGGCTCCTTCCTTTAGTGATCCTTTTCCTTCTCCCACTCCGTAAGTTTCTATCTTGGCCTCCTATTCTTTTTACTACCTATATACTTTATATATACATATATACTTGGAACTGACTTAATCAGTTCCAAGATTTCAAGTATAATAGATGGACAGTTTCCCTAACATTTCTTCAAATCAGTTTCTCTCCTGAAATCCAGAGTCATATATCCAATTGGATGTATCTTGGACATCCCATTGTCACCTCAAACACTACTTGTCTAAAACTGACCTCATCATCTTTTCCCCAAATCCTTCCTTTTCTTTTATTTCCCTTATCACTGAAGGCCAGATCTCACTCAGTTGTTCAAACTAAAAGTCCAGATTCTTCTTTTTCACTATTTAACCAAAAGCAGTTAGTCACCAATCAAGCCCTTCTGATTATAATCCTATCAAATCTGTCCTTCTCAAATGCCACTTCTGTCCTCATCACTTTCTCCTTGGATGACCACAGTATCTTCCTATGTCCTTGACTCCAACTTGGTCCTCTTCACTATACCAAAATAACTATCAAAAAATGTAAAGTTTATGAAGTCTGCCATTTTATTTAAAACTTCCATGATTATCAGGTTAAAGTTAAAATTCCTCTATTTAGTATAAAATAATTTATATAATCCAGCCACAAACTAAAACCTCAACCTCATATTTAGCTAATTTCACAAGCATGCTTTTACCACTCAGACACATCTGATACAAACTACTTTGTCTTTCTCCTAACCATGTTACTCCATTTGCCAAATCTACTGGACCTAGAAGTTAATGGGGACCACCAGTGTCCTAGAGAAAACAATGGCATAAGTGCTTATCGTTATCCCCACTTCTCTTCCACCAACTCTATGTGCATATCGATTCTTCTTATAAAAATCTTTGCAGAGGCAACAAACTATTTTACTATTTAACGCCATACATTATCTGGTACTAAGATATGTGAACCCTTGGGAGACATGCTTTCATATATTAAGGTCTATATTATCAAGCAGCTGTTATAATAAAATTCAATAAAGATTTATCCAGATAGAAGCTTTTATACAACGGTGGCTATAGAAGCAGACAACTGGCTACAGATCTCAAATTCCATCTTAATCCAAGACCAAACAGGTGTAAATGTTAGTTCAGCATCTACATTTGGATTCAGTTACGAAAAGTTCCCTTAAAAAACTACCCCAAAATATTTGCTGAATTATCAAAATGACCACACACTCTAAGCTAAGATTAAAACAAATTTAAGCATGCCCATCATGATCCAGGAAAAACTGGAAATATGATCCAACATACTAGCAATATGCATTTGCTAACAATGGCTCACTGTCTGCAAAAATATCACTCTCAGAGCATTAGTAAGTCTGTGAAGAACTACTAAAATTTCTACGGGTGTTGAAACTTTATCTACTTTAAATAAGTTGAATCCCATTTTTACTTTTTAAATAAAGGTTTCAAACAATACTAGAATAAAGGAAAGAATAGAAAGCAATTGTGATTAAAGAAAGAAAGAAGAGGCTGAGTGGGAAGCAGCAGCAAAGCAAACATACATGGCCTGGTGGTGCTTGCATTGGTCGTTTCAAGTCATTACGTCCTCTGCAGGCTCTGATCACAGTTTTGTGACGATGCAAATGTATTTCAGCTTCTAACTGGTTCCAGAGCTTATCATGAGCAGGTCCCTTCATATCTCGTCCTAGCAATTGTATTTGTTGGACCCTTCATATTGGGAAAAGAGTACATTGAGTTGATTTTTCATTATGTTCACTATAGTGAGAATTCAGAAAAATTACTGAAGTAGCTTTTGCATGAATCTCAAATTAGTGATAAAACTAATACTCAGGAACTTCTTGATGTCTCTCAGGTATAAAAAAATATGAACACTTTGAAAAGAACAGGCATCTTGAAGGGAAAAACCAGTAAAAAAAATTTTTTTAAAGGAATTAATGTGAACTCTTTTAGTCATATACTGAATTCAAATAAATCTAAAAAACAATTGATGAGATTAATGTCAATCTGTTTTATGTCTTGCATGCAAAGTCACTGAACTCAGATACCATTAAATGTTAGCTTTTAGATGAGATTAACTGTACAAAAATATTTCTTCTAATTAGAGTTTCTTTTCACAAAATGATTATTTTAAATGTGGTTAAAAGTTACTAGAACCAGCCGGGGCAACATGGCAAAACCTTAAAAACAATTAACCAGGCCTGGTGGCATGCCTGTGGTCCCAGCTACTTGGGAGGCTGAGGTGGGAGGATCACTTGAGCCTGAAAGGTAGACGTTGCAGTGAGCCAACGTTGCACCACTGCACTCTAACCTGAGTGACAGAGTGATACCCCATCTCACAAAATTTTAAAAAAAAAAAGTTACTAAAAAATTTGTACTTCAAGATGATATAGATTTTTTTTGTTCCATGTTTTTAATGTGACATTAAAAGAATATGCACAAAATGATTCAGTACTAATAAGTCACCAGAGTTAATAATTTACTTAATAAATACAAGTAGAATTCTGTGTACGATTATGATAAAATCACTGTCATTAACTAAATACCAACATGTCTTTTTGAAGGGCAAGAAAGACTGGGTTTCAGTGATCATAAAAAGAATTCCTTATGGAAGTTCTGCTATGCACGTGAATATCGGTTGTACTGGTCTCAAGGCACAAAATAGTTGGAAAGTGCTGCTCTACAGAGTGTTAGCATTTCACAGTAAGATACTATCAGTGTTTGTGGGTGTAAACTAAACATATTTAGTAGGGATAAATAGATCTGCAATACATAATGCTGTCAGTATTAATTTAACAACAGTAAGTTAAAACCAACTGTAAAATAATTCTGAGG
Organism: Rhinopithecus roxellana; assembly: GCF_007565055.1. Lineage (NCBI taxonomy): Eukaryota > Metazoa > Chordata > Mammalia > Primates > Cercopithecidae > Rhinopithecus > Rhinopithecus roxellana. The sequence continues at coordinate 164,944,209 of NC_044552.1, forward strand.
GAAAAGATTAATGCTGCATTTACCGTAAGAAAAAAGAGTCAGCCAGGTGCAGTGGCTCACGCCTATAATCCCAGCACTTTGGAATCCAAGACAGATGGATCATGAGGTCAGGAGTTTGAGACTAGCCTGGCCAACATGGTAAAACCCCATCTCTACTAAAAATACAAAAATTAGCTGACTGTGGTGGCAGGCACCTGTAATCCCAGCTGCTCGGGAGGCTGAGGCAGGAGAATCGCTTGAACCTAGGAGGCAGAGGTTGCAGTGAGCCGAGATCATGCCACTGCACTCCAGTCTGGGCAACAGAGCAAGACTCCATCTCAAAAAAATAAAAAAATAAAAAGAAAGAGTCAACCTCATTAAATATCCAATTTGCCACTTAAGAGTACAGTAATACCCATTTTTACACACCTTCCTGCCAGTTCCTTATCCAAGTACTTGGCAGCTAGTCTCGCCCCATATACTTCAGCCTGGAGAACAGCTATATGTCTACGAAGGGCTTCATTTTCTTTTCTCAACAATTTCACTTCAGCTTCAAGTTGCGCTTCTTTCATTTTTTCTTTTTTGTTTGCCTCAAGCTCTCTTTCCTATGTAATTTTTAAAAGTATATAATTTAATGAAAATAAAAACTCTTTAGCACTAGACCATGTTCTTGAAAATGCACAAAAGCCTACAGTTCAACAATGTATCATCTCTATAAAATGGAACACAAAGATCTGGATCTAGTTCTTTTGAACTAGTACCACAACATCTTGGAACTACTTCTAGATAAAATAATTGCATGCCATGGGTTACCCTGATATGGAGGATAATAAGAAAAGTAGTCTACTCTAAGCTCATGTTATCACATATTAGTAAAAGTGACTTCAATGGGTAGTTAAATCTGCTATCTACTTCTAAAACTGACTTAGAAAACTAGACTAATATAAAAATAATCATTCTGATGGTTGTTCCCAAACATTTAATTAACTTTAATGCAACAAGTCTATAAAGTAGACTTGTCAGAACTTGCATGCAAAGTTATGCATGTCTGTCTTAAAGTCAGAATCATTCAGTTACACAGATACATTTTAGAGCTAATTTATCTTAGAGGACCACAAGAAACTTATAACGAATAAACTAGAGGATATACTAGTTTTTTAACAGACATTTTATAGTCATGAAAAACTGCTGGTAACAACTGCATTAAAACATTTACACATTACAAAGATTCTATAGATTAAGCACATCTATGGAGTGGATTACCACTGAACTTTGTAATCCAGTTCATCTATTTGTCTGTATGTTAAGAGTGAATGCAGAACTTTTTTCTGAGGAAAACACTGGCCTCACTTGCCTCCTATGTTCCTCTTGGTAGATAGTCCATATATGTGAACATAAAGGCGTTAGACAGAGACTTTAACCGCAAGATCTTCACCATTAAATTTTTATCAGAAGTTCATATATGAGAAATAATGTTCAATTTACCTTAAAAGCATAAAGTATAATCTTTCCTACAGATCAAGGGTTGCAAATGTAAATGCCTTCAGGATCCAAGTGCAGAAACAGGCAGGTACAAGACAAAATAGAGTGCAAAATGGAAGGTACAAAAAATTCTGCCCAAAGGCAGGCAAATTCAAAATCAAACACACACACAAAACTATATGGCCAAATAAAACCCTTTTGAGGGTTAAGGGCCCCAACAGACATTTTAAGTGTTATTTGTAGATCAAAAAAAACCACCTAAACACTGAAAACTTGCATTTATCCTGAGCAAAACTGCTTTTACAGAATCCACAAATCCTATGAAAACATGGTTACATTTGTTCATGATATGTGGAAGACATTATTCCCTATACCACCATGTCCCTTTTGTGAGGATGTAAATAAAAACCTACCTTAGCACCAGAAAAATTGTTTCTCTTGAGGAAATGATGAATAGTATTGTTTCTATTGTATGCACTGATTATTTTACATAATTATTTCCCTTTTTATTCTGGATATTGAGAAGCTAAGAAACAAATTTAAGCATATTTTCAGCAATTCATGGAATATATTTTGGTACTAATTTAACGTGTCTCCTTTGGTCTACTGTTTTGAACAACATCAAAATAGATATATTTGAATACTAGTCAATAAATACCATAATCCTAAAAAAAAAATTTACATACACACACACAAACACACACACACATACAAGCTAAAACTAACGACAACTACCAAATGCTAGATATATTTATCTCTTCTTTGATTAAAAATATTTGTTATATATATGACAAACATATGAAAGATTAGCAGACTCTTTCAATTTCTGGAAAAAAAGATTAGAACATAATTTCTAGATACTGGTTTTAAAGGATTTGAAAAACTCAATCTAGAATCCTCCTTTTAACATAATTTTGGAATTATTAAAATCTTTATTTCAGAACCTATGTCCTAAAAGGGCAAGTATCTGTTTCAAAAGAAACCAGTTTGGAGATATGAACAAAAATCTTTCTTTTGACATTTTAAAGTTGATGCAACTTTTAAAAAAGCATTCCTAGAAGACCAAGATTTCTTTGGCTTATGGGCTAAATAAACTTTACGTTGATGATTACCTACTTTCGATTACTTTAATGAGTTATTTATACTACATTAATGAAACATGGGAGACGTACTAAGCTACCACTGACTGGGGTTTTAATGATTTAAATCCCTAATGAATCTGACAAACTCTCAGGCCTCAAATTAACAGAGGTAAGCAAGAATAAGACTAAGAAAACTGAAGTTAACCATTTCTAGATTTCCAGAAAAAAAATTTTTTTGGTTCTTAGTTAACCTGTTTGTTACTAGGTAACACCCAAGGTGTTCATTTTACATTTAGATACCAAAGATTGTATCTTCAAAAGAGGTAAAGCCATAAGACAAATTGGAACTTGATTAGGTTGGGGTAATGTGAAAAATATTAAAAATGTATTGTTATTTTCAAAAATAACTTCTGTTAAAGCATTTCAAAATTCGATTGTTTCAAAGGCCACAAGATTATTCTCAAGACTCTTGAAAAGCCGTAACACATGCAGCAGATGAAGAAGAAACCAACATGCACATTCTTTTCTGGAAATAATTTCAAATAGAAACTTAAGGGGGTTAAAAACTAGACCTGCTTGATATATCTTCAATACCCTGAAGTGGGAAAACCAATGGCTCTTTGAAGTAGAGGTGTGAGCAAGTTACAAGGCTCAAAAATTGTCAAAAATTGACAGGCTCTGCAAATAATGGCTATAAATCACAAACAAAAGAAAAATGTTTAACAACATGCAGTGAGAAAAGAGCAATGGGCCATCCACTGAACTTTTCAGGTACTGGAACATTAAAAAATTGCCATCATTAATGCTATTTTCAAATACAATGAGTGACAACATATAATATGCAAATAAAACACTAAGAACACTTCAGCGTGACATATTAAAGCAAAACAGAAACAATATACTTACCAGCTCCTCCACAGAGGGGCCAGACTTCAGATATAAGAAAAAAGTTTTATAATTAGAAGAAGATCAAACAAATGATTTTATTTAGTGGTATAATCATTATAAGGAAAAACCCCACATGTTGAATATCATTTGGGTAAAGTTCATTAGAACAAATATATCTGCAATCTATAAACAACAGTAACTGTAATAGCATTAGATTAAAATTTTTTGTTTTATCAAAATTAGTCAGCATAACGAGTACAGTGTTCTTTTCACCATAGTCTTTCAAATTCTAATGTTAAAACTTCACGTAAATTATTTTCTAGAGAATTTTTAGGTTGTTTCTGAATGTTAATGTCAAATAGCTCGAAGAAGCAGTTATGAGCTTTTATTTCAGTTAAATAAAACCCTTTTAACACAGATTCACAGACTCTGAAAACTTAAGAGTTTAACTTAAAATTATTTTCATGAATTTTAACACATCAGTACTAGGCACTAATTAACCAAATGAAATTAACTGAAAACAAGTAAAACTTACAAATGTATTACTCTCAGCATATCATCAACATCATTTCATGTCCTGCCTCTGCCAAGCAATAGCGGTCTTATTTGTTGCTGTGTTCCACATAGGAACAAAATATCTGATATCTCTTACATGCTTAAAACATATGTGGTACACAGTGGCAGGAAAAATGCTTACAATATATTAAAAGAAAAGAATGTGCTACTGGCTGGTACCCAATTCCATTTTTCACTTCCTCCTTATTAACAGACTCCAGTTTTACTGTAAGTGGCCATATGACCAATAGAAGACTAACATGCAGCTGGGGATGGTCAATGAAATGCTGGCAAAAATTACTGAGAAAGATTTCATAATAAGTCATTTAAAGAAGGCTAACATAACGGAGAAGCATCTTTTTGCCCTTTCCTTAGATTAACCCTTCTTCCTGCCTGAAATGCAGACATGAAGAAATCCTGAGGATGGAAACCATGAGCTAAAAATGGCAGAGCACAGTGATGGAAGGAATCTGGATCTCTAATATCTGTGGAGCTGCCGTATCAACTCTAGACTGCCGGTCTCAGATTTCATTTCAGAGAAAAATAAGCACTATTCAAGAATAATCCCAGTGTTACTTGGGATTTCTGTTATATGCAGCTGAATTTAATCCAACTGATACAGTAGGGCAAAAAAAAAAAAAAATCTTCTATGCTATAATCACAAATATCTTTTAAACATATTTATACATGTATTTTAAATAGGAAAAATTCTATCAGTTGATTGTTGATATCACTGATTATTTATAGGTGATGAGATTGTAGATTATCATAACGATCATAAACTTTATATTTCTTATATTTTCTAAATTTCCCACAATGAGCACATACATTTGATAATTTAAAAGTCTCATTCAAAATTGTCCTCTCCACCCTGTAAAATACATGCAAGGGCATGTCACTCTCTAAACTACTTACCAATTTTGCCTTAATGGTACCAGAGTCAACACTTTGACCAGTTTTAGCATGAAGCTGAAGTTGAATAGAGTGCAGCTGTAAAAGCTGATCATGTACTTCTTTCTCCAAAACAACTTTCTCTGCTTGGGTTTCCGTCAGTTCAGATTTCAGATCCACCAACTGTGCCTTATAAAGAAAACAATAAAAGAAATTAAGGATGCTTAATTTTCTTTGACTAATAATTGTTATTCAAGAATGACAACAGAGAGACTACCTTTGAAATAAATACACGAACATTAGAATACTATTATCTAAGATACAAGACATCCATCTAAACTGACAGAAAATCAATAGTGTAAGTCAAGATATTTCAGTAGCAAAAGAAATCTATAAGCTATATCTTCTAATAACACAGAATGCTACTTCCATTTTACTTTGTTTACTTTAAGAAACCTTTTTACTGTTTCACCTTTATCTTCAAAGCTTATGAAAACACAAAACTATGAGGTGGTTCGCCATGTGGTAGAGACAACGTGTGCTGTGGTGGATCACTAACATTAACAGTATTACAGAAGATGCCAGTAAGTGAGTTGTGTTCTGTCTTCAATCCAACGAATACTAGCCCAAATCATCCCAATCATTATCTAGTAAAGTTATTTTAGGTGCTATCAACTTCTGAGACTACAGTAAGCCTGAAGATCAGAGTTAGCTGTTAAGTCTTCAGCTTTAGCATAGAGCAACTCATCAGGACCACCTACCAATTCAGTTTGAAGTTTTCATTTTTGCACAATTGATATATTGTTTTACAGTTGTGCACAGGATGTGTCCCTTGTGTTTTTGGTTTTCCCAGCTAGCTAGTAGATTAAAGATCAAGACATGCCTTTGTTTCCTACTCAACTCAACATAATTTTGCTAAGCATCTAAAGGCCCAGAACTATGCCAGCACAATGAGAAAAAAAATTGTAGATAATATTTTTAAAAATCAGAGATCATAATTTATGCCCTTGACAAGCTTTTGTATCCACTGGGTTGATAAATACACATATGTGGACCAACTAAAAAATGTGGCAAGTTATATATAGAGAGAGAACTGACCCAGTTCCATGGAATTCAAACTGAAGGAAGGATGAAGGATCCAATTCATGGATGAAGGATGGTCAATGCAGAGAATTTTATTGAGTGAATGGAAGTGGCTCTCAGCCCGAATTCACATTACCTCATTCTTCTTGGGCACCAGACAAGAATTTGGGACTCACTAAGTGCAGGTACCCAAAAAGGCTATCACACTGGCCCTCTGCCCTTACTGGCGGAGGGCAGCCGCCCCACAAAAGGCAAAAGGCCCAGTGAGCTGATAATACAGTTCTGTCCAGCAGAGCTAAGAGAACCTTGTAACATGCCCTCTGGGGCCTTGGGTCACAGGCACCCCAACCTGGATGCTGCCACAGGGCCTGCATGGAGTTTGTTCCTGCTGGTGCTAAAGCAGCTGGCCAGTTCCTACACCTGCTTGCCTACACACTCCCTTCCATGAGGGGTGGAGTGCAGCGGACCCAAGTGAACCAAGTTTGCTCCTGCCAATGCCAAAGCAGCCAACCAGTTCTCCCACTCGTTCGCTTGTGTGCTCCCTCCTGCCAGGGGTTGAGCGGGGCGGGCTGAGTAAACAGGGAACCCCTGTCGTGAGTACTGTGAAGGGGTCAAGAAAATATCCTGCATCAATATGAACTCCTTTATTGGGTATGAGTTACAAATACCTTCTCCCATCCTGTGGCTTCTTTTCACTTTATAAATGTGTATTTCAATGAACAGAGTGCTTAATTTTAATGCAGCTCATTATGTTAATAGTTTTCTCCCCAACAGTAAATGCTTTTTTGGCAAGAGTTCTACCTTATCTGGTATCAAGTTTGCAACTCCTAGTTTCATTTTATTTGCATTTACTCAGTATAATTTTGTCTGATCTCTTATTTTTAACCTTTCATCCTATTTGCCATGTTATGTTTGTATGTAACATAACACACATGTAAAGTCTTCATTGCTCTCTTTGGTGGCTTTAAAAATGTACTTTTTTTTTTAATCTTCTGGAAGCTCTGTATCTTTGTTCTAATGATTACTGTGATATTATATCCTAATTTCCTCTTTTGACTGTATTTTAAGGTATTATCTTTAAGATATTATCCCTTCTACAAGCAGTCATGAAATTAGCTAATTAACGTCTCACTTCCCTCACTCTTCTCAAACATTTAACAAAGTGTTACCCTTCAATTCCCAGCTAATAACTAAGAGTGATCATCAAGCTTATTTCACATTTTCAAAATACTCTTCTCCCATTTTGAGAATTGAAAACAAAATCTATATTGCAGTGCATATAGCATTCAATATTATTCCATCATCCTTAACTCCAATAGTCTTTGTTCTGCTATCAAATATATTCTATGCTCAGTACCAGACCTTTAACCAAAGCTACTCCAATGATTTCAGCTCATTCCCAGGAATAGATTTATCAGAAAGGTTTCTTTGGATTAGTGGGAAAACAACCACAACCTCAAAGTGTTTTTCCTATTCTCTCATTCCACAACAATCATCACAGAAACTTCTGTGACCAAATGTGGGGGATTTCACCCCACCAACAAACAAGCAATCAATTTTGCAGCAGACATCAGTTGGGTGTCCTCCAATTCAATTTTGACACTATCTACCTGGAGATACTGCCAGATCCCACAGATTGAGGGCTCTGTCCCACAAGACTGCCCCATTCTTTTCAGACACTAGTTGCAAGTCTATGCTTCCAGAAGACCTGACTGAATGGCTTCAAGTTGGAGTTCCCACATTTCCCTTTTTCGGTTCAATTAGTTTGCTGCAGCAGCTCACAGAACTCATGGAAGCACATTTACCATTTCATTATGAAGGATATTACAAAGGATACTGATAAAGAGATGCACAGAACAAGGACTGGGGTAAGGGACACGGAGCCTCCATGCCTTCCCTGGGGGCACCACCCTCCATGAACTTCCATGTGTTCATCTATCCAGAAGCTCTCTTTACCCTGTCCTTTTAGGTTTTTATGGAGGCTTCATTACACAGGTGATTTGGTTTGGATATCTGTCCCCTCCAAATCTCATGTTGAAATGTGATCTCCAATGTTAGAGATGGGGCCTGGTGAGAAGTGACTGGATGGATCATGGGGTAAATTCCTCATGAATGGTTTAGCACCATCCCCTTGGTGGTAACTGAATTCTCACTCAGTTCATGCAAGATCTAGTTGTTGGAAAGTCTGCAACCTCCCCCATCTCACTCTTGCTTCTTTTCTTGCATGTGATCCATCTGCTCCACCTTCGCCTTCCACTATGACTGCAGGCTCACTGAGGACCTCACCAGAAGATGCTAGCATCATGCTGCCTGTACAGCCTGCAAAACTGAGCCAATTAAAATTTTTATAAATTATCCCCATTTGATATTTCTTTATAGTGACACAAAAACAAATTAACACAAGAGGCATAACTGGTTAAAACACTGGCTACTGGTGATCAACTTAACTCTAAGCCTTCTTCACTCCCTGGAGGTTGGGCACCAAAATCAAAGTAATTATTTTATTCAGAGTTTCATATTAATCCACTTGCCTAAACTTTAATCCTCTACCTGTATTATTTTCTAAGAATACACAACAACTGCACAATTTTCATTTTAAATATAAGCAGGTTTTTTTTTAACTGTCTTATGGATAAATACTCCTATTATTTTACCTTAAGCACCCCTCAAAAGCCTCATGTTTTGAAGGAGGAGCAAACTAAGCCAAGAAATTTGTGAACATCAAGTTGCACAGCAGGAAAATTGGATCCAGCTCACTCACTACTTTTAGCATGCCATAGAGCTCTTTTGATAAAGTTTTAGAAGGTCCAAGTTAACAACCTAAAACATCTTTATTTTACACATGAAGAAACTGAGACCTAAGAGATTATGTGAGATGCCCCAAATTACAAATTGCATGGTATTAACACTCAGACCTCCTCCTGACATCCATTGTAATTCTGGCAATAATAAAAAAAAAAAAAATGGGGAAGATGTAGTCCATGAGCTCCAAATCAGAGCACATTCCCCAAATATCAGAACTAGACAAAGCTTTAACTAAACAGGAGATTCTGAACCCCATACACACACCCCATACTCCTACACATGCACACAGATAGGCACTGGTACTTGTGAGCATACACAGGCATGAATACACAGACATATCTGCAGGAATGCAAACAGGAACAGATCCAGGTACAGATATGCAAGCAAACAAAGCACACATTCCCCAAGTTGTTTAGGAATTATAAAGAAAATAATTGACTTCACATGGCAATTTAACTATAATGAACTACAGCACAAAAAGCTGCTGATAAAGATGTAAATATTATGTCACATCTACCTATAACTGCTTCTACACCTTTTGTTTTAAAGTATCTGTACAAAAAGTAATCACTTCACCTTTTAAATATCTGTATTCTCTTTATGTTTTAAAATGTAATTTAGGATGAAAGTACAGATTGGAATTTAAATCTCTAGCAATTATACCATTTAGTGCCAATATCCCAAATTTATCATAGACATCCATCTACTTTTCTCATATAGTCAAAAAAACAAAAATGTAAAAAATAAAAATCATATAGAGATGGCAGGATAACACTATAAAAAATACTAACATATTAGTTATTGAGTACTATATTAAATTTAATATAGTAAACTGAGCTTCCAATTAATAAGAGAATCTTTACAGATTATATAAATCCCCTTTTCTCATTAAAGGAAGCAAGCAATTCCATTTTATCTGGCAAAATTGTCTTTTTTCCTGAAACTAAACTTTTAAAAGAATACATCACAGAGACTTTTTTTTTTTTTTGAGATAGAATCTCATTTTGTCGCCCAGGCTGAAGTGCAGTGGTGTGATCTCGGCTCACTGCAAGCTCCGCCTCCCAGGTTCACGCCATTCTCCTGCCTCAGCCCCTGGAGTTAGCTGGGACTACAGGCGCCCGCCACCACGTCCAGCTAATTTTTTGTATTTTTAGTAGAGGCTGGGTTCACTGTGTTAGCCAGGATGGTCTCGATCTCCTGACCTCGTTATCTGCACACCTCAGTCTCCCAACGTGCTAGGAACAGAGATTCTTATATAAAAGATCCTAAGCTACCTGACAGACAACAGAGGCAGAACCATTCTTCATAAGACTTTTCTCTTGTGACAAAAGTCAAGAAGAAAATGTAACTAATGAAAGCCATTTTGATTCATTCCTTTTCTTGTACACCTTCAAAATAACATTTAATTTAACTCATTCATTTTATTATAAAAAAATCTCCCTCTATTTTTTCTCTCCTCTATGTGCTTGAGGTGGTCAAAATCACAGAAATCTAATGAGTCTTATTCTAAAACACAAGACTATGACCAAACAGAAAATATACTCAAAGGTCAAATTGAAAATCTCTGCCATCCTTCAAGACAGGAAATAATACTCCTCCTTACTTAAAGTCAGCTCTTGAACCAGTCATCTGGTCTATGAAAGTTCTGTGAGAAAGCTGTATCTGTTTACTCTCTATTTTCTATCCAACCATAATGACCACTAATTTCATCTGCCATTAGTTCTCCCCCAAAAGATACCATTCTACGGTCTAGACAAGCATATATAATCCTCATAACATACTCTGAGAGATGCACTTTTTATCCAGATATGACAACTGAAGTACGGAGAGGTTAGGTAACTTCACCATGGTCATTAAAAAGCCAGTAAACCAGGTGTACATAACTACTAGAGAAGCTAAGGCAGGAGGATCACTTGAACCCAGAGTTTGAGACCAGTCTGGGCAACACAGCAAAACCCCATTTCTTAAAATAACCAACCCTCCCCAAACTATATATATATATATATATATATGTATATGTGTATATATATAACTACAAATTGTAATGAGCTGTATGAAAGAAACTAAAAGAATTAGCAGAGTGGGAGTGTATGACTATTCTTCTGGGAAGAGTTTTGGTTATTACTAAAGCAGCAGGTCCCAAAGTCTATGGGACATTTTCAGGGGATCTGAAAGGTCAAAACTATTTTCATTACAATAAAACATTATTTGTCTTTTTCACTATGTTGACATACTGAAAGTACAAAAGTAATGATGAGTAAAATGTTGGGATTTTAGTACAAGTCAATACAGTGGCACCAAACTCCATCAGTAGTCATTGTAGTCTTTACTGCTATGCACTTGCAGTTTTTGTTGCTGTTGATGTTTTGTTTTAGTTTTTTTTTCGAGACAAGGTCTCACTGTGTTGTTTACGCTGGGCTGCAATGGCATGATCACAGCTCACTGGGGCCTTAGAACTCCTGAGTAGAAATAATCCTCCCACCTCAGCCTCCTGGGTAGCTAGGACTATAAGAGTACATGGTCATTTTTAAATTTTTTTGTAAAGATAGGTCTCGCTATGTTGCTCAGGCTAGTCTTGAACTCCTAGTCTAAAGCGATGTTCCCACCTTGGTCTCTGTATTAGTCTGCACTGCTATAAAGAAATACCTGGGACTGGGTAATTTATAAATACTATTATTTTAAACAAAAGAGGTTTAAATGGCTCATGGTTCCACAAGCTGTACAGGAAGCATGGCTGGGGAGGCTTCAGCAAACTTTTTTTTTTGAGACATTGTCTTGCTCTGTCACCCAGGCCAGGCTGCAGTGCAGTGGCATGATCTTGGCTCACTGCAACCTCCACTTCCTGGATTCAAGTGATTCTCCTGCCTCAGCCTCCTAAGTAGCTGGATTACCAGTGCCCGCCACCACACCCAGCTAATTTTTGTATTTTTAGGAGAGATGGGGTTTCACCATGTTGGCCAGACTGATTTTGAACTCCTGACCTCAAGTGATCTGCCTGCCTCAGCCTCCCAAAGTGCTGGATTACAGGCGTGAGTTATCCTCTATTAAGACAGGAATTAGGCCGGGCGCGGTGGCTCAAGCCTGTAATCCCAGCACTTTGGGAGGCCGAGACGGGCGGATCATGAGGTCAGGAGATCGAGACCATCCTGGCTAATACGGTGAAACCCCGTCTCTACTAAAAAATACAAAAAACTAGCCGGGCGACGAGGTGGGCGCCTGTAGTCCCAGCTACTCGGGAGGCTGAGACAGGAGAATGGCGTGAACCCGGGAGGCGGAGCTTGCAGTGAGCTGAGATCCCGCCACTGCACTCCAGCCTGGGCGGCAGAGCAAGACTCCGTCTCAAAAAAAAAAAAAAAAAAAAAAAAAGACAGGAATTAAAGGTTTGAAAAGATATAAAACAATGCTATTCTTCTAAAACATTTTTTGGTTTTAGAAAATATAATTACATTTTAATTTAAAATCATTTATATTAACATGTAATGAGTTTATTCTAGTTATTTTTAAATGATGTAATAAAGTTTTCTCAGTTTAATTTCCAATACAGTAAATTCTACATTTATACTTTTTTTATATTTTGCGTATTTATATATTTATACATATAACCCACATTTTTTTAAAAAAGAGCTCTTTGGGATTCTTAAAATTTGTAAGAATGCAAAGGGGTCCAGGAACCAAAAAGTTTGAGAACCTTGACTTAGACCTTCTGAAAAAAGGCTCATGTGGCTACACCATATAGAGTAGGGGTAGGCAATCTTTGGCTTCCCTGGGCCACACTGGGCGAATTGTCTTGGGCCACACACAAAATACATTAACACTAATGATAGCTGTGAGCTAAAATTAAAAAGAAAAAAACAAATCATGCAAAAAAAAGCTCATAATGTTTTAAGAAAGTTACGAATTTGTGTTGGGCTGCATTCAAAGCTGTCCTGGGCCACATGCAGCCCACAGGCTGTGGGTTGGACAAGCTTGATATAGAGTAAGAGGAAAGAATGGTAAGATACATCATAGGGGCTGGGCGCGGTGGCTCACACCTGTAATCCCAGCACTTTGGGAGGCCGAGGTGGGCGGATCACAAAGTCAGAAGATCAAGACTATCATGGCTAACATGGCGAAACCTCGTCTCTACTAAAAATACAAAAAATTAGCCGGGCGTGGTGGCGGGCGCCTGTAGTCCCAGCTACTCGGGAGACTGAGGCAGAAGAATGGCGTGAACCCGGGAGGCAGAGCTTGCAGTGAGCCGAGATTGTACCACTGCACTCCAGCCTGGGAGACAGAGTGAGACTCCATCTGAAAAAAAAAACAGTCTATCATAGGAGGGATACCCGAAGGTCAGATCATGCAGAGCCTGTCTGCCAAAATTAAGAGTTTGAATTTTATTCAAAAAGCAACTGATGAATTTATGTTTTTTAATTAATTAATTTATTTTTATTTATTGTTTTGAGATGGAGTTCCGCTCTTGTTGCCCAGGCTGGAGTGCAATGGTGTGATCTCGGCTCACTGCAACCTCCACCTCCTGGGTTCAAGTGATTCTTCTGCCTCGGCCTCCCCAGGAGCTGGGATTACAGGCATGTACCATCACGCCTGGCAAATGTTTTAATTTTAGTAGAGACGGGGTTCCACCATGTTGGTCAGGCTGGTCTCGAACTCTTGACCTCAGGTGATAACGCCCGCCTTGGCCTCCCAAAGTGCTGGGATTACAGGTGTGAGCCACTGCACCTGGCCCTAATTTTTTTTTTAAAAGGCAGTTATGTGTAATATGAGAGACAACATGAATGAACTGAGTTGGGGAGTGAAATGGAAACCAGTTGATAAATCTGACAAGTAATTTGCTGTAAACCTCAAATGAAGATCCAATCAATCAAAAATGTTTCCATTTTCATTTCAAAGCCCTCAGTTGTTCTATGATCAAACTGGAGATGGGGTGGGGAGGAGAATCAACCTACCCAATATTTTAGGAATATCACAAGTACTAAATCCATACTCAATATTCCTATTTAATGTTTAAAGTTATTTTCAATCAGTTTCAATTTTTTCCCAAAATAAGATACCATGAAATATTAACTCACAAATTATATGCTTGTGAATTACATGCCAGGGGAATAAATGAACCTGCAGATCAGTCTTTCAGCAATGGGGCAGGCACTGTACACATGAATATAGAGTCAACAAGACAGATACCATCCTAGCTCTTATGAAGCTTATATTACAGAATGATTGTGGGTGATCTTTGAAGATTTATAGCAGAACCCCGGATGTGTTTCAAAAAATTCATTCATTCAAATAAACATTGAGTACTCACTGTATACCACAATCTGGGGACAAAAAGATGAATAAGACATGGATTCTAGAAGTTCCCTGTCTATTAGGAAAAACTAAGAATATATTTCCAGGCTGGGCATGGTGGCTCACACCTACAGTCCCAGCACTTTGGGAGCCCAAGGCTGGTGGATTGCTTGAGCTTAGGAGATCGAGACCAGCCTGGCCAACATAGTGAGACCCTGTCTCTACAAAAATTACGAAGAATTAGCTGGGCATGGTGGTACATGGCTGTACTCCCAGCTACTCAGGAGGCTGAGGTCAGAGGATCACTTGAGCCAGGGAGGTCAAGGCTGCAGTAAGCCATGATCGTGTCACTACACTCCAGCCTGGGCAACAGAGTGAGACCCTGTTTCAAAAAAAAAAAAAAAAAAGATAAAAAGATTACATTTCCAATTGTGATGCAAAGTGTGGTAAGCACTATTTGAAAGACATGTGTGATGTACCAATTCAAAAAGAGGTAAGGGGAGGCAGTTAGAAAGAAGTTCCCTGAGCTTTGAATGGAGATCTGCTAATATAGGGAGTGGAAAGGGAAAGGTGAGATATGAAAACATCTGACAGGTGAGATAGGGAGTAACTAGATCAAAATGGCTGGTATTTAACACATCAGTTCCAAATTTCCCTTTTTTTTTTATTTTTATTGAGACGGAGTCTTACTCCATTGCCCAGGATGGAGTGCAGTGGCGCGATCCCAGCTCACTGCAACCTCCACCTCTCAGGTCCAAGCGATTATCCTGCCTCAGCCTCTCGAGTAGCTGGGATTACAGGCATGCGCCACCACACCCAGCAAATTTTGTATATTTAGTAGAGATGGGGTTTCACCACGTTAGCCAGGCTGATCTCAAACTCTCGACCTCAGGTGATCTGCCCACATCAGTCTCCCAAAGTGCTGGGATTACAGGCATGAGTCACGGCACCCAGCCTCAAATTTCTAATTTTAAAAAGGGGCCAAATACCAATTCTGTAATCCATGTATAAACCAATCTGATATCTATACCAAAGGAATTACTCAGCAACGTGTTTTGGGAGCACAGAAGCAAAAAATACAAAAAACAAACAAAAAGCTCCTAGAAACCAAAATAGGTTCACAAAAAGATAATGCTACCTTCTAAATCAGCTTCACAAAGCATTTGATTGTTCAAATTATTTCCCCTAAAACATGGTTCTGACCTTCAAACAGCTTACATTCTAGAGGTAGAAAGATGTGGTAACTGCTAATTATAGTACAATGTAACAAATCTAACAGTACAAGTAAGTTCAAGGGCTTAGTGCAGCCTCTGCCTATAAAGAGCAGAGAGGAGTAGAGTAAGGAAAGCCCTCACTGAGACGGTGATGTAAGTGGAGTCTTGAAAGATGAGTGGGTGTTTGATACTGTAGACAAAGGGTACAGGGAATACATTATACACTAAAGCCTATGTGAAAGTACAGGTGCCATAAAAGAGCAAGACCTATTTAGAGAACTGCAAATAGACCAGTTTTATTGAGGCAAAAGCAGTTTAGAAGGGGTGATAAGAGATAAGGAGAGACAGACAGGCACACTGATCACTGGGCCAAAGAAATTGAATTTTAGAGAGATACAGAAAGAAGAATGACAGAATCAGATTCATCTTTTTAAATACAAACTACTAATATGAATCACTCTAGAATGATCAGGCAACAAAAGGATGGTTTGGAGACTATGTTAGGAATATGCAAAAAGCATAAGGACCTTAATTATGCAGAATATCCTAATCTTATCTCCTTATCTTTCCCAGACCTGCTCCTCCTTTTCCTGTATTCCTTACCTCAGTAAATAGTAATGTATTAACTTTCTAGGGCTGTTATAAAAAATTAGCAAAAGACTGGGCACGGTGGCTCACGCCTGTAATCCTAGCACTTTGGGAGGTCAAGGCGGGAGGATCACTTGAAGTCAGGAGTTCGAGACGAGCCTGGCCAACATGGTGAAACCCTGTCTCTACTAAAAATATAAAAATAAGCCGGGCATGGTGGCTGGTGCCTGTAATCCCAGCTACTTGGGAGGCTGAGGCAGGAGGATTGCATGAACCCAGGAGGCAGAGGTTGCAGTGAGTCAAGATTGTGCCACTGCACTCCAGCCTGCGCAATAGAGTGAGACTCTGTCCTAAAAAAAAAAAAAAAAAAAAAAAAAAAATTACCACAAACGTGGTGGCTTAAAACAACAAAAATTTCTTATTTCACATTTCAGGATGCCACAAGTTTGAAAGAAGGTATTGACAGGGCTGGCTCTTTCTGGAGATCCCGTGCCTCTCTCCTAGCTTTTGGTGCTGTTGGCAATCACTGGCATCCCTTGGCTTGTAGATACATCACTCCAATCTCTGCTTCTATCATCACATAGCCTTCTTCTCTGTTTCTGTGTGTGGCCTTTTCTGTCTCCTATCAGCACACTTCCATTGGATTTAGGGCTCCCTCTAATCCACTACAATTTTATCTCCATCTTTACATAATTACACCTGCAAAGACCCTCTTTCTAAATAAGGTCACGTTCTGAGGTTTTGGGTGGATATGAATTGTGGAGGGATACGATTCAACCCACTACAGATCCTGATCAATACACTTCCCAAACAGAAATCTGGTGTTATCCTTAACCCTTTCTCTTATCTTCTGCATCTACATAATTATCAAATCCTGTCAATTCTCCTTCCTTAGTCTTCAATTTATCTCCTTTTCATAAGCCCCATTACCACTTTTCACTTCAATAACACACTTGTCTATAACAAACTCCTTTTCTATAACATTGAATGAATCTAGTTATTACTCTCAATACTGTGCCTGTACCTAAACTGATATGCATTGCTAAAGACAGTCACACAACAGTACAGCCCGGTTGCACCATACTTTATGATAACTAACCCCAAGCCGGTCCTCAACAATGCCTGGCAGTCCTGTTTCTCTGGCCAACTGGCTCTCCCACTCTTCCATAACTATTTCAAACCTCTTCTACTAGCCTCATGCTCTTACTCTCACCTACTTTCAGCAACTCACCTGGGCTCCTATTTTACAGAAAAAAAAAAAAAAAAAGCCATCAAACAAAAACTTCCACAACCTCCTACTGTCCACTCTCATTCTCTCTGCCTTCTAAGTAGCTGTTATTACAAAATCTTACTAATATTAATTATCCCACTCTTTTTCTATATTTCGCTTTTCTCTCAAGTAGATGCTTCTCACAGACTTATGTTTTTTTATTTAAAAACAAAATGAAAACAAAACCTCCCTTGTACTCTACACTCTCACTTCTTGCTATCTATTCAGCCACACTCACTCTTTCTGTCTGCTTTTCTCTCCACCTCATCCATCCCCCATCAGACATAAATATGTGTTTGTGCAGAGACTGATTTCTCTAGCTCCATAGCCTCAGGCCTCTTACTTAATCCCTCTAAAGTTGGAATAACCATACTAATAAATCTGTCTCACAGGACTGTCGTGAGAATTGGATGAATCAGTCTATGTAAAAGACTCAGAAGAGAGCTTGGCCCATAGTAATTGATCAATAAGGTTGGCAATATTGTTATTGCTAATAATCTAACACATTCATCTATCTATTCAGGCAACCAGCTGCACAAGATTGTCACTTGGATTTCTCCTGAACTCCCTCATCCCTCTATTGCAATCCATCTCTAGGTTTTTTTTTTATTTTTACCTCTCCAGTCACTCTTGTTCTGAATACTTTCCCCTACCTCCATTATCTTACTCCACACTATCATAATCTCACATAAACAGAAACCTTCTAAACAATTTTCTGCATTCACTCATGTCATTCTCCCCAACTTTCTTCATACCATAGCCAGAGCGAACTGTTCTAACTTCATATCCAAGGCTACAAACTGGTTTAAAAGCCTTCCCATGATTATGATAGAGCCCCAAATATTTTTGCATGGCCTATAAAGCCATGTAGAAACAGTCCCTCCCTGTCTGCTCAAACTTATCTTGCATCTTGCTTCTTTTGCCCTCTTCTCTTGTAACACATACCAACTGTCTCTCGAATCTTCAAATGCACTGTGCTCTTGCCCATCACAGGTGCTTTTCACTTCCCATTCCCTCTACAGCAATGTTGAATGGCATTCCTATTTCTTAGCTTAATTCATTCCTATTCACACATAATCCTTTTATGTCTTAGCTCAGTAACTTCCTCAGGGAAGCCTTCGCTGACATCCCAAAATAGGGTCTCATTACTCTTTATGTACCTTTCACAGTATTCATCAAAGTTGCAATTTCTCATTTACATGATTATTCTCCCAACAAATTCCTCCAATATAATCCAAACTCCATAAAAGCTATGACTGCAATCCTTTTTTGCTCTCCATTGTATCCCAAGTGCCCAATACAGCATCTGGCACATAATTCATGTTCATAAGTGCATACTGGATCAATACTAAACTTCAGCTTCAATGTTGCAAAACAGCCTGTTTAAAAACAGGACAGATTTAAAGCAGCAAAGGGACCAGCATATCACGAGTTCATTATCAATGTGGCTCTAGATCAAAGTTAAAAGTTTCTCTACTGATGGCTATAAACAGTAAATCACTTCAAAGAGATACTAATGGAGCAATTGCTGAGGGGAAAGGAGGATGCAACAGAAGCTGTATTGTGTTGTTACTTTAAAAAAAGGAGTAAAAGGCACAACACTATTTCAAGGCAGAGGTAAGTTTTTTAAAGCATTGGTTCACAACGTTTGTATTCCAACACACCTACTACTGCTACTATTACTATTCCTACTGTAAACCTAAAAGGAAAAGGCTGAGGCACAAAACATACTTTAGTTTACCTGAGCCAAAATGAGGACAGCTATCCAACACATATTTCCCAGATGCCTGGGGAGTGCTCTGGCACCTGAGTTACAAGCAGATTTTAAAGGGAAAAAGGAACAAGGCAGACACAAAGTCGCTTGATAAGAATTCTCACTGGTTTACAATCACTGATTAGTGACTAGCTATTCATTTTTGCACTATAAGGTATGACTTATGGTGTCCAGCATATGGTATTTTATGGCTACTTGGCGTCAGTTACTCTAAATCCTACATAGAAGGTGGCTTCAAGAGATAACTACTTAGGTCAAAAGAGAGTGCCATAACTGCAATTTCATTCCAATGCCTCTCTGGGCCTGACAATGGAAAGGAACTCAGGATTTTTTTGTTTGTTTTTGTTTTTTGTTTTCTTTCAGTAGGTTTCTGGGGAACAGGTGGTGTTTGGTTACATGAATAAGTTATTTAGTGGTGATTTCTGAGATCCTGGTGCATCCATCACCTGAACAGTGTACACTGTATCCAATGTGTAGTCTTTTACGCCTCATCCCCTTCCCACCCTTTACTCCAGATCCCCAAAGTCCATTGTATCATTCATATGTCTTTGCATCCTCCTAGCTTAGCTCCCATGAGTGAGAACATACATTTGGTTTTCCATTCCTGAGTAACTTCACTTAGAATAATGGTCTCCAATCAATTCCACCCACGTTGCTGCAAGTGCCACTATTTCATTCCTTTTTATGGCTGAGTAGTATTCCATGGTGTCTGTATATATATATTTTTTAATCCACTCATTGATTGATGGGCATTTGGGCTGGTTCCCTACTTTTGCAATTGTGAGTTGTGCTGGTATAAACGTGTGTGCAAGTATCTTTTTCGTATAATGACTTCTTTTCCTCTAGGTAAATACCCAGGAGTGGGATTGCTGGATCAAATGGTAGATGTACTTTTAGTTATTTGAGGAATCTCCACACTGTTTTCCACAGTGGCTGTACTAGTTTACATTCCCACCAACAGTGTAAAAATGTTCCCTTTTCATCATATCCGTGCCAATATCTATTATTATTATTATTATTATTATTTTATTACGGCCATTCTTGCAGGAGTAAGGTGGTATTGCATTGTGGTTTTGATTTGCATTCCCCTGATCATTAGTGATGTTGAGCATTTTTTCATGTTTGCTGGCCATTTGTATATCTTCTTTTTTTTGTCTTTTTTTTTTTTTCCTTTTTGTGGAGAACGGGGTCTCGCTGTATTACCCAGGCAGGTCTCGAACTCCTGGGCTCAAGCTATCCTCCCGCCTCTGCCTCCCTGAGAGCTGGGATTACAGGCGTGAGCCACCGCGCCCGGCCTCATTTGTATATCTTCTTTAGAGAATTATCTATTCATGTCCCTAGCCCTCTTTTTGATGGGATTGTTTGTTCTTCCTTGAGTTCCTTGTAGATTCTGGATATTAGTCCTTTGTCGGATATACAGATTGTGAAGATTTTCTCCTACTCTGTGGGTTGTCTGTTTACTCTGATTATGTCTTTTGCTGTGCACAAAGTTTTTGGTTTAATTAAGTCCCATCTATTTATCTTTGTTTTTGTTGTGTTTGCTTTTGGGTTCTTAGTCATGAAGTCTTTGCCTAAGCCAATATCTAAAAGGGTTTTTCCAATGTTATCTTCTAGAATTTTTATGGTTTCAGGCCTTAGATTTAAGTTTTTGATCCATCTTGAGTTTATTTTTGTATATGGTGAGAGGAGGATCCAGTTTCATTTTTCAACATGTGGCTTGCCAATTGTTCCAGCACCACTTGTTGAAAAGGGTTCCTTTCCTCACTTTATGTTTTTGTTTGCTTTGTCAAAGATGAGTTGGCTGTAAGTATTTGGCTTTATGTCTGGGTTCTCTATTCTGTTTCATTTGTCTATGTTTCTGTTTTTATACCAATATCATGCTGTTTTGGTGACTTTGGCCGTATAGTATAGTTTGAAGTCAGGTAATGTTAGGCCTCCAGATTTGTTCTTTTTGCTTAGTCTTGCTTTGGCTATATGGACTCTTTTCAGTTCCATATGAATTTTAGGATTGTTTTTTCTAGTTCTGTGAAGAATGATAGTGGTATTTTGATGGGAATTGCATTGAATTTGTAGATTGCTTTTGGCTGTATGGTCATTTTCACAATATTGATTCTACCTATTCATGAACATGGGATGTGTTTCCATTTGTTTGTGTCACCTATGATTTCTTTCAGGAGTGTTCTATAGTTTTCTTTGTATAGGTCTTTCACCTCCTTGGTTAAATATATTCCAAAGTATTTTAATTTTTTTGCAAGTCTTATAAAAGTGGTTGAGTTCTTGATTTTATTCTCAGTTTGGTCACTGTTGGTATATAGCAGGGCTACTGACTTGTGTACATTAATTTTGTAATGTGAAACTTTGCTGAATTCATTTACCAGTTCTAGGAGCTTTATGTGGATGAGTCTTTAGGGTTTTCTAGGTATACTATCATGTCATCAGCAAACAGCAACAGTCTGACTTCCTCTTTATCCACTTGGATATCCTTTATTTCTTTCTCTTGTCTGATTGCTCTGGCTATGACTTCTAGTACTACACTGAATAGAAGTGGTGGCCGGGTGCGGTGGCTCAAGCCTGTAATCCCAGCACTTTGGGAGGCCGAGACGGGCGGATCACGAGGTCAGGAAATCGAGACCATCCTGGCTAACACGGTGAAACCCCGTCTCTACTAAAAATACAAAAACTAGCCGGGCGAGGTGGCGGGCGCCTGTAGTCCCAGCTACTTGGGAGGCTGAGGCAGGAGAATGGCGTAAACCCAGGAGGCGGAGCTTGCAGTGAGCTGAGATCTGGCCACTGCACTCCAGCCCGGGCGACAGAGCGAGACTCCGCCTCAAAAAAAAAAAAAAAAAAAAAAAGTGGTGAAAGTGGGCACATTCTTCAGATAAAAAGTTTCTTTTCTTTTTTTTTCTTCCACAGTGCTACTACTATTCCAATCAATGCCTGTGATTCCAGCATAGCCATTATCAAGTGGCTCACCACAGCAAAAATTCACAAGCAGGTGGAAACTATGAGAGATGTGAGCAATTTGAAATGCCCCACCTCAAAATATACTGATATTCTCTGCTATTCCATTCTCCTCAGATATGACTCTTCCCAAATATTGCTATGGCAAAAAGCAGTCACATGAATATCATTTATAATTTTAAGATGTAACCTATGTTCTCAAAAAACTAAAAATAGAACATATACACTAGGTATATATGCCCCCTAAAAAGGAAATCAGTATGTTGAACAATATGTGCACTCCCATGTTTATTGTAACACTATTCACAATAGCCAAGATACAGAAGCAACCTATATTTCCACAACAGATGAACAGATTTAACAAAAAAAAAAAAAAGTGGGACCAGGCATGGTGGCTGACACCTGTAATCCCAGCACTTTGGGAGGCCGAGGCGGGTGGATCATGAGGTCAGGAGATGGAGACCATCCTGACTAACACGGTGAAACCCCGTCTCTACTAAAAATACAAAACATTAGCCAGGCGTGGTGGTGAGCGCCTGTAGTCCCAGCTACCCGGGAGGCTAAGGCAGGAGAATGGCGTGAACCCGGGAGGCGAAACTTACAGTGAGCCGAGACAGTGCCACTGCACTCCAGCCTGGGCGACAGAACAAGACTCTGTCTCAAAAAATAAATAAATAATTAATTAAAAAATAAAAATAAAAATAAACTGGTATATGTACACAAAGGACTACTACTCAGCCATAAAAAAGAACGAAATCCTGCATTCAAGACCACATGGATGAGCATGGAGGACATTAAGTAAAATAAGCAAGACACAGAAAGATACATAATGCATGTTCTCACTCAAATGTAGAAGCTAAAAAAATTGATCTATTATGCATGGTGGCCCACATCTGTAATACCAGACTTTGAGAGGTTGAGGCAGGAGGATCTCTTGAGCCCAGGAGTTCAAGACCAGCCTAAGCAACATAGTAAACCCCATCTCTACAAAAGAAAAAATACAAAAATTAGCTGTGTATAGTAGCTCATGCCTGTACTCCTAGCTACTTGGGAAGCTGAAGCAGCAGGATCAACAGAGCTGGGAGTTGGAGGCCACAGTGAGCTATGATCGCACCACTGCACTCCAGACTGGGTAACAGAGTGAGGCCACGTTTCAAGAAAAGAAAAAAAAAGTGGATCTCACAGAAGTAAAGAATAGAACAGTGGTTACTCTAAGTTGGGAAGGGTGAGGCAGGTAGGAATATGTTGGTTAACACAGTGTTCACCAACCTTTTTGGCATCGGGGACTGGTTTTGTGGAAGACAATTTTTCCACAGGACAGCATGGGGAGGGTTTCAACAATAGACATTATACTCTCATAAGAAGCAGGCAACCTGGATACCTCGCATGTGCAGTTCACAACAGGGTTTGTGCTCCTATAAGAATCTATATGAGAATCTAGTGCCAACACTGATTTGACAGGAGCCAGAGCTCAGGCTGTAATGCTCTCTCACCCACTGCTCACCTCCTGCTGTGCAGCCATTTCCTAAGAAGCCAGGGACCAGTACTGGTCCACATCCCAGGGTTGGGGACTCCAAGGTTAACAAAATTAAAGCTAAATAGGAAGAAAAAGTTCTAGTATTCTATAACACTGTAAGATGATTACAGTTAATAATAGCTTAATGTATATTTTCAAACAGCTAGAAGAGCAAGTTTTAAATTGTTTCTAACATGGATAATGTTTGAGGTGATGGACATGCTAATTACCCTAATTTGACCATTATTCATTATGTGTATCCAAATACCACACTGTGCCCCCTAAACAGGTACGATTATTATGTCAAATAAAAACAAAAAAGAATATATAGCCCTAATAGCCTATTCAAGTAAAAAAGTAACCCATGATTTTTTTTTGCAGCAAAATTTAGTATTTTAACAATAAACATAGTGTTTAATGTTAACTACATTACAAATTACCCAAACTGGAGGTGTTTCTTCATTATATAAAAATATTTTATTATAGCAATATGATTTAAGGTATTAACCTCTGAAACCACTGAATGTCACCACATTTGTCATATCAAACCGTAAGTGGTCTCAAATATGTCTTAATGTCCATATAATTAAAACAATAGAACTAATTCAATCCTTTTACTAAAAAGTAAAAAAGAGCAAGAAAATACAGAAATTGTTTCAAGATTTCAAACAATATATGGAGCAACCACTGAAATTCTGTAGATGGTACAGCAGCAAGTCTACTTTGAAAGGCACTGCTGACAGTGAACCTCTTTCCACAGCAATACACAATTGATTCCAAGAAAACGGCAGAAGCTGCTAAATGTGTACAGAGTAACACCAAAGACAAATAAGTCGACCGTAACTCAAAACACACAAACAAACAAACAAAAATCAGTAGGATTTTCCCCTCCCCATTTTCCTAAGATCTTTAAATCAAGTGTTTCAAGCATGTTTATAAAACATGCTCACATTGTGATATGCTAGCATTTCTTATTTTGAGAAATAATGCAACTTCCTAAATCACAACCTAAGAGTCAGAATGTGCGATTTTAATTTCTGAAAAAAGAACATGCATAATTTATTACAATTCTGAATACTCACCTACAATATTTAAAGACAAAAAAATGGAGCACAACCTCCTACTCAGAAAATTATCCTTCCTCCCAATTTCTATTTTTATATCTGACATCAAAAAAAAAAAATCCCTGTTTAAAGTTTCCTTAGGTCATTTTAAAAATAAATAAAATAGTTTCATTTTTAAAAAGTTGTTAATGCCCAGTTGATACTGCAGTTGTAAATGATATGAAATTTCTCATGTGATGTTTTAGTCCACTTTCTGTTGCTTATAACAGAATACCAGGAACTAGGTAATTTATAAAGAAAAGGAATTTATTTCCTACAGTTATGGAGACAGAGAAGTCCAAGGTTGAGGGGCCAGATCTCGAGAAGCTGGGAGCCTTCTTGCTGGCAGGGGATCTGTGCAGAGTATGGAGGCAGCATAGGGTGTCACATGGCAAGGGGGCTGAGCATGCTAACATGCTTACTCAGGTCTCTCTTCCTCTTCTTATAAGCCACCAGTTTTACACTCCTATGATAACTCATTCATCCATTAATCCAATAACAAATCAATCTATGAGTGGATTAATCCATTCATAAGAACTGAGTACTCATGATCCACTCTCCTCTTAAAGGCCCCACATTGGAGATTCCGTACTGTCACATTGGGGATTAAGTTTTCCATACACGAAATTTGGGGGACACATTCAAATTATACCATGTGGCAAAAGCTACTCTTGATCTTTGTTGTTTAAAGCTAGAGAACTAATGACCAGGCACAGCGGCTCATGTCTGTAATCAAAGCACTTTGGGAGGCCGAGGCAGCAGGGTGATCACTTGAGGCCAGGAATTCAAGACCAACCTGAGCAACAAAGCACTCCATCTCTTTTTTTTTAAATACAGTAAGATAAAATAAAATGAAATAAAGTTAAAGTACTATTTCTATAAAACATTAAATGTAATTTCACTATCAGAAAAATAGCTTTCTTGTGGAAATTACTACTAATAAAGAAATCAAGAGATATTTTCATTTACCTACAGTAAGAAGTGATTACCTTCATATTAGCACTTTCTAATCTTTTCAAAAAGGATAGAAGAAATTAACAGTTCTTGCAGTGGAGAAGAGCCACAATTCTTGGATATGTACATCTATGTTAATCAAGGATTAATTATGCCACATACTTCATGGCTAATAGGAGAGAAAGAATGCTGACCACTAGGCAAGGATAGGATGTTTATCTGACATTCATATTGATACAGATACAATGGGCACTCTCAGTGACAACGAGTAATGATTTCTTAGGAAAGCTAATGTTCGAAGAGTTTTGCACATCACTGATTATCCCACTTTTATCTATTATACTTTTTGAAAAGAAAGACCCATTCTCTTAAATTGCCTAGTTAGAAAGTACTCTTTATGCAATAATGTTAATCTATCTTGATTTATAAATATTGTAATAATGCCCTTTTTAAATTTTCTGCACAACGTGATAGTTTTTTGGTTTTTTGAATCACAGCCACTCCACCCTCACCCACACCCAGCATCAGAGATTAAAGCAAATGATGCTTTATACTCTCTCAAAAATAAATCTAGACTTTGGAAAATTACACAGTAATGTACAAGCATATAAAAACTCAGTGTCAGAAGTAATTTCAGTAATTGCAGGGAGCTCTCTGGAGGTATCTGCCTGTAATTTAAGGACCAACTATGGATGTAAACCGAGACAATGATACTATCGTTATGCACCACGAAATTTTCCTAAGAGCTTTGATCAGATTCCCCTAAATAGTTTATGCATGTCTCTGTATGCAATAATAGGCGCTGACCTGAAATAGTTAAAATGAAAATAGTCAGGGCTGTATCTGTCTGAACATATACAAATTCGGTTTAAAAATGTGAAAGTAGATCTGCAAAACTCAATTGTCAAAAGGTGGCCTACGGTATTTTCATGACAGAGGATCTTTGTTAGGTTTGTTAATGTAACATGTAAAAGAGGGGCTAGTGTATGCAATTAGTTTCCTCCTCGAGAGAGATACTAGGAAGGTGGACGACAGTACCCCGGGGAGACTCACGCGTCGGTCTAGGGCCCTTTTTGTCCCCCACCCTCACCTCACTCCTTTCCTTCGCACACACAGACATGCACTTTCCCATCACATTTGGGAGCCCCGGTGGGCAGTTTTCTAGGGTCGTTTCACTGGAGCGTTAAATGGGATCTGACGCCACCGGGCAGCCTGGGGTTGGATGCCATAGCCCCCAGCGCCCACGGCTCACCTCCAGCTTGTGGTTGATTTGAGACACAGACTGGGCTTTGTGGCAAAGCTGTGCAAAGCAGGAGCTCAGGCTGGTCATCTTCTGTCGCCCCTCATAAGTAATGTCCGCCTGGTCTGGATCGATCTCGCCCAGGAGCAGATCCACATCCACAAAAGCCTTGTCGAACTCCTTCTCCAGCACCTCCAGCCACCGGAACATGGACACCCCGCCGGGGGCCCCGGCGGAGCAGGAGGCGCCCCCTGGGCCCCCTCCGGCTGCTGCTGGGCATGGACCGCCCGCCGACATGGCGCCGTCAAGGGCCTCACCCGACTGCTGAAGACCCTCGCCGTCCCACCCGCACGAAGGGAACTGCTGGGACTGAGGGGACCCCCGCGCGCGCGCGCACCTTCCGTCACCTCCCTTCACCTCGCGCCGTTAACGCCAGCAACACAGCCACAGAACCGCAGGAGTAACGAGGCTGAGGATGAGGCGGCAGCGGCGGCGACACACGGAAGATTCGGTCTGTCCCACCTCCCAGCTTGCCCACCCTGCGCATGCGTAGCGAAGAGCTGGGCGGACGCAGCCAGGAGGGACAAAATGGGCGGGGCCAGGATGCGACCTTGGCCTATGAAAGGCCTCAGCTTGGGGCCTGCCTGTCAGCGGCCATATTAACAACTGGCAAACTACGGCTTGAATCCCTGAGAAACGGAGGCGCGTGGTTTCTGCATCCTGGTTGGAAAGGCCCGAGGATGAGAAAGGTGTCCACGTCGCAGAAAGGAAGGATTTCCGCCGGTTTGACTTAACAGTTGGTGGGAGCCATTCCAAAGTCCTCCCAGAAAGTTGCTGCGGTGGCGTCTAGGGTCAGGGAGGGGAGAGCAAGGAAGGGCGGTGTGAGCATGCGCAATAGCCACGTTTTACCTTTTGGATTCCAGTTCCTGGTTAGGATGGAGTGGGTGTGCACACTGGCTGTTCTTGGGAAACCAACCCCAAATTCCAGGTGTGGACTGCCCAACGCTGCGCATTGAAGCGGCTGACCAGATTTTGCGGAATTAATAGAAAACTTTTTGTATGGTGATTAAGAGTCAGGTAGACCTGGTGAACGTTCAGTTGTTACCCTCTGTCACATACTACCTGTGTCACCTTACATGGCTTAGTTAACCTTGAAACCAAGTTTCCAAATTTTACTTAACTCAGTTGTAAGATAAACTCTTAGCGTCACTTCTTGGCACATGGTATTCCTCTTAATACGCCATAGGTCACACATTTCAAAAGCAACTACAGTAATGCTTCGCTTAAGATGGGGATATGTTCTTAGGAATGTGTCCTTAGGTTAATCATCCCTTAGGGAACATCCTAGAGTGTATTTAAACACAAACCTAGATAGTATAGCCTACTACACACCTAGGCTGTATGATGTAGCCTGTTGCTCTTAGGCTGTAAACCTGTACAGTATGTTGCCATTCTGAATACGGTAGGCAATTATAATACAGTGGTAACTATTTGTGTATTTAAACTTACCTAAACATAGAAAAGGTACAGTAAAAACATGGCATATACTCTTATAGGGTCACCATAGTTTATATGATCCATTCATGGCTGAAGCCTTGTTATTTGGCACATTTGAAAACGTACAGTGTTCCCACACGTGACATTTCAGAAAATCAAAATTGTGAATTCATATATTTACAAATATATTGAATGCAGATCTCTGTTGCGACACTGAAGACACAAAAATGAATGAGACATGACCTTTACTCAAGCTAAGACAGGCTAATGAGGCTACTAACTCTCAACTATAACTTTAACTTGAATTTTTCGGTGCCTTTAAAAGTATTCAGCAACTCCTCCCTTTACATTCTGCCTAATTCCAGTGCAAGGGTAGACAATCCTAGAAAGGGAAAGAGAAACCTATGTGATTAGAGTAGGCTGGTGGAAACTCCTGCATTACCTAGAAACATGTTTAGATGAATGCAGTCTGCTGTAATCTGTTCTTGGGACAGACCCTTCCAGTTAATCACCACCCAAAGCCTGCACTGTGTGCCCTTTGCCGATGCAAGGCCACTGAGGAGCAAGAAATCACAATTTTAGTTTTGCAGTCTTTGTACTATAGGGCAGACTGGTTAGCATGAAGCTATAAAGTCCTTTGGCTTGAGCAAACTTAGCTAATCAAAATGGATCATGAGATCCTGACCTTAGACTTAAGTAGGGACCTTCACACAGGTTTTAGTACACAATAAATAATGTAAAACTAAAATTTGCATCTTTCCCCATTCCGTTCCAAAATTAGATTTATTTTCATCTACAATATTAGCAAAAACATCATTGCTACAACTATCAAGCTCCCAGCCACTTTATCTACACATAATACAGTTAGCAATGCATTTTCAGGAGCTCGAAGTAAATAATTTAAAATTAGCAGGGCAGGGGGAGAATACATTGAACCACAATTATAATAGCTTTCAATTATTGGGTCCTTACTATGTGTTAGGCATTATGCTATTTTCTTTACTTCTCTGATCCTTACAAAATCCTGTGAGGTAGGTATGACCACGTCTTTTATTGTTGTTGTTGTTGTTGAGAAAGGATCTTGCTCCGTCGCCCATGCTACAGTGCAGTGGCACGATCACAGCTCACTGCAGCCTCACTTTGTTGACTAGGCTGGTCTGGAACTCCTGGACTCAAGTAATCCTCCTACCTAGGCCTCCAAAAGTGTTGGGATTACAGGTGAGAGCCACCACACCCAGTAATCACTTTTTAACAGATGAAGTCACAGACAGTTTAAGTGTCTTGGTAAGGTCACAAAGCTAGAAAGTGACTGAGGTAGTATATCCATCTAAGTGTCTTTTTCTCCTAAGTTGTTGCTGTTAACCATGGAATACAGAAGAATGAAGGAATCTATTTCTTCTTGCATAAGTTAGCAGTATAATAAACTAACAAGTCAGTTCCAAAAGTTCTTTTTAATTTCTTCCTAGTTAGAAACCATATACAAATCTATTAACATATAAGAAATATTACCAAAAAATTGTAGTAACTCATTTTCTGTTACTTGTAACTCTAATTTATATGAACCACACTTGAGTATAAATTTCATTTCTTTAAAAAAATCAACTTCCACCTACATTGTGTGGGTGCAGCTGAGCGACATTTTAAGTGTTTATATGTTTCCAGTGCTCTAATGGTTTGTGGGTACCCCCATTTTCAAGATTGCAGAACCCAGCTTCATATCTATTACAACTTTTACAACTTCAACAAGTCATAGACTCATCTATGTCTCAGACAAGTTTCATGTCATGTTGTCCCTTCTCATTACCATAGTATGGAGACATAATCTTTTGCCCACCTTGATTGAGGTTATGCAAATCTGCAAGTCACAGCAGAACATGAATGTGAAAAGGAGGGCTTATCATCAGGGCTTAATGTTCAAGTGCTGCCATCTGTTGTCGGTGTACTCTATCTACACTTACTGCCTTATCCTTACCTACTCTGGAATTTGAGATTGTATGTAATGTCAATACTTGAGCGATTTGTTTTTCCACAGATATTAAAGTCTTGATACTTCTATTTGCAGTTGGATAGGCAGAAGCTTCCAATCACTGTTTTATGAATCATGCTTATGTGATTTTTAAAAAACATAACTTAAATGTGACACTCTTGTTTTAGGAACTTATCCCTACAGAGTTTTGTCACAAGGCGTTACTAAGAATAAACTGGGTGGAGACTGAGGAAGTTGGGGAAAGAGAGATGATGCTAAGGATTTGATAGGTACTGGTAATTAACTGTGGGGTCAGTGTATAGTTTAAATATTTATGGAGCATCATTGATTGCAAGGGCACTGTAATAAAAGGGTGTATAAGACCCACCTTGGACTAGAGAGGGAGATTATCACTTATTGAACTCTGCTGTGTTCCAGGCCCTGTACTAAACTTCACATGTTTCATTTAGTTTCCAGTAACCCTACCAAGAGAAAGGGTTAAGTATGCGCTGTTGGTGGCTATAACAAGTTGTATGTATGGTGAATGAAGAAAGTAAAAATCCACTAGCATTTTACTTAATCAATGTAGGAAAGTCTTGGAGTGTTGTATTCATACATATTATTTATATTTATTAAATTTATTATTCATATTTACTAACAGTTTTGAAATTTTCAGATACATATGCTAAAGAAGTAAGTTTAGGAATCCAAAGGGATTTATTAGCCTTATTCCCCTGATTATTTCTCTTGTATAAACAAAGGGATCTGGGTGTGGTGGTGTGTACCTGTAGTCTTAGCTACTTGAGAGGCTGAGGTGGGAGGATTTCTTGAATCTAAGAGTTTGAGACCCTCCTGGGCAACATAATGAGATCATGTCTCAAAAACAAACAAAAAACAGGACAACTGTTTGCTCTCTTGTTTTTTAAACTTGAGAATTTTGGTGCAGTGATTTAGAATTAGCTCAGATACCTCCTCTTCCAGGAAGCCTTCCTTCTTTCTCCTCATAGGATGCTATGGGCTCCATCCCCAATTAGCTTCCTGAAAATATCTTTTACAGCGTTTATCATATTATATTGAAGTTTGTTAGACTGTGAGTTCCTTGGCAACAATAACTGTGTCTTACTTATCTTTGTATCCCAGGTCCTAACGCAGGACCTAGAATGTGGTAGGAATGCTGTAACTATTTGTGGGATAACTTCAATAATTAAGGCATTCGAGCATTCTACCTAGGAAACTCTAACCGTCACTTCACTTTTCAAGAAATACTTGTGATACATGCTAGAGAGCATAGCTAAATATTAATCTATTTTTATATTGCCTCAGAGATTAGGATATCTATAAATTACGTATTAGTCTTTCTTTTTTGAAACCTAAAGTTTTATTTTACAATGATCTGGCTTATTTGACTAATAAATACATTATAATTTAGGCTTCAAGGATTCTTTTGCTTATTCCATTGTCAAAATTTACTAGATATTACATTTTGTATAGTATATTCAACCTAAAACCAAAACATAACAAGTTTTAAAAAAACCCTTGTTATTATATTTTTATTTCCTTACACTATCAAAGCTGGACTATAACTGCTTTTCCCCTTTTCCCCGATGTACATTCTTCATCTACCACTTCCCACAGCTCCAGGGTTGCTTCAGCCTTGTCTGAAACCACCATTTATCAACAGTAGTATCAGAGTTTCCTACTCATTTTTTCTTCTTCTTTCATCCCCTGTCAAGTCACTGTTTATTTCTCAAGTGTCAGACTTTATGGATCAAACATACACTTTCCCTCATCACCCTCTGTTATTTTTTTTTTATTTTTTATTTTTATTTATTTATTTTTTTTTTATTATACTTTAAGTTCTAGGGTACATGTGCATAACGTGCAGGTTTGTTACATATGTATACTTATGCCATGTTGGTGTGCTGCACCCATCAACTCGTCAGCACCCATCAATTCATCATTTATATCTTGTATAACTCCCCAATGCAATCCCTCCCTCCTCCCCCCTCCCCCCTCCCCATGATAGACCCCAGTGTGTGATGTTCCCCTTCCCGAGTCCAAGTGATCTCATTGTTCAGTTCCCACCTATGAGTGAGAACATGCGGTGTTTGGTTTTCTCTTCTTGTGATAGTTTGCTAAGAATGATGGTTTCCAGCTGCATCCATGTCCCTACAAAGGACGCAAACTCATCCTTTTTTATGGCTGCATAGTATTCCATGGTGTATATGTGCCACATTTTCTTAATCCAGTCTGTCACAGATGGACATTTGGGTTGATTCCAAGTCTTTGCTATTGTGAATAGTGCCGCAATAAACATACGTGTACATGTGTCTTTGTAGTAGACTAATTTATAATCCTTTGGGTATATACCCAGTAGTGGGATGGCTGGGTCATATGGTACATCTAGTTCTAGATCCTTGAGGAATTGCCATACTGTTTTCCATAATGGTTGAACTAGTTTACAATCCCACCAACAGTGTAAAAGTGTTCCTATTTCTCCACATCCTCTCCAACACCTGTTGTTTCCTGACTTCTTAATGATTGCCATTCTAACTGGTGTGAGATGGCATCTCATTGTGGTTTTGATTTGCATTTCTCTGATGGCCAGTGATGATGAGCATTTTTTCATGTGTCTGTTG
Source organism: Rhinopithecus roxellana (assembly GCF_007565055.1). Classification (NCBI taxonomy): domain Eukaryota; kingdom Metazoa; phylum Chordata; class Mammalia; order Primates; family Cercopithecidae; genus Rhinopithecus; species Rhinopithecus roxellana. The sequence continues at coordinate 164,976,979 of NC_044552.1, forward strand.
GCTGTATGAATATCTTCTTTTGAGAAATGTCTGTTCATATCCTTTGCCCACTTTTTGATGGGGTTGTTTGTTTTTTTCTTGTATATTTGTTTGAGTTCTTTGTAGATTCTGGATATTAGCCCTTTGTCAGATGAGTAGGTTGCAAAAATTTTCTCCCATTCTGTAGGTTGCCTGTTCACTCTGATGGTAGTTTCTTTTGCTGTGCAAAAGCTCTTTAGTTTAATTAGATCCCATTTGTCAATTTTGGCTTTTGCTGCTGTTGCTTTTGGTGTTTTAGACATGAAGTCCTTGCCCATGCCTATGTCCTGAATGGTACTACCTAGATTTTCTTCTAGGGTTTTTATGGTATTAGGTCTAACATTTAAGTCTCTAATCCATCTTGAATTAATCTTCGTATAAGGGGTAAGGAAAGGATCCAGTTTCAGCTTTCTACTTATGGCTAGCCAATTTTCCCAGCACCATTTATTAAATAGGGAATCCTTTCCCCATTTCTTGTTTCTCTCAGGTTTGTCAAAGATCAGATGGCTGTAGATGTGCGGTATTATTTCTGAGGACTCTGTTCTGTTCCATTGGTCTATATCTCTGTTTTGGTACCAGTACCATGCTGTTTTGGTTACTGTAGCCTTGTAGTATAGTTTGAAGTCAGGTAGCGTGACGCCTCCAGCTTTGTCCTTTTGACTTAGGATTGTCTTGGCAATGCGGGCTCTTTTTTGGTTCCATATGAACTTTAAAGCAGTTTTTTCCAATTCTGTGAAGAAAGTCATTGGTAGCTTGATGGGGATGGCATTGAATCTATAAATAACCTTGGGGAGTATGGCCATTTTCACGATATTGATTCTTCCTATCCATGAGCATGGTATGTTCTTCCATTTGTTTGTGTCCTCTTTGATTTCACTGAGCAGTGGTTTGTAGTTCTCCTTGAAGAGGTCCTTTACATCCCTTGTAAGCTGGATTCCTAGGTATTTTATTCTCTTTGAAGCAATTGTGAATGGAAGTTCATTCCTGATTTGGCTCTCTGCTTGTCTGTTGCTGGTGTATAAGAATGCTTGTGATTTTTGCACATTAATTTTGTATCCTGAGACTTTGCTGAAGTTGCTTATCAGCTTAAGGAGATTTTGGGCTGAGACGATGGGGTTTTCTAAATATACAATCATGTCATCTGCAAACAGGGACAATTTGACTTCTTCTTTTCCTAACTGGATACCCTTGATTTCTTTCTCTTGCCTGATTGCCCTAGCCAGAACTTCCAACACTATGTTGAATAGGAGTGGTGAGAGAGGGCATCCCTGTCTTGTGCCAGTTTTCAAAGGGAATTTTTCCAGTTTTTGCCCATTCAGTATGATATTAGCTGTGGGTTTGTCATAAATAGCTCTTATTATTTTGAGGTACGTTCCATCAATACCGAATTTATTGAGCGTTTTTAGCATGAAGGGCTGTTGAATTTTGTCAAAAGCCTTTTCTGCATCTATTGAGACAATCATGTGGTTCTTGTCTTTGGTTCTGTTTATATGCTGGATTACGTTTATTGATTTGCGAATGTTGAACCAGCCTTGCATCCCAGGGATGAAGCCCACTTGATCATGGTGGATAAGCTTTTTGATGTGCTGCTGAATCCGGTTTGCCAGTATTTTATTGAGGATTTTTGCATCAATGTTCATCAGGGATATTGGTCTAAAATTCTCTTTTTTTGATGTGTCTCTGCCAGGCTTTGGTATCAGGATGATGTTGGCCTCATAAAATGAGTTAGGGAGGATTCCCTCTTTTTCTATTGATTGGAATAGTTTCAGAAGGAATGGTACCAGCTCCTCCTTGTACCTCTGGTAGAATTCAGCTGTGAATCCATCTGGTCCTGGACTTTTTTTGGTGGGTAGGCTATTAATTGTTGCCTCAATTTCAGAGCCTGCTATTGGTCTATTCAGGGATTCAACTTCTTCCTGGTTTAGCCTTGGGAGAGTGTAAGTGTCCAGGAAATTATCCATTTCTTCTAGATTTTCTAGTTGATTTGCGTAGAGGCGTTTATAGTATTCTCTGATGGTAGTTTGTATTTCTGTGGGGTCAGTGGTGATATCCCCTTTATCATTTTTTATTGCATCTATTTGATTCCTCTCTCTTTTTTCCTTTATTAGCCTTGCTAGCGGTCTGTCAATTTTGTTGATCTTTTCAAAAAACCAACTCCTGGATTCATTGATTTTTTGGAGGGTTTTTTGTGTCTCTATCTCCTTCAGTTCTGCTCTGATCTTAGTTATTTCTTGCCTTCTGCTAGCTTTTGAATGTGATTGCTCTTGCCTCTCTAGTTCTTTTAATTGTGATGTTAGAGTGTCAATTTTAGATCTTTCCTGCTTTCTCTTGTGGGCTTTTAGTGCTATAAATTTCCCTCTACACACTGCTTTAAATGTGTCCCAGAGATTCTGGTATGTTGTATCTTTGTTCTCATTGGTTTCAAAGAACATCTTTATTTCCGCTTTCATTTCGTTATGTACCCAGTAGTCATTCAGGAGCAGGTTGTTCAGTTTCCATGTAGTTGAGCGGTTTTGATTGAGTTTCTTAGTCCTGAGTTCTAGTTTGATTGCACTGTGGTCTGAGAGACAGTTTGTTATAATTTCTGTTCTTTTACATTTGCTGAGGAGTACTTTACTTCCAATTATGTGGTCAATTTTGGAATAAGTGCGATGTGGTGCTGAGAAGAATGTATATTCTGTTGATTTGGGGTGGAGAGTTCTATAGATGTCTATTAGGTCCGCTTGGTGCAGAGATGAGTTCAATTCCTGGATATCCTTGTTAACTTTCTGTCTCGTTGATCTGTCTAATGTTGACAGCGGAGTGTTGAAGTCTCCCATTATTATTGTATGGGAGTCTAAGTCTCTTTGTAAGTCTCTAAGGACTTGCTTTATGAATCTGGGTGCTCCTGTATTGGGTGCATATATATTTAGGAGAGTTAGCTCTTCCTGTTGAATTGATCCCTTTACCATTATGTAATGGCCTTCTTTGTCTCTTTTGATCTTTGATGGTTTAAAGTCTGTTTTATCAGAGACTAGGATTGCAACCCCTGCTTTTTTTTGTTCTCCATTTGCTTGGTAGATCTTCCTCCATCCCTTTATTTTGAGCCTATGTATGTCTCTGCATGTGAGATGGGTCTCCTGAATACAGCAGACTGATGGGTCTTGCCTCTTTATCCAGTTTGCCAGTCTGTGTCTTTTAATTGGAGCATTTAGTCCATTAACATTTAAGGTTAATATTGTTATGTGTGAACTTGATCCTGCCATTATGATATTAACTGGTTATTTTGCTCGTTAGTTGATGCAGTTTCTTCCTAGCCTCGATGGTCTTTACATTTTGCCAAGTTTTTGCGATGGCTGGTACCGGTTGTTCCTTTCCATGTTTAGGGCTTCCTTCAGGGTCTCTTGTAAGGCAGGCCTGGTGGTGACAAAATCTCTAAGCATTTGCTTATCTGTAAAGGATTTTATTTCTCCTTCACTTATGAAACTTAGTTTGGCTGGATATGAAATTCTGGGTTTAAAATTCTTTTCTTTAAGAACGTTGAATATTGGCCCCCACTCTCTTCTGGCTTGTAGAGTTTCTGCCGAGAGATCTGCTGTTAGTCTGATGGGCTTCCCTTTGTGGGTGACCCGACCTTTCTCTCTGGCTGCCCTTAAGATTTTTTCCTTCATTTCAACTTTGGTGAATCTGGCAATTATGTGTCTTGGAGTTGCTCTTCTGGAGGAGTATCTTTGTGGCGTTCTCTGTATTTCCTGAATTTGAATGTTGGCCTGCCCTACTAGGTTGGGGAAGTTCTCCTGGATGATATCCTGAAGAGTGTTTTCCAACTTGGTTCCATTTTCCCCCTCACTTTCAGGCACCCCAATCAGACGTAGATTTGGTCTTTTTACGTAATCCCATACTTCTTGCAGGCTTTGCTCATTTCTTTTTCTTCTTTTTTCTTTTGGTTTCTCTTCTCGCTTCATTTCATTCATTTGATCTTCAATCGCTGATACTCTTTCTTCCAGTTGATCGAGTCGGTTACTGAAGCTTGTGCATTTGTCACGTATTTCTCGTGTCATGGTTTTCATCTCTGTCATTTCGTTTATGATCTTCTCTGCATTAATGAGTCTAGCTGTCAATTCTTCCACTCTTTTTTCAAGATTTTTAGTTTCTTTGCGCTGGGTACGTAATTCCTCCTTTAGCTCTGATAAGTTTGATGGACTGAAGCCTTCTTCTCTCCTCTCGTCCAAGTCATTCTCTGACCAGCTTTGATCCGTTGCTGGTGATGGGCTGCGCTCCTTTGCAGGGGGAGATGCGCTCTTATTTTTTGAATTTCCAGCTTTTCTGCCCTGCTTCTTCCCCATCTTTGTGGTTTTATCTGTCTCTGGTCTTTGATGGTGGTGACGAACTGATGGGGTTTTGGTATAGGTGTCCTTCCTGTTTGATAGTTTTCCTTCTGACAGTCAGAAGGACTCTCTGTTGGTCTGTTGGAGATTGCTTGAGGTCCACTCCAGACCCTGTTTGCCTGGGTATCAGCAGCAGAGGTTGCCGAAGATAGAATATTGCTGAACAGCGAGTGTACCTGTCTGATTCTTCCTTTGGAAGTGTCCTCTCAGGGGTGTACTCCACCCTGTGAGGTGTGGGGTGTCAGACTGCCCCTAGTGGGGGATTTCTCCCAGCTAGGCTACTCAGGGGTCAGGGACACACCTGAGCAGGCAGTCTGTCCGTTCTCAGATCTCAACCTCCGCGTTGGGAGATCCGCGGCTCTCCCCAAAGCTGTCAGACAGAGTCGTTCGCGTCTGCACGGGCTCCGGCTACTTCCCCTGTTGGTCTTCAGCTGTGCGCTGTCCCCAGAGGTGGAGACTACAGAGACAGGCAGGCTTCCTTGAGCTGCTGTGAGCTCCACCCAGTTCGAGCTTCCCAGCGGCTTTGTTTACCTACTTAAGCCTCAGCAATGGCGGGCGCCCCTCCCCCAGCCTCGCTGCTGCCTTGCGGATAGATCGCGGCAGACTGCTGTGTTAGCAGTGAGGGAGGCTTCGTGGGCGTGGGACCCTCCCGGCCAGGTGTGGGATATATTCTCCTGGAATGCCTGTATGCTTACAGCGCAGTATTGGGGTGGGAGTTACCCGATTTTCCAGGTGTTGTGTGTCTCAGTTCCCCTGGCTAGGAAAACGGATCCCCTTCCCCCTTGCGCTTCCAGGTGAGGCGATGCCTCGCCCTGCTTCAGCTCTCGCTGGTCAGGCTGCAGCAGCTGACCAGCACCGATTGTCCGGCACTCCCTAGTGAGATGACCCCAGTACCTCAGTTGAAAATGCAGAAATCACTGGTCTTCTGTGTCGCTCGCGCTGGGAGTTGGAGACTGGAGTTGTTCCTATTCGGCCATCTTGCTCCACCCCCCCTACCCTCTGTTATTTATGTTTTTTATAAATTAGTCTACTAAGGGCCTCCCAAACAGTTGTATTCCAAATACCCTTCAACAATAATTATTTTTTCAAATTTTGACTGAAAAGTATAAATTATCTAATTAGAAATTTCAGCCGGGTGCCATGGCTTGTTCCTGTAATCCCAACACTTTGGGAGGTCAAGGCGGGCAGATCACCTGAGGTCAGGAGTTTGAGACCACCCTAGCCAACGTGGTAAAACCCCGTCTCTACTAAAAATACAAAAATGAGCCAGGCGTGGTGGCACGCATCTGTAATCCCAGCTACTCAGGAGGCTGAGGCACAAGAATCGCTTGAACCCGGGAGGTGGAGGTTGCAGGGAGCCGAGATCGCACCACTGCACTCCAGCCTGGACAATGAGAGTGAAACTCGTCTCAAAAAAAAGAAAGAAAGAAAAAGAAACTAAAAATCAGAAAAGTGTAGTGAAACTATTACACAAAAAACCCTATCACAACAATTGTTGTTGGAGATAGTATTTGTTTTGTCCCTAGTTGATTGTAACTCACTCAGAATTTGTTTGGCTTTTATGGCCATGGTGAGCAGAGAGAGTTAGGACGAAAAGACTTCTATAGTGAAAATTTGTCACTACACATGGGATTCTCTCCATATTTGAGCTCCCTCCCTCTAGGGAATTTCCCATTTTATGTTACTTGGTGAGAGAGAGAATCCTTCTTCCATAATAAGCTGAAAATGTCAGATAATCACTTTCCTGGCTCTGTGACAGGTATGTGACCTGGACTTAGCTAACTAGAATTATCCACCTGAAATTTTTAACATGGAGATAGTGAGGCAGGATTGGGAGAATTCCTTTTGGTAGGGATTGGAGAGGGAGGGGAGATAGCAGTTTCAGTGGCAACCATGCTAGTGATAGTGTTGTGTTAGATTCAGGTTTGTGGCAGAGGCTGGTACATTCGTGTTGTGTAGTGGCAGCAGGAATGGTGTCCTCACTCAACTGAGGTGCAGTTTTGCAATTTTGCTTGTGATTTTGACTATGCAGCCTTCCTTTATTCTTGGTCATTTCCAATTCACATTCGCCAGGCATTCTTATACTTCATTGTGCTACCCAGTTTTCTTTCAGTAATTCTTTTTCTGCTTTAATTGGCCAGAATTTGTTTCTGTTGCTTGCAATCCATAACTTAAACTGATACACCAACTGTCATTTGTTGAGATCCTACTTTTTGCCCATCAACTTGATAAAATTTAGTTTGCTTCATCTATTCCTTTCTGTAAAATGGAAATTATTTCCCCCATTTTATCTTGTGGAAGAACAAAAATGAGGCTTAGAGAAGTTAAGTAGTAGAAGAATTCAATTTTCTGTGTTACTTTAAACGTATGCTCTTTATGCAACATGCTTTAGAAGGAACAAATATATTTTTAAAAAATCATATACACAATTTGTTTAATCTTTAAAATGTCTTTTATCAGAGACAGGGGTTTTCATTTTATAAAAGTCTTCTGTTTAGCTTCCAGAGTTTTATTGCAGGAATAATGAGCTGATGCTTGTAATCCCAGATCAGGGAGAATTTGGGTTAGTTCGTTTCCTTTTTGGAATTCAGTTTCCTATGCACAATGGAAAAATGTGATGTTGATTAGATTATCTCTAAAGTCCCTTCCAATGCGGACATCCTATGAAAGTAATAAAAATGATCAACACATCAAAAACAAAGGTAAATACTCCTTCCTTTTTTTGAGACTGAGTCTCACTGTGTCACCCAGGCTGGAGTGCAGTGGCACAGTCTTGACTCACTGCAACTTCTGCCTCCTGGGTTCAAGCAGTTCTCCTTGCCTCCGCCTCCTGAGTAGCTGGGATTACAGGTGTGTGCCACCAGGCTCAGGTGATTGTATTTTTAGCAGAGACAGGGCTTCGCCATGTTGGCCAGACTGGTCAAAATCCTGACCGCAAATCCTGACCTCACACTCCCAAAGTGCTGGGATTACAGGCGTGAGTACCTGGCATGACCAAATTCTCCTCCTAACTACAATAGAAGTTTCTGCATATTTATTTATCCTGGTATGATATGCCTTGTATGGTAATTACTCTCAAAATACTACATACAAGATATTAGGTAACTTCAGAGTTTAGACCAATTATTTCTTGCCCTTTGCTTTTAATAAATCAGGGAAGGCCAATGTCCATCTCATAGAGGTACACATTTGTATATATTGCAGCATTTTTAATGACGGCACTATTGACAGTTTGGACTCCATAATTCTTCATTGTGGGGGCTATCCTGTGCATCGTAGCCCCCAAAATGAAGCAGCATCCCTGGCCATTACCCACTAGAGGCCGGTAACACTGCCTCTCTCCCCTGTGTTTTAATGATAATCAAAAATAATGTTTCCAGCCGAGAACATGGTGGCACCCCTGTAGTCTCAGTTACTCTGAAGGTGTGAAGTTGGGGAGGTGAAGGTTGCAGTGAGACAAGATTACATCACTGCACTGCAGCCTGGACAACACAGAATCTGTCTCAAATAAAACAAAACAGAAAAGTTTCCGGAGAGAGAGGGAAAATAAGGATAAAGAAAGCAAGAAAGGGATATCCCAGCTACTCGGGAGGTTGAAGCATGAGAATGACTTGAACCTGGGAGGCAGAGGTTGCAGTGAGCCAAGATCCTGTCACTGCATTCCAGCCTGGGCAAATAAAGCGAGACTGTCTCAAAAAAAATAAAAATAAAATTAAAAAATAAAATGAGAGGGAGTATCCAGCCTAGAGAATCTGAACAAATAATCTACTCCAATCCAAATTCAAATACAAAGCATATTTCTTGAGATTGCTATCTTTCTTATGTTGAAAGACTAAAGCTAGATTCTGAGCTCTATTTTGAACACAGTTGCTAGGCCTGTCATTGAGTTGCCATACTTGAGAGACACCTTTGTTCCTTCACTTGGTTTCCCCTTACCCAAAGGAGTCAAGTAATAACAATCATGTAAGGTGTTGTTAAAATCTTTGGAAGAAAGTACTGCATGCTTCACACTTAGCCTTATGGACCCACAAACTCCAGAGATAAAAACACCAGAGCTTTATACTTATGGTCCTTAGTCAATGTGTGAAAACTCCAAAAGCCAGCAGAAAGTGAACTAGAAGCTGAGCAATGGTGGCAGCTCCTATATTGCTCCTAGCATAACAAAGATGAGACAGGCTTGCCATCTCCAGAAGAGGAACAACAAAACATGTGTGTCCTTCAAGCATGCAGGCTGTACCTTTGTTTTATATTTTTTCTGTAGTCTATAAGTATCAACAAGACTTTGCCTCCTGTCAAAAAAAAAAAAAAAAATTGACTTTTCAGCTTAGCCGAAATAAATAGGTATGTTCTGGGAAAAGACAGATCTTTTATCCTTCAAAACATTCTGAAACTTTTAATGATCAAAGTTATTTACATTTATAATGGTAAAATCAAAAAACAGCTTAAAACTCCAATAGTTAGAAAGTAGTTAAATTATAGACAATACTTTTGATGGACTATTATTTTAGACATTTAAGTTTTGATTTACAGAAACTGAAATAATATGGAAAAATATAATAGTGAAAAGAGGGAAATGTAAAGTTATATATGAGTATGTTTACAACCTGAGGAAATAAAACTCTTCACAGTGTAAAATATTAGAAATAATGCCAGAATTGCAGTAAAGCAATAGAACTGCCATGGAAAAGAAGAAAAAAATTATATAGTATAATTTCAAGGCTCAAAGAAAAAGGAATCCTGTGGTCACCAATAAAGGATGAAGAATGGAACTCATCACTGTGCTGTATAATAGAAAAATTTGCTGTTATCAATGGCAGATAAGAGGACAGGATTTTGCAAGCATTTTTATTTCAAGTAACTGGATATGAATTTACCTTTATAGTAATGCAGAAACATGTGCAATAAGTATTATTCTTTGTATTTTCAAAGCCTAAACATAGAAAAGAAGAAACTTGAAATGTAATGTTTGACTTTGGGATGTGACTCAAGGTGACTATTCTTCCCTCCTTGCCGTTTTTTTTCCAAATTTTCTTTCATTGAGCATTACTTTGATTGTTAGAAATTCTAAAAATCAAAAATAAATTATATTACTCAACAAAAGAAACAACAAAGTGTTCGGAAAGTCAGAATAGTGACCAAAATCTCTTTACCGTTCCTTATCTGTGATAAAGAAAACAGAGGAAACTTTTAGCTTCTGTGAAAGGAAAATATCCTGGGCCCCCAAAATCACTAAGCTAAAGGGAAAAGTCAAGCTGAGAACTGCTGAGGGCAAACCTGCCTCCCATTCTATTCAAAGTCACCCCTCTGCTCTCTGAGATAAATGCCTATCTGATTGCCTCCTTCGGAGAGGCTAATCAGAAACTCAAAAGAATGCAACCATTTGTCTCTTATCTACCTATGACCTGAAAGCCCCCTCCCCGCTTCAAGTTGTCCCACTTTTCCAGACTAAACCAATGTTCATCTTTCATGTGTTGATTGATGGCTCATATCTTCCTAAAATGTATAAAACTAAACTGTGTGTTCTGACCACCTTGGGCACATGTCATCAGGAACTCCTGAGGCTGTGTCATGGGTGTGTGTCCTCAACCTTGGCAAAATAAGCTTTCTAAATTAACTGAGACCTGTCTCAGAATTTGGGGGTTCACATTTTGGTAACCACGGAGGGATTCTGGGTGTAGGTGCCCCTCACCTTTGACAAATCTCCTATGGGTGCTTGGTACCAGCTTGAGCAATCTTTATGGCTCAAACCAATAGAACAATTTGCTGAGGCCTGGAAGCATCTCCTCCAGAGAATCCCTGATCTCCCAAAATTTGGTTGAGAACTAAAGTTTATTTTGATGTACAACTTTTTTTTTTCTTTTTTTCTTTTTTTTTGGAGTTTTACTTGTTTCCAACACAAGGCAAGTTTTTCTGCTTCCATGACGATGGTAGGCAGTGTTATATATAAAGTTTATATATAAAGTACCACAAAAGAAATAGCACTCGAATATAAAATTTTCTTTTAATTCTCAGCAAGGCAAGGTACTTCTATAGAAGGGTGCACCCTTACAGATGGAGCAATGGTGAGCGCTCACCTGGACAAGGAAGGGGAAGGGGTTCTTGTCCCTGACGTGGCCCCTGCTCCTGTGTCGTTCCCCTATTGGCTAGGGTTAGACTACACAAGCTAAACTAATTCTGATTGGCTGGCTAATTTAAAGAGAATGACAGAGTGAGTGCTTTGGCGGAGTCAGTGCAGAGCTGGTAGCAGGTAATTGGAATGAGTTAGGGTGGAGCAGGTGATCAGAATGAGTCAGGGTGGAGTACGAAATCGAAAAATGTTGCTTTACGAGGAAGTTAAGTTTGAAAGTAAAAGGCAAAGAAGTGAACATACTGACATATTAATTATTTGAAAAGAAATTTAGAACTCGTATCTAACAGCAGGTAACTCCTTTGGGGAGTTTGAGCTTCCTTCCAACAGGGAAGAAGAGGTTTTCTTTCCCTGCTTCTAGGGTGGTAGAGAGCAATCTTCAGCTTGAGTCCTACTGCTAGATAAGTAAGTGAATTGCAGTCTTGGCTAAAGTTAGTTAAGGTTAACAACCAGCTGGTCTTAGTATCTCCTTACTATTAGAGCGCTCAGTAAATATATAAGTTGTGTGATCATTTCTTTTGCTTAACTTTTTTATTTGTTGCTCTTTGTTTCTGTTTTTATTGTTGTTTTGGTCTTTTTACCACCAGGTTTAATCAGCTCCATCCGACTTGATTAAATCTGAGGGGAAGTTCCAAATTCTGGGGAACAAGGCCTCTGAAGTGGCTAAATTCCTACCAAAAAAAAAGAAAATGGTGGTGTGGTTGGGGGAAAAAGGCCAGCAAAGGGGAAAAAAAAAGAGGAAAGATTTTTCATTTTGACTACCAAGGGGCTTTATTTACAAAACAAGGCCACCTTTTTACTAGCCAGACCAAACTGAAAGAGCAATGGCTGTACTTCTGAAATTGCAACAATTTGTCCTGAGGAAAGAGAGAGACCCTCTCATATTGTTTTATATTGTTTTATACTCTACCTGTTTTAAGAAAAAGTGAGGAAGAGAAACCAAAGACAGGCAGCCCGGTGCCAGGCCCAAAACCTGGCCTGGGCCTGCCTGGCCTAAACCTAGTAGTTAAAAATCAACTCATAACTTAGAAACCGATGTTATTCATAGATTCCAGACATTGTATAGAAGAACATTGTGAAACTCCTTGCCCTGTTCTGTTTCTCTCTATCAGTGCATGAAACCCCTGTCACGTATCCCCTAGATTGCTCAATCAATCACGACCCTTTCATATGAAATCTTTAGTGTTGTGAGCCCTTAAAAGGGACAGAAATTGTGCACTTGGAGAGCTCAAATTTTAAGGCAGTAGCTTGCCGATGCTCCCAACTGAATGAAGCCCTTCCTTCTACAACTCGGTGTCTGAGAGGTTTTGTCTGTGACTCGTCTGGCTATATTTCTTGGTTCCCTGACTGGAAAGTGAGATAACTGACGGATGGACAGCTGAGGCAGCCCCTTAGGTGGCTTAGGCCTACCCTATGGAGCATCCCTGCAGGGGACTCCGGCCAGCCTGAGTGATGCGATCCAAAGAGCTCTCGGGGTAGGCAATTGTCCCAGTAGAACACCTCATCAGAGCAGCGCGTAACAGGTCCCCACAGAGGATTAACACAGTGGCTGAACACTGGGAAGGAACTGGCACTTGGAGTCAGAACATTTGAAACTTGGTAAGACTAGTCTTTGGAACTTGCCCCACTCCATCTGAGTGGAAGCGTAGCCTGATTACCCACGGTGTGCCTGGATTGGCACTTTTGTTCTGTTTTTGACTGACTTGATTTGGTAAGACTAGTGTTTGGAACTTGCCCCTCTCCATCTGAGTGGAAGCGTGGCCTGATCACCCACGGTGTGCCTGGATTGGTACTTTTGTTCTGGTTTTGTCTTGACTTGAATTGCTGGATACTTTGGATTTGGTTTTGACTTGGCTTAAATCTCTTGGTACTCGGATTTTGAATTTTGTGGTATTCTGATTTTGGTTTGATATAAATGATAAAAGTGTGTGTGTGCCCTCTTTACCCGTTCTTTGTTTTGTGGTGAGTGTGTGTGGTGAGAGCGTGGTAGTTTGTCTTGAAAAAACATGGGTCAGGTGCAAAGTAAGCCCACCCCATTGGGAACTATGTTGAAAAATTTCAAGAAAGGTAAAAAGGGGGGAGGCAGAATTTATATAAAAAGAATGTTATATGGTAAATTCTTGTCCTGGAATAAATTAACTGGTTGTTTAAAAAAAAAAATGTTTGTAATAAGTCAAAAGGTTGAGATATGTCAAAAAAAATTGTCTGTGGAAGTTGTAAAAGAAAAAAGTTATTAAAAAATTTGTACGCAAAAAATGTTACATAATTTAAAAGTAATAAGGCCTCCTGAGTACTCTTGAAAAAACAGTTTATGTGCAAGGTATAAAAAAGTAAAATATACCTTTAGTAAAAAGATTATAATGAGGCATAAGAATGTAGATTTTTGGCTGGGCACGGTGGTTCAAGCCTGTAATCCCAGCACTTTGGGAGGCCGAGACGGGTGGATCACGAGGTCAGGAGATCGAGACCATCCTGGCTAACACGGTGAAACCCCATCTCTACTAAAAATACAAAAAATTAGCCGGGCGAGGTGGCGGGCGCCTGTGGTCCCAGCTACTTGGGAGGCTGAGGCAGGAGAATAGTGTGAACCCGGGAGGCGGAGGTTGCAGTGAGCTGAGATCCGGCCACTACACTCCAGCCTGAGCGACGGAGCAAGACTCCATCTCAAAAAAAAAAAAAAAAAAAGTGTGGATTTTTACCTACATTAAAATGTTAAAAAATTATTGTTTTAAAAGTTTAAGCAAGTTTTAAAACATTAATTGTAAAAAAAATTCTATGTGTGAACATATTAGCTAAAGTTAAAAAGGTATCATCCAGTTTTTCTGTAAACTAGACATTAAAGTAAAAATACAACAGGTTTTCCTTACAGCATCAATCTGCTCTTTAACAAAAATTATAAAAGGTTAAAAAGAGTCTATAAAATCTTACCTGATAGTCAAACATAAAAAATTAAATAAATATGTCTATAAGGATTTATTAAAATTAATAACACTAATATAAAGGTAAAATTTAGCTTATCTGATATAAAAATCATACAAGAAGCATTATTAAATAGGAAATGGTATTTAGCTTTATTTTTGGTCTAAAAACTAATACAAATAGGTGCTAAAGAAAACATTCATTGGCCGGGCGCGGTGGCTCAAGCCTGTAATCCCAGCACTTTGGGAGGCCGAGACGGGCAGATCACGAGGTCAGGAGATCGAGACCATCCTGGCGAACACAGTGAAACCCCGTCTCTACTAAAAAAATACAAAAAAACTAGCCGGGCGAGGTGGCGGGCGCCTGTAATCCCAGCTACTCGGGAGGCTGAGGCAGGAGAATGGCACAAACCCGGGAGGCGGAGCTGGCAGTAAGCTGAGATCCGGCCACTGCACTCCAGCCTGGGTGACAGAGCGAGACTCCGTCTCAAAAAAAAAAAAAAAAAAAAAAAAAAAGAAAACATTCATTTTACTAGAAGATCGTAGAAGTTAAAGACTTAAACTTTGGCAATTAAGACAGCATACCAAGATGCAAATGCCTGGTTAAAATGGATCAAATGTTCCATCTGCATGTTAAACAAAAGTAATTGTTATGCTTGTGCACATGGCAAGCCAGAGGCCCTGATTGTCCCCCTTCCACTAAGGTGGTCCTCCAGTCAACCAGGCATGGACTGCATGGTAGCTCTTTTCCAGGATTCTACAGCCTGGAGTAATAAGTCATGCCAAGCTTTCTGCTATATCCCGAAGTCCCTGCGGGTCAGCCCCCGAGGGCCATCCAGCTTCCATCTCCCAACACCAAGTTCACTTCATGTCTTTCATGGCAAGGAGGAAACTTAGTATTCCTTGGAGACCTGAAGGGATGCAGTGAGCTTAAGAATTTTCAAGAGCTTATCAATCAGTCAGTCCTTGTTCATCCCCAAGCAGATGTGAGGTGGTACTGTGGTGGACCTTTACTGGGCACTCTGCCAAATAACTAGAGTGGCACTTGTGCTTTAGTCCATTTGGCTATCCCTTTCACCCTGGCATTTCATCAATCAAAATAATAATAAGAAGAAGAAGATGTCGTAAAGTGAGAGAAGACCCTTATAGGTCTTTCAACTCTCACATCTATTTAGATGCAATTAGAACCCCACAAGAAATACCAGATCAATTTAAAACTTGAAATCAAATAGTTACAGGACTTAAGTTAATATTTTGGTAAATGACAGTCAAAAAAATATAGATTAGATAAACTACATCTATTACAACCAACAGCAACAAGTTTTTCATGAGTTAAAAAAACTCATGTCGGCCCCAGCCCTGAGGCTGCCTGACCTGACAAAAGTCGTTACACTCTATATGTAAAAAAAAAAAAAAAAAAAAAAAAAAGCCATTGGAGTTTTAACCCAGACTGTAGGGCCCTGGCCAAGGCCAGTGGCCCATCTCTCAAAATAATAGACCAGGTTTCCAAAGACTGGCAGCCATGTTCAAGGGCCCTGGCAGCAATGGCCCTGTTAGCATAAGAAGCAGATAAGCTAACTCTTAGGCAAAACCTAAAGTCCCCCCATGTTGTGGTGATTTTAATAAATACCAAAGGACACCATTAGCTAATAAATGCTAGACTAACTAAATACCAAAGCTTGCTCTGTGAAATCTCCACATAACCATTGAAGTTTGCAGTACCCTAAATCTGCCACCTTGCTCTTGGTATCAGAGAGCCCAGTTAAACATAACTGTATAAAAGTACTGGACTCAGTTTATTCTAGTGGGCCCAACCTCCAAGACCATCCTTAAACATCAGTAGACCAGGGCGCTGTACGTGGATGGGAGCAGCTTCACCAACGTCTGCAAAGTGACTCTGAAGAAGATGACAAGCCCTGCTCCTGTCACACCTGGAAGCTGACTGATCCACACACGGCCGAAGCATGAGGAAACTCATTGTGGGACTCATTTTCCTTAAAATTTGGACTTGTACATTAAGAACTTCAACTGACCTTCCTCAGACTCAGGGCTGTTCCCAGTATATACATCAAGTCACTGAAGTAGGACAAAAGATGGCTACAATCCTATAATTTTATAGTTATTGTAAATGTACCAGGACTCTAAAAGAAACTTGTTTGTATAATGCTATTCTATCCAAGGTATGTAGCCCAGGAAATAACCAGCCTGATGCCTGTTATGACCCTTTTTAAGCCTCCCAGTTTTTAAAATAAAATTAAGGACTGGTCCTTTTCTAAGTGACACAAGTAAAGTAATAGCTAGAACAGAAGAAAGAGGGGTCCCCAAAAATGTAACCTTAAAATTTGATGCCTGTGCTGCTATTAATAGTAAGCAGCATGGGATAGGATGCCGTTCTCTAGATTAAGAAAAACGTTACACAGCAAAAATTAGTATATCTGTCAAGAATCTAATTTATGTGAAATGTGTCAATACTTGTCTTGTGTCATTTGGGCCACTTAATAAAAAATAAAAAATAAATCCTGTTCGGCTCCAAAAAGGAAAAGTCAGCCCCTCCTGCATGACTGGGAGCTGCAACACTTTAGAATTGGTAATCACAAACCCTTCAGACCCCTCCCCCAAAAAAGTAACATTAGGCATAGATTAAAAAGTACTAGATCCTAGCGTAAGCATCCTAATAAACGGAGAGGTTCAAAGACACTCTCCAGAACCAGTATTTCAGACTTTCTATGATCAACTAAATGTGCCAGTACCAGAGACTCCAGGAAAAAACAGAAATTTCTTGAGGTCTTTTTCTTCTCATACAGGCCATGTCTTGCAAGTCTATGTTTGGGTTCATTTTTCTTTGCATAATCCAGGGAGTCATAAATCATGCCAAAGCCAGTTGTCTTGCCACCACCAAAATGAGTTCTGAATCCAAATACGAAGATGACATCCGGTGTGGTCTTGTACATTTTGGCTAGTTTTTCCTGAATTTCTGTCTCAGGCACTGTTGCCTTCCCAGGGTGAAGAACATCAATGACCATTTGTTTCCTCTGAAGTAGTCGGTTGGTCATGAACTTTCTAGTGCGGATAGTTACAGTGTCATTCATGATGGCACTATCTTCAGACAGTCAGGGAGGAAAAGAGCTCAAGTGCTATTTATTTATGGCACTGGGGAACAAGCATTTCAAACAATTTTAAGGTTTGTTTTGGGAAAAAAACTGTTATTGTCTTTGTTTCAAAGCTAAACTGTACACTAGTTTCTTCTGTTAAAGCAAACTAAATATGGCCTGAGAAGGGACTCTGTACTTCTATATATGAGTCCATATGGACGAACTGCAGCCTAATTTAATAGATAGACAAGATTGAAAACCTAACTTAGGAGTATGTGCCTATAACAATAGCTGAGTCTTGGCCAATCCCAGTGGCCATACTTCAACCATTCATACACTGTTGAGTATTCAAACTGTGTTCAAATAAGGCAAATGCCAACCTGTAACCAATCCAGCCATTCTGTACCTCACTTCTGATTTCTGTATATCATTTCCCATTTTTGTCTATAAATCTTCTACTATGTTGCTGTGCTGGAGTCTCTAAATCTGCTGTGATTCCAGGGGCTGCCTGATCCATGAATTGCTCATTGCTCACTTAAACTCCTTTAAATTTATTTTGGCTGAAGTTTTTCTGTTATCAGATGGTGTCAGAAGCGGGATCCAAAGTAGAGCTTCTAGCAAGCACTTGGAGCACTGAATGAACAAACAAGGTACCTGCAGGACCCACTTTTGTCAATTAATCTCTCATAGCAGCTGGGGATCATGGGTAAGCTCTCTGTCTCGGATTTCAGAGCTCCATGGATTTGTGCTTTTAGCTCGCTGTTTCTTCAAGCAAATTTCTGATCCAAACTGGGTTTGAAGTCACGACAGAATCTGGGCTGGGTCCAGGATTTGATCCAGGAATTAACTGACTTGGATCCAGTTAGAGGCTCCACATATCTGACTTGGTCAGAAAGGAACTGGTATTAAGCAGTAATATTGCAGGGGTTATAAAATTTGGCTTTTGAAAATTCATGAGGATTTTTGTGTTCTACCTCTTTGTTTCCTTTAGCTTGCATGCTTAGGTAGGAAAAATCATTGGCTAAGTCAATCAAGAGAACCTGAGATTAAAGCCAATATTTTGGGCAAAAATGGGATCCTTAATTTCTGGAAAACTGAGTTATTTCTGGCATATACATTATGCCCAGGAGGCAGTGAAGTCTTACAGAAATGGCAAAATCTTACTAAAGATAACTTAAAATGGAAAATTCCAAATGAATAACAATTCATTGAAATACATTTAAAAATGAGGGCTCTCAGTAAAGTACCTTTCGGCTAAGAATGGGTTTGGCACTATGGTATATTAACTGTTATTCTCTTTGGATCAATCTGTCTTACACTTTTTGCTGATAGATATGGGTGACAGGATAAGGCATTTACAGGACCATGGGATATGGGGAGCTTTTTCCTCCCCAAAAGGGGAAACTTGAAAGCTGATGGGACTGCTGGAAAAGATCCCTTTGCTACTGACAAGCGGCTGCCTGAACTTTTCAGTGTCACTGCAGTGGGTGGGTCTTTATCTGGCCTCCCTGAGCTCTTCACCTTCTCCACCCTGCCACAGGCAATACCTTTCTTTCTCTACTTTGCCTTTTCTATCTTTTCTGTTACCCAGGTCAACCATCTTGCCCAGAAACCATGTGTTGAAATTCCTAGTCAGAGGTTGGATTAAAGATGACGGGGCTCATCTGAAGGCAAATTTAAGCCTTGCCAGTGTGATATTGGGAGGTAAGCAGAGTGGCTAATGTCCACATTTCATCGCACATATTTTGCTCCGGGCAGAACAAAAAAAATGATAATTTTCCTTTATTATGCAACTTGGCCCCCAGGTTGATGGTGCAGCAAACTGGGTCACTAGGGCTGCTTGCATGCTGGCAAAAGGGTTAGAATTCCTTGGCAATCAGATTTCTAGCTTTTCTCCCTATTTTTCTCTGTAAAAACTGGTTAAATGAGTGGTGAAAAATACTGCTTATCTCCTCTGTAAAGTTTTGGTTAATATGAAAAAGAATTCTGAGGCTGGTTTTAAGCTGTAGTGAATCTGGTGTGCTTTGTGTGTCTTTCTGTATTGTTCTGTCGTAAAGAGTGGTACCTTAGGATTAAATGCATGTCTAAAACCCCATAAGCCTGATGTTCAAGATGGCCCAGGAAAATGGTCAGTTATGTCCTTGAGAGATTGAACTTGTAACCATGTGGCTGTGCTTTCTCTTTTCACAATGGTGTCCCGAGTTCAGGGTTCAATCCCTAGCTTAGTGGATGAGCCTTTCTGGTTGATATTTGGGTGAACTTTGCCATTTTGTTATTCTTTTCCTCTCCACCAACTGTCTTGATTTTTCCTTTCTCAGAGTACCTATGAGGTTACTTTTGGTAAAGTTTAAAAGCCAGAAATACCAGCTGTTTGGCCTGGCTAAAGATAGGTATAAGAAATTTGAAAAAGATTTTGTTAAAGAGTGCTATGGTTAAAAGTCAGCTTAATTAAAAGCAAATATTGAAGCTCTAAGAGCCTGGGACTCCTCAGAAGTCACCAGAGACCCTTTCCTGGTCTTGTTCTTTCAAGGACTCCACCCTAAAGCCAGTAATCCAATTAAGAAACTTTAAAACTGGCAAAAGAAAAGTCTTACAACTACTGTAGTAACCTTCTGTCTGTCTGTGTAGTTATATATGTGTTGTGTGTGAAATGTTTATATATAAGAGCTCTAATTAATTGGCTTAAATCAAATCACTTATATAAAATACTTTGGAAGACAAATAAAAACTATAATGCCTTTTAGTTCATGTAACTTTAGTAATCTTTGGGAAATAAACAGAGCTTTAAAGATTGTTAATAAAATAAATACATTTAGTCTAAATCATGCAGGTCAGATATTAGGTTTGCTTAATGCTTTTAAGGCCATAAACTGCTTTGACTTTTGGAAATTGCTCAATTTCTTTTGGAGTCATTAAATTCTGAATAAGGCCTGGGGATATGTGGAAGTAGCCTACCCCTACCTATGCAAAAAATATTATAAAGAAAAAGATTTTATATAAGAAAGAATATTGTATGGTAAATTCGTGTCCTAAAGTAAAATGACTGTTTGTTTAAAAGGAGGGATGTTTAGGACAAGTCAGAAAGTCCAAGCATGTTGTAGATGTCCTATGTAAGTCACAAAGGGATTTGTAAAAGAAAATTTATGCACCAAAAGTGAAAGTTGCTAAGAATTACCATTATAACATGTAATTAAGACTACTGAAAAAAATAGGTTTACATTCAAGGTGTGTGAGGAGAATGAAATGTGTTTTTGGTAAGAGATAGAAGAAGGCAGGGAATGTACAAGTTTGTCTAGAGAATTAAAGAACTGTTTTAAATTAAATAAGATAAAGCTAAAGGTCTAAATGAGTTTTGGAAGGTTTGTAAAAATGAACCTTGTAAAAGAAATTATATGTGTGAACATACTGACTAAATTTAAACGAGTATTATGCAGTTTTTCCATAAACTGAACATCAAGTAAAAGCAAAACATGGTTTTCTTAAAGCACTAATCTGCTGTTTAACAAAAATTTGTAAAGAGTTAAAAGAGTTATAAAAGGTTTATAAAAATCTTGCCTTATGGTCAAACTGATTAAGCTTGGATAGATTTATCTATGATGTTTTATCAAAAATTGGGGTCGATATTAATAGCCACTAATGCACGGGTGAAATTTGACCTCACTTGAACAAGATTTTCATGTAATATGAAAAGATAATAAAAGATATTTGCTTTTTTTTTTTCTTTGAGACGGAGTCTCACTCTTTCACCCAGGCTGGAGACTAGTGGCGTGATCTTGGCTCACTGCAAGCTCCACCTCCTGGGTTCACGCCATTCTCCTGCCTCAGCCTTCCAAATAGCTGGGACTACAGGTACCCATCACCACGCCCAGCTAACTGTTTGTATTTTTAGTAGAGACAGTGTTTCACCATGTTAGCCAGGATGGTCTTGATCTCCTGACCTCGTGATCCGCCCACCTTGGCCTCCCAAAGTGTTGGGATTACAGGTTGTTTGCCTTTTAAATACACTACCAAAAAAAAAAAAAAAAAAGAAAAGAAAAAGAAAAAGAAGGGAAAGACAAAGACAGACTGTTTGGAAAGTTAAGTTTTCCCTCCATTAATGAGTAAAGGTTTTTGACTTTTTAAAAAATTTTGCGTCATCATTTTGGCTAAATGAATAACTTGGGGTTACCTGGAATTCTAGTTCCTAATATCAAGTGTTTTAAACCTTTAACATATTGAATAGGCTTCCCCAAATCAAATTTTAGCTTCAAAATGGTCTTCCTTGGGTTCTGTTTTTTGTGGCCTGATGCTAACAATGTTTTCTTAAAGGTCTCAAGGACATATTTTCTTCTAGCATAATATTCTGTGCAGTGCAGAAGTTCTTTTCTTTTGTCTTTTGGCAACTGGCCTAACAGATTTTATGTTTTATCGAAATAATTCCTATGCCATTATTGTTAAGTTAGGTTTGCTTAGGAAAAACTGAGATTTAAAAAAAATTAATTAAGGTTTTAGATTCTTGAATCTTCCTGTCATCTCAGACCTGGTAGAAGATGCCAATCAAAATTAACTGCATTAAATCCTCATCTTTAATTAATTGCATTAAAGCCTCAAAATTAACTGCATTCCTGAGACACAGGGTCAGAAATTAAAGTTATTCAACTCCTCAAGGCCCAGGGACAATCGTGGAAGAGGGGGGCATGTCAAGGCCCAGGGACAATCGTGGAAGAGGGGTGCATGTGAGATAGTAAGGGCCAATTTTGAGAGATAAAATAAGTTATTTCTCTATAAACTAATCATTAATGTCAAAGGCACACTGATGCAAGAACAGCATATGAGCCCCTGTGTCAGATTAACAAGGTTTTCATGAAACGTTAAATGACTCCTTAATAAAGGTTATAAAGACTTATGGAAGTTATAACTTAAAATCAAGATGAAATTTTATAAGTGGTTTATAAAATTTTGGAAAACAAATTTAATTGACTTCATGCTGTTTTATTAGGGCTTACTGTTTGGAAAATTAGTCTCTCTCAAAGAATGAAGGTTTTTGCCTTTTTTTTTTTTTTTTGAAATCCTTGAGTTATCACTTTGGTTAAATGAATGACTTATTTTATAATGACCTGTAATCCTATTTTGAAATACCAAGTGTTTTAAACCTTTGGTAATTGACAAACTTTCCAAAATCAATTTATACATTATGTCTTTTCCTGACCTAATTAATCCTTTAAGATGTTATTAATAAGTTCCCTAAACTCAAAAATCACATATTTGGCTTATTTGGTATAAAAATTACACAGGAAGCATTGTCAAATGTTTGATTTTCTTTGGGCTATATTTGTATAAATATGTTATTGGTACCTCTTCTAAAATTATGAGAAATTCCTATAATTTTGATGTGACTTAATGTATGTTATCAGTAATAATTATAATTTACATTAAATTATTGTGTGCCATACAGGTAAGAAATTTTCTTGTCAATTGTGTCTTTGAGTATGGCTATCCTGAAACTTTTTGCCATCCATGGACAATGACTGTCTTGTTTTGGTCCTCATTAAAAGGTGGTTTTATAGTCCTGTATAAACTCTAACAGGTGCTCTTGAATGCAGGTTTCTGATAATTTTGAAGATTGTAACATCAGAATAGAGGAAAAACTTTCAGTACTCATGGAGAGCTAAAATATTCATGAATATCAAGAAGAACGGGAATTAACTTCATGGACTAAACTAATAGAAGACTGAAGTAATCTTTTTAAGTTTTGCTTAAAACATTGCTGATCCTTTGTTTTGCTCTTCGGAGTCAACAACTTTAAGTTATTTACAAATTTTAACAATTGAGTAAAGTATACTCCTATGAATGAAATTTGGAGCATATTTATTTCTCTCTAACTTATTGCTACAGAATTTGGAAACTATTTGTGAGTATTCTTAACTTGTGACAATATAATTAGTAGCATAAGTGCAATAAGAATCTGTTTTCATTTGTAACAGGACATAGTTGGAGAACTGGTTATTTTACCAAAACTTTTACTGGAATGGTGTGTTTTCCATTTAGAAATGTTTTCCATTTAGGAATTTTATTGACTGAGTCAATAAAACTCCTTGGAAAAACTGTCCACATACCTTTGTCTACACAGTTCCTGTACAGGGTTCCTGACCTGTGGTAAGTAAGGAATGTACTTTCTGACAAGTCCAGGACCCAAGGTTTATCTTGGAACCTCAAGAGGAGAGGAATTCCCCCAAATCATAGTTATTTAATAGTATAAATACATGACTGGGCTCGGCTTATTCCTTCTATGGAACAAAGTTCTATCAAGGCCAATGTAAAAGCCTATGTAAGCCAGGCATGGTGGCTCACGCCCTTAATCCCAGCACTTTGGGAGGGTGAAGTGGGTGGATCACTTGAGGTCAGGAGTTCAACACCAGCCTGGCCAACATGGTAAAACCCCATCTTTACTAAAAATACCCCAAAAATTAGCCAGCTGGAATCCCAGCTACTTAGGAGGCTGAGGTAGGAGAATTGCTTGAACCCAGGAAATGGAGGCTGTGTTGAACCAAGATTGCACCACTGCACTCCAGCCTGGGTGACAATGTGAGACTCCATCTCAAAAGAAAAAAAAAAAGTATATAAAAATTAATTATTCTTGCTGCACTGTATACAAATAATTAGGCCAAATATAATAAAGCAAACTAGTCCTACTATGGTTTGTCTTTAGTAAAAATGGGAAAGTGGAGAGAGAAAAGTTAGTTTTCAAAAACTGTAGTACACCTGTTGTTAGATTCTAGTCTTGCCTAATGTTTTTCAATTTTTATTATCTTCTATAGTTTGGATCAAATTCTGTTTTTTCTTGGTTAGAAGACTTTAAAATAATGTTTTCATTTTTTTTCCTTTTTTCCCATTTTTCCTAATTCAGAGTCATTGAAAACTAAGCTGTGCTTTCGTAAAGCCCTGCGAACTGAAGCTAGACAGCTTAAACTTCAGAAAAAAATAACAGCAACCTATTTACATACATAAGCCACTTTCATACCTGCCTACTGATGTATGGGCTTCAGAGTAATGTGGCCTATATTGATTTTCCAGAGTGTTATTTGTTTGTTGTTGTTTTTCTCCCTTCCTCCCCCTATTTTCTTTTTGTAGTACATGACACTTCACAACCTTCTAAAAATGAGCTTTCCTAATATCTCGAGACCCACCTGACTAGGAATAAACCATCCTAACCATGAGAGATCAGATGAAACCTGAGACCAGAGACTCATTTTCTTCTAAAATGTTTTCTCCAAAAGATTTTAAAAATTAAAAGGAAGGAAATGTGAAAGGAAAATATCTTGTGGGACTAAATATCTTAGTGATTTGGCCCCCGATATCACTAAGCTAAAGGGAAAAGTCAAGATGGGAACTGCTTAGGGCAAACCTGCCTCCAATTCTATTCAAAATCACCCCTCTGTTCATTGAAATAAACGTATATCTGATTGCTTTCTTTGGAGAGGCTAACAAGAAACTCTAAAGAATGCAACCATTTGTCTCTTATCTACCTTTGACCTGGAAGTCCCCTCCCCACCTTTCCAGACTGAATCAATGTTCATCATACGTATGTTGATTGATGTCTCATATCTCCCTAAAATGTATAAAACCAAAACTGCTCTGACCACCACTCAGGACTTCCTGAGGCTGTGCCACAGGCATGTGTTCTCAACCTTGGCAAAATAAACTTTCTAAATTAACTGAGACCTGTCTCAGATTTTCAGAGTTCACATTTCAAATGACAATTATAGCAGAGAGGCAAAGTTGAAGAGGAGACTGAAGAATCTTTTCAATATTAAGGGTTTCATTAAAGCAAACTGCTGAGGCCTGCTGGCATTAGGAAATAAAGTTCTTCATTTGTGGGTAGAGATCTTCTTTATATAATTTTTTGCATAGAATGCTTTTGAAATCCTAAACAGGTATGCTCAGAGCAACACAAAAAAGCCACATCAAAGGAGTGCCTAGACAAGTGAAGCTTTCCCCTCTGTAGTCAGTGAGGTTTCATATCTGACAACTTTCTCTGAAGCGGCCAGAGGCCCTTTCTATCATTATTAAAAATAGATGAAAATAGTTGACCCATGTTGAGGTTTGTTTTCTGAATCAGCAATATTTTTGAGTGACAAAGTTGTTTCCCAAATATTATATTTGGGTGGATCAAGTGATAAATGAGTAAGTTATCTGTGCCTCTAAGTATCTTGCCATTGTACTGCCATTGTTTTATTTAGCAATAAAATGTTACTGAAACAGCAGTAACAAATAGAAAACCTTCCTATTTTCCCTTACTAGTTAATGTGAGACGACAACACCTGCCTGTTTCAGTCCCACAAAAATGGTTTTAATATAGGGTCACACAAAATTCAAAGGTTTTATGGCCCATTATAAAACAGCTCTTTGTCTTTTCCCACTAATTCCCTAGTGTCACATTTAATAAAACAAGGAAACTACGGATAATAGAGGCGTTTGCATATTAGCTTTCAAAACCATAAATAACATAGGGTTTTGCTCACCTACAAATATTAAGACAGCTTATTAATGTTTAATCCCCTTTGTAATTGTTGCTAACATTTTAACCAAAATTGAGAAATTTTTCTCTACTGCCTTCTTACATTGACAGAGTACACATTCGTGAGATTTTATCATCAGATTTCATGGTATAAAGAGACATTACCTGAACAGCTACCTACATCTGAGCGCCCCTGTTGTGGAAGATGCATCTGCTTTATGCTTTCTTTATTTTGCTCTCTCAGCAATGGTTTTAATCCTAACTGTCATGGAAGATGTAACTGTGATTCTATGCAGTCGGTGTAATGCTTCAGACTAACAGAGGTACCATCAAGTATTCCTTCTGTCATCAAGAGGCTCTACATTAGCCACAGAAAAATTCAACACCTCCAGGTAACTATATCATGTGGCAATTTATTATTATCAAATTATTGCAATCTTATTTCGTGAGACAGTGTGAGGGGCAAGTGTGGGGTTGTTAAATTTATTTTAAATAATCATAACTTAAATGTGCTAGTTATCAAACTAGGATAGTTGAACTAGCTACCTGCTTGTTCTGTAGTATTGAGATGGGTATATGCCTCTGGATGTTTATTTTTAGGAAAACAACAACAAAAGTCAGAATCTATAGTTAATGATATTCTATTTTAATATTTATTCAAAAACATTCAGATCTATGTTGCTGCAAAGTAAAAATGACTCTTGCTTAACAAAAAGTATACTGCTACTTTATGTCCCCAGGATTAAGAATAAATCCTTTCAGGGGAAAGTGTAGTTTTGTTTATTCCATGGATGGAAGATGATACAGCAACATCAGACTACCAAAGCGAACACAGTATATCAGAAGAATTCACACAAACCCTGTGTATCAGTCAGGTAT
Source organism: Rhinopithecus roxellana (assembly GCF_007565055.1). Classification (NCBI taxonomy): domain Eukaryota; kingdom Metazoa; phylum Chordata; class Mammalia; order Primates; family Cercopithecidae; genus Rhinopithecus; species Rhinopithecus roxellana. Next base: position 165,002,877 of record NC_044552.1, read on the forward strand.
CAGTGTCTTTGTAGAAACCTATACAGAGGAAATAAATTTTTTTGTTTTGCCGAGTTACCCACAGTTCCCATTCTATGTGCTTTTAATTATGACTTTTATTTTTATGCCCACTTATGCAGACGGTACTGAAAAGAGTGCTATGGATTTGTCTGACTTATATAATATAAATGAACTTTTATTTTTGATCTCTGATATTCTGAAAGTTATTAAGAGACTAGAGTTCTCATCCCAGTTTCCCCCCTAATTAGATATATGACTATCTTAGGCTGGCTGTTAAAAAAATCTTGGGGCAGCACCTTTATAAAGTGCGAAGGTTAGATTAGATAGGTGATCCCAGGCCCCTTCCAGATGGAAAATTCTATGGCTGTCTAATTTTCCCTTTACTATGCACTGCTTCTCCCTTAAAGATCTGAATCCTAAGATAAAGAAATGCCTCTCTGTGAGCCAGGTGCAGAGAGGCAGCAGGTGAGTGTACCTTACCTTCAAACAGAGACACCATCCCTTTAATTTGGTTAAGAAATGTTCATATGGGTGTCCCATAAACACATAGAGTTTAAAATATGTAGCATGGTATTTAGATCCTGGCTCAATAAACACAGTTGTCTCGTCTCCATCTGTTTGCTTTCCTCTTCTAACCCTGTAGTGCCTAACACCAGATAGCAAGTCTGACCCCATTAGGTGTAAATTTTCAAGCAAGACACCTGGTTAAAGGGTAAGCTACTTCAATATTTGCCCTGAGGACTTGACATGTTTATTGAAAGCAGAATGTCAACTAATCCTAGTAATGATTACACACTGGTACTTTGTAGCCAATAACATAAAATTATACCTCTTATTAAATTCAGTTATTGGATGAGTCAGTTTGTCACTGGTTTAGTTTCATTGAACAGCAGCATTGCCACTTCCCTGACTTTAAGTTAGGTAATTATCTCATGTAAGGACTGTTCACAACAGAAACATAATAAAAGACAGGATTGTTTTGTTAAGGAAAATGAAAGTTCTTTTTGTTGATGAAAGTTCTGACCAATGATACTTCTCTTTTAAAAATACTTAGGTTTTAAGTTACCATATCTCACTTCCATAAATTTTAAGTGACCATATCTCATTTGCATTTGGTAAATACAATGTACATTCTGTTTATTGGGTTTGAATTTACAGAATCATTCAATATGTTCCAAAACTTCAGTAGAGTGTTGGGTTGCATACTCAATTCCTGCTATCCTAATTCTCAATGAATAGCTGGCCTCCCATTTTATTGACAAATCATGACAAGACTTGATCTCCCTCAGTTCCTGCTCACTGTGTACAAATTTGTCTCCATCCACTTTTGCAAACTCTTTTCTCCAGAGAGGATATGTCTCTCCTTGTATTCAAGGCCCTTGATTCCATCCTTCACACCTCTCCCCAGACCTTGCTCTCTCACTTTCTGTACCCCCATATATTCAACTGCTTTTTCTTTACTAGTTGCTCTTTACCTGCCTTGGCCTCCAGAGTGCCGAGAGCTACAACACCTGACTTTTATCTTTTATCACTCATGCATTTGGCGTCATATCTAAGCTAGCTTTACCTAATTCAAGTTCATGAAAATGTAATGCCTATATTTTATTCTAAGAGTTTTACAGTTTTAGCTTGTACATTTTGGTCTATGATCCATTTTGAACTAATTTTTGTGTATGGCATAAGAAAGGAATTCAGCTTCATTCTTTTGTTTCCTCTGTCCTGTTCTGTTGCTATGCACTAACTCAGACTTTAGTCTCAAGCCATGATGAACTGCTTGACTGTGTTGAGTGAAATACACAATGAACAGCTGATTACATGTGATACCAAATGGACAGTGTGCTAGGTGACCCAAGTCACTCCTGTTTAGAGGATTGTAGGTTTGGTTCAGTACTTTGTGTCTACATATGTAAAAAATCATTAAGTTTACTTCACTATTGCCATTCAAATGGATAAGCAAAAGTGATTTATTGTCTTCAGAGGTAGAAGACAAATGGGAATGTAGTTATGGTAGCAGTTAGTTAAAATGATTGTACTTCTTTTGTGGAAGAGAAGAAGCTTCTTCAAATTCTTCCTAAGAAATATATAAACAAGGATTCATTACTGAATAGGGGGATTATGGGTTATTTTATACTCTCTATATTTTCCAGAATTTAAAAATTGTTTGGAGAGAACAAGTGTTGCTTTGATGATCAGAAAAAAAATCCAGCATTGTTTTACAAACTCCTTCCTGGCTTGGTTCACACAGGTCTGAAACCATCACTTTGTGTGTATGTCAGTTTCATTGTACATTGGATCTATAAGGAGCCAGAAAAGGGTGTGTTCCCTTTACTACTTGCAGCAGGGTCTGCCCAGGATTGAAACCAGAAACAAAGCCTCTCCTGGGAAAGCTAGCAGGAGCTATCCTGTGCCTTACTTCATTTTACTGGCCTTGCTTTTTAAGCAATATTGGAAAAGCTGCCGGTAGCCCCAAGGTTAGCTCTAGGGCAAAAGCATCTCTTTCCACGTAATTGTTCGAGGTCCTGCTTAAGCCATGGAAATGGAAAAATGGGTCTGGCAGAAATTTTTCCCTTTGTCAGCTCTGCAAACCCAACTGAAAAGTTGAAAGTCAGCAGGAGTCTTCCTCATTGTTATGTGGTACCACACCTCTGTTTTCTTCAGCTAAAGGATGTTATAGCAGTAAGGCTAAAAATATATGCACTGGGGTAAGATAAACCTGGGTTAGTAGCCCAACTTTTCCACTAGAGAAGGATATACTTGGACAGGTTATTCCACCTTCTTGAGCCTTAGTTTCCCTCTCTGAAAATGGAATAATTATGCTTATGCCTAGGGCTTTGTGAAAATTAAATATAGTAAATATTTCTAAAATTGTAGCCATTTTAATTAATAATCAAATGTAATCTCTATTGACCCTCACACACACAAAAAAAAAAAGGAGGAAAGAAAGAAAATGCTTTCTATGCTTAATAATATTCATTTAAGAATATGAAGTCTATTTAGGCCAGTGTGTATACTTTATAAATAGAAATCAAGACAAATTGAAGCTTTGACACCATCCCTTGCCCATTCCCAAAATAAATTGCCCATTCTGATCCATGTCATCTCTGAGACTTATTGCATAGTTAGTAATCATTTTTTGTGTATAGTCACTCAGATATAAGTGGAAATATAATACCCAGTTCTTTTTTGGGAATCTCAACAGTCCAAGACATAAAGATATATGTCTAGAGACATTTCTGACTTTATATAAAAGATAAGCCTACAAAAAGACATTTCAGAGTGGAGTGTAAAGAACACTGAGTCTTCAGCGAGTTATTTAACTTTTTTGGTCCTGAAATTCTTTATTCCTGAAATGGGAGATTTAGATTAGATAATCCCTAAAATCTCTGCTTTTCTAAAGCTCTGTGATTGGTGTCTAGATTTTGAGCCTCTTTTGAAAAACAGTAATTACAGGCCAAATGCAATAGAAAATGCTGTAGAAAATGGTGTAGCTAAGGAAGAAAGGGGTTTGCAGTTCAACAAACCTTGCTGAAATTCTGAATTCTTTCACATTCTAGTTCTCCTAGTCTCCTCATCTAGAAGCCAGTGTTGATAATAGTAAACTTGCTGGGTTATTAGGAGATTGGTGATAATACATAAAAAAGCACTTGGCACTCATAGATACTCAACGAATGCAAGAATAAAATCTCTATCATTATTGGGACTAGGACTATTCAATATAACTGATAAATCATTAAGAAAATATAAAATGTTAGCAGCAATATGTAACCCAAGGCAACTGCCAAAACTATTATGATTAACAATATTCATTTATGGAAATTTTAACTGGAGAGTCCGTAACATATTAGGAGATGTTTAAAAATACATGATAATTCACATCACATATCCTCCCAGAATATAAGTACCTATAATAAATATATGATACAAAATTAACTCACCTTGAAGGTGTTAACCATGTATTGGTATTATGAAAGTGCTCAACTGCATAATTAAGTCAAATATTTAAAAACTGTGGATAGTAAGACACATGAAATTGTATACTGAAAACTCCAGCTTCATTGAATTCTAAGGCAGATTGAAAATTTTGTGAAGATTTATCAACCTGAAGAAAACACAGAACAATTCCTTTTTCTGCTTAAACATAACCTTACTCCTGGCACCAAGTAAAGATAATTACATCATTGAGAAAAAGACATGGGTATTAAGCTGGGAGGTTGGCAGGCATGTAGAGAGATAGGGAAACTTGCAAAACATGAAGAAAGTATATCAGATTTGGCAAATATCTAAATTCTAGAGGAAGAGTGGCATTAGGTCTGGGATATATGCACAAATGAACTCTTTGCTCTACAGAGATGGAGGGAGACAACATGTACACACTTGTTTATGATTTTTTTTTTCATTGGTGAAGTGAAAATTGGGTATAGGAAACAGGCTCATTTTCCAAAATGCAATATAGTTGAAAGTGTTTTCAGTAAGTGCATCCTAGTGATAACAGACTGGGACATTTACATTTTTATAACTTTTAATGCCTTTTTAAAATATGTGATTCATAATGTTAAATGATGCAAAATGTAGCTAGTGAAAATCCTTTGTAATCTTACCCTCTAGATTTAGAAACTACTAACAATTTGGTAAGAGATTTCCAGATTGTTTCAATTTATAGCTATTATGAGATGATACAACAAAAAACATCCTAGTGCATGAATCATTTTGCAATTTGTATCTCTTCCTAGAAGTAAATTTGCTGGGTCAGAGAATATGTAGTAAAAGTTGGCCAATATTATGTGTCTATCAATAATGTGTGAAAGTGCTTAGAATAATTTTCATACCTTACACTTATGTTATCAATCATAAATAAAAATATTCAGGATCTGAGTTTCAACCCTTTTCCAAGAGATAATTTAAAATAGAACCCGAAGAGAAATCTAAAGTATTATTAGTATTGTAATGACAGTGTATACGGTATTTTTTAAACAATATTAATTTATTGCTTTTTCTTCCCCTTCCCTGCCTCCACATTTTTTGTAGCTGTCTGACTTCATCCGAATGTTGGCTGTAGAAGATTCTATTCTGCTGGCCAGTGGAACAGAGTCAGTAGAAAATGACACCTTCAAAGCTCTGAGTACTTTGAAGACCTTAGAACTCTGGAAAAAATAAGTTAAGACGAGTCCTTAGTGCTCTCCCAGCCAGTCTTGAAGTGTTAAAACTAAATGATAACTCAATAAATGTCATACATGGATCAGATTTTGAAGGACTGAAGAAATTAAAAATCCTTGAACTTAAAAACAACCTGATCTCTTCCTTCTCTCCGAGTACATTCTCCTCCCTTGTCAGTTTGCAAAGTTTGATGTTGGATGGTAACAGTATGGAGGCTATAGCTGGACCCCTGATACTTCCCCATCTGACACACTTGAGCCTGGAGAATAATAAGTTACATCTTATATGATAGCTTCTTTATTTCTCTATAGTCTTTGCAGTTTCTCAGTTTCAGTGGTAACTTTCTGACTGAAGTTCCTGTCAATCTACCCAAATCCTTGCTATCTTTACAGATGGAAAGAAACTAGCTCAGAATGGTAAGGTTTCGAGACATGAAACACTTGAAGAATCTTTGCCATCTTTACCTGTCAGAAAACGTATTCTCTTCCATCAGTGGGGCACAGCTCCTTACCAATTTAACTACTCTTGAGCTGTCTCCAAACCACCTCCAAATGTTGCCCTTCAGACTACCAGTAAAGCTACAAAAACTTGATTGCAGCGATAATCTGATTCAGAGAGTTACAGCATAAGACTTCCAGGACCTCCAAGACTTGAAACATTTGTTTTTGGACAACAACATTGTGAGTTTGTTCCAAGCTGGAGCCCTGCAGAGACGGTCTCAGCTCTCCAACCTGGCCCTGGAGCAGAACCTGCTATTGTCCATACCCCTAAGGTGAGTGAGTATTTTCATTTATTGTAGCTACCATATAAAATATCTGAAGATTGGGACAATTCAGCACATCATATAAGCAAGAGAATTAGAGCAAATGTGAATTATCTGATCAAGGCTACACAAGGATTTAGGGATAGAAGTTTTAAACAGAGGTGTTGAATCTCCAGCCACCAAACTCACTCCTGCACTAACTTTATCTATCTTGCCTATGGGACAAGACACCAACAGGTGATATCTCTATTAGCAAACAATATGAAGATACTGCAAAGAGTGTGTCTCTTTCTTTCTTTCTTTTTTTTTTTTTTTTGAGGTGGAGTCTCGCTCTGTCGCCCGGACTGGAGTGCAATGGCCGGATCTCAGCTCACTGCAAGCTCCGCCTCCCGGGTTTACGCCATTCTCCTGCCTCAGCCTCCCGAGTAGCTGGGACTACAGGCGCCTGCCACCTCGCCCGGTTGTATTTTTAGTAGAGATAGGGTTTCACCGTGTTAGCCAGGATGGTCTCGATCTCCTGACCTCGTGATCCGCCCGTCTCGGCCTCCCAAAGTGCTGGGATTACAGGCTTGAGCCACCGCGCCCGGCGACTGTGTCTCTTTCTAAGTACTGTATATGGCCTGGATAATCAACAGTCAGGAGGCCTGAGCTTAGCCACTAGCAAAACAAGCACACCAGGAAAAAATGAGGGGGAAAATATACTAAGATATTTATAATTTAAAATGCATTGAAGTAGTAGTTATTGGGGGAAAATTAAAACTTTACAATGTAATATTGTATTTATTTTGAATTACTTATTGGGGAGCCTCATATTCTTTTCAGTGCTATGATCTTTAAAGGGCTTAAGCTGGCTTTGCTTATTTATCTATGTGTCTCTCTGTATGAGTAGGTGAGTCCCCTAGGTTGGTCTTACCTTCTGGTTTTGGTTATCTCTTCAGTTCTCCCCCCCCCCCCACCCCGCTGCCTTTCTCTCTCTCTCTCTCTCTCTCACTCTCTCTCTCTCTCTCTCTCTCTCTCTCTCTCTCTCTCTCACACACACACACACACACACACACACACACACACACACATACACACACGCCCTCACACTCGGACAATTTCTATTCCCAAATATCCCTCCCTCTATACCCAACCTGCTGCACCTGTTCCCCCTAACTGCTCATAATTTATAACTAATGCAACATGTGTTTATATTAATTGATCCTATTTCTTAAGCTTTATTTTATGTTCTACATTTTACAGTAGATAAATTTTTAAAATATAGGATGAAACACTATTATTCTCTTTAAAATGATACTATGTTTGTCTATCAGTGGATTCTTTCTTTCCTTTCAGTACTTTGTTGAAAAAATAAAAGGCTTCTTGCCCTGGCTATTAGCATTATCCAATTTCTCATAATTAATATACCAACTTCTGGTTTCTGTAGAATCCTATGGTACTCTATTTACCTAATTTTATTGTGTTTTATAATATATATATTTTTAAGACAGGGTCTCACTCTGTCACCCAGGCTAGAGTGCAGTGGGGTGATGATGGTTCACTGCAGCCTCAACCTCCTGAGCTAAAGCAATCCTCTCTCCTCAGCCTCCTGAGTAGTTGAGACTACAGGCGTGCACCATGTCTGGCTAATTAAAATAAATTTTTTTTTAGAGATGAGGTCTCGCTACTGCCCAGGCTGGTCTCAAACTCCTGGGAGAAAGTGATCCTCCCACCTCAGCCTCTCAAAGTGCTGGGATTATAGGCATGAGCCACTAATTAGAGGCCCAGCCTATAATAAATTTTTTTATCAATAAAAACGAGAAAATTATCTTTGATATATAGATATGTTCTTTTTTCTAGTTGAAAAGGGGATTTTTAAATTATATAGTATGGTAACTGTACTCAGTGTAAAACATCAAAAAGCGATGTTTCCAAAAGAAATCAGTATTTCAAAATATATATTAAAGGTGATTTCAAAGTAATTTATTTTACTGCATAAGCATGAATATACAATTGCTTTAATTTAATCAGTAAGTTTTGAGCACTTACCATGTGCCAGGTATTTTACCAGACACTTGGGATACATCAATGTAATAAAAGAGATAAAACTTCCTATTCTGTACAGTTTAAAATCTAGCAGGGGAAGACTGACAACAAACATAATACATAAGTAAAATATATAATATTCAGACTATATTAGGTATTATAGCTTACAACAAAAAAGGGCATGATTACCAGGTTCAAGAGTGTAGTGGGTGAGGTGGCTGGTTTCAATTTTAAATAAGGTAAGAATGGTAACCCTCATGAAAACATAACCTTTGAGCAAAGACTGGAAGAAGGTGAGGGATTTAGCTGTGAAGCTATTTGGGAGAAACAGTTTTCTAGAGAGAAGAACAGCCAATTCAAAGGCCCTGAGGCAAAAACACAATTGCAGTGTCTCAAGACTCTACTACTTGTTATTTAAATAACTTCTTGACTATGTTACAAGACTTTTTTTCTTTTTTTTTCTTTGAGATGGAATCTCGCTCTGTCGCCCAGGCTGGAGTGCATTGGCTCCATCTCAGCTCGCTGCAAGCTCCACCTCCCGGGTTCATGTCATTCTGCCTCAGCCTTCCGAGTAGCTGAGACTACAGGCGCCTGCCACCACGCCTGGCTACTTTTGACTTTGTATTTTTAGTAGAGATGGGGTTTCACCGTGTTAGTCAAGATGGTCTCGATCTCCTGACCTCGTAATCCACCCGCCTTGGCCTCCCAAAGTGCTGGGATTATAGGCGTGAGCCACCACGCCCGGCCACAAGCCTTATTTTTAAATTACTGACTACCCCAACTTCAAGGAAAAAAAAATAGTGTATAAAATAAGAACTCATACAACAGGTTAGACAGTAACTACATCATGTAAAAGATGTGACAGCAGGCTATGACAGCCATGGGCAATATTGTGAACTTGGTGGGTTTTTCTACTCAAGTGACTTTTAGAAAGCATTTTGTTGAGTAATCATGCTAAGTTTTAAGAGTGGAAAAAGTAGCTTAATTATTTACTCTTGTCAGAGTACTTGTGTTTTAACAAGTGTACTACAGAAAGCACAATGTTTTACCCAATGGAATGTATAGTGGAATTGCAAGCATGAACTAGCCATAGTTCTCCAATCTGGCTTCACATTAGAATTATCTGGAGAAATATTTTTTTAAAAGCATACTTATACCTAGGCCTCACGTCAAACCAATTAAATCAGATGCCCCTAGACTCAGGCATCACTAGTTTTGAAAAGCTCCCCAGATGAATTTAATGCACAGCTAGGGTCAAGAGCTACTTTGCAAGGACAATGGGGCCAGTAATATGAGGTGGAAGTGGGCTTTTCCTGTGAGGCTTAAATTAAGCAACACAACTGTCTGCTCTGTCAAAGTACTTGGCCAGCTATGATAGCAAAGTTCTTGTGACTTTGAAATACCCCTATCAACACCGCCTGTACTCCTCAGCCCTTTTTTGTTTTGATTGACAGTTGGGAAAGACCCAGAAAGGTTTCCCTGTGGTTCTCCTCTCATTAAACGTTAAAACATGGTTGGGCACAGTAGCTCATGCCTGTAATCCCAGCACTTTGGGAGGCTGAAGCAGGCAGATCACTTCAGCCCAGGAGTTCAAAACCAGTCTGGGCAACATAGTGAGACTCCATCTCTACAAAAATTTTTTAAAAACTTAGTTGGGTGTGGTGGTACATGCCTGTGGTCCCAGCTACTCAGAAGGCTGAGGTAGGAGAATTGCTTGAGCCCTGGAGGTCGAGGCTGCAGTGAGCCATGATTGTGCCACTGCACTCCAGCCTGGGTGACAAAGCAAGACCCTGCCTCAAAAAAAAAAAAAAAAAAAAAAAGTTAAAACTTGAAACATGATACTATTCCTTATATTTTAATTTAAAATTATTTATTTATGGCTTTTAAACATTACAACTTTTAAAAATTTGCATGCTGCTTCTTCATACACAAAATCTATAATATACAATTCAGTTTTCTACAAGTAAACTATTAACACAGGCAACCTGCTTCTATCACCACTGATATTTTGGCATATCTTTTCTTTTGCCACCATCCTCCATTCCACATTTCATCAAGAAAACAGTAGTATACGAGTATATGGTTTTAGGTACACATACGTTCAAAGCCCTACTACATTTGCCTCATTACACTAATTGAGATAGAAAATAATACCTAACATTTATTAAGTGCTTATTAAAATCAACAGTGAACTTAGAGACATACAATAATTCTGTGAAGGTAGGTACACTGGTTTACCTAATAATTTACAGACTAGAGTGTTAAGGCTTACAGGTATTCAGAAACTTGGTCAACGTCATAGTCAGAATTTAAACACACGATTTTAACTCCAGAGTCGGAGAAGTTTAGACACTGCATAGTCCTGCCTCTAGGATTTACTCTACTGTCAATAAAATAACTATACTACTTCAAATGCTCAGGAACTGGACTTCAATTGCTGCTGCTTCAGATTTCATCAATTTGCAGCTTAGTGAATAAATATAAATTAAATTATCTCTTTTTATCCACTCTTCAGATGATGGAAATCTAGAATGGCTTCTTACAACCTAATGCAGATAACATTTTATCTTACACCCAAGTGCTATCTACTGCAAAATGGACTGTGCCCCTTTTTACTCTAAAAAGCAATAGCTACCCAAAGAACATGATAGCATTTCTAGAAAACTGTTTATTTTCAAATCAGAGCTACTTTAAAATATAAATCAGACTTATAAAGACAAATTATATCAAAGCAATAAGTGGCTGTCAGAAAGTCACAAAACCAGGATAAATGGTGATTTCTCTTACAATGTCATTTTGGTGATGACTTCCATACAAACAAGCAAGGGAGAAAAAAAGGCAAGCCTAAGAATAGGCACAATTTTTGGATACACATCCAAGAACTGGATAATTGTATTTGTTTCCTAGAAAACTTGGCTTGCTCATTTTCATTCTCTAACGTTGGTTATGGGACTTACGTGTAATGAATGGTGCATCTGTAGGGTGGAAAATTAGGATCTTTAAGAAGCAAAATGACTTACCTAAAGCCACGTAGTGGTAAACAGAATGGCTCAAGTTAGAACGCAAGTCTTAATACATTGGGACTTTTTGACACCTGTTTCCTCTACTGCATCTTTCCCGGTAAGGCTTCATTGTCCTCTGCAATGGGAATGAAGTCTTGTTTACTACTGCACAATCCAACAATAGTCGATTTTTCCTTGGCAGGAGGGAACCTACACATAAGAGATTTTCTGTATACCATTTAGAAATTCACCTTAGATAAGCTGGTATGTGCACAAAATTTTATTTTCTTGGAGATTAACTTTGAGTTGAATTTAATTATCAAACTGTTAGAAGGCATAAAGTGATCTTCCCTGGTAAATTAATCTACTTTATTAAGTAAAATTTATTCTGTCGGCCGGGCGCGGTGGCTCAAGCCTGTAATCCCAGCACTTTGGGAGGCCGAGACGGGCGGATCACAAGGTCAGGAGATCGAGACCATCCTGGCTAACCCGGTGAAACCCCGTCTCTACTAAAAATACAAAAAACTAGCCAGGCGAGGTGGCGGGTGCTTGTAGTCCCAGCTACTCGGGAGGCTGAGGCAGGAGAATGGCCTAAACCCGGGAGGCGGAGCTTGCAGTGAGCTGAGATCCGGCCACTGCACTCCAGCCTGGGCGACAGAGCGAGACTCTGTCTCAAAAAAAAAAAAAAAAAAAAAAAAAAGAAAAAATTTTATTCTGTCTAGGAAGAAGACACTTTAAATGATTGAGTATTTTTACTCAAAAAGTATAAATACTTATGTATACATACTACTGTATGGTCTAGGATATGATTACAAATATAAAATGACAAATTTAGTTTAAAAAAGAAAACCCCAAAGGCAAAATGCAGGCCAAGTGGCAAAAACCCAAAATACGGACCTTTTGGAATAAAATTCATGTAATAATAATACTGTAACAAGCAAAAGGTAATATTGGTATAGAATATGGCTAAACTTATTTGTTTTCTCTTTTTGATATAACAGTTATATAGCTGGGACTGCCACAATAAACTACACTGAATACTAAAATTCATGACTATATATCCAGTATGTTCACTTTGTATAAAAATAGCATTCAGGTGGTATGTCAATTTGAAGGGCTTCTTTTCCCTATTAAACTTTCAGATGTTTTGTATTTCATAAAAAGGAAAGCACTTACTACAAAGTTTCTGTGTAGGAAAAAGAGTTTCACGTTCGCCATGGTGATTCTTTTCTATTTTTTCAATCAATAGGCATGACCATGACATTTTTCAAATTGGTATTCACAGTTTTAAAAAACCTGTTTTGTCTTCCTGGTTATAAAGCAATAGCTGTTCAAGCTTGAATACTTAATATGCTGAAAAATTTAAAAATCATCCAGAATTGTTCAACCAGAGCCTTTGTCTGGACATAAGCACATAATTTGTTTTTACATATTTGGGATCATTCAATTTTGTATTCTACTTTTTCCACTTAACATAATTTTTTTTCTCTCCCTCTTCCCCGTTTCTGTTTTTTTTCCAAGTATCACTATGGACCCATGGATTTTAATTTATTGGTATGTTTTGATCATTTACAGTTACTAGTCTCTTTTGGTGCCCAAATTGTCACAAATATGGCTAGTGGGAGCCCCTCCAAGGTAGTTCCTCTGTTCATGAGACACGACTCCATTAATCTTTTTTTTTTTTTTTTTTTTAGTTGTGGTAAAATACACGTAACGTAAAATCATCTTTAAATGTACATTTCAGTGGTGTTAAGTATGGTCACATTCTTGTGCAACCAACCTACAGAAGTTTTCATCTTACAAAACTACAACTCTATACCTATTACAAAACTCTCCATATTCCCCTCCTCCCAGCCCCTGACAACCACCATTCTACTTTCTAACTTTAGGTTTCTATGAATGTGACTATTCTAGATATTTCACATAAGTGGACTCATACAGTATTTGTCTTTGTGATTGGCGTCTTTCATGTAGCATAATATACTATCCTCAAGGTTTATGTATGCTGTAGCATGTGTCAAAATTTCCTTCCTTTTTAAGGGTGAATAATACTCCATTGTATGTATATACCACATTTGGTTTATTTATTTGTCTGTAAATGGACACTTGGGTTGCTTATATCTTTTGGCTATTGTGAAGAATGATGCTATGAACATGGAGGTACAAATATCTCTTCAAGACTCTGCTTTAAGTTCTTTTGGATATAGAGCCAGAAGTGGAATTGCTAAATGATATGCTAATTCTAATTTCAGTTTTTTAAAAATAAAAATTTATTATTTTCACAGCAGCTGCACCATTTTACATTCCCGCCAACAGTGCAAAAGTCTTCCAATATCCCCACATCCTTGCCAATACTTTTTATTTCTGTTATTTTGACAGTAGTCATCCCAATGGGTGTTCCATTAATCCTTAAACATTTTATCACATTCTGATAAATGTATCACACGGCTGACAAACTCTATGGGTTTTTTTCCCTAGGCATAGAATCAGTCATTTCTCCAAGAAGCTCTGGTTCTTTCCAGTAAAGATTGGAATTCAGCAGCTAAGATCTGTGTGCTTGGTGTGCTCATGTCATTGGGGTAGCATTGCTACTAGAATATAATATTGTTTCTAGGTCCTTTGAGCAAACAAGAGCTAGAAAATATATTTTTTAAAATTATGAATTCACATTGACATTTTCAGTTCATATTTAACATCAGAGAGGGTTTTCTTTATTTTATTTTATATTTTAATCTTTTTCTCTTACAATGAAAGTATAGTTTCCTTATGACATGAATGTATTTACTTATTTGTTTTGCCACATAATATTCATAAACAATTTCAAAATTTCATTATTAACATTAGTATTAACAATAAACATGCTAAGAGAAATTTCGAGATCTTTTTGTCCTTAGAATCTAAGGCTTAAATATATCCATTAAGAATGTTCAGTCAGAGTACTTTCTCTTTTCTCTGTATGACTGTGTTACAAATATAAATATTTGATTAATTAATTAGATATGCTTGTTCCTGTTTGTGTTCAGTTTTAGGACTTGATTTTGTTTTTGTGAACATGTAAAGCATAACATGGTTGAAAAGTTAAAATCACATGGAACCAACCATTCCCTATAACCATTTTTATCGATTTCTGGTTTATCATTCTCCTTCAGTTGCCCCAAATAAGTAAACATGTATATGTCATTCTTATTTCCCCTTTTCTTACACAAAAACTAGTGTACTATATATACTGCTCTGTTTCTTGCTTTTTTTTTTTCTCTTTAACAATACTTTCTGGAAATCACTTCATGGTAATTCACAGAGACCAGCCTATTTTTTTTTATTATTTTATTTTTTTAAGGCTTCATAGTAGTTCTTTACTCATGTACTGGGTTACTTCCAACCTTTTGCTGTTATAAATAATATCATAATAAATGCCACATATACTGTTTATATTTGTAAGGTCATATCTTCAGGGTATATTCCTAGAAGTAGGATTGGTGGTCTAAAGGATAAATATGTATTTTTTTTTTGTTAGGTTTTGCTAAATTTTTCTCCAAAGGGGCTGTGCCATTTTAGACTCCCATTAGAAATATATGAGGCTATCTATTTCTTCATAGCTTTGCTCACAGGCCAGATTGCTAAGGCTTAGAATTTTTACCAATCTGATAAGTGTTAAGTGGCATATCTGTGTAGCTTTAATCTAATTTCTCTGTCCTGCGTAAAGTTGATGACTTGAGGGCCCTTTGCTTTGCTTTTTATGTGAACTTCCATTTGTTATTTTTGCCCATTTTTCTGTTTTATTTTTATAATCTTCTCAATTTTAAGGGCTTTTTGTATATTAAGGAGATTAATTCTTTGCTATAAAGTGCAGACATCATACTTATCCTCAGTTTGTCATTTGTCTTTTGACTTTGCCTGTCTTTTGCTATACACAATTTCTTTTAAAATTCGTTTTAATGTTGAAACTTTATCAATTTTTATAGCTCCTAGATTTTTTTAGTCATAGTTACAAAAGCTTTTTCATATAATTGTTATTTTAAAAATTAGTTTAAAACATCAGGCCAGGTGTGGTGGCTCACACCTGTAATCCCAGCATTTTGGGAGGGCGAGGTCGGTGGATTGTTTGAGTACAGGAGTTCCAGACTAGCCTGGGCCACGTGATGAAACCCTGTCTCTACCAAAAATAGAAAAAATTAGCCAGGTGTGGTGGTGTGTGCCTGTGGTCCCAGATACTCAAGAGGCTGAGGTGGCAGGATCACTTGAGCTGGTGAGCCAGAGGTTGCAGTGAGCCGAGATCTCACCACTGCACTCCAGCCTGGGCTACAGAGACAGACCCCGTATTAAAAAAAAAAATCAAAACCCATGGTTTTTGTAATCACATAATAGTTCATCATCTCATAATTTAAAATCATTGAGTATTAGTCTATTTTTGCTGTTATAAATAACAAATATGTGACAAACATCTTTGTAAATAAATACTCACTTTTTCTATAATTTCCTAGGTCAAAAGGCATGCTATTAATTAAATTTGATACATATTACTAAATTGTTTCCTAAATGGTACCAATTTACACTCCTACCAACAGTTTTTACTATACCCACAGCAGTAGTGTTTTAAAATTAAAGCTATGTTTTAATTTGCTATATTAAAACATTGCATTTTTTCATTTTCCTTTTATATTCATGAAGAACAACACTTTTTCATACTTTTATTTGACACTTTTACTGCTTTTTCTGTAAATTACTGATTAATGGCCTTTGCCACCTTAGAAATTGGGAACTTAGTGTTTTTCTTATCAATTTGTTTGAGTGATCTCATTTCACAAGAAAAAAAACTAAACAGTTTATGAATAGGAGCCAGAAAAATCAGAAGGTTAGAATATAAGATCTATGAGAAAAAGTTAAAGATCCATAGAATAACACTGAGATTTGTGCTTATAATTGATTTTCTCAAATAAATCTTGTTTCCTAGCTTAAGAAGAGACAGAGCTGTATGAAAAGGCAATGCTCCTCAGTTACTGTTGCCCTGACAGTTGTGGAATGATGGACATGGCCTCCTCTCACATCCTGTTTCCATGCTTTGCAGGCTCCCAGGGACCTTAATCAGGCTGTACCTAAAAGGCAATGTCATCCAGAATATTGCTGAACGGGAGCTCAAGGACCTCAAACAGCTTCATGTTCTAAACCTGAGGAACAACAAGATCTCTGCCTTAGACCTAAAAGCCTTAGAGGGTCTGCCTTGTCTCAGGCAGCTGTACCTGGATGGAAATGCCTGGAATTGCACCTGTAGTCTCCTAAAAGCAAGAGAAGTCCTGATGGCCAAGGGCACAGATATAAGGGGAGGACAAGGTGCAGCACCAGCTGAACAGCAAGGGAAGAGCTGGATGTCTTCCAAGATCATGAGGCAATGTGAGCATCACTTTCATCTGACTAAGAAAAGCAAAGAGACTAAAAATAAATAAAACCTGAAGACCTCTCCAGCATCAGAATCAACATGGATGATGATTATGACTATGAAATAGATTAAGTATGAACTTTGCTCACAGTTCAGAAAGTGTTTTTTAATGTTCAATCTCTTAAGTAGAAATGTGCTATACACTTAGATATGCAAGACTCTCTTTTGTAGTGTTTCTTATTTTTGTTTGAAGAATGTTTTAAGAATGAGGGTTAAGATGAGATGGGGGAAGAAAACAGAAAAGAACAATGGTAAGAAGATGTAAGATTCCTTCCATTTTAAAAGTAATTTGTGTGGCTGGCAAGATGGCTGAATAGGAACAGCTCCAGTCTGCAGCTCCCAGAGAGATCAATATGGAAGGTGGGTGATTTCTGCATTTTCAACTGAGGTACCTAGCTCATCTCATTGTGACTGGTTAGACAGTGGGTGTAGCCCACGGAGGACAAGCCAAAGGACGGTGGGGAGTCACCTCACCCAGGAAGCACAAGGGGTTGGGGAAATTCCTCCCCAAGCCAAGGGAAGCCGTGAGGGACTGTGCCATGAAAGACAGTGCATTCTGCTCCAGATATTATGCTCTTCCCAGTCTTCGCAACCTGCAGACCGGGAGATTCCCTCAGGTACCTACAGCAACAGGGCCTTGGGGTTCAAGCACAAAACTGGGCAGCCATTTGGACAGACACCGAGCTAGCTGCAGGACTGTAGGAGTTGTTTTTGTTTTTTTGTTTTGTTTTGTTGTTGTTTTTTTTTTTTTCCATACACGAGTGGCGCCTGAAACTCCAGTGAGACAGGACCATTCACTTCCCTGGAAAGGGTGCTGAAGACAGGGAGCCAAGTGGTCTAGTTCAGCTGATCCCACCCCCACAAAATCCAGCAAGCTAATTTCACTGGCTTGAAATTCTCACTTGCCAGCACAGCAGTCTGAAGTCGACCTGGGACACTGGAGCTTGGTCGGGGGAGGGGCGTCCCCCATTACTGAGGCTTGAGAAGGTGGTTTTCACTTCACAGTGTAAACAAAGCTGCCGGGAAATTCAAGGCGACAAAGTTGCTGTAGCCAGACTGCCTCTCTAGATTCCTCTTCTCAGGGGAGGGGATCTCTGAAAGAAAGGCAGCAGCCCCAGTCAGGGACTTATAGATAAAATTCACATCTCACTGGGACAGAGCACATGGGGAAAGGGACGACTATAGGTGCAGCTTCAGCAGACTAAAACGTTCCTGCCTGCCATCTCTGAAGAGAGCAGCAAATCTCCCAGCACAGTGCTAAGTTCTGCTAAGGGACAGATTGCCTCCCCAAGTGGGTCCCTGACCCCTGTGCCTCCTGACTGGGAGAAACCTCCTAGCAGGGAGAGTTCCAGCTGGCATCTGGCGGGTGTCCCTCTGGGATGAAGCTTCCAGAAGAAGGAACAGGCAGCAATCTTTGCTGTTCTGCATTCCCCACTGGTGATACCCAGGCAAACAGGGTCTGAAGTGGACTTCCAGCAAACTCCAGCAGACCTGCAGCAGAGGAGCCTGACCATTAGAAGGAAAACTAACAAACAGAAAGGAATAGCATCAACATCAACAAAAAGGAGGTACACAAAAACCCCATCCGAATGTCAACAACATGAAAAAAAAAAAAGGTAGATAAATCCATGAAGATAAGGAAAAACCAGTACCAAAAGGCTTAAAATTCCAAAAACCAAAACACCTCTTTTCTTCCAAAGTATTCCAACTCCTTGCCAGCAAGGAAACAAAACTGGATGGAGAATGAGTTTGACGAATTGACAGAAGTAGGCCTCAGAAGGTGAGTAGTAACAAACTCCTCCAAGCTAAAGGAGCATGTTCTAACCCAACACAAGGAAGCTAACAACCTTGAAAAAAGGTTAGAGGAATTGCCAACTAGAATAACCAGGTTAGAGAAGAACACAAATGACCTGATGGAGCTGAAAAACACAGCATGAGAACTTCATGAAGCATACACAGTATCAATAGCCAAATTGAACAAGTGGAAGAAAGGATATCAGAGATTGAAGATCAACTTAATGAAATGAAGCATGAAGACAAGATTACAGAAATAGAATGAAAATGAATGAACAAAATCTTCAAGAAATATGGGACTATGTGAAAAGACCAAATCTACGATTGATTGGTGTACTGAAAGTGATGGGGAGAATGAAACCAAGTTGGAAAACACACTTGAGGATATTATCCAGAAGAACTTCCCAAACCTAGCAAGACAGGTCAACATTCAAATTCAGGAAGTACAGAGAACATCACAAAGATACTCCTTGAGAAGAGCAACCCCAAGACACAGAATCATCAGATTCACCAAGGTTGAAATGAAGGAAAAAATGTTAAGGGCAGCCAGAAATAAAAATAGGGTTACCTACAAAGGGAAGCCCATCAGACTTAGAGTGGATCTCTCTGCAGAAACCCTACAAGTCAGAAAAGAGTGAGGACCAATATTCAACATTCTTAAAGAAAATAATTTTCAACCCCAAATTTCATATCCAGCCAAACTAAGCTTCCTAAGTGAAGGAAAAATAAAATCCTTTACAAACAAGCAAATCCTGAGGGATTTAGTCACCACCAGGTCTGCCTTACAAGAGCTCCTGAAGGAAGCACTAAATATTGAAAGGAACAATCGGTACCAGCCACTGCAAAAACATACCAAATTGTAAAGACCATCAACATTATGAAGAAACTGGATCGAAAACGGGTAAAATAATTAGCTAGCATTATAATGTCAGGATCAAATTCATGCATAATAATATTATCCTCAAATAGAAATGGGCTAAATGCCCCCAATTAAAAGGCACAGACTGACAAACTGGATAAAGAGCTGAAGACCCATCAGGGTGCTGTATTCCAGAGATCCATCTCACATGCAAAGACACACATAGACTCAAAATAAAGGGATGAAGGAATATTTACCAGGCAAATGGAAAAAAAAAAAAAAAAAAAAAAAAAAGCAGAGGTTGCAATGCCAGTCTCTGAGAAAACAGACTTTAAACCAACAAAGATCAAAAAAGACATAGAAGGGCATTACATAATGGTAAATGAATCAATGCACCCAATACAGGAGCATCCAGATTCATAGTGCAAGTTCTTACAGACCTATGAAGAGACTTAGACTCCTACACAATAATAATGGGAGACTTTGACACCCCAATGTCAACATTGGACAGCTCAATAGGACAGAAAATTAACAAGGATATTCAGGACTTGAACTCAGCTCTGGACCAAGCAGACCTAATAGACATCTACTGAACTCTCCACCCCAAATCAACAGAATCTACATTCTCCTCAGCACCACATCGCACTTATTCTAAAATTGACCACATAATTGGAAGTAAAACATTCCTCAGCAAATGGAAAGGAACAGAAATCATAAACAGTCTCTCAGATCACAGTGGAAGCAAATTAGAACTCAGGACTAAGAAACTCACAGAAAACCACACAACTACAGGGAAATTGAACAACCTGCTCTGGAATAACTACTGGGTAGATAAAGAAATGAGGTCAGAAATAAATAAGTTCTTTGAAACCAACGAGAATAAAGACACAACATACCAGAATCTCTGGGGCACAGCTAAAGAAGTGTTTAAAGGGAAAT
Organism: Rhinopithecus roxellana; assembly: GCF_007565055.1. NCBI lineage: Eukaryota > Metazoa > Chordata > Mammalia > Primates > Cercopithecidae > Rhinopithecus > Rhinopithecus roxellana. The sequence continues at coordinate 165,022,847 of NC_044552.1, forward strand.
TTATAGCACTAATGCTCACAGTAGAAAGCAGGAAAGATCTAAAATTGACGCCCTACAATTAAAAGAACTACAGAAGCAAGAGCAAACAAAATCAAAAGCTAGCAGAAGACAAGAAATAACTAAGATCAGAGCAGAACTGAAGGAGATAGAGACACAAAAAACCCTTCAAAAAATCAATGAATCCAGGGCTGGTTTTTCAAAAAATTAACAAAATAGACTGCTAGCCAGACTAAGAAAGAAGAAAAGAGAAGAATCAAATAGACACAATAAAAAATGATAAAGGGGATATCACCTCTGATCCCAAAGAAATACAAACTACTATCAGAAAATATAAATACTTCTACACAAATACTCTAGAAAATCTAGAAGAAATGGATACATTTCTGGACACATACACCCTCCCAAGTCTAAACCAGGATGAAGTTGAATGCCTGAATAGATCAATAACAAGTTTGGAAGTTGAGGCAGTAGTTAATAGCTTACCAACCAAAAAAGCCCAGGAACAGACAGATTCAGAGCCAAATTTTACCAGACGTACAAAGAGGAGCTGATACCATTCCTTCTGAAACTATTCCAAACAACAGATAAAGAGGGACTCCTCCCTAACTCATTTTATGAGGCCAGCATCATCCTGATACCATAACCTGGCAGAGACACAACAAAAGAAAATTGCAGGCCAATATCCCTGATAAACATTGATGCAAAAATCCTCAGTACAATACTGGCAAACCTAATCCAGCAGCACTTCAAAAAGCTTACCCACCACGGTCAGGTCAGTTTGATCCCTGGGATGCCAGACTGGTTCAACATATGCAGATCAATAAATATAATCCATCACATAAACAGAACCAATGACAAAAACCACATGTTTATCTCAATATATGCAGAAAAGGCCTTCGATAAAATTCAACACCCCTTCATGCTAAAAACTCTCAATAAACTAAGTATTGATGGAACGTACCTCAAAATAATAAGAGCTATTTATGTCAAATCCACAGGGAATATCATACTGAATGGGCAAAAGCTGGAAGCATTCCCTTTGAAAACCTGCACAAGACAAGGATGCCCTCTCTCACCACTCCTATTCAACACAGTATTGGAAGTTCTGGCCAGGGCAAGCAGGCAAGAGAAAGAAATGAAGGTATTCAAACAGGAAGAGAGGAAGTCAAATTGTCTCTGTTTGCAGATGACATGATTGTATATTTAGAAAACCCCATCATCTCAGTCCAAAATCTCCTTAAACTGATAAAAAAAAAAAAACTTCAACAAAGTCTCAGGATATAAAATCAATGTGCAAAAATCACAAGCTTCCCTATACACTAATAATAGACAAACAGAGAATCAAATCATGAGTGAACTCTCATTCGCAATTGCTACAAAGAGAATAAAATACCTAGGAATACATCTTACAAGGGATGTGATGGACCTCTTCAAGGAGCACCACAAACCACTGCTCAAGGAAATAAGAGAGGACACAAACAAATGGAAAAACATTCCATGCTTATGGACAGGAAGAATCAATATCATGAAAATGGCCATACTGCTCAAAGTAATTTATAGATTCAATGCTATCCCCATCAGGCTACCATTCACTTTCTTCACAGAATTAGAAAAAAGTACTTTAAATTTCATATGGAACTAAAAAAGAGCCCATATAGCCAAGACAATCCTAAGCATAAAGAACAAAGCTGGAGGCATGCTACCTGACTTCAAACTATACTACAAGGTTCCAGTAACCAAAACAGCATGGTACTGGTACCCCAAACAGATATATAGATTAATGGAATAGAACAGAGGCCTCAGAAATAACACGACACATCTACAATCATCTCATCTTTGACAAACCTGACAAAAACAAGCAATGGGCAAAGGATTCCCTATTTAATAAATGGTGTTGGGAAAACTGGCTAGCCATTTATAGAAAACTGAAACTGGACCCCTTCCTTACATCTTATACAAAAATTAACTGAAGATGGATTAAAGACTTAAACTTAAGACTTAAAACCATAAAAACCTTAGAAGAAAATGTAGGCAAAACCATTCAGAACATAGGCATGGGCAAAAACTTCATGTCTAAAACATTACAAGCAATGGCAACAAAAGCCAAAATTGACAAATAGGGTCTAATTAAACTAAAGAGCTTCTGCACAGCAAAATAAACTTCATCAGAGTGAACAGGCAATCTACAGAATGGGATAACATTTTTGCAATCTATCCATTTGACAAAGGGCCAATATCCAGAATCTACAAAGACTTAAATTTACAAGAAAAAAAGAACCCCATCGAAAAGTGGGCAAAGGATATGAACAGACACTTCTCAGAAGAAGACATTTATGTGGCCAACAATCATATGAAAAAAAAGCTCATCATCACTGGTCATTAGAGAAATGCTCATCAAAACCACTATGAGGTACGATCTCATGCCAGTTAGAATGGTGATCATTAAAGAGTCAGGAAACAACAGATGCTGGAGAGGATGTAGAGAAATAGGAACACTTTTACACTATTGCTGGGAGTATAAATTAGTTCAACCTTTGTGGAAGACAGTGTGGCAATTCCTCAAGGATCTAGAATCAGAAATACCATTTGACCCAGCAATCCCATTACTGGGTATATACCCAAAGGATTATAAGTCATTCTACTGTAAAGACACATGGACACATATATTTACTGCAGCACTATTCACAATACCAAAGACTTGGAACCAACCCAAATGCCCATCAATGATAGACTGGATAAAAAAAATATGGCATATGTACACCATGGAATACTATGTAGCTGTAAAAAAGGATGAATTCATGTCCTTCACAAAGACATGGATAAAGCTGGAAACCATCATTCTCAGCAAACTAACACAGGAACAGAAAATCAACCACCACATGTTCTCACTCATAAGTGGGAATTGAACAATGAGAATATATGGACACAGGGAGGGGGACATTACACACTGGGGCCTGTCAGTGGGTGGAGGGCAAGGGAAGGGATAGTATTGGAGAAATATCTAATGTAGGTGATGGGTTGATGGGTGCAGCAAATCACAATGGCACATGTATACCTATGTAACCTGCATATTCTGCACATGTATCCCAGAACTTAAAGTATAATAAAAAATAAATAAATCAAAATAAATTATGAAAAAAGAGAAAAAAATAATTTGTGCTTGACAGTGAAACCTAGGTGTATTAGTGAGGGTTCTCTAAAGGGACAGGACTAATAGGATGTATGTATATACAAAGAGGAGTTTATTAAGGATAATTGACTCACAGGATCACAAGTTAAAGTCCCATGATAGGCTGTCTGCAAGCTGATGAGCAAGGAAGCCAGTCCGAGCCCCAAAACCTGAAAAGTAGGGAAGCCAACAGTGCAGCCTTTGCTGTGAGGCTGAAGTCCTGAGAGCCCCTGGCAAACTACCAGTGTAAGTCCAAGAGTAAAAGCCGAAGAGCCTGGAGTTCTGACGTTCAAGGGCAGGAAATGTCCAGCACAGGCGAAAGATGAAGGCTGGAAGACTCAGCAAGTCTGCGCTTTCCACTTTCCTCTGCCTGCTTTATTCTAGCTGTGCTGGCAGCTGATGGTGTACATCAGATGGTGCCCACCCAGATTGAAGGTAGGTCTGCCTCTCCCAGTCCACTGACTCAAATGTTAATTTCCTTTGGCAACACCCTCACAGACACACCCAGGAACGATACTTTGCATCCCTCAATCCAATCAAGTTGATGTTTAATATTAACCATCATACTTGGCAAATCATAATGCTAAATAGAATCATCATATGGATAACTTCCTGGAAATAGAGTAGCTGATTTTATCAAATAAGAAAAATAATTTTTGTATATGATGCTGGTGCTATTGGCATACACTGCAAGCTTTTGGTTGCAAGCAATAAAAACAGACTCTAGCTGATTTAAGCATGAAAGAAGTTATTGAAAGGACTTGGGATAGCTCACAGAGTCAAAGGAAAAGATGAGGATGTTGAAAGGACAGGGATCAAAACTGCTCCAGGGCCCCAGGCAGAAATACATCATGGAAGAGACCCTCAGTTTCTTCAGGGTTCTCCTCTTGGCAGAATGCAGTGCCTCCAACTATTTTCATTGTTAGCTGCCTCCTCTCAACATTCATATCCTCAGAGGGAAAGATTAATTGGCTTAGTTTGAGTCACACGTTTGCCAGGCTAAGGAACAGTAGGTCTTGTTTGACAGTCTTACCCAGACCAAAATGCAAACAGAAAGGGAAATGTAAACAGGCACCTTCAATCCTACAGCTATCCCTACAATGGCCTTCCTGAAGAGTTGTGCTCTGAGTTCTATGCAGTTCTCACTGAGGTGACCACAATCCCCATCCTGCCTTCTTTTGATTAAATTTATGCTTTTGAGAGTTGCCTGTTTGGGAATGACCAAAGAATAATTTTGTTCTGTGAATCCACTTGTGAATACAGTCTACTTGCAAATAAATCTGAAACTCCATCCAAATTAGGTCCTACAAGATTTATTTGTTGCAGTACTTTACAACATTTTTCTGTTAAAATATCCCAGTGAGAAAGAAAGTAAATAATAAAGAATGAGTGGATGAGCAAAGATGTCCACCAGAAGCCAAACCTTTTTTCAGAATGTCATGTTTTAACTTACCATTTTATTCACACTTTGCATTACTTACTTTATATTTTCCTCTCTCAAAATCTTTATAAAATTGACCCTCTTGGCCGGCGTGGTGGCTCATGCCTCTATTCCCAGCACTTTGTGGGGCCGAGGCGGGCAGATCACGAGGTCAGGAGATCGAGACCACAGTGAAACCCCGTCTCTACTATAAATACAAAAAATTAGCTGGGCGTGGTGGCGGGCCCCTGTAGTCCCAGCTACTCAGGAGGCTGAGGCAGAAGAATGGCGTGAACCCAGGAGACAGAGCTTGCAGTGAGCCGAGATCGCGCCACTGCACTCCAGCCTGGGCGACTAAGCGAGACTCCGTCTCAAAAAAAACAAAAAACAAAAAACAAAAATTGACCCTCTTGTAAAAAAGCCCTATTGTATTGTGGTTTTTCTTTCTCTTTGGCACACTGACTTGTATCCCAAGAATATAAAGCACAGAAGTACAGAAATAAGGGAACTCCTACATGATTTTTCTTCTTATTGTGTGGGACTTCAACTCCAATGTGCTAGACCTACAGTTCTCTCTAAGGAAGACTAATAATGCATGATGAGTAATAATTTATAACCACTGACATTGCCTGGCTATTTATCATCAGAATTCCTAAGTTGTGAGGGCCTTGAGAAGGAATCTAGTCTTTTACAGATAAAGGAGCTCAGGCTCATAGGGGTGAAGTAACTGTCATATTCACACCGGAAGAGGTGTGAGCTAGGAAGAGGCAGAGCTAGAACTTGATTGTACCTGAGTTTTCTTACTTCCATCCAGCACTTTTTTGACTACAGCATTTGCAGCAATATAAGATTCACTCAGTACATTCTACTCACAAACAGTATGTAGAATAGTCATATGTCCAATAAAGTATCTGCTGTCATCTGTTCTGGTGACCATAACTAAATATCATAGACTGGGTGCTTAAACAACAGAAATTAATTTTGTCACAGTTCTGGAGGTTGAAATTCCAAGATTAAGGTGCCGTCGGAGTTGGTCTCTGGTGAGGCCTCTCTTCCCAGTCTCTTATCTGTGCATGCAAGGAAAAAGAGAGAGCACACAGTGCATTTTGGTTTCTCTTCTTCTTCTTATAAGGACACCCAGGTTAGTGCCTCGCCCTTATAACATTATTTAGCTTTACTTACTCTCCTAAAGGCCCCATCTTCACGTACAGTCACACTGGGGTTGGGGCTTCAACATACGGATTTTGGAGGGACCCAATTTACTTAATAATAGAATTTATCTATATCTGTTCATCCATCCATCTGTTCTTCATTGAGTTGATTCAATGATTCACTTCACTAGAAAAGAAAAAAAAGGGTGGGGAGAAGGACAAAGTAGAAAATGATAAGCAAATTTTTTAAAGCCTAATTATCACCCACTTATACTTATGTAGAATCATTTTTTCTAATTAGATAATTACCTATCAATCTTGGAAAGCAGCTGGAGACCAGGATTGGGATGCAGGGCCGGTGACATGTAGAAGGAAGAATGAAATACAGAATCTGAGATGTTGTATCAAGGCCCTGGATGGTAGGTGTAGACTGAGTGTCACTTGAGTTGGAGAAGGGAGAGTCATTTTGGGGCACTGAGAAAAGGGACTACTTGGGGGTAGACAGGTAAAGGAAAGATAAACTTCCAAAGACTAGTTTTTTTTGATACTTTCAGTGTTTCTGTTTCTTCATCTGTAAATTAAATATTATAGCAATATCTCCTAGAGTTAATTTTCTTGAATAAAACCTATATAAAAAAAGACATTTTTCTATCTGCTCCCCATAATTTGCAAATCTGCTCCTCTCTCCCAATGGAGACATTGCTCAATATCCCAGATACCAGTCATATGGTCACAAGTAAATGGTTCCCCACTGGGTTATGCAGTGGACAGCATGTGTGTATGCTGAAGGCCCCTGTCTTTTCTCCATGGACCCCAAACATTACAAAATACGGTTGCTTAGCCCTGCAAAGAGTCAGAACTGAGCCATTGCCTGGTCGTATACAGTCTATGGGCTGCTCCCTTGGTAATACAAATTCTGGTTGGAGACTTTAAGTTGGTCCCTGCAAGGGCTTGCTTGTTCTTAGATGGACTAATCTCCCATTTAGCCTTGGGTTCGTGGGTGAGAACGTCATCCCAGTTTGGAACCTAAGAAGCAAGAGCTGAAATAAATGAAAAGGAGCTAGTGCTTTTTTCTGGCATACACACGGTCTCACTGGAAATTACTGCTTTGATCAGAGCTGATATTTCCACTAAACAGCATTCTTAGTATCTACTCAGAATTGTTCAAAATTTATCAACTTTAAAGGGTTTCTTTGGCCAGTTTTTAAATTTCTGCTATGCAACATATACAATGGCAGGAAACGCTGTAGACTTATCTACTTCTGATGCGGGCTTTCTGCTAATGCCTTTGCAAAGGAGCTCAAAAGTCTTCTCTAAATCTGCTTAGTTGTACCTGTGAGTCTCCTCCCTTACTTCAGAGAGAGGATGTTCATGGATGTCTTGGCTGTAAAAGGGAAAGTTAACTTCAAGGCTGATGGTCAGAAAACTCTCCTTCTTTAGAAGGAATTGTTTTTTTCTGTATATGTGTTTACTATCTCCCCTCAGCAAATAATGCTCTGGTGTTGAGGCTATAGCCGAAGAGTCTGCTCTCATTATAAAACAGCCATTCATGTGGGGGAAAGGAGGTTAGAAGGATCTGATAGCATTTAGCTCTTTCATGATTTTTATCTGTAGATTATATGAGTTTCACCAACACTAAGAAACTGAATAACAATTTTTTTTTTTTTTTGAAATGGAGTCTTGCACTGTTGCCCAAGCTGGAGTGCAGTGGTGTGATTTCGGCTCACTGCAACCTCCACCTCCTGAGTTCAAGTGATTCTCCACACTCAGCCTCCCAATTAGCTAGTGTTACAGGTGCTCACCACCATGCCCAGCTAATTTTTTGTATTTTTAGTAGAGATGGGGTTTCACCATGTTGGCCGGGCTGGTCTCGAACTTTTGACCTCGTGATTCGCCTGCCTCTGTCTCCCAAAGTGCTGGGATTACAGAATAATAATTTTCTGAAGCTCTCTTTGTCATGTGTCATGGCTCAGTTATGTCACTCATCATTTAGTTAATTTGATATTTTGCTCTTAGCTAAATTTGCTTAGCCAAATATGCACACAAATGAAATAACTGCTGTCTTTATAAGTCACCCAGAAACTCAATGTTTTTGCATCACATACCATAATTGATGGGCAATTAAATTGGATTCTTGCTGGCATATCAGTCTGAAACCCCAGGGAATGGTAAAAGTGCCCAAAGCACAGGTTTGTGAGAATAAACTTTATGGAACTGGTGTCGTCCCAGTTAATAAAAATGGATTATCTTAATGGTTTGATTCAGGGGTCTTACTGGCATAGTCTCAGCCCTAGGATTGCCTTTATTCTAGGTGGTATCTGTTTTTGACAGGACAGAGGTGGTGTAATGGATTTCCCCATCTTTTTCTAAAGCAAGATACTGTTTTAATATTCTCTATGGGTTTCTACAAAACACGGTTTTTAAGCATCCAATATAAAGGATTTTATTTAATACCTATTTTCAACATTCAAAAGTCGCTGATGATTACCTTCAGAGTAGGAGTGTTCTTAACCCAATCAATCTCCATATTAGAAAAATACTTAGTATATAGTCATTTTGCTCAATCTATTCTCTTCCACACCACACAACCCCACAACTGCCACAACCTCCCTCACCCTGGATTAAATCACTGTTATTCAGGCCTACAGTACTAATTTCTTATTTAGAATTTATCAACCACTTTTTTTCCCCTCAATTCCCAATGTCACTGAAAATTGTCTGAATAGGCAATAAATTTCCATGTATTGTATGAAAAGTAGCTCATGATTCACCTGGAAATGTAATGAAATTCCAAACTGGGATCCCTGTGTTGGTTATGTGTTTTTTGTTTTATTTTGTTTTTTGTTTGTTTGTTCATTTTTAAGAGACAGGATCTTGCTCTGTCACCCAGGCTAGAGTGCAGTGGCATGATCTTGGCTCACTGCAGCCTTGACCTCCTGGGTGTCAGGCCTCTGAGCCCAAGCTAAGCCATCATATCCCCTGTGACCTGCACGTATACATCCAGATGGCCTGAAGCAAGTGAAGATCCACAAAAGAAGTGAAAATAGCCTTAACTGATGACATTCCACCATTGTGATTTGTTTCTGCCCCACCCTAACTGACCCAGGTACTTTGTAATCTTCCCCACCCTTAAGAAGGTTCTTTGTAATTCTCCCTACCCTTGAGAATGTACTTTGTAAGATCCACCCCCTGCCCACAAAACATTGCTCCTAACTCCACCACCTATCCCCAAACCTATAAGAACTAATGATAATCCCACCACCTTTTGCTGACTCTCTTTTTGGACCCAAGCCTACCTGCACCCAGGTGAAATAAACAGCCTTGTTGCTCACACAAAGCCTGTTTGGTGGTCTCTTCACATGGACGCGTGAGACACTGGGTTTAAACTATTCTCCTGATTCAGTCTCTCGAGTAGCTGGGATTACAAACTCTCAGCACCATACCCAGCCAATTTATTTTTATTTTTATTTTTTTGTAGAAGTGGGGGCTTGCTGTGTTGCCTAGGCTGGTCTTGAACTTGTGGCCTTAAGAGATCCTCCCACCTCAGCCTCACAAAGTGCTGGGATTACAGGTGTTGTAGCAGGACAAGCCGCAGACAAAACCTCTCAGACACCGAGTTGTAGAAGGAAGGGCTTTATTCAGCTGGGAGCATCAGCAAGCTACTGCCTTAAAATCTGAGCTCTCCAAGTACACAATTTCTGTCCTTTTTAAGGGCTCACAACACTAAAGATTTCACGTGAAAGGGTCGTGATCGATTGAGCAATCTAGAGGATACATGACAGGGGTTTCATGCACTGATAGAGAGAAACAGAACAGGGCAGCGAGCTTCACAATGTTCTTCTATACAATGTCTGGAATCTATGAATAACATCGGTTTCTAAGTTATAAGTTGATTTTTAACTACTAGGTTTAGGCCAGGCAGGCCCAGGCCAGGTTTTGGGCCTGGCGCTGGGCTGCCTGTCTTTGGTTTCACTTCCTTGTTTTTTCTTAAAACAGGTACTGACTATAAAACAATATAAAACAATATGAGAGGGTCTCTCTCTTTCCTCATTTCCCCCCTTTGAGACTCTCAATTTTTATTAGAGGGAGTTCTCACTCTTATTTTTATTACTTATGTATTTTTGTGCAATAGATTGATAGTGATTTATATAGTACACTTGTGCTGAAGCATTTCGGTGAACTAAGGTAGCAATGAAGCTTTTTATCATTTGAAGAAGTACAGGTAGCAAACAAGGGAATAGTAAGCAGGTTCTTATTACTATTATAACTTTCATTGTAAGAGTTTTAAATCCTCCTAGTGCTGGGAACTAATTTTTAAACATGGCTTCAGGGGCAAATTTGTGCTACACTTGTATGGGCACATGTGTTTGTTGTGTCATATTTTTAACTATGTCTTTAACTACTTGCTTTTGATTATCTATGTGTAGACAGTAATTAGTAAGGTTAAATTTCTTATAGACCTCTTTTTCAGCTGCTAGCAAGTAGTCGAGAGCCAAGTCTATTTTGATAGATAGCATTTTTTATCTGAGTATTTTGTCAGGCCCGAATAGTCAAGGCTTGACTGGTTTTATTAGTGATGATTTTTAAAACAGTTTGCAACCATATGATTTGGTTGAGCATGTAAATGGGGGTCCAGTATCCTCATGAGCTGTCTTGTGTCTAAGTGGCAGGTCTAGAGTATTGTATAATTTTTTTAGGAGGTCATTTATCATCTTTCCAATTACCTATGGCTATGCTTCATTTTCTATGGGAAGCATAGACAGGGAAGCCCAGGAGTTCACCTGTTTTTATGGGCAGTAGGAAGAAAAATGGTTTAATAGTGCCAATAACACAACTACCCGTCCACTGGTCCGGCAGCTTAGCATAGGCTCTGTCTGCATATACAGTACAACCCGGTGGGGGGCAGTCCAGTTCTGGTGGAATTCTGGGTGGGCCCAGACAGTCTGCTACCTTGGAAATTTACTGAATGGATCTCTTTCTGTGTAATTGGAACTCCACCATGTAACTGTTTTTGTTTGTTTGTTTGTTTGTTTGTGGTACCATTATATAGTTTTTGCCCCAGACAACTAAGTCATCTTACAGAATGAGTGAATTTTTTCCTTTTTTTAGCTATGCAATATTGTCCAATAATTGAGACTTAGAATCTAGAGATGATCAGGGTGATTTTTTTTTTTTCTGGGGGAGGGGCAGGAATTCATCAGGAACTGGGTCTATAGGCACTAATTCTTGGGTTTCTTGTGGCCACTGATCTCTTATTACAGCTTTTTCATGAACATAACATGAAGTGACATTTAGAGACTGGGCTACATGCTTGGCTAATTGCAAAAACAAATTTCTGGTTTTTCCTGGAGTCTCTGGTGCTGGCACATTTAGTTTATTATAGAAAGTCTGAAACACTGGTTCCAGAGAGAGTTTACAAACCTCCTCTTTTACTAAGATATTTACTGTAGGACCTAGTCTTTTCCTATTGATGCCCAGAGATACGTGTTCTCCCTTTTTTTTTTTTTTCTTTTTTACCTTGGGTTAAAGGGATTTGTAATTATTAATTTCAAGGGGTTGCAGCTTCCACGCGTACAGGAGGGGCTGCTTTCTCCTGTTTGGAGCTAAACAGGATTTTATTCATCCTTTTTTTAAGTAGTCTAGATGACATATGACCAGTAATTACACACATTTGCACATGAGCTTAATTCAGGGCAGATATAATTATTTCCTGTCGTGTAACTTTTTTTTTTTTTTTAATTTAAAGAACTGCATCTTATTCTATGCCGATTGCTATTGATAGTGGCAAAAGCATTAAATTTTAGGGTTATATGCTTGGAGACTCCTCTTTCTTCTGTCATAACTATTACTTTGTGTCGCCTAGGAAAGAACCAGTCTTTAATTTTGTTTTAAAAACTGTGATCATGGGAGGCTTAAAATGGGTCATAACACGCATCAGGCTGGTTATTTCCTGGGCTACATACCTTAGATAGAATAGCATTATACAAACAAGTTTCTTTTAGAGTCCTGGTACACTTACAATAACTATAAAATTATAGGATTGTAGCAATCTTTTGTCCTACTTCAGTGACTTGATGTACATACTGGGAACAGCCCTGAGTCTGAGGAAGGTCAGTTGAAGTCCCCACTGTACAAGTCGAGATTTTAAGGAAAATGAGTCCTGTGATGAGTTTCCTCATGCTTCGGCCATGTGTGGACCGGTCAGCTTCCGAGTGTGACTGGAGCAGGGCTTGTCATCTTCTTCAGAGTCACTTTGCAGGGACTGGCGAAGCTGCTCCCATCCACGTACAGCTCCCAGTCTACTGATGTTTAAAGATGGTTTCGGAGGTTAGGCCCACTAGAATAAACTGAGTCCAATACTTTTACACAGTTATGTTTAACTGGGCATTTTGATACCAGGAGCAACGTGGCGGGGTATAGGGTGTTGCAAACTTCAATGGTTATGGGGGATTTTCACGGAGCAAGCTTTGGTATCTAGTTAGTCTAGAATTCATTAGCTAACGGTGTCCTTTGGTATTTACTAAAATTACCACAGCATGGGGGGACTTTATGTTTAGGTTTTGCCTAAGAGTTAGCTTATCTGCTTCTTATGCTAACAGGGCCGTTGCTGCCAGGGCCCTTGGACATGCGGGCCAGCCTTTGGAAACCCTGTCTTGTTGTTTTGAGAGATAGGCCACTGGCCTTGGCCAGGGCCCTACAGTCTGGGTTAAAATTCCAACTGCCATTTTTTCTCTTTTTGACACATAAAGTGTAAAGAGTTTTGTCAGGTCAGGTAGCCTTAGGGCTGGGGCGACATGAGTTTTTCTTTTTAACTCATGAAAAGCTCGTTGCTGTTGGTTGTAATAGATGTAGTTTATCTAATTTCCATTTTTATTGACTGTCATTTACCAAAATATTAACTTAAATCCTGTAACTATTTGATTTCAAGCTTTAAATTGATCTGGTATTCCTTGTGGGGCTCCAGTTGCATCTAAATAGATGTGAGAGTTCAAAGACCTACAAGAGGCTTCTCTTGCTTTACGATGATGTGTTTTTATTTTTTATTTATTTTTTCCTCTGGTTGATGAAATGCCAGGGTGAAAGGGATAGCCAAATGGACTAAAGCACAAGTGTCACTCTAGTTATTTGGCAGAGTGCCCAGTAAAGGTCCATCGCAATACCGCCACACATCCGCTCGGGGATGAACAAGGGCTGACTGATTGATAAGCTCTTAAAAATTCTTAAGCTCACTGCATATCTTCAGGTCTCCAAGGAATGCTAAGTCTCCTCCTCCCTGCCATGAGAGACTCAAAGTGAACTTAGTGTTGGGAGATGAAAGCTGGATGGCCCTCGGGGGGCTGACCCACAGAGACTTCAGGATATAGCAGAGAGAGCTTGGCATGACTTATTACTCCAGGCTGTAGAATCCTGGAAAAGAGCTACCATGCAGCCCATGCCTGGTTGACTGGAGGACCACCTTAGTGGAAAGGGGACAATCAGGGCCTCTGGCCTGCCATATGCACAAGCATAACAATTACTTTTGTTTAACATGCAGATGGAACATTTGATCCATTTTAACCAGGCATTTGCATCTTGGTATGCTGTCTTAATTGCCAAAGTTTGTTTTAAGTCTTTAACTTCTATGATCCTCTAGTAAAATGAATGTCTCCTTTAGGACCTATCTTTATTAGTTTTTAGACCAGAGAAAGCTAAACACCATTTTACATTTAATAATGCTTCTTGTATGATTTTTATACCAGATAAGCTAAAATTTACCTTTATATTAGTGTGTTATTAATGTTAAACTTAATTTTAATAAAACCTTATAGACATATTTATCCAATATTTTATGTTTGACCATAAGGTAAGATTTTATAGAGTCTGTTAAACCTTTTATAACTTTTGTTAAAGAGCAGGTTGATGCTTTAAGAAAAACCTGTTGCATTTTTACTTTAACGTCCAGTTCACAGAAAAACTGGATGATACCTTTTTAACTTTAGCTAATATGTCTACACACAGAATTTTCTTTACAAATAACATTTTAAAACTTCCTTAAACTTTTAAAACAATAATTTTTTTAACCTTTTAATGTAGGTAAAAATTCACATTCTTATGCCTCCTTATAATCTTTTTACCAAAGGTATATTTTAATTTTCTTATACACCTTGCACATAAACTGTTTTTTCAATTGTACTCAGGGGGCCTTATTACTTTTAAATTATACAACACTTTTTGCATAATTTTTTTTATAACTTTTTCTCTTTCATGACTTTTGCAGACAATTTTTCAAGATGTCTTAACTTTCTGACTTATTACAAACTTTTTTTTTTTTTTAACAACCAGTTAATTTATTTCAGGACAAGAATTTACCATACAATATTCTTTTTATATAAATTCTGCCTCCCTCTTTTTTTCTTTTCTTGAAATTTTTTTTTTTTTTTTTTTTTTTTTTTTTTTGAGATGGAGTCTCGCTCTGTCGCCCGGGCTGGAGTGCAGTGGCCGGATCTCAGCTCACTGCAAGCTCCGCCTCCCGGGTTTAGGCCATTCTCCTGCCTCAGCCTCCCGAGTAGCTGGGACTACAGGCGCCCGCCACCTCGCCCGGCTAGTTTTTGTATTTTTAGTAGAGACGGGGTTTCACCATGTTAGCCAGGATGGTCTCGATCTCCTGACCTCGTGATCCACCCGTCTCGGCCTCCCAAAGTGCTGGGATTACAGGCTTGAGCCACCGCGCCCGGCCAAAATTCCTAGTGGGGTGGGCTTATTTGTGCCTGACCCATGCTTCTTCAAGACAAAACACCACGCTCACACCACACGCACATCACAAAACACAAAACAGGTAAAAAGGGCACACACACACTTCTGCAGTTTACACCAAACCAAAATCAAAACCAAAATCAGAATATCCAGAAATCTAAGCCAGGTCAAAACCAAAACCAAAGTATCAAGCAATCCAAGTCAAGTCAAAAACAAAAACCAAAGTGCCGGTACAGGCACACCAGTGGGTGATCAGGCCATGCTTCCACTCAAATGAAGTGGGCAAGTTCCCAAGACTGGTCCTGTCAAGCAATTTGAACCAAGTCAAACCAAAACCAACACCAAAGTGCCAACAAAGCCACACTGTGGGTGATCAGGCCACGCTTCCACTCAAATAGAGTGGGCAAGTTCCAAAGGCTAGTTTTTCCAAATTTCAGATGTCTGGAATCCAAGTGCCAGTTCCTTCCCAATGTTCAGCCACTGTGTTAATCCTCCATGGGGGCCTGCTACGTGCTGCTCTGGTGAGGCATTCCACCGGGGCAATTGCCTGCCCGGGAGTGCTCTTTGGATCTTGTTACTCAGGCTGGCGGGAGTCCCTTGCAGGGATGCTCCACAGGGCAGGCCTAAGCCGCCTAACGGGCTGCCTCAGCCATCCGTCAGTTACCTCACTTCCCAGTCAGGGAACCAAGAAATGTAGCAGGACAAGCCACAGACAAAACCTCTCAGACACCAAGTTGTAGAAGGAAGGGCTTCATTCAGTTGGGAGCATTGGCAAGCTACTGCCTTAAAATCTGAGCTCTCCAAGTGCACAATTGCTGTTCCTTTTAAGGGCTCACAACACTAAAGATTTCATATGAAAGGGTCGTGATTGATTGAGCAATCTAGGGGATACGTGACAGGGGTTTCATGCACTGATAGAGAGAAACAGAACAGGTCAGCGAGCTTCACAATGTTCTTCTATACAATGTCTGGAATCTATGAATAACATCGGTTTCTAAGTTATAAGTTGATTTTTAACTACTAGGTTTAGGCCAGGCAGGCCCAGGCCAGGTTTTGGGCCTGGTGCTGGGCTGCCTGTCTTTGGTTTCACTTCCTTGTTTTTTCTTAAAACAGGTACTGACTATAAAACAATATAAAACAATATGAGAGGATCTGTCTCTTTCCTCAGTGTGAGCCACCGTGCTCAGCCTATTTTCAATTGTAATTAATCCCACCAGATAATCGTACAAAGATTACTTTCTCCAAATGTTGTATTGACTCACACTCAAACTCTAACAGCAGTGTTGTGGGTCCCTGTTTATGGGCAGTCATCAGCATCTACGTACAGTCTTTACTTTTTGCCAATCCGATGGGTGAAAATAATGGCATCTCATTAATTCATTTTTTACTTTCCTGACCACTAGTAAGACTGAACAGGTTTTTACATATTTTTTGGGCTTTGCATCTCCTCTTCTGTTAATTACCTATTCATACTTTGCCCATTAAGCAATCGAGCTCTCGTCTTTTCTAAAGATCAATTTGTAAGGTTTATTTTATAGTAGGAATATTATCTCTATTTTGTCAGATATATTAGTAGCATTTTATCCCAAAATATTTTCCTTTTGACTTGCATTATGATGTCTTTCATCTTACAGAAAAGATTATCCTGGCCAGGTGCAGTGGCTCACACCTGTAATCCCAGCACTTTGGGAGGCCAAAGCGGGTAGATCACCTGAGGTCAGGAGTTTAAGACCAGCCTGTTTAACATGATGTAACCCCATCTCTACTAAAAATACAAAAAATTAGTCAGGCATGGTGGCGGGCATCTGTAATGCCAGCTACTTGGAAGGCTGAGGCAGGAGAATCGCTTGAACCCAGGAGGTGGAGGTTGCAGTGAGCCAAGATCGCACCACTGCACTCCAGCCTGGGCGACAAGAGAGAGACTCCATCTCAAAAAAAAAAAAAGTTATCCTGTAGCAGGACGAGCCGCAGACAAAACTCCTCAGACACCGAGTTAAAGAAGGAAGGGATTTATTTGGCGGGGCGCATTGGCAAGACTCCTGTCTCAAGAGCCGAGCTCCCTGAGTGAGCCATTCCTGTCCCTTTTAAGGGCTCACAACTCTAAGGGGGTCTGCGTGAGAGGGTCATGATCGATTGAGCAAGCAGTGGGTACGTGACTGGGGGCTGCATGCACCGGTAATCAGATCAGAACAGAACAGGACAGGGATTTTTACAATGCTTTTCCATACAATGTCTGGAATCTATAGATAGCATAACCAGTTAGGTCAGGGGTCGATCTTTAACTACCAGGCCCAGGGCACAGGCACCGGGCTGTCAGCTTGTGGATTTCATTTCTGCCTTTTAGTTTTTACTTCTTCTTTCTTTGGAGGCAGAAATTGGGCATAAGACAATATGAGGGGTGGTCTCCTCCCTTAATCCTTCAAATAATCAAATTAGTCAATCTTTTATATACAGAGCATACACTATAAATACATAGATACATACAGTAATATATATTTGTGTGTGTATATACATTTAGTGTGTATTTATGTATGTTTATTTAGATCTGAGTTTCTAACCTATCTCATTTGCCTTCTCTCTGAATAACTTCTTTTAGCATTCCTTGTAAGGCAAATCTACTGAAAACAAACACCCTCAATTTTTGTCCAAGTTTTCTTTTTCCTTCACTTTTGAAGTATAATTTTGCAGGGTACAGAGTTCTAGGTTGGTGGAATAGATATACAAACACTGAATGTATATACATATACATATGTATCAATGTGTATATATAAGAATATATGTATATATATGACCAATGTTTCAGTATTCTATGTTACTTATAAGTTATTGATGCAACCTATATCAATTACTCAATTAACTAACCCGATTTCATATTATTCCACGTCTTAAAGTTAATTAAAGATTTTGGAAATTCTGTTTAAGATGATACATTACAGATCACAATTAATGTTGATATAAAATGTTTCTCAGAATTTATATAGTTCTAAACTGTTGAGTTTATAATTTTATATTTTTCCTAATGGAAAACATTATATGGGAGCAAATGTATCTGATCAGTAACTCAGTGCAAAAATTCAGGAAGTTTATACTGACTAGTTTCTTTATGTGAAGATAAATCCAGGGAATGAACTTAGACATTTTTTTAAAAACCCAAACTATCAAGCCAGTGTGATTTACCTAAGGATTTTGGATTGTTAAATAAAAATGCTTGTGACCTAGTAGTTTTTCTCAAAACAGGATTTCACCCCCTAAAAAACTAGTACATATTAATAGTTTCTTATTATCTGGGAGTTCTAGGAATATTAGATGTATATAATACTTTTTAGCCTCTAAAGCCAATAAGAATAAAGTTCCTTTTACTGAAGACACTTTATAATCTAAATCAGGTGTTGGCAAACTTTTTATGGGTACAACCCAATATATATATATTTTAGACTTTGTGGGCCTTGAGTTCTCTGTTGTTACTAGTCAACTCTGCCATAAACCACTGTATTCATAAATGAATGGATGTGGCTGTTTTCCAATAAAACTTTACAAAAACAGATACCTTACAACCACATTACCAATAGTACATATACAGCAGTTCCTTTTACCTAGCACATCAAGTCTGGCTATCAACAAAAAATTGCAAGGCATACTAACAGCCAAAATATACAGTTTGAAAAAGAGCATGAATCAGAATCAGACCCAGATATGCCACAGATGTTGAAATTATAAGACCAGGAATTTAAAACAACTGTGATTAATATCCTAAGGACTCTCATGGATAAAGTAGACAGCATGCAAAAATAGATAGGCAATGTAAGCAGAGATGGAAACTCTAAGAAAGAATAAAAAAGAAATGTTAGAGATCAAAATTACTGTAGCAGAAATGAAGAATGCCTTTGATGGGCTCATTAGTAGACTGCACATGGTTGAGGAAAAATATCTCTGAGCTTGAGGGTATACCATTAGAGATTCCAAAACAGAAAAGCAAACACAGAAAAGATTGAGGAGGAAAATAAACAGGATATCTAAGAACTGTTGGGACAACCAAAAATTGTGTAACTAGGTTAAATAGAGATTCCAGAAAAAGAAGAAAGAGAAAAAGAAAAAAAAAATATTTGAAGCAATTACTGAGAATTTCTCCCAAAGTAATATCAGATGCCAAACTACAGGGTCAGGAGGCTCATAGAATACCAAGCAGGATAAATGCCCCCAAAACTAAACTGAGGCATCTCATATTCAAACTTCAAAAAGTCAAAGATAAGGAAAATGTCTTGAAAGAAGTCAGAGAGAAAAAACACCTATGAAGGAGCAAATATAAGCATTACATCCAGCTTCTCAGAAACTATGCAAACAAGGAAAGAGTAGCGTGAAATATATTAGTGTTGAAAGGAAAAATCCCACTAATCTAGAACTCTGTACCCTGCAAAATTATGCTTCAAAAGTGAAGGAAAAAAAACTTTCTCAGACAGACAAAAATTGAGGGTGTTTGTTGTCAGCAGGTTTGCTTTATAAGAAATGTTAAAAAGAAGTTCTTCAGACACAAGGCAAATGAGATAGGTTAGAAGCTCAGATCTAAATAAAGAAACAAAGAGCAATGAAGAATAAATAAGTAAAGGTAAAATAAATGAATTTATTTTTCTAATTCTTAATTGATCTAACAGGTAACAGTGGGTTCAAAATGGTAACTTCAACAATGTATTCAATTATATGAGCATATATATTTGATTATGTATGCATAGATATTATATGTGTATGTATGCATATGTATAAGTGAAATGAATGATAGGAATTATAAAAGGAAACAGGAAGAAGGAATTAGGATTATTTTGTTATTACAAGGTACTTGAACTACCCATGAAGAAGTATAGTGTTATTTGAAAGTGGACCTGGATTCTTTATAAATATATATTGCAAACTCTAGGGCAACCACTAAAAACAGTAAAAAAAAAAAAAAAAAAAAAAGAGGTATGACTGGTATGCTAAGAGAGTATATGGAATCATATAAAAGGCTCAGTTTAAACCATAAGAGACAGAAAAAAAGGTGGAAGACACAAATACAAACAAAAAACAAGTACAGCAAATAGACAAAAGGAACAAATACAGTAAATATTAATTCAGCTGTATCAGTAATCACTTTAAACATGAATGGTCTAAATATAGTAATTAAAAATCAGATAATTTGTTCCTCAGTTGGGTCAGTTAAAAAAAAAAAACAGAGATTGTCAAAGTGAATCTAAAAACAAGATCCAATGATATGCTTTCCATAAGACGCACACTTTAAATGTAAATATACATAAATTAAAAGCAAAAAGATGGATAAAGCTATACCAGGCTAACACTAACCAAAGAAAGCAAGAATAGCTATATTAATTTCAGACAGAGGAGACTTCTGAGCAAGGAAACTTGTCAGTAATAAAGAGAAGCACTGTATAATGATAAGGTCAATTCTTCAAGAAGATAGAAAAATCCTTATTATATAGGTATGTAACAGCAGAATTGTTTTGTTGTTTGAGGAGAGGAGAGGGAAGAACAAAGAGGACTTTGTCTTGCAACTTGGACACCAGCTTAGCCACAGTAAAATAGAGCACTAGGTAGAGTCATGAGGCTCCATTCTAGTACCTAGCTCCCAGATGACATTTCTAGATATACCTTGGGCCAGAGGGAATCTGCTTCCTAGAAGGAAAGGATCCAGTGCTGGCAGAATTTATTACCTGTTGCCTAAAGAGCCCTTGGGGCCTGAGTCAATTAAATTTATTTCCTTTATAAATTATACAGTCTCAGGTACATCTTTATTAGCAGTGTGAGAACAGACTAATAGAGTAAATTGCACTGAGAGTAGGGTGCTGCTATAAAGATACCCAAAAATGTGAAAGTGACTTTGGAACTGGGTAACAGATGAGGATGGAACATTTTGGAGGGCTCAGAAGAAGACAGGAAGATGTCGGAAAATTTGGAACTTCCCAGAGGCCTGCTGAATGGCTTTGACCCAAATGCTGATAGTGATATGGATAATAAAGTTCAGGCTGAGGTGGTCTCAGATGGAGATGAGGAGTTTGTTGGGAGCTGGAGTAAAGGTCACTCTTGCTATGCAAAGAGTGACATGCAGCATTTCGCCCCTGCCACAAATCTGTGGAACTATGAACTTGAGAAACATGATTTAGGGTATCTGGTAGAAGAAATTTCTAAGTGGCAAAGTGTTCAAGTGGAAGCTGAGCCTAAAAGTTTGAAATGTTTGCAGCCCGACAATGCAGTAGAAGAGAAAAATCCATTTTCTGGGGAGAAATTCAAGCTGGCTGCAGAAATTTGCATAAGTAACTAGGAGCCAAATGCTAAACACCAAGACAAGGTGGGGGGCGGAAATGTCTCCAGGGCATGTCAGAGAACTTCACAGCAGCCCTTCCCATCACAGGCCAGGAGGCTTGGGAGGGAAAAATAGTTTCCTAGTCCTGGTCCAGGTCCAGGGCCCCTCTGCTGTGGGTAACCTCTGGACTTGGTGCTCCATGTCTCAGCCATTCCAGCCCATGGCTAAAAGGGTCCAAGGTAAGAGGCTGTTACTTCAGAGGGTGCAAGCCCTAAGCCTTGGCACCTTCCACGTGGTGTTGGTCCTACAGTGTGCAGAAAACAAGAATTGAGGTTTGGGGACCTCAGCCTAGATTTTAGAGGACGTATGGAAATGTCTGAATGTCCAGGCAGAGGTGTGCTGCAGATGCAGGGCCCTCATGGAGAACCTTTGCTAGGGCAGTGTGAAAGGGAAATGTGGGGTTGGAGTCCCCATACAGAGTTCCCACTGGGCACTGTCTGGTGGACATGTGAGAAGAGGGCCATCGTCCTCCAGACCACAGAATGGTAGATCCACTGACAGCTTGTACCATGCACCTGGAAAAGCTGCAGACACTCAACACCAGTCCGTGAGAGCAGCCAGGAGCAGGGCTATACCCTGCAAAGCCACAGAGGCGGAGCTGCCCAAGGCCATGGGAGCCAACCTCTCACATCAATGTGGCCGGGATGTGAGACATGGAGTCAAAGGAGATCATTTTGGAACATTAAGGATTAATGACTGTTCTATTGGATTTTGGTCTTGCATGGGGCCTGTAGCCCCTTTGTTTTGGCCAATTTCTCCCATTTGGAATGGGTGTAGGTACCCATTGCCTGTACCCCTGTACCCCTATTGTATCTAGGAAGTAATTAACTTGCTTTTGATCTTACAGGCTCAGGGGCCTTGTCTCAGATGAGACTTGGGGCTGTGGACTTTTGAGTTAATGCTGAAATGAGTTAAGACTTTGGGGGACTGTTGGGAAGGCATGATTGGTTTTGAAATGTGAGGACATGAGACTTGAGAGGGGCTGGGGTGGAACGATATGGTTTGGCTGTGTACCCACCCAAATCTCACCTTGAACTATAATAATCCTCATGTGTCAAGAGCAGGGCTGGGTGGAAATAATTGAACTATGGGAATGACTTCCCCCATAATGTTCTTTCGGTAGTGATTAAGTCTCACAAGATCGATGGTTTTATAAATGCCGAGTTCCCTGGTGCAAGCTCTCTTGCCTGCCACCATTTAAGACACGACTTTGCTCCTCATTCACCTTGTGCCATAATTATGAGGCCTCCCCAGCCATGTGGAACTGTGAGTCAACTAAACCTCTTTCCTTTATAAATTACCCAGTCTCAGGTATGTCTTTATTAGCAACGTGAGAACAGACTAATACAACTACTAAAGGCACAGTCTGTGAAAAAAAAATTGATAAGTTTGACTCTATTAAAATTTAAACTTCGGGTCTGCAAAAGATACTATCAAGAGAATGAGAAGACCAGCCACAGACTGAGACAAAATACTTGCAAAAGACATATCTGATAAAGGACTGTTATCCAAAATGTACAAAGAACTCTAAAACCTCAACAATAAGAAAACAAACAACCTCATTTTAAAATGGGGTCTTAACAGAACTGAACAGACACTTCATATCAAAGAAGATGGACAGATGGCAAATAAGCATACAGAAAGATGCCAACATCGTAAGTCATTAGGGAATTGCAAATTCAAACAATGAAATACTGCTATACACCTATTAGAACAGCCAAAATTCAAAACACTAACAACCGAAATCCAAAACACTAACAATACAAAATGCTGGCAAGGATGTGGAACGATGTGAACTCATTCATTGCTGGTGGAAATGCAAAACAGTATAGACTCTTTGGAAGACATTTTGGCAGTTTCTTGCAAAACTGAACATACCCTTGCTGTATGATTCAGCAATTGTGATCCTTGGTATTTTTTTTCTTTTCTTTTTTTTTTTTTTTTTTTCAGAGATGGGGTCTCACTCTGTCACCGAGGCAGTAGTCCAGTGGTATGATCTCAGCTCACTGCAACCTCAACCTCCTGGGCTCAAGTGATCCTCCCACCTCAGCCTCCCAAGTAGCTGGGACCACCAGCACCCACCACCATGCCCAGCTAATTTTTTGTATTTTTGGTAGAGATAGGTTTTCACCATGTTGCCCAGGCTGGTCCCAAATTCCTGAGCTCAAGCGCTCAGTCTGCTTTGGCCTCCCAAAGTGCTGGGATTATAGGAGTCAGCCACTGTACCTGGCCTTCTCCTTGGTACTTATCCAAATGAGTTGAAAACCTGTATCTACACAAAACCTGCACACTGATATTTATAGCAGTTTTATTTATAATTGCTAAAACTTGGAAGCCACCAAGTTGTCCTTCAGTAGGTGAACAGATAAGTTCTAGGGTACATCCAGCAATGGAATATTATTCAGCACTAAAAAGAAATGAGGTATGAAATCATGCAAAGACATGGACAAGCTTAAATGCATATTAGTAAGTGGAATAAGGCAGTAAGAAAAGGCTATATACCATGTGATTCCAACTGTGTAACATTCTGGAAAAAGGTAAAACTATGGAAACAGTAAAAGTAGCAGTGGTTGTGAAGATTAAGTTAAGATAATGTAAAGCATTTTGTAAATTGAAAAGTGAATGAAATACCGTCCCCACAATGTTTTGGGACTTAAGGGTCTGAGGCTGGATAACTCTTTCTGTATTTTTACGTACTTCATAAAATTTTGGAGTGGAAGGTTAAATGGTATTTAAGAAATCCAAACATTATATTCAGAACCCCTAAGTTGCTAAATGTGTCGCATTTACTGCTTTTTTGAAATGACAAAAGAAGAAAATCTTTGAGAGAGAGGACTCCATAAACTTCAGATTCCAACTATGTTCAGAGCAAGACATCCAGTGTGGCTTTCCTGTTATTCCAGAATTATAGTCAAGAACAAAAGGCACTGAGTCCACCTCCTTCTAAGTACAGTGAAGAAGCCTGAAGTTGACAGCAACCACCAGATGCAAAGCAGGTTCACGGTGCACTGGTTACCGGTTCAGTCCACTGCATTTTGGACTGCACTTTTCCTATATTCAGTGTCCAGTGACACAGAACACTCACACACAGGTTACATGAAGTGAGTTTATTACTTACAGACAGGCAGCAAGGGACAAGAGAAGCATAAGTCATAATGACCATATCTCCCAAGGCCGAGGAAAACGGCTTAGGGAGGATGGCGTCTCATTGGCTCATGCACTGCTTGCACTGCAACTAAGGGACCCCAGAAAGCAGTTTGCTCTCAGTTTTTACCACAGGGCAATGGAATGTGCTGGGCTAGTACTAGTTGAAGGACATCCTATTTCTAGAAGACACTGAACAGAGCCTAGGCTGTTCTGGTCAGTTCCTCCTTGTCTACAGTATATTACATTCCAACACATTCTACAGTTATTCTCGAGAACTACAAGTGAGAAAAGGGGAAGAAACTGTGTCGGTTCAAGGCCACCCAGAGAACTGTTCTGTATGAGACACCTCCATCCCTAGCCTACTAACAGCTGACAAAGAAGAAACGTGGTACCACTGCCCCACCACTCTTTAGGAGGTTGAACATCCTGGGAGCTAGGGGACCTGCTACTAGGAGGAAACTCTAGGAGGAAAACAAGCAAAGAAATGGCTTGGGAGAGATGCCAGGATCTGCATGTTGCTGTGTCAGATGGACATGTGGCCAGAATCCTTTTACTTGTTTGCAAGTCAAAGAAATACAGAGGCTGGGCGCGGTGCCTCACACCTATAATCCCAGTACTTTGGGAGGCCAAGGCGGGTGGATTACCTGAGGTCAGGAGTTCATAGACCAACATGGTGAAATCCCGTCTCTACTAAAAATACAAAAAATTAGCTGGGCGTGGTGGCAGGCACCTGTAATCGCAGCTACTTGGGAGGCTGAGGCAGGAGAATCGCTTGAACCCAGGAGGTGGAGGTTGCAGTGAGCCATGATCGCGCCATTGCACTCCAGCCCGGGAAACAAGAGCTAAACTCCATCTCGAAAAAAAAAAAGAAAGAAAAGAAAAAAGAAATACAGAAGATAGAGCCTGTTTGCGCCTGCACACCTGAGAGCAGGCCACAGGAACATGAGACTGATGTCTTTAATCTTGTCAGAACCGATAGACATTGGGGCAAAGAAGTGGGTACTTTACAGAAATGTGGCAAGGTGTCAGCGTGGGAGGTGGGGTGGGGTCTGCAGAATACATGGCCAAATCTCAATGGGACACTGGTGTCTAGGGAGCTTCCTTAACAAGCATCATGTAGCTGCATAAACTGCAGCAATGGGCAGTGAGGAAGAAGACTGTAGCCTTCCCTGATAATGGCCTTTCGCCTCTCCTTCTTCGTCCATCATCAGAGGAACTACTGCAGAGGAGACCAGGAGAGAAACAAGTGTGTGAAGGGTATGTCTGGTGCCCAGCCCTCAGTTCTTCAGGCTGCACTGCCAAAGGGAGGAAAATTGCACTGCGAAAGGGAGATGGACATGAGGATTCAACTTTTAAAGTCAAGTTAAATGAGTCTTAGAAACCAAAATGAGACCAGTTGAAAAGGGACAGTGTTAGAAAAATGAAGTCACATAGCCAAGACGTGAACAGATGTTTCCCAGGGGGAAAAAGAGGCTCTAGCGAACGAAGAGTAGGGAGGTATTACAAAAATGCAACTGTTTACACACACGTGTGTAAATATATGTGCATACATGTGTATGTGTAAACAGTTGCATTTTTGTAATACTTCCCTAATCTTTATATATGTACTTAGAGAAATACAAGTACTATAAATATTATTGCACACGCACATATATATGATGATAGAGGATGTGGCATGTAGGATGAACCAATACCCAATACCAAGTTGGGAATAAGGAATTCAGGAGAAGAGCTTGAACAAAAAGGGCAAAGACGGTACAGACTTGCGCGGGGCAGTACAGAACCATTCTAGAGCACCACTTCGAAGTCCAGATGGACAGAAACATTAGGGTGTTAAAGGGGATGATAAGGCTTGGATGGGCAGTTTCCCTCAAACAGTGGCGGTGATTGAAGTCAGGCACAATGTCTATTTTTCTCCCCACCGTAAACCTAACTCACAGCGGTTGGTCAAAGTCTTGCCGAATAAGTGAAAAAAAAAAAGAATGAAGTGACTGGACTGCCAAGCTGTAGAGCCTTTCTTTTATGTACTAAGCAATGTACAGCCAGGAAAGGATACCTTAGATGAGAATGACGTGGGTAGAGGGGTGTTTCAGGAACATGGCTAAAGAGTTTCGTTCCCAGCCTCAGGTGGGAGGCTGAATAAAAGCCAGTAGCAGGTCCACTCCAGCCTTTGAGGACACTTTGGGGAACCCTGGTGGATTCCCAGCATCAACACTTACTGAGGGCTGCTTTCCACCCCTAGGTTCTTTCCGACATTTGTAATTTCCAGTCCACTCAGGACACTTTTACTCCTCAGAAACCGTTTCTGTGGGGGCCGTGAGAGGAGACACTGTAAGATGTCCTGGACCCAAGGGACGCGCGGGTCCCCAGGAAGCGCCCATCGCATGGAAGACCACATGTGCTTTGCTGGGGTTCCGTTCAGAAAGTCCAGGGTCGTTCGCTCATCGCCCTCCACACGACCAGGGGGCGCCCGCGGTCTCCGCCCGGCTAGTTCGCAGGCGTGCGCCTTCTCTCACTGCGTCGGGCTGGGCCATATTCTCGGACCCAGAAGCCGCGTCAGAATTCCACGCTGGCCAATCAGAACTGTCCATGTACTAGTGGGGGCGGGGTTGCCAAGGGAGGAGGAAGATGGCGGCGTGGGCGAGGTGAGGTGTTGGCAGTGGAAAGGGGTTCGGGCTCGGGGGGCGGGGGGACGCGGAGCGATGGCCCGCGCCGGCCGCAGGGGCGGATAAAAAGCCGTCGCGCCGCGGGAGTGGGCGGGAGGGAGAGGGAGTGCCCGAGGGCCACAAGAGTATGACGGGGCTGTACGAGCTGGTGTGGCGGGTGCTGCACGCGCTGCTCTGTCTGCACCGCACGCTCACCTCCTGGCTCCGCGTTCGGTTCGGCACCTGGAACTGGATCTGGCGGCGCTGCTGCCGCGCCGCTTCTGCCGCGGTCCTAGCGCCGCTCGGCTTCACGCTCCGCAAGTCCCCGGCAGTCGGCAGGAACCGCCGTCACCACCGGCACTCGCGCGGGGGGTCGTGCCTGGCCGCCGCCCACCACCGGATGCGCTGGCGCGCGGACGGCCGTTCCTTGGAGAAGCTGCCTGTGCATATGGGCCTGGTGATCACTGAGGTGGAGCAGGAACCCAGCTTCTCGGACATCGCGAGCCTCGTGGTGTGGTGTATGGCCGTGGGCATCTCCTACATCAGCGTCTACGACCACCAAGGTGAGGCCCGGTGCGGTGGTTGGGGGTGGCCGAGGTGTCTTGGACCGCTGGACCGTCTGGCCGGTGGTGCCCAGGGCGTGAGTTGCCGCGGCCTCTCTGAAAATCACAGCGCTAGCGCTTTCGAGAAAGGGAGACAAGCTTTATTGAACACCTACTAAGTCGCTGGATTTGACTCGGTCGCTTTTTAACGTTTTAAAAATATCCCTTGGCCGGGCGCGGTGGCTCATGCCTGTAATCCCAGCACTTTGTGAGGCCGAGGCGGGCGGATCATCTGAGGTCGGGAGTTCGAGACCAGCCTGACCAACATGGAGAAACCTCGTCTCTCCTAAAAATACAAAATTAGCCGGGCGTGGTGGCACATGCCTGTAATCCCAGCTACTAGGGAGGCTGAGGCAGGAGACTCGCTTGAACCTGGGAGGCGGAGGTTGCGGTGAGCTGAGATCGCGCCATTGCACTTCAGCCTGGGCAACAAGAGCGAAACTCCGTCTCAAAATAATAATAATAATAATAATAATAATTAAAATGCCCCTTATTCGTTATAGTAGCTCAGTAATGTAGATGGTATTTGTATACCCTTGTCTCCCAAGAGGGAGCAAGGTTTAAAAACATTAACTGATTTGCCCAAGGCCACAAAGATGGGGCCTTGGGCAATGGGGATATTGGAATTTTAGCCATTCTGTGCTTTTTCACAATCTTTGCCTTCAGTTACACCACAGTGTTTCTTTAAGAGAGCTTCCAGGCGCTGTTCTTAAGTCGCAGTCAAGCTATAGAGGTCATAGACATGGGCTGTGTGATAGGTACTGCAAATGGGAGCGGTTGGGGTCAGGTGGTATTTGAACTGGGTTTAATGAAAAATATGTGAGAGATTGGATAGGCAGAAAAGAAAATGGTCCCTTTCTGTCTTGGAAGCCTGGGATGGTTTGTGATCCTTCATCATCCATGCCCAACACAGTACTTGATAGAATTCTCCTCTCATACGTTTTGATTGAGGGAATGAATTTCATCATAGAAAGTTTTTGTAAGTACAAAAATTCAATACTTACTGGGTAGCTACAAACCTAAAGCACTGTGCTAGGCATATTACTTGGAATCTTGCATTTAATTCCATGGACTCTCAGGATTGTTAGGAGGTGGGCACATGCTCACATATTTGACATGGTTAATAACAATAAGTGTTGAGAGTAAAGTTACTATTGTGAGAAGAGAGGAGAGAAATTATGAATGAAGGAACTTGAGAAGTTCATGCAGTGGAGGTGGGATTTAAGCAGGACCTGGAAGAATAGGTAGGAGATAAGTTGAGGAAGACTCAGGTTTGGGGTGTCAGGTTTGGGTTTCAATCAGATCTTGAAAGCATTGGAATTTCTTTAAAGATAAAGATGTGAGAAGAATGTTTAGGAGTATTGGTATGAAGGGAAGAAAATGAAAGTTTTATTCTGTTCAATAAATTACCTGTGTGCTCTAGAGAAGCATAAATCTTTGTCAGATGGGTAAATTTAAGTGCAGGGTTTTGTCAGAAAGGGTAGGAATAGGCCAGACAGTAACTCTTCCAGGGTGATCTCTGATTGCCCTACCATCTTTACTGCAGCCCGCAAGGAGCGTGATGACGCAGTAGCCTGTCATCACCAAATAATGATTTGCCCTGTAGGGTAAAGTTTGATATATTCAGGGACTGACATTTATGGAACTTGCTAAAGAACTCAGCAGACCAATAGTAGTCATGAGACTGTTAGGAGATGACACAATCCATGGCTAAACCGATACAACCAGTATTGTCTGGTGAAAAAAAATAAGTGAAGCAAAAGTGGACATCAAAGACATTAAGCAATGTGGTGGATTGCTGTATAGCCAGGTGATTTAAAGCAAGTATCTTTTAAAGCAAGTATCTTTATCTTCCAGTACGGAAGGAAAATGTATAGCTAAATTGTTTGACTTGATTACGATGCCTATTAGTACAGACTATAATGATGCCACATTTCCTTGTTCTGGCAATTCCTGTGTTTAAATTGCTGATGTGATTCAGAAGTATCCTGTGTCATAGTTGCTAAAAGAAAAATGATTGCTAATTAAGAGGAAGAAGTAAGCTAAACCAAGTTTTGACTGAGAACTGAAAGGCACCTTAAGGAGCATTTTCAGTGAAAAGGCTTACAGAATTTTGTGTCTTAACTGTAAAATAAGTTTTTTGTTTGTTTGTTTGCTTTTTAAAGGAATAAGGAATAATATTCCTGAAATAAGAGACCTTCAATTAGTCCATTCTTGGTTTTGATTCGTTCATGCATTCATTTACAGGTGACAGTCGGGGTCTGTTAAGTGACAGTCGGGGTCTGTTAAGTACCAGATACTCTTCCAGACATGGGAATGCAGCAGTGTACTCATGGAACTTAGATCTCAGTGGGAGTCTGACAAATAATATGTGTGGGTAAATATGTGGTAATGTAAGTGCAATGAGGAAAAATAAAGCAGGGAAGGGAAGATAGGAATGTTGAAAGTCAGTGGTGTAGGAAGGGGTACAGTTTTACGTAGGGAGGCCAAGGAAAGGCTCAGTAACTTTGAATATAGACGTGAAAATATAGGCCCTGTGGATATGTAAGAATTACTCAGAGGGAGTATAGACATGTAAGTTTTATTTAGTGTTTCTTTTTCAGTGTTTCTTTTTTTTTTTTTTTTTTGAGATGAAGTCTTGCTCTGTCGCCCAGGCTGGAGTGCAGTGGTGCAATCTAGGGTCACTGCAACCTCTGTCTCCCAGATTCAAGCAGCTCTCCTGTCTCAGCCTCCCTGAGTAGCTGGGACTACAGGTGCGCACCACCACACCCTGCTAATTTTTGTATTTTTAGTAGAGACAGGGTTTTGCCATATTGGCCAGGCTGGTCTCGGATTCCTGACCTCAGATGATCTGCCCGCCTCAGCCTCCCAAAGTGCTGGGATTACAGGCGTGAGCCACCACACCGGGCCATATTCAGTGTTTCTAAATACGCGTCTGTTTAAGTTTCTTTCTAGATAGATATGTACCATGTAAAAAATCCTGTTGACATAAATGCCACTGGGATACAAGAAGTTCAAGAAATGGTGTCTCTTAAGGAGTTTCCACTCAAGTAATGATGTCCATTAAAAATTAACACAAGCTAATATAGAAATGCTAAGTGAATGGCAGAGACTTTATTTAAGGAGCAAAAAATGGAAAATTTCCCAGGTTACCCCCATATTTGTCTGGTAAGGAGGGGAGGAACATCTGAGCTGGACCTACTCAAAAAGATAGAATTGGGATTGGCGTGAACAGTGTTCTCTGTGTGTGTGAATGGGGATTTCACTAATGGCAGCATTCCCATTAGACTAGCTTCAGTAATAGCATTGAGTAGAGTGTTGAGAGCAGTGAATATAGTAGGTTGATTTATGTAATGAACAGTTGGGAAATGAGGTAGGATGAAGGCTTGGACAGTTATTCTGGTTATCTGTTGCTTTGTAGAAATCTACCCAAAGCATAGTGTTTTAAAACAACAATTTATGTATTGACCTGGTTCAGTTGGGCAGTTTTTCCTTTGGGTCACTCATAAGCTTTCATTCAGATAGAGTCTGGGACCTAAAGGTTTCTCCTCATGTCTGGTGCCTGGTTTTCGATGGCTGAAATAGATGGGGCAGGTTTGTCATCTGGCTTCACGTGGTCTGGAGGTTGTGGCTAGCTTGGGCTTTCTCTTTTAATCGTGGCTTCGGGGTAACCAGTTAGCTAACTTCCCGCAGAACGAATGTTTCCAGAGACTTAGCCAAAGGCTGAAGCTGAGAGATGTCTTAGGACCTAACCTAGGAAATCATGCAGTGTTACTTTTTCTATGTTCTCTTGGTCAGAGAAGTCTCACGTCTGTTCTGCATCTAGAAAGAGGAGAAATGGACTTCACCTCTCAGTGAGAAAATGGCTTGTGTAGAAAGGTTGGGTGAGGATTTGAATGGGGATTGATGGGCAGCCACTTTGAAGACAAGCTTACCACCTTACATTTTCTCCTGTCCTAAACCCCTTTGCCCTCAAATTTGTATTTAAATTTGTTCTAATTATGGTTGGATCTAGATAATAATATTTAATCCTTAGACTAAAAGATCTATTATATTGACCTTGATTTGACTTTGCCAGCAAACTGATCTTTCTGTTTTTCATTTACCTGCAATATTTCTTAATTATAATAGAGTCTGCAAGTAATTCGTTCATCTTTCAGAAATTCCAGTTGTTCTCTCAGGACAGTGATCAGGAATTTTTTGAGCTCAGAATTCTAACAAGGTTTTGCTGTTCTGTCTATATGACTGTAATTTAAGAAATGACCGTAACTGGGATGGTAGAAGAACCAGGGGTTGGGGTAAATGGATTTTGTTGTTCTAGCCTTAGCAGTGTTGTTTGCCTGTGTCTCACATGCACGTACACTTGGCTCCAAGTTATCTGGATATGTATTGTTATCTTAAGTGACGGAACTTGTTCTTATTTCCTGGCTTTATTGTGCCTTGCTGGGAACCTTGCTGTTGGTCAGTATTTTTCAAAAGCTGTCTGTGGACCATCTGTGAATTAGTCAGTGGGGATGCTTATAAAAAATACAGGTTCAACACATTTAGTAATCAAACTTAAGGAGGGAACTGGGACCTGGGCGTCTCTGTTTTTAATCAAGCTACCTATATGATACTTTTGCACACTGAAGTTTAACCCTAACGCAGATCAAAGGATACTCTGCTACTTGCCTTACATTAGATTACTTGTATTTCATGTTTCTTTTCATGACTGAGGATAATTTGGGATAGGACTTAGGATTATTTGCTGTAAACTGGAATGAACCAGAATAAGGCATTGCCTTCTGTGTGAGAATTCAACAGTAAGACAACAGATTTTTTTTTGTGCTGCTCTTTCTAGTGTTATTTCCTTAGTTTATTTAAATCAAAGCTGGGTTTCTTTTGAATTGGTTTTTGGATACAAGTTTCTCACAGTAACATTTTAAAAGTCTGCCCAGTGTATCCCACCTTTTCAACCTATTTCTCAGTGCTTTGCATACCTTTGCATACCTTCCTGGAACTCCTTCTTCTCCTTTTTTTCTGGCAAATGGCTATATGCCTACCAAGAGGCTATTGTCCATCTTTTCTGAGTCAATCCTAAATATCACCTTGTATATTTCTGCCTTTCTTGAGTATTCACTCCCTTCTCTATCTTACTGTATCTCTGAATCTCCTCAGAACTTCAATTATCTCTAAAGGTACTTCTGTTCTCCGCTTTGTGTAGTCATATTTATATGTATATGTACATAAACTTTCTTACTGGTTTATAAATTCCACAGATACTATCCATCCTTCTCATTTTTGCTTTTCTTACAGAGTGTATCTTGGTGTTATGCATGTAATGAATAGTTAATATGTGTTCTTTGAATTCAAAGAAAGGCTGCATTTCCTGTAGATAAGAATAATGAACTGAGCTGCACTTTGTGTTTCCCAACGTAATACCCGGAAGCCTTAAAGTAATGGAGGAAAATGAACACAGTTTACCCTAGTTTACTTAGTTGGCACAGTGACACAGATACTATTGAGCAGTATGATTTTCTTTTTTTTTTTTTTTTTTTTTTGAGACACCGTTTTTTGCTCTTTGTTGCCCAGGCTGAAGTGCAATGACGCGATCTCGGCTCACCGCAGCTTCTGCCTCGTGGGTTCAAGCAATTCTCCTGTCTCAGCCTCCCGAGTAACTGGTATTACAGGCATGCGCCGCCATGCCCAGCTAATTTTGTATTTTTATTAAAGATGAGGTTTCTCCATGTTGGTCAGGCTGGTCTGGAACTCCTGACCTCAGGCAATCCGCCTGCCTCGGCCTCCCAAAGTGCTGGGATTACAGGCATGAGCCACCATGCCCAGCTGCGAGAAGTATGATTTTCTTAAATTTATTCTCCTTATGTTGAAATACAGAGGTGCTGGAAATGTTGAAAGTCTAAATATTGTGATTACATTTGACATACTGAATAGTACAACCTAGTACAATCTTCCCTCATGTGGAAACTCATGTAAGGGAGCAGTCTATTCTTAATCTCGACCTTTGTATAGTTCATGTCTTGTACAGAATTTCATGTTTATCTTAATGTCCTGAAATGTCCTCTTCACCTTTTTCTGGCAAAGGGCTAGCTACCTGTCAAAAGACTGTTGATTCTTTTGTTTTTTTGAGATGGAGTCTGGCTCTGTCGCCCAGGCTGGAGTGCAGTGGCGCGATCTTGGCTCACTGTGACCTCTGCCTCCAGGGTTCAAGCTGTTCTCCTGCCTCGGCCTCCTGAGTATCTGGCATTACAGGCATACGCTACCATGCCCGCCTAATTTTTCGTATTTTTAGTAGAGATGGGGTTTCACCATGTTGGCCAGGCTGGTCTTGAACTCCTGACCTCAAGATGCACCTTCCTCAGCCTCCCAACGTGCTGGGATTACAGGTGTGAGCCATCGTGCCCAGCTTGTTGATTCTTATAAGTCCATCCGAACTATCATCTCTGAAGTAGCCTCTCTTGACTATTCCATCCCCAGTCTTATTCTGTCTTTGCAAAATTCTATCCCGCTTTTGTTAACTTCTTAAATGACTTTATTCTGTATGTACCCTTTTGTTTAACTATAGTACTGGATCTGTGTATTAAAGTAAACCTTGGCTGAGTGTGGTGGCTCATCCCTTTAATCCCAGCACTTTAGGAGGCTGACATGGGAGGATTGCTTGAGCCCAGGAGTTTAAGACCAGCCTGGGGAATATAGTGAGACCCCATCTCTGAAAAATAAAAATAAAAAGTTAGCTAGACATGATGCGTGCCTGTAGTCCCAACTCCTCAGAAGGCTGAGATGGGAGGATCACTTGAGTCCTGGAGGTTGGGGCTGCAGTGAACCATAGGTTGCAGCACTGTACTCTAGCCGGGGTGAAAAAGTGAGACCCTGCCTCAATCAATCAGTTAATCAATCAAACCTATATCTTAGTGGTAATAGTTATCCTTTGTTGAACTTTTACTCTGTACTGGATACTATAGAAAAGTGCCTTAAGTCGTTAACAGTTTCACAGATAAGAAACTGAGAATTTAAAAGCCAGGTTCCAAATCTAGTAAGGAGCGGATCTAGAATTTGAACCAAATTTTTATTCTGGAGCTTTTGTGCTTAACCATTACATTAGTTTGATTTCTACTGGTAAAAGAGTGTGACCACAATAGTCACTTTTAGTACTATTTCTGATTGTTTTGGGTCATCTTAAAGCCTTGGTAAACAGGCACTTATCTGTAGGTCATAGAAATTATTTGTGAAAGATAGTTAAAGACTAATAGAAATGTCTTCATCCCACCAGTATACATGTTCATGCTTTGAGTTATAGGACGCATTTTTTAAAAAACCAACTAAAAATTTCATGTTATGGTGCTCCAGCTTTGTGTTGAGTTGTTACTTTGTCAGGTGAGCAGATTCTGTAAATATATTCTCATTTTAAACATGTGCAACCGGATGCTGAAAAAACCCACATGGCCTGTTCATTTTGCATATCTTTTGTGCTGACAAGCTAGGACTTAAATCCAGCCCTCATTTTGTTATACTTTGTCACCATTGCACATACCTGTTCTCTTACTACAGCATTGCAGTGTAATTTTCCACAGTATAATTGTTGTTCTGTGAGGTGTCCTGAAGGGCTGTCTCCTGAAATAAAATAGCTTAATGGCCTATATATTTTGTTATGATTTATTTTCTCTTGACTACTACAGTCATGTAAAATTTTAATGGTAGATTTTTTTCACTTTAAATTATTGCTCCATAAATATATGTTTTCTTCTCTGAAGATTGCTCTCTAGTTGTTTTATAATTGGGTTGTTAGAGGTAACTTAGGGGTCTAGTTCAGAAAGAAAAAGAGGTAGGCCAATTTTTTACAACTGGCATTTATTTATAACCAGCGAAGTGCTTAATAATGAGGAGAGATTGTTTCAGTGCTTAGCTCATTTGTTCCCTTGTTTATTCTTGTAAGTACTTGCTATTATTTCTTAAAAAGTCTGTTTCTGTAGAAGGGAATGAATAATCACAGTAAAAATTCTAGTTTCAGATTTAAAAGAAACAGTAGATGTATTTTAAAAGCCTCGTTTTATAGACTTGATTACACATTTCACATACCTTTTAAAATAATCAGTATTTGAGGAATGCAGGTAAGATTTGCTGATGGAATACTTGTCTAATTGAACTCCTTGTTACTTGGTTCCCTTAATTTAAAAAAAGTATGCATGTCATGACTTTATTATTCAGTTAATGTGTAAGACTGAATACACTATGTAACCTAATAGGTAGATTAGGCAAATTCAGTTCTACTCTGCTGTCTTCTAATCCATATGTCTGGCTTCTCCTCCTCTGTTGTACTTCCAAATGTTGTGGTGTCCTAGAGTTTGGAGCTGTATGTATGCCCTCGTCTTTCTGTTATTCACTTTGTTGCAACTACTCAACTCTGCTAGTGTAGCTAAAAAGTGGCCATAAGCAATTGTGGCTGTTTTCCATAGCAGTAGTTTTGACCCCTGTCCTGCAGATGATCTCCCCAAAGCCATGGCTGTAAATGTCATATGTGTGCTGACACGCAGGTTTGGGCTGGAAATACAGTACTGCTATCTCCCATAATTCCAGACTTCTGTATCTAACTCCTTGTCTAACATTTACTTTTATTAGGTCAGTCCTATGCCTTATATGTCTAAAACAGTACTTTTGAGACCTAATCCTTGTTTTAGTCTCCATCGCAGCCACCCAAGTTTAAATTACCATTGTTCTTTCACCTGGATTACTGTAGTAGCCTCCTAATTGATCTCTAGTTTTCTATCCTAGTCCCTGTATAATCCATTCTTCACCTACCAGCGAGGTGATCTTTTCTTGATGGCATTATTCGGACTGAATAAAACCCTCCAACAACTTCTCGTTGTAGTTGGAATGCTTTCGAAGTTCATTACCAAGGCCCACAGGCCCCTTCATGTTATGGCCACAGCTGACATCTGTGGTCTCCATATGATACTCTTCTTTCCTCGAATGTGGTGAGAAACCTGACTGCTGAGAGAATATGCAATACAGTGATTGCTATAATAGCAATCACCTGGAAGTATTGATTTTTGTATTTTAAGAACTGAAAAAAAACAGCAAAAAACTTTGTTTCATACAATTGTTAAAATAATCATGAGACTAGCACCAAGGAAGGATACATATTATGCAAGTAAAAAAAGCAGTATACAAAATTGCATAACACATACACTAGGATTACATATGCATGTGGACAAAGACTAGAAAATATTGAGAAGTAGAAATAGTTGTGTTACAATGGTAAGGTTAGGACATTCCAGCAGTTATGGGGAAGGTTAGGAAATATTCCCTTATTGTCTAAACATTGAACATCTTATTTTTTAAGGCTAGAATTTAAAACAAATGTTTCTTAGAATATAAAATGAAGTCTTCATTTGGCCCTCGAAATGCATACCTGCTGTTTATTAAGAAATAAAAGCATGGTAGTCTTTCTGAGGTGTAAGTTTGCTAGAATAATTTTCTTCTTTCACGGAAGTTGAAGATTTTGCGGTTTTTCTTTTATGTTTTTCAACTTTTATTGTAGATTCAAGGGATATGTATGCAGGTTCCTTACCTTGGAAATTGAAGATTTTCTTGTGCGTGTTTTGTCATAAATGACTATTTGATATATCTTTTCTTTCTTGTTTTTTAGAGACAGGGTCTTACTTTTTTGCCCAGGCTGGAGTGCAGTGGTGCGATCATAGTTAACTGCAGCCTTGAACTCCTGGCCTCAAACGATCCTCTTGCCTGAGCCTCCCGAGTAGGTAGTACTACAGGCACAAGCCACCATGCCTGGCTAATCTTTTTTTTATAAAGACAGTGTCTTGCTACATTTCTCAGGCTGGTCTCAAATTCCTGACCTCAAGTGATCCTCCCATCTCAGCCTCCCAAAGTGTTTGGAATTACAGGCATGAGCCACCATGCCCCGCCCATTTAACTTTTTTCTTATATTTCATGCAGTTTACATTTGGGAAATTGAGAGTACATGAAATATCAATTTTAAAACAACAAAACGTAAAGTAAAATTCTTTAAGTCGTTATTGCAAAAACTTATTTTAGATTCCCAAGTTACTCCTAAAGAATTCAAGTATCTGTTTGCCCCGTGAAACCTCCTTAAAAGGCTTTTAAAAAAGAGCTCTAGAGTGAGGAGAATCACTTGAACCCGGGAGGTGGAGGTTACAGTGAGCCGAGATCGCACCATTGCATTCCAGCCTGGGTGAGAGAGAGAGACTCCATTTCAAGAAAATAAGCTCTAGTCCTAGTTTTTTTTGAAAAATACTGCTCATTTATTAAAAGATAGGTTGTATTTATTTTATAAAATTCAACTTTTTTGGAAGGGAGGTCAAAATTTAATTGTATGGTGGAGTTTAGTATTGTTCCTTTATCAGAGTTAGAAATAGTAACTGAACGGAATAATTAGAGGGATCCCTGGATTTCAGGCCGAATTTGTAGATGCTTGCCAAAGACAATTGCTTGACCTTTCTGGATTTATTTCGTCACCTGTAAAAGGATGTGATAAAGTGATTCTTGAGGCGCAATACTATATAATTCTGTAAAATACTGTTTTCTTGAAAATTTGAGTATTTTCAAGTGTTTTCCCTTAATCAGTTATTTCTGAGTGAATATGACCTTAGCTTCCTTTTACATAAAATAGCTTTCATAATAGTTTATTATTTTGGCTTTAGTTTAGATTCTAGAAGGGAAACAGGATGAATTAGGTGAATTATAATATGAGAAAAAGAATCTGTGCATATACTATGATATTACTAGGGGAATTGCCTGTTTTAGTCAAAGCCAACCTTATATCTTATATTTCTTGTGTATCATGTGAAGAGTGTGTGTGTGTGTGTGTGTGTGTGTGTGTGTGTAGACATTGAATCCTGAAGAAAAGTGTAAGCTGATAATATTGCTTGTGATTACGTATAATCAGATTTCTGGGTGGGGGTCAAGTTATGAGTTATTGGGAATTATCTTGCCCATAGGGTCTTATCTACACTCATAGCAATTCTCAGAAACCATACCTTTAAATTTCATTTCTGCATCCAAATCAGCCAAGACAAAGATTCTGTTCCAATAACTGTATGAAAGTCTTTATAAGAGACGTTTTGTAATTGTGTCTCTCTGTAACATTCTTTCCTTGTTTTTTTTTTTTTTTTTTTTTTTTTTGAGACGGAGTATTGCTCTGTCACCCAGGCTGGAGTGCAGTGGCACCATCTCGGCTCACTGCAAGCTCCGCCTCCCAGGTTCACGCCCTTCTCCTGCCTCAGCCTACCGAGTAGCTAGAACTACAGGTGCCCGCCACCACGCCGGGCTAAAATTTTTGTATTTTTAGTAGAGACGGGGTTTCACTGTGTTAGCCAGGATGGTCTCGATCTCCTGACCTCGTGATCTGCCCGCCTCAGCCTCCCAAAGTGAATATTCTTTCCTTTTAATGGAACTTCTGCCTATGTGCAATAAGGAAGTGTCTGCTTTTTTTGTGGCATGTTCCTGGAAACCTAAGAAAAATTCCATTCAGTGACATGTTCCTTTATGTTTCATTGTTGTTAAGCGGCACTTTGGTAATTCAGCTGATTAAATAAACATTGAACTGCTATATGGAAAATATGGGAAAAGAGATGAGTAAGATACACATTCACAAATAAGACTACAGTTTAGTCGAGGGGAGGGTGGAGAGATTTAAGCTATAATAAAAAACAGAATATTAGTTTATTAACAATTTTAAATGAGTGTACATGGAGGGGTTGAGAGTGAGGGTAAGTCAGAGGAGGAATGGGGCACATCTGGCTGGGGAATTGGGAAAGGCCTCTTGAAGGTAAGTGACATTTCAGCTGGCCTATGAAGAATTAGGAGAATTTAATAGGCCTGGGCTTGGGGAAGTGGCATAAAGGATAGAGGTTGGAGTCACTCCATGTGTTTTTGAGGAACATAGGCAATTCTAATTTGTGGGGCTAAAGTATTATTGAGAAATGGAAAACTTCATTTGATTTGTGTTCAACAAGCCTGGAAACATAGGCTGGAATGTTAATGTTGGACTGAGCAGTTTTTTCTTAATACACTAGGCATTTTAGGAACCATTTAAGATACCGAAGTTGGAATGTGCCAGGATTGAATAAATCTGGTGTTGAAGCTAGCAGTACTTAATAGAAGGGGGCAGGAACGCCCACAGAAGTTGCTTATAATATTATAAGGAAGTAGGCTGGGTTGGTTGCTCATGCCTGTAATCCCAACACTTTTTGAGGCCCGAGGAGGAAGGATCACTTGAGGGCCAGGAGTTAGAGACCAGCCTGGTCAACAAAGCAAAACCCTGTCTCTACAAAAATAAAAAACGTAGCTGGGCACAGTGGTATGCACCTCTAGTCCCAGCTACTCAGAAGGCCGAGGCAGGGGAATCACTTGAGCCTAGAGGCTGGAGGCTGCAGTCAGCTGTGATAGTCCCACTGCACTCCAGCCTGGATGACAGGGTGAGACACTGTTTCTTAAAAATATGTATGTATATATATAATAAAGAACAGCACAATGGCTGGGAACTGTGTGGGCAATGGACAGAAAGGAATATGGATATAGGAAACATTGCTGTAAAAGAGTATATGGGCTTAGCATAATTAGTAGGGCTTTCGGGAGTGATAATGGGAGAGTAGAGAGGATGCCTGGGTGACTGGGCAGATACTGATGCCTTTTTTAGAAATAGAGCATCAAGAAGGAGAGCTTTTTTTTTTTTATTATTATAAACCACTTTATAGCGGTTATGATTTTAAATCACCTGCTGTCCTACTACGCCTATACATTTACTGTTCTCATTTTGGTTGTCCTCTTCCAGTCTTGTTCTTAAGTGCATATAAGTTATACACTTAAAGTCCTGCTCCTTTTAATTTATTTTCTAACCTTGATGTCATAGAAGTGTTCTGAGAGCTAGCTTTATTAGATAAGCCACCAAGGTTTGGCTTTGTTCACTCTCAGGTGCCTACAGAACTTCAAGGTAGAATTAGATGTTTGAATGAACTAGAAATGTTAGGAACCAAATGATCCTGTTTCTACTTAAAATTTTAATGTTTTCTTCATCGTGGATACTTTGGCATTTTAATTTTTAAAGATACTGCATTGTTATTCGTTGTCTTAATTACTGAGCTTTTTTCAGCACCCCCTTAAATTTTTGCACCCCAAATTTTACCTCACCTATTTTTGTCTGGGCTTTTTTTGTTTTCACGTCTTGTGAGTAAGAATCAGAAAAGAAGGAGCACATGGACAGAAAGAGAGGGCTGAGACGGGAACCCTGAGGAATAATCTTTATTTAGGGTGAAAAGAAGAAGAGGATTCAGTGGAAAGTGAGAGTGGGCCATTCAAGGAGCCAGGTTACGTGTTGAATCAGGAAGAGAACATTGAGGCAAGGTGGGATAAAGATAGAATTTTGAGAAGGAAGCATGGTGGTCATTAATGGTAATGCTTCAGAAAAACTGAGGAGGGAAGAATAAAGATTGAGGAGAGGTAGTGAATATTCTGGTGATAAGATTGTCATCCATTGCTTTGAAGAGGGCAAGAGTTCCTGAAAAGATTTACCATTTTAATCTGGAGGCTAAGGTAAATATGAACAAATTGGTGAGAACTGAAGGCTGGGTTTTTAAAAAGAGTATCAAAGGAAGGGATTGGTA
This sequence comes from Rhinopithecus roxellana, assembly GCF_007565055.1. Classification (NCBI taxonomy): domain Eukaryota; kingdom Metazoa; phylum Chordata; class Mammalia; order Primates; family Cercopithecidae; genus Rhinopithecus; species Rhinopithecus roxellana. Next base: position 165,063,700 of record NC_044552.1, read on the forward strand.
TGATGTAAATAGACAAAGCAGGCTTTCCTAGTATTACCCAACACTATTAAAATGAACAAATCTTAGTTTTTATGGGAAAGGGAGTCATTTACCATTTTATTTTTAATAAACTTATATGTCCTGGCTGGAGTGTTATGGAGATTTTTACATTTGTTTGTTTTATTTGCTTTAGAGAAAGAGTCTCTGTAGTGCTCAAGTTGGAGTGCAGTGCCATGATCATAGCTCACTGCAGCCTTGAACTCCTGGGCTTAAGCAATCCTCCCACCTAGGCCTCCTGAATAGCTGAGACTAAGGGCGTGTGCCTCCACATCCAGCTAATTTGAAAACTTTTTTTTTTGTAGAGACAAGGTCTTGCTATGTTGCCCAGGTTAGCCTCTAATTCCTGGCCTCAAGTGTTCCTCCTGCCTTGGCCTCCCAAAGTGCTGGGATTACAGGTGAGAGCCACTGGCACCCAGGCCATTGTTAAATTAAGAAATTTTTGAAATTCATATGACTTCCACAATTTATACGTACAATACAGACCAAAGTGTGGTCTAACTTGTGAAATCTTGTAAAATTTATAAGCCGGCATCATGTATTTTATATGCTGTTTTGGAATATGTGCTTTTTCTATCATACATGTGAATTTTATGATTGATTTGGGGATTATGATTATATCCTACACTTCTGCATTACTCCACAAGTATTACTGTTCTAAAGATTGCCATTCAGATAGTTCCTGATATTAATCACCTTCCTTTAAAAATTTTGCTAATATTTAGTGTTTTTTTTTTTTTTTTTTATTAATCTTGTTCTGGATATGGCTGTTTCAAAATGTTCACTTTTATATTTCCACACTTAGAGTCTTAGGATTTTAGACTTTCATAATAATTGTGGGCATTCATATGTAGTGCCATCTTAGCCTTCTACTTTTCTCTATATATACCTACTTATATTTGAAATCTTACTAATCGTGATTCTTGTGTATTTGGCTCTCCCACATTAAGGAGGATGATTCCCAAGTATATATCTGTGTCTCAGTTTCTGAGCTCCCATATTCTTTCAGCAGACATTTATTTATTGTTTGCTCTATGCCAGATACTGTGGTTGGCCCGGGTGAGCAAAACAGATAAGATCCCTACTCACATTGGTGCTTATATGACCTCTCTTGAACTCCTTCTGTGTCATCCCTCTTAATCACTTTTATAGTAATCCCCACCTAAATTTTCTATCATCAGCTGTCTAAAACCGAACTTATCCAATTTCCTTCCAACCACTTCTCTTTGTTGAATTTTCAACTTTTAAAAATGTTATTGGCCAGGTGTGGTGGCTCACGCCTGTAATCCCAGCACTTTGGGAAGCCGAGGCGGGCAGATCATGAGGTCCGGAGGTCAAGACCATCCTGGCTAACACGGTGAAATCCCATCTCTTCTAAAAAAATACAAAAAATTAGCCGGGCATGGTGGCGCAAGCCTGTAGTCCCAGCTACTCAGGAGGCTGAGGCAGGAGAATCGCATGAACCCAGGAGGTGGAGGTTGCAGTGAGCCGAGATTGCGCCACTGCACTCCAGTCTGGGCGACAGAGTGAGACTCTGTCTTAAAAAAAAAAAGTTATCATTTTCTGCTACCTAGGATAAAAGCCATGGAATTTTCTACATTCACTTCTAAGTCAGTCATGTACCGTATTCTCTCAATTCTTCCTTTGTGGTGAATCCTTTTTCCCCTCATCCCCTCAACAAAGTATGTATGGACTAATACAGTAGTCTGCTGCTTGCCCTTCTATATGTGGTTGCCAGGTTAATTCTTGTAAAGATATAAATTTTTATGTATTCCCATATTGCTCAGAAATTGTTGCTTATCCATTTGATAGACAGAATGAGATAAAAACTAGGACTGTCCTCTTACCGGTTTTTTCATATCCTTTGCATCAGCAGCATTGGTCTGTTTTTTATTCCAAACTTATGCTTTTTCTTAAGCATTTTTTCCCACCTGGTATCTTCTCTAGTTTCTTCTGTTTAACGTTCTGAGTTCATCTCAGCTCGTCTTATTTTATAAAGCCTTCCTCACCAAAGGAGACTACTTTTGTAACTACTGTTGCACATACACTTCTGACTTGGCATTTGTATACAGTGTATCCAGCAGGTTCTGTGCCATATAAATGTATACACACACACACACACACACACACACACACACATATATATATATAAAAGCTGGAAATTCTACAAAGAGAACTGGTTTGAAGGAAAAGATTTAAGCAGCTTTATATATATATGTGTGTGTGTATATTAACCTGTGTTCTCTCTCCCAGTTATTTTGTTGAACTACTTTAAAGTCAGGCCCGACTAAGAGTACAGAGTAGGAACATTTGATAAAGATTAAAAAGGCAATGGCCACTAGAAAGCTGCCTCTGCAAATTGTCAACGACTTGTTCTTTTATGTCACACAGTTCCTTTGTCTTTCTCAATAACATGACAGTAGTTAACAGTGTTAACTTTTCCCTGCATAGAGGACTATGTATTTTATGTATTTTATTTCTGTGCTTTGTTTTAATTTACTAAATTGTTACTTTTTCTGTTCTCTACTTTTTACGTAATCCATATTACTTCTTATGATTTAAAAAACTAATCAAATTGAGGCAATAGTATTTAATACAAGTAGTAAATCTGCAGAAAAGTACATTAGACTGTGAGTGAGGAACACAACAGGCTCTAGACCACTGCTGCAATTTATAATTTCTTGGAGAAGAACCTTAAAGAGTTCTTAAAGGCCTCAGTTTCCGAATCCACAAAGATTTTAAGTAAGTGATCTCTTAAAAGTCCTTTCTAAGTCTAAATTTCTGTCATATTCACATGCCACTACTTAAGTAGTTACCTCTGTTCTTTTTTTTCCTGGAAGGCAGACTCTTGTATTAACAAAGTTTTGTTGTCATGTTTTCCTTTTAGATTCTAGTTTAGGACTAGTCATTACAGCTTTGCTTGACATTTGTTCAGTACTGGATCTAGTGTTGTTTTCACAGCAAGCATTCACTTGAAGGGGAAAAATTAACCTAGTTGCGTTTTACTTGCCTTTTTCTTTTTTAAAGGTATTTTCAAAAGAAATAATTCCAGATTGATGGATGAAATTTTAAAACAACAGCAAGAACTTCTGGGCCTAGATTGTTCAAAATACTCACCAGAATTTGCAAATAGTAATGACAAAGATGATCAAGGTAAGCATGACTGTATAATTGAACATGTAGCATAGGAAGATGTGTGTTTCATGTTTCATGGCAATTTCTGTTACTCTGTCATTTATTCATTCACGTTGCTCTCTTAGTCTTTATTGTCAACATCTTTAATCATCAGATTTAGACTTTCCCATCTCAGTCTTGGTAAAAAGTGAACACATGGTGAGGATTTTATTTAACCAGGCAAATTTTTTAACTGGTTCCACAGAAAATCCATAAAATGGACACATTTGTAGGGATATTGAAATGAATATATAAATAGAGGTACAACTGGGTGTTCTGTGGCGTGAGGGAAGAAATTGAATCTTTGCTGGACAAGGAAGAATTTGCGTGTCTGTAGATAAGAATTTTGCAGTGTTATCTGAGAATCCTATCAGTTGTAAGGTAGCTCCTATAGAAGTAGAATTGATAAAAGGTGTGTATGCTATAGGCAATGCATATTCCACTGTAACAGTTTTTTCTTAGTCTTTATTTTTTCTTTTATTCTGTGTTACTGCTAACTGTATTGCAATTATAGAGGAAATTTTAGATGCATGAAAATTTGTTAGCTAGCCTGTAAAGCTTCTGTTTTCTAGAGGATGTCGTCACGATACATAGTCATTCTGAACACTTTGAAAATAAGGCAGTGTGTAAATTTATACGTGGATATGATTTCGGGTGCATAGATCCTTTCAGAGGAGAATAGCTAAGTATGTTTTGATATTGAAATTGAAGGGCTTAAACAATTCTTGTTTACTGTAAGAACTGTATGTTTATTTTGGTCTAAACCTTATATTTCTTAAAACTGATTTTGAAATAGACCTGTAAGAGAGTGTTTTTAAAATACATTGTTTGTTTTTTCCTCCAGTTTTAAATTGCCATTTGGCAGTGAAGGTGCTGTCCCCGGAAGATGGAAAAGCAGATATTGTGAGAGCTGCTCAGGACTTTTGCCAGTTAGTAGCCCAGAAGCAAAAGAGACCCACAGATTTGGATGTAGATATGTTAGGCAGTTTACTTAGTAAGTTTTTTATATATGTATATATATGTGTGTGTACGTATGTGGTGTGTGTGTTTAGTTTTGTCAAACAAGGATACAGTATGAAAGGAAATATTTGTTTCTTTCACACTATAAAGCCTGATTCTTTTTGTTGCTATACCTGTTAAATTTCTGAAATTTAAAGACCTGTGTGATAATGGTTTCGAGACAATGAGATTTGTAGCCACTCACTTGCATGAGGATTTAATGGTAAAGGAGACGAGCTTTGAGGATCTTTTTTGTAGTGATGACTATTCTTGAAAATAGGACTTCTGCTTGTTAGCCTTCCTCTCCCTCTTCCCCTTTCTTTTTACTTTGAATTTTCCCTTAACTTTGAACTTAATCTTTTTATGAGGTGATCCCAGGAATAGAACCTATAATCTTACTGTTACCGTGATTCCTTTTTAATTATTCTTTCTATTATGCTATACCAAATATACAACTGTATTTGTCATGTTATACCAAATATAACTTTTTTTCTTCAGCTGTTGAAAAAAGCCTTTGGTTTGCTTATTCTCTCTAGAGAATTCGCTCTAGGACCTTTTTGCCTTACCATCATGGTCCTTCTTGCTTACTAGCATTAGCCTTGATCCTTTTGAAGAAAGACAGTCTCTCTAGTAAATTCATGTTCATTAATAGTTTCTATAGACATACAGTTTTAGACATCCATTCATTTTTTATTACTTAGAATATCCATTTACTTATTAATCATGCATTTTCAGGCTGGATGGGATGGCTCACACTTGTAATCCCAGCACTTTAGGAGGCTGAGGCAGGTGCATCGCTTGAGTACAGGAGTTTGAGACCAACCTGGGCAACATAGCAAAACCCCAGTCTCTACAAAACATAAAAAATTAGCCAGGCATGGTGGCTCATGCCTTTGGTCCCAACTACTCAGGAGGCTGAAGCAGTAGTATAGTTTGAGTTCAAGAGGTAGAGGTTGCAGTGAGCCAAGATCGCATCAATACACTCTAGCCTGGGTGACGGAGTGAGACCCTGTCTCAGAAAAAGAAAAAAAAAAAATGCATTTTCTGTCTAACTTACTTATTTACTTAACTCTCCGTTCTTTGTTTCTTCCACTTTGACATGTGTCCATCACAGAGCAAAGTCCATATCCCGCTTCTTGGTTTCGCTAACTTCCTACTTTTGTTGACTACTCATTTCCTACCCTACTCTTTGTATTCTCTGTCATTGCCTAATTATATTCAGGCTCAGTGAGTAGTACACCATTATGGGAGCTCTCTGCTCAGATGTTACTGGGATGTTGACTGTTTCCTGCACCCTATGAGGTCCTAATAAGAGAGTAATTTCATAAGGACATTCTAAAAGTTGATGGAGATCCAAAGATGACCTTCAGGTAGTCCATGAGAAAGTGCTAATGTTTATTAAGCCCAGGTGTTGCCTGCAGGCATTGTAGGCTTAGGGTACATGAAAATGTACACAATTCTTAACTCATTAATTTGACAGAAGCAAGCATTCTGAATACCATCACCCCCAAAGTTCCTTTGTGACTGCTTTTAGTCCCCACTCCTGCCCCCTACACCAGCAACCACTGGTCTGGCTTCTGACTATACTTTTGCTTTTTCTATAAATTTTATATAAAAGGAGTCATACAATATATAGTCTTATATGTCTTGTTTTGTTTACTTACCATAATATTTTTGAGGTTCATCTATGTAAAATGCATTAGTCACTCATTATTTTTTATTGGTGAGCAGTATTTTCTAGATATACTACATTTTGCTCATGCATTCATCGGTTAATGCATATTTGGTTTGTTTCCAGTTTTTGAATAATGCTATATGAGCATTTGTGTACAGGTTTTTGTGTGGATGTTTGTGTGTTTTCAAGAATTCAGAAAGTCAGAATTCTATCAGATAAATTTAACAAAGAAAGTGAAATAATTAAAAAGAATCAAGCAGAAATTCTGGAGTTGAAAATGCAGTTGACATACTGAAAATGCATCAGAGTCTCAACAGCAGAATTGATCAAGCAGAAGAAAGTTATAAGCTTGAAGATAAACTATTTACAAATACACAGAGGAGACAAAAGAGTGAAGCACACTTACAAAATCTAGGAAAAAGCCTCTTGAGGGCAAATCTGAGTTATTGACCTTAAAGAGGAGATAGAGAGAGAGAGATGGGGTACAAAGTTTATTCAAACCTAGAGAACTTCCCAAACCTAGAGAAAAATATCAGCATTCAACTACAAGAAGATGATAGAACACCAAGCAGATTTAACCAAAAGATGACTACTTCAAGGCATTTAATAATCAAATTCCCAAAGGTCAAGGATTAAAAAAAAAATGGATTCTAAAAGCAACAAGAGAAAAGAAACAACATACGATAGAGGTTCAATATATCTGGCAGCAGACTTTTCAGTAGAAACCTTACAGACTGGGAGAGAGTGGCATAACATATTTTAAAAAGTGCTGAAGGAAAGAAACTTTTACCCTAGAATAATAGTATGCCCAGTGAAAATATCCTTCAAACATGAAGAAGAAATAGACTTTCCCAGACAAACAAAAGCTGAGAGATTTTATCAGGACCACACCTGCCCTGCAAGAAATGCTGAGGGGAATTCTTCAATCAGAAAGGAAAAGATGTTAATGAGCAATAAATCATCTGAAGGTACAACTCTCATTGGTGATAGTACACAGAATATTACAGAACTGTAACTGTGGTATATAAAACTACTGTCAAGTAAAAAGACCCTGATGACCCAGTCAATAATAATAACTAAAACAACTTTTCAAGACATAGACAGTACAATAAGATACAAATAAAAACAACAGAAAGTTTTAAAATGGGGAGATGAATGTAAGGTGTACAGTTTTTATTAGTTTTCTTTTTGCTTATTTGTTTATACAAGCAGTGTTGTTATCAGCTTAAAATAATAGGTTATAAGATAGTATTTGAAAGCCTCATGGTAATCTCCAATCAAAAAACTTAGAAGAGATATACAAAAAATAAAAAGCAAGAAATTAAGTCATACCACCAGAGAAAATCACCTTCCGTAAAAGGAGGACAGGAAGGAAGTAAAGAAGGAAGAGAAGACCACAAAACAACCAGAAAACAAATAACAAAATGGCAGGAGTAAGTCCTTATCAATAATAATTGAATGTAAGTAGACTAAACTCTTCAAAAGACATACAGTGGGTGGATGGATTAAAAACAAGACCCAATGATCTGTTGCCTACCAGAAACATACTTCACCTATAAAGACATACAGACTGAAAATAAAGGGATGGAAAAAGATATTTTATGCCAATAGAAACCCAAAAAGCAGGAGTTATTATACTTATATCAGGCAAGAGATATTTCAAGACAAAAACTCTAAGAAGAGACAAAGAAGTTCACTGTCTAGTGATAAAGGGGTCATTTTAGCAAGAGGATATGACAATTGTACATACATATGCACCCAACATTGGAGAACCCAGATATATAAAGCCAGTATTAATAGAGCTAAAGAGAGAGAGAGAGACCCCAATACAATAATAGCTGGAGACTTTAACACTGCACTTTCAACACTGGACAGATAAAGACAGAAAATCAACAAAGAAACATTGAACTTAATCTGCACTGTAGACCAAATGGATCTAAAAGATATTTACAGAACATTTTATCCAATGGCCGCAGAATATACATTCTGCTTGTCAGCACATGAAACATTCGCAAGGAGAGACCATATGTTAAGCCACAAAACAAGTCTAAAACATTCACAAAAATTGAAATAATATTAAGCATCTTCTCTGACCACAATGGAATAAAACTAGAAATCAATAACGAGAAATTTTGGAAACTATACAAACACATGGAAAGTATATCAATATGCTCCTGGATTACCAGTGGGTCAATGAAGAAATTAAGGAGGAAATTGAAAAATTTATTGAGACAAGTGATAATAAAAATACAGCATACCAAAACGTATGGGATGCAGCAAAGCAGTACTAACAGGGAAGTTTAAAGATCAGAGCAGAAATGAATGAATTTGAAATGAAAAAGTATATACAAAAGATCAAAAAATTGGTGGTGTTTTAGAAAAGATAAAATTGAGAAATCTTTAGTTAGACCAAGGAAAAAACCAGAATACCCAAATAAATAAAATCAGAGATGGAAAGGAGATATTGCAGAAATTCAAAGGATCGTTAGTGGCTGCTGTGAGCAACTGTATGCCAATAAATCCCCCTTGGAAAATCTAGAAGAAATAGATAAATTCCTAGACGCATACAACCCACCAAGATTGAACCATGAAGAAATCCAGATCTCAAAGAGACCAATAATAAGTGATGAGGTTGAAGCTAAAGTAATAAAAAGTTTTAGAGCAATGGAAAGCTCAGGACTTGATGGCTTCATTGCTGGATTCTACCAAACATTTAAAGAAGAACTAATACCAATTCTACTCAAACTGTTCTGCACAATAGAAAGGAGAGAATGCTTTCAAATTCATTCTGTGAAGCTAGTATTGCCATGTTACTCAAACCAGACAGAGACACATCAAAAAAAGAAAACTACAAGCCAGTATCACTGATAAGTGTTCATGAAGAAATCCTCCACAAAATAATGGCAAACCAAATTCAACAATATATTAAAAAGATCATGACCAGGTGGTATTTATCCCAGGGATGCAAGGATGGTTGAACATACACAAGTCAATGAATATGATATATCAACAGTATGAAAGATAAAAATCACGATCATTTCAATTGATACTGAAGATGCATTTGATAAACACTTGCATGATAAAACCCATAAAAATCTGGCTATAGAAGGAGCATACTACAACATAATAAAAGCCATATATGATGGACCCATACCTACTATCTTTCTGAATGGGGAAAAACTGAAAGCCTTTCCTCCTAAACCTAGAACACAAGGATGCCCACTTTCACCACTGTTATTTAGCATAGTACTGGAGGTCCTAGCTAGAACAATCAGACCAGAAAAAGAAGGAAAAGGTATCCAAATTGGAAAGGAAGAAGTCCTTCTTTGCAGATGATCTGATCTCAAATTTGGAAAAACCTAAAGATTCCACCAAACAACTATTAGAACAGATAAACACATTCAGTAAAGTTGCAGGATACAAAACCAATGTACAAAAATCAGGAGCATTTCTAGATGTCAATAGTGAACAATCTGAAAATGAAACCAAGAAAGTAATCCCATTTACAATAGGTACAAATAAAATTAAATATCTAGGAATTAACCAAAGAAGTGAAAGATCTCTACAATGAATACTGTGAAACGTTGATGAGAGAAATTAAGGACAACGGCCAAAAAATCTAAGCCTATTTTCCGTTCATGGATTGGAAGAAGAATCAGTAGTGTTAAAATGTCCATACTCCCCAAAGCAATCTGCAGTCAGTGCAACTTCTGTCAAAATATCAATGACATTCACAGAACTAGAAAAAACAATCCGAAAATTTATATGGAATAACAAAAAGACCCAGAATAGCCAAAGCTATTCTAAGCAAAAAGAACAAAACTGGAGGAATCACATTACCTGACTTCCATTTATGCTACAGAGCCATACTTATAGTTACCAAAACAGCATGGCACTGGCATAAAAACGGACACAGACTAATGGCAGAGAATAGACAATCTACAGACAAATGCATACATCTCCAGTGAACTCATTTTTTGACAAAGGTGCCCAGAACATACTCTGGGGAAAACCAGTATCTTCAATAAATGGTGCAGGGAAAACTGGATATCCATATGCAAAAGAATGAAACTAGAACCCTATCTCTTGTCACATACAAAAATCAAATCAAAATGCATGAAAGACTTAAATCTAAGCTCTCAAACTAAGAAACTACTACAAGAAGACATTGGGGGAAGCTCTCTAGGACATTGGACTGGGCCAAAACCCTACAAGCACAGGCAACCAAAGCAAAAATGAACAAATGGGATCACATCAAGTTAAAAAGCTGCTGCACAGCAAAGGAAACAGTCAGCAAAGTAAAGAGATAACACAGAGAATGGGAGAAAATATTTGCAAACTACCCATCTGACAAGGGATTAATAACGAGAATACATAAGAAGCTTAAGCAAATCTATAGGAAAAAAATCTAATCTGATTTTTTAAATGGGCAAAAGATCTGAATAGATATTTCTCAAAAGAATACATACAGATAGCAAATAGGTATATGCAAAGATGCTCAATATCACTGATCATTGGAGAAATGCAAATTAGACCTACAATAACATATCGTAAAACGGCTTTTTTTTTAAAAAAAAACAACAGGTAATAACAAATGCTAACGAGGATGTGGAGAAAGGGAATGCTTGTACACTGTTAGTGGGAATGTAAATTGGTCCAACCCGTATGGAGAACAGTTTGGAGGTTTCTCAAAAAACTAACCATTGAGCTACCATATGATCCAGTAATCCCACTGCTAAGTATATACCAAAAAGAAAAGAATCTGCACTCCTATGTTTATTGCAGCACTGTTCACAATAGCCAAGATTTGGAAGCAGCTGAGGTGTCCATCAGCAGATGAATCAATAAAGAAAATGTACAGATGGACCATAGAGTAGTATTCAGCCATAAAAAGAACAAGATCCTGGCATTTGCAGCAACATGGAAGAAACTAGAGGTCATTATGTTAAATGAAATAAACCCGTCACAGAAAGACAAACATCACATGTTCTCACCTGTAGGAGCTAAAAATTAAAACAATTGAACTCATGGAGATAGAGAGTAGAAGGATGGTTTCTAGAGGCTGGGAAAGGTAATGGGGGAGTGAGCTGGGGGGAAGTGAGGCTGGCTACTGTGTACAAAAAAAAAAAAATGAGTAAGTTTTTTTTTCAAAGTTGTTGTGTCTATTCAGGGTCCTTTGCATTTGTCTATAAAGTTTGGGATTGGCTTTTTAATTTAAAAAAACTCTGCTGGGGTTTTGATATGGATTGAGTTGAATCTATAGCTCAATTTGGGGAAGTTGCTGTCTTAACAATATTGAGTCTTCCAGTATGAAATCATGAATATAGTGTATTTCTCCATTTGTTTGGGTTCTAATTATCTTTTTTTTGGAGACAGAGTCTTGCTCTATCGCCCAGGCTGGAGTGCAGTGGCACGATCTCGGCTCACTGCAGACTCCGCCTCCCAGGTTCACGCCATTCTCCTGCCTCGGCCTTCCGAGTAGCAGGGACTACATACAGGCGCCGACCACCACGCCCGACTAACTTTTTGTATTTTTAGTAGAGATGGGATTTCACTGTGTTAGCCAGGATGGTCTTGATCTCCCGACCTTGTGATCCACCCGCCTAGGCCTCCCAAAGTGCTGGGATTACAGGCGTGAGCCACCTGCACCTGGCTGGGTTATTTTCTTAAATAATATTTTGCAGTTTCAGGGTATAGAATTTCTACTTCTTTTGTTAAATTTACTCCTTAGGTATTTTATTCTTTTTGATGCTGTTGTTAATGGAATTATTTTCTTAATTTTCAGGTTGTTTGTTAATACTTAGAAATACACTTGTTTTTTAATATTGATTTTGTATCCTGCAACCTTGCTAAGATACAAGTTCATCTAATAGTTCTAGTAGCTCTTTTTGTAGAGACTTAGGATTTTCTAAATACAGGATCATGTTGTCTATAAATAAAGATTACTCCTGCTGTCTCTGCTCAGGTTATTTTTTTATTTTATTTTTTAGTTCGGCTTTTGTCTGTGTAGCTTAGTGGTTAGCCAGTGATTTCCATACTGGTTATGCTTAGATACCTTAAATTTGTAAGGCTTCCATGATTTCTGGTATTAGAAACTGAATTTAAAGTTGCCACTAGTTCTCAAGTTTCCTTGGCTTTTGATTTTCGCTGAACTTTCTTCCTGCCCTGTCCCCTACCCTGCTTCCCCTCCTAGTATGTATGTTATTTCCCAGTCGGCCATGGATATGTGAGAGTTTATCTGAGCCCTTATTTCCTGGATCTCACTATTAAATTTCTTTCCATTGTACTAATTGGGGCTACAACCTCAGGCAAGTAAAGCTGTGTGTTTTCCTATTTGTTCTCTTTTGAATTTCCCACCTTTAACTGTCAAACCATGAATTTTCATTGTTCCTTTTCCTTCTTGCCTACACCCTCCAGTCCCAAATTGAGTGCGTATCTTTTGACAGCAAGTAGCAAATCATCTAATTTTTCTGTCAGAGATATACTGGTAAAATGTAAGTTCCCTCCAGTTGATTGGGGTGGACATTGAGAGCAGTCCCAGGCAAGAAGGCCGTAGACCTTTGCCATTCTTACTGAAAACTCTAGCTTTTTGTTTTGCTTTTTTTTTTTTTAAAGAATAATTGTCTGCCTTTGGTCATTATCTAGCGTTCTTGAATGGTTGGTTTTTTTCCAATTTAACATGTTTTTTATAGAGAAGATTGCCACCCTCTTTACATCACTATTGGTTTGAAGTTCCTTCTTGTCATTTTTTATGGAAGATAATTTATTGCTTTTTAGGTGGTACAGGAATGTGTGTTCTTCTGCTTGGCCCATTCACTCTACCAGTATGGACTTTTAAAAGGACTTTGTTATGGAAGTAATTTTTTCAATATTGCTTCTGGACAGGACCACCTAATCCAGTTTCCTTATTTGACAAATGAAGGAATTTGGCACTGGAGAGATTGTATAGCAGATAAGTTAGTGGCAGAACTGAGGATATTAACTATTGGAACCTTAAAATTATAGTATGTTTTTTCTATACTCTTCAAACTTTATTTTTAAGCTATTGAAATACCCTTATCCTTTTTTTCCCCAAGTCAGGTCTCATATGGAAACCAGTTCATGAAAGAGATAAAAATTGACCTTGCCCTTGTTGAGGCAGATGCTTGGTCTCCTTTTGCTCTCTGAGGCCGCTCCGGCTCTGGGGAGCACGGAAGACATTTGTAGTATATAGCTAGGAGTTGGTCTTTTTGGGTTCATAGCTGTAAAATGAGGTACATGAGGGAAGGAAGGAGAATAGATACTTTTTAAATTTCCTTTTCGTCTCTGAAGTTACTTGATTCTGTGGCCAGAATCAAGCAGTCATGCCCTTAGAACTGTAGTACCTTTCCCAGGATTCCAAGAAAACACCTACGTTGAGTCTTAAAAGATACATGTGATTTTGGGGGCACCTGTTGGGTGTAGTGTGGGAGTTGGGTTACCCTTATGAGGTAATCAATCCAGTTAAATAGACTTTTGAGAAAACTTCCACATTTGGAATGAGCATAGATATTAAAGTATGTATTAGAGAGGGGGGTGGGGCATGGAGACATACCTGAAGAAAACAGGTAGTTTAAGAAACCAATTTGATTAATACATTTTGCCCTTGATCTGTGTGTTTCTGTGTGTGTGCGTGTGGGTGCAGTGAATGTTAAGTTCATGTGTATTTCTTTATTTCCAAGGTTCAAATGGTTGTCCTGATCCTGATTTAGTATTGAAGTTTGGTCCTGTGGACAGCACATTAGGCTTTCTTCCCTGGCACATCAGATTGACTGAGATTGTGTAAGTAATTAAAAGTGTACTGACTTTGTTTAGATTCAGCAAGTGTTTCTTGAGCTCAGCACTGTACTAGATCTGGTGGGGATTTCCAAAGAATTATAATACGGGATCTTTTACGTCAGTTATTTCACAGTGTCACAGGTAAAATAAAGTCATACATAAATGAGTTAGACACAAGAGAGCGTATAGTTGTGCAGATGTTTGGTATTGCCACTAATTACCTTAGGAGATCAGGAGTGAGACATCATTGTAAAGGGTGTGGCTTGATCCACAGATAATATAAAATGAGTAAAGTTTTCATATTTAGAGGAAAGGCGAGAAGAGGGGAAAAAAGAAAACCTGGGGCGAGGTTTCAAGCAATAAGGAACTAGCCACACCAGAGCGGACAGTGTTAGGCAGTAGTATGAGATGAAATCATATAGTTCAGAGGTGTCAAGGCTCAGAAATCTTTAAATGCCAGCATAAGGAATGTTTATAGTGGTAGGCAGGCAATAGGAAACCTGTTGAGCCTGTATATTATGTGGGAATGGTGATTTTGGAAGGTTTTTAGTAGCTTATGCACTAGAGTGGATTGGATTTGGGAAAGGATGAGATTAAAAAGACAAGTGAAGAGGCCATAACTATAATTTAAGGGAAAATACATTGAAGAGAGTGAAATTGTTATTTAGAACAGTTTAGGCAAACTTTCTGTGAAGGGCCAGATAGTAAATATTTTAGGCTTTTCAGGCTGTACAGTCACTTGCAACTGCTCCTCTCTATTGCAGCTGTACAACTCTGCTGCTATAGCTGAACAACCAAGGATGTTATGTGAACAAGCGTTGTGACCGTGTTCTGATAAAACTTTATTTACAAAAACAAGTATCAGGCTCCTAGGCCGTATTTGCTGACCCCTAATTTAGAATAAAGGAGAGACATAGTAGCCTTAAAATATATTTAAATGCTGGGTCTTGGAGAATACTACAAATTCTCTCTCTCATGACAAGTATTTCCCAAGTATAATTGCAGGCCTAGCACTTTACTAATTGTAATAAAATTAGAGAAGAGATGAAATGACTCCTAAGTTTTTAAGCTTAAGTGACTAAGTGATTACGATATTATTGAGAGGAAACAAGAAAGTAAAGGGAATATTCAGTTTTGAAGGGAAGATGCAGATGATTTTGAGGCTATAGTCTATTTGGATGGATACGCTTAGTGTAGGACAGATAATGATGTAGAATTGATGCTTGAGTGAGAAGTCAAGGCTAAAGATGTATGTTTGAGGATCATGATAACCTAGGAAGTAGTTGAACCTATGAGAATACAAAGTATCTCTCCAGAGTGTACAAAGGGGTCCTTTAAGCTTGTGGGCAGGAGGGACAAAGTTTCAAAAAGAGGAGAGGACATGCAGCATGTTAGAGTTGGAAAGGACTCTAAATCATCTGGCCCTACCTTCTCATTTTATAGGTAAGGAAAATAGGGAAGAGACATTGTTCAAGCTTGTGACAAAGTGAGTTAGAATCCAGGTCTCCAGACTCAGAGTTTCTTTATGGTGGGAGTATGTTTCTTTTACCTGGTTTTCTCCAAGGGTTTTCAAGTCATTTCAGGTGGTCTCCAAGTATGACAGCAGTGATGCCGTGGACAGTTGGGAGTGGTCTAGAGGGAATAACAGAAGGATTTTGGTTTGAATCTTGACTATGCAGCTCAATAATGTGACTCTGGAAAGTTATTTAAACTTCTCTATATTTGTACAAAGGTCATGTTAATTTGGAGCTGAGAATTTAATTCTGATAATGGACAAGATATGAAGCACATAACAGGCTCTTCCTTTGACCTATGTACATGTCTGTGATAGCTATATCACATTATACTGAGGTTTGCTTTGTATTTGTGTACCCTTTACGAGACTGAGCACTGTGATGGCAGGGAAAATGTGTTAATCATAATACGGAGACGGGAAGGGTGGGGTTCTGACAGAATAGACTGAGAAACAACAACAGAGCTTCTGAGGCATTGAGGGCTAGTGGCACTATGTTTATTGAAGAGTTGTAGGAGATGAGGTTGATTGAAGGGGTAAGATGAGGAAGACTTAGGAAAGTTGAGAGTTTGAGGATGTTTGAAGCAAGCTTTAGCAAGAAGAATGGATTAAATTTGTTCTTTGAGCTTATTATTTCAGAGACGTGAATAAGACAAGGTTGATAGCAGAGATTATTAAGAGATGATGAGGAGTTAGAAGTGGGTGACTTGTTTCACAATTTCTGGCAGTCAGAGGAATGATAAAGAAAAGTATAGCTAAAGACAGGCAGGAGTCCTTTGAAGGTGGGTTTGTTCACTCTTTTTTTGTGGTGCGTGTGACTATGGGACTCTGTGACTCCTCTCTTCTGACCAGGTGTTTGACCCTGATACTATTTGGAATTCCCAGATTATATTTGGAATTCCCACATTATAAAGCTACATAAATTACAGATGTTTTTCATGTTACTTATTGAAAATTAGTAGTTACTTATAATACATAAAAGGGAACCCTCTGATCGTGTATTCAGTCTATCTTTAAAGTGCTTATTTTCACACTGTAATTGCCCTTGAGTAATTGGAAATGGTGGAGATAAGTGTTGATTTATAGGTTGCTCACAACATGGCTACAATATTTCATCGCGTTTGGATGCTGTGTAGCCCTGCCCAACATTAAGCATGGCTTTCCTAAACAAAGTAATATTGACTTTACTCTGAACAGGAGGAATTCTTTAATGGATTTAAATGAGATCCTTTATACATAGATCTCCAGCTTTGCATTAATCTAAGCTTACGCTTTAACAAGTTATGAATCTCTCATTACTAGTTGCTTTTCTTGTGGAAAAAAGGGCATATTAATTTTTTACTTGAACTCTTTCACAACGAGCTGAACAATCTTAGTAGAAATTTTTGGCATATTCTGCTTATAATTTACCCTCAGAGCAGAGGGAATACCTATCTTCCATGAACACTCATCAATAAACAGTGACCACTACCCCTCAGTGCCTCAGAGGCTCTCTGCTGTTTCCCAGTCTGTTCTGTCAGGGTCTCACCCTTTTAGTCTCCATATTATGATTAAGACATTTTCCGTGCTTGTCATGGTGCCGTCTGGTGGAGGATAATTTGGTGTATTCCATTCTTAACTTCTTTTTGTTCCTTATCTTCTGGTTCCCCCCTACATTACATACAGTGTATATCAAATTGCTTTTTTCCCCCCTGTGTTTTCTTTTCAGCTCTTTGCCTTCCCACCTAAACATCAGTTATGAGGACTTTTTCTCTGCCCTTCGTCAGTATGCAGCCTGTGAACAGCGTCTGGGAAAGTAGTGGTCATTGGTTGCATAATTTGATTTGAGGCTTATGGAGGAAAGGACCCAAGCAACTCTGATGTTTACAAAGCACCTATGAAACCCTGTACACACCTAGTTCATAATCCTCATAATTTATCAACAAACACAAAAAAGTGTCTTACTTGAGAGTGTGTGTGTGTGCGTGTGCACGTGCACACATGTGCACGTTTGTATGTATGGAAATAAACTTACAAATGGGGACGTATTGGAGAAGGAAATACATAGACCTACAACTTTGAGCAAATAGCAGCGATGTTTTAGGAACTGAAATGTCACACTTAAAGTCTTCAGCCCAGCTACTTCCCTATTTTTGTGGGGAGAAAAGGGCCTGATTAGAACTGTTCTGGTTGTGTTTGGCGGGAGGGGAATAATTTTTGTTCAGTCCTTCTTAGTGACCAAACTTTAATTTTTAAGAATAATATATTGACTTACTGAACGGAAGCATTCTGAGTTGAAAGGAGCTCCAGAGGAGTGGAGTTCTGTGTTGCTCACATGTTAAAAGCTTGCTCACCTTCAGAGCAGAGGAAATACCTGTCTTCAGATATCCGTCCATTTTCATCTCTTAATTGTAGTCAAAAGTATGACTTGAGAGTGTTGCTCTGGTGTCTGTATTCTGGGTTATGAAGATTATTTGAAAAATAACTCTTACCACATTGAGATGCAGACTTTTAAAAATTTAAATATTGGATTAGGCAGTCAAAAAAACCAAACAAGCATAAAAGGTCAGTAAGTTGTAATATTGATAGTAAAGGTGGAACACTAACTATAAATGGAAAGTTTTGATTTCCTTTTTTGTTTGATGGGCAGTATGCCATATTATACCCAAAGTTGTTTTAAAAAATACTTCCATCAACTATTTTTTTTTTTTAAATAAACCTTTGAGGGAAGTTACCAAGGCAGCTTTTTTCCTCAAAAGTAACCTGTTCCTCTTTGGAATAGCACATTTTAGGGGCATGGTTAATACCTGAGATTTTTACTCAGTAAATCCTGGTGGTTACTGTGTGTAAAATATCTTTAAGTAGGATTGAAGGCCTCTGTGGGGAATAAAATATTACCAAAGTCTATAACAATAAATTTTACATGTTCTCTTTTATGATAGAGAGCAGCACTGGTTCTGTTATTCTTAAAATGAATAATTGATTTCTTGATAGGTGTTTAATATTTCTTCCCTCACTGCTGATTCTTAGGTAGAAACCATTCTTGATATTTGATAGACTGTTTTCAGAAAACACTTGTCAACAAGTGTACAATACTTATCTAAAACTGTACATTTAGAATGGAGCAGTTTAATACTAGATCTCAGAAGTTTGGAAAATAGCAAAGAAGACTGGATTTGGAAAGGATGGTCTACAGTTGCTTGTCAAATTCTGAAGCTATGAAGAATAAATGTTTTAACTTTGGATTATGAAACCCCATTTATGATTTTTTAAATACACTTGAAATAAAAATGATTAAACTAAATTTTGGTCCAGTGACGTTACTTTGCACTGCATAATCCATTATACATTGTACGACTTTTTTGTTTTAATTTATTACTGAGAGTTTTGTGTGAAGCTACAGCATATCTAATCAGAGAATTTCTGATTCTTTATACTGTGATTATGTTATATTGAGGCATTTGTAATGCAGCTTAAGACTGAATTTATGCCTTTTGTAAACATGATAGGTATAAATGTCTTATAACATTCTGGAGTATGTATAGCTTTAATGAATGAAATTTAATGGACCTGATTAAAATGAAGGGATTTAATCTTTGTTAAAGTGAAGTTAGTCAAATTACCTACTGGAATATAGCCTAAGCCACTAAAGGTTTAATATTTGCATTTTCATGCTTTTATTTTCTCCTTCCATTCATAAGTGTATACTTGAAAGTACATTTGTAGCCTATGATTTGAGTCTCTTGAAGTTCTAGGAGGAGGCAAACTACAAACTACTAGGATTCTGATTTCAGATGTAGTCATTCCAGAACCTTCTCTTTATGAGTTCACCTGCTAGTACAATCTCCACAACTTGAATGGCATTGTTTGTTCTATAATTCCTGCCAAAAGCATCACAAGTTGTATATCATCAAGCCTCCCTTTGCACTCTCAAGAAGAACTGGTAATTTTAAACAAAAGTATGTATCTTTATTTGTATTGGAAAATGCTGTCTTTAAATAGTTTCTTGTTGACACTCCCCACAATGGAAAAATTACCAAATTTAAACCTGTTTTATGAATGGCAGCTTGGAGCATAGCAAGAAGTTGGAGGATTTGAATTCCATTCCCAGTTCTCATTGTGTTTTGTTTCTTAAAACTGTAATAATCGGTTACTGTTATAAAGTTTAAAAGGTGGTTTTAATGTGAATAGCAAATTCTGGTATATCGTGACTAACGCTGAAGAATGCCTGTCTTTGAGAGGAAGGTGTTATAATATTAATGAACAGTGCCAAATACACTGTGCATATCTACAATTTAATCTTTGAATGTATGTTACTGGATTAGCTCCCTCCTCCTTCTGTGTGATGGTACCATGCATAGAGTCAATCAAATCCTTGTGATGTTTTGTATGGAATTTGACAACATGTAAATAATGTGTAAAGCAAGTTTTTATGATTAAGGAATCAAATTTATTGAATTTTATTATTGAAAGTTGAAACTTAACATGTATGAACAAAATCCAATAAAAGAATATACTCTTTTCTTTGACTATAGTATTATGTGAATGCTACATTTATTCTGAACACTTAGGGGCTGCAAAAATGTAATAAGAAGTGCATATGACTAGATAGCAATACTGTTTTTTTTTTAGATGGTATGCTCTTGATTGAAATATATTCTCACTTTTACCGGGTTAAACATTTGAAATCTTACAATGTTACTTGCTTTTTGATAGATAATAGTGAAATAAATTCAGCTTTGCCGTTGCTAGAGTTGTCAAAATTCCACAGTAATTAAAATTTGAATTTTCACCGAATATGAAATTTCCAAATTAAAAACGTATTATGGCTACCCTTTTAAAAAGGAATGTGACAGTTCTTGTCAAATGAGGAAATTTAAAGGTAAAAGTTATGGTTTGTCTTATGCTGCATAGACTATTCACCCCCTAACTTGAAGGTCTAATCATAAGACAATTGGTTTTTTGTGCATGGTTTTCATCTAAAATTTAGTTTACCAAAGGTAAATAACTGGTTACTAGGAACTGCCTTTAGCAAAAATTACTATAAAGTTCAAGACAGTTTGAAATAAAAGCCAGGAAACAAGATTAATGTGAGCAGTTCTCCAAGATCCTCGCTGGTAGGACATAAACTATGATAAAATGGGTAGGAAAAGGTATTGCAAAAAGAATTTCTTAAGGTTTAAAAGATACACTTTCGTTATAGGAAAAAGGATTCAGAGAAACAAAGGATTGTAACCTTATTGATTACATTTTTGGTGATCATCGAGAATTTTTTGTACTTATATTTTAAAAAATGTATGCTACTGTAACAAGTTAATAAAGAGATTTTTAAAAAAACTATAAACTAGAAATTGAGAGTCTTACATTCTATTTTGTATTTGATTATTGTGTCCGGATATAAATTACAATAGCACATGAAAATAAAATGTTTTAAAATTATAGTCCACATTCAGTTATTCTTAATATTTAATGTTGGTCCAAATTCTTCAAATAATTTTATGCTCATCTCTTCTCTCCCTCATGTAGTGATTCAGGGACTGTTAATTTTAGCATGACATACCCAGATGATTGCAACAAATAAAATTAAATGTACTCTGAGGACAAACTGTTAGCAATATCTGCTATTGACTGTATATAGCCCCCTTCATTAGTAATTTAAGTTGCTGTTACGAGGACAAGAAAAAAAATCTGGCTTGGAAAATGCAATCCTGGAAAAAACAAAAAATTCAGAATATGGATAAATGCTAACAGCATAGTTCTATACTTGTATAGAGTAATGTTTTCATTCTGATAAAGATTTATTTCAGTTGCTATTATGGATGTGGTTCTATGCGTGCTTTATTTTAATAAATGTGTATTTTTCAGTGTTAATTTTATCAGTAACAGCTATACTTAATAACTGCCTTAAATTTCTTATTTCTTTTTTTTAGAGATGAGATCTCACTATATTGCCCAGGCTAGGCTTGAATTCGGGCTCAAGCGATCATCCCGCTTCAGCTTCACAAGTAGCTGGGCTGAGAGGTTGTATGCCATCAGGCCAGGCAAATTTTTTATTTTACATGAAATAGAAGTAGATATAGGTAATGATAATAGTAGCCAACTGTTGTCACCATGTATTTTAATTGGATTTCAGACAATTAGAAAATGGGATATCAAGAAAAATGTGGAAGCTACTTAGCTGGGGATGTTTGACATGGCATTCATTTATCTAGTGCAGTGGTTCTCACCTGGAGTGATTTTGTCCCCCAGTGGACATTTGACAACTGGAGACATTTTATGTCACAACTCAAGAGAGGAGGTATATTAGTGGTATCTAGTGGGACTAGGCCAAGGGTGCTGCTAAGCATGCTGCAATACACAGGACAGCCCTTGCAACAGTTAGCCTCAAATGTCAGTAGTGCCAAGTCTCAGAATCTTTGGTCTAGTGTGATTTCTATAGTTTGTCACTTAATTTGTGGGAAGGTGGGTTGGTACTGGATGTTGCCTAAAATTTATCCTATAGGTTAATTTTTTAAAACATCTGATTTGTTTAGAATTCATTGTAGATCCTAGAGAAAAATTATGTGCATATTTTAATTGTATGAAATGATATATTAACATTTGCCCACACATTATATTCGTTATGTTCACATTTGTCTTTGACATTTGACCTACCAGTTTTCCAAAGTTTATTGGTTTGTTGTCTTAAGTTTATTTGAAAGAAAATGTGTTCTTTGACAGATAGTAATGTTTTATCCGTGTACAAAGTTATGAGAAATCTCATGCTTCAGATCACCCATTGTATAAACATTAAATTAGCAGTTTCTCCCATTCATTCTGTAGGTAATTGTGATTTCCACAGTTTAATGAGACAGGGTCTCTGTCACCCAGGCTGAAGTGCAGCGGCGCAATCTCTGACCCCCAGGCTCCCACAGCAGCCTCCTGAATAGCTGGGACCACAGGTGCACATCACCATGCCTGGGTTTTTTGTTTGTTTTTGTTTTTGTTTTTGTAGTTTTGGAAGAGACAGGGTCTCGCCATGTTTCCCAGGCTGGTCTCAAACTCTTGAGCTCAAGCAGTCTGCCTGCCTTAGCTTCCCAAAGCGTTGGGATTACAGGCATGAGCCACACCCCGCCAGGGCAAAACTGATCTTTAAAATGTGTGTGTGTAACACAATCATGGCTTGTTTTTGAGGTTACATCTCCAAGAACAGACTAAATCACTGTTACGTTTATTTGCCTCTTGTATTTAAATAATTCATCTGGTGGTCTTTTTTTAGCCTTCTGAAAGCACAACATTGATTGAGGTAGTTTCAGCCTTCTGTGATTTCCACAAATAAGTAATTACGAATGTTCTTTATAAAGGGATTTTGCTTGCCCTGGAGAAAGATGACTTTTCTAGGGGATAGTAAGAGGGAAATAAACCTGCTTTTGTTCAGGTACATATGAGATGTAAATGTATATGAGAAACTAGTCCTCATAACTCTGTCATTGACTGGAGTGTGCAGTGCACACCAAATGTAAAGAATCCGGGAGATTAATAGGAATGTACAGAAAATCTCCAGGCAAATGATTTCATTATATATTAATTTATGAGTTACTTGGAAGCTGAAAGCAATCTATACATGAGTATGCAGACTATCAAATTCGTTGCAAATCCAAACTCTATCAGATGTACTGTAAGGTATCAGATGCCTATTAGATGTTAAGACCAGCTACAATGCTCATAGCATATCAGTTAGTGATGCCTTTAATTATTTTAAAGGAGATAATCAGTTTCCCTACTGCCTACTCTTATGAGCACTGGAAGAAAAAAGCAAAGTTAACAAAATGAGCCTGTGTGCTTCAGAATGTGAATTTTTGTCAATTAAAAGGAGAAATAAGTATTACACATAAAACAGCACTACTTAGCTGCTAAAATGGTGATTATGTCCAAGAATTCTCTATTTTAAAAAAATCTAATTCCAAAAAGATGAACTTAGCTCTTGGTAGTTAAGCATGCTGCAAGGAGGCCTTCTGTAGCTCGTGTCAACATAATTTTTTCCTATCCCCAAAGTCCCTGTCCTGTGTGAAGAAAAAAAAGTGTATTCCTTTTACTTCTTATCACAAGTAATAAGTAAGTTTACTCCTTATCACAAGCAAGCCTCACATTGTACCTCTGATACCATTTCTTCCTCTTTTCAGGATTTCTTTTTTCCTTCCAGTCTCTGTGCTATATTCTTTCCCTCAGCTACAAGTATTTCAGGTTTTTAACCTTTCTAATTCCTCAAGTCATGGCATCTCTCCTTTTCCCTCCACTGTAAAATGTCTTGAAAGCCTTTACCTGTCTCCTTGTTTCCTCAGTATTCCTGATCCTCTTACCCTGCTCCCATATTACTTACAACTTTCTAGCATATTATTTGATTTACTTATTAAGCTTATTTTTTAATAGCCTGCCTCTTACTAGATGGTGAGCTCAAAGTCAGGGCAGGAATTAAAATTGATTTAATTGACACATAAAACTTAGGTATATGTATTGAATACAACAGGATGTTTTGATATATGTATACATGTAGAATGGCTAAATTGAGCTAAGTAAAGTGCATTAATTCACCTTTTTTGTGATGAAGACACAATCTATTTTCAGTGATTTTTCAATACAACAATACATTCGTATGAACTTTAGTCAGCATGTTGTACAATAGATCTCTTAAACCTGTTTGTCCTGTTTAACTGAAATTTTGTATTCTTTTACCAACAGCTCCCTAACTGCCTCCACCCACTTCCCATACCCAGCCCCTGATAATTACGGTTCTACTCTCTATCTCTTGTGAGTTCAACTTTTTTAGATTCGACATGTAAGTGAGATCATTTGGTATTTGTCTTTCTTTGGTTGGTTTCATTTAACATGATGTCCTTTAGGTTCATCCATGTTGTTCCAAATACCAGGATTTTTGTCTTTTTAAAGGCAGGATGGTATTACATTATGTGTATATACTACATTTTCTTTATCTGTTCATCCATTGAACACTTAGGTTGATTCCATGTCTTGGCTATTGTGAATAATGCTGCAGTGAACATGGGAATGCATATGTCTCTGACATACTGATTTCATTTCATTTGGATAAATACCCAGCAGTGGGATTGCTGGATCATGGTAGTTATATATATATATATATATTTTTTTTTTTTTTTTTTATTTTTTTATTTTTTTTTTGAGAAAGAGTCTCACTCTGTTGCCCAGGCTGGAGTGCAGAGGCGTGATCTCAGCTCACTGCAACCTCCGCAGGAGAATTCAAGCAATTCTCCTGCTACAGCCTTCCAAGTAGCTGGGATTACAGGCATCCGCCACCATGCCTGGCTAATTTTTTGTAGAGATGGGGTTTTGAAATGTTGGCCAGGCTGGTCTCGAACTCCTGACCTCGGCCTCCCAAAGTGCTGGGATTACAGGTGTGAGTCACCATGCCCCGCCCTATTTTTAATTTATTAAGGAACCCTCACTGTTTTCTATACTAATTTACCTTCCCTCAACTGTGTAAAAAAATTTTGTTTTCTCCACATCCCCCCCCGCCAACACTTTTATTTTTTTGATACGAACCATTCTAACAGGTGTGAGGTGATATCTCATTGTGATTGTAATTTGCATTTCCCTGATGACTAGTGATGTTGACCATTTTTTTCATGTACCTGTTGGCTATTTGTATGTCTTTTAAGAAATACCTATTCAGGTCCTTTGCCCACTTAAAATCCAGTCAGTTATTTGTTTTCTTGCTATTGAGGTATTCAATTTCTTTATATATTCTGGATATTAACCATTTATTAGATATATGGTTTGCAGATATTTTTTCCCATTTCATAAGTTGTCTCTTCAACTCATGATTCTATCTATGGCTGTGCAGAAGCTTTTTAGTTTGATGTAATCTTATTTGTTTTTGCTTTTGTTGCCTATGCTTTTGGAATCATATAAAAAAATCATTGCCCAGACCAGTGCCATGAAGAGCTTTTCCCTTATGTTTTTCTCTTAGCAGTTTTACAGTTTCAGGTCTTATGTTTAAGTCTTCAATCCATTTTGAATTGATTTTTGTATATGGTGGGAGATGAGGGTCTAATATTGTACATGTCGATATCCAGTTTTCCCAGCACCATTTATTAAGGATTGTTCCTTCTCCATTGTATGTCCTTGACACTTTTGTCTAAAATTAACCAACCATAAGTGTATGGATTTATTTCTGGGCTCTCTGTTCTGTTCCATTGGCCTATGTGTCTGTTTTTATGCTAGTGCCATACTGTTTTGATCACTATAACTTCGTAGTATATTTTGAAGTTGGGTAATGTTATGTCTCCAACTTTGTTCTTTTTGCTCAAAATTGCATTGGCTTTTCACAGTCTGTGGCTCCATATGAATTTTAGGATTTTTTTTTTCTATTTCTGTGAAAAATGTCATTGCATTGCATCTGTAGATCACTGGGTAGTGTGGACATTTTAACAATATTCTTCCAATTCATGAACATGGGATAGCTTTTTGTTTATTTGTGTCATCTTCAATTTTTTGCTTTTATCAGTGTTTTATAGTTTTCACTTTACAGGTGTCTCACCTCTTTGGTTAAATTTGTTCCCATTTTTTTTTAGTATTGTAAACAGGATTTTTTTTTTTTTTTTTTTTGATTAAAATTTTGCGTTGGTGTTCTTAAGTGAGGTAGGTCTGAAGTTTCTGTCCTTTGCAGTATAATTCAGGTTTGGAATCAGTGTTGTTTTCTTTATAAAAATTAATGGAAAGTTTTTTCCTATTTTAGAAATGTTTAAATAGCTTTGGGAGTATTTGGTTCTTGAAGATTTGGTAGAATTCCCCTCTGAATCCATCTAGGGCCGGTGCTAGTTAGGTTAGTTTTTGATAAGTTTTTACATTTCAATTTTTACTTTCTATCTTGTCAAATTTGATAAGAGATATTTTCCAAGGAAATATCTGTTTCATCTAGGTTTTCAAATTTATTTGGAAAGATGTGTATTAAGCAGTCTCTCATTTTAAAAAAATGTAGCATTTGTTTCAAAGTTATTTTTCCCTCTTTATTTCCTGTTTTGTATATTTGTGTTCTCCCTGTCATCTCTTCCCTCCCCACTTTGATTGGTTAACTAGTGACCATTTGTTTTGTTGATGAATGTTTTAAGAGTCAGATTATTTATTCTGTTGTTTCATTTCTAAATAATTATTTGTACCTTGTCTTTATTGCATTTCCTCTTTCAGCTGTTACTATTTTTATAGCTTTTGAAATGAGTATTGAATTCAGTACACTGATTCTTTAATTTTTATTGATAATAAGTGTATAGACTCTAAATTTGCCACTAATCACTGCTTTAATTTTATACTATACATTCTAATATATTATGTTTTAATTATGATTTTTTAAAAAGAAATTTGGCAATTTTTTTTTTACTCTGATCTGAGCTGTTTGTTTAATGGAGAATTTTCTTTTTTTTTAATTTCCAGAGTGAAATGACATTTTTGGTTTTAAAAAATTTCTGACTTTTAGTTTTACTATATTGTGACTGAAGAATGTTGTTTGTGTTCTATTTTTGAATTTTTGTGACATAACATAGAGTACATTTCTTTGAATGTTTCACATTGACAGATAAAATTCTGTAGCATCAGGGTATATTTTGGATATATGTAATATTGACATTATTAGTTCTGTTTTTAGGCATTTTGTATACTTAATGTATACTTTTTTCACTTGACTTATCTTGGACTGATTGTGATCTCTTAGTATATTTCTGTTCATTTCTTCTTGCATCTTCTGTAGTTTCTGCTTTATGAAGGTGGCTGCTGTTATTTGGTATGTAGATATTCAAAATGATTATATCTTCATTATGATTATATCTTCATTATGGTTATAATACTATAAAGTATCTTTGTTTTGTTTACTGCTTTGAGGCCTGAATTCTACTTTACTAGATATACAGCTCACAACCTTGCTTTACTTTTGTTTGCAATTGCCTACTCTACTTTTCCTATTCCTTTACTTTTTGGCCTTTTTTGGAAACAAGGCAAATGGTTTAGGCCTGTCTGCATTTATTGATACAACTTACTGGTGAGTCTGTGCAGTAGAGAAAGTCAGCCTGAGACTTCCAAATTCATGTTAGAGCTACCACTTATTACAAATCTCTAGCAATGTTAAATATTTTACTTTTATAAACACATTTTACATTACTGATAATCTTGTCTAACCTTCATTTTCTTAATTTTCATAAATAAGAAATATTTGCCAGCTTTATCAAAAGAATATGACCACCCCAAGTTAATATTTTTAAAAATGTAGTTTTAAAATTACTTAAGAGAAAATACATTTTTGAGTAGGAATATTATGCTTTTATTGCACAAGCAAGCTCAAATGGTCAGGCAGTACATTGATCAAGTCTGCTAGAACAGCATTCACTGGGAGAAAACTACCAAAGACAAGTAATATCCAGGCGATGCCATTGTCCATCCCCTCTAGAAAATGCATAGAGATTTTAGCAGGGATTGGTATTCTATTCAGAAAGAATACTTAGATTGTTGGCCTTCTAATCTGCATGACTAAGAAGGCACTGGTATCCTGCTGGTTGATCAGGGACCAGGGGGATCCTGGCCCTATCCTGATAGCTCAGGCTTTGTGGTTAGGGTGTGTGTGTGAAGGGATGGGGGTTGTTTTTTGTTTTCCTCCCTCGTTGTAATCAGGGGGCTGGTTCCAAGTGATATGGCAATCTGGTAGTAGGATTCACCTGCCTCTTTCCTGTCATGACCAAGACACTGAAGTCCAAGATTTGGGGTTAACTGAGAATGATTGCCTTAAGTGTGAGGCATAGTCAGTTTCTATGTAGCTTTGCAAATTCCAACTCCCTCTCTGGGAAACTAGACTCAGGCAAGTTAATAATTAACTTTCAATTTCTATTACAGAAACATCATTATGTTAATTTTTTATTCCTGAAGCAATGTATGTTTATATAAATTACCTTACATTTTTGATATGGTTTCCATCAATAGGTAACTGTATCATGATTTCAGTCTGGTCAGTTGTGAGAAAGTTATTTTTGATTTGGTCATTTAAATTTGGATGTTGTTACTATGGGAAAATGGAAAAGTACAACTTCTCTTTAAAAAGTAGTAAGTGGTTTGGATATGAAGGTTGCTTCCCTTGAGGGGAAAACATGTTAGTGCAAATAATTTTCTCTACACGACATGCTTCTACAAAGTTGTTACACAAAATTTTTACTGTACTTCAATTTTTCTAACAAATGGCAGCAGTTAAAGCATTTTTAATATATTGTTAAGCTATAAACTGATTCACAATAGGCAATAAGACAGGAATAAACTTTAGTTGGGGTCTGGGATGGATGGATTTTTAACTCAGTTTTTCATATGTTTGAAAGTAAAACAGATAACTAAAAAAAGAAACATTGATTATACTCTTTCCTTTATATGTGTTATACCTCCTAAGTTTTCAATAATTTGTAGTATTTTAGTAAAGGAAGACCTATAGAGCAAACTTCATATTGAAAAAGTCAGGATTCTATGTTTCATCCCTGTGGTATATATTTTATTCTACTTACATAAAATTTATATACTTTTTTGAATTTTAAATATTTGATACGGATTTTATATTTTTTTGGACAGGTAAAAACATCAAATGTGTTTGGTATCTTCATTGGCATTTCCTTTTTCCTTTTTTATTGCACCACTTCCCACACCCATAACAATGACATGCTTATGGTGGATGCTTAATGAATATTAGGTAAATAAATGACCGCAGTATGTCCTCCCTGGGGCAACCTTAATCCCTATTCGAATGTGTCTGCTGGAATCAAATTTGTGATCTCATAGAAAGAACGAATTCTCGGCCGGGCGCGGTGGCTCAAGCCTGTAATCCCAGCACTTTGGGAGGCCGAGACGGGCGGATCACGAGGTCAGGAGATCGAGACCATCCTGGCTAACATGGTGAAACCCCTCCTACTAAAAAAAAAAAAAAACTAGCCGGGCGAGGTGGCGGGCGCCTGTAGTCCCAGCTACAGCTGAGGCAGGAGAATGCTCCGGGGGATGCGACTTGAGTGTGACGCCACTGCCTCCAACAGAGCGAACCCGTTCAAAAAAAAAAAAAAAAAAAAAAAAAAAAAAAAAAAAAAAAAGAAAAACAATTCTTGCATTCGTCACCAATTTATATTCACGCCTGGGCCACAGGGTGCCTAGATACTTGGTCAAATGTTACCTGAGTGTGTCTGTGAGGGTGTTTTTGGAAGATGACCATTTGAATGGGCAGACTGAGAAAGCAGATTGACCTTCCTAATGTTCCTGGGTCTCATCCAGTCAGCTGAAAGTGAATAGAGCAAAAAGGCTGATCCTCCAGTTGAGTAGAGGGAGCTCCTCCTGCTTGACTACCTTGATCTGGAACATTGGTTTTTTTTCTGCCTTTGAACTTGGACTGAAACATTGGCCCTTCCTGGGTCTTAAGGCTGCAGGCCTTCAGACTGGAATTTACACCATTGTTCTCCTGTCTCCAGCTTGCCAACAGCAGATCTTAAGACTTACCAGCCTCCATAATCACATGAACAAATTCCTTATGATAAATCAGTCTCTCTCCCTCCCCCATCCGCCACAGCCTATTCATTTTGTTTCTTTGGAAAACCCTGGAAATACCTGGCTACCATTCTGTTTTCAAACATAATGAAAAGTATTAATGCTCATCATTTCCTTGAACCTAATTTCTCTTTAAATTGGTCTTATTTTACTGGGTACTTTAGTAATATACAGGAATAGATTATGATGGTATAGTAGGTTCAGTAATGGCCATTCAGACATCAAGTCCTAATCCCTAGAATTTGCAAATGTTACCTTGTTGGAAAAGGGGTCTTTGCAGATCTAATTGAGGGTCTTGAGGAAAGGGGATTACTCTGGATTATCTGGGAAGGCCTTAAATACCATCACAGATAGTCTTAAAAAGAGACAAAGGGTGATAACATGAACACACAGAGAAGACACGGATAAGGAGGGAGCAGTATGACCGTGAGGCAGAGATTGGAGTGATGTAGCCACAAGCCAAAGAATACCTAATGCCGTCAGTAGCTGGAAGAAGCAAGAGACAGATTCTCCCCTAGAGTCTTAGGAAGGAATGTGGCCCTGTTCACACCTTGATTCAAAGTTCAGGCCTTCAGAACTTCAAGATAATAAATTTTTGTGTTTTAAGCCACTAATTTTGTGATGATTTTTTACAACAGTCACAGGAAAGTAATACAGATGGAAAAACCTGCAGTTACTTAGGTGATCATTAAAAATGTAATAGAAAATAGCCTGACAGGTTAGTGTGTGTGTGTGTGCGTGCACGTGCGTGTGTGTGTGAAAAATTTGCAGATAACCATTATGCTTTACTATGTAATTATTTAAATTTTACAAACTGTTGCTATTTGCATACTCTGATTCAAATTATTGTGCTGTATAGACTTTTTGAGGCTCAAATTGAATTTCTGAGATAAATGAGGTATGCATTGCCCTCAAATATTACTGAACTACAGTCACGTGGTAAAACTTTTCAAACAACTAGTCATAAGGTGGATGCCTGTCTCATGTTACTGTGTCTAACAATTCAAAGGTGTAGTGGATAATCAGTATTTGGATGATTGTCCACCCTCCAAATATTCCCTCCTGTTTGGGATAGTCCACCATTGGTATAATCTTCATGGAAGACAGGATACTACCCCTAAATATAGTAGCTAAAATGGTTTTCTTTTCCTCTTCCCTCTCCTGGAGCCAGGAGTTGGTCATGGGATCAGGGCTCAGTTAATCAAACACTCCCACCCAGAGCTTTGCATCTTTAGTGACTAACGTATCCATAGGAGTTAGGCAGGATTCATGGTGGCAGGGGCAGCTATTTCTGCTCTTCAGCGCTGCCTTTGCTGGCCCATATTCCAAGTTTCATTTGCCAGCATCCCATCAATAATGTGAGCTCTCAACATCCTTCCCATAAATTCCCTTTTTACTTGAAAGAACCAGTGTTGGTTTCTGTTACTTTCAGTTGAAAGACTTATAAAAGCTATAATGGTTCTGCTTGGTATCCATCTTAGTTCATAATAGTTTCTTAGCAGTTCAAGGTTTATTAATCCAATAGAATTTCTGACTCAGAGATGGTAAAAGTGAAACATCATATACAGCCTTAAACTTACTGGTGTTGATTATCTTTTCAAGCTATACCAGATTGTAAAAAGTAATTGAAACATGTAAGCAGCTTTGTCACAAGCTAGCTAGTGTCTTTGCATCATTATAACACCAAAGGTAACAAATTCTGATTGAAACTAAACATAAAATGATATGATATTTTTGTTGCATTATTAATATGACATATATAGGAAATTATATAATAGATAAACTTATTGAAGCTTTACTTCATGCCAGACATTAGGCATTTAGACATTTATTTAATCCTCATAACAATTTTATGAGGAAGGTACCATTAAAATTCCCATTTTTCAGATAAGGAAATGGGTGCATTTGCAAAATCAAAAATAAAAGGCAGCCGATACTTTGTTACTCTGTAGTGCTTTTAACTTCAATCATTATTAGTTAAGTCAGTTCTGTAAGACTCTGCCTTCTTAAGTGCAGCCAGGTCCAGACAGCTCAGCCACTGCAAGCTTCATGTATCCTTTATCTGCTGCTTAAGTATGGATCTCAAAATAGCACCACATACAGATGGTACAGCTGGCCTAGCAGATGTAGAGTGAAGCTATCTGCAAAATTTCGCAAATGAATCTGTAGTTTAATGTTACAGATACATAAAAATAATAAGAGTGCACTATTTTAATGCATAATTTTTTTAAGGTACACCTTCCTCATCTAGAGAATCATTTGGGATTATTTAAGGCAATCTCAATTTTATCGCTCAGCTGAAAACCATAAGGAGAATCTCAATACAGAAGTGTACACCAAAAGTAACTTTTAAAGAAGTCAGTATGGGTTAAGTTTCATAATCAAGCTGGCAGAAATAGCTTTTTAGGCATTTCTGCCCTAGTACCATCCTTTGACCTACTGATATTAGCTGTGGCATGCCTTTGCTAAAGGCATCATATAGGTAGAAAGGATTGTCTGAAGCACAATTTTGTGTTTCTGGGATCCTCCTGTTTCTTCAGTATTGTATGTATATGCCTTGATCTCCCTTGTTCTTTGATTTTCTGTTCATTCTTATATTGCCTCTTACCCCCTTCTCCTGGCCCCAGCATTACCTTGGCAGTTTATTCCATTAGGTGTCTTTTGGCTATCTAGTGCTGCATAATGGAGTACCCCAAAATTTACTGGCTTAAAACAACAACTGTTTTTATTATTTCTCACTATTCTGTGAGTCAGGAATTCAAAGAGGGAACAGCAGAGATGATCTAGATATCATGTCTACTAGAATGTCCAAAATGGTTTCCTCACTTCCATGTCTGGTACCTGCACTAATTAGTCTCTAATGGTAGGAGTTGGCTTGAGTGATTCTGGTGAGGTCATATATTTAGGGTCTTTGGTGTAACTGTCGGCTGGGTTCCTCAATTCTTCATGCAATCTAATGACCTCTCCCTCTCCATATGGTGTCTCCATAGGGCTTCTGTATGTGCTGTCTCCAATGGGGTAACCAGACTTCTTATGTAGGAGTTCAGGACTTTCAAGAGTACAAAAGCAGAAGCTGCCAGGGCTTCTGCCTTATTCTGTTGGTCAAAAGAGGTCACTGGGCCAGGTGAAATTCAAGGGGAGGAGACTATAGAAAGACAACTTTGGGAGTTATCAAAGAACCAGGACACCACACTGTGTAATGGCAGCATCACAACTATGTTTGTGTTCAAATATTGTGTGCATGTACATAATGGACATTTGATAAAAGCATTTTCTCCATTCTCCTTGCATTAGGCTAGATCCTTATTTCAGTCACCTACGCATAGATGTAAAAAACAGTTATCTTGCATATAATTGTTATTACTGCTTCTTTGGGTTAGGTCAGATTTGTAATAATTTTGGTCAGAGTTTAACAGAGAATTTTGAGAGCGGTGAATTATGCCTTATCTTCAAAATAAAGGTAAGATCAGAACAAAGTGAGAATACATTTCTGAGTAAAAGAATTGGGAGATCCTATGGGTTCATTCTTTATTTTATTTTAATTTTATTTTTGAGATGGAGTTTCACACTTGTTGCCCAGGCTGGAGTGCAATGGCATGATCTCGGCTCACTGCAACCTCCGCCTCCTGGATTCAAGCGATTCTCTTGCCTCAGCCTCCCGAGTAGCTGAGATTACAGGCATGTGCCACCATGCCCGGCTTATTTTGTATTTTTAGTAGAGATGGGGTGTCTTCATGTTGGTCAGGCTGGTCTCGAACTTCCGACCTCAGGTGATGTGCCCACCTTGGCCTCCCAAAGTGCTGGGATTAGAGGCCTGAGCCACCACGCCCAGCCAGATTGATTCTTTTAAAATCAACATTCTTGAGATATAACTTACGTAATATAATTCAGGGATATAACTAGCCTAAACATAATCCACGAATCTTGTGTTTTTTCTCTGAGTTTTGACAATTTCATGTACTTATGTAAACATTCAAAACGAGACATAAGTCATTTCTATCACCTCAGAAGGTGTTATGTCCCTTTCCGGGTGGCTCCTTCTCACATCCAGAAGCAGTCATTGTTCTCATTTCAACTACCACTGATTAGCTTTTGTAGTTCTTGAATTTCATGTAAATGGTATATACTATGCAACCTCTTGTGTTTCGATTTGTTCACTCATGATATTTTTGAAATTATTCTGTTAAGTTCAGTGTATTCATAGTTTATTCCCTTTACTAATGAGTTTTCAATTGTATGGCTAGAGCAAATTTTGTTTTTCCATGTGCCTGTTTCCACAGGCATTTTGGTATCTTCCAGTTTTAGGCTACTTTAAATAAATGTTTGCATAAAAGCTTGCTGGGATATTGATAAGAATTGCATTAACTCTACAGATCAATTTGGAGAAAATAAAACTCATCAATTTTGAGTCAATCAACATAGAATGGTTTATATCTCTAGGTTTTCATTTTTCTCAGCTATGTTTTGTGTTTTATATTGTAGCAGTTTCCACATTTCTCATGTTTATTTTTAGATACTTGATGTTTCTTGATATCCTGTCACATTGCTAATTTCACTTACTAGTTGAGTAGTCATTTTTTAGATGCCACAGTTTATATGCAATCATGCCACTTGTAACTAAGGATCATTTAGCTTCTTCCTCTCCTGTCTTCATGCTGCTTATTTCTTTTTCTTGTCTTTTTCTTGTCTTTTTGTCTTTCTTTCTAGCTAGGACTTCCAGTACAATGTTGGAGACAGTACATATCCTTGCCCTTTTGCCAAGGATAAGGAAAATATTGAAATATTTCACCATTAAAATATGATGTTGGCTGTTTATCAGACTGACAAGGTTACCCTCTGTTTCTCGTCTGCTGTTTTTATTTTTAAAATCGTGAATGGGTATTGTCTTTTATCAATTTTCCTGTTTTCTCTATCTATGGAAATGATTTTATGACTTTTCTTCTTTACTATTTTAATGTGATGAATTACATTGATTGATTTTTTTTTTTTTAAACTGTTAAACCAATCTTACATTCCTAGGATAAACTCCACTTGTTTGTGATGTGTTATAGTTTTAATTGCTGGATTTGGCTTGCTAATTTTTCTTAAGGAGTTTTAAAATATTTGTTCAGGAAGTATATTGGTCTGTGCTTTTATTGCACTGTTTTTACTTCTAGTATGAAGGTTATGCTGCCTTCCTTCATAAAACAAGTTGGAAAGTGTTTCTATAGAACAATAATACTCTTTTATAAAACAGTTTAAGATGGGCATTATTTCTTCCTTAAATGTCTGATGGCATTCATTGGTGAAGCCATCTGGACCTCGAGTTTTCTTTGTGGTAATGGTTTTGATTACAAATTCAATTTCTTTCATGGATATAGGTTTACTAAGGATATTTGCTTTCTCTTGAATGAGCTTTGGCAGCTTGTGTTTTTCGCTTTGCTTGCTGGTTTTTATTGGCATAAAATTGTTTATAATACCCTTCTAATATCTGTCAGATCATAGTGATATCCTCTTTTATTTGTGAAACTGATCATTTATGTTTCCTTGTTCTGTAGTCTTTGGCCCTTGTGTTAGTTAGAAATGTGTGGATTAATTTCCTAATGTTTGGGAATTTTCTGGGTATTGTATTGTTACTCATTTCTGATTTCATTCTTGTGTGGTCAGAGAATTACTCTGTATCATTTTTATTATTTGAAATTCATTGAGACTTTTTTTTTTCTGGCTTGACACATGGTGTATCTTGGTGTATGTTCCATGTGGACTTAAACAGAATGGATATTCTACAGTTGTTGGGTATTATGTTTTATAAATGACAGGTCCAGTAGTATTATTTAAATCTATGTGTTTGTTGATTTTTGTCTCTGCCTTCTTTAAGTAGTGAGAGAAGGGCATTAAAATTTCCAACTATAATTATGTATTTGTTGATTTCTTTAGTTTTGACAATTTTGATTCATGCATTTTTAGGTTCTGTTATGAGGTGATTACATATGTAGTATTGTCATATCTTCTTAATAATTGTCCCTTTTATCATTACCAAATATCCCACTTTATCTATAGTAATACTTCTTGTCTCAAAGTCTACTTGGTCTGATATAACTTTCTTATGCTTAATGTTTGCATAGTATAGCTTCTTGCACATTCTACAACTTTAATGTGTTTCTTTGCTATATTTTTTGGTATTGCTTATTTATCAAATCTAATAAACTGCCTTTTAACTGGAATGTTTAGTCCATTTTTACTTAATATGGTTGAGTTTAATTCTACTATCTTGCTACTATAAAAAATTATTTATTTTTTGTTTACTTCTTTCTCCATTCTTGCCATCTTAGGCATTTTCAATATTGAGTTGCTTTTCTTCTCTATTATATTTTCAGGTATTTTATAGTTAAATCATTTTTTTTCAGAAAGAAACAATTTATTTTTATTTTAAATAGACTTTATTTTTTAAAGCAGCTTTAGGATCACAGCAAAAATGAGCAGAAAGAACAGAGAGTTCCTGTGTTAGTCTGTTTTGCATTGCTGTAAAAGAATACCTGAGGCTAGGTAATTTGGAAAGAAGAAAGGTTTATTTAGCTCATGATTCTGTAGGCTACACAAGAAGCCTAGTGTCAATATCTGCTTCTGGTGAGGCATTAGGAAGCTTACAATCATGGCAGAAGGCAAAGGAGAAGCCAGCGGGTGACATGTCGAGAGAGGGAGAAAGAAAGAGAGGGAGGAGGTGCCAGGCTCTTTTTAAACAGCCCGATCTAATGTTAACTCATTACCACAGGGCGGGTACTTAGTCATTCATGAGTCATTTACTGTCTCCATACTTTTGTCTTTTTCAAAATGTCATGTAGTTGGAATCATGTAGTATGTAGTCTTTTCAGATTGGCTTCTTTTACTTAGTGATACGCATTTATGTTTCCTCCATGTCTTTTCAGGGCTTCATAGCTAACTTTTGTTTAGCACTGGAAAATTGGATAATATTCTGTTGTCTGAATATACCACAGTTTATTTATTCACCTACCATCTTAGGTGGCTAGGGCTGCCATAACAAAATAACACAAGCTGCATGGCTTAAACAACAGAAATTTATTTTCTCAAAGTTAAGGAGGCTGGAAGTTCAAGATCAAGGTCCAGCAGGTCCTGTTTCTGGTGAGGACTTTTTTTTTTTTTTTTTTTGACACTGAGTCTTGCTGTGTCCCCAGGCTGGACTGCAGTGGCGCAATCTCGGCTCACTGCAAGCTCCGTCTCCCGGATTCACACCATTCTCCAGCCTCAGCCTCCCGAGTAGCTGGGACTACCGGCGCCCGCCAACACGCCCGGCTAATTTTTTGTATTGTTCACCGTGTCAGCCAGGATAGTCTCGATCTCCTGACCTCATGATCCGCCCGCCTCGGCCTCCCAAAGTGCTGGGATTACAGGCGTGAGCCATCCCGCCCGGCCTCTGGTGAGGACTTTCTTCTTGGCTTGCAGATAGCCACCTTCTCACTGCATCCTCATTGGCCTTTTCTCTGAGTTCATGTGGAGTGGCCAGGGAGAGATCTCTTCTTCTTATAAAGCCAACAGTTGTGTTGGACCTCATTTAACCTTAGTTACCTCCTAAAGGCTCAATCTCCAAATACAGTCACATTTGGGATTAGGGCTTTAATATGTGAATTTGGAGAGAGGAGTAGAAACAATTCAATCCCTAGAATCTATCGAAGGGCATCTTGGTTGCTTCCAAGTTTTGACAGCGCCATAAACACCTGTGTGCAAGATTTTTGTGGACATAAATTTTCAAATTCTTTGGGTAAATACTGTTGAGTGTGACTGCTGGATTATGTGATAAGAGTATGTGTAAGAAACTGCCAAACTGTCTTCCAAAATTACTGTACAATTCTGCATTCTCACCAGCAATGAAAGTTCCTATTGTACCACATCTTCTCCAGCAATATCATCAATGTTCTGGATTTTGGCCATTCTAATAGTTGTGTAGTGGTATCTCATTTTTTAATTTAAATTTCTCTAATGATATGTGATGTGGAGCATCTTTTCATATGCTTATTTGCCATCTGTCTTTATCATCTTTGGTGAGAAGTCCATTCAGGACTTTTGCCCATGTTTTAATTGGGAAATCGTGTTTTAATGCAAGATTTAATTTTATAGACTAGTAAAGTTTTAAAACAACCTGTAAATCTAGACATTTAAAAAGCATTGGAACAATTTGTGAAATTTGTAAATACAGTCCTTAGAGTTCTGAAGAATTTGACGCTTTTTTGTGTCTGCAAAGTTTTTATTATTTAGGTCATTCAAATCCACATGAAAATAGGCTTTGGCTAAGGTAAATCCACTTTCTATATAAATATGAGATTCTCAGGTATTTTGGTTTTTAAGGAATAATAACACACATATTGAGGAAAACAAGAGGGCATCATTTTCTAATATCTTTAAGAGCAAGGCAACATTGCCCAGATGCCATTCCACCTCTGCTTATCCCATTCCAGCACCTGCATTCTTTGGCTTGGACTATGTCACACATCTTCTCAAAGCAGTCACAGAAAGGAGAATAATGTCTTCATAATTGGCTTAGACCAATAAGGACCTAGTCTTGGGCTTAGGGATGGGGCTATCCGCCTCTGAATTATATGGCCATGTGGAAGAGGTGGCTGTCTGAAGAAAATCAAAGTACTATTGTTAAGGAGACATGTTGGTGGCTAAACCCCATTTCCACAAATAAGTTTTCTTACTCTGACCTTGGAAGCTAAAAAATCTGGTACTGAGGGAGAGTTGTCACACAAAGGATATGTACCAATCTGAGGGAGAGAATCATGTAGCAAAAAAATAATATGGAGAGCATGGGGGCAGTGAACCCCAGGTAGAGACGGGCTTGGGAGGGGATTCAGGCAGAAATAGTGGTCATGAAGCTGATCCCAAAGGAAGGAAAGCAAACTGCAAAGGCCAGCTTGGCTGGCTGCAAATTTTGCCTTGGGCCATCAAACTCAAATGTTTGTGTAACTCATAAATAAACCAAAAGCTCTAGGCAGTTACAGCACAGTTATAAGTTGAGGGTAAGGACTATGAGCTGTTTCTTAAAATAATTAAGTCAAGGGGGGATCTCACCTCTCTTGACATTTATGGGGTCTTATTTACTGCACAAAGGCATTGCATATTTATGTGGAGGTAAAGAGCAGGATCAGCTATATAATTTGCAAGGCCCAGTGCAAAATGAAAATTCAGAGCCCCTTGTTAAAAAAATTACTAAGAAATTCAAATCACTCGGTGCCTCTTCAGACTTTACAGAGAGCAATCCTCCCTCTAGAAATCACTTCATGGCTGTGTAATTTGTGTAGTTGTACAAGGTTCCCATGCTTAGAGTGGTCCCACATTTTGTTTCATCATTAACATTATGGTTTCTAGCTGCAGTTTCTGACTACGATTCTACAACTGAGGGCAAATTAGTTTTTTTCAGATCTCAGTTTGCGTATTTCTTAGAACTGATCTATAGTTTTCAAACCTTTTATTTTAAAGCAGTAGAACCCCCTTTACATCAAAATTTTTACTTGGAGTCTGCTGTGGTCTGAATATTTTTGTCTCCCCAAGATTTATGTTGAACCCTAATCATCAGTGTGATACTGTAAGGAGGCGGAACTCTTGGGAAGTGATTTGGTTATCAGGGTGGGACCCTCATAAATGGGATTAGTGCCCTTACAAGGGCTGAAGAAACCATAATTTTTCCACCATGTGAGGATGTAGTAAAGTAGAAAGTAGATCCTCACCAGACACAAAATCTGCCATGACCTAGGTCCTTCCCAGTCCCTAGTTCTAGAAGAAGTAAATTTCTGTTGTTTAAGCCACCCAATTTATGAAATTTTGTTATAGCAGCCTCGATGGACTGAATACAGGATGGAATGATTAGAGTCCTAAATATAAAACAGATAAAAGAGAAAGTATCTAATTAAAATCTCCTCTCCAATAGAAGGAGCCCATGAAATTCCACAGAAGAAATTGATAACACTCCATTGCGATCTAGTTTGCCAACTACAGCCCTCAGGTCAGCAGCCCTCAGCTGCTAGCTGTCTTTGTATATAAGTTTTATTTGAACATAGCCATGCTCATTTGTTTACATGTCATTTCTGGCTGCTTCTGCTCTACAGAGTTAGAGTTGAGTAGTCTTGACAGAGTCCACATGACTGGCAAAGCCTAAAATATTTACTTTCAGGTCCTTAACAGAAAAAGTTTACCACTTCTTGATCTAGATTATTTATGCTGATGACACTGGGAGATTGGCAAGGACAAGGCACAGAGGTTCCCAGGCTTGGAGAATGGGCAGGCTAACAAGGCAGGAAGTTAGATATCAGCTAACAATCAAGAGACAAATGTGGAGCTAGTGTGTGTCACATGGATCCAGACCCCGAAATAAAATAGAAACCTAATTACCAAGACAGAGACACAAGACTGAAATGAGAAAAGCAGCAAGTTTGCCCACATGCCAACTTACCTGAAGTATGGATTAGTGCTGAGATTTCTCCCCAGAGTGGTTTAGATTCCAGAGCCCCGCAGGGAAATAGAGTTGGAGAATAAAGAAGTACTGGGACAGGGAGCAGGTGGGTCCTCCTCAAAGTTACAGAGGTGAGAAGATAATGGCCCCTGGAAGGGTAAGAGAGTGCAAACATAAAATACTCATGTCAGTAATAAATCAAATATAGAGAATAAATAGGCCAGGTGTGGTGACTCGTGCCTGTAATTCCAGCACTTTGGGAGGCTGAGGTGGGCAGATCACCTGAGGTCAGGAGTTTGAGACCAGCCTGGCCAACATGGCAAAACCCATCTCTACTAAAAATACAAAACTTAGCCAGGTGTGATAGCACACCTGTAAATCCCAACTACTCGGGAGACTCAGGCAGGAGAATCACTTGAACCTGGGAGATCGAGATTGTAGTGAGCTGAGATCGTGCCACTGCACTCCAGCCTGGGCAACAGAGCAAGAGTCTGTCTCAAAGATAGATAGATAGATAGATAGATAGATAGATAGATAGATAGATAGATAGATAGATAGATAGATACTAAGTAGGAAAAACCCAGAGAGAACAGAGTAATAACTAAAACAAAATAGACTGTTTCCTAAACATCTTTGGTTACTACTATAAAAATGAATGAGATTACATACATGTACAAGGCAGTCTTTGACTTCAAGAATTATACATAGAAGTCAGAAAATACACTGGAATATAATCCTGTGTATTTGAGGCTCCCTGTGGTAGTTTTAAAGTAGAGATCCCGAGGTACTTCCCCATACCTACTGAATCAGAGTCTCTGTGACTGGGACTTGGGGAAAGTAATGGGCTGAACTGTGTATTGTGTCCCCTACAAAATCACATGTTGAAGCTCTCAACTCTAGTACCTCAGAATGTGCCTATATGTGAACTTGGGGGCCTTTAAAGAAGTGATTAAGTTAAAATGAGGCTGTTAGGGTGTGCCTTAATCCAATCTGACTGTTGTCCTTGTCAGAAAAGGAAATATGAACACACAGAGAGATACCAGGGGTGCACATGCCCAGAGGGATGACCATGTGAGGGCACAGCAAGAAGATGGCCACCTACAAGCCAAGGAAAGAAGCGTCAGAAGAAACAAAATCTGTTGAAACTTTAATCCTGGATTTCTAGCCTCCAGAACTGTGAGAATATAAATTGCTGTTGTTTAAGCCATCCAGTCTCTGGTATTATTACGGTGGCCCTACCACATGAATAGATCATGTGTGATATTTGAATATCTACACAGGTAATTCTGACACTCACACTGAGTTGACAACCACTTGGTTAGAGTTAAGATGCAGACCCAGGAGGAAGATAAGGAAAAGGTGCTGAAGAATGGATAGAGGAAATGTTGCCTTATAAATATAAAAGAGATGAGCTTTGTGTTGCCTGTGAGGTTCCCCATGCCTGTTACTTTGGTTCTCAGCCCTGAAGCAGCGTGGTTGTGCTGTCCACATAAAACTCTTCATTTGCTGGGTGCGGTGGCTCATGCCTGTAATCCCAGCACTTTGGGAGGCTGAGGTGGGCAGATCACCTGAGGTCAGACCAGCCTGGCCAACATGGTGAAACCCCGTCTCTACTAAAAATACAAAAATTAGCCAGGCGTGCTGGCAGGTACCTGTAATCCCAGTTACTCAGGAGGCTGAGGCAGGAGAATGGCTTGAACCTGGGAGGTGGAGATGGCAGTGAGCCGAGACCGCACCATTGCACTCCAGCCTGGGCAACAAGAGCGAGTCTTCGTCTAAAAAAAAAAAATTCTTTATTTACCATCTTAGTGCTGCTTCTGTTGGTTTGAGTTGAATCAGGTCAGTCTTCTTCTTGTTCTTGGGAAGTTTTACCCCCAGTCAATGGGAAGCTAGTATGTTTTCCTATCAGTGTACTCTTGATTGCCTCCCTCTCCTGTTGTCATGTTGGAAACTGTGCAAGAGACAGAAGCCAAGAACTAAGGCTTTTCTTACCACTAAACAAACTATTTTTAAACTAGACAAAATAAGGGCCATTTCTTCGGGGGCAGAGTCATCTCGTGGCTATCTATGGCTTGTTATAAATCCAATTTCTCAAAAAGAGTTCCAGCATTAGCAGATTTTAATGAAGTAGTTATTAAGCATATTTGGCTCTGAGGAATGCAAATTTATTTCCTAATGATCTTTTTCTGACTGAAAATAGCAAGTCTTGAATATGTTAGTCTGTGCAGGGAATATTAATGTTTTCTTAATTTTTCCCGGTGATATTGAATCAAAATGGCTTTTGGTAAATCAGTCAACTGAAGCAATAGCTAAGGACACCAAACTCCTGTCTCTTACTACTTAACATGATATATATTCAACTAAAATTACAGTATCCCATTTTCTTAGTGCTTTGAACGGAAAAGTTCCAGAAAGTAACCATTTGATTTAAAACTCCTAGCTCTTCTTAAAGCAAAGTATCATCTCCTTTTAAAGGTTAGATTTCAGGAATAACATCAGCAAGATATCAGAGTAGGAGACACCAGCCTTCACCTGCCCACAAAAAAATAATAATTAGACATCTATCCAGAAGTGAAACTAGCTCTGGAGAGCTCAGGCATCAATTTGAGAAGCTGCAGCAACACAGCAAAGCAAAACAAACAAACAAACAACAACAACACAAAGAATAATTGCATAAAAGGCATAGGAACAACAGTTTCATTTTGCCTGCACCATCTCATCCCCTGAGGCTGTCACTGCTCAGTGCTAAGAGGGAACTACCCAGTGCACAAGTTCGCCTTACAGGGACAAGAAGAGCGGAATGAATGACCAACTTCCCCAGTCTTTTGGGGGCATTGCCCTAAGGATCTGCTTTGGCTTCACCTTACCCAGATCCCTGGGGACACCAACATAGCTGAGACATCTGGAGAGGACTAAAAACTTAACATGACATATATTCCGCTAAAAAACAAAGAAGGCTGGAGGCTATCAGTGTCAGCCATATGGTGGATGCTATTGTGACCCCCCATGGCTTGATCCTCAACTCTCGCCACTGAGGACCTCAACAGCTCTTGTGGTGTTTCACAGCATCCTCCTCAACAGCCAGCTCCTCTGAGGACCCCATGGTGTTCATCATTGTGGATCCAAGCGGTCTGCTCCACAGGGGATGCCAAAAGCTTTTGCCTTTGAGATCTGTGGTCTTTGCAGACTCCAGCTGTCTGAGCTGTCACCCTTTTCTCCCCTTCTCAGAGCTTTCTTTCCACCATGGGTGCCCCATCCCCACACACAGCCTGGCTACTGCATGCACATGTTTGCAGATGACTTGGGTTCCTGCATCAAGCCATGACATGCAGTGCTGTATGTATGCCCATGGTGATCCTGCAAGCATGTGTGTTTACACAGCTGACACTGACCCCACTGCCAGCCTTCACTACCATTCAGTCACCTGCAGCTAGCCGTCAGCTCTGGTCCTGACAGCAGTGAACATGCACCAGCTAGCCCCAACTCCCTCACCACCAGGCACATGCCTTCAGCTGTTCCTTGCAGTTGAGCTCATGCATACTGGCAGACCCAACTCCTGCAGCCACACTTGCATGTACAGCTGGTCCCTGAAGCCACACATGTGTAAACTTCAAGTCCTGATGTCCACCGCTGTTTGCCCTTGTCCCTTGCTACTGAAGACAGAGGCACTGCTGAGGACCCTAATAGCTTTTTTACTCACTGTGGATCCCCTGCAGTTCTTATCAATAAGGGTTTTGCTGCTGCTGACATCATGGACCACAGCTTTCTGAGCTGATAAGACTCTACACCAACCCCACACAAGACCCAGAGCTACTTTATGCTCCCACATTTGATATCTGGTGATATAGTATGCTCCAGGGCCCCCTCACCCCACTGATAAACATCTTTTCTTACCACAGCCAGTCAACTAAATCTGGAAAAGGTCTTCGAAAGCACAGACACCTGTCTGTTTACTATATATCAAACCTGCACAAACAA
Source organism: Rhinopithecus roxellana (assembly GCF_007565055.1). Lineage (NCBI taxonomy): Eukaryota > Metazoa > Chordata > Mammalia > Primates > Cercopithecidae > Rhinopithecus > Rhinopithecus roxellana. The sequence continues at coordinate 165,107,857 of NC_044552.1, forward strand.
GGATCACAAGAAACCAGGGAAACAAGACACCAAACAAGAAACAAATAATTGTTATAAAGAAGCTCAGCAGAGAACAAGAGAACATAGATAAATGATTTAATGAAATCAGGAAAACAATATGAGAACAAAATGAGATGTTCAAAGAAGAGAGAGAAAACAGAAAAAGAGAGAACCAAACAAATTTTGAAGCTGAAAGAATACAGTGACTGAACTAGAGAATGCAATAGAAAGTTTCAATAGCAGACTCAGTCAAGCCAAAAAATCAGAATTTGAAGACATGTCATTTTAAATTATCAAGACATAAAAGAAAAACTGAAAAAGAATAAAAGGGAATGAAGAAAGCCTATGAGATTTTTGAGATCCCATCAAAAGAGCTAATATTTATATTATGGAATCTTCAGAAGGAGAAGACAGAGAGGGAAAAGGACAGAAAACTATTTAAAGAAATAATGGCTGAAAATTGTCCAAGTTTGGGAAGAGATATGGAAATCCAAGTACATGAAGCTCAGTGGTGGTCCTCAAAGACTTCACTGACACATATTTTAATCAAACTATCAAACACAAAGACAAAAGAGAGAAATTTGAAAGCAACAAGAGAAAAGAGGCTCATCAAACACAAGAAAATTTCTATGAAGCCATCAGCAGAAACCTTGCAGGTCAGGAGAACTTGGAATGATATATTCAGAGTGCTGGAAAGAACCTCTGCCAAACAGTAGTTCACCTGGCAAAGCTATTGTTCATAAACGAAGGATAGATAAAAATTTCCTCAGAGAAACAAAAGTTAAGGGAGATCATCATTATTAGACCTGCCTTAAAAATAATGCTAAAGAGAGTTCTTCAACCTGAAATGAAATAATGCTAATTAGTAATGTAAATACATATGAAAATATAAAACTCACTTGGAAAGATAATTATGTAGTTAAATTCAGAATACTCTAGTGCTGTAATAATGGTATGTAAATCACTTATAACTCTAGCACAAAGATTAAAAGTCAAGGTATTAAAAACTATAATAATTTATTAGTGGGTTCATAATATAAGAAGTTATATATTAAAAACATAAAATTGGGCAGAGCTTGTGTAGTGATCAAAGTTGTTATTAGATTAAAATAGCCTCTTGTAAGTATTAGATGTTTTATGTAAGCCTAACAGTAACCACAAAACAAGTATCTATATTAGATACACAAAAGATAAAGAGAAAGAAATCAAAGCATACCACTACATAAAATAAATAAATCAAAAAAATAGCAGAAGAGGAAGAAAGGAACAAAGAACTTACCAGTCAGAAAACAATTAACAAAATGGCGATAATAAGTTGATACCTCTCAATAATTATGTTAAATGTAAATGGACTAAATGCTCTACTCAAAAGACATAGAGTGCCTGAATAGATCAAACACACACACACACACACACACACACACACACACACACACACACACAAGACCCATCTATATGATGCCTACAAGAGACTCACTTCAGCTTTAAAGACACACATAGATTGAAAGGAAATAAATGAAAGAAAGACTTTCCATGCAAATGGAAACTAGAAAAGAGCAGGGGTAGCTATACCTATATCATACAAAATAGACCTTAAGTCAAAAACTGTAAAAGAAACAGTCATTATATAACAATAAATGAGTCAATTTATCAAGAGGATATATCAATTGTAAATATATAGGCACATAGCACTGTAACACCTTAATATATAAAACACATATGAATAGCTCTACAGAGAGAATTAGACCACTAAAAAATAGTAAAGTAATATTTCACTTTCAACAATGGATCGATTATCCAGACAGAAAATCAATAACATTGGACTTGAATACTATAGACAAATAAACCTAACAGACATATACTGAACATTCCACTCAACATGGTAGAATATTCTCCTCAATTGCACCTAGAACAGTTTCCAGAAAGGATCATATGCTAGGCCACAAAACAAGTTTTTACAAATTTAAGAAGACTGGATTTATATCATGCATCTTTTCTGACCACAATGGTATGAAACAAGAAATCAACGACATGAAGAAATTTTAAAATTCACAATATGTGGAAATTAAACAACACCTCCTGAACAACAAATGGGTCAAAGAAGAACTCAAAAGGAAAATTAAAAAAAAAAAAATCTTGAGGCAAATGAAAATGGAAACACAACAGACCAAAACTTATGGGATGCAGAAAAAGTCATTCTAAGAAGAAAGTTTATAACAACAAGGACCTACATTAAGAAAAAAGGAAGATGGGCTGCCCTAGTGGCTCACACATGTAATCTCAGTGCTATGGAAGGCCAAGATGGGAGGATTGCTTGAGGCCAGGAGTTTGAGATCAGCCTGGGCAACATAGTGAGACCCCGCCTCTACAAAAAATAAATTAGGCAGGTGTGGTAGCATATACCTGTAGTCCTAGCTACTGGAGAGGCTGAGGTGGGAGCATCACTTGAGCCCAGGGTTTCAAGGCTGCTGTGAGCCATGATCATGCCATTGCACTCCAGTCTGGGAAATAGGACAGCAAGTCCCTGTCTCTCAAAAAAAATTTTTTTAAAGGAGGAAAAAAGAACAATCTTGAACATAAGGCAACAGAATAAAACTAAACGAAGCCCAAAGTTTAAAAAGGAAGAATAAAATAAAGGATAATTAAAATCAGAGTAGAAATAAATAAAACACAGACTAGAAAAACAATAGAAAAATAATCAGTAAAACTGGATTGGTTTTTCAGAAAGGTGAACAAAGTTGACAAACGTTTAGCTAGACTAACTTAAAGAAAATAGAGAATACTCAAATACAATTAGAAAGAAAAGAGGAAACAACTGATATCACACAAAGAAAGGATCATAAGAGACTACTATGAATAATTATCCAACAAATTGGATGAACTAGAAAAAATGGATGAATTCCTAGAAACATACAACCTACTAAGACTTAAATAGAAAAATCAGAACTGAACAATAATAAGAAGATTCCATCAGCAATCAAGTCTTCCAACAAATAAAAGTCCAGGACCAAATGCTTTCACTGGTGAATTCTACTAAAATTTTAAAGAAAAATTAATGGAAATCCTTCTTAAAATCTTCCAAAAGTTGAAGAGGAAATAATATTTTTAAACTCATTTTACGAGGTAAACATTATTCTGATACCAAAGCTGACAGGGACATTACTGGAAAATAAAATTATAGGCCAATATCCTGATGGACAAAAATGCATAAACCCTCAAGAAAATACTAAAACCTTAATTCCACAGCACATTCAAATGATAATACACCATGATCGAATGGTATTTATCTGTGGTATGTAACAATTGTTCAATACATGCAACTCAACAAATGTGATACACCAAATTAACAAAGTGCATAGCAAAAACGATATGATTATTTCAATAGAAGCAACAAAATTATCTGATAAAATTCAATATTTTTTCATGACAAGAACTTCCAACAAATTAGATATAGAGGAGATGTATTTTAACACAATAAAGGCCATATATAACAAGTCTGCAGCTAATATCATACTCAATGGTGGAAAGCTGAAAGCTTTTACTCTAAGATCAAGAACAAAACAAGGATGCCCCCTCTCACCACTGCCATTCAACACAATATTGTAAGTCAGAGCCTATATTCTAGTCAGAGCCATTAGGCAAGGGCATTAGGCAAGGGCATCCAAATCAGAAAAGATACAAAACTGTATGTGTTTACAGATGACATGATCTTATATGTAGAAATCTCTAAAGATTCTATGAAAAACTATGAGAACTACCACAGAAATTCAGTAAAGTTGCAAGATAGAAAATCAACATACAAAAATCAGTTTTATTTATATACATTAACAATGAGCTAGATGAAAAAGATATTAAGAAACAATCTTATAATAACTTAAAAAAAGAATACTTAGAAATAAATTTAACCAATGAGGTGAAATATCTGTACACTAAAAATTATAAAACACTGATTAAAAAATGAAGAAGACATAAATATATGGAAAAATATTATTTGTTTATGGAGCAGAATTAATATTTTAAAAATATTCACACTACATAAAGTGATCTACAGATTCAATGCAATCACAATCAAAATTCCAGTAGTATTTTTTATAGAAATAGAGAAAATAATCCTAAAATTTATATAGAACCATAAAATATCCTAAATAGCCAAAGAAATCTTGAGCAAGAACCACAATGCTGGAGGTAGCACACTTCTTGATTTTAAATTATATTACAAAGGAATAGAAATAAAAACAGTATGGTACCAGTATAAAAACAGACATATAGACCAATAGAACAAAATTAACCCTGGAATAAACCCACACATATAGTCAACTGATTTTTGATAAAGGTGCCGAGAACACACAAGGGGGAAAATATAGTCTGTCCAATGAATGATGTGGGAAAACTGGATATTCACATGCAAAAAATGAAATTGGAAACTTATCTTACTTCATGCACAAAAATCAACCCAAAATAGATTAAAGATTTAAACATAAATATTGGAACCATAAAACTCTTAGAAGAAACAAAGGGGAAAACTATGACACACATCATAGCAATACATTTTTGGATTTGAGATCATATGCACAGGCAGCAGAGATGAAAAAGTTAAAAATGGATTACAGAAAACTAAATACTTCTGCATAGCAAAGAAAATAATCTACAACATATAAAAGAAACCTATGGAACAGGAAAAAATATTTGCAAACCATATGACTGATAAAGAGTTTATATTCAAAATATATAAAAAATTCACACAGGCAAGATGCCTGAATAAGAACAGCTCCAGTCTGCAGCTCCCAGTGAGATCAATGCAGAAGGCAGGTGATTTCTGCATTTCCAACTGAAGTACCTGGCTCATCTCAGTGGGACCGGTTTGAAAGTGGGTGTAGCCCATGGAGGACAAGCCAAAGGAGGGTGGGGCATCACTTCACCCAGGAAGCACAGAGGGTCAGGGAAATCCCTCCCCAAGCCAAGGGAAGCCATGAGGGACTGTCATGTCACGGCATTTCAGAATGCCATGAAAGACAGTGCATTCTGGCCCAGATATTACACTCTTCCCATAGTCTTTGCAACTTGCAGACTGGGAGATTCCCTCAGGTACCTACACCACCAGGGCCTTGGGTTTCAAGCAAAAAACTGGGCGGCCATTTGGGCAGACACCAAGGTAGCTGCAGGAGTTTTTTTGTTCATGCCCCAGTGGCACCTGGAATACCAGCGAGACAGAACCGTTTACTCTCCTGGAAAGAGGGCTGGAGCCAGGGAGCCAAGTGGTCTAGTTCAGTGGACCCCAACCCCACGGAGCCAAGCAAGCTAAGATCCACTGGCTTAAAATTCTCACTGCCAGCACAGCAGTCTGAAGTCAACCTGAAACTGTCGAACTTGGTCGAGGGAGGGGCACCTGCCATTACGGAGGCTTGAGTAGGCAGTTTTCCTCTCACAGCATAAACAAAGCAACCAAGAAGTTCTAACTGGGCAGACCCTACTGCAGCAAAGCCGCTGTAGCCACACTGCCTCTCTAGATTCCTCTTCTTTCTCGGCAGGGCATCTCAGAAAAGAAGGCAGCAGCCCCAGTCAGGGGCTTATAGATAAAACTCCCAGCTCCCTGGCACAGAGCACCTGGGGGAAGGGGCAGCTGTGGGCGAAGCTTCAGCAGACTTAAGCGTTCTTGCATGCTGGTTCTGAAGAGAGCAGTGGATCTCCCAGCGCAGCACTTGAGCTCTGCTAAGGGATGGACTGCCTCCTCAAGTGGGTCCCTGACCCCCGTGCCTCCTGACTGGCAGACACCTCCCAGCAGGGGTCGACAGACACCTCATACAGGAGAGCTCTGGCTGGCATCTGGCAGGTGCCCCTCTGGGACAAAGCTTCCAGAGGAAGGTACAGGCAGCAGTCTTTGCTGTTCTGCAGCCTCCACTGGTGATACCCAGGAAAACAGGGTCTGGAGGGGACCTCTAGCAAACTCCTGTAGCAAAGGAGCCTGACTTTTAGAAGGAAAACTAACCAATAGGAAGGAGTAGCATCAATACCAACAAAAAGGACATGCACACAGAAACCCCATCTGAAGGTTACCAGCATCAAAGACCAAAGGTAGATAAGTCCACAAAGATGAGGAAAAACCAGTGCCAAAAGGCTGGAAAAAACCCAGAATGCCTCTTCTCCTCCAAAGGATCACAACTCCTCACCAGCAAGGGAACGAAACTGGATGGAGAATGAGTTTGACAAATTGACAGAAGTAGGCCTCAGAAGGTGGGTAATAACAAACTCTTCCAAGCTAAAGGAACATGTTCTAACCCAATGCAAGGAAGCTAACAACCTTGAAAAAAGGTTAGAGGAATTGCTAACTAGAATAACCAGTTTAGAGAAGAACACAAATGACCTGATGGAGCTGAAAAGCACAGCACGAGAACTTAGTGAAGCATACACAAGTATCAATAGCCAATCAAGCGGAAGAAAGGATATCAGAGATTGAAGATCAACTTAATGAAATAAAGCAAGAAGACAAGATTAGAGAAAAAAGAATGAAAAGGAATGAACAAATCCTCCAAGAAATATGGAACTTGTAAAAAGACCAAACCTATGTTTGATTGGTGTACCTGAAAGTGATGGGGAGAATGGAACCAAGTTGGAAATATCTCCAGGATATTATCCAGGAGAACTTCCCCAACCTAGCAAGACAAGCCAACATTAAAATTCAGGAAATGCAGAGAACACCACAAAGATACTCCTCAAGAAGAGCAACCCCAAGACACATAATCGTCAGATTCACTAAGGTTGAATGAAGGAAAAAATGTTAAGGGTACACAGAGAGAAAGGTCAAGTTACCCAGAAAGGGAACCCATTAGACTAAGAGTGGATCTCTCTGCAGAAACCCTACAAGCCAGAAAAGAGTAGGGACCAATATTCAACATTCTTAAAGAAAAGAATTTTCAACCCTGGATTTCATATCCAGCCAGACTAAGTTTCATAAGTGAAGGAGACATAAAATCCTGTACAGACAAGCAAATGCTGAGAGATTTTGTCACCACCAGGCCTGCCTGATAAGAGCTCCTGAAGGAAGCACTAAATATGGAAAGGAACAGCCAGTACCAGTCACTGCAAAAACATACCAAATTCTAAAGACCATCGACACTATGAAGAAATTGCATCAACTAACGTGCAAAGTAACCAGCTAGCATCATGATGACGTGATCAAATTGACACATAACAATATTAACCTTAAATGTAATGGGATAAAGGTCCAGTGAAAAGACACAGACTGGCAAATTGGATAAAGTGTCAAGACCCATCGGTGTGCTGTATTCAGGAGACCCATCTCACATGCAAAGACACACATAGGCTCAAAATAAAGGGATGGAGGAATATTTTCCAAGCAAATGGAAAGCAAAAAAAAAAGCAGGGGTTGCAATCCTAGTCTCTGACAAAACAGATGTTAAACCAAAAAAGAGCAAATAAGATAAAGAAGGGCATGACATAACAGTAAAAGGACCAATGCAACAAGAAGAGCTAACTCTCCTAAATATATATGCGCTAAAACAGCAGCACTCAGATTCATAGAGCAAGTTCTTAGAGACCTACAAAAAGACTTAGACTCCCACACAATAATAGTGGGAGACTTTAACACTACACTGTCAATATTAGACAGATCAACGAGACAGAAAATTAACAAGGATATTCAGGACTTGACTCAGCACTGGACCAAGCAGACCTAATAGACATCTACAGAACGCTTCACCCAAATCAGAATATACATTCTTCTCAGCACTACAACGCACTTATTCTAAAACTGATGACATAATTGGAAGTAAAACACTCCTCAACAAATGCAAAAGAACGGAAATCATAACAGTCTCTCAGACCACAGTACAAGCAAATTAGAACTGAGGATTAAGAAACTCTCAAAACCACACAACTACATGGAAACTGAATAACCTGCTCTTGAATGACTACTGGGTAAACAACATAATTAAAGCAGAAATAAATAAGTTCTTTGAAACCAATGAGAACAAAGACACAATGTACCAGAATCTCTGGGACACATTTAAGGCAGTGTGTAGAGGGAAATTTATAGCACTAAATGCCCATATGAGAAAGTGAGAAAGATCTAAAATCGACACCCTAACATCACAATTAAAATAACTAGAGAAGCACAAGCAAACAAATTCAAAAACTAGCAGAAGACAAGAAATAACTAAGATCAGAGCAGAAATGAAGGAGACACGGACACGACAAACCCTTCAAAAAAAAAATCAATGAATTCAGGAGCTGGTTTTTTGAAAAGATTAACAAAGTAGATAGACCGCTGGTCAGACTAATAAAGAAGAAAAGAAAGAAGAATCAAACAGACACAATAGAAAATGATAAAGAGTATATCACCACTGATCCCACAGAAATACAAACTTCCATCAGACAATACTATAAATGCCTCTACACAAATATACTAGAAAATCTAGAAGAAATGGATGATTCCTGGACATATACACCCTCCCAAGTCTAAACCAGGAAGAAGTCAAATCCTTGAATAGGCCAATAACAAGTTCTGAAATGGAGGCAGTAATTAATAGCTTACCACCAAAAAAAGCCCCAGAACAGATGGATTCACAGCTGAATTCTATCCAAGGTACAAAGAGGAGCTGGTACCATTCCTTCAGAAACTATTTCAAACAATAGAAAAAGAGGGACTCCTCCCTAACTCATTTTATGAGGCCAGTATCATCCTGATTCCAAAACCTGGCAGAGACAGAACAAAAAAAGAAAATTTCAGGCCAATATCCCTGATGAACATCGTTGCAAAAATCCTTAATGAAATACTGGCAAACTGAATCCAGCAACACATCAAAAAGCTTATCCACCACGATCAAGTTGGCTTCATCCCTGGGATGCAAGGTTGGTTCAACATACACAAATCAATAAATGTAACCCATCACATAAACAGAACCAATGACAAAAACCACATGCTTATCTCAGTAAAGGAATAAAAGGCCTTTGATAAAATTCAACATGACTTCATGATAAAAACTCTCAATAAACTAGGTATTGATGGAACATATCTCAAAATAATAAGAGCTATTTATGACAAACCCATAGCCAATATCATAATGAATGGGCAAAAGCTGGAAGTATTCTCTTTGAAAACTGGCACAAGATCAGGAAGACCTCTGTCACCACTCTTATACAACATAATCTTGGAAGTTCTGGCCAGGGCAATCAGGCAAGAGAAAGACATAAAGGGTATTCAAATAGGAAGAGAGGAAGTCAAATTGTCTCTGTTTGCAGGTGACATGATTATATATTTACAAGAGACGTGAAGGACCTCTTCAAGGCAAACTACAAACCACTGCTCAAGGAAATAAGAGAGGACACAAACAAATGGAAAAACATTCTATACTCATGGATGGGAAGAGTCAATATCATGAAAATGGCCATACTGCCCAAAGTAATTTATAGATTCAATGCTATCCCCATCAGCTAGCATTCACTTTCTTCACAGAATTAGAAAAAACTTTTCTTGGCCCATATAGCCAAGACAATCCTAAGCAAAAAAAAAACAGAGCTGGAGGCATCACACTACCTGACTTCAAACTATACTATAAGACTACATTAGCCAAAACAGCATGGTACTGGTACCAAAACAGATATATAGACCAATGGAACAGAACAGAGTCCTCAGAAATAACACCACACATCTATAACCATCTGATCTTTGACAAACCTGACAAAAACAAGCAATGGGGAAAGGATAATAAATGGTGTTGGAAAAACTGGCTAACCATATGCAGAAAACTGAAACTGAACCCCTTCCTTACACCTTATACAAAAATTAACCCAAAATGGATTAAGGACTTAAATGTAAGACCTAAATCCATAAAAACCCCAGAAGAAAACCTAGGTAATACCATTCAGGACACAGGCATGGGCAAAGACTAAAACACCAAAAGCAATGGCAACAAAAGCCAAAATTGACAAATGGGATCTAATTAAACTAAAGAGCTTATGCATGGAAAAAAAAAAAACTATCATCAGAGTGAACAGGCAACCTACAGAATGGGAGAAATTTTTTGCAATTTATCCATCTGTCAAAGGGCTAATATCCAGAATCTACAGAGAGCTTAAAAAAATTTACAAGAAAAAAACAACCCCATCAAAAAGTGGGTGAAGGATATGAACAGACACTTCTCAAAAGAAGACATTTGGCCAACAATGATAAGAAAAAAAGTTCATCATCACCGATCATTGGAGAAATGCTAATCAAAACCACAATGAAGTACCATCTCATGCCAGTTTGAATGGCAATCATTAAAAAGTCAGGAAACAACAGATACTGGAGAGGATGTAGAGAAATAGGAATGCTTTTACACTGTTGGTGGGAGTGTAAACTAGTTCAACCATTGTGAAAGACAGTGTGGCGATTCCTCAAGGATCTAAAACCAGAAATACCATTTGACACAGCAATCCCATTACTGGGTATATACCCAAAGGATTAGAAATCATTCTACTATAAAGACACATGCACATGTACATTTATTGTGCACAGTTCACAATAGCAAAGACTTGGAAGTAACCCAAATGCCCATCAATGATAGATTGGATAAAGAATATGTGGCACATATACACCACAGAATACTATGCAGCCATAAAAAAGGATGAGTTCATGTCCTTTGCAGGGACATGGATGCAGCTGGAGACCATCATTCTGAGCAAACTGTCACAAGGACAGAAAACCAAACACCACATGTTCTAACTCATAGGTGGGAATTGAACAATGAGAATATGTGGACACAGGGAGGGGAACATCACATACTGGGGCCTGTCAGGGGGTTGGGGGATAGGGGAGGGATAGCATTAGGAGAAATACCTAATGTAGATGACAGGTTGATGGGTGCAGCAAATCACCATGGCATGTATATACCTATGTAACAAACCTGCCCATTCCGCACATGTATTCTAGAACTTGAAGTATAATAATAATTAAAAAAACAAATTCATGCAATCTAATAGCAAAAAGAAAACATAATTATAATCTGATTTAAAACTGGGCCATGGACCTTACTAAACAGATATTTTTCCATAGAGTACATTAAAATAGGCAAAGTGTGTATGAAAACATGCTCAACACCACTATGTTTTAGGGAAATGCAAACTGAAATCATAGTGAGCTACTGCATCACATCTGTTAGGATAGCTGTTAGAAAAAAGATCGTTTTTGTGATGATGTGGACAAGACCCTTGCACATCGTTGAGAATGTAAATTGGCACTGCCATTATATAAAACAAATTGGCACTGCCATTATATAAAACAATATGGAGGCTCCTCAAAAAATTAAAAATAGAACTGTCATATGATCCAACAATTTCGTTTCTGAGTATATATCAAAAGACATAAAATCAGTATCTCAAAGGGATATTAGTATTCCTATGTTCAGTGCAGCACTATTTTCATTAGTCAAGAAATGGAAACAATCTGATTGTCCTACAACAGATGAATGGATAAAGAAAATATAGTGTTGTATTAGCTGGGTGTGGTGGCTTGTGCCTGTAATGCCAGCTACTCAGGAGATTGAAGCAGAACAATCACTTGAAGCCAGGAGTTTGAGATTAGGAGTTTGAGACCCCTATCTCAAAATATAAACAAAGAAAGAAAGAAAGAAGGAAGGAAGGAAGGAAGGAAGGAAGGAAGGAAGGAAGGAAGGAAGGAAGGAAGGAAGGAAGGAAGGAAGGAAGGAAGGAAGGAAGGAAGGAAGGAGAGAGAGAAAGAAAGAGAGAGAAAGAAGGAAAGAAAGAAAAAGAAAGAAAGAAAGAAAAAGAAAAAGAATAGAAGGAAAGGAAAACAAGGAAAGGAGGAAGGAAGGAAATAAGGAAAGAAGGAAGGAAGGAAGAAGGATGGAAGGAAGGAAGGAAGGAAGGAAGGAAGGAAGGAAGGAAGGAAGGAAGGAAGGAAGGAAGGAAGGAAAGAAGGTAGGGAGGGAGGGAGGGAACATGGTATATGGACACAATGAAATATTATTCAGCCTTAAAAAAAAAAAAGGCAATTGGTTGGGCACAGTGACTCATGCCTCTAATCCCAGCACTTTGGGAGGCTGAGGATCACTTGATGTCAGGAGTTTGAGACCAGCCTGGCCAACATGGTGAAACTCCGTCTCTACTAAAAATACAAAAATTAGCTGGATGTGGTGGTGGGTGCCTGTAATCCCAGCTACTTGGGAGGCTGAGGCAGGAGAATCACTTGAACCTGGGAGGAGGATGTTGTAGTGAGCTGATATCAGGCCACTGTACTCCAGTCTGAACAACAGAGTGAGACTCCATCTTATAAAAAAAAAGAGATCATTTTATTTGCCACAACATGGATGGACGTGGAAGACTTTATGCTAAGTGAAATAAGCCAGACACAAAAAGGCAAATATTGCATGATTTTATTTTTGTAGTGTCTAAAAACAGTCAAACTCATAATAATAGAGGACAGAATGGTGGTTATCAGAGGTTATGGGTAAGGGAAGAAAAAGAGATGCTGGTCAAATAATATAAACTTCTAGTTACAAGTTAAATGAGTTTGGGAGGCCTAATGTACAAGATGGTGACTATAGTAAATGTATTGTACACTTGTAATTTGCTAAGAAAGTAAACCTCACATGTTATTACCACACACCACTCAAATATAAGGTGATGTGTATATTAGTTCACTTGATTGTGTTAATCATTTCACAATGTATAGATATATCAAAACATCATGTTGCACACTTGAATAGATACAATTTTTCTTCATCAATCATACCCCAATAAAGCTTGGGGGGAAAAGACTAGATTTCAGAATGACATCAGCAAGATGGCTGAATAGTAGATCCCATGGCATCACTTGCCCCACAAACATACAGCTAGAAACTATTCAAGGAAAAGAATACCATCCTGAATTCACCAGAACTCTAAGGAGAAGTGGAGAAACATCTTGATTCCACAGAAACAGGAGTAACCATAACCAATAAGATAAACCATCATTTTGTATTGTGCCAATCCCTTCTCCAAGCCAGCATAATGTGACTCACAGATAATCATCCTGAGCCCATGATTTTTGAGGTGAGTGGGGGGATTTGGAGGTGAACAGTTTATTTCTCCACTGGTCTGGAAATCTCTTCAGGGAGCCCACTCTAGTCCCATCTTGCAGGAGTCATTATGAGGTCCAGCAGAGCTGAACCAACTGGGGTGAGTTGGGAATAAAGAGTGGGGTGATGATTGCAGTGACTGGTATGCAGAATGTATTTGGCTACTCTGTGCAATGCCACATTGAAGACACTTCCAGATGCCATATTCCTGCATTCCATATTCCTGCATGCAGCACTATCTGCAGCAAGGCCCAAATCCCTTGCTGAAGTTTTTGCAAAGCCCAGGTGCTCATGTGGAGCCTTCCTTTGGCCTGGAAAAAACTAAAGGCTTGGAATTAAGTTCTGATGTCTGCTTAAGTTTTCCCTATAGTGAGAAATATTGAAAGGCAGTGATTTAGTTTCAAAGCAGCATTTAAGTTCCACTGTTCGTTATAAGTCTTCCTCAGATCAAGAAACAATAGCAGGGCAACACAATAGCAGCAGTGCAGTGTTTTAGTTCCAGTGCTCATTATAAGTCCTCCCCAGATGTTAAGAAACCACAGGTCAGCATTTAAATCCTGATACTAAATAGTAAAGGTCTAACACAACGAAAAAACACCTGCAAAACTAGAAGAGGCGACTGTCTTCTCAAATGTGCAGGCATCAATGCAAAGACACAAGGACAGTGAAAGCTCAAGGAAATAGAACACTATCAAAAGAAACCAAAGCTCCAGCAATGGACCCAAAATAATTTAAGATCTATGAAATTTCAGACAGAGAATTCAATATAATCACCTTAAAGAAGTTCAGGGAGTCACAAGAAAATATGGATGGGAAACTATATGAAATTTGGAAAACAATCTAAGAACAAAATGAGAAATTAGACAAAGAAGAAGAAACAATAAAAAAAGAAGTTCTAGAAATAAAGAATATAATAATTGAACTGGGAATTTATCAGAGAGCTTCAACAGCTGACTTGATCAAATAGAAGAAAAAATTAGTGAGCTTGAAGATAGAACTCCAATCAGAGGAGTAAAAAGAAAATAAGAAATTTAAAAAGGTGAAGATGCTTATGATAATTATAGGATGCCATCAACAGAACCAACCACAGCATAACATAATTTCTGAAGGAGATGAGAGAAAAAACAGCCTAGAATGCATATTTAAGGAAGAAATGGCTGAAAATTACCCAAATTTAGAGAAAGACAACATCATGAGATACAGGAAGTTCAGAAGTCACCAACAAATTTAACCCAAAGAGGACTGCCAAAGCATGTCATAATCAAATTAGCAAGAATCAAGGACAAAGAAAGAATTACTCAAAGCAACAAGAGAAAATAAATATTACACATTCAATGGAGTCCCAGTACGGCTGTCAGTGGATTTCTCAGGAGAAACTGCATGCCTGGAGAGTGGGATGCCTTATTTAAAGTGCTGAAAGAAAAATACTCTGCCATTTAAGAATACTATACCCACCAAATGAATCCTTCAAACATGAAAGAGAGAGAAAACCTTTCCCAGACAAAAGCTGACGGAATCTGTCAATACCAGACTTGTCTGATGAAAAATACTAAAGGGAGTTCTTCAATCAGGAAGAGATGAATGCTAACATTTATCTATAATTTTCTATAACAAGAAAACATTGGAAAGTATTAAACTCACTGGCAAAAGAAAGAAAACAAATTCAGAATACTGTAGTACTATGACTGAGATAAGTAAAACACTTATTAATATAAGCATGAAGACTAAAAGACAAAACAAGTAAAAACAATGATTAGTTTAAGAATTGGTTAAGAGATAGAAAATATTAAAAAATGTAAATAGATAGAACCATCAAAAAGTCCAAATGATGGGGGTGTTTAAAGTGTAGTGTTTGTTTTTGTTATTTTTCTTTGTGATCAAAGTTAAGCTGTTATCAGTTAAAATAATCTGTTATAACTATAATAAATTTTTGTAAGCCTTATGATAACCACAAAGAAAAAAACCTATAATACATATATGAGAATAAATAGTTCAGAATCAAAACATACAAAATCGCTTAACCACAAAAGACATCCAGAAAGAAAAAAGAAGGAGGAATCTATAAAACAACTAGCAAACAAGAAAAAGCCATTAATAAACCATTACATATCAATAATAATTTTGGATATAAATATATTAAATTATCCAATTAAAGGATACAGTGGCTAAATTGACAAAAAATGAGATCCAACTATATGCTGTCTACAAGAAATTCACTTCACCTATAAAGATATGCACAGACTGAAAGTGAAGTGATAGAAAAAGATATTCCACAGAAATGGAGTGCAAAAGAGAAGAAGTAGCTATACTTAGGAAAAATAGACTTTAATTCAAGAATAGTTTAAAAAAAAGACAAAGAAGGACATTATATAATGACTAAGGGGTCAATAGAGCAAGAGGTATAATAATCATAAATGTATATGCACCCAATACTGGAGCACCCAAATATATAAAACTGATGTTAGTAGAACTAAAAGGAGAGATTGACTACAATACAATAATAGTAGGGGACCTCAACATTCCACATTCAGCAATGAACTGATCATCCAGACAGAAAATTTATAAGAAACATGAGTCAGACTGCATTGTAGACCAAAGAGACCAAAAAGACATTTACAGGATTTTCCATGCAGCAACTTCAGAATATATATACTTTTTCAACAGCCCACGAAACAGTCTCCCAAAAAGACTACATGATAGGTCACAAAATAAGTGTTAACAGATTTTTAAGTGGTGGCCAAGATGGCTGACTGGAAGAAGCTAGTGTGCATGGCTCTCACGGAGAGGAAAGGATGAAGCAAGTAAATACAGCACCTTCAACTGAAACACCCAGGTACAGGCATTGAGACTAATCAAGGAAACATCTCAACCCATGGAGAATGGAGAAAAGTAAGGCAGGAAGACAGCCCATTTGGGAGTGACAGAACCAGGGAAACCTCCCTGACCCAGGGAAGAGGTGAGTAAATGTGCCACCCCAGGAACCCATGTTTCTCCCACAGATCTGTGTGACCCTTGGGTCATGATATCCCCCTGTGAACCCACTCCACCAGGGCTTTCAGTCTGACACACAGAGCTATGTGGAGCTTCAGTAGAGCAACTGCTAGGACACATGTGGAGATCTAGGAGCCTCAGACACCCAGGCTTTCTGAGCTTCCCAGCAAAAGTAGCTGCAACTCTGGCAAAGCAGGAGGCTAGACTCCCATACATACCCCTAGGAAAGAGGCTAAATCTAGGGAGCTGAGCCGCAACAGTCTGTAGGCCCCACTTTCATGACACCTCACAGGGTAAGACCCACTGACTTGGAATTCCAATCAGCCTCTGGTGATAGCATTACACCTCCCTGAGATAGAGCTCCCAGAGGAAGGGGTGTGTCACCATCTTTGCTCTTAGGGTGACTTTGCCATTCTAGCCTTCAGATTTTGTAAAGTTCAAGCAGAAGACAGGGGGCAGAAGTGGTCCCCCAGGAAACACAGCTGCTCTATCAAAATCTGGCCAGACTACCTTTTTTTTTTTTTCTTAGACAGAATCTTGCTCTGTCGCCCAGGTTGGAGCACAGTGGCGAGATCTCAGCTCACTGCAAGCTCCGCCTCCTGGGTTTACGCCATTCTCCTGCCTCAGCCTCCTGAGTAGCTGGGACTACAGGTGCCCGCCACCATGCCCAGCTAATTTTGCTTTTGTATTTTTAGTAGACACGGGGTTTCACCGTGTTAGCCAGAATGGTCTCAATCTCCTGACCTCATGATCTGCCTGCCCTGGCCTCTCAAAGTGTTGAGATTACAGGCGTGAGCCACCACGCCTTGCCAGCCAGACCACTTTTTAAAGTAGGTCCCTGATCCTGTTCCTTCTCACTGAGCAGAACCTCCCAACCAGGGTCTCCAGACACCGCTGTTGCTTTTTCTGGCCAACAGAAATTTGAAACCTCTCTGGTTTGGAGCTCCCAGAGGGAAAGGTGGGCTACTATCTTTGTTATTTGGGCAATAGCCATTTCAGACTTTGGGCTGTGGAGAGTCCAAGTTGGCTGGGGTGGAAGTGGTCCCCCAGCACAGCTTAGCTGTTCTATGAAAATGTGGCCAGACTCCCCTTTTAAGCGGGTCCCCAATCCTGTTTCTCCTCACTGGGAGGACCTCCCAACCAGGGTCTATAGCCACCCCTACTGGTGGTCTTTGTACAACAGTGATTTGAAACCTCCCTGGGATGATGTCCCCAGAGGAAGGGGCAGGCTGCCATCTTTGCTGTTTTGGTGACTTGGTTGTTCCAGCCTTTGGAATTTGAAGAGTCCTAGCTGACCAGGGACAAAAGCAGTGCCCCAGCACACCTCAGCTGCTGTATGAAAACGTGGCCAGACTGCTTTTTAAAGAGGGTACCCAATCCTGTTTCTCCTCACTGGGTGGGACCTCAAAACTGGACTCTACAGCCACCTCCTACCAGTGTGTTCAGGCCAGCAACAGGTTTGTACCTCCATGGGACAGAGCTCCCAGAGTGAGGAGCAGACTGCCGTCTTTGCTATTTTGCAGACTTCACTGTTGATACCTCCAGGTACTGAAAAATATGAGGTAACTAGGGACTGGAGCAGGCCCTCAGCATACTACAGCAGTCTTGCAGAATAGCAGCCAGACTCTTATATGGGTGCCTGTTTCCATATCTCCTCACCACACACATCTTCCAGGCCTGGGCCTCCAGCCACTCCTCACTGGAGCTGTCAAGCCAGTAGCAGCTCTGCAACTCCTCGGACAGAGCCCCCAGGTGTAACTGAAAGCCTCTCTGCCACTGCATCTGCAGTGGAACTGCCCTTGCTATCTTCAGACTAACAAAGGAGCAAAGACCTTAAGTGCCTTATCCATACCTCCAACAAGCTGCAGTCAACCCAAGGAGAGGAGGCCCGTGTCTCTCCCATGGGTTCTCCTGCACCCCCCACCCTCTGCCAACACTCATCACCAGACAGGGAAACCCCAGCTTGGGCCCACAGCACAGACCCTCCATCCTGGGCTGATTGCACTGAGTGGTCTCTTTGGAGTGGAGCCCCCAGGAGACAAGCAAAAGACCCTTGGCCACAACCACTACTAAGGTCCCTTCCTCTGATGCCTCCAAGTTGGGGGAAGGGACATAAGCACTGAGATCACCCCAGAGCTGCAGTGGGCAGCCCAAGAGTGCCATGCCATGATCTACAGCCAGCACTCAAAGGGAAGAGGAACCCACAATTTCAGAGCACTGAGGTGGAACATGGCTAAAACTTTGAGGAAACATAGAGGAGTCACACAACCGTGAAAGTCTACCAAATGACCAATATACCTAAGTACCATGTACTGGATCACACCCCAAAACTTCAACACCAAAAATACCTCACTAACATTCCCCATCCTTGAAACCAAAAATAAGAAGTCAGCTTCAAATAAAGACCTTACACAAAGCATCAGCCCTGTTAAAACATCCAGAAAAGAACTTTATTGACTGTAGTCAATCTATACTTCAATTAAAGAAACATCCACACACAGATACGAGAAAGAACCAACACAAGAACTCCAGTCACTCAACTGGCCAGAAGGTCATATGCCCTCCAAATGACTGCACCAGTTCCCCAACAAGAGGTCTTAACTAAGCTGAGCTGGGTGAAATGACAGAAATATAATTCAGAATATGGATAGGAAAGATCACTGAGATTCAGGAGAATGAAAAAACCCAATCCAAGGAAACTAGGAGCCATAATAAAATGATGCAGGAGCTCAAGGACAAAATAACCAGTATAAAAAAGAACCTAACAGATCTGACAGAGCTGAATAACACAATGCAAAAATTTCAAAATGCAATCACGAGTATTAACAGCAGAACGAACCAAGTTGTGGAGAGAATCTCAGAATTTGAAGACTGGCTTTCTGAAATAAGACAGTCAGACAAAAATAAAGAAAAAGGAATGAACAAAACCTCCATGAGGCATGGGATTGTGTAAAGAGGCCAAGTCTATGAATCATTGGCATCCCTGAAAGGCAGTGAGAGAAAACAAACAACTTGGAAAACATTTCAGGACATCACCTATAAAAACTTCCCCAACTTTGCTGCAGAGCTGAGAATCAAATTCAGGAAATACAAATAACTCCTGCAAGATTCTACACAAGAAAGATCACCCCCAAGACACATAATCATCAGATTTTCTAAGGTCAAAATGAAAGAAAGAATATAAAAAGGAGCTGGAGAGAAAGGGCAGGTCACCTACAAAGGGAACCTCATCAGGCTAACAGTGGACCTCTCCACTGAAACCCTACATGCCAGAAGAGATTGGGGGCCTATATTCAACATTCTTTTTTTTTGTTTTTGAGATGGAGTCCTGCTCTCTTGCCCAGGCTGGAGTGCAGTGGTGTGATCTTGGCTCACTGCAAGCTCCACCTCTCGGGTTCATGCCATTATCCTGCCTCAGCCTCCCGAGTAGCTGGGACTGCAGGTGCCTGCCACCACGCCTGGCTAATTTTTTTGTATGTATTTTTAGTACAGACAGGGTTTCACCGCATTAGCCAGGACGGTCTCGACCTGCTGACCTCGTGATCTGCCTGCCTTGGCCTCCCAAAGTGTTGGGATTACAGGCGTGAATCACCACGCCCAGCCTCAACATTCTTTAAGAAAAAAATCTTCAACTAAAAATTTCATATTCTGCCAAACTAAGCTTCCTAAAAAAAATGAGAAATAAAATCCTTTTCAGATAAGCAAATATTGAGGGTGTTTATTATGACCATACCTGCCTTACAGGAGCTCTTGAAAGGAGCACTAAATATAGAAAGACCACTACCTGCTAATACAAAAACACACTTAAATACATGGATCAGTGACACTATAAAGTAACTACACAAAAGGTCAGCACAATAACAAGCTAACAACATAACAGGATCAAATCCACACGTATCAATACTAACCTCAAATGTAGATCAGCTAAATGGCCCAGTTAAAAGGCACAGAGCAACAAGCTGGAAAGAAGGCAAGATCTAACGGTATGCTGCCTTCAAGAGACTCATCTCACTCGTAATGACACCCACAGGCACGAAATAAAGGGATGAAGGAAAATTTACCAAAGAAATGGAAAACAGAAAAAATCAGGGGTTGCATTCTTAATTTCAGACAAAACAGACTTTAAACCAACAAAGATCAAAAAAGACAAAGAAGGGTATAAAATAATGGGAAAGTGTTCAATTCAGTAAGAAGACCTAACTATTCTGAATATATATGTACCCAACACAGAGGCAACACAATTCATAAAGCAAGTTCTTAGAGACCTACAAAGAGACAGAGACATAGACTCCCACACAATAATAGTAGGAGACTTCAACACTCCACTGACGATATTAGGTAGATCACTGAGGCAGAAAATTAACAAATTCAGAACCTTAACTTAACATTCTACCAAATGGATCTGATTGACCTCTACAGAACTCTCCATTCAAAACCAACAGAATATACATCTACTCATTGTCATATGGCACATACTCTAAAATCAGTCACATAATTGGTCATAAAACAATCCTCAGCAAATGAAAAAGAACCAAAATTATATCAAACACACTCTTGGAGCACAACATAATAAAAATAGAAGTCAAAACTAAGAAAATCACTCAAAACAATGCAATTACATAGAAATTAAACAACCTGCTTCTGAATGACTTTTCAGCAAATATTGAAATTAAGGCAGAAATCAAAAAGTTCCCTTAAACTATGAGAATAGAAATACAACACACTAGAATCTCTGGGACACAGCTAAGTCAGTGTTAAGAGGAAAATTCACAGCACTAAATGACCACATCAAAAAGTTAGAAAGATATCAAATTAACAATCTAATATCACAACAGAAAGAATTAGAGAAGCAAGAACAAAGCAACCCCAAAGCTGGCAGACGACAAGAAATAATCCAGAACCAGATATGAACTGAAGGGAATCAAGATATGAAAAACCATTCAAAAGACCAATGAATCCAGGAATTGTTTTTTTGAAAAAATTAGTAAGATAGGATGCTAGCTAGACTAATAAGAAGAGAGAGAAGATTCAAATACAGAAACTAGAAATGATAAAGGGAAAGTTATCACTGACCCCAGAGAAATAAAAATATAACCATCAGAAAGTTACTATGAATATCTCTACGCACACAAACCAGAAAACCTAGAAGAGGTGGATAAATTCTGGACATGCACAACCCCCCAAGACTAAAGTAGGAAGAAATTGATTCCCTGAATAAACTAATAATGAACTCTAAAATTGAAACAATAATAAATAGTCTACCAATGAAAAAAAAAAAAAACCCCAGGACCTGATAGATTCATAGCCAAATTCTACCAGATGTACAAAGAAGAGCTGATACCATTCATATTGAAATTACTCAAAATAATTGAGAAGGGACTCCTCTTCAATCCATTCTATAAGGCCAGCATCACCCTGATAACAAAACCTAGCAGAGACACAACAAAAAGAGAAAACTTCAGGCCAGTATTCTTGATGAATATCAATGCAAAAATTCTCAATGAAACATTTGCAAACTGAATCCAGCAGCACATAAAAAAAAGCTAATATACCAAAATCAGGAGGCTTTATCCCTGGGATGCAAGCTTGGTTCAACATATGCAAATCAATAAATGTGATTTATCACAAAAACAGAATTAAAGACAAAAACCACATGATTACCTCAATAGATGCAGAAAAAGACTTTGATAGAACTCAACAAAACTCTATAAATTGAAGGAACATACCCAAAATAATGAGCCAGTTATGAGAAACCCACAGCTAACATCATACTGAATGAGCAAAAGCTGGAAGCATTCCCCTTATAAACTGGCACAAGGTGAGGAGGCTCTCTCTCACCACTCCTATTCAATACAGTGTTATAAGTCCTAGCCAGAGCAATCAGGCAAGAGAAAGAAATAAAGGGCATCTAAATAGGAAGAGAGGAAGTTGAACTATTACTGTTTTGTCAACAATATGATTCTATATCTAGAAAACCCCATAGTCTTGGCCCAAAACCTCCTTCAACTGATAAACAACTTCAGCAAAATTTTAGGATACAAAATTAATGTACAAAAATCACTAGCATTTCTACACACCAGGAATGGCCAAGCTGAGAACCTAATCAAGAAGGCAATTCCATTTGCAATTGCCACAAAAGGAACAAAATACCTAGGAATACAGCCATCCAGGGAGGTGAAAGATCTCAACAATGAGAATTACGAAACACTGCTCAAAGAAATCAGAGAGGACACAAAGAAATGGAAAAATATCCCATGTTCATGGATAGGAAGAACCAATATCAGTAAAATGGCCACACTGCCCAATTTACAGATCTAATGCTATTCCTTTCAGACTACCAATGACATTTTTCACAGAACTAGAAAAACTATTTTAAAATTTATATGGAACCAAAAAAGAGCCCAAATGGCCAAGGCAATTCTAAGCAAAAAGAAAAAAGCTGGAGGCATCATGTTACCTGACTTCAAACTACATCACAGGGCTACAGTAACCAAAACAGCAAGATACTGGTACAAAGACAGGCAAATAGACAAACAGAACAGAGTAGAGAGCTCAGAAATAAGGCTACACACCTCTGACCCTTTGATCTTCACAAAGCTGGCAAAAGCAAGCAATGGGGAAGGACTCCCTATTCAATAAATAGTGCTAGGATAACTGGTTAGCCACATGCAGAAGTTTGAAAGTGGACTCCTTCCTTACATTATATACAAAAATTAACTGAAGATAGATTAAAGACTTACATGTGAAACCCAATACTGGAAGACAACTTGGGCAATACCACTCAGGATATAGGCACAGGTAAAGACTTCATGATGAAGATATACACACAAAAATTACAATGAAAGGAAAATTGACAAATGGGGTCTAATTAAACTAAAGAACTTCTGCACAGCAAGCAAAATAAACTATCAACGGAATAGACAACCTACAGAAGGGGAGAAAATATATGCAAACTATGCATCTGAGAAAGGTCTAATATCCAGAATCTATAAGGACCTTAAACAGATTTACAAGATAAAAACAAACAACTCCATTAAGAAGTGGCCAAAGAACATGAACAGACACTTTTCAAAAGAAGATATACCTTCCTAGCCAGAGTAATTGGGAAAAGAAAAAAAAAAAAAAAAAAGAAGACATACCTGTGGCCAACAAGCATATGAAAAAAAGCCCAGTTTCACTGATCTTTAGAGAAATGCAAATCAAAATCACAATGGGATACCATTTCACACCAGTCATAATGGCTATTTTTGAAAAGTCAAAACAGATGCTGGCAAGGTTGCAGAGAAAAGGGGACACTTACACACTGTTGGAAGGAGTGTAAATTACTTCAACCATTGTGGAAAGCGGTACGGTGATTCCTCAAAGAGCTAAAAGCATAACTATCATTCAGCCAGGCAATTTCATTACTAGGTATATACCGAGAGGAATAGAAATCATTCTACCATAAAGACACATGCACACAAATGTTCACTGCAGCACTATTAATAATAGCAAAAACATGGAATCAATCTAAATACCCATCAATGACAGACTGGATAAAGCAAATGTGGTACATATACACCATGGAACACTATTCTGCCATAAAAAAGAACAAGATTATGTCTTTTGTGGGAATATGGATGGAGCTGAAGGCTGTTATCCTCAGCAAACTAATGTAGGAACAGAAAACCAAATACCACATGTTCTCACTTATATGTGGGAGCTAAATGATGAGAACTCATGAACACAAAGAAACAAACAACAGACATGGAGTCTACTTGAGGTTGGAGGGTGGGAGGAGGGAGAGGAGCAGAAAATATAACTATTGCATATTGGGTTTAATACCAGGGTGATGAAATAATCTCTACAACAAACCCGTGTGACATGATTTCACCTATGTAGCAAAATTTAACATGTACCCTTGAACCTAAAATGAAAGTTAAAAAAAAAACCCAAATTTTTAAAAGTTGAAATTGTATCAAATATCTTTTCTGACCATGATGAAATAAAACTAGAAATCAATAACAGAAGGAACATTAGAAACTGTACAAATCCGTGGAAATTAAACAACATACTCCTGACAACAAATGAGTCAATGAAGAAATTAAGAAGGCAATGAAAAAATTTATTAAGACAGATAAAAATGAAAGTAAAACAGAGAAAAATCTATTGGATACAGCAAACACTTCTAAAAGGGAAGTTTATAGCAATAAATACCTAAAACATCAAAGTAGTAGAAAGACTTCAAATAAACAACATAATGATACACCTCAAATAACTACAAAAGGAAGAAAACACCAAACCCCAAATTAGTAAAAGGAAAGAAATAATAAATATTAGAGTAGAAATAAATGAAGTTGAAACTAACAAGAATAATACAAAAGATCAATAAGACAAAAATTTTGTTTTTTTGAAAAAATAAACAAAGTTAAGAAACCTTTAGCTGGACTAAGAAAAAAATACACAAATAAAATCAGAGACAAAAAAGGAGACATTTCAATGAAAACCAGAGATGAAAAAAGGAGACATTACAATGAATTAAAAGGATCATTAGACTATTATGAACACTTATACACCAACAAATTGGAAAACCCTTTTACTATGCGGTGTGTCTACTCCTGCTTCACCTCTGACATGAGTAAAAGCTTCTTGTGGCCTCCGTAGAAGCAGATGCTGCCATGCATTCTAATAGCCTGCAGATATATGAGCCAATCAAACCCCTTTTCTTATAAATTACCCAGTCTCAGGTTTTTTTTATAGCAATGCAAATTCAGCCAAATACAGCCAATAGCAAACAATCTGAAGAATATATCAAGAAAGCAGTTTGTCATGGTGGCTTATGCTTACAATCCCAGCAATTTGGGAGGCAAAGGAAAGGGGATCGCTTGAGGCCAGGAGTTTAAGACCAGCCTGGAAAACATAGTGAGATGCTTTCTCTACAAAAAAAGACAAAAATTAACTGAGCATGGTGACATGTGCCTGTAGTGCCAGCTACTTAAGAGAGTGAGGCAGGAATATTGCTTGAGCCCAGAAGTTCACAGTGAGCTATGATCACATAACTACACTCTAGCCTGGGCAACAGAGCAAGACCCTATCAAAAAACAAACAAACAAACAAACAAACAAAAAACCACCAGAAAAGAAAAGAAATCAAAAAAAGCAATCTCATTTAAAATACCTACAAAGAAAAGAAAATATCAAAGAATCAATTTAACCAAAAGGGTAACATAACTCTACAAGGAAAATTATAAAAAAAAACTGATGACAAAAATTGAAGAGACTCAAAAAAAAAAAAAAAAAAAAAAGAAAAAGAAAAAGAAAAAGAGTTCCATACTACCTAAAGCAATATACAGATTCAATGCCTATGAAAATATCAATGACATTCTTCACCAAAATATAAATAACAATCCTAAAATTTGTATAGAACCACAAAAGACCCTGAATAGCTCAGCTAATCTTGAGCTAAAAGAATAAAACTGGAATCATCACACATCACACTACCTAACTTCAAAATATACTACAAAGCTATAGTAACCAAAGCAGCATGGTAGTAGCATAAAAATAGACACATAGAACAATGGAACAGAAAAAATAACCCCGAAATAAATCCACACATTTACAACCCACTTATTTTTGACAAATGCATCAAGAACATACATTGGGGAAAGGAGAGTCTCTTCAATAATTGGTGTTGGGTGAACTGGATATTACTCAGATTTGATCATTATGCATTGTATGCTTGTATGAAAATACCACATGTAGCCTATAAATATGTACAATTATTATGTATCAATAAAAAACAAAGAGTAAGCCGGGCGCGGTGGCTCACACCTGTAATCCCAGCACTTTGGGAGGCCGAGGCGGGTGGATCACGAGGTCAGGAGATCGAGACCATCCTGGCTAACATGGTGAAACCCCGTCTCTACTAAAAATACAAAAAATTAGCCGGGCGTGGTGGCGGGCGCCTGTAGTCCTAGGTACTCAGGAGGCTGAGGCAGGAGAATGGCGTGAACCCGGGAGGCGGAGCTTGCAGTGAGCTGAGGTTGCACCACTGCACTCCAGACTGGGCGACAGAGTGAGACTCCGTCTCAAAAAAAAAAAAAAAGAGTATTTTAAAAATACAGCTAGGTGCCAAAATTGATAACAAAAAGTTATGATTCTGCATATAAGCATAATGTTCATTATTTTAGTGTTTCTGCACAAAGGACTTTTCTAAGTTGTTGCAAGCTTTCATTAGGAGTAGAATTATATCCATTGTATTTATTTTTCTTGTTTTGTTTTTATGGCTAGGCACATAATTTAGGGACAATTTACTTGGAGAAATCACATATCTGTTACATACGCTACATGAAATAGGGAGTACCGAATTCTTTCATCAGAGTACAGAAATTGATTAGACATATACATCCCTACCTCATAGGAGATGAAAGCTTTATTTGGTGTATCCTAAGAATATTCAATTATGGAGCTTCTGGAGTGAAGGATTCATTGTACTTCTCAGTTACTAGATGAAGATTCTTGTATTGACACTGCACATCTTCAGGCAACACTTTGGGCTGCTGGAATGCTCAGAACCAAATTTAGGTTTTTACTTCTATTGAGCATTTTTATAAACTCTTTCTTCATATTATAATTGTTAGCCTTATTTTTCATTAAACTCAATTTATTTTGACTGTATCACTTGGGCTCTCTTGCCAACAGTCTTGAGTTCTGCTAATGGGAGACTACAGAAGACCAATAAACTGGTGGAAGGAAAAATGGGACATTTATTCCCTACTCCTTACCTACCTGGGCCTGCATTTGTGCTGATGGCAGCATCCATGCACACTTGTACCTCCCGTTGAGAGGGAGGCCCTTCCCCCACAACTCTAGCTTTCACTAGATTCTGATAGCCCTATTCTCCCTTGCTCCTTCAGGTCTGGGAGTGGTGATGGCTTTCTGCTCTTGCCAGCGTCTGAGTGCAATATCCCTTACTGGTTTCCCTTGTTGATTAGGGAATAACCAATATGGGAAAACCAATTGGTCCTGGCTTCCTGCTCTTGCCAGTGTCTGAGTGCAGTATCCGTTATTGGTTTCTTTAACCCTCTGCACACACGAGAGGAATAGTGGGGTAGTCTTTTCATTAATATTTTTTTACCTAACTGATACCCACCCCTTCCTCAAAGACATTTTACTGCCCTCTATTGAAACCTTTCATGAGCAATTGTATACATGTATCTCCAGTGTGAACCATGCCACTCAGATGTGGGATGGAGTAAACAATCCAAAGCACAGCAAAATGAGAGGGACAGAAGTTTTAACTTTAATAAGGAATCCATCCTTCATACCTCTATAAAGGAATACCGAAGCCTCTGCACTTAGTCTTAGAGTGTCACCTGCATATGCTTCTTCATTAGCAAAGTTTCTCTCCTCAGTCCTTTCTCTTGTCCTCACTCAGCAGCTTCTTTCAGTTTTTCTCATTGAGTATTTTGTCTCTCCCTTGGGAAACTCTACCCTTCTCTACCAAGCAGAGTTGTCTGAGCCGCAGTCCTTTCATGTGTCTGGTAAGTTCCACCTCAGATTTAGCTGGAAGGAAATGTTAGGTGTTTATTTTCCTTCTCTGGAGAATACGCTGACTCTGAAGAGAGGAGAATCGAATTCTGATCCCACAAGCATGGGGTCGGAGTTGCAGATGGAGGTGGACAGTGAATGCCTTTATTCTAGCTTGGTTTTCCTCAAGGTATGGCTGTGATCAGTTGCTTCTCAATTAGACAAGGGTATCACCGTGAAGAAAATTATTTTTCTGGAGACAACATTGTATATTCACACCCAGTGATTATATTTCTTCTATTAACAGTATTTTAACCCTATTCCTTTCACACACACACACACACACACACACACACACACACACACAACTGAATATTGTTGTATTAAGGTAGCATTATTTTCTTAGGCTTTCACGATATAGAAACCTACCTTCAGCGAGGTTACTGAATAATGTGGGCTGAGTGGTGCCATGTTCAAATAGTTTTTCCTGATTGCCAATCTCAGCTACCAACCTTATAATGTAATCACAGATTGTACTAATTCAGTGTAAAATACTCTCAAAGTATCTTGATGCATATATAGATTAAGTTAGTGGTTCTCAGCTGGGACCAATTTTACTTCACAGGTGACGTTTGATGATTGGAAACATTTCAGAATGTAACTGAGGGGAAGAGGTTGTTACTAGAGGCCAGAGGCCAGGAATGGTCCTAAACATCCTACAATGCACAGGACAGGTTCACACAAAAAAGTATTATCCAGTTCAAAACTCCCCTCAGGAAGCTTTCATCCATGTTTTGATTAGGGAGGTAAAATCACTAAGACGTACTTTTGGACATATCCTTATGGGATTGTGCTCTGATTTGAAGCAGAACCAATTCTGTGGATAAAAGGCCAAAGTGTCCTCATTTTCCAAATTTCTCCCTTACAGTAAGTCACACACACACTCATTCACTCAGAGGAAATCAAGATAAATAGCAAGAAGCTTCCAAAGCTCAGCCTGACAGAGGGTGTGTGTTGAAGGTTAGGGGTCAATTTGCTGCCTTCATCTTGGAGACAGGGAAGCATGTTTGGACAATACTGATATTAGAAGGGATTCCTTCCTACTCCTCTCCCTTCTTCACTCATATCTGGCCTCCCTGGCAGGGTTTCAGGTAAAATATAAGATGTCCTGTTGTCTTAGCTCAGGCTGCCATAACATACCATGGATTAGGTGGCTTAAACAATAGACATTTGTTTTTCACAGTTTGGCAGGGTGGGAAGTCCAAAAGCAAGGTATCAGCAGGTTTGGTTCCTGGTGAGGGCTGTCCTTCTGGCTGCCAGGTGCCCACCTTATCACCGTGTCTTCACATGGCCTTTCCTTGGTGCATGCCTGTGGAGAGACCCCTCTCTCTCTCTTTCCACATAAAGTCACCAATCCCATTAGATTAGGACCCCACCTCTATATCCTTATTTAACTACCATCTAAAAGTTCTGTCTTCAAAGTTCTGTCTTCACAGCAGGGGTTAGAGCTTCAACATATGAACTTTAGGGAGAACACATTTCGGTCTACAGCACCAGTTAAATTTGAATTTCAGATAAACAACAAACAATTTATCAGGCATACTCATATTAAACGTTATTCATTGTTAATCCAACATGTAAAATTTAATTGGATATCCTGTATTTTTATTGGCTAAATCTGGCAACCCTTCTCCCTGGGCCATTAGCTGGCATTGGCAACACAGACCCTGTTCTAGGATCAAAAACACAGGAGGAATGTGATTGATTCCAGAGTCACATTTCTACAGGATAGGTCTGATTTTGCCTCAAAAACATATCTCCTTCCTGTTGCTTGCCTGTCATTTGGAGAAACTTTTCTTTACTAACACCAGTGTGTGCTTGTTACAAGTGTTACTATGCCCTTTCCAGAATGTGAAAAGAATAAATATTGCCATTTACAATTAGAGTATTAATTTTATTTTTTTCTTTTTTTTTTCTTTTTTTTTTTTGAGATGGAGTCTTGCTCTGTCGCCCAGGCTGGAGTGCAGTGGCCGGATCTCAGCTCACTGCAAGCTCCGCCTCCCGGGTTTAGGCCATTCTCCTGCCTCAGCCTCCCGAGTAGCTGGGACTACAGGCGCCCGCCACCTCGCCCGGCTAGTTTTTTGTATTTTTAGTAGAGACGGGGTTTCACCGTGTTAGCCAGGATGGTCTCGATCTCCTGACCTCGTGATCCACCCGTCTCGGCCTCCCAAAGTGACAGGCTTGAGCCACCGCGCCCGGCCAATTTTATTTTTTTCTATATGATTTAGATGTTGAATAATTTGGAAAGTAAAGGGGAATTTTTATTATAGCTTTTATAATTTTCAGCCTCAAATTTAATAACAATATTATTTATTGATGATGATTAATAAATCATCATTTTATTACCTCATTTTTAAGATAGCATTTTACTCATACTCTGCCATAAATTTTCATATATTATCATTTGCCTCAAGGACCTTATTGAAACACTGTCAGTTACTCAATTTTCTACAACTTTCAAAAAAATTACAAAAATACCAAAAGAATGACTCCAGGTCTTTCTCCGTGGTGTGTCTGTGTTTTGGTTATGCTTATATTTTCTCATTCATTCATCGGCAAATATTTGTTAATACATATAGTGAACAGGACATTTGATAAGCATAACTAAGACCCTCTTACTGGATTTCTGAACTTTGCACTTTGACAAAAGTAACACAATTGATTGGCAGTTTGTATTAGTTGCATGTTGCTGTATAACTAATTAGCTCAAATCTTGAAGCAACAGCATTTCCATGTCACAGTTTTCCACCGGTCAAGAATCTGGATACAGCTTATCTGGGTCCTATGCTCCAGAGCCTCAGAGGTTTCAGAGTTGATGAGGGCTATGGTCTTATGGTGTGAGAAAGGAGCCTTTCTAAGCTTCCTCGTGTGGTTGTGGCAGGATTCAGTTCCTCAAAGGTTGTTGGACTGAGGGCCTCAGTTCCTCACTGGCTGTTGGCCAGAAGCTGCTCTCAGTTTCTCAACACATGGGCCTCTCCATATGATAGCTAGGAACATGACTGCTAGTTCCTGTTAGAGAAGTCAAGTGACAGGGCCAGAGAGAGAGTACCAGCATGACCAAAATAATCTTTTGTAACCTAACCATGGAAGTGACATTCTAAGACTTTTGCTATATTTTATTTGTTAGAAGGAAGTCTCTAGGTCCAGCCCTTAGAAGAAATTAATGTTAGGGGCAAAATCTGAAGCCATTTTTAAGATACTACTTTAATTTCTGGCCTTTGTTTTTCAAAATGTCTAGCTCATTGAAGTGATTAATATGTTATCTTGAAGGACAGAGGAAAATAGAGGGGAACAATTTTCAAGTTAAGGAGAGAGGGTGGGAAAGATTTCCTCAGGAGTGAAGAGGCTGGAATCTTACAGCCTATTGAGAGCAATTGCCCTAGGGGTAAGTGAGATGAGGGACCAGAGCTGATTCTACCTGGATGTAAAGGCAATAAATGGACATTTCTTACACACCTGTGTAAATCTGTACACCGAGAGTCTTTGTTGTGTTTGATATTTATCAACATTTATTCACTTTAGGAGTTGATGTGTGACCAAGAGGGGACAAGCACCAATGTTTTAAACTAACTGCATAGTCATTTTATGGATTTAAATCTTAGTGTGTTTGATTTAAATGGATTGTTGTAGAATTTGGTAAGACCTTTTAAGTTATGTTAGGCAGAATTTGTTCCAGAACAATTATGATGCTTCCAGCCGACTTAATATTCCTTTTCATAATTATTTTCTGATACACGAAATGCTGTAAAAAGACCAGAACAAATGCATTTTTGCTCATTTAATTTGCTATTTTTAGTGATCAGGATATGGTGTTTATTAGGCTTGTGAAATGAAAATATTACATGTTCAAATATGAGATAAAATCTCAGTAAACTGAACAAAAATTATGATATCTTCCATGCTTCACTCGTAATTCTACTGCTACTTCCATTTGAAAAAAATTCAAATATTTTAGTCTTACTTGTTGGTTCCTCTGCCTCGGACCTCTTAGCAATCCCTGCATTCCTAATGCTGTGATTCTAGTCAGAGCATGTCTCTCTCTGCTACTCTCCTGCCAGAGCCTTCCAACAGCTCCCCATGGATGCCCCTCAAACCCATCCCCCACACAAGCAAGAGAGTGATCTGAAAACAAATGAACAAACAAAAAAAGTCAGACCACACCCTTCCCTTCGAAAACCCACCCAAAGCTTCTCATTCAACTTTGAATAAAACACAGACTCTTTAGATCTCTTCAACCTGCCAGTTCAATGCCAGCTATACTCCCTCCTCATTCTACTCCATTTTTGTTCTGGTCCTCATACTTACTAAACACTAGAGCCTAATTCAGGTGAGTCAAGCATACCAATAAACAAATAAAAACAGGCCAGGTGTGGTGGCTCATGCCTATAATCCCAGCACTTTGGGAGGCCAAGCTGGGCAGATCACCTGAGGTCAGGAGTTCGAGACCACCCTGGCCAATGTGGTGAAACCCCGTCTCTACTAAAAATACAAAAATTAGCCAGGTGTACTGGCAGGTGCCTGTAATCCCAGCTACTCAGGAGGCTGAGGCAGGAGAATCACTTGAGCCTGGGAGGTGGAGGATGCAGTAAGCCTAGATCATGCCACTGCACTCCAGCCTGGGAGACAGAGCAAGACTCCATCTAAAACAAACACACAAACAAAGAACCACACACAAATAACAAAAAGCAAATCTGCTTGGGATAATCAAAGTGGTCATACTGATTATTTTCCATAGATTAGGTGTTGCTTGGATGGAGTCAGATTCTGTCTCATGTGTTTGATTCTAGTTTCTTCCGTCAAATGACTGATGACAACTGAGGACTTCCTGTGGCAAGCAAATTAACATAGCTTTCTCTGCCATTACTCTCCAAAGCGAGTGAAGATGACCTGTTTAGCTGTTCAGCTGGTCTTTTGCTCAGAGTTCAAAGTCTCCTATTTCTTTATTTGATAAAATTTAGCAGTAATATCTGTGGGTCAGAAATTTCATGGTATTTAGAGACTGGGCAGTGGATATGTGAACCTGAGGCAAATGTATTTGTTATTACATTCTCTCTCCTTCAGCTCACCAGTCCTCATAAGCACACACGCCCTACTTATTAATATGACCTATGCATCAACAATTTTGGAAGCCCCCAGTTGGCTATATCCTTAGAAAGGAGATGCATTTTCTTGATTAAACAATATACCATTACAATGGATAAGCTTGAAAGAGATGGAGAAAATGGAGTTACTAATCATTCTTCATGCTCTTCAGAAAATGCAATTTCTATTTCAGTAAAGCAAATCATTTCTCTTTAGTAAGAAAAAAAAAAAAGAACTCTAAATGCTCCTCACCTGTGGGTCATACCTGAAAGCCTCAGTCTATCCTATGGGATGCTATGCATTCCTTCTGTATGGCATTCTTTCTCCCAGTTGTTTCTGCGTGGTAGACAGAGTTGAGGCCGAGCTCAGGTCACTTTTCCTGGGGATTTTATGTTATGACTCTTGTAGTTCTCTCAGGGCACACCTTGACTAAAGGACTTCAAGTTCTCAAAAGAAAAATAAGACTATGTATCAGCCATAGAAACATATATTAAGAGATGATAAAAGCAAACAAAATGGTATATTAAAAGCACTTTGGGAGGCCGAGACGGGCGGATCACGAGGTCAGGAGATTGAGACCATCCTGGCTAACACGGTGAAACCCCGTCTCTACTAAAAAATACAAAAAACTAGCCGGGCGAGGTGGCGGGTGCCTGTAGTCCCAGCTACTCAGGAGGCTGAGGCAGGAGAATGGCGTAAACCTGGGAGACGGAGCTTGCAGTGAGCCAAGATCCGACCACTGCACTCCAGCCTGGGCGACAGAGCGAGACTCCGTCTCGGGGAAAAAAAAAAAAAAAAAAAAAAAAAGCTCTTGTCACTTCTTCTAGAGAGCCAAAGAAATGCCTATTCAGCATCAACTGCGTGCTCAGCACTTTATTAGGATGAACAAATCATTTATTTGGGATTGAACAATGACATGTATACTACAATGAAGAACATGAAAAATATACAGCATAATAGAAGGCAAAATCAGAGACTGTAGGAGCCAAAAGGCAGGGAATCAAGAGAACTGAGATGACCAGCAAAGCCTTCAAGGGTCTTCAGTGATGAGAATGATTTGCCTAGGAGCCAAAGCCTTAGTCATTCTCCTTACAAAGCCTATGTTAATTTTCACAGATAACATTCCGTCTCCTCAGAAGTGTGTGACGCTTTGGGCCACAGCTGGCTCCTTCCAGAGAGGAGAGGCTTAAGTCTTGATTCCCCTATTTACCTGGGGACTCCAGATGTTCGCAATACAAGGTCAAGCTTATAGAACCACCCAATACCATTTCTGTCTTCAAATATGGGCTCAGGTTTCCGTGGAGGCAACATAATTATTTCTTACTAGCACTCATTTAAAACCTGCGCAGGACTGATTACCACAGGACTGATCAGTCTCTTCTGTCCATATACCCCAGGATAGGGGCTGAAGGGCATTCTTCTAACTCCCGACACCATTTGTAAACCTAAGCACTCATGCAAAAATCCTTCCTCTTTGGATGTTCAGGTTTTTCATCTTCTTCATAGCTGTCATCTATAGAACTCCTGGCCACTTTTCCATACTCAGTAATGACTATGGGCTCTGAATCCCTGTCATCCTCTTCATCCCGAACACCGCCATCTTTCTTGAAATAAGCACAGGCTTTGAAATGAAAAAGAAGTGGGTTTGAGATTCAGGTCTGCTAAGTACCAGTTGCGTCACCATGGGCAAGTTACATAATTTCTCTGACCTTTAGTTTCCTCATATGTAAAACGTAATAATAGTACTTACTTCAAAAATGCTGTGCAATTATGCACGTAACTTGCTCACCACAATGCTGACCCGTAGACACTGATAAATAAATATTGCTTATGAAGATTGCTATGAGGAACAGCACACCCAACACCCTTTTTCATGGTTCATTGATCTTCTCAGCTCTACCATCTCATCCTACGCAGCCCCACCGTCAGCTTTGGACTGCACCTTCGCAACCTGAATTGTTCCTCCTGCAAAATCTTAAACATCTACATTGTTATATCACCTTTTTCTATTATTCTAGCCCTCTTATTTCTATACTCAC
This sequence comes from Rhinopithecus roxellana, assembly GCF_007565055.1. NCBI lineage: Eukaryota > Metazoa > Chordata > Mammalia > Primates > Cercopithecidae > Rhinopithecus > Rhinopithecus roxellana. The sequence goes on from NC_044552.1 coordinate 165,142,612, forward strand.
CTTACACCTGTTCTTCAGTTTTTTTGATCTTCAGTTCCTCTTGGTTCTTCTTTCTCTCATTTCTCAAAACCATACAGACCTCATACTGTTATTTAATTTATAACAGTCTTTGACAATTCTCTTGCTTTTTAGTTTTTCTTCTGCATCTCTCTGGTAAAATCTTATTCATAAATCAAACCATGTGACTACTTCTTCTGTTTTCAAACCTGGTTTCCAGAGAGCTACTAGAAAAAAATACATTTCAATAAGAATCTGTAAGTTTACAGTTTCCAACCTGGCTCTGGTGAACTGCCTCTGCCATGCGTCACCTCATTGTCTGTACCTTCAACACTTTCTTGGAGTTCCCTACATATCACCTCTCTTGAAGCTTCTAGCTGAGTTATTTGACATCTACATCATGAGAGGAACTTTTTAAACTTTCTGCTACTTCCTCTCTCTTAGCCCTTTCCTAGCTCCTCCTGCTCTAATGATATAGTAACACATGCTCTTACAGTAGAAAGTTCTGTATCCCAGATTCCCTGTTTCATCAGGGATGTCATTCCATTGTTTTATCTCAATCCTCTTCTGTTACTTTATCCTTTTTTCACTTAACGTGCTCTTTCTCTCAGGATGTAAATATGTTCAGGATCTTCCCTTCTTCATATACTTGCCCTCTTCAGACACTATTGACTAGACTCTGACACATTCCTCCTGGTGTTTCCTCCTATGAATCCCTGCCTCTCTGGCCAGGCTTTCTTAGCTGTTACTGTTTCTTCTTTTTCTCTTCCCATTCTCCTTCCCCTCCCTCCACTTATCCTTTGTTTTCAGGATTCTATCCCCAACCTCTCCCTATTGTTAGTCTGGATCCTCTCATACAGGGGCGATAGCCACAATATTTAACAAGGCAGAGTTGGGTACTGACAAATCAGAATAGATATTGGTCATAAGGAATTCATAGTCATGCCATGGTGTACCGGCTGAGCATTAGCCCTGACTCCATGGAGTCAACCTCCCCTGTGGTTTACATCTGTACTGCCATCTCAACTCTCTTTCTGTAAATTAAAGTGAACACACACACAGGAATGTATCACAAGCACCGTAAGTTTAACATTTCTAAAACAGAGCTCTTCTTTTCCTCTTTTCTCTTCTCCAAATGTTTCTTCTCCTGTACACCCCCTGCTGCTACCGATAGGGAACTGGCACCTGTACCATATTCTGAGCACTACTATATCACTAGTATGACCTCAGGTCCATTTTCTACTTTTGCTGTGGGAAGAACACAAATCTTAAGCAGCAAATTCCCTGCTAAAAATGCTATAATAGCTTCCTACTGCTTTTAGAATAAAATCCAAGCTTCTTAGGAAATATAAGGCTCTTCAGGATTTGGCCTGTGACTCCTTTAACCTAGCCTCTCAGCACTTTCCTTGCCATCCTTAATCTTTCGTGCCCTCCACTTTATCCTGAATAGATATCTGCCTCCAAAAGTCATGCTAATGACTTTTGCCATGTACTTTTTTTTACAGCATCTCTCTACTACCTGGTCCATTGTTACCACCACCCACTCACCCTAACTTATTGGTTAGAATAGTTCCTGCTTTAAAAGCTTCGTAAGATATGTCATTTTTAAAGGAGGACTTATTGAGCTTCCCATTCTCCAGTATAAGTTAAGTACACCCCCAGCCCCTGCTCCCATTGCCTCACGACTACCTCTTCCATTTCACTTACCAGAAATTTTTGTATCTGACCATTACCTCTCTAGTTCTTCACTGCAATGTGATATCCTTGAAGGCAAAGACTATGAGTCTCGAGCTGAAGTAGTGCTTAGCATACAGCAGGAGTCAATGGGAGCTTGTGGATTGAAAGGCTGCCCACCAAGCAGGAAGACCATAGATGATGAACACAAGCACATTGGGTCTGTTCATTGTTGATGTGTGGGTTCTGTTTATCATTTGAAAAAACTCGAAATTAGTGATGCAGATGACACTGCCTGGTCTTTGTTTGGTGTTTCGAGGAGCTATCAAGATACATAGAAACTGTCCCTCAGGAGTTTCTGAGCATCTACAGCTGATTAGAGGGCTCTGTGAGCACCTGCTGCCTTCCCCGGGGTACACATGGGGGCTTAACGAATCTTGACTACTGGGTGTACCTTTCTCTGTGCTTTACCAAAACAAGTTCATATGCTCTAAGTAAATTGCAGTTGCCACTCTCCTCCTTTCTATATTTCTTCTTTCATAGAGTAAGAAAAGCAGCAAAATGGACATATGTAATATTCTTCAAATCATCTTGTTTTATATTTTGGAGGCTTTTTCAAATCCTGCCTATTTTTAATTGTTTCAGTAAAGCTAAATAATTTATATATTTTTAATGTTTCTCTGTTGTCTTGTAATTTTATTATATCCAAAGTGTATTCCAGACACAAATTGTGATTTAGCTTGTGATTCTGGATCCTCAATTGCCTGCATCCATTTAATTTAAAATTCTATGGCAGGATGCTACACTTATTAGAGGCTCAAACCACCATGCCTCTGGTGCCCTGGGGGTGGTGGTGAACATATTGGGGGAAGCACAAGTCTGAGTGGTAAAGGAAGAGGTCATCTTCAGTCCCCAGATCAGGCCGAGTAATTTGGAGCTGACTAACTGCGCAGTAGTAAAAGACTCTTCCTTCAGAATCATCTTTTAAATTATTGCTCAAATTGTGGTTAAAACATCCCTTCATTTGCACTTCCCACTCTCACCTTTCATTGCCCACTCAAGAAGATTTACAAAAAACAGGAAAAATTAATTTCCTAAATTCTTGGAACAAAATAATTTCAAACCTATTATATTAGATCATTTTGTTCTTCTTGTGCAAATACTGTTGATGGTAATCTGAATTTTACTTATGATAGAAATACAAAGAAAGTTTTATTCTATCATATGATCCTTGCTGGGGTTTCCTGAACCTATCTGTCTCAGATCACCATCATTTTATTTTTTCACAGCTCAGCCTATTGTTATGTTAAAAATACCCAATGGCAAGGCAGATGCTTATTAATTTCGTATTATCATTAAGAAATGGAAGGGAATTAGGATTTATTGATCACACAGGATGTGCTAGACACAGTACTATATGCCTTACATATGCTGCCTAATTTAATTCTTATCACTATCTAGTGATGAAGAGATTATTTTCACCATTTTAGATGAATATATGGGAGTTCAGAGAGCTTGAGTAATTTGACCAGTGGAGCACAGAACATAGGAAAACCAGGATTTAAATCTGATTACGGTTAATTTCAGAAGTCCATTGTTATTCTACTACACAATGGTATACCCTAGTGTGATGTAAGAGTACCATAAAGTTTAGTATTTAATTTCCCTTTTGCTTCTTATAGATTTTTCTTTTAAAAATTTTATTGTGTTCCTAATGGATTATCTATGTCTCCTGCAAACTGCTGTGGATGGTACTGTTGTGTGTGCATGTACACACATGGATATCCGTTAGAAGTCAGAGATAGTTTTGTTTATGTATTAAGATGTTTAGCCAATAGCATTTTCTAATGAGAATTTTTCCCTTTTCTACATCCCCAATAAAATAGTCCATAATCTACAAAATCAAAATGTGCAACCAATGACTTATCTGTACAAATTTTGGAGCAGTTTGTGTGGTCTAAATTCTTTTGCTTTTCTTTATCTGCCTCCACCTCCTTCCAACTTACTTTCCTCTACTCATGGTGTTTCCTTCCAATTTGCTCTCAGTTCATACCGATTCCTAACAATTGACCCCACCCCTTTTTCTCCTCCTCTTTTCCTGGGCCAGTTTATGTCCCTTCCAGGAAACCTTCCTCTATCTCCCTCCCTCTCTGATCTCTTTTAGTCAGGACCACACAGCTGAAACAGTGAGTCAAAAGTTAAGTGATTGTTAGCGATCATTGTACAACTAAATGAAAAGAACAAGGACACTGGTTTATGGAGTTGTGTAGGTTTTGTTTGCTTGTTTGTTTGTTTTGAGGCAGGGTTTCACTCCTGTCATCCAGGCTGGAGTGCAGTGGTGCCTTCACAGCTCACTGTAGTCTTGTCCTCTAGGGCTCAAGTGATCCTCCCACCTCAGCCTCATGAGTAGCTTGGGTTACAGGCACATGCCACCATGCTCGGCAAATTTATTTTTATTTTTATTTTTATTATTTTTTGAGATGGAGTTTTGCTCTTGTTGCCCAGGCTGGAGTGCAATGGTACAATCTCAGCTCACTGCAACCTCTGCCTCCCTGGTTCAAGCTATTCTCCTGCCTCAGCCTCCCAAGTAGCTGGGATTACAGGCATGTGCCACCACACCTAGCTAATTTTGTATTTTTAGTAGCGACGGTGTTTCTCTATGTTGGTCAGGCTGGTCTTGAACTCCTGACCTCAGGTGATCCACCCACCTCTGCCTCCCAAAGTGCTGGGATTACAGGCGTGAGCCACCACACTCAGCCACCCAGCCAATTTTTAATATTTTTGATAGAGGTAGGGTTTTGCCATGTGGCCCAGGCTGGTCTCAAGCACCTGGGCTCAAGTGATCTGTCTGCCTTGACCTCCCCACACCTGGCCATGAAGTTATTTCTTTTTAAAACTCATCCACAGTGGTTGGACAATGCTGGCATATGGTGGCTCCTTAATGAATATTTCCAGGTCTTTGGCCACGGCTTCCTATAAGGTTACACAAACATGGGGGCTATACAAAACGGTGTGTTTTAACTGTTGTTGGCTTCTATGTCATATACTTTGAAAGTGACTGACCCAGGGAATAGGGTGAGGCCTACCATCTGCCAGGCACATCTAGAGTAGGGCTCTTTGGTAAGGAAAGGATCCTTAGAAAAAAGGACAGTTTAGCATTATTTAGTGCCAGGTTAACTGATGATGTGATAGAGATCCCAGGGAGGGCCTCACTTTACTTCACAGTCTTTGCAACCTTATTGTCCTTCTGTCTGAACACCTCTGCCTTGACCTTCTTATACTCGCTTTGTGCCATCCACCCCAATCCCATTGTCTTGCTCCATTTTCTTGCTGAAACTCTTTAAGGCCTGTGCATACTTTCAGAACATCCCATATTTCTGCTAGCAAAGCACTTATAACCATTTGAATTATGTGTGTGGCTGGAGAGTATGTCAGAGCCTCCCTGGGAGACTGTTATATGCTCATTGCTTCAGAGAAAAGTTGTAGAGGGCTGAAAGCAAAGGTTTCTTGTCTTTTGTCTTTCTCAGTTTTAGTCTGTGGGGACAGGAAAGAAAAGACTTAGTGTTTTAACTAACGTTTTTGGAGGGACAAGGCCTTGCCCCTTGTGGCAGAGTCTGCTATTGTGCTCAGCAAAACCTGTTTCTTTTTAGTCTTGGACACAGAGCTAGATGACACTGTCTGGACTCCCTTGTAGTCCTATGAGATCCTCATCAAGTCTGTACCACGGAATACTGACCAAGGTGATGTGTGCCTCCTCCATACCTGGACCATAAAAACTCCCGAGCAGGCCGGGCGCGGTGACTCACGCCTGTAATCCCAACACTTTGGGAGGCCGAGGCAGGGGGATCGCGAGGTCAGCAGATCGAGACCATCCTGGCTAACACGGTGAAACCCCGTCTCCACTGAAAATACAAAAAATTGGCCGGGTGAGGTGGTGGGCGCCTGTAGTCTCAGCTACTCGGGAGGCTGAGGCCAGAGAATGGCGTGAACCTGAGAGGCGGAGCTTGCAGTGAGCAGAGATCACACCACTGCACTCCAGCCTGGACGACAGAAGGAGAGTTAGTCTCAAAAAAAAAAAAAAAAAAAAAAAACTCCCGAGCAGGCCTTCCCTCCTCATCTTTCCTCCTCTGCTGGCTGCATGGCACGGACTCTAAGGACTTACAGGATAGTGGAATCACAAAATGAAAAGGAAGTGGGTCCCTGAATCACCACATGGGAGGTTTCCTGCTGAATACTTCCAGCGAACTGCTTAATAAGGGCCTGGGGGATGTAGCAGAGAGACCTGATGAAAGTTTGTGGAATCTGAGAATAGATGTGGAACTCCAGTTTGGTGGCAGAATTTTACCAAAGGAAGAAGAGGTGTATAGTGAATCTAGGGCCCACCACACAGCAGAATCATTTCTACCTCCATAAGCACAACACAGACAGTATCCAGAAATTCTGGACTCACGTAGATGGGTTAGGGCCATTTCTCAGAGATGACTTCACGAACTGATATCAAGCATTACATGGAATGCTGAATGTCTCAGCAGATGCAGAGTGGGTAGACAGTCTCAAGTGGCTTCAAGGGACAGGGCTGCCCTTCCTCATCTCTCCCCACCCACTCCTCAACACCTTCCAAGAGAAGTCACTAGTGATCTGAGACAGGGTTTCTGCTACTCTAGTAGAATGGGAGTTTGAAATAGGAAGCAGGTTGAATTATAGAAAAATTAAGAAACATATACATTTTTCACCTCTGAGTATGAGGACTGAAATTTATCTTCCTTCTCCTCCTTTGCTTGTCTGTCTTTCCTGCTGTACTGTGAGCTCCATGAGACAGGGTGTATCCAGTTCACCAGGATGTCCCCAGGTCCCAGCACATGGCAGACACCTACTGACTATTTGTAAATGTGTGAACAAATGAGCAGACTGTGGGTGAGGGAGTGGTTCCATTTCCATCTATCAGTAGTGGTTGTAGAAAATAACTTCACATCAATAAGAGCAGAGAACTAAGTTGGGAGAGCCTTCTGTTGGGGATTTTGTTCTTTTATTCTAATGGCCAAAAAGCTAAACGTCACTGAATCTATTTTCTGGGAGACAGCATCAGTTACTGGGTCTTAAAATAGAAATTACCAGTGACAGAATACTGTCACCTTTGTGAAAGACTTCCTTTCATCCATGTTTAACTCTTTAGGGTACTAAGCTTGGAAGACAATAAGCAGATGTGTGGTGGCAGCCTTCCCCCTGTCACCCTGGCTAGAGTGCAGTGGCCCCATCATAGCTCACTGCAGCCTTGCACTCTTGGGCTCAAGTGATCTTCCTGCCTTGACCTCTCAGAACACTGATATTACAGGTATGAGCCACTGTGCCTGATGTTAATTACTTTTGGTTTTCAACCTATCCTTAGAGAAGGAGGAGATGTTATTTCCCTTATCCCTCTTGGGATCACATCTTGAGAGGTGTATGAGGGCAGCAGAAACTCCCAAAGCGATCTAGAGAGATCAGAGTATCAGAGGCTACTGCCTCTCCCAAGCAAAGGCTGGGAAGATGCCAAGACCAAGAGAAGCTCTGAATTCAGAACAAGAGTGGGTGCATTGTTGTTCTCAAAGAATATGTCCACCTGGAACCTCAGAATATGACCTTACTTGGAATAAGGGTCTTTACAGAAATAATCTTGGGATGAGATCATGCTGGATTTGGTTGAACACCAAATCCAATGACAAGTGTCCTTATAAGAGATAGAAGGAGAGAGATACAGAGAGAAGGCCATGTGAAGATGGGAGTAGAAATTGGAGTTCTGCAGCCCTAAGCCAAAAAAAAAGAAAAAAAAAAAAAAAAAAAGCCAAAGATTGTTGGTAGTCACTTGAAGCTTGGAGAGAGGCATGAAACAGATTCTCCCTCAGAGCCTGCAGAAGGAACCAATTTTACCAACACTCTGGCCTCCAGGACTGTAAGAGAACAAATTGCTGCTATTTTAAGCGATCTACTTTGTGATGATTTGTTATAGCAGCCCTAAGAAGCTACTATAAGAATGGAGCCAACAAGAGCTGCTGTGGCTAGGCAAGGGGACCTACAGGCAGCCTCACAGAGTCTCATCCTGCACACTGCACAGAAAGCAGCGAGCCTTCCCAGCCCAAGGGTTACAGAGAATGGGAGTGGCCCAGAGGAGCCTTTAGGCCAGGAAAGGAGAGGATCAGAGCATGAACACCTTGGGCCTGGGATAATGGCTTGGACTTCCCTGTTCTCAGTGACAGATCCAGCATGATGCAAGAGCAGTTCAGCCACTCCTCAGGGAAACTGGGAAGGGCCCCAGTATAGCAGCCTTCCAGGAGGGATGAGGAGCATCATGGAGGAAATCATGAGGTCCTTGGTGTATAACATATAGCCCACAGACCTCTCTGCCCGCTGACAAGTTACGGCATGAGCTGCCTCTACTGTTTTCTCACTTAGGAAGAATAGAAAAGATTGGGAGAGGGAAGAAAGCCTGAAAATCAAATATTTACCCAAAATAGGCCAGGTACTTAAATGAAAGAAACTATTTCACACTGGAAGGAAAAGTTACTTTTAACTGGCATGTTTAACTTAACTCCAGTATTAGCCACATAGGAAGCCCAAGGAAAAAGTGAAGTATAGAAAATATTCTATGTTTCGGTACCTCGGAGTTGTTTGTGCAAGAGTTCTATACTTCATCTCCATCTTTTGTGGTATGAGGTCTTTCTCGGGTGATTCTTCTGCCTTTCATGACAAGATTCCCTGGTGGTTCCAACCACCTTCCCCCAAGTCTTCCAGATGGCTCGAATATAGTGAAAGCCTAGAGGGAACCCACTGTAAACTCCAGATGAGACGTTGTGTAATGCATAAGATTGCTCAAAAGGAGTGAGTTTCTTTTTTTTTCTTTCCTCTCTCCAAGTTTATTTTATCATGAAAACTTTAAAATTGCAAAATAGTTGAGAAAACAGTTAAATGAATATTCTTATACTCCTCACTCAGATCCAACAATAAATTTTGGATTGCTAACATTTTGCTATTATCTCAGTCTCTCTCTGTTATCTATCTATCTCTAGATATAACTATTTCTCTGTATAGGTAGATAGGTAGATGACAGATAGACAGATACTCTTTAAATGACAAGCAATAAGCAACATATATTTAAAGTGCAGAATTTTATGACATTTGCCATATGTATGCACCCATGAAACCATCACTGGAATCAAGTAATAAATATAACCACAAGTTTCACCGAAAATTTCCTTCTGCCCCTTATACCTTCCTCCTTATCTCCTCTCCCTTCTCACCATTCATCCCAAGAAAACCTAAGATCTGCTTCCTGTCACCATAGATTAATTTGCACTTTCTAGATTTTTATATGAATGGATTCACACAGTATATACTGTTTTTTAGGAGTGGCTTCTTTCACTTAGCATAATTATTTTGAGATGCATCCAGGTTGTTACGTGTGTTAATAGTTTATTTCTTTTATTGCTGCATTGTTTACTATTGTGTGTAAACCATAATTTGTTTATCCATTCACTTGTTGATGAAAATTTTGGTTGTTTCCAACAAGCCAACCTACTGTGAACATTTCTATACAAGTCTTTGTGTGGACATGTTTTCATCTCTTTTGGGTACATATCTGTGAGTGGAATAGCTGAGTCATCATACCATGTATGTAAGTGTAACATTTTAGGAAACTGCCAAACTGTTTTCTAAAGTGGTTATACCAAGTTATATTTACACCAGTAATGTATGAGTGTTCCAGCTGTTTCAAATTCTTGCTAACACTTGTGTTCAACATTTATAATTTTAGCCACACTTATAGGTGTGTAGAGAATTCTCCTTATGGTTTTAATCTGCATTTCCTTAATGCGTAATGATACTGAGCATTTTTATGTGTGCTTACTTACTTCCTCCATATGTCCTTTTGGTGAAATATCTGTTCAAATCTTCTGCCCTATTTTAAAATTGTTTCTTGTCTTATTAGTAAACTGTCAACGTTCTTTTTATATTCTAGAAAAACATTATCTACTGCATATATGCTTTGCAAATATTTCTCCAAGTGTGTGGCCTGCCTTTTTATTTTTTATAACAGAGTCTTTTGAAGAACAAAGGGTATAATTTAATAATGGTGAGGTATCAAGTATTTGCTTTTCTTTATCTGTTTTGCACACATTGCCAGTAAAGAAAGCAAAGTGTAGTTAGATAGGCACATAAGTTTTAGAGCCAGACAGGTATGAGTGAATCTCACTTCTCCACTTACAGGATAAACTCATATGATCTCAGCTGTCTCATCAGAATAGGGGTAAAATGTCAGTGACAGACTCATAAGATTCTTGTACAGAATTAAGTGTGTGTGTGTGTGTGTGTGTGTGTGTGTGCGTGTGTGGTGTAAAGCACTTAGTAACTGGCATATGGTAAGTATTCAATCTTTAAAAAAATAGCTATTATCTTCCTGAATTTGTATCATGGTTTTGCCTGTATGTGTACTTTTTAGGAACATGGAGGTGCAAATTGGAAATTTAACCAAGTCCATCAAACCTTTTTGACACTGTCTTGACCAGGGTAGGGGCCCATCTGTGTCACTGGAGGCTACACCTTCTTCTGCTGGCACACAAACCTAGAGGAATGGTTTCAGGACTAGATAAGAAAATGGTTGCTTATTCCTAACAGTCACAGTGACAGTTGTTCACTCAGGAGCAAGCATGAGTGAAGCATATTAGAGTAACACAAGTGTACTCTGGTTTCATCCATAGGCCTCCCACAGTAGGTGAATGTGGTCACCACCATTTTACAGAGGACTACAAAAGGCTGCTGATTCATGTGTTTTGCTTTCTCAGCAGAGTGCAAAGTTGAGACGGGAGCAATTTATCGGGAAAGTCTTCCTTAAACTGGAGTGGTTTCTGGGAATATGCCTACAGACTTGACAATGAATCTTAGGAGGGAACCTGTAGAAGAAGAGTTTGAACACTAGGTTGGTTAAAGGGCTGACTGGTCCATAAATATGGGAATCTTATTTTCTATGTCACATTGCTCATAGCCTGCTCAACAGTTCTTTCTTCCTCCTTTTTGCTAATAAAATCCAATTTTATTTGAATTGCAGCTTGCCCAACTTCAAGGGATAAATCATGACTGAACTAAGTCAATTATAGTAATTCTGTTCCCCGTTGCCAGTGATTGGCTTAGAGGTCTAGCCAATGAGACATAAGAAGTCAGCTGATGGATTCTAGGAAAGATCTTTCTTTATGCTGTGGGTGAGTCAGGCAGGTAGAATGCTCTCTTTTGGTTCCAACCCATCCTTCCTGCTGTGAATCTTTTCATGTGAAGTTGTGATGTTGGAGCTGCTGCAGCCATCTTGCAACCATAAGAGAGAGTCACAGAGATGCACACATAGAGTTCTTACTTCATTGAGCCATAGACCCCACCCTGGAAGTGCCTATCTCCATACTTCTTCTTAGGCGAGATTGAAATCAAGGTGTTATTCTGTTATTTCGGTTTTAACCCCAGTTCAGTCCAGGTGCAGTTTGATGTCTTAGAGTTTGAGAACTCTGTACAAACTAGTTGTACAAGGTAATCTAGTACAAGGTCTAACTGATAATTTTTAGTTAAGTGTTGCTGTCAGATTCTTCTCATTGTAATCTCCACACTGGACTGTTCTTTAATATATCGCAAAGGAGTCTAACTCTACTGATAGATGTCTCCTGTCTTGGAATGAACCTGGTACTAAGGAAGATTGTGCAGAATGTGGCTGCTCCTGATCCTGGCATGTCTTTGATAAACAAGCTTATTCACACAGTTGTGTTGAGGCAGCAGACCTTTCCTTATTGAAAGGATCTCTAGTTGTATTATTGCTGTTGGTTGTAGACAAGGTCATGCTTGCTGTTATAGCCTGAATAATTGATTCTACAAACCAGTCCACAAACAAAAACTCAATATTTTCTGGCTGGCTGTTTCTTTAGTCTTTATATTGGTTCTTTACAATGTTTTTTGGCAAGCCTGTTATTTTTCTTTTAAACTTGTTGAAATCTGCTGCATGCTTAACACCAAAATATGTTTTGCTTGTCCTAATGGCTAATTACTTGAAGTGGGAAAAAATCTCCAATACAGACCTGATTAACAACATAGGCTTGGAAGTTACCACCCACACTTGGAGCCACTCATCCTCAATGCAAATGCTTCATATAATTACATGAAACCAAAGAAGCTTAAAACATATCTTTTGGGAGAAGAGGAAGCAGGCTTCCTGTAGGAAGACTCTAGAGACCTCTATTTAGCCACCACAAATATCTTTTTATATATTTGTAGCTCTGGCGTACTTTAAAGTCAAAACTGGGGAGTGAAACTTCTGGAATTTTTGCTCAAATAACTTGACTGGATGTATGTATTTATGAACTTAAAAAAAGTTATTACAAGCCAGCAGTATTCCATAAAACATAATACTTGTACAAATTCAGTTTCAGTAACAACTTGTAAACTTGTAAAGGGATACCTTCCCCACCACCCACCTTTTTAAAAGAGGTATCTCTGCTTTGTTTTGGCTATAAAAGCAACATATGCTTCATGACAAAAATTCAAACTACGCATTCAAATGTCCATGTTTATAATATAGAAATCTTCTACAAGCTCATCCTCCCAAAGGAAATCACTACTATTTATTGCACAGACTTCCAGTTTCTTACGTATACATAGTATATTTATAGAAATGGCATCTTACTCAACATACTGTTTTATAAACTGCTTTTGTCGCTTACAATATGTATCTTGAACATCTTTCCAAGTCAGAGTTATATTCTTCATCTTTTAAAAGAGATGAATAATAGTCTATGCATAACAAATTAAGAAAACTTTTCATTTACTGTTTTAAACAATTCTGCAAGAAACATTTATGTACCTGCATCCTTGTGTACTTGTCTGATTATTTTTCTTTATTCTAAGAAGTGGAATTACTTTATTAAAGGATGGTGCTTTAAAATTTTAATACATATTGGCAGATTTCTCTAGAAAGTTTATATCAGGGCTGGGCATAATGGCTCATGCCTGGAATCCCAGCACTTTGGGAGGCTGAGGTGGGAGGATCACTTGAGCCCCAGGAGGTTGAGGCTGCATTGAACCATGATCCCACCACTGCACTGGAGCCTGGGAAACAGAGTGAGACTCTGCCTCTAAGAAAACAAAATAAAATAAAAAAGAAAAAGCAAGCTTGTATCAATTTGTATTCTTGTACACAATGAATGAGAGGACCCACTCTTCCCAATGTCCTTGCTGTTACTAAGCAGTAACAATCTTTTGAGTATTTATCAATCTGAAAGATAAAAATAATACCACTGATGCTTGGTTCTATATTTAATTAATGATTAGTGAGATTGAACACCTTTTCCCTGGTTTTTGACCGCTTATTTATTAATTGTTTGAGCATATCCTTTGCCCATTTTCAATAGGAAAGTTAATCTTTTACACACTGATTTGTAAGAGCTTTTATGTGTTAAAGTGCCAATTATTTATTTTTATATATTTGTAAATGTTACTTTCTTGTTGATGACTTATCCAGTTTATTAAGGTTTAGTTACTCATAGAGTTCCAGTCTTCCTGGGGAAAACAAGCTGAGTTGAGTTAGGTGGTACCTTCTCTTTGTTTCTCTACCACTTTGGATGTGCATCTACTAAAGTACTCATAACTCAGTATTTAGAGTGCTTTTCAAACTGAGTCTTAGACCTGTAGCTGTTTGAAGGCAGGGACAATAGTTGTTCGTCTGTGTACCCTAGTACCTAATATGACCCTCCTAATATGCAGTCATTAAAAGTAGTTACAAAAGCATGGCTCTTTGGGTTTCTTATTTCTCTCCCTTCCAAAATGCAACCCAGGCTGAATCTACTTAACAGTAGGACATGCAGTTTTGTCCTAACAGTAGGACATGCAGCCTAGTCCAGTTCTGAGCACTTACAATGTGCCAATATTATGCCAGAGGCAGGTATTGGGCTATTATAACAAAATAACCTAAGTTATGTGTTGCAGTTCTAGAGGCTGGAAGTCCAAGGTCAAAGTGCTGACAGATTTACTGTCTATTAATAGACAGTAAATCTCTTGGTCTATAGAAGGTTGTCTTTTCACTGTGATCTCACATGGTGAAAGTGTCAAGGGACCTCTTTCGGGCCTCTTTCATAAGGTCACAAATCCCATTTATAAGGACTCCATCCTTATGATCTAATCATGCCCTAAAGGCTCCCATCTTAACACCATCACCTTCGGAATTAGAATTTCAGCACATGAATTTTGGGGGAGCACAAACATTTAGACATAGCAGCAAACCATGCCCAAGAGGGAAGAACTGGAGGCCCTTGGTCATTTTTCTATTTTTCAATTCAGAGTAAAGTGACCTCTCCCTAAAATTTGGAACGTAAGGGCCAAAATGTTAAAGCCACTGTCTACATATATGGTGCTACATATCAATAGAGAACAATTTTTTAATATGACTAATGTGGGGCTTTAGCTTTACAATATCTCAAAAATGAATGATGCCACAAGGACAATGTCTATATTTTAAAACAATTAGGTTTTTATTCATGTATTTCCAGATGCAAATGTGTCTAGCTTGTGTAGATTAGTTTTGCAGTTCATCCTCTTTTTGTGATCATGCTGATAACTGAAAATTTTGAAGAGCTGTTGCTAAGCAATGTGACTTGAAGCATGTAATGACAGTTTCCTGTAACAACTAAAATGTAAAAAAGAACTATCTTAATTTTACTACTTCATTATCAACCAACCTAGTTTTAATGTTTGGGTAATCACACCCTTAATTAAAATTTTTGTGCAGTCATTTAAAACAGATCTAACAATCTAACAGAAGACTAAAGGGAATTCTTGAGATAAAAGTGTTTGAATGTTTATATAGTGAGAAAGAGACAAGATTTTGGTATTCAACATTGGGTTCTCTGTCATTATCTGGGTGACTTTGTGCATGTCTTTTCTGCTTTCTGAGTCCAAGACTTCACTGGGAGTCATAGCCAGTATAAGACAAATAAATGAAATGAAGTATAAGAATGTGAAAAAGACAACATTTTCTACAAAGATTGTACTCTATTGTGTATGTTGAAAATCCAAATGACTTTACTGACAAATTATTAGGTATGATAAAATAGTTCAGCAAGCTTGCTGTATAAAGATCAACATTAAAAAGAGTTTGTATTGCAGCCAACAATCATATGAGAAAAAGCTCAACATCACTGATTATTTCAGGAATGCAAATCAAAACCACAATGAGATACCATCACACATCAGTCAGAATGGCTATTAATAAAAAGTCAAAAATAACAGATGCTGGTGAAGTTGCAGAGAAAAAAGAATGCTTATACACTGCTGGTGGGAGCGTAAATCAGTTCAATGACTGTGGAAGGTAATGTGATGATTCCTCAAAGACCTAAAAGCAGCAATATCATTTGTCCCAACAATCTCATTACTGGGTATATACCCAAAGGAATATAAATCATTCTATTATAAAGACACATGCATGAGTATGTTCATTGCAGCACTATTTACAATAACAAACACATGGAATCAACCCCAATGCCTATCAATGATAGACTGGGTAAAGAAAACGTGATACATATACACCGTGGAGTACTATGCAGCCACAAAAAAAAGGCATGAGACTATATCCTTTACAGGAACATCGATGGAGTTGAAGGCCATCATCTTTAGCAAACTAACGCAGGAACAGAAAACAAAATACCCCATGTTCTCACTTATAAGCGGGAGTGAAATGATGAGAACACATGGACCTATAGAAGGGAACGACACACACTGGGGCCTATTGGAGGCCAGAGAGTGGGAGGAGGTAGAGAATCAGGAAAAATAGCTAATAGATTCTAGGCTTAATATCTGGGTGACAAAATAATCTGTACAACAAATCCCCAAGACAATAATTCAATAATCAAAATAATTCAGTAATCTCATATACATAAGATTGGCAAAAATGGAAAAGCTTGAAAAGAGCGAGTTTTGGAAGTCTTTGGAGAAAGGGGAATTCTCCTTTATGGCCTTTTGCTTACTTTTTAAGAGCATGGACTCTGGAGGAAGCCTTCCTCTCTTGCTAGCTGTGTGACAGTCAAGCTATTTCAAATACTTGTGCCTCAACTTCCTCATCTGTGAAACAGAAATGACAATGATAGCCAAAACTTACATATAGCTTACTTGATACCCAGTCAGATCCTGTTCTAAAGTAATTCAAAGTGTTTGTGTGAGGATTAAATGTAAAGCTTTAAACACACTGTCCTGCAGAATTAACGCTATACAAATGTTAGATATTTTTAGTTGGTTTAGTAAAGCTAAGGCTATTCATATACTTCAATCCAATGATTCCCCTTTGTACTTCTGAAGTACAAACTCCTGAAAAACTCTTGCACCTGAGTTCAGGGGCCTATATAAGCTTATGTATTACAGTATTGCCTATTACAGCCAAAATTAAGAGTACCCAGTTAACCATCAGTAGGAAAACAAATAGTGGTGTATTCATTCAATCTTGTAAGACCTACATGGTTACGTGTAACACATGGACAAATATCAAAAAACATAAAGCAACATACAGACTGATATACATGGTAAGATTCCATTTATTTAAAGCTTAAGCACATGCAAAAGAGTGTGATGTGTTTATGGACAAATATTAACATGGAAAATTTATGAAAACAGATATGAAGGATCTCACCAACCTCAAGAGGACAGTTACATGTGGGTGAGAGAGGGGCAACAGGAATCCGGAGAATGAGGAATTCAGGCTGATGGAAGCACAGCCATATTCCATTGTACCATCCGAAACACAAAACCTCTGTTGCTGCAGAAGCCAACAAACAAAACAGGAGAAGCACTAACAGGCTTCCACCACCTCAGCTCAGAAATAACACAGGGCATTTCTACTCACATTTCATTGTCTAGACCTAGGCATCTGGCCACACCAACCTGAAGGGCATTCTTTTAGTAAACACTAGTAATGTCTCCCACACTTGGCCTGTGGTCTAAGTAGATAGAGCACATTCAACTCCAGAACAAATGACCTCACATTGTCATTTTTTGCTCTTGATCTGAAATTCCTGAAGAGTTCAGTCTCCTTGGGTCCCTCAATCTTTGGATCTTCAATGACTAGATCTGCCATCAAATACCCCTAAAGCCTTGATAGAGACCAACTGCTTATTTCTCAGAGCCATCAGATGGGAGCAGAGGTTATTAGGATTTTATCCAATAGTGTCACAGAAAGTCTGGAGAGTTCTACATCTTTTGATGATTTTGTGTAAGTGTCTAGAAAATTTTGGATTTTTAAAAATAAATGTTGCTTAGTAATCATTGTAGTTATTCTTTTAAAATAATTCAAGATTTACTTCTTGGTCACATAATAAGTCTCTTTGATTAGAGAGTTTTTGAATGAGGTGCGTGCTGACTGGTAGATCATCCATGAGCTTGGGAGGCTTTGAAAGGCTCATTCATCAAAGCCAGCAGTTTTGGCAAGCTCTGAGCTACAGCTTTAATTAGCATCATGTTGCTTTCTTCAGTTTGGATTCTGCATAAGTTAAAGCAGCCAGAGAAATATTTTACTAAAATCCACCTGTTCACTCAGCATCACCTACTCCTTTGGTTTTCCATAAATAGCTCAGAGTAAAGAGTTGACAGTCTATCTGTTTCCATACTCACAGCTTGGGTGACTCAAGTGAACATATGGAAAGATAGAGTTTGGGGCTTTGTGACTCTTCTTGAGCCAGGAAAGTGGATACCTGAGGCTGTTTTCTTAATATCTTCCTTGATAACTTTCCATTTGGCTCTCAGTTATGGAGCTGGCCTTGTAATTAAATCAGAGCTCTAGCTGGCTTTGATGTTGCCCTGTCATCTTTTACTTTTTTTCTGAATATCCTTAGAAACCAACACTCTCATTAAGTCACTCTCAGAGCTGCCTAAACTCTTTATTTAGGCACATAGGTTAAATTGTCTTTTAATTAGCTATAGGTGTTAAATAATTTGGCTCTAATACGAAACTAATGACTGTAAATAGGATTGAAATAGAACAAAAACTATTCTGATAACATAGGATATAGCTGTATTTTATAGTTAGTTTCCCCTATTATTGATATATTCTTCACTCACATCCACCCAAATAGTGTCTGAAATTTGAGAGGAGAGGCAGGAGAGTGCAAATGGGGTTGCCAATTATGATGGTTCTTACCATTCACCATCGTAGGAAATAGCTTAATTCTTTATGGCAGTTTGAGTGGTTTCTCTTTGTCCTCCATTGATTCTGGAAATGGATATCTGACTATAAACAGACCCCACATCTCACAAAGCTTATTGACCCCATTTGAACTGGTTGAGATCTTTTGATGACTTCCAGGATAAAAAAAGAAGTGGGTCCTGTCTTTTCACATTCCATATTCTCCTCTCCAGTATAACTGGAGCAGACAGAGAATGAATGTGTGCACTCTAAGTAAGCAGAGTGTGCTGGACACAGGATACACTGCCCAACTGCCACATACAGCCTCCAGCTGCTCTTTCAGGCTTTGCCTCAACTGCCAAGAGTGGCCTCACTCAAGGGCTCGACCTGGTCAAGATGGGGCTATAAAGGCTTGATCATTCTGGTGTGATGTAGGTCAACTCTGATGAGCAATATTTGCTTCTGAGCCCCCCCTCCCCAGGATTGACCAAAGTTTTGTTATACTGGCACCAAAGACTTTTCCTTTCTCCCAATACTACTTCTTTCCTCTCTCTTCCATAGGTGTCGATCCTTAATAATTCCTTGTATGTCAAACTCTGTTTCAGCTTCTGCTTTTGGACAACCCAACATGCAACAGAAGCAAGTTGAAAGCAGAAAGCATTTCTTCAGCCAGCCACGCACACAGCACAGCTGTGACTTCTCCACATTGAAGAGTTGTGGCCCAGGTGAGTGAGGAGGTACAGCACCTGGCAGAGCCATAAAATTGTGGATTCCAAATATGCTGAAAATCAAAGATGTAGAAGCTAGGAGAGTCCTTTGAGATCATTGAGCCCGACTCTTACAAAGAGGCTGAAGTTGGAAATTAGAGAATTGTCTCAAGACAGTAGTGGTTATGTTGACATAGTAACGTGAGGACATGAAGGGGTTATCTCTTCCTTTCATGGAGAGTTGCTGCAGGAGACCCCAATCCAGCCCACTGGGGTCTGGATTGGGGTCGCCTGCAGCATGTGGAGCAGTGGGCCAAAGGGAAGCTGGACATCAGCTTGGGGTTCCAGAGTAGAAAGCAGTGGCTTAGGAGATAACTGCAGCCCTGTCAGTGGTAGGACAAATGGGTGCATTTTTTTCATGGTGGGCTTGAGAGAAAGCTGACCTGGAACATTTAAAGAGGATTTGGCACAGGAGGGCTGCCTGGAGAGGAGTTCAAAGTAGAACAAAAAAATTGTCTATGGAGCTGGATTACTGAGTCAGAGCCAAAGGGGAGCTTTAAGAAGCTACTGGGAAGGTATAACCTATGTAGGGGATTTCTGGGTGTTAGCCTGATCATGGAGTTCTCCTAGAGCTCACAGCAACCCACCCCAGAGACCAAGTCAGTTTTAAGCATCAGTATGGCCAGAGTGAGCAAATGGCTTAATGCAGGCAAGAAAGGCCTCCCTTACCTACTTTCCTTTCCAAAGTGACAATCTCTGAGAGGGGAAGCCATAGGGGTAAGCCTCTAGGGAGGAGCAGGAGGAATTGGTAGAATAAACAGAGAAGCAGACAATCAAGGCTCCTCTTCCAGATCAAGGCCTGCACAAGCCAGTAGCTAGGGGGAGCTAGGTGCTAGAAGATGCTTGTTTGGAGCTTTAAAAAGTTAATATTACATTGTACCTCATGCATTATTTACCTAAGGATGACTGTTCTTATGCCTCAAAGTTATTGGAAGGCATTTATTCTCTAGGAGAAAGGCTGTAAAACCTGCCCAGGATCTTATTCAAGGAGGAAGATGGGGCACAGATTATGCAAGGAAAGGAGCTGACAACAGAATTTGCAGAGGCAGTATTGACAAAGGAAAAGTCAATGTATGAATCCACAGGAACTGTGCAGTGGCTAATCGTACAGATTGTGGCTCCAGATCACCTGGGTTCACATCTTACATTTATGAAGACTGATCTTGGGCATGTTGCTTTATTTCTGTCTCTCTTTCCTCATCTGTCAAAGGGAAATAAGAATAGCACTTACCTCATAGGGTTATTATAGAAGTTAAACTGGCTAATACATAACAAGCACCCAGAACAGAGACAGACACCATAACAAATGCTTTTAATATTGGTTATTATTGGTCCAGCTCTTTCAGCATCTGCTATGTAAGCACATGTGAGAGTCCCAAGGATGACCATTCCTGAGTTAATGGTAAGTCAAAAAGCAGGTTATCAAATGGGTTTCTTCCCCTGCTGCACTAGGAAAGATTGGTCTGTGCGCTGTAGTCCAGAAGATGCAAACCTGTTATCTTACTACTGACAGATCTGCAGATTTCCCTTCTCTCTTGGAAAAAAATGTGATTATTTGCAGCTGGCTTTGCAGACAATGGCATAACTCTTTAGTAGGCACTGAAAAATGCTGTTTTATTTTAAATGGGAAAAACTTCTAGTTTTCCCCAAAGCATCTGCACTAGGGCTTAATATTGAAGGAGGATTTCCTATGCACATCAGCAGGAGACACTTTTCCTATGCAAATCTAGTAAAGTTGACCCATGCGATTCTGTATTCAGCACATTGTGCTCCAAAAGTGAATGTTTAGTATCATTGAAAAAGATGTCTGCTCTGTTTGTCGATTCACACAGTTTGTGAATCTCATTGTCAGCTAATAAAAAATCTTGTTCTGTTCCTTGCCAATGACCTCAATCTATACATTTACAATGGAAAAGGAGTGAAAACCCAGATTTTTTTTTTCATTCCTTAGAAAATGAGATGTCTGATGTTCAGAATCTGTCTAATGGCTTCTAAGTATTCAAAGCAGAGTTTAAAACAAGAAATGTAAAGAGAAATTGACATTTAATTTCTGTATCATTGAGTCATGTCATTTCTTCTTAACTATGATATAAATATGTAGCATTTAAAATTAACACTCCATTTTATACCACATGCGGTTGAGTTAAATAATAACTATATATGAACAAGAAGATCAAGGCTATATTCTTTAGTTTTGTGTTGCCAGTTTGTTTCTGTTTTGTATTTCCTTCTCCTCTTGTCACATAAATGATCTGAAGCATGATTTTTCCAGTTTAAAAATCACTGAGGCTAAATCAATATAACTTTTCTATATGTATACGATCAGCTTATAAATATAAAACAGATACCATCTTGCCAGTGTGGAACATGCAGACACACACTTAAAATAACTGAAGGTGTATAGTTTGGGTTTTTTCTGTATTTTCATCTCTGTGATAAAGTTGAGCTTTGAAAAAAAATGTAACTGAGGTTAATGACTTGTTCATTCCACCCCCAATACCCTTTGAAAAGAAGATCCAGACTGAGTGAGTTTAGTTGGTTCTGTTTCCCCAAAACTGCTGTCACTTCCTTGGAAACCTCTGAAGGAGATTTTGCCCGCATAGGCTTATGTCCTAGATGGGTTTTTGTTCTTTAATCAGCTTTCAAAACAACCACTGATTTTGCCTAGATAGGTTTGTTTTGCCTAGATAGGTGTGCGTTGTTTAGCCAGCTCTCAATTGCCACACTGCAAGGTTAATTTTCTGGCAGTTTCCTTCATATTTTGCCATGTACTTACTGGGAGGAGCAGCTTGTCCAAAGTTCTTTTTGTGTCAAGAGAATGTTTGCTTACAGGAACAGGTTGCATGGTTGTTTCTGTACATGCTTATAAATAAATTGCTTGTTTGTGTGTCACAATTTGGTCCGACTTGTTTTCACTTACATACAATCTGGAAGCGAGGTGGTAGGGAGGAGATATATAGTCCTCAGTTCTCTAACTGTAACTGTCAACCTTGGAAGTCCTTGCTCTGAATATAATAACTTTATTCTGCATCATTCATTATCCTTTCCAACTGGAGGAGAGTTTCTTCTCAACTACATTACATTTTTCATTGAACAAGCTCAAACCATGTAAACAATGTGAAAACGTATTAATGACCTGTGTATGTAAAAGACTTCAAACAGGCTCTTGAGACATTTCTTAATCCAAAAATTATTCTTTATTACCCCGAGGCCAGAACCACAGAGATGGTTCCAGATGACCACAACAGAGAATTGTGAGGCACTGAAAACTGTCTTAAGTGATGTGCAGAAGGAACAGGGACAATCCATTGATTATTTAATTCTCAGTAATTCACTTTCTTCCAGGGATAAACTGTGGAAGTTGATTTAAGTTTTCTTGTCTCTATTCTATCAACCAGAAAGGCATTTTTAGTGTTTTATGTATTGCAATGCCCTTAGAAACAAGTTATTTATTTACAATTTATTTTTATCTTTTTTTCTTGTTTTTTTTATTATTATTATACTTTAAGTTCTGGGATACATGTGTAGAATGTGCAGGTTTGTTACATAGGTATACATGTGCCATAGTGGTTTGCTGAACCCATCAATCTGTCATCTAGGTTTTAAGCCCCGCATGCATTAGCTATTTGTCCTAATACTCTCCCTCCCCTTGCTCCCCATCCCCCAACAGGCCCCAGTGTGTGATGTTCCCCTCCCTGTGTCCATGTGTTCTCATTGTTCAACTCCCACTTATGAGTGAGAACATGTGGTGCTTGGCTATCTGTTCCTGTGTTAGTTTCCTGAGAATGATGGTTTCCAGCTTCATCCATGTCCCTACAAAGGACATGAACTCATTCGTTTTTATGGCTGCCTAGTATTCCACGGTGTATATGTGCCACATTTTCTTTGTCTAATCTATCATTGGGTTGGTTCCAAGTCTTTACTATTGTAAACAGTGCTGCAATAAACATATGTGTGCATGTGTCTTTATAGTAGAATGATTTATAATCCTCTGGGTTTATACCCAGTAATGGGATTGCTGGGTCAAATGGTATTTCTGGTTCTATATCCTTCAGGTCTCATCACACTGTCTTCCACAATACTTGAGCTAATTTACGCTCCCACCAACAGTGTAAAAGTGTTCCGATTTCTCCACATTGTCTCCAGCATCTGTTGTTTCCTGACATTTTTTTTTTTTTTAAATGGAGTCTCGCCTTGTCACCCAGGTTGGAGTGCAGTGGCACGATCTCAGCTCACTGCAAGCTCCGCCTCCCAGGTTCACACCGTTCTCCTGCCTCAGCCTCCCGAGTAGCTGGGACTACAGGCGCCTGCCACCGCGCCCCGCTAATTTTTGTATTTTTAGTAGAGATAGGGTTTCACCGTGTTAGCCAGGATGCTCTCAATCTCCTGACCTCGTGATCCACCCACCTCAGTCTCCCAAAGTGCTGGGATTACAGGTGTGAGCCACCGCTCCTGGCCTGTTGCCTGACTTTTTAATTATCTCTCTTATAACTGGCGTGAGATGGTATCTCATTTTGGTTTTGATTTGCATTTCTCTAATGACCAGTGAGGATGAGTTTTTTTTCATATGTTTGTTGGCTGCATAAATGTCCTCATTTGAAAAGTGTCTCTTCATATCTTTCATCCACTTTTTGATGGGATTGTTTTCTTTTTCCTTGTAAATCTGTTTAAGTTCCTTGTAGATTCTAGATATTAGACCTTTGTCAGATGGATAGATCACAAAAATTTTCTCCCATTCTGTAAGTTGCCTGTTAACTCTGATGATATTTTCTTTTGCTGTGCAGAAGCTCTTTAATTTAATTAGATCCCATTTGTCAATTTTGACTTTTGTTGCCATTGCTTTTGGTGTTTTGGTCATGAAGTCTTTGCCCATTCCTATGTCCTGAATGGTATTGCTTAGGTTTTCTTCTAGGGTTTCTTATGGTTTTATGTCTTACTTTAAAGTCTTTAATCCATCTTGAGTTAATTTTTGTATAAGGTGTAAGGAAGGGGTCCAGTTTCAGTTTTCTGCCTATGGCTAGCCAGTTTTCCCAGCACCATTTATTAAATAGGGAATCCTTTCCCCATTGCTTGTTTTTGTCAGGTTTGTCAAAGATCAGATGGTTGTAGACGTGTAGTGTTATTTCTGAGGCCTCTGTTCTGTTCCATTGGTCTATATATCTGTTTCGGTACCAGTACCATGCTGTTTTGGTTACTGGAACCTTGTAGTATAGTTTGAAGTAAGGTAGTGTGATGACTCCAGCTTTGTTCTTTTTGCTTAGAATTATCTTGCCTATATGGGCTCTTTTTTGGTTCCATATGAAATTTAAAGTCGTTTTTTCTAATTCTGTGAAGAAAGTGAACGGTAGCCTGATGGGGATAGCATTGAATCTAAAAATTACTTTGGGCAGTATGGCCATTTTCAAGATACTGATTCTTCCTATCTATGAGCATGGAACGTTTTTCCATTTGTTTGTGTCCTCTCTTATTTCCTTGAGCAGTGGTTTATAGTTCTCTGTGAAGAGGTCTTTCATGTCCCTTGTAAGTTGTATTCCTAGGTATTTTATTCTCTTTGTAGCAATTGTGAATGGGAGCTCACTCAGGATTTGGCTCTCTATTATTGGTGTATAGGAATGCTTCGGATTTTTGCACATGATTTTGTATCCTGAGACTTTGCTGAGGTTGCTTATCAGCTTAAGGAGTTTGTGGGCTGAGACAATGGAGTTTTCTAAATATACAATCATGTCATCTGCAAACAGGTACAATTTGACTTCCTCTTTTCCTATTTGAATGCCCTTTATTTTTTTCTCTTGCCTGATTGCCCTGGCCCAAACTTCCAATACTATGTTGAATAAGCGTGGTGAGAGAGGGCATCCTTGTCTTGTGCTGGTTTTCAAAGGGAATGCTTCCATCTTTTGCCCATTCAGTATAATATTGGCTATAGGTTTGTCATAAATAGCTCTTATTATTTTGAGATATGCTCCATCCATACCTAGTTTATTGTTTTTAGCATGAAGGGTGTTGAACTTTGTGGGAGGCCTTTTCTGCATCTCTTGAGATAATCATGTGGATTTTGTCATTGGTTCTGTTTATGTGATGGATTACACTTATTGACTTGCGTATGTTGAACCTGCCTTGCATCTCAGGGATGAAGCTGACTTGATTGTGGTAGATAAGCTTTTCAATGTGCTGCTGGATTTGTTTTGCCAGTATCTTATTGAGAATTTTCGCATTGGTGTTCATCAGTAATGTTTGCCTGAAATTTTCTTTTTTTATTGTGTGTCTGCCAGGTGTTGGTATCAGGATGATGCTGGCCTCCTAAAATGAGTTAGGGAGGAGTCCCACTTTTTCTACTGTTTGAAATAGTTTCAGAAGAAATGGACCAGCTCCTCTTTCTACCTCTGGTAGAATTCGGCTGTGAATCCTTCTGGTCCTGCGCTTTCATTGTTGGTAAGCTATTAGTTACTGCCTCAATTTCAGAACATGTTATTGGTCTATTCAGGGAATTGACTTCTTCCTGGTTTAGTCTTGGGAGAATGTATGTTTCCAGGAATTTATCCATTTCTTCTAGATTTTCTAGTTTATTTGTGTAGACGTATTTATAGTACTGTCTGATGGTAGTTTGTATTTCTGTGGGATCAGTGGTGATATCCTCTTTATCATTTTCTATTGTGTCTATTAATTATTCTCTGTTTTCTTCTTTATTAGTCTGGGTAGCAGTCTATCTATTTTGTTAATCTTTTCAAAAGCCAGCTCCTGAATTCATTGATTTTTTGAAAGGTTTTCTCCTTCAAAAAAACCTGTATCTGTATCTCCTTCAGTTCTGCTCTGATCTTAGTTATGTCTTATCTTCTGGTAGCTTTTGAATTTGTTTGCTCTTGCTTCTCTATTTCTTTTAATTGTGATGTTAGAGTGTTGATTTTAGATCTTTCCTGCTTTCTGATGTGGGCATTTAGTATTATAAATTTCCCTTAAACACTGCTTTAGCTGTGTCTCAGAGATTCTGGTATGTTATGTCTTTATTCTCGTTGGTTTCAAAGAACTTATTTATTTCTGACCTCATTTCGTTATTTACCCAGTAGTCATTCAGGAGGAGGTTGTTCAGTTTTCATGTAGTTGTGTGGTTTTCTGTGAGTTTCTTAGTCCTGAGTTCTAATTTGCTTCCACTGTGATCCGAGAGACTGTTTGTTACTATTTCCATTCTCTTACATTTGCTGAGAGCTGTTTTACTTACAATTATGTTAACAATTTTAGAATAATGCGATGTGGTGCTGAGAAGAATGTATATTTTGTTGATTTGGGGTGGAGCGTTCAGTAGATGTCTATTAGGGCTGCTTGGTCCAGAGCTGAGTTCAAGTCCTGAATATCCTTGTTAATTTTCTGCCTTGTTGAGCTGTCTAATGTTGACAGTGGGGTGTTAACATCTCCCACTACTGTTGTGTAGGAGTCTAAGTCTCTTTGTAGGTCTCTAAGAAGTTGCTTTATGAATCTGGATGCTCCTGTATTGGGTGCATATATGTTTAGAATAGTTAGCTCTTCTTGTTGCATTGATCCCTTCACCATTATGTAACGACCTTCTTTGTCTTTTTTGATCTTGTTGGCTTAAAGTCTGTTTTCTCTGAGACTGGGATTGCAACCTCTGCTTTTCTTTTGGTTTCCATGTGCTTGGTAAATATTCCTCCATCCCTTTATTTTGAGCCTATGTGTGTCTTTGCATGTGAGATGGGTCTCCAGAATACAGCACACTGAGGGGTCTTGACTCTTTATCCAATTTGTCAGTCTGTGTCTTTTAACTGGGGCATTTAGCCCTTTTACATTTCAGGTTAATATTGTTATGTGTGAATTTGATCCCATCATCATGATCCTAGCTGGTTGTTTTGCATGTTAGTTGATGCAGTTCCTTCATAGTGTCATTGGTCTTTATATTTTGGTATGTTTTTGCAGTCGCTGGTACTGGTTGTTCCTTTCCATATTTAGTGCTTCCTTCAGGAGCTCTTATCAGGCAGGCCTGGTGGTGACAAAATCCCTCAGCATTTGCTTGTCTGTAAAGGATTTTATTTTTCCTTCACTTATAAAGCTTAGTTTGGCTGGATATGAAATTCTGGGTTGAAAATTCTTTTCTTTAAGAATGCTGAATGTTGGTCTCCACTCTTTTCTGGGTTCAGGGTTTCTGCAGAGATATCCACTCTTAGTCTGATGGCTTTCCCTTTGTAGATAACCCTACTTTTCTCTCTGGCTGCCCTTAACATTTTTTTCCTTCATTTCAAC
This sequence comes from Rhinopithecus roxellana, assembly GCF_007565055.1. Classification (NCBI taxonomy): domain Eukaryota; kingdom Metazoa; phylum Chordata; class Mammalia; order Primates; family Cercopithecidae; genus Rhinopithecus; species Rhinopithecus roxellana. The sequence goes on from NC_044552.1 coordinate 165,169,459, forward strand.
CTTGGTGAATCTGATGATTCTGTGTCTTGGGGTTGCTCTTCTCAAGGAGTATCTTAGTGCTGTTCTCTGTATTTCCTGAATTTGAATGTTGGCCTGTCTTGCTAGGTTTGGGAAATTCTCCTGGATAATATCCTGAAGTGTGTTTTCCAACTTGGTTCCATTCTCCCCATCACTTTCAGGTACACCAATCAATTGTATGTTTGGTCTTTTTACATAGTCCCATATTTCTTGGAGGATTTGTTCATTGCTTTTCATTCTTTTTTCTCTAATCTTGTCTTCTTGCTTTATTTCATTAAGTTGATCTTCAATCTCTGGTATCCTTTCTTCTACTTGATTGATTCAGCTATTGATACTTGTATATGCTTCCCAAAGTTCTTGTGCAGTGTTTTTCAGCTCCATCAGGTTGTTGATGTTCTTCTCTAAACTAGTTATTCTAGTTAGCAGTTCCTGTAACATTTTATCAATGTTCTTAGCTTCCTTGCATTGCATTAGAACATGCTCCTTTAGCTCAGAGGAATTTGTTATTACCCACCTTCTGAGGCCTACTTCTGTCAATTTGTCCAACTCATTCTCCATTGAGTTTTGTGCCCTTGCTATTGAGGAGCTGTGATCCTTTGGAGAAGAGGCATTCTGGTTCTTGGAATTTTCAGCATTTTTGCACTGGTGTTTCCTCATCTTCATGGATTTATCTACCTTTGATCTTTGATGCTGATGACCTCTGGATGCGGTTTTTGAGTGAGTATCTTTTTGTTGATGTTTATCTTATTGCTTTCTGTTTGTTAGTTTTTCCTCTAACATTCAGGCCCCTCTTCTGCAGGTCTGCTGGAGTTTGCAGGAGGTCCACCCCAGACCCTGTTTGCCTGGGCATCACCAGTGGAGACTGCAGAACAGCAAGATTGCTGTCTGCTCCTTCCTCTGGAAGGTTCATCCCAGAGGGACACCTGCCAGATGCCAGCCAGAGCTCTCCTGTATAAGGTGTCTGTCAACCCCTGCTGGGAGTGTCTCCCAGTCAGGAGGCACGGGGGTCAGGGACCCATAGTGGAGGCAGGCTGTCTCTTAGCAGAGCTCCAGCGTTGTGCTGGGAGATCCACTGTTCTCTTCAGAGCCGGCAGGCAGGAATGTTTAAGTCTGCTGAAGCTGTGCCCACAGCTGCCCCTTCCCCGAGGTGCTCTGTCCCAGGGAACTGGGAGTTTTATCTATAACCCCTGACTGGGGCTGCTGCCTTTCTTTCAGAGATGCCCTGCCCACTGAGGAGGAATCTAGAGAGGCAGGATGGCCACAGCATCTTTGCTGCACTTCGTTAGGTTTCTCTCAGTCTGAACTTCCAGGTGGCTTTGTTTACACTGTGAGGGGGAAACTGCCTACTCAAGCCTCCGTAATGCCAGATGCCCCTCCCCTCACCTAGCTGGAGCATTTCAAGTCAACTTCAGACTGCTGTGCTGCAGGCAAGAATTTTAAGCCAGTGGATCTTAGCTTGCTGGGCTCCATGGGAGTGGGACCTGCTGAGCAAGACCATTTGGCTCCGTGGCTTCAGCCCCCTTTCCAAGGGAGTGAACAGTTCTGTCTTGCTGGGGTTCCAGGTACCACTATGGTATGAAAAAAACTCCTGCAGCTAGCTCGGTGTCTGCCCAAACATCTGCCCAGTTTTGTGCTTGAAACCCAGGGCCCTGGTGGTGTAGGCACATTAGGGAATCTCCTGGTCTGCAGGTTGCAAAAACCGTGGGCAAAGTGTAGTATCTGGGCCAGATAGCACAATCCCTCATGGCTTCCCTTGGCTAGGGGTAGGAGGTTCCCAGCCCCTTGCACTTCCTGGGTGAGGTGACACCCACCCTGCTTCTGTTCACCTTCCGTGGACTGCACCCACTGTCTAACCAGTCCAAGTGAGATGAAACGGGTACCTCAGTTGGAAATGCAGAAATCACCTACCTTCTGCGTTGGTCTTGCTGGGAGATGCAGAACGGAGCTGTTCCTATTCAGCCACCTTGCCAGTGAAAAACTGTTTTTTTCTTTTTCTTTTGCCATTCCTTAAGGGTTATTTATAGGCTCATTATTAGTTTTTTCTTTTTTCTTTTCTTTTTTTTTTTTTTTGAGACAGAGTCTCCCTCTATCACCCAGGCTGGAGTGCAGTGGTGCAATCTCAGCTCACTGCAACCTGGGTTCAAACGATTCTCCTGCCTTACCCTCCTGAGTATCTGGGATTACAGGCATGTACCACCATGCCCAGCTAATTTTTCTATTTTTAGTAGAGATGAGGTTTCACCATATTGGCTAGGCTGGGCTTGAACTCCTGACCTCAGATGTGTCAGCCTCCTAAAGTGCTGAGATTACAGGTGTGAGCCACTGTGCCTGGCAGGCTTATGATTCTTAAAGGGTGGTCACTTTGAATTTCTTAATATGGGTGAGAACATGTTTTTCAGAACTATTATAGATTATTTTGTTGCCACTGTTGACTTAGGGATGATGCATCTGGAGTGTGTAAAGTTTAAAGCAGAAATTTGAAAAGTGAAAGAAGGAACAAATGGATAAAAGATTCCAGGCCCAGTTTCATGACAAATTAGTGTAATATGTCTTAGGATATTTGTTTACGCTACATTAAGATCCTTATCTATTAAAATCACTGTATATATGGAGCTGAGTCTAGTAACATGTGCGATCAGGAACGTAGTTTTCATTTGATCATAATGTTTGAAAATAGTTTCTTAAACTGCTCTGAGGCATTAGATTAGCCAGGCAGGATTTCGCCTAACAAAACCCAGGTCCCTTTTCCCAAACTGGATGTTTGCTCATGTGGCTGGTGATCCTACTTGCCAGTCAGGAAATGAAATCCACTGACCTTAGAACCCAGGTCTCCTCTGAGGTTTTTCATATGAATGAATTTTAAGGACAATCTAGCCATGAGGTCTTTTTCTTGTTAAACATGTTTTGCTTTTTGTCAGTGATCCTACAGTTAAACTCTCAAGTTTCTTCACAAATTTAGGATAGATTTTTAAAATCTTTATCTTTTTAGTATATTTTGCTTTGGTCTGAAGTATCAGTGTGTTTGTTGTTCCTATTCAATATAGTATCTTTGATCTATCTGCTTCCAGGCAATTTGAAAGTGGAAATATTTTTAATTTTTTCCAAAGTAAAGACCAAAAAGGAAATCAAATGGGCACTATTTTTTTTTTTTTTTAGATGGAGTTTCACTCTTGTTGCCCAGGCTGGAGTGCAGTGGTGCGATCTCAGCTCACTTCAACCTCTGTCTCCTGGGTTCAAGCGAGTCTCCTGTCTCAGCCTCCCAAGTAGCTGGGATTACAGGTGCATGCCACCATGCCTGGCTAATTTTTGTATTTTTAGTAGAGACGGGGTTTCATCATATTGCTCAAGCTGGTCTCGAGCTCCTGACCTCAGGAAATCTGCCCGCCTCAGCTTCTCAAAGCGTTGGGATTACAGGCGTGAGCCACCACGCCTGGCCAAATGTACCCATTTTGAAAATAAAGTGCTCCTCCTGGATTATGCCACTGTACTCCAGCCTGGGCGACAAGAGTGAAACTCAGTCTCAAAAAACAGAGTGGTCCTCACGTTCAAGGCACCATGCTAAATGCTCTAAACAACCACCAAAGGCATGGTATTCTTTGCTTTTTAATCCACTAATTGCACCTTTTGCTCTGTGATTATGAAATAATACTTCAGAATTTGACCCTGGTTATCTCTTTTAGATTTTTTAAATTTTTAGGAAATGCATTTGCATTTTTATTCCTTTGCAAAATTGTCCTTGAATTTCTTCTTTTGTTTTCTGCTAACTTCTGGTTTGTACCTTCCGTTCCAGTTTGAATTTGCTTATTTCTTCTCTTTCTTTAGCTACCTTTTCATTTAAAAGGATACTTTTGGGCCAGGAGTGGTGGCTCATGCCTGTAATTCCAGCACTTTGGGAGGCCGAGACAGGAGGATTGTTGAGCCCAGGAGTCTGTTATAGATTATTTTGTTGCCTGAGCAATAAGGTAAAAACCCATCTCTACAAAAAATTAGCCTGGTGTGGGGGCATGCACCTGTACTCCCAGCTACTTGGGAGGCTGAGGTGAGAATATCTTTGAGCCTGGGAGGTCAAGGCTGTAGTGAGCCATGATTGTGTCATTGCACTCCCACTTGGGCAGCACTGTGAGATCATGTCTCAAAAAAATAATAAAATAAAATAAAAGGATATTTTCTCCTTAAACATAAAAATGGCAACAATAGACACTGGGGGCTACTAAAGGGAGGAGAGGGACATGGAAGAGAGAGGGATGAGGGGAAGGGTTGAAAAACTGTTGGGTACTATGCTCAGTACCTGGGTGATGGGATTATTCATACTCCAAACTTCAGCATCTCACAATATAACAGTTAACAAATATGCACATATATCCTCTGAATCTAAAATTAAAGTTGACAAAAAAATAAAAGAATACTTTCTTCCCCATGGTATTCCTCCACCCTTACCTCCTGGTCTCATTATTTTGTCCCTTGGCCCATATTTATCCCAGGACTTTGAGAAGTTGTATTAAGTTATCACCAGGCTTTTTGGAGCTTCAAAAGACCCCTGTTCTAAGGTAAAATTCTTTGTCCTTTACCAAAAATTGTATCTTTCAGTATCTTATGAATTAAAGATCCCCCATTATTATTATCTGACCTATTACTACTTCTTCTTCAATGTCAGGTTGCTTTTTCAGATCAGTTGTATTTTCCAGTCCACGTGAATTTTGTCAAGTACAGAGGCACCCACAGAGATTCTGTTATTCCTTCTTCATATGAATGAAAGCTGTGTCTGCAACATTTCCATTTTTCTTGGATATGACCCAATATTAGCTCCCCCTTTATGATGTATCTGTATTCTTCCTTTAGATTTCTTGACTCTACCAAATTCCATTGGTTGTACTTATTTCTTCAAAGTTCTGTAGTGTGCATTATATCGAAACTCTTGCTTGTTTACACAGAAAACATTAGGAATACACACTCACGCACACAAACACACCAACTTTCTCCGTAAAGAAAAACAATCTAATTATAATGATCATTAATATTGGAGAAGATCATATACATTTTAAGATGATTTAAAAATAAAATATAATTGATCAGTAGGTCTCTGGAAGTAAAGAGGTTATTGCAGTATATGTCTATGTGCTAATTCTATTAGGGTAACTCTGTAATAAAAACTTAATCAAAATTGTCCTGATTGTTCAGTGGAATAAATTATTTTTTCCCTCATGAATAGAGTTATAAAAAATCATGGAGTCTTAGCTATGATATTCAAAATGCAAACCAGTGTAAGAAGGAGGTCAGAAGTTGTTGGTACATTTACATATTGTTGCTGCATTCATTTCCTAAGGGAACATAAATATCTTGGGGTTTGGGGGAAACAGAAGGAAGGAACCCTTTTATTCTCCTCCAAGCATAGCCAAATGCAATGTCTTTTTTCCCCCAAGACTTTTTATGTTTGTGCTTGATGTTATGAAGTTATGAAGATCAAGCATTCAAAGGTCTAAACATGTAAGGAAGTGATGGTGTGAAACATATTTTCTGGTGTTGACTTTTAAAGCCTTTAGTAAAATACTTAATAAACAACAGGGGAAAAATTGTCTTTGGTGGTATTTTTTATACCATATATTTTACTTTGAAATAATATATTTCAGCTTCATAAGGAATAACAGTAAAAACAACCAAAATTAATCAGGAAATAAAACCTTGAGTGTGTCTCCTGAACCAAATTGTTTTCTAAGGAAACTTTGATATTCTAATATAAAGGTTGACCCCATTCAATGAATAGCTCTGTCTCCTGCTTCCTGGGATGTCCTGTAAGATGATTGTGGTATTCTAATACTGACATTCAATGGTTGAAAGACAACCTTTTATTTTCTGGGGTTTGTAAATTTGTAATTGCTGTGATTTTGTCTATATAAAGCTCTGCCAACAAATCAATCAATACTACAAATAAAATCAGCAAAAGTAAATAAAATTTATTGTTTGACTTCATATTCATTTACTCAATGAATTTTTACTAAGCTCCTCTATGTGCTAGATACTATTTTAACAACAGTAAACCTTACAAACCACCCTGATCTCATAAAGGTTAGATTCTAGTAGAGAAGACAGAAAAGAATAAATAAATAAATATTGGACTATCTATATCTGAGAACCCAGAATAGTGACTGGCATATCAGAGGCTTTTAAAATACCCATTTTTATTGAGATAAAATTTACATAAAGTATGGTAGGTAAAATAAGATTACTCCAAAGATGTTCATGTTTTAATCCCCAGGATCTGTTATTGTTACTTGACTAGGGCGATTAAGGTCACAGATGGAATTCAAATTGCAATCAGCTGAATTTAAAATAAAATTATCCTGAGTATCTGGATAAATCCAGCTATGGTTTAAATGCTTGTACCTTTTTAAACTCATGTTGAAATGTAATTGCCATTGTAACTTTATTAAGATGCGAGACATTTAAAATGTGATTAGGCCATAAAGTTTCTGCCCTCACGAATAGGTTAATGCCTTTATTGAAAGAGTGGGTTCCTTATAAAAGGACAGATTCAGCCCCCCTTTGCCTACCTCTTGCCTCTCGTGGCCCTTCCATCATTGGATGATGCAGCAAGAAGGTCCTTATCAGATATCAGTCTTGATCTTGGACTTCCCGACCTCCAGAATCATGAGTCAGTACCTTTCTATTCATTATTAATTACTAAGTCTGTCTTATTGTTTTATAGCAGCACAAAATGGACTAAGACAGGCCCAGTGTGATTGCAATCATATCTTTCAAATATAGAAAAAGGAGGCAGAAGAGTTAGTGTCAGAGTGATGCAATGTGAGAAAGACTTGACTGGCTCTTGCTGACTTTGAAGGTGAAAGGAATACATGAGCCAAAGATGGTGGGCAGCCTCTAGAAGCTGGAAAAGGCAAGAAAATGTATTCTCCCCTAGAAGCTCCAGAAGGAACCAGCCCTCCCTGACACCTTAATTTTATCTCAGTGAGACCTATTTTGGACTAATGATTTCCAGAACTATAAGACATAAGATAATAAATTTGTGTTGTTTTCAGCTGCTAAATTTGTAGCGCTGTGTTACAGAAGCAATAGGAAACTAATATATAGAACACAATTTATAGATCCTAAGTATATAGTTGGGTAAGTCTTAACAAACATCTTCACTCATTTTTAATCTCGTGTTGAAATTTGATCTTCAATATTAGAAGTGAGGCCTAATGGGAGGTGTTTGGGTCACAAGGCTGAATCCCTCATGAGTAGATTAATGTCCTCCCTGGGTTGGGGGAAGTGAGCGAGTGAGTTCTCATTCTATCAGTTCCCTCTAGAGCTGCTTGTTAAAAAAAACAAAACAAAACAAAACAAAAAACAAAAATAAAACAACAACAAAAAACCACACACACACACACAAATCAGCCTAGTACCTCCTCCAGCTCTATTGCTTCCTCTCTTGCCATGTGATCTCTGCACACCCTGGCTCTCCTTCACCTTCTGCCATGAGTGGAAGAAGCCTGAGGTGCAAATGCTTGCACCGTGCTTCTTCTACAGCCTACAGAACCATAAGTCGAACAAACCTCTTTTCTTTATAAATTGGCCAGCCTCAGATATTCCTTCATAGCAACACAAAAAGGACTTAGACAACCATGTTACAGACATTTCTATCGCCCAAAAAGGTTCCTCACTGACCCCTTCTAGTCTAATTATATTCCTCAAACAGAGGTAATCACTGTTTGAATTCCTATCAGATTAAATTACTTTTGCCTATTCTTGAACTTCATATAAATGAAATTATAAAGTATTCATTCCCTTGTGTCTGACTTTTTTCTTTCAATATGCTGATTTTGATATTCATACAAGTTGAATGTATCAGTAGTTCAAACCCTTTTATTGCTTAGTAGTATAGCATTGTCAGCACATGTCAGATCAGTATCATGTCTGGAATTGACAGTGTTGCTTCTGTCATAATATATTGGTCAAAGCAGTAACAACACCCATCTAGGTTCAATAGGTTGGAGAAACAATTCCTCTTAATATAAATGGCAAATATCCTGATATGAACTGAATTCACACATTCTTCCTAGTACCCCAGAATGTGACTGAATTTTGCAATGGGGTCTTTAAAGTATTAATTAAGGTAAAAATGAGGTCATGTGAGTGGTGGTGTTTTAAGGCAATACAACAAGTGTCCTTTTAAGAAGAGGAGATAATGGCAGGGATGTGCACAGAGGAAAGCCCATGTATGTAAAAGGGAGAAGATAACCATTTAAAAGACAAAGAGAAGACTGAGAATGAAACCAACCCTGCTGACATCTTGATTTTGTTCTTCTAGTGTCCAGATCTATGAGGAAATAAATTTCTGTTGTTTGAGCCACCCGAGCTGTGGCATTTGTTATAGCAGCACTCATAAACTGATACAGACCCATTGTAGAAGACAGGAGATATTATTGTGGCTAAATACAGTCTTCCATGGTTAGATTGGTTAGGTTTAAGCCTTCTGCTTTCTGTTGGTTTTCTATTTGTTCCATCTGTTGTTTGATTTTGTTTTGGTATTCTTTTGCCTTTCTTGCCTTCTTTTGGTTTAATTAATTTTTTTTTTTTTTTTTTTTTTTTTTTTTTTTTTACTTTTTTTGGTAAGGTCCTTGCTTCACAGATTAATTTTTGCAATTTGATTTTCCTCCTTTTAGCTTTAACTCTGTTGCATTATTTTAGTGATTGCTCCAGGGACTATATTATGCATCCTTAACCTAGTTAGAATCAACATTGTACCACTTCAACTAACACTTAAGAGACTTGTAACAGGAGAAATCATTTGTGCTCTTGTCATATATTTTTCTTATATATATTATAAATATTACAATATAGTTTTATCATTTTTTCTTTGAGCAGTCAGCTGTCTTTTAAAGAAGTTAGGGAAAAGGGAAAATAGACCTTTATATCTACCCATTTATTCAACATTTCTGGAGTTCTTCATGTCTTCTTGTAGATTTCACATTCTATGTAGCATTTGCCTTCAATCTAAAGAATTTCCTTTAGTATTTCTTAAAGTAAGGGTCTGTTTGCCAAATATATTTATTTTAGCTTTATCCGAAAAAAATGTTATCCTCAATTTGAAGCATATTTCCATAGTATTTGGAATGATAGTTAGACAGGTTTAAAAAATCTCCTTTTGTTAGGAGTTGAACTGTGTTCCCCTCCACCTCTAATTTCACATGTTGATGTCCTAACTCCAGTACCACATGATATGACTGTGTTTGGAGATAGGGTCTTAACATAGGGAATAAACTTAAAATGAGGTCCTTAGGATCCCCTAATCCAATATGATTGGGGTTCTTATAAAAAAAAGAAATTTGGGTACAGAGACTTGCACAGAGTAGAAAGATGATGTGAATAGGCATAGAGAGAAGATGGCAACCTACTAGCCAAGCCATTTCTTTTATAATACAGCTCATATCCCACTGGGGAATGAAGTAGCCCATAAAGAGAGAGGTTTTATGCTCAGGCAAATACCCAAAGGAATCACCACACATATTTCTGGGAACCCCATTGTACTGCTTTCTCTAGGCTGCACCATGATGTGTGCATTCCGACTCTTCAATACCCCTAAATGACTTTTTTCTCTCAGCTCACTGAGTTCATATTTTTCTCCTGAGCGCCACATCCCTGGGTTGTCAGGAAAGTGCCCTGAGGAAGGAAACTGCAGAATTGTGCAACTCATTTATGTGTTTCCTGTCTTTTAAACATCAAAACCAGTGTTGGTGTTTAATACCTGAAGAAAAGTTTGCCCTTAAAATTTCTAGTTTTATAAGTTGTTGTTCTTGGAAGAAAAAGTCCAGTACCACTTATTCCATCATGTCCTGAAGTGGAAGTTTAATACTCAACACATTTTTATGCATAAAGAATGAATTTGACTTTGTGTTCCTAATGTTTAGTATAATTCCTGGCACAGTTGGTGCTTAATACATTTTGGATAAATTTCTAAGATTTCAGAGAAAATCTACTGTTAAAAATCCATTACTGGTTCACAATAAATTTAGAAGAAAGGAAAACAGGAGTAGAGGCAGTACTTTATGCAAATAGAAATAAATGTTTCCATTTCTGGAATGGTTTTACTGGTAAACGCTATAGAGAAGATTGAGGGGTAGTGTTGCAGTGCAGATTATATGTAGAGAGAAAATTGACATGTTTAATAGACTTGGCTATTGGGAAAAACCACCATGTTGGTGTTTTGGAAAAAAACCACCATACTGGTGACATCAGAAGAAATAAATACACATAGGTTTCTGTGGGGATTAAGAAAAAATGTCTTGACCAGAGACATATCTTGTTGGATGGTAGATGTCATTATCTGCTTTGTAAGAAGGCTATAGTAATGAGGGCAACATTTTCTCCTTTTCAGCAGTTTTCATCTTCTTTTCTGAGGGATTCTTGTGGTTTAATGCATAGTCCAGCTGGAGAATCCTTCTGCGTATGGATCCCATAGGTCCATTCTCTATGTGAACAACTAGGATGGGTTGTCAGCATCATGCTTAGTTCTCAGGGATAGTTCTGCCACCGTAATATGGTGATGCCTCACCTTTATGCTAACAGAATACAATGTTTATTGCTGCAACTCTTAAAAAAAACAATGCTTCTACTTTTCTTCTTTTCAAGCTGGTATTCTCAGTAGAATATCCATTAGGGGAATCAATTGTGTTTCATTGTCACAGCTTGGATGCCCACTTTTTTTCCTTTAGCCCCTTTATTCCCTATCTCTGACCATTCTATGTAGACATATACCTATGTACTTATTTCCTAGAGAAACAAAGAGGCAGCAGAGTTAAAATTTGCCAATAAATCATGGAACCTTCTGTAGTACAGATTTTATTAACAATGGAGTAGAATTATGCAGATCCCCCTAGCTGCCTGAGTCCTGACACTTCCTCCTGCAGAGAATTAACTTGATTCAAGACTCTGGAAAGCAAGAGGATGACTAAAGATATTAACAAGATTGATTTATGCAAAGTAAACTGCAACAATGAATATAATGTGCATTATGCAAACCAGAGGCAATGTACTTCAGAACCAGAGTCATTTGAAATCTTAATTATAATGGTTGTACATTGAAGCACACAGCAATGACAATGTCCCATATTAAACATTTGACCTTAGAGCTATCAAATAAAAATTTTAGTTTAAAAAGAAACTTTAAAAAAGCAATTAAAAAATCACAACACCTAAATTGTTATGAGCTTATATGGATTTTTTGACTTAACAAATGTGACAAGATGACAAGCGATAGAAGACAGCTGAGCACATTTGACAGGTGACTTTCTGCTCTACAACACACCTTATATGCCTAAAGAGGATTTAACCTTTTCTCTTATAATACAGCTCATATTCCACTGGGGAATGAAGCAGCCAATAATGCACAGCTGTTAACTTCTGTGTAATAGATAGATATGGAGCAAAACATCTTCTGTTTTGCTGTTGCCTTTTTGTGAAACAGCTGTGAAATTTCCTACAATAGTAATAATGATAATAATCCCCTACATTTAGTTAGTGACTTACAGTTTACACAGTGTTTTAAGATTTAGAATAACAATAGCTACCATTTATTCTCTGTTGTATGTATTTCAGGCATTACATGTACTTTCTTGTCTTAATCCTTACAACAACTCTGTGAGGCAGCCATTGTTTTTCCCACTTTCCAGATGAGAAAACTGAGCTTTGAGAAAGTAAATAATTGAACTAAGGTCATATAACTAGTACTAGGTCAGAGCTGAGATCTGTGTGACTCAAAGCCAATGGTTAAAACTGTTTTGTACTGCCTAGTTTGATGCTCACAACAAATATGTTCTAATGTTAAACAATTATAGCAGTTCTCTGTCCTGTTCTCAAAGTGTTACAAACTATTATGATTTGAAAAATATGTATTTACCTAAAAGGAACAAATGGAAAAAGCTGTTGCTTGGCTAAAATTGTTCTCTACAATTTTTCATTTTATCTTTCACATCTCCTACACCCCCATATGCAATCACTTCTGACAGAGCCCACCATTCACACTGTTCATTAGCTTGGAAATCTTCCTGGCTACCTGGTCATGAGACAAGCTGTGTTCAATAGGAGACCATTATTCCATCACAAATTATCTCACGTGTGTGTGTCTGTGTGTGCATGTATGAGGTATGGGAAGAGAACAAGTCAATCCAAGCATATACAAAGGGAGCAATCAGTTTTTCTGTGGCAACAGTGATAGCTCCCATGCACTAGCTTTATGATTTTGCTGAGTCATGCTGGGATATTATTAACATTCACTCACTCATTCATTTATTCAATAAATGATACTTGTGCATCCACTCTATGATAAGCTTCAAACTAGGTGCTGGAAATACAATGAAAAATACAGATATATTCCTTACCCTCAAGGAGCTTATTATCTATCTGGGATTATAGATATTACCCTTTATAATATAGTGTAAAGAAGGAGATTTAGAAAATGGTGACAAAGCATAAGTCTTAGACCAGCAACAAACAAGGTTGCTTTTGAGAGTAGGGGAGCACTGCCTTCCAACTCCTGATGTTTCCATTCTTATTGGAGGACATGAATTAATGTAACCCCCAACATCTCTCAATTTTGCTTCATTCTCTGGGCGTCACTCCTGTTTGTCTTCACTCTTGCTCTCCACTTTTTCCCATCCAATCTTAACTGATTGGTAAGTTTGAGAAGAGGAACCAAACACTTGTAGTCCCATGCCTTCCATTCTCCTTCTCTGTGGGACTCCTGTCCACAGGAAGTATACGCTCTTATCTAAGCTTCCATGCTGATAGGATCCCAGGCTGGTTCTGCCCCTGAGGAAGGCCTGTGGATTTCAGCCCTGTCTGGGACTTGAGGGGTCTAATTCTTGGGTGCAATATTATAATCACAGGGTTATGGCACATGTAAGCCACATTCTTCTATATGTGCTTAAAGAATAGTAAGTAATATTTTAACCCAAAAGCATCTTACTTTTTTGTATTATTTTTCAAATGCTTCAGAATACCATTTGGATGGGGTGAGATAGGTGTAAATTATTGGGTTCACTTATAGCCCAACTGTAGCCATAGAAAGCACTGATTATAAGAAGCATGTTTAAAACATGTCTGCTTTAAAGGAGGACTAAGTAACATAAAATTATTCTTATAACTCAATTGGCAACATGATTACTGCCTGTTCTTTCGTTTCCCACAGCAATATCATTTGAATAAGGGTAGTACTGGAATGAAAAATTAGGGAATTATTTTGTGTTTAATAATGGGTATCTAATTCCTCTTTGACCTTTACTACATATACAGTTATTATTGGTAAATTTAATTTGTGGCTCTTTATGAATGAATTTTTCTTGTTATATAATATTAAGCCATGGAGATTTATTTTGTGTTTTTTGTGACATAATATATATGCAGAAAACTTTACAAACTATAAATGCTCACCAGCTCATTGAATGATCACTGGATATCAGCCTTTCAAAGTGAATTCTGATAAGAAAAATAATATGATGGGTTTGTTTTCATTTCTGTTGATCTCCTTTTGTTGTTATTGTTGTTGTTGATGATCTCTTCATGTGCCAGATACATCAGCCTACATATTTGTTCTTTATTCTCATCTTAGCAATGCAGCTGTCAGAATGTAGTTGATGATCAGGATACCTTCTAATGTATGAATTGCCTCTTATTGACTGTGTGCGTGCTATTGAGATTGCTGTCTCCTCCTACCTTGCCAACATCTGTGATTGCCAGCATCACTCCATGCCTGTATACAGACACACTTGTTGTATTCCACTTTGCTTTACTGAACTTCACAGATACTGAGTTTTTTATGGATTGAAGGTTTGTGGGAGCCCTGTATCATGCAAGTCTATCGGTGGCATTTTTCCAATAGCATGTGCTCACTTGATATCTCTGTGTCACATTTTGGTAATTTTCAGAATATTTTAAAGTTATTATTATTATTATATCTGTTATGATGATCTGTGATCAAGATCTTTGATGTTACCATTGTAATTGTTTTGGGGTCTCATGAACCATGGCCATATAAGGCAGCGAACTTAATAAATATGTGTGTTCTAACTGCTCCACTGACTGTTCTCTCATCTCTCTTTCTCTCCTCAGGCCTCCTTGTTCTCTTGAGACACAATAATGTGGAGATTAGGCCAATGAATAATCCTACAATGGCTTCTAAGTGTTAAATGAAAGGAAGAGTCACTTGTCTCTCACTTTATATCAAAATCTAGAAATGTGTAAGTTTAGGTGAGGAAAGCATGTTGAAAACTAGGATAAGCTGAAAGCTAGGTCTCTTGCACCAAACATTTAGCTAAGCTGTGAAAGAAAAGGAAAAGTTCTTGCATGAAATTAAAAGTGCTACTCCAGTGAACACACGAATGATAAGAAACTGAGACAGTCTTATTACTGATACAGAGAAAGTTTTAGTGGTCTGGAAAGAAGATCAAATCAGTCACAACACTCCCTTAAGCCAAAGCCTAATCCAGAGTAAGGTCCTAACTCCTTTCAATTCTGTGAAACCTGAGCGAGGTGAGGAAGCTGCAGAAAAACAACTGGAAGCTAACAAAGTTGGTTCTTGAAGTTTCAGGAAAGAAGCTGTCTCAATAACAAAACGTAAAGTGCAAGATGAAGCAGCAAGTGCTGATGTAGAAGTTGCAGCAAGTTATTCAGAAGAGCTAGCTAAGAGCACTGATGATGGTGGCTGCACTAAACAACAGATTTTCAATGTAGATGTGATGCAGCCTTTTGTTGGAAGAAGATACCATCTAGAACTTTCATTGCTAGAGAGGAGAAGTTAATGCCTGGCTTCAAAGCTTAAAAGAACAGGGTCTTCTGTTAGGGGTTGTAAGTTGAAGCTAATGCTCATTTACCATTCTGAAAATCCTAGGACCCTTAAGAATGATGCTAAATCTACTCTGCCGAGGCTCTATAAGTGTAACAGCAAAACCTGGATGACAGTGCATCTGTTGACAGCATGGTTATTAAATATTTCAAGCCCACTGTTGAGACCTACTGCTCAGAAAAATATATTTCTTTCAAAATGTTACTGCCCATTGACTATGCACCTGGTCATCTAAGATGTCTCATGAAGATGTACAAGGAGGTTAATATTGTTTTCATGCTTACCAACACAACATCTATTCTGCAGTTCATGGATGAAGGGTTTTTATTTTAGAGTCTTATTATTTAAGAGATACATTTTTTAAACCTATAGCTGCCATAGAGGGTGATTCCTCTTATGGATTTGGGCAAAGTAAATTTTGGAAAGGAGACACCACTCTGGACATCATTATGAACATTCATGGTTCATAGGAGGAGGTCAAAATATCAACATTAACAGGAGTTTGGAAAAAGTTGATTTCAACCCTCATGAATGACTTTGAGGGATACAAGACTTCAATGGACAAAGTAACTGCAGATTTGGTGGAAATAGCAAGAGAACTAGAATTAGAAGTGGAGCCTGAAGGTATGACTGAATTGCTGCAATCTCATAATCAAAAGTTAATGGATTGAGAATTGCTTCTTATAAACAAGCAAAGACAGTAGTTTCTTAAGATGGAATCTACTCCTGGTGAAGATGCTGTGCACCTAGTTGAGATGACAATAAAGAATCTAGAATATAACATAAACTTAGTTGATAAAGCTGCAGCAGGGTTTAGGAGGATTTACTCCAATTTTGAAGTAAATCCTACTGTGGTTAAAATGCTAACAAACAGATGTTACAGAGAAGTCTTTTGAGGAAGGGTAATCAGGGCCACAAACTTTATTGCCCTTTTTTCAGAGATTGCCACAGCCATTCCAACCTTCAGCAACCTGATCAGTCAGCACCCATCAACACTGAGGCAAGACCCTCTATCAGCAACAAGATTACAACTTAGCATTTTTAGCAATCAAGTTTTTTTTTTTTTTTTTTTTTTTTGAGACGGAGTCTTGCTCTGTCGCCCAGGCTGGAGTGTGGTGGCGCGATCTCGGCTCACTGCAAGCTCCGCCTCCCGGGTTTACGCCATTCTCCTGCCTCAGCCTCCCGAGTAACTGGGACTACAGGCGCCCACCACATTGCCCGGCCATTTTTTTTTGTATTTTTTTAGTAGAGACGGGGTTTCACCGTGTTAGGCAGGATGGTCTCGATCTCCTGACCTCGTGATCCGCCCATCTCGGCCTCCCAAAGTGCTGGGATTACAGGCTTGAGCCATCACGCCCGGCCAATCAAGTATTTTTTAATTAAGCTATATACATTGTTTTTCAGGTGTAATACTAGTGTACTCTCAGTGGACTACAGTACAGTGTAAACATAACTTCTATATGTACCAGGAAACAAAAATAAATTCTGTGACTCACTTTACCGCAGTGGCTTGGAACTGAACCTGCAATGTATTCAAGGTATCCCTATATATGTAGAGAGTCCATAAAGACAGGCGGTCAACCTCAGGGTATTGCTCCATTTCCTTAGGGTCTTGGGACAGTTGGAGGGGAAAAAAGGAAAATGTAATCCCCCTTTTTTCATTTTGAATGATATGAGTCATATTTTCATAGATGAATCTTCCAGTTCATTCAACTTAGAGCTACATCTTTGCTTGATTAACTCTCATACAAATACAATCAACCTTTCCTCTAAACAATATATATGCACAATTTTTGCTGTATTAATTACACTTACTAGTATGCTGTTCTGGTGTTCATTCAGTCACTTATTTAAAATTTAGTAAGGCTTTTTCTAGGTCCTACGTCCTGGGAATGCAGGTAGAGGAATAGGAAACAGAATTATAAATGGGTAATGAGCTCTAGAGTAGACTTAGGAAATAAATTTGGAAGCACAGAGGAAAAGTTCTTAATATAGACCCACTGGAGCCATCAGGGAAGAATTCGTGATGAAGGCGGTGGGAAAAACACTGGAAGGAGGAGAATTTATATACAGAGGATTTGGAGGTTCAAAAGGCACAATGGACTAAATGGAGATAAAATTCAGAGGTGAAGAAATAGGGACATGAAAGGCCAGCTAGGTAGGAATGATGATTGGCAAAAGATAGACAATTTCAAGATCTTACATCTTGGATAAAAATGAGGAGTTATGGGAAAATAATTAATTATCTTCAAGGTTCCAAAGTGAACTATAGGGAAAAGCTATTTTGGAGGTACTTAGACCTAAAAATAATTTTTGTATACTTATGGGAATGCCATTAGGGTCAATTTTGCTCACTATCAATTAGAAGGGAGAAGTGTTGGAGGAAGAAGGTAGCAGAAGAGAGTTTGGTCTTAATAAAATGCATTCTAAAATATCCTGGTAATGATAATTACCTACAATGATATTCAGCTCTGTTATGATTTTCCAAATAAATTTCTCATTTTAAAATAGTTGTATTTATAGAAAAATTGCAAAGATAGTACAGAATTCTCATATACTTCATATCATGTCCTTTGTTATTAATATCATACATTGGTATAGTACATTTGTCACAATTAATGAACTAATATTGATATATCACAATTAAAGTAGATACATTTTTTTTGAGATTTCTTAGCTTTTCCCGTAATATCTTTTTCATTTTCCAGTATCTGATCCAGGATACCACATTACATTTCATCCTCATATCTCCTTAGAGTACTACTAAAAGTATATGTATAAAGTAATAGGAACCAAGGAAAATAGGCCTCTGGGGTGGGAATTTAAATTAATGGGGCTAGAAGTTGGATTGTGTTAATGTTTGCTGTTGCAATAGGTGTCAGAGTCTTAAAATTGCTCTACTCTTCTCATTTTTATCTCCTTCTTGACTTGAGGCTTCCCTAAGTACTCTCCCTCAGAGAGAATCTGTGTCTTGAATCTCTTTCCACTGTAATCCATTGTTATTACACGGGAGCCCTCTTGGTGGTGCAATGAGATGTGGAAGAGAGATAGCATTCTATAATATCATGATTAACTCTTGGTCCTTCAGTGGGCCTGTGTCTCAGGTGTGTTACTGTTCCAAGTATTCCTCCAGTGGTACAGTTACACACAATACACACTTACTCCCTACTCCTTTCTCTGGTTGCAGTATTGCCAATCTGTTTCCCTGAAGCACTCATCCATGTTAATAGTGTTTTTTCCCCCCGGGGTGAGTTCCTTTTAATAAATGTTTATTTAGCACCTACTGTTTTCTAGGTACTGTTTTGATACTGGGAGAGTAAATTGGTTTTGAGGAAAAAATTATGTTGAAGGAGAAATTAAGGAAAATGTCTGGGAAAATTTCCTTGATTAGGAGATAGATTATGTGATCCAGTTTACAAGTGGAGAGATTAACCTTAGATAGTAGCTTGTACGGTTGATCATAGGATATTGTAACATGCAGGAAGACAATATGTCAGCCCCAGATGCAAAGTGGGTTGGTTGATTTAGGTTTACGAAGGTCTAAAGTTAGGAAAGACAATGGAAACTGAACAGTCTCTCTCTCTGTCTGTGTTTCCCTCCCTCATAACTGTTTACGATAGAGAAAAACACAGAAACCCCTTCTTGTTTGTGTCATTCTCCAATCTCTCTGAAGTTGACATTTGACACCATACTGCTGTGATGATACTGCTGTGATGATACTGCTGTGATGATACTGCTGTGATGGCTGCACTACACTTCCTTCAGGTCCTCAGTTCAAGAGCATAGAGTTGCTGTGTCTCAATGACGAGTTTCTGGAAGATAGAACTATACAATTTTCTCATCTGAGGTCAGGTGTCTACCACTGTTTCAGTTACTTACCTATAGACAATAATTTGCTCCACTGCTCACTTTGCACAGATTGTGAAGATTGACTTTCAGAGAATCATATATAAGCAGTTTCCAAAAGGACACATGGAGTTGGGGGGAAAATTATTTCAATTTCTAGCAAATGGGTTTGTATGTGTGTGCATGTACATGGTGTATTCTGGTAAAACATCCAAAGTTGATCTATAAATTTCATTTGACATCCTTAAAAATACATCTATGCTCACATGAATTTAGGATTTGATTTTGGAATTAAGGATTCAAGAATAGTCAAATTACAGTTTAAAATATTGGTGCATAGTTTAAATTATGGTTTTAACTATTGGTACATGTTCTTTTATTAATATTAGATACTCACTCAAGAATATATTTGATTGCATACTGCCATGTGAATTCTACACCATAGGGGGTGAGCCATGGCTTTGAAAGTATATACCATAGCTATTCCTCTTTCACTTCTAGTCCATTTATCACACTCCATAATGTCTTTTTAAAACCAACCTTTCACTATGCTTAATAATATCTATTGTATATTTTCAAATAACTAGAAGAGATTATTTTGAATGTTCTCAACACAAAGAAATGATAAGTGTTTGAGGTGATGAATATGCTAATAACCCAGATTTGGTCACTGCATATTGTATACATGTATTGATATATCACTCTGGACAAAAATGGTCAACTGGAAGCAAGCTGCCTTCATTGTCCCACCACAGACAACCAAAAACAAATGTACAGCACCATGGTGATCACCAGCAATATCCCAGAACCTAAATATGAAGATAAGAACGTTTCCAGGGCCACAGAGAAGTTTTAAAACTCAGCATAGATGATAACAGAATTGGATTTTTATGTCTGCAATGCCCTTCCCCCAATCTCTCAGGCACAAAGCATGCAGAAAATTTCACCCCAACACATGATTATACTGGTAAGAGTGAGATTAAAGTGGACAACCAGCTTTTTCACCATTTTGGTTTACCTGACAGGAGACCTAAACTTGTCTCAATCCATGGGAAGCATGATGAGTTCCTGAAGGGAAAATAATTCCTGAGGACAGTCAGAGACAAAGGGAGGAGGTGGTGCTAGCATCCCAGAGTGGAAAACTCCACTCTGTATCTCAGTCAAAGAAAATGCCAAATAAGAGTGGCTCTTCAGCAGCACCACACAGTAGGAGACACATTCCATGGGTCCCTTGGGCAAAAGTCACTAGCCAGTTCCCACACTGACAGGATATTTTTTTTGAGGGTGTCGATGCGGGTCTTCTCTATCTGGAATGGGCAGTGCTGCAAAGTTTGCTCTGCTAGAGCTGGGGCAAATCTGAGTGTAATGCACCATCTAGTGCTGAAACTGACACAGTCAAAAAAAAAAAAAAAAAAAAACACAGCTCAAAAAAAAGAAAAAAAAAAAAAACACGTATTCAACAGGTATATTACACAGAAATCTCTAGACAAACATACCCAGTACAAACCAAAACAAACAAGACAGAGAAGACTGGAATAAATAATCCTTTCATGCAAAGACATAGACATACATACATGAGAAAAATAGCAGATGGAAAACCATCATCTCCCCAAATGGACAAAGTAAAGAGCCAGTAACTAAACCTAACGAGATGGTGATGGGTGGGCTCTCTGGTCACAATTCAAAATGGCAGTTTGAAAAAAACTCATTTATTTCCAATACCATCCAGAAAATCATCTCAGAAGTTTGTCAAATAAATTTAACAAAGAGATTGTAATAAAAAAATCAAACAGAAATCCTGGAACTGAGAAATATATTTGCTTAAATGCAAAATTCATTAGAGGCTCTAAACAGAATGGACCAAGCAGAGGAAAGAACTGGTGAGCTCAAAGACAGGTTATTAGAAAATACGGAGTCAGAGGAGAAAAAAGAAAAAAATAATGAATAAGTACTTTTATCACTTTAACTCTACATAATACTAGATGTCCTAGCCAGAGCAATCAGACAATACAAAGAAATAAAGGACATCCATGTTGGAAAGGAAAAAGTCAAATTATTCCTGTTCTTAGATGACATGATCTTATATTTAAAAGAACCTAAATATTCTGCTAGAAAACTATAAAAACTGATACATGATTTTAGTGAAGTCACAAGGTACAAAAATCAACATACAAAAATTAG
Source organism: Rhinopithecus roxellana (assembly GCF_007565055.1). NCBI lineage: Eukaryota > Metazoa > Chordata > Mammalia > Primates > Cercopithecidae > Rhinopithecus > Rhinopithecus roxellana. The sequence goes on from NC_044552.1 coordinate 165,190,340, forward strand.
TATCACTTATATATGCCAAGAGTAAACAGTCAAGCAATCCCTTTTATAAAGCTAAAAAAAAGTAAGATACTTAGAAATAAATTTAAATAAAGAAATGAAAGATCTCTACAAGAAAAACTATAAAACTCTCTAGAAAAAAACTGAAGAAGACACAAAATTGGAAAGATATTTTATGCTCATGGATTCCAAGAATTAATATTGTTAAAATGTCAATACCACCCAAAGTAACGTACAGATTCAATGCAATCGCTATCAAAATACCAGTGACATTCTTCACAGAAATAGAAAAAACATTCCTAAAATTTATTTGGAATCGCAAAAGACCCCCCAATAACCAAAGCAATACTGAGAAAAAAGAACAAAGCTAGAGGCATCACACTACCTGATTTAAAAATATAAAATAAAACTATAGTAACCAAAACTGCATGGTACTGGCATAAAAACAGACATATAGATTCATGGGACAAAAATAGAGAACCCAGAAATATATCCACATGTGTACAGTCAACTCATTTTTGACAAAGGTCCAAGAACATCCATTGGGAAAAGTGGTGCTGAGAAAGCTGTAACAGAAGAATGAAACTATACTCCTATCTATCACTATATACAAAAATCAAATCAATATGGGTTAAAGACTTAAATGTGAAACCTGAAACTATGAAACTACTAGAAGAGAACATTGGGGATGCTGCAATGTTTTCTTCTAGCAGAAAACTAGCTACTTACTGGAAGTTCCAAAAATGCTCTAGAACATTGATCTGTGCAAATTTTTTTTGAGTAAAACTTCAAAAGCACAAGCAACGAAAGCAAAAATAGATAAATGGGATTACATCAAGTTGAAAAGCCTCTGTACAGCAAAGGAAATAATGAACAAAGTGAAGAAATAACATAGAGGATTGGAGAGAATATTTGCAAACTATCCATCTGACAAGAGATTAATAACCCCAGTATATAAGAAACTCAAACAGCATAATAGCAGAAGCCCAAATAATCATATCTAAAAATAGGCAAAAGATTTGAATAGACATTTGTCAAAAGAAGACATACAAGTGGCCAACAGGCATATTAAAAAATGTTCAACATCCCTAATCATCAGATAAACGCAAATCAAAACCACAATGAAATATCATCATACCCCAGTTTAAATAGCTTTTATTAGAAAGATAGAGAATAATGGGTCTGGGGAGATGTGAAGGAAGTGGAACTCTTGCGCACTGCTGGTGAGAATGCAAAATAAGCCATTGTGGAAAACATAGTGGGGTTTCCTCAAAAAACTAAAAATAGAACTACCATATGATCCAGAAATCCCACTACTAGTGTACATATTCAAAACAAAGAAAATATATTGAAGAGATATTTGCACTCCTATATTTACTGCAACACTATTCCAAAATTTGGAATCCACCTAAGTGTCCATCAATGGATGAATGCATTAAAAAATGTGGTATAGATGCACAATGGAATATTATCAATCATAAGAAATGAAATCCTATCATTTGCAGCAACATGGATGAAACTGGAGGTCATTAAATTAAATGAAAATAAGCCAAGCACAGAAAGATGAATATCACAACCTCTCACTCATATGTGGGAGCTAAGAAAGTGGATCCCATGAAGACAGAGTGGTTTGGTGGTTATCAGATGCCAGCAAGGGTAGGGAGGATGGAGGGAATGAAGAGAGATTGATTAAGGGGTGCAAAAACACAAGTAGAAACAAGAAATAAGACCTACTGTTTGATAAATCAGTAGAGTGACTATAGTAAACAATAATATATTGTTATTTCAAAATAGCTAGCAGAGAGTAATTTGAACGTTCCCAACGTTAAAAAAAATGCTAAAGTAATGGATATCCTAAGTACCTTGATTTGATCATTGCACATTATATGAATGTATCAAAATATCATATTTACCACCAAATATATACATCTATTATATATCAATAAAAATGTAGAAAAAGGAATTATCATTATGTACCTCATACATGTATATAATTATTAAGTGTCAGTTAAAAAAATCTAGTCTTTCAGCCCAGATGGAGTCTGTTATTGTACTTGATGACCACTTAAGACAAAAACAAATGCTTCTTTGTTCTAACATTTGCTAACACTGTCTGAATTATTTAGACAGTGGAACACTGTCTTTTGGCCTATTACCAAAAAAGTCTTTATCCCTGTAGCAAAAAGCAGAATTGCATAGCAGTAAAATGCTATAGAGAAAATTATATTTTGGATTTATGAATATCAATATTTCTTTAATTATTAAGTATTATAATTTAGCCATATATCCAGAAAGAAATCTACCTTAAATTTAGAAAACTGCTTCATTTGGTAAGAGCCCTATACATTAACAAAAGTGAGGGAAACAGCAAAAGTTTATCTGTCAGTATGTTTTACTGGCAAATGTAGCTTACAGTTGTCCCCCAGTATCTGTCCTCCCCTTCTTCTTTAGTGTTAGAGGCCCCAGTATTTATCTAGGCACAGGAAAGAGGAATGAAGCCTACATTTTCCAATCCTCATTCTTTGCTGCTGATATGACTATAACTAGGTTCCTACATAAAACTTCCAGCAAGTTTCCTTAAAAGGAGCATTTGTTCCTTTCTTCACACCTCCTTTTTCCCTACTGGCTGGAATTTAGATGTGATGGTTAAACAACCATATTGAACTATGAAATAGAAGCTGTACAATGAGGATGCAGAGCCACAAAATATCCAGCATTTGGGTCCCTCACACTTCTGAGTTTTCGTATTTGCTTCAGACTGCTTTGTTCCTGTTTCAGTTATCCAGTGCTGCAATAATACTAAGTAAGAAATGTTCACAAAAAATAAGTATTTTTCACACATATATGAGATTTAGCTGATCAGAAGCTAGGCTCCCTCAGGCTTCTTGGGGACCAACTGGGAGTTGGCTCATCTAAGCTGGGTTCAAATAGAGTAACTGGTATTACTCAGCCCTGGTCTATGTGCCTTTCATCCTTTAGCAGACCAGCTGGGCACATCCTTCTCGTGGTAATGATGAAACCACAAATGAGCCAGCAGAAACATGCACAACTCCTTTAGGTTTAGGCTTGGAACTAGAATACCAGCACTTCTGCTTCATTCTATTGGCCAAAGCAAGTCACAAGACAGGACTAGATTCAAGGAAATACATCCCACCTCTTCAGTGAGAGGAACTTCAATTTACATGACAAAGGGGGTGATATAGGCAGCAGTGAAGAATAGGTGCTATTTTTGCAATCTTTCACATTTTCAGACTTCTTTTATGTAAGAGACAGACATCTTTTAGATTACAAGATATTGTCATTTAGTTTAGTTTTTGTTCTATGTAGCTGACCCTAATCTTAATTGATTTATTGGAATATGAGCTCCATGACTATTGCAGAGACTATAATTTGGCTCAAACAGCTCCCATTCCAATCTCTTTTAACTTAATTTCTAGACCTATAAAGACTGAAAAGCTAAAAAACAAAATATGATATCACACTCCCTAGCAGCCATGGTACTGCAAGCAATCTGTTTTTTTACTAGACTGACCCACCTATACTTGATTTGCAGATAGCAATGAGAAACATAGGTGGTGGCTATACCAAGAAAGAGTATATCTACTGGCACAAATGATGTCAGAGGTGCTCATCTGAAGTGATAGTGAAGCTTCTGACTTGGCGTCACAGGTATTGGGGTGGGGAGCACAGTTGTGTTTTACATTTGGATACAGTAGTGTCTTTTGACTTTTCTCTTGGCTGCTCTATTCCTGGTTGGATCATCAGACCCAATACTTAGACACTCCAAGATACCTGTAAAGTACATAATATATATTTTTTAAACTTGTTCTTCATAAACCAGCTAGAGGGGATTCTGTTGTCTGCAATTATTTTCACAAGCAATAGAAGATTTGATCAATTGTAGTAATGCATCAATTAATGACAGGCATATATTTTGAGAAATGTGCTAGATGATTTCATCATTGTGAAAACATCTTAAGGGTGAACTTATACAAACCGAGGTGGTATAGCCTTCTACACACCTACACTGTATATATAGCCTGTTGCTCCTATGTGAGTAATGCATTGCATTATGGTGTTACTACAGCTATGATGTCACTATACCACAGGAATTTTAAAACTCCATTGTACCTTTATAGGACCCTTGTGATATATGCAGTCCATCATTGACCAAATCATTATTTGGCACGTGACTGTATATTAGCATGACATTTGCTAAAGCACCCTTCTCATGAATCTTCAGTTAAAATATTGTGGGAACTTATTTTTTGGTTAAGGATAGAGGTGGGAAAATGTCATAAATCAGTACATTTTGAAAATATATCTTTGATTTTTGTTTATATTTAAAAATATTCCTTTGGTTAGAAAAAAATGACATTACAAAATGGAATATGATTAAAGCATCAACAAGTGAGATTATTAATACTCAAATGTGTTTTATAGTAGTTGTTTTCTATATCCATGAAGTGTAAAGATTAAATTTTGTTTTAATTATTGTCACTTTTTTCTACATGCCTTTTCTTACATCCTTGAACACATTTTTATCCCACACAGAACAATGACAAATATGAAAATATTAGAAATAATGCATTACTTTGAGTGATCTTTTTGATATAGATAAAAGTTTTTACATAAGCAGAGTAGGTGGATTTTTCAAACATTTTTGTTTATTTTGGAATAAATTGATATAAACCCACAGGTAACATGTAGTTGTCACAGAAATAAATACAAATTTACACATATAAACCTACAACTATATACATATAAGCCTATATCTTTACACATATAAGCCAACCTCCTCCACACTTTTTTTTTTTTTTTTTTTTTTTGAGACGGAATTTCGCTCTGTCACCCAGGCTGGAGTGCAATGTCATGATCTTGGCTTACTGCAAGCTCCGCCTCCTGGGTTCATGCCATTCTCCCACCTCAGCCTCCCCAGTAGCTGGGACTACAGGTGCCCACCACCACGCCCGGCTGATTTTTTGTATTTTCAGTAGAGACGGGGTTTCACCGTGTTAGCCAGGATGGTCTGGATCTCCTGACCTCGTGATCCACCTGCCTCAGCCTCCCAAAGTCTTCCACACTACTGACATTTTGGATAGCATAATTCTTTGTTGTGGGGAGCTGTCGTGTGCATTGTAAGATGTTTAACAGCATCCTTGGCCTCTGTACACCAGATGCCAACAGCACAAAGCTTCTCAAGTTGTAACATTAAAAAACATCTCCACAATGGCAAATGTCCCCTTTGGGGCAAAATTACCCCCACTGAGAACCATTGACTCACACAGCCACACAAAACATGAAAGTAATTTCTAATGAAGCATTTAACAATATTTTTCAAGATCTTGAGAAACTACATCTTAGTGCATATACATCTTAGTGCATATATTATACCATAGATGGCAGACCTTGGTATCATATAACACATCTGAAATAAAATGGATACATCTTTCTACCTTTTCACTCTATTGCGTTAGTGATATGAAGCTTGGTTTTCTTTATATTAGACCTAAATAAGCAAGCTGTCAACTTTATAAGACAAAATCAGCCAGACATGTACACATTTTTTTTAAAAAAAGCATAACTAGAGGCACAAAGCAATTACCTATGATTCATTTTTGAGCCTATGGATTTTAAATTTTAATTTCTAGAGACACTATTAACAGTTGGAATCTGATCTTGGAGGTGAAATGAATTTTTTTTTTCTTATTTTCCCAAAAACTGAAAAGAAATATGACTGCTTACCTGAGTTTCATTCTTAAAGCATGTTGGGGTGGTCTTTGGGCTGTCTTGTTGCCACTGTTTATATGCTCAATGATCTCAGTCTGGGAGTGCTTTCAGGGTTTCTGGAGCAGTTTTGAAGCCACAGAAATAATAATTAATTTTTTAAATATCCTGTCAAAATAATTTTTTTCTGACTCAAGCGTTTGTTTGAAACAGAACATCAAGAATTTTCTGCACACTACAGAATGTCAATAAGACGGTAGAAGAGAAAGTTTCAGCCTTCACTCCCACTGCTTCCATGTAAATTTCACTAGCAGATATCCAAAGACCAGAACATCACTTTGAAAACTCCACTACTTGGAAACAGGCCCGAGATACTCGCATGGTCCATAGAACTGAATGAAAACTGAATTACAAAGGGAAGGAGAGTGGTCTCATTTCAGCCACATACACATCCACCCACCAATTTGGCACAATACTAGAGAAAGAGGATTTCCATGAGCCCACAGTGTCTACAGGAGGAAAAGTGAACTGAAGTTATCAAGTTTGTCTAGTTTCTCAACACACTTCTCAGGATGCACGCTCTGGTCTCATCTCACAGGAAACATTGGGACCAATGGCTTAGCTATACTGCCTGGGGTCAGGTAGAAGGAAAGAAGGCAGAGGTCATGGTCACTAGCACTAAAATCTTGGTGGTAGGTCTTTGTTCCTGCCAGTTATGGTGCTCAATCAGAGATACCAGCAAACCTTATAGACCACCTGCAAAACTTATCTGGTCACCTTTGGAAGCATGGAGGAAAGTCAAACCTAGCCTGAATCCCTAGATGGCTAGTCTCCATACCCAGTGTCAGAGCCCACCAAAACAACCCTGCCCAGGTTGAGACACCCACCTCTGCCCATTTCAAAGAAGCATAGAAGCTAGATCTGATTGCCCTGGGCAGTCAAGCAGTAGCTCTACTCAGCCAAAATGCCTGCTCAATGATCCCATCCAGACAGGATGGTGCCTGCCTCTGCCCATTTCAGAGAATCATAGAGACTAGACCTGTTTGACCCAGGAGGTCAAAGTGTCTCAACTCAGTGAAAAGTCCACACCATGGCTCCACCCTGACAAGGAGTCAATCCTTAATCATGCATTTCTAAGAAGTATAACCTCTGGTCTTGCCCATCCTGAGCAGAAACTATGCCTAACTTCAGAGTCCAACTTCAGTCTTGCCCAGCTGCAGACCACAAATAGCAAAATTGTTTGGCCAGGGAATGCATTCTGTGATTGATGTGACCACAAGCTATTGCAGTCCCCAGCCAGCATCTCTGCCCAATAGCAGAATCCAGCCAGTGATCTTGCCAGACAGTGGAGATAAGCCAGCAGCCCCACCTGACATCAGAGGAAAGACAGCAGCCCAGTCAACTAGAGAACTCACAACAAGCTCTCCTTGTCTGGATTTATTTCACCTGACCGGCCCTTCAAGAATCACAAGTTAGATTAAACATCAAAGATTTATCCCTGTCAAAGAACACAAGTAATGGCCAGAAGAGGGGGCTGTCTCCTTAAAAACGTAAAGAATAATGCAAGGACATAAGGATCACAAAAAATTAGAGAATCATAATATATCCAATAGAAACCAATAAAGCTCCAGTAATGCACCCTAAAGAAATAAATAATAATTAAAATCTAAAAAATAGAATAAAATTACAGTATTTGCTACTCAAAAAAAGAAGGGAAAAGAAATGGAGATCTATGAAATGACTGATAAAGAATTCAGATTAATCTCAAAGCAGTTCAGTTACGTTGAAGAATACATGGATAGTAAATTAAATGAAATCTGGAAAATAATACATGAACAAATTAAGAAGTGTGACAAAAATGAAAACAATAAAAAACCAACTAGGTATCTTAGAGATAAAGAATATAATTACTAAATTTTAAAATTCAATAGGAAGTTTCAACATTAGACTTGATCAAGTGGAAGAAAGAATCAGTGAACTTGAAGACAGAACATTTGAAATGAAAAACAAAAAGAAGAATGAAAAATAATAAATAAAACTTATGGGAATTATGGGACCCCCATCAAAAAGCCAAAACTTTACATGTACTACCTACTGGAGACTCACCTTACTTTTAAGGACACACATAGATTGAAAGTGAAGGGATAGAAAAAGATGTTCCATACAAATAAAAAACAAAAGAGAGCAAGGATAGATACACCCATATCACACAAAATAGACTTTAAGTCAAAAACTGTGAAAAGAGACAAAGAAGAGCTTCTGTAATTATAAAGAAGCAATTCATCAAGAGGATAACAATTGTGAATATATATACATAGCACCCAACATAGAATCACCTACATATATAAAACAAGTATTAAAGAATATGAGGGGGGAGATAGATTGCAATACAATAATAATAGGAAACTTCAATATCCCACTTTCAACAATGGGCAGGTCATTCAGACATAAAATTAATGAGGCAATACTGAACTTGAACAACACGGTAAGCCAAGTGAAACTAACAGACAAATACAAGACGTTCCATTCAACAACAGCAGAATATATATTCTTCTCAAGTGCACACACAGATAGGTCATATGTTAGGTCACAAAATATGCCTTAGCAAATTTAAGGTGGCTGAAATAATATCAAGTGTCTTTTCCAACTATAATTAATTGAAACTAGAAATCAATAACAGGAGGAATTTTAGAAAATTTATAAATACACGGAATTTAAACATTTTCCTGAACAACCAATGGGTCCATAAAGAAATTTAAAAGAAAATTTAAAAATATCTTTATACAATTGAAAATGAAAATACAATATACCAAAACTTACGGGATACAACACAATCAGTTCTCAAAGGAAAGGTTACAGCAATAAACACCTACATCAAAAATAAACAAAACAAAACAAAACATCTAAAATAAACAACATTACTCCTCACTGAACTAGCAAAAGAACAAACTAAGTCCAAAGTTAGCAGAAGGAAGGAAATAATAAAAATCAGAGTAGATTATTATTATCATTATTATTATTATTTTTTCAATATACAAAAAGTCAGTTGTATTTTTATGTACTGGCAGCACAAAATTGGCAATACATTTTGAAAGTCAATTTCATTAATAATAGCATTAATAAATGCAAATGACTTGTAAGATTGGTTCAACAACTATAAAATATTGCTGAAGTTAAATAATAAATGGAACACACATTCTATTTATGGACTGGAAGACTCCACATTATTAAGATGTCAATTCTTCCCAAGTCAATCTTTAGGTTCAATGCAATTTAATCAAATTTCCAAGAAGATTTTTAAAGACATATCAACAGATTGACTCTAGGATTTGTAGATCTTTCTCCAACCCTTTATTTTGAGTCTATGTGTGTCTGCACGTGAGATGGGTCTCCTGAATACAGCACACTGATGGGTCTTGACTCTATCCAATTTGCCAGTCTGTGTCTTTTAATTGGAGCACTTAGCCCATTTACATTTAAGGCTAATATTGTTATGTGTGAATTTGATCCTGTCATTATGATATTAGCTGGTTATTTTGCTCGTTAGTTGATGCAGTTTCTTCCTAGCATCGATGGTCTTTACAATTTGGTATGTTTTTGCAGTGTCTGGTACTGGTTGTTCCTTTCCATGTTTAGTTCTTCCTTCAGGAGCTCTTGTAAGGCAGGCCTGGTGGTGACAAAATCTCTAAGCATTTGCTTGTCTGCAAAGGATTTTATTTCTCCTTCACTTATGAAGCTTTGTTTGGCTGGATATGAAATTCTGGGTTGAAAATTCTTTTCTTTAAGAATGTTGAATATTGGCCCTCACTCTCTTTTGACTTGTAGAGTTTTTGCCAAGAGATCCTCTGTTAGTCTGATGGGCTTCCCTTTGTGGGTAACCCGACCTTTCTCTCTGGCTGCCCTTAACATTTTTTCTCAATTTCAACTTTGGTGAATCTGACAATTATGTGTCTTGGAGTTGCTCTTCTCGAGGAGTATCTTTGTGGCATTCTCTGTATTTCCTGAATTTGAATGTTGGCCTGCCTTCCTTGGTTGGGGAAGTTCTCCTGGATAATATACTGCAGAGTGTTTTCCAACTTGGTTCCATTCTCCCCATCACTTTCAGGTACAACAATCAGATGTAGATTTGGTCTTTTCACATAGTCCCATATTTCTTGGAGGCTGTGTTCGTTTCTTTTTACTCTTTTTTTCTCTACACTTCTCTTCTGGCTTCATTTCATTCATTTGATCTTCAGTCATTGATACCCTTTCTTCCAGTTGATCGAATCGGCTACTGAAGCTTGTGCACGCATCACATAGTTCTCGTGCCATGGTTTTCATCTCCGTCAGGTCATTTAAGTTCTTCTCTACACTGGTTATTCTAGTCATTCGTCTAATCTTTGTTCAAGGTTTTTAGCTTCTTTGCAATAGGTTCGAACATCCTCCTTTATTTAGCTTGGAGAAGTTTGATTGTCTGAAGCCTTCTTCTCTCAACTTGTCAAAGTCATTCTCTGTCCAGCTTTGTTCCATTGCTGGCAAGCAGCTGCATTCCTTTGGAGGAGAAGAGGTGCTCTGAGTTTTAGAATTGTCAGCTTTTCTGCTCTGATTTCCCCCCATCTTTGTGGTTTTATTTACATTTGGTCTTTGATGATGATAACATACAGATGGGGTTTTGGTGTGGATGTCCTTTCTGTTTGTTAGTTTTCCTTCTAACAGTCAGGACCGTCAGCTGCAGGTCTGTTGGAGTTTGCTGGAGGTCCACTCCAGACCCTGTTTGCCTGGGTATCACCAGCGGAGGTTGCAGAACAGCAAATATTGCAGAACAGCCAATGTTGCTGCCTGACCATTTTCTGGAAGCTTTGTCTCAGAGGGACACCTGGCCATGTGAGGTGTCAGTAAGCCCATACTGGGAGGTGCCTCCCAGTTAGGCTATTCGGGGATCAGAGACCCACCTGAGGAAGCAGTCTGTCTGTTCTCAGATCTCAAACTCCATGCTGGGAGAACCACTACTCTCTTCAAAGCTGTCAGACAAGGACATTTAAGTCTGCAGAAGTTTCTTCTGCCTTTTCTTCAGCTATGCCCTGCACCGAGAGGTGGAGTCTACAGAGGCAGGTAGACCTCCTTGAGCTGTGGTGGGCTCCACCCAGTTCGAGCTTCCAGGCCACTTTGTTTACCTACTCAAACCTCAGCAATGGTGGGCACCCCCCCCCCCCAGCCTCCCTGCCACCTTACAGTTGGATCTCAGACTGCTGTATTAGCAATGAGTGAGGCTCCGTGGGCGTTGGACCCTCTGAGCCAGGCACAACATATAATCTCCTGGTGTGCTATTTGCTAAGACTATTGGAAAAGCGCAGTATTAGGGTGGGAGTGACCCAGTTTTCCAGGTGCCATCTGTCACAGCTTCCCTTGGCTAGGAAAGGGAATTTCCTGACCCCTTGTGCTTCCCAGGTTAGGCGATGCCTCGCCCTGCTTTGGTTCACACTCCATGGGTGGCACCCACTGTCCTGCACCCACTGTCCGACAAGCCCCAGTGAAATGAACCCAGTACCTCAGCTGGAAATGCAGAAATCACCTGTCTTCTGCATGACTCATGCTCGGAGCTGTAGACTGGAGCTGTTCCTATTCGGTCATCTTGGAACCCCCTCTGATTTGTATTATTAAAATAAAATAGAAAATAAATAAAGACTAGAAAAACTATACAAAAGATCAACAAAACTTAAGTTGGTGATTTTAAATGATAAAATCCACAAATCTTTCGTTAGAATAAGAAAAAGAAATGACTCAAAGTCAGAAACAAAAGAGAAGTCATTGCAACTAATATAACAGAAATACAAAGGATCACAAGAGACTACTATGGCCAATTATACAACAATAAATTGGATAAACTAGAAGAAATTGATAAAGTTATTCACATATATTTAGTTTGGTACAAAAGTAATTGCAGTTTTTGCCATTGCCATGCAACCTACCAAGACTGAGTCATCATGAAGAAATGGACAATCTGAAAAGACTAATAATAGGTATTGAGATTCTATCAATAATAAAAAGTCTGCTGTAATAAAAACCTTAAGACCTGATGGTTACCAATCTGAATTCTACCAAACATTTAAAGAACTAATACCAATCCTTCTGAAACTCTTCAAAAAAATGAAGAGGCAAAAGTACTTCTAAACTTTTTACAAGGTCAGCATTGTCCTGATACCAAGGCTGGGCAAGGACATTACAAGAAAAGATTACAGGCTAATATCCTTGATGAACATAGTCATAAAAATCTTCAACAAAATACTAGCAAACCAATTCAAAAGCACATTAAAAGGATCATTCACCATGATCAAGTGGGATTTATCCTTGTGATGTAAGGATGGTTCAATGTATGCAAATCAGTAAGTTATATATCATATTAACAGAATGAAAGACAAAAACATAGATCATCTTATTAGATGCAGAAAAAACATTTGACAAATTCAATATCCTTTCACAATAAAAACTCTCACTAACGTAGGTATAGAAGGAATGTATTTTAACACAATAAAGGCCATATATGTGAAGCTCACAACAATTATTATACTCAATGGTGAGATTTGAAAGCCCTTGCTCTGAGATCTCGAACCAGACAAGATGTCCAGCCTTGACGCTTTTATTCAACATAGTATTGGAAGTCCTTGCCAGAGCAATTAGGCAAGAGGGAGAAATAAAGGGCATCCAAATAGGAAAAAAAGAATTGAAATTGTCACTTTTTCCTGATGAGATGATCTTATTAATAATAAACCCTAAAGACTCCACCAAAAAACAGAACTATCAAACAAATACAGTAAAGTTGTAGGATACAAAATTAACACACACAAATCAGTAGTGTTTCTATATACTAAGAATAAACTATTTCCCCCCAAAATAAATTTCCTTTTATAATAGCTTCAAAAAATAGTACTTATAAATACATTTAGCCAAGGAGATGAAAGACTAGTACACCAAAAAACTAGAAAATGTTGATGAAAGAAATAAAATACACAAATAAATGGAAAGATATCCTGTGTTCATGAATTAGAAAAATTAATATTGGTTAAATGTTCCTATTACCCAAATCAATCTACAGATTTAATGTAATTCCCATCAAAATTTCAATAAAATTGAAAATAGAAAAAAACAATAATATGAAACTACAAAAAACTCTGAATAGCTAAGGCAATCATGAGCAAAAAGAACAAAGCTGGAGGTATCACACTACATGATTTCAAACTACTACAAAGCTATTGTAATTAAAACAGCATGGTGATGCCATAAAAAAAGATACATTGACCAACGGAACAGAATGGAGAGCCCATAAATGAACCCACACTTGTACAGTCAGTTGATTTTCAAAAAAGGTACCAAGAATATGCAATGGAGAACGGATAGTCACTTCAATAAATGATGTTGGGAAAACTGGATAGCCACAGGCAACAGAATAAAATTTGATCCTTATCTCCTACCATATACAAATATCTACTCAAAATGGATTAACAAACTAAATGTAAGAGCAGAAACTACAAAATGACTAGACAAAAACAAGTTGGAGAAACCACAGAACATTTGCCAAGGTAATATTTTTTTTTTATTTGACCCCCAAAGTGCCAGAGACATAAACAAAAATATACAAATGGAATTACAATAAACTAAAAAACTTCTGCACCATAAAGGAAGCAACTAACAGTGGGGAGAGATGACCTATGAGATGGGAGAAAATACTGGCAAGACATAAGTTTGATAAGGGGTTAATATTCAAAACATATAATAAGCTCAAACAACTCAATAGCAAGAAAGCTACCCAATTCAAAAATGGACAAGGGACCTAGATGAACATTTCTCAAAAGTAGGCATACAAATTGCCAACAGACATGTTTTAAGAAGCTCAACATCACTAATCATTAGGGAAATGCAAATTAAAACCAAAATGAATTATCATCTCACACCTGTCAGAATGGCTATTATCAATAGGATGATAAATAAATGTTGGTGGTGATGTGAAGAAAAGGGAATTCTTGTACACTGTTGGTGGGAATGTTAATTAGTACACCATTATAGAAAACAGCATGGGGACAGGGCCAAGATGGCAGACTAAAAGCGGCTCATATATGCTGATTCTCATGGAGAGGAACAAAAGGGCTAGTGAACGCTCACCCTGCAGGCTGATCATCTAAGAAACTATGTCAGAATCCATCAAGGCAGCAGGGGAACACAGAGAGCAGAGAGGAGCAAAGCTGGGCACCAGCCTGCCTGAGCTCAGCGTGGAGTCAGGAGAACCTCTCCAACATGGGAAAGGATAAGTGAGTGAAAAACTCCAGAAGGATTCACACTCTCTACAGGGACCTCTGCAAGATTGGAAATGGTAGAATCTTGCTGGCCCCTCTGCACTCCCCAACCATGCTTCTAGACTGAGGCAGAGAGCCACTTGGACATTTTGTGGAGAATAACTCACAAGTCCAAGGGGACCTCTACAAGCTTTGGGCTCTGGAGCAGATCAGCCCTGGTGCCATAGCCCCAGTAGAGGCCACAGCTGTGCTGTCTGGGAGCAGAGAGACTGCTCCACTGTCCCTTGCCAAATGGAGCTGGGCACCAGTTTCCAGCCCAGCAGTCCCACTTTCGTGTGAACTCAGCTGGAGGGCACAGCCTCCTGATGTCCTGGGAAATGGCTGGATGTCAGAGCATAAGGCCACCCTCAAGCCCACCACTGATAACCAGGAAGGCAATGCTTGCTAGAGCTTCTGACCCAGTGCTCCTGTTTCTATGTGAACTCAGTTAGAGAGTGCAGCTTCCTATTGTCTCAGGAAACACCTAGATGATGGAGCGCATAACCCCACCCAGTCCTGCCACTGGTAGCCAGGTGGGCAATGCCTGCCCAAGCTTCAAGCCCTGTGGTCCTGCTATTGTGGAAAGTCAGCTGATGAGTGCAGGCTCGTGTTGTCCCAGGAAGAACCCGGATGGCAGGGAAGGCAACTCCACTCATCCCCACCACTGATAGCCAGGTGGACAGTGCCTGCTAGAGTTTCTGGCCCAGGGATCCTGCTTCCATGGGGACTCAGCTGAAGGATGCAGCCTCCTGTTGTCCCTGGCAACACCCAGATGGCAGGATGCATGATCCCAGACACCCCTGTGACTGATAGCCACGTAGGCAATGCCTTATAAAGTTTCTGGGCCAGCAGCCTCACTTCCGTGTCAACTCAGCTAGAGAACCCAGCTTCCTGTTCTTGGGAAACACATGGACAGCAGAGTACATGACCTTGTCCACACCTGCCACTGGTAATGAGGCAGGCAAGCCCTGGTAGGGCTTTAGTCCCAGTGGTCCTGCTTCTGTGGAAACTCAGCTGAGGAGTATAGCCTCCTATTGTCCCAGAAAGAATCCATATGTCAGGGCAGGAGTCCCCACCGACCCCTACCACTAGTAGCCAGGCTAGCCACGCCTGCTAGAGCTTGTGGTTCAGTGGTTCTAGTTCTGCCTGAATTTGCCAAGGGGCACAGCCTCTTGTTGCCCTGGAAACACCCAGACAGCAGCATGGGCAACTCACCCACCCCACCTCCTGTAGCCAGACAGCCCACACCAGCTAGAGCTTCCAACCAAGTAGTCCTGCTTTTGCCTGAGCTCTGCAGACAAGCAGAAACCCATGTTTTCTCAGGAAGCACACAGACAGCCGATTAGGGCTGACCTGGGAAGGATACAGCTTGTCTGCCAATGTGGCCCCTGCCTGTGGGAGCCCTGTGGACCAGAGCACCAAACAAAAGAAACGCAGGCACAGAGACAGTAATCAGAGAGAGTTCCTCTTAGACTCAGGTGTGGACTAGAATTGAAGCCAGTCAACTGAATCCACCTAATACCATAAGCAAACTCCCAATGGGCATTAAAGAAGAAAAAAGAGAGAGAGAAAAGAAAAAAAAAATCCAAAGGACAGCAGCTTCAAAGATTGAAGAAGCATCAGCCCACACAAATGAGAATCAATCAGCACAAGAGCTCTGGCAACTTAAAAAGCCAGAGTGCCTTCTTTCCTCCAAACAACCGCGCTGGTTCCCCAGCATGGGTTCTTACATGGGCTAAAATGACAGAAATAGAATTTAGAATATGGATAAGAATAAAGATCATCAAGATTCAGGAGAATGTTGAAACCCAATCCAAGGAAACTAAGAATCACAATAAAGTAATACAGGAGTCAGTAGATGAAACAGCTATTATAAAAAAAGAACCAAGCTGATATGATAGAGCTGAAAAAAACACACTAGAAGAATTACATAATGAAATCACAAGTATTAACAACAGAATAGTGGCAGCTAAGATAAGAATCTCAGAGCTAGAAGACTGACTCTCTGAAATAACTCAGTTAGAAAAAAATAAAAAAGGCCGGACGCGGTGGCTCAAGCCTGTAATCCCAGCACTTTGGGGAGGCTGAGACGGGCGGATCACGAGGTCAGGAGATCGAGACCATCCTGGCTAACACGGTGAAACCCCGTCTCTACTAAAAAATACAAAAAACTAGCCGGGCAAGGTGGCGGGCGCCTGTAGTCCCAGCTACCCAGGAGGCTGAGGCAGGATGGCGTAAACCCGGGAGGCGGAGCTTGCAGTGAGCTGAGATCTGGCCACTGCACTCCAGCCCGGGTGACAGAGCGAGACTCCATCTCCAAAAAAAAATAAAAAATAAAAAAAATAAAAAAGAAGGAACAAAATCTCTGAAAAATATAGAATTATGTAAAGAGGCCAAATCTACAAATCACTGACATCCCTGGAAGGGAGGGAGAAAGCAAACAACCTGGAAAACATATTTCAGGATATCATCCATGGAAACTTCCCCAACTTCACTACAGAGGCCAACATTCAAATCCAGGAGATACAAATAACCCTGCAAGATACACAAGAAGACCGTCCTCAAGACACATAATCATAAGAATTTCCAAGATCAAAATGAGAGAAAAAAATGTTAAAGGCAGCTAGAAAGAAGGGGAAGGTCACCTACAAAGGGAACCCTGTCAGGCTAATAGTGGACATTTCAGCAGAAACCTTACAAACTGGAAGAGATTAAGGACATTCAGCATTCTTAAAGAAAAAACAATTCCAACTATGAATTTTATATCCAACCAAACTAAGCTTCATAAGTGAAGAAGAAATAAGATCCTTTTCAGAAAAGCTAATGCTAAGGGAATTTGTTACCACTAGACATGTCTTACAAGAGGTCCTCAAAGAAGCTCTAAATATGGAAAGAAAAGACAATTACCAAACCACTACAAAAACGTACTTAAATACACAAACCAATGACACTATGAAGCAACCACACAAACAAGTCTGCATGATAACCACCTAATAATACAATGACACAATCAGACCCACATATATCAATACTTAATTTTAAATGTAAATGAGCTAAGTGCCCAACTTAAAAGGCACAGAGTGGAAAGCTGAATAAAGAAGCAAGATTTAATGGTATACTGTGTTATAGAGACTCATCTCACATGCAATGACACCACAGGCTCAAAATAAAGAGATGGAGAAAAATCTACCAAGCAAATAGAAAACAGAAAAAAACAGGGGTTGCAATCCTAATTTCACACAAAACAGACTTTAAACTAACAAAAATCAAAAACAATAAAGAAGGACTTTATATAATGATAAAGGGTTAAATTCAACAAGAAGACCTAACTATCCTAAATATATATGCACCCAACACAGGAGCACCCAGATTTATAAAGCAAGTACTTAGAGACCTACAAAGAGACTTAGATTCCCATGCAATAATAGTGGAAGACTTCAACATCCCATTGACAGTATTAGACAGATTATTGAGGCAGAAAATTAACAAACATATTTAGGACCTGAACTCAATAGTTAAGCAAATAGGCTTAATAGACATCTACAGAACTGTGCAGTACAGTAAATTACAATCCAGTACATTTAAAAAATTTAAATTATACCAACCACACTTTTGGACCACAGTGCAGTAAACATAGAAATCAATACTCAAGAAAATCACTCAAAACTGTGAACCCAGAAAATCTGAGATAGGTCTCAGTTAATTTAGAAAGGTTATTTTGCCAAAGTTGAGAATACACCTGTGACACAGCATCAGGAAGACCTGATGATACATGCTCAAAGTTGTTGGGGCACAGTTTGGTTTTATATATTTTAGGGAGACATGAGATATCAATCAAAACATGTAAGAGGTACATTGGTTTGATCGGGAAAGGTGGGACAACTTGAAGCAAAGGCAGGAAGACTCAAAGTGGGAGGGAGCTTCCAGGTCACAGAGGTGAGACACAAACAGTGGCAGGTGTGGACAAGATCATGTCTGATGTAACAAGAGTTACATCAGAGTTTCTGATTAGCCTTTCCAAAAGAGGCAATCAGGTATGCATCTATCTCAGTGAGCAGAGGGATAACTTTGAATAGAATGGGAGGCAGGTTTGCCTTAAGCAGTTTCCAGCTTGAGTTTTCCTCAGTGATTTTGGGGGTTCAAGATATTTTCCTTTCACATTTCCTCCCCTTTCTTTTTAAAAACATTTTGGAGAAAGCATTTTACAAGAAAAAGAGTCTGTGGTCTCAGGTTTCATCTGATCTCTCATGGCTAGGACAGTTTATTCCTAGATGGGTATGCCCCAAAAGCTCATTTTTCATGGGTTGTGAAGTCTCATGTCCTATGTTTTTAAAAAAGGATACACCTTTCTATTTTTGTTTTTGTTTATTTATTTGAGATGGAGTCTTGCTCTGTTGCCCAGGCTGGAGTACAATGGCATGATCTTGGCTCACTGCAAGCTCCACCTCCTGGGTTCACACCATTCTCCTACCTCAGCCTCCTGAGTAGCCGGGACTACAGGCGCCTGCCACCACACTCAGCTAATTTTTTCTATTATTAGTAGAGATGGGATTTCACTGTGTTAGCCAGGATGGTCTTGATCTCCTGACCTTGTGATCCACCCACCTCAGGCCCACAAAGTACTGGGATTACAGGCATGAGCCACCACAGCCCCACATCTTTTTATTTTCAAAAAAGGACACACCTTTTTATTTTTAAGGCAGGAATGTTTTCCTACAATATATGTTTATTGGAAAATGCCCAAATAATGAAATCTATATTATTTAATTTAATATAACTTTATATTCTAAATTATGACCAGCTTGTCTACAAGTATTTGTCCCATTATATTTACCTAATTATTTTATTTTAATTGTTAACCTAAAATATTTATGAAAACAGTGATAGTCACAATTTAAAGTTATGAAGCCACCATTGCAAAATTATAACTGTGACAGTGAAAAAAAGTTGACCTAACTGACTCCATCTTGCTCTTAACCTGCAAGCTGTCTTTGTTCATTCCTGGGCATAGGCTGACCTAATTTTGGGAGGAACTTAGTTTACAATTTAGCTTTGAAACAAAGATAACAGTAGTTTCCCAAAACAAACCTTCTTACTGTCTGTGGACTAGACTGCCTAAAGCCACAGGATTAGAAATTATGGTAATTTTACTAAATTCAAGATGCAGCTATTTTCATTAAACCCATATTAATGTCTTATTTATTAAAAATAACAAGTGAAAATCATTCTGTTTTGGGCTGGGTTTATAGTTTTGTAACCTCTGTGCCAAATTTTGACAGTCACACAAATAAGTATGAAGTTGCTTAAGAAATGCAAACAAAAATGTATGCTGGCAATTCCTAAGATATTTCTAATATTACTTCACCAATAATTTTAAAGCTGGCTTATTTATTAAAGATTTTACTTAAGTTATATGAACTTGAAAAAGCATTTTGTCATGTGTGTCCGTGTGAAGAGACGACCAAACAGGCTTTGTGTGAGCAACATGGCTGTTTATTTCACCTGGGTGCAGGCGGGCTGAGTCCGAAAAGAGAGTCAGCGAAGGAAGATAAGGGTGGGGCCATTTTATAGGATTTGGGTAGTGTTTTGTTTTTCTAAGACCACCAGAGCGGGTACAAAAGAACCAGCGACTAGGCAAGGGTAGGAGCAAAACTGCAAGTTTATTTTGGTCACCTAGCTTCAGGGGAAGAAGGTGGGTAGGGAGAGGTCTGTTGGCCCCCGACAAATGAGGCCCACAGAGTCACCCGTGCAGCTCTCAGACGGAGTTCCAACAGTCCCGACCTCAGTGGGGAAGCTGGGAAGTCCGTGCGTGGCGTTCATCCAGTGCCGCTTTTCTAGGAGTGGGAGGGCAATAGGCGGGGCACGGACGTGTCGGGGGGCGTTCCGCAGGTGCGACCAGGTAAATCTTGGTCTCTTCAGATTGACATCACCTGGCGCATGCCTAGTTGGTCTGCACCTTCCCGGGTCTCCGGCTGCATTTTCGCGCGCGCGGGAAAAGTTGGTGAAGAAGAACCCGGAAGTGCACCATCTTGCCTCCGTTCATCCAAACAGTCCAACCTTTTATTGATAATAGTGATAAAGGGGCGCCGTGGTCTGTCTGGCTACTTCCTGCTGTTAAGGGGCGCTGTTAAGGTCGGGGCCCATGGTTGGCATTTGGACATACGGATGAAGAATAAAATAAGGCACAGTATTAGTATAGGAATGAGGTATGGAAGCATTTGTTGGAATATGGGCAAAACCCAGAAGGAAGGTCCCGGCAAGGTTGGGGTATTAAGGTTCTGTATCTCAGTTTTTTACTTTATTGAGGGTTTGAATGTTAGTGTCTACTAGGCCTGACTTGCTAACATAATAGCAGCACTCTTCTCCAAGGAAGAGACAAGTGTCTCCTTTTTCAGCTGTAAACAAGCCTAGGGCTCGCCTGTTTTGGGCAGCTACTTGGGCTATTGAGGTAGTTCGGCGCTGCAGGGAGGCCAGGCTTTCAGCTGATTCCAATAACTAGAGGGAGGAAAACAGCCCGTTTTTGACGTAAGTGGCGTAGTGGCATGGAAAGTTGCTGGAAAAGCTCTGCTACTTCTGCCTGGCTGTATAAAGTTAGACTGGGGACCAAGGACACGAGGACATAGAGGGATCAGTTAATGGCTGTACAGTTAAGAGTTTTAGAGAGAGAGACCAGTTGCACCAGAAATAGCCTTCAATGGGGGCTGTTTAGCCCCCATTGGGTGCCTGAGTATGATTACCTCAGGATGAATTTGGAGTTGAATAATGGAAAGGAAGGATTGGGCTATTTGGATTTTGGTATAGTGGCGCCTGGAGTGTGAGTGAATTGTGGGATGTTTGACCAGTTGTGTTGAAGGCCCTGGGCAGGGGGCTGCCACTAGGCGGGGGCCTTCTAAAGCCTCACAGAGGAAGCAGTGGGAGAGATTGGTTATATTCACAGTGTAGGTTAAGTTTAGCCTTTGGCGGATAAGTGTGAGCCATGAGAAAGGGGTCTCTATTGTGCGGAGAGAAGTTTGATAGCCTTAAGGAAGACAACTGGCAGAACTATGTGCTACTGAGTGTGTTCGGCTGTCTTGTGGCCAAGTTTCAGTGATGAGAAAAAAATTGCCATACAGTAGGCGGACTAGCAAAGGTCTGAGTGTATGAGTGAGACAGCAATATAAGTATAAAATGAGACTTCATTTTCAGCGTAGTCACGGAGTGTCCCTTGCCATTGGAGATGTTCGATGAAGGTTAGGAGATGGGAGAACCACTGCTCTGGACTATTGTCTGGAGGTAGATATGGGTCTGGGGTTATGTATTGAAAGTCTGATGGGTTTATGTAGAGGATGGTGAGAAAGCGAGCTAAGCGCCAGGGATCAGGGAGCATGAACTAGTTAAGAAAGTTT
The DNA here is from genome assembly GCF_007565055.1 of Rhinopithecus roxellana. NCBI lineage: Eukaryota > Metazoa > Chordata > Mammalia > Primates > Cercopithecidae > Rhinopithecus > Rhinopithecus roxellana. The sequence goes on from NC_044552.1 coordinate 165,211,755, forward strand.
TGTAAGTTTGAGGCGAGTGGGGGAAAGTTGAACTGATGTCCACTGATTGTTCCTGGTGGGGGCCCTTTTTAGCTGGGAAATATGAATCCAATGCGTGTGTCCTAGGAGTTTTGCTGCTGTATGTGTAGACAGGAGGACAATGTATGGGCCTTTCCACCTGGGCTGTAAGTCTTTGGCTTGGATATCTTTTATGTATACTTGGTCTCTGGGACTGAGGGAGAGATGTGGGTTGTAGACGTCTGTTGGAGGAGGGTGTGCTAACTCAGCGTGTTGTCTTAGGAGTTGTCTGAGAAGAGTGAGATATGGGAGGTAGTTCGCCAAAGGGGCTGGCAGGGAAGGTATTTGTTGGAGGGTTAGGGGCCGTCCGTAGACTAATCTGAACAGACTGAGGCCTGTTGGGCTTCAAGGTGCTGCCCGCAGCCGGGTCAGGGCTAAGGGAAGGAGAGTTACCCACGACTGCCGGGTTTCGATTGAGAGTTTGGTGAGCTGCTGTTTGATGAGTCCATTAGCCTTTTCTACCTTACCAGAAGACTGAGGCCTATAAGGGATGTGGAGTTTCCAGGTGATGTGTAGGAGGGCTGCCACCTGTTGGACTACCTTAGAGATGAATGCTGGACCATTGTCGGATTGAAGAGTGACCGGGAGGCCAAACCTAGGAATAATATGTTCAGTGAGTATAGAGGCAACAATGTTAGTGGTTTCTCCTGTGGTGGGATAGGCCTCGATCCACCCTGAAAAGGTGTCCACCAGGGTTAAGAGGTATTTGAATTTTTTATGTCTTGGCATATGTGTAAAATCAATTTGCCAATCTTCACCTGGTTGGTGTCCTCTGAGTTGATGGCTGGGATGGGGATTATGCAATGCACCTTGAGGATTTGCCTTTAGGCAGGTAGAGCACTGCTGGTTGATTGTAAGTAAGTGTTTTTGTAGTGTTGGACAGTGGAGGAGGGGATTTAGGAAATCATATAAGGCTTTGGGTCCTATATGTAAAGAATTATGTATGTCTGTTAGAATAGTATGGAGTTGTGTTTCAGGAATAACTAGTTTGTTATCAATATATATCCAGTCACCTGTAGTTAGTTTGGCTGTTGGATTTTGTAATAGCTTAGCCTTTTATTCCTGAGTGTAATTAGGGGCATACTGGGGGGAGAGAAAACAGGCAGAAGGAGGCTTAGGGGTGGAAAATCCGGCGGCTGACCTGGCAGTGACGTCAGCGAAATTGTTGCCAGCTGCTACCGGGTTAGAAGAAGTTTGGTGCCCTTTGCAATGTATGATGGCTACCTTGGAAGGTGCCGACAGTGCATCTAGTAGTTTGAGTATTTGGTTTTTGTTAATAATAGGGGTACCACCGGTGGTTAAAAACCCTCTCTCTTTCCAGATGACTGAATGGGTGTGTGCGATTAGAAAAGCATATTTAGAATCTGTGTATATGTTTACTGTTTTTCCTTTTGATAGTAGGAGTGCCTTGGTTAGTGCAGTGAGTTCTGCCTGCTGTGATGTGGTCCCTTGTGGTAGGGGTTTTGCCTCTAAAACTGTGGAAGAGGTAACTACTGCATATCCTGCCTGTCTATTTCCTTGAGGGTTGATAAAGGAGCTGCCATCCACAAATAGGGTTAGTTGTGCATTCTGAAGGGGCTGGTCATGCAAGTGTAGGTGGCTGGGGGGTTGAGCCTCCAGAACCTCAGTACAAGAATGTTTAGTATGGGGTGGTTTAAGAGAGTCTGGTAGTAAAGTGGCTGGATTTAGAGAGGAGCAAACTTCTAAAGTAACAGTGGGGTCTTCTATGAATAAGAGATGGAAAAGTTGGAGCCAGGATGGAGTTAAGTGGCTAATACTTTTATGAGAGATGAGATCCTGAAGACTGTGTGTGGAGAGGACTGTTAGATTACTGCCTCTAATGAGCTTTTTTGCTTCCTGGGTCAGGCAGGCTGCCGCTGCTAGCGCACGCAGACAGGGTTGCCAGCCTTGTACAGTTGGGTCTAGCTGTTTGGATAGATAGGCCACAGGACGGTGGGTGTTACCGACAGGCTGGGCTAAGAGACCAACTGCCACTTTCTGCCTTTCATCTGTAAAGAGTTGGAAGGGACACTGGAAATCAGGCAGTGAGAGAGTGGGTTGTGAGAGAAGGCAAGCTTTAAGCGGATGAAATGAGTCGAGATTAACTTGGGGTTGGACAAAGGCCCATGTGGGGTTTCTTTAACTGTGGCATATAAAGGTTTGGCTAGGATTCCAAAATTGGGGATCCAATGTCTGAATAAACCTATTAGACCTAGGAAGGATTGAATTTCTTTTGCATCTTGAGGGGGAAGAAGGTTACGTATTAGGGCCATGCGGTCAGTAGTTAGTGACCGGGTTGTTGGCGTGATTTCAATTCCTAAGTATATGATGGTTTGGCAAGAAATTTGGGCCTTGTGTTTAGATACTCTATAACCTAGTGAACCTAAATGGTTGAGGAGAGTTGCAGTGTCTAGAAGAGAGTCTTGTTTGGTAGGGCTACAGATTAGGAGATCATCTACATACTGCAGAACTTTGCTATTAGTGAGAGGGCAGGAGGCAAGGTCTTTTGCTAAGGCCTGACCAAAGAAATGGGGGCTGTCCTGGAACCCTTGTGGGAGGACTGTCCACGTCAGTTGAGTGGAGGTATGTGTGTCTGGGCCTTCCCATGTGAAAGCAAAAAGGAACTGGCAGTCTGTGTGTAGGGGTATGGTAAAGAAAGCATCCTTAAGGTCTAGCAGAGTAAAATAAGTAGAATTGGTGGGGATATGGGACAGAAGGGTGTAAGGGTTGGGAACTACAGGGTGCGTGGGACGGGTGGCTTCATTGACTAGCCGAAGATCCTGTACTAACCTATACGTTCCATCTGACTTTTTAACTGGAAGTATTGGAGTGTTACAGGGGGAATGTGTGCGGACAAGAATATGTTGGCTAAGTAGTCGTGTGATAATTGGCTTTAAACCTTGTAGATGTGTCGGAGAGAAAGAGAATTGGGGGCGGTTTGGGAAACGAGTGGGATCTTTGAGCTTGACGAGAACTGGTGGGTGGTGGGCAGCTATGACCAGGGTGGAAGTGTCCCACACTTGAGAGTGTACAGAAATAGGGAAGATGGGGGGTGGGGGCGACATAGGAGGAGCGTGTGCGCTTGCACAAAGCATGAGCAACAGGTCATGAGGGGGTTGAAGGGGAGTGGATGGGTTGGTGGGAATGTATATGGAGTCCTTTAAGGTGCTCAGGATGTCTCGGCCTAGTAAGGGGGTAGGGCATGAAGGTATAATGAGGAACGAGTGCGCAAAGTAGTTGTTGGCCAGGCAGCAACTGAGGAGTGGAGTTTTTTGTGGGGTGGATGGCTTTCCGTCTACTCCTACTACAAAGATATTGGATGGAAGGCTAGGTCCAGAGAAGGACGGCAAAACAGAATAGGTAGCCCCGCTATCTATTAAAAAATTAATTGTCTTACCCGCTACCAGGAGAGTTACCCGCGGCTCGGCGAGGGTGATGGGGGTTCCCGAGTCTCGGCACCTTCAGTTGTCGTTGTCGTCCAGATGTAGGAGCTGGAAGGAGCTCCCAGGATCCTGGGAAAGGGGGTCACGTGGAGACGCAGCACCTGTTCTCAGGGTGGGGCAATCAGACTTCCAGTGTCCTCCCTGCTGGCAAGCAGGGCAGGGGGCTGCTGGTGGACGAGGGTTAGGACATTCATTGGCCCAATGTCCTGACGCCTTGCACTTATAGCAAGGCTGCATTGGGACTCGGGGACCTTGCGGACACCTGCTGGCATAGTGTCCTGCCTTGTCGCACTTATAGCAGGCTCCTTTCGTGGCCTTGGAGTCTGTGGGGTGTGTGCTCTCTGGTCTGGGGTTATAACTGGGCTGTAAAGCCGCTGCTAGGAGCTGGGCCTTCTATTTGAGGCGTGCCTGTCGCACTGCCTCAGCCGTCTCCTCTCTGGAGTTATAGACCTTAAAGGCTAATTTAACCAGGTCTTGTATTGGTGCCTGAGGACCATCCTCTACCTTTTGAAGTTTCTTACGAATGTCAGGAGCTGATTGAGAAATGAAATAAGACGCCAAAATGGTGGCCCCTGTGGGGGAGGCCGGATCTAACCGGGTATACTGGGTTAGAACCTCAGTCAGCCTATTTATGAATGCGGCTGGATTTTCTTCTGGATTTTGAATAATTTCTTTTAATTTGTTAAAATTTACAGTTTTGTTTGAGGCTGCTTGCATACCAGCCAACAAACACTGAACCATTATGTCTTGCCTACGGCGCCCAGGCTGGTTTGCTTGGTAGTTCCAGTCTGGGTCTGCCGAGGGGACTGCTTGCTCCCCTAGTGGGATGGCGGCATCAGTTAAATGTAGTTGGTTGGCGTGCTGCCTGGCGGCCGCTAGGATGCGCTCTTGCTTCTCAGGGTTTAGGGTGGAGGTTAGGATAACCTGGAGGTCATGCCAAGTTAAGTCATAGGCCTAACAAAGGTATCTAAATTCCTTTATGTAGATGGTGGGATTAGCTGAGAAATCCCCTAAACGCTTCTCAATTTTGGAAAGATCGGCCAATGAAAAAGGGACACGTACTCTGACTACCCCCTCCGCCCCAGCCACCTCTCGCAAAGGCGCTAACACTGTAGGAGGGTGTGGGGGAGGAGTGGAGGCATCAGCAGGGCACTTAGAGCGGGTGTGTGCAGAGATAGGAGACTCAAGACAGCCAGTTGGGGGCCCCGAAGGAAGCACGGGACTGAGTGGATTACTAGTAGGTAAGGAAGAGGAAGGAGGAGTCCGGGCGGAGGGAGGAGAAGTATAGGGCGGAAGTGAGGGAAACCCTAGATCCTCCGGCTGAACAGAAAGGAATGAAGACTCCTCTTTTTCGGGTTCCTGTGAGCCGGCATCCTTGGCTAGCATAACTTGGGCCAAAGAGCACCGGCTACACAGGTCGGGATGAGAGTGTAAGGCCCAAAAGCCTTGTATGTACCTAATTTCAGACCACTTGCCTAACCGCTGGCAGAAATTGCTGAGGTCGGTCAGAACATTGCGATCTAGGGTGCCCTCTGGTGGCCACTGAGACTCATTGTCTAGTTTGTATCGGGGCCACGCCACAGTGGAAAGGAAAATTAACCGCTTCCTCCTAAGGTCTTGTTCAAGCTGTAAGGTTTTTAAATTGGCTAGGAGGCACCCCAAGGGGGTGCTCTTTGGAAATTTGGACTGGGGGTTTCCCATTTGTTTCCTCTTTACCAACACAATGGACACAATGGAAATGGAAATGGATCCCTGCCTGGCTTCAAATCGTCCTTTGGAACCAGCAGAGACAGACTGGAGGCTCTTGAAGCCAAAGTGGAGATTACCTTCAGGCGGACGTCTCCGTCCTGAACGGGTCTCCCGAGCCACTTGGTGGCTCCCAATGGACCTCGGACCTGCACAGGATTTTGGCCGAGGGAGGTAAAGAGGAGACAAGGGCACTTACCCCAGAGAGGCCGTGAGAGTGAGGGAAGCGGGTCTCAGGTCCTGGTCCGTCTGCAGCGTGGAACGAGGAGGAGGAGGAGGCTCCCCAGACCCTGGGGTCCCTGAGGAGGGGTCTCCTCCCGGGTTTCGGCACCAACTGTTTTGTTTTTCTAAGACCACCAGAGCGGGTACAAAAGAACCAGCGACTAGGCAAGGGTAGGAGCAAAACTGCAAGTTTATTTTGGTCACCTAGCTTCAGGGGAAGAAGGTGGGTAGGGAGAGGTCTGTTGGCCCCCGACAAATGAGGCCCACAGAGTCACCCGTGCAGCTCTCGGACGGAGTTCCAACAGTCCCGACCGCAGTGGGGAAGCTGGGAAGTCCGTGCGTGGCGTTCATCCAGAGCCGCTTTTCTAGGAGTGGGAGGGCAATAGGCGGGGCACGGGCATGTCGGGGGGCGTTCCGCAGGTGTGACCAGGTAAATCTTGGTCTCTTCAGATTGACATCACCTGGCGCATGCCTAGTTGGTCTGCACCTTCCCGGGTCTCCGGCTGCATTTTCGCGCACGCGGGAAAAGTTGGTGAAGAAGAACCTGGAAGTGCACCATCTTGCCTCCGTTCATCCAAACAGGTAGGTAAAGGAAAATTACAGTCAAAGGGGGGTTGTTCTGTAGCGGGCAGGAGTAGGGGTCACAAGTGCTCAGTGAGGGAGCTTTTTGAGCCAGGATGAGCCAGGAAAAGGAATTTCACAAGATAATATCATCTCTTAAGGCAAGGACCGGCCATTTTCACTTCTTTTGTGGTGGAATGTCATTGGTTAAGGCAAGGCAGGGCATTTTCACTTCTTTTGTGATTCTTCAGTTACTTCAGGCCATCTGGGCGTATACGTGCAAGTCACAGGGGATGTGATGGCTTGGCTTGGGCTCAGAGGCCCGACACATTTGACTAGTTATTTCTTTTTAGTATCTTATTTAAGTGCTTTTATTTTTCTTTAAGCCAACTAATTAGAGCTCCTTTACGTATTTTCAGTAGTGAGGCATTGTGTACACAACAGTTAAATATATATAAGGATGTATTAGGAATGCCAATACAAGTACATTTTATAGATTTATAAAGATGTCCCCTCAATTCTTTTTTCCCTTAGAGTCTTGGTAACCTGTAACCTGTTTTATAACCCTAGGCAGCTGTCAGCTAAATAGCCTTAAATTTGCACATTAAAGGAAACAAATCAGGTGAAAATCAAATAGCAAAATTTACATCATAAGGTACAGAGAGAAAAAAGTCTGGTGGTGCTAGAGGGAAATGCTTTTATTTTTCTTTGAGCCAAATTAAACATAAAATTAAACTGCACTCTTCCTTAAAAATCCAAGAGTAGCCTCTGTTGCAATAGCTATTTTACTCAAAAAATCAGGTGGAAAAAGAATTCAGTCAACTGAGAAGGAAAAGAAAAAAAAACTTTTGCTCAAGAAAAAGACTAGGTCTTAGGAGAGAAAAACAAACAACAACAACAACAAAAACAAAAGCATGAAGAAGGCCTTTCAAATACAAACTTGAACACATGCATACATACACATACATCTTGGATGTTAGCCTTTTAATTAAGCTAACTTTTAACCATTGAGCTTCTTAAAAACAATGTTTTTAAATCTTATTACCATATTTCAGCTAGGGCAAAATGCCATTTTAGATGTATAGCCATTGTTTTTTCAGTTTGATATGGCTGGCCAAAAGGTGGCCTTGTTATGTAAATAAAGTCCCTTTTCTAATTAAAATTAAGAATCTTGTATTTTTTCCCCCCATTTGCTGGTCATTTTCTTACCACTTCAGAGGCCTTGTTCCCCTATAATTTAGGGTTCTCCTTCAGATATTTTTCTTTCACAAAGCCATGCAATTATATGGAAATGTAAAAACCTGCTTGAGAATGACTTTTGGGTAAACAATGGAATTAAGGCAGAAATCAAGAAGTTCTTTGAATCTGATGAGATCAAAGATACAACATACATGAATCTCTGGGACACAGCTAAGGGAGTGTTAAGAAGGAATTTTATAGCACTGAACACCCTTGTCAAAAAGTTAGAAAGATCTCAAATTAACAAACTAACATCACAAATAGAAGAATTAGGGAAGCAAGAGCAAACCAACCCCAAAGCTAGCAGAAGATAAGAAATATCTAAAATCAGAGCTGACGAGACCATCCTGGCTAACACAGTGAAACCCCGTCTCTACTAAAAATACAAAAAGTTAGCTGGGCATGGTGGCTTGTGCCTGTAGTCCCAGCTACGCTGGAGGCTGAGGCAGGAGAATGGTGTGAACCTGGGAGGTGGAGCTTGCAGTAAGCTGAGATTGCACCACTGCACTCCAGCTTGGGCGACAGAGCGAGACTCCGTCTCAAAAAAAATTCAGAGCTGAATGGAAGGAAGTTGAGGCACAAAAAAAAATATGCAAAATATTGTTCAGGAGCTTGTTCTTTGAAAAAAATAATAAGACAGATAGATGGCTAGCTAGACTAACAAATACAAAAGAGAGAAGATCCAAATAAACGCAATTAGAAATGACAAAGGAGACATTACCACTTACCCCACAGAAATACAAAAAAATCCATCAGAGACTACTATGAATACTTTTATGCATACAAAATGTAAAATTTAGAAAAAATGGTTAAATTTCTGGACACAAACAGCCTCCCAAGATGGACCCAGGAAGAAATAACATCCTTGAACAGAGCAATAACAAGTTCTGAAATTGAATTAGTAATAAAAAGTTTACAAACCAAAAAAAAAAAAAAAAAAAAAAAAGCTCAGGACCACAAAGATTCACAGCCAAATTCTACCAGATGGATAAAGAAGAGTTGATGCTATTCCTACTGAAATGTGATTTAGTACATAAACAAAATTGAAGACTAAAACCACACGATTATCTCAAAGATACAGAAAAGGCTTTCGATAAAATTCAGCATCCCTTCAGGTTTCAAACCCTCAATGAACTAGGCTTTGAAAGAACGTACTTTAAAGTAATAAAACTACCTATGACAAACCCATAGCCACATCATTTTGAATGGGCAAAAGCTAGAAACATTCCCCTTGAAAACTGGCACAAGACATAGTATTGAAAGTCCTTCCCAGAGTAATCAGGCAAGAGAAAGAAATAAAAGTTTCCCAAATGAAGACAGAAAATCAAGCTATCCCTGTTTGCAGATGACATGATTCTATATCTAGAAAACTCCATAATCTCTGCCCACTAGCTTCTTGATCTGATAAAAAATTTCAGCAGTTTCAGGATAAAACATAGACATACAAAAATCAGTAGCATTTCCATACACGAACAATATCCAAGTCAAGAGCCAAATCAGGAAGCCAACCCCATTAACAATTGCCACAGAAAGAATAAAATACCTAGGAATACAGCTAACCAGGGAGGTGAAAGATCTCTACAATGAGAATTGTAAAACGTTGCTCAAAGAAATCAGAGATGACACAAACAAATGGATAAACAGTCCATGATCAGAACAGGAAGAATAAATATTGTTAAAACCATACTGCCCAAAGCAATTTACAGACTCAATGCTATTCCCATCAAATACCAGTAACATTCCTCACAGAATTAGAAAAACCTATTTTAAAATCCATGTGGGACCAAAAAAGAGCCCAAATATTCAAAGCAATGCTAAGCAAAAAGAACAGAGTTGTAGGCATCATGTTGCCTGACTTCGAACTATACTATAGGGCTACAGTAACCAAAACAGCATGGTACTGGTACAACATTAGACACATAGACCAACAGAATAGAATACAGAGCCTGGAAATAATATCCCACTCCTACAACCATCTGATTTTCAAGGAATTTGACAAAACAAGCAATGAAAAAAGGACGCCTTATTCAATAAATGGTGCTGGAATAATTGGTTAGCCATACGAAAGGACTGAATCTAGACCCCTAACTTACATTGCATTCAAAAATCAACTCAAGATAGATTAAATACTTTAATGTAAAATATAAAACTATAAAAGTCTGGAATTTGACCAGGAAATATCATTCTGGACATAGGACTTTGCAAATATTTCCTGACAAAGATGCTAAAAGGAATTGTGACATAACCAAAAATTCACAAGTGGAATCTAAGTAAACTAAAGAGCTTCTGCACAGCAAGCAAGAGAAACTATCAACAGAACAGACAGCCTACAGAATGGGAGAAAATATATGCAAACTATGTATCTGAGAAAGCTCTAATATCCAGAATCTATAAGGAACTTAAACACATTTACAAGAAAAAAACAAACAACCCCCTTAAAAAGTGGGCAAAGGACATGAACTGACACTTGGAAAGAAGACATACATGTAGCCAACAAGCATAGAAAAAAGCTCAACATCACTAATCATTAAAGATATGCAAGTCAAAACCACAGTGAGACACCATCTCACACCAGTCAGAATGGCTATTACTAAAAAGTCAAAAAATAATAGATGCCGGCATGGTTGTGGAGAAAAGGGAATGCTTATACATTGTTGGTCAATGTAAATTAGGTAAGCCATTGTGGAAAGCAGTGTGGTGATTCTTCAAAAAAACATAAAGCAGAACTACCATTCAACCCAGCAATCCCATTATTGGGTATATAACCAAAGGAATATGATTGTTCTACCATAAAGTCACATGCATGCTTATGTTCATTGCACCACTATTCACAATAGCAAAGACACGGAATCAACTTAAATGCCCATAAATGGTAGACTGGATAAAGAAAATGTTGTACATATACACCACGGAATTCTATGCAGCCATGAAAAAGAATGTGACTATGTTTTTTGTTGCAACATGGATGGAGCCGGAGGCCATTATCCTAAGCAAGTTAACAGACAAACAGAAACTTAAATACCATCTATTCTCACTTATAAGTGGGAGCTAAACCAGGAGAATACATGGAGACTAGAACAACAACAGACACTGGGGCCTTGTTGGTACAATACTTATTACCCGGGTGATGAAATTTTATGTTTACCAAATTATTGTGACACACCGTTTACCTATATAACAAACATGCACAATGCACATGTATCCCTGAACCTAGAAGAAAAGTTTAAAAAGAAAATGTGATACATGTATAAATGACTGGATACTTTGCTAATAATTAAATCTAAATTGTGGTGAGTAATAAAAATATAGTATGGAAGTTATATGGTCTGTAGTTTGTTCACTCCAAATCTCATGTTGAAATGTGATTCTCACTGTTGGAGATGAGATCTAGTGGGGGTGATTGGATCATGGGGATGGATCCCTCATGAATGGCTTAGCAGCACCCCTTGGTGATAACTGAGCTCTCATTTTGAGTTCATGTGAGATCTGGTTGTTTAAAAGTGTGTTGCACCTTCTCCCTTTCTTTCTTTCTCCTGCTCTTGCCATGTGATTCACCTGCTCCTGCTTTGCCTTCTTGAGGCCTCACCAGAAGCAAAGCAGAAACTGGTGCATGCTTGTACAGCCTGCAGAACTGTGAACTAATTGAATTTCTTTTCTTTATAAATTACCCATCCTCAAGTATTTCTTTATGGCAGCGCAAGAAAGGCCTAATATAGGAAGTTCCTCAAAAAACTGAAATTAGAATTACCTTTCATCCAGCAATCCCATTTCTGGAGATTTACACAACAGATTTATTATCATTTTGTTAAAGAGATGTCTGCATTCCCATATTCACTGCATCACTATGCACATAACCAAGTCATAACATCAACCTAAGTGTCCATCAACAGATGAACGGATAAAGAAATGTGGCACATATACACAACGGAATGACATTCAACAAGTGTCTAGAAAGTTTCAGCTTTCCCACATCTTCCTGTCTTCTTATGAGCTCTCCAAACTGTTTCAACCTCTGCCTGTTACCCATTTCTGAAGCTGCTTCCACGTTTTTGGGTATCTTCACAGCAGCACCTGCTACCCGGTACCAACTTACTGTATCAGTCCATTCTCACACTGCTAATCAAGACATATATGAGACTGGGTAATTTATAAAGAAAAAGAGTTTAATAAACTCACAGTTCCACATGGCTGGGGAGGCCTCATGATCATGGGAGAAGGCGAAGGAGGAGCAAAGGCCTGTCTTACATGGTGGCAGGCAAAAAGAGCATGTGCAGGGGAAATGCCCTTTACAAAACCATCAGATCTTGTGAGACTTATTCACTGTCATGAGAAAAGCATGGGAAAACCCCATCCCCATCATTCAATTACCTCCCACCAGGTCCCTCCCACAGCACATGGGGATTATGGGAGTTACAATTCAAGATGAGGTTTGAGGCATGCTGGCTCACACCTGTAATCCCAGCACTAAGGAAAACTGAGATGGGCCAATGACTTGAGGTCAGGAGTTTGAGACCAGCCTGAAAAACATGATGAAACCCCGTCTCTACTAAATACAAAAATTAGCTGGGGATGGTGGTGGGCACCTGTAATCGCAGCTGCTGGGGAGGCTGAGGCAGGAGAATCACTTGAATTCAGCAGGCAGAGTTTGCAGTAAACTGAGATTATCCCACTTCACTCTAGCCTGGGCAACAGAGCAAGACTTTGTCTCAAAAAAAAAAAAAAAAAAAAAAGAAGAAGAAGAAGAAAATAAAAGAAAAAAAATATGAGATTTGGGTAAGGACACAGCCAAACCATATCATTCTGCCCCGGGCTCCTCTCAGATCTTATGTCCTCACACTTCAAAACCAGTCATGCCTCTCAACAGTCTCCCAAAGTCTTAACTCATTTCAGCATTAACTCAAAAGTCCACAGTCAAAAGTCTCATCTGAGACAAAGCAAGTCCCTTCCACCTATGAGCCTGTAAAATCAAAAGCAAGTTAGTTACTTCCTAGATACAATGGGGGTACAGGCATCAGGTAAATTCACCCATTCCAGTTGGGAGAAATTGGCCAAACCAAAGGGGCTACAGGACCCATGCAAGTCCAAAATCCAGCGGAGAAAGCTCCAAAATGATCTCCTTTGACTCAATGTCTCACATCCAGGTCATGCTGATGCAACAGATGGGTTCCCATTGTCTTGGGCAGCTCTACCCTGTGTTTTGCCAGGTACACCACCCTCCTGGCTGCTTTCACAGGATGACATTGAGTGCCTGTGGCTTTTCCAGGTGCACAGTGCAAGCTGTCAGTGGATCTACCATTCTGGGGTCTGAAGGACGGTGGCCCTCTTCTTACAGTGCCCTACTAGAGATTCTGTGTGGGGACTCCCACCTCATGTTTTCCTTCCTCACTGCCCTAGCAGAGATCTTCCATGAGGGCTTTGCCCTTGCAGCACCACTCTGCCTGGACATTCAGGCATTTCCATACATCCTCTGAAATCTAGGTGGAGGTTGCCAAACCTCAATTCTTGATTTCTGTGCACCTGCAGGCCTAATACCACGTGTAAGCTGCCAAGACTTGGGACTTGCACCTTCTGAAGCAATGGCCTGAGCTATATGTTGGCCCATTTTAGCCACAGCTGTGATGCAGAGCATCAAGTCCCTAGACTGCACAAAGCAGCAGGGCTCTGGGTCCATGAACCCATTTTTCCTCCTAGCTTCTGGGCCTGTGATGGGAGGGGCTGCTGTCAAGGTCTCTGACATGCCCTGAAGACATTTTCCCCTGTGTCTTGGCGATTAATATTTGTTTTCTCATTACTTATGCAAATTTCTGTAGCCGGCTTGACTTTCTTCTCAGAAAATGAGTTCTTCTTTTTTATCGCATTGTTGGGCTGCAGTTTCTGAACTTTGATGATATGCTTCCCTTTTAAACACAAGTTCCAATTCCAAATCATGTCTTTGTGAATGAATAAAGCTAAATGCTTTGTAGAGCACTCCAGTCATCTCTTGAATGCTTCGCTGCTTGGAGATTTCTTCCACCAGATACCCTAAATCCCTTCTCTCAAGTTCAAAGTTCCACAGATCTGTAGGGAAGGGGCAAAATGCCACCTATCTCTTTGCTAAAGCACAGCAAGAATCACCTTTGCTCCAGTTCCCAATAAGTTCTCATCTGCATCTAAGACCTCCTCAGCCTGGACTTCCTTGTCCATATCACTATTAGCATTTTGGTCAAAACCATTCAACAAGAATCTCCAAAGTTTCCCACATTTTCCTGTCTTCTTCTGAGCCCTCTAAAGTGTTCCAACCTCTGCCTGTTGCCCAGTTTCAAAGTGGCTTCCACAGTTTTGGTTATCTTAATAGCAGTACCCCATTTCTGGTACCAATTTACTATATTAGTCCATTTTCATACTTCATTTACTTATATGAAGAAATACCAGAGACTGGGTAATTTATAAAGTAGAAGAGGTTTAATGGACTCACAGTTCCACATGACTGGGGAGGCCTCACAATCATGGTGGAAGGTGAAGGAGCAAAGGCACATCCTGCATGACAGTAGTCAAGAGAGTGGGTATGGGGAACTTCCCTTTATGAAACCATCGGATCTCATGAGACTCATTCTGCATCATGAGAACAGCACAGAAAAAACCTGCCCCTATGATTCAATTACCTCCCACTGGGTCCCTCTCATGACATGTGGGGATTATGGGAGCTATAGTTCAAGATGATATTTGGGTGGAGACACAGTCAAACCATAAAGATGGTTAAAAAATATAAAATCGAGGCCGGGCGCGGTGGCTCAAGCCTGTAATCTCAGCACTTTGGGAGGCCGAGACGGGTGGATCACGAGGTCAGGAGATCGAGACCATCCTGACTAACACGGTGAAACCCCGTCTCTACCAAAAAATACAAAAAACTAGCCGGGCGACGTGGCGGGCACCTGTAGGTCCCAGCTACTCCGGAGGCTGAGGCAGGAGAATGGCGTGAACCTGGGAGGCGGAGCTTGCGGTGAGCTGAGATCCGGCCACTGCACTCCAGCCTGGGTGATAGCGAGACTCTGTCTCAAAAAAAAAAAAAAAAGAAAAAAAAAATATATATATATATAAAATCTCAGACAGGCAGAATACTTTTTTTTTGAGTTCTATTACACAGATTACACAGCATGGTAAATATAGTTAACAATAGCATATTATACATTTCACAGTTGCTAAGAGTAAATTTCAAATGTTCTCACCACAAAAATAAGTATTTGAGGTGATTAATATGTTAATTCGCTTGAGCTAATTATTCCATATTTTGTTCATAAATCATAGCATCACTTTGTATCCCGTAAATGTATATCATTATTAATGGTTTAAAATACAATTTAAAAAATTTTTATTAGAATGCAAGTTTCAATATTTAGGACACATGGAAAAAGCCTCTTTTCATATTATGTCAAAAAGCAAATGAATTAAAGATGTGGTTACAAACATGGATATTTGGTGTATTGGGGTAAGTTAAATGAACTGTCTTTATTTTTAAAATAACTGTTATTTAATAGAAATTCGGGAGATTCAGATTATCATCCTACTTCTGGAAAAAAAAGCAAAAAAAAAAAAAACTAGACCTATAATTCTGAGAGGGGCAGGAGGAAAGGAGTCTTTTTAAAAATGACTTTCCTGGGCCAAGGGCTCTGCATATATTCTCTCCAGCTACCTAGCTTATGCTGTTTTGAATAGGTTAACTTCTCTGTGTCTGATTCCCTCACCTTCAAATTATGTTGTTGGATCTGGCCAGGGTTTCTTAATCGAGTCCAATGCATGGGATTCAGGGTGGTCTGTATTCTCTAAAATTACATGAAACACTATGAGTACATGTATATGCAATTTTCTGTGGGAGATGGTCCAGAGCTTCCATCCATTTCTCAAAGGGATTTATTTGGATTCTGAAAAACAAAGAACTAATTCTTTTAGAACAAACTGGGGTATGTGTGCCCCTGGGGATTATGCACAGTTTCCAGGGGGTATGAAGGCATGGAAGGGTCTACGAACATCTATTTTTGTTCCTCAACTTTCTTGTGCATCGTGTGCTAAAATGGATCTTTCTGAGAAAAGACAAGTAAGAAAGTCCCTTTGATGGAAGGCTGATACTACTCTCCTACCTGAATATAAAATTTTACATTTTCTGCCAGCATCCATGAAACAGTGACCGTCTAACTTGTTAGCTTGCAAGCAGGGTAACAATCCCAAACTTGTCACAGTTCTCAATAGTTACTATCTAAATTTTGTTTTTATTTGCTTACTTATATATGATCTGTCTCCTTCTCCAGAAATCAAGTTCTACTAGGGCAGAGACTTTGACTTTTCACCCTGTATCTTAAGCACGTAAAACAGTTCTTGGTACATAGTAGATATTCAATAAATATTTTCTGACTTAGTAAATAAATCAATAAAATATTTTCTTGCACAGTTTCCTAGCATAACTTTTCAAAAACCAATAGGACCATTTTCCTCATCATATTCTAAAGCTAAACAAACTCCTGTTTTTCGGAGTCACATGCTATTTTTCTCGCAATTGTCCATTGCTGGTGTGCCCAGCAGGCATCATATCCTAAAACCAAACCAAGTCTTATTTTCCCTAAATTTATGTTGCCTAGATCATTTTTCTTCCTAACTAGAGTATTACTTAAAGTTTTTTCTCAGCATATTCATGTTATTTATTATTTCTTCTACAGCACATTACATTTGTTCCTATTATAGTGGGGAATACATAAGATTACAGAGAGTAGTATTACAGACTGTATAGAGCCAAGTTGCTTCTTTGCCTAATGCTGGCCCCACCCCTTACTAGCAGTATATCCTTGAGCAATTTACTTAAGGCTTCTACATTTCAATTTCTTCATCTTTAAAACAGGGATAACAATAATGCTTAATTCATAGGATTGAGTCTACAGTCCAAGATAACTTATGTAAAGTTCTTAGCAGAGTACTGGTTCTATAATATGCATTCACTAAGTGTGAGCTGAGTTGTCTACGGAATTTGATTATGATTATTCCTTCCTATGAGTCTGACAATGCCTCAGAGTTAGAACTCTGCCAACTTTGTGTATATGTTCTTTCTTCCACACCAAAGGAAATTACAAAGCCAGTGAACAATAATAGGCACAGAAAAGTAAACCTCTGGCATGTGTCACTAAACTTTCACCCGGCTTTTTATTTGCTGCAGATGATCTGAGAATCCTTCTCCAAGGTGAAAGAAGAGCAAAAGACATGGTCAAATCTTTTGAGAAATTCCAGGAAGTGAATAAAAGGAATTTTGATTTTGATCTGCATGTCTATGTTTATGGAAGTTGAAATTTTAATGCATTTCCTTGGTCAGAATCGCTCCACAAATGATTGTCTCATTGCTCTGCTTCATTAAAATTAAAGAAGAATAATATGACTCAAGTCTCATTTTACGAGACTGGAAATTGATGCAATGTGGTAATGGGACAAAATGTGGCAATGGGACAAAAATTACAAAAACGGAGATGCATATTCTGGCTGAGTAGATTTTAATAAATCTAGAACCCAAGTTTAAGCATAAAAACATGAGGTGCATAATCACTACGTTACTAGATAGTAACATAACCACATAATTCTGGTGTTAAGTTTTATTTATTTTTAACTGCAAAGACTGTCTGAGAAAAGTTTCTTACCAAACAGAAATATTGGAGATGGAGATGCGTCCTTTGTGAGGTAGCACAAAGGCTCCACAAAGACTCAGATTCATCTTTCCTGAATGTCGGCAGTCCCCAGTCATGTGCAACTGCAAACCCAAATGAAGCCACCGTTCATCAAAAACTCCACGTCGACAGCAGCGCAAGTGGCTGCTAAAAAATAAACTGAAATGCTGGTGGTTATAGATAGATTTCTAGAAATAGATGTATTCCAGAAAACAGAAACAGAAAAGCCTTGACATTCTCAGATGGTGTTATATTTACAAGTTGCTCTGGCAAGCGAAATTGAAAGCTGGTGACAAAGCATTCACCAGAAAATAAGTAACAGAAACAGCCCCTTGGGACTGTGACTGAGGATGACACTTGGTTACATCAGACAGAAAATGTTTCTTAACCAAAGCTAAACCAAACGAGTGTGAGACAGGAGTAACATAAACAGCAACTCCACAGTCACAGGATCAGTAACAAATGTAAAATGCAGAAATACACTGGGCACATATTCTTATGAGAGCATGATTATCATCATCATCATTAGCAGCAACACTGTGTTCATGCTCGGGTGATCACACACCATGAACTCTGTATAGTTTACTCCTGTCCTGGCCACCCTGCCTCTTAGGGTTCCTTTTCCCTCTTAAGTATGTCCTGGTTTGAATTATAATTAGATGCTCACTCTGCGCATGGCATATTAGTAGGCATTTGCAGGCTTTTCCAAGAAATGCCATGGCCCCTGCACTTAATGGTACTTATTTTTCTCTTTTATGGGTACTAAGTGCACTCTGGAAGAGAAAGAGGCAGCGGAAGGAGTGGGAGGGCAGGCGGACAAGGCCATGCAGCACCATAGCACCTGTAAGGCTTAATAGGTGGGTAAATTTTTAGATTAAATACTTAACTACCCCAGAGCCTCCTGGGTTGAGGTATATACTAACCCCCTGCTGAAGATTCTGATGAGTTTTAAGCATATTGTTGCCTGGACAAAAAGAAGTGGTATTTAATCTTACCATGTCAGAAAGTAATCATGACATAGTATTGGGCCGATGGTTCTCACAGCACCAATGCATGACCCACCCTTCTCTTCATGCTGAGAAGTTTAAAATAAGTTCATCATTGTTACTAAAAACTCTCGAGTATGAGAAAAATTCCCAGGCACATGCCTCCTACAGTTAACAAGCTTGTAAACTTACTACATAAACCTGTTTGTAAACTAAGCATACCTTTACTATTTATCAGGGAAAGTAACAAATCAGTTGGGTCCTGAATAGTCTGTCGTTTGGGGATATTCAAATTCCCTAAATATCACACTGAAAATTAAGTTTGTATTATTTTTTAAATGAATAATTCATCCTTTATAGACATTACAGATAAAACATGATTCAAAATCTAAACAGGATCTTGGGCTTTTTAATAGTACCCGGCACCAGGATATTCAAAGATAGATGTAGATTTATTTCTTAAAATTAATTCTCATAGCTCTATGAAGAAAGGAAATGATATTACCATCTGATCTCTTGAAGCAATAAACAGATCTTACCATCTCCGCGTAGTTAAAAGAGGGAAAAAAAGTGTAGTTTCAAATATATACATATATATGTTAAAAGACTGAAGTTTTACTGAAGTTCAGTTTACCATATATATAGCTATATATACACATATATAGTTATATATAGCTATATATGGTATGTGTATATACGTATATATAGCTATATATGGTAAACTGTTGTATATATAGCTATATATACGTATATATGGTATATATTAAATATATTAAAAGACTGAAATTTTACTGAGCTTTAAATTAAGAAAAAATGGATAAAATAATTAAAACTTTCCCTTTGGTGATGATGAGAAGAATATACATTGAGATTAATACAGAAGATTAAAGAATCTCCTGGCTAATTTATTTTGAACTTCACTTTTACTTGAATTAGCTTGGATATTTTTCAACTTAAAATAATTAACCCTAGGTCATTTGTCTGTAAAAATCTGAAGGAAAAAAAACAGCAGTTCTAAAGATTTATTAACTCATTTGGCAAATATTTATTTACTACTTATTATGTGCCAGTCACTTCTGAGTTCAAGGAGTTCTGAGGTGAACAAAACAGACAGAGACCTTCCTGAACTTACATGACAGTGGAGAGGCAGATGTAAACATGAAGAAACAGGGTAAAATAATTAAGATGGTAAATTTTATTTTGTGTGTATTAAAAAAACACAATAAAAACTAGTCTGGCTTACCGTAAAATCGATACAATTATTTATTAATTAAAGTAAAAATGATATTTAATTAAAAAAGAAACAGGTAATTTCAGACTGGGACAAGTGTTATGAATGGCGATCTAAAAGACTGTCATAACCTTCTAGAGTTCCAGACTAAATATTTCGAGATGGTGAAATTTAAGGCCAAGGACAGAAAAAGTGGTGAGAGAAATAGTCACCAGAATCAAATCAGGTATTAGCAATTGCTTTTCTTTTGCTAGCGGTCTTCCTTTAATGCTGAATAACTCTTATTATTCCTTCAATTAAGGTGGTTCCTACTCTCTTTCCATTTGAGTTGAGATCCTCCGTGACTCAAGAATGCCTTCCCCATGAATCTTTGACACAGCACAGAATCACTTTGCAATCTAAAACCACCTTTAACACACTCTTATTTGAGGCTATAAACCTTGTTAGAATATGTTTCTCTGCTTAGTCCTCTTAATTATGTGACATTATGTTGGTTTGGCTCCTTCATGTGAGTTACTCAGATGCACAGAGAATAATGTGGCTCCAAGACAGGCAGCGCCAAGCAGCAGGACAAGTCTGGCTGTGGCAGGACGCTTTTTAAAAATTATTATTATTATACTTTAAGTTCTGAGATACATGCGCAGAACGTGCAGGTTTGTTACGTAGGTATACAGGTACCATGGTAGTTTGCTGCACCCGTCAACCCGTCATCTACATTAGGTATTTTTCCTAATGCTATTCCTCCCCGGCCCCCCACCCCCCAACAGGCCCTGGTGTGTGATGTTCCCCTCCCTGTGTCCATAAGTTTTCATTGTGCAACTCCCACTTATGAGTGAGAACATGCGGTGTTTGGTTTTCTGTTCTTGTGTTAGTTTGGTGAGAATGATAGTTTCAAGCTTCATCCATGTCCCTGCAAAGGACATGAACTCATCCTTTTTTATGGCTGCATAGTATTCCATGGTGTATATGTGCCACATTTTCTTTATCCAGTCTCACCTTGATGGACATTTGGGTTGGTTCCAAGTCTTTGTTATTGTGAACAGTGCTGCAATAAACATATATGTACATGTGTCTTTATAGTAGAATGATTTATAATCCTTTGGGTATATACCCAGTAATGGGATTGCTGGGTCAAATGGTATTTCTGGTTCTAGATCCTTGAGGAATTGACACACTGTCTTCCACAATGGTTGAACTAATTTACACTCCTCCAACAGTGTAAAAGCGTTTCTATTTCTCCACATTCTCTCCAGCATCTGTTATTTCCTGACTTTTTAATGATTGTCATCCTAACTGGTATGAGATGATATCTCATTGTGGTTTTGATTTGCCTTTCTCTAATGACCACTGATAATGAGCTTTTTTTCATATGTTTGTTGGCTGTATAAATGTCTTATTTTGAGAAGTGTCTGTTCATATCCTTTGCCCACCTTTTGATGGGGTTGTTTGTTTTTTTCTTGTAAATTTGTTGAAGTTCTGGATATTAGCCCTTTGTCAAATGGATAGATTGCAAAACTTTCTCCCATCCTGTAGGTTGCCTGTTCACTCTGATGATAGTTTATTTTGCTGTGCAGAAACTCTTTAGTTTAATTAGATCCCATTTGTCAATTTTGGCTTTTGTTGCCATTGCTGTTGATGTTTTAGACATGAAGTCTTTCCCCATGCTTATGTCCTGAATGGTATTACCTAGGTTATCTTCTAGGGTTTTTATGGTTTTAGGTCTTACATTTAAGTCTTTAATCCAGCTTGAGTTAGTTTTTATATAAAGTGTAAGGAAGGGGTCCAGTTTCAGTTTTCTGCCTATGGCTAGCTAATTTTCCCAACATCATTTATTAAATAGTGAATCCTTTCCCCATTGTTTGTGTGTGTCAGGTTTGTCAAAGATTAGATGGTTGTAGATGTGTGGTGTTATTTTTGAGGCCTCTGTTCTGTTTCAATGGTCTATATATCTGTTTTGGTACTGGTACCACACTGTTTTTGTTACTGTAGCCTTGTAGTATAGTTTGAAGTCAGGTAGCATGATGCTTCCAGCTTTGTTCTTTTTGCTTAGGATTGTCTTGGCTATATGGGCTCTTTTTTGGTTCCATATGAAATTTAAAATAGTTTTTTCTAATTCTGTAAGAAAGTGGTAGCCTGATGGGGATAGCATTGAATCTATAAATTACCTTGGGCGGTATGGCCATTTCACAGTATTGATTCTTCCCATCTATGAGCATGGAATGTTTTTCCATTTGTTTGTATCCTCTCTTGTTTCCTTGAGTAGAGGTTTGTAGTTCTCCTTGAAGAGGTCCTGCACATCACTTGTAAGTTGTATTCCTGGGTATTTTATTCTTTTTGAAGTAATTGTGAATGAGAGTTCACTCATGATTTAGCTCTCTGTTTGTCTATGATTGGTGTATAGGAATGCTTTTGATTTTTGCACATTGATTTTGTATCCTGAGACTTTGCTGAAGTTGTTTATCAGCTTAAGGAGATTTTGGTCTGAGATGATGGGGTTTTCTAAATATACAACCATGCCATCTGCAAACAGAGACAATTTGACTTCCTGTCTTCCTATTTGAATAGACTTTATTTCTTTCTCTTGCCTGATTGCCCTTGCCAGAACGTCCAATACTATGTTGAATACGAGTGGTGAGAGAGGACATCCTTGTTTCGTGTTGGTTTTCAAAGGGAATGCTTCCAGCTTTTGCCCATTCAGTATGATATTGGCTGTGGGTTTGTCATAAATAGCTCTTACTACTTTGAGATACGTTTCATCAATACCTAGTTCATTGAGAGTTTTTAGCATGAAGGGGTGTTGAACTGTATTGAAGGCCTTTTCTGCATCTATTGAGATAATTATGTGGTTTTTGTCATTGGTTCTGTTTATGTGATGGATTATGTTTATTGATTTGCCTATGTTGAACCAGCCTTGCATCCATGGGTGATAGTGCTTTTAAAGATTATTTAGTTCCTGTTAAATGCCATTTTAAAACAAATATGTTTCTTGGTCACTCTGTTTTTTGTTTTTTTTTATCAAACTTAATTTAGATTTCCTTTAAGAGTATTCTAGTATTGGCCGGGCGCGGTGGCTCACGCCTGTAATCCCAGCACTTTGGGAGGCCAAGGTGGGCGGATCACGAGGTCAGGACATCCAGACCATCCCGGCGAACACAGTGAAACCCTGTCTCTACCAAAAATACAAAAAAAAATTAGCCAGACGCGGTGGCAGGTGCCTGTAGTCCAAGCTACTCAGGATGCTGAGGCAGGAGAATGGCCTGAACCTGGGAGGCAGAGCTTGCAGTGAGCCGAGATCGGGCCACTGCACTCCAGCCTAGGTGACAGAGCGAGATTCCGTCTCAAAAAAAAAAAAAGTATTCTAGTATCTAAAATTCCTGGTGTGTAAGTTATTTCTCTCCCACCCCCCTTTTTAATATACTAACTCTTTTCCAAGGTTAATTTTCACACATACTTTGGAATATTTACTCTAGTTCATATACAGATGGAATTATTTTCTGTAAAAATGTTATGAGTCTTGAGTTGTGGAGGCGCTTCCATGGGGCAGTAAGGTATTTATCTCTGATAGTATACTACAATGCGTGCTTTTTTAGTCTCCTCAGGCCTGTGACAATTTCTCATTATTTTATTGTCTTTCATGACCTTGAAAATTTGAAAGAGCATTGATCACTTATTTTATAGAATTCCCTACTTTTTGTTTGTCAGTGTTTTACTCAAAATTAGATTAAAAGTTATAAGTTTCTAGGAAGAATATTACAGAAGTGGAGTGCCATTTCTCACTCTATCATATCAGGGGTGTGTGGTATCAAATGATTTATCACGGGTGATGTTAACATTAAGCACTTGGTTAATTAAGGTCTTGTTTGCCACTGTAAATTTACCGTGTTTTCCTTTCCATCTTTCTTCTTTGGATGCAAATCGCTCCACCCACTTCACCCTAGAGGGAGGTCCTGAAGGGAGGAGTATCTACACACATATATTATTTAAAGTCTTCTGTAAAAAAAAAAACCTCTTCTTTCCTATTCATTTATCTATTCAATCATTTACTTACATTAGTATGAACATCTATAATCATTTATACTTTGGCTTATAATCCAATATTATGTTATTTATATTTTTGCTCCAGTTGTTCCAGATATAGCCATTGGGAGCTCTTTCAGGTTGGTCCCTATGTCCCTTTGACATGCCTGTATCTTTTTTTTTTTTTTTTAATATTTCTTTATTTTCTGGTACTACAAGATGCTCTAGACTCATCTTGTATTTTCTCTATTCCAGTTCCAGCAGTAGCCATTGCTGTATGGATCTCGGGCTCTTTTTATTAGAGAATGGTGTTCAGAAGGCAAGACTAGGTGTTAGGTGTGCTCCTTGCTGTTGGGCAATCCCCCTCAATGGACACAGGTAGGAAATATATGTATCTATATAACTCATGTCTATATTGATTTTTAATTTCTAAATTGGTCTAATTACATGTAGGTGATGAAAAATTGAACCCGATACCAATGCATGGCCTGCAGTTTCAGTTTCTTGATGGTGACTATTTTTCCATTCATCACTCAGTGCTGTCACCCTTCTTTCCACGATGTGTTCTTGGGCCAGTGAGCAGAGTTTTTCTGCTTCATGGACTGGATTCCTCTTTCTGGCTCCAATCTTTAGGGAGGGAGCTAAGATTCAGGGTCCCACGAAGCACAGGGTATGCAGCTTCAGCCACAATTCTCTTTCAGGCATTTGATCCAACCCACTTAACTTATGACTTTCTCTGACTCTCCTCAGAAATATTTAGCTGTTCTCACCCCTTCGATTTTAAGTTTATTTGTAGTTTCTGGTACGTATGTACATCTTTTTCTTGCTTTGGAACTCTAGCATATATAAGAAGAACTATTTGATGTTACATTTTATCTAGCATTTCTATGTGTCACTTGTGTGTATGTGTGTATCTTCACACTCACATAATTTGCTGTATTGAATAGAAACTATCTATTTACAACTAAGGAATTAAGCACCAGAATATTTGCATGACAGAAGGTTGCACAATGAGTTAATGACAGAACTGTCTGCACTCCCATTTCTGGTGTTTCCACTTTACTTTCCTGATCGTGTGGTAAATACAATGGTTAAAATTTTAAGCCTTTTCCTAGCCGGGCAAGGTGGCTCATGCCTGTAATCCCAGCATTTTGGAAGGTTGAGGTGGATGAATCACCTGAGGTCAGGAGTTCGAGACCAGCCCGGCCAACATGGAGAAACCCTGTCTCTACTAAAAATAGAAAATTAGCTGGGCATGGAGGCACATACCAAATCCCAGCTACTCAGGAGGCTGAGGCAGGAGAATTGCTTGAGCCCGGGAGGTGGAGTTTGCGGTGAGCCAAGATTGCACCATTGCGCTCCAGCCTGGGCAACGAGAGCGAAATTCCATCTCAAAAGAAAAGAGAAAAACAACTGATGGGGTGGGCAGAAGGTCGTGATACACTCACAATGGATTCCCCTTTGTTTTAGAACAATCTGAAGTATATTTAATTTGCAAGCCTACTGGAACAGAACAGTGCTTGGCAAACACAAATACTGCCAACGTTTCAGAATTCATATAGAACTCAAATATTAGCCATATGCAAATATGTTCGTTTATTGGAATTTATATAGACAATATTTATAGCTCAATCCTTCATTTTAAAAAAATTTGTCTAGATTTAGAGATGCAGATCAAATTCTGGATTTTCTCTTCCTAAGGAAGATGCTGATATGGGATATATCAAAGTGAGAGTCAACGTCTGCTTTATGGCTCAGAGACTGAAGAAAGACTGTTATTAAAATGTTCTCATTTTATTGGGCTTAATCTATTTTTCCTTGTTGCATAGTGTTTGAAGTGGTCAGTTGCTGTATTTGTGGTTGTTGATTACATTTTAAAAGTAATAATACTGAGAAAATTTCTATATGACCAAACACTCTCAAAATTAAAGCACTTTATTGATAGGATAAATTGTATAAAATAAGTAATTAAACATTGTAAGTTTATAGTTTTTGCTGAGACACTAGTAAACACAAAACGAAAAAATAAGCAAACAAAATAATGTGAGTATAACATGCTGACCTCTCAGCAAACTCCTCCACTGATGTCAGATGGATATGAGACATAAAATGTGACTGACCCTTTTTTACTCGTATTATTTTAAAGCAGAAGAAATGACCCCATCAACAGTGCATTCTAGGTTGGGTGTGGTGACTCATGCCTGTAATCCCAGCACTTTGGGAGGCTGAGGTGGGTGGATGGCTTGAGTCCAGGAGTTCAAGGCCAGCTTGGGAAACATGATGAAACCGTGTCTCTACAAAAAAAATACAAAATTTAGCCAGGTGTGGTGGCATGCACTTGTAGTCCTACTACTTGAGAGGTTCAAGTGGAAGGATTGCTTGGGCCTGGAAGGTCAAGGCTGCAGTGAGCCATGATTGCACCACTGCACTCCAGCCTGGGTGACAGAGGGAAGAATAAAAAAATACATTCTAAATAATTCACCACTGGAATGTAAGAATCACTTAACCAGAATTCCTTCTTTAATTCTGACATCCACGTTAATAATGGCTAATGCTGATTAAAACTTGAGGATCAATTATGCTTCAGTAAATGATAAAAGCTACCTTTTAAGTCCAAATTCTGCAAATTTTTGTAGCAAATATCAGATATAATAAATATTTAGTAACTTCTGTGGACTTCTCAAAAGCAAATATCTTAAGAGCACACTTGTATATTTTGTAGGGCATTACTAATCCTTTTAATAATATTTATTAAAAGGTAGTCACTGAAACTATATTTCAGTTGACTTATCCTAAGAACCAAAATATAATACACAGCCAAGAGATTTTCTATTCATGGTCATTAGTTATTAGTAGCCATCAAAGTCTGATTAATGTTACCTGGAGATAAAAGGGTCTGCTGAGTGTCAATATTTATACAATTTAAAATCTTTTTTTCATCTACATAATCTAGAAAACGTTAATAGAAGTTACAATTGGGCATGATATAATTGTTCTCATTCTAGAAAATACTTAAGTATTATGGGAGATAGGGACCCTAAATTCAAAATCACTGGCTGTCATTGCTTTTTGTTTTTTGAAACATGGTCTGTGTCACCCAGGCTGGAGTATAGTGGCACAATCTTGACTCACTTCAGCCTCAATATCCTGGGCTCAAATGATTCTCCCACCTAAGCCTTCCAAGTAGCTGAAACTACAGGTGCATATCATGAAACCTGGCTAATTTTACGTACTTTGTAGAGAGAGGCTCTCACTATGTTGCCTAGGCTGCTTTCAAACTCCTGGGCTCGAGGGATTCCCCTGCCTCAGACTTCCAAGTGCTGGAATTACAGGCATGAGTCACCATGCCCAGCCAACTATAGGCTTTTTAATCTTTTCTATTAAAAGAGAAAAAGATGTAAATTAAATGAAGCATTAATTTATGTAAGTTGTCCCACAGATGCCTTGCTGGTAATCACTGAGAAATAATTTGCAAGCCCAAGAATTATGTGAGCACTTGATGAATTAATGTCTTCAGTTCTCTCTCTGAAGCATCAGGCAATCCCAGTGGTTCAGGTTATTCCCTTTCCTTACCCAGAGATCCAGGCAGTTTAGGGCCATGAGCCTCATGTTGAATAGAGTGAACCTTCCTTCCTGCATACAGGCCTGCAATAATTTATTAGCTCTGTATGTCCACATCTTTACTAGAAAGATTAAATCCTCATTTTGTACAACCACCCTCTGTTCTAAAGGTACACTCTTTCCCATTTTGATCCTCTCTCTCCTGCTTTCAGGAATTTTTGTAGCAGTTTATTAGCAAATAGCAGCCATATCTACAGTGACTACTGTTGTGAACAGATCACTTACCCCAGTTGTTTTCTCCTTACGTGACTCCATGTGGGTACATGAAGTAATGTGCCATCAGTAGCATCTTGGCTCATGGACCAATGTGTGCATCTCGGCACATGTACCTGCTTTAATGTTATATTGAAGATGCAAACTGTGTCATTCTTTAAAATAAAAGAGCAAAGTATTTTTATTGTTCTTTTTTACCCTTTGTCTTTCGCTTCTTTTGATTCTTCCACATACACGTGTTTTCTCTAAGAAAAGAAGTCACCCACTGACCCTTTGATTTATCTTATAATTCCCGACTGTGCTTCAAGGAATAAAAAGCTTTTTCAAGAGGACAGTGGGAACATTTTTCTCTTAGCAATTCATTACTATTTCTGAAGGAAAAAAAAACATAATGGGGTGATGGTTATATAGCATTACAGGTCTATCTGTCTCTTTTACTTGTTTCTTTCTGGAAGTTCTAAAAGCAGAATTTTCTACTGCTGGTAAAGAGAAAAAGATTGTGTGTGTAGTATAAAATAAGATGAAACAGTTAAGTAATTGAGAAAAATAACTACTTTTCATTTTCTTTTCACCCTCCCCACCCTTCACTAAGCATGTCCACACTAACCAACTCTGCTGAACACTCAGGAACATTTCCATAATGACCTCATTAGGCAGCAGTGCTAACACCTGATTATTCTCTTTTATCTTGTCAACTAAGAGACATTTAGTTCTGAGGGGGAAAAAAACATTTGAAAAGATTTGACTTTTCCCTCTTAAAAATATCTCAATTATGTTAAAAATGGTGACACATTAGCAATTACAATCAGTCTTCATGAATGAGATCCTGCCTGGCTTCTCTTTAGGAACATTAGCTGCCTCCACACTTCACTCGGCTGCTCCAACTGAGGTGGTTCTCCCACTGTCACATAGTCTGCTGATTTGTCTTTGGCTTATCTCTTTTCTAGGTGGTCTTGACAACTCAACAATGGTGATATGGGAAGGGGCTTGACGCTTTGAGAAGATGATCACACTCTTTGATACTGGTGAAACCCCACAGAGAAGAACATATATTTTATAGAAGCCTTTTTGTGAAGTAGGTGGTGGCTAAGAGTGAGGTATTTGAAACAGTTTGATGCCCAGTTATCAGTATTTACTGGATGGTAGCATGGATGCTCACCACCCTGTAGAGTGTGGGACAACTTTATAAAAGGAAGAATGGTCCCATCAAAACGCCAAAAGTGCCCCTAATGAAACACCCTGAGACTAGTGTATTTTGAGAAAGGAAGAATGTTGTTGTCTTAAATCCTCCCTGAGTTCCCCATCTGACAGTTCTCCTCTCTTTCATATGCAGCCTGTGTAGCTGCCAGTTCCCCCATGAGCAATGAGTCACTTAGCTTTTAGTTAGTTTCTTACATGCCTAGACACAATCTCTTTTGGAGAATGTTGCTCTGTCTCCATGGAAACCAATAT
Source organism: Rhinopithecus roxellana (assembly GCF_007565055.1). NCBI lineage: Eukaryota > Metazoa > Chordata > Mammalia > Primates > Cercopithecidae > Rhinopithecus > Rhinopithecus roxellana. The sequence goes on from NC_044552.1 coordinate 165,240,220, forward strand.
GAGGACCAACTCCACCATGTCTCTGTACTCTCCACATTCCACTGCTCATGTCTTTATCTGATTCTGTGAAGATTTTGGCATAACCAAAGGGAATAGCATTGTAAATAGGAAAATGGTGAAAACTTTACATTAAATATAACTTTCTCCGTAGTTCAAGGGAAAAGAAAAGTTCATGACCTTGCTAACCTGTTCTTAAGTCTGAAATGCTCCACTAGAACGTTCTCTTCTTTTAATCTTTTCCATGTGAGTCCATTTTTTCAGAAACTTTGTGCTATATTCAAGTATTTATCTCGCCTCAGGATCCATCACTGTTCTCAGTAGCACATTTTCTGAAGTCTGGGTAAGAATATTATATATGTGTATGTGGTGTGTGTAACACTATATATGTGTAACATATATGTGTGTGTGTGTAACACTATGTGGATCACGCAAACACACATTTACATCCAAACAGACACAGTGTTTCTCTAAGCAGCAGACAGAATTGTTTCCCAAATTATAAATTTAATCGTGTTGCTCAAACTCCCCAAAGACCACCTGTAGCATTTAGTTTAAAATGTGAAATCTTTATGGCCACGAACCCTGAATCGTCGCCTTCTCTGTCCTCATCTGTTGCTTCTCTGCCTGTGTAATCCACTGCAGCCACTCTGGCCTCTGTGCTCTCATTTCCATTTCAAGCCCTTTGCACTTGTTTTTTCTGCCTGGGATTCCCTTCTTTCTGATTTACATATCTAGTCCCCTTGCTTCTTTCAGATCTCAAATGACGCACTTTCAAGAAGTGCTTCTTTGACCACCCATGTAACATAGCAGCAGCTCCTCTTCACATTTCCTTATCTTACTCTGATAGAATATTCTTCGTTGGTTTTATTTTAACTGACATTACATTAAATATTGATTAGAATGTAAACTCTACAAGGGCAGGCATTTTAACTTTCCTGTTTACTGTCATTCCTAAGGCCTAGTACAGTCTTTGGCACATACTAGGGGTTTAATTAAGACTCACTGAATGGATGAATAAGTAAATGCAATAATGCATGAAAAAGCTCACCTCCCCTTCTTTCTTGCAGTAAATACCTTTTTTTTCATAAGATAGTTGGATTTCGTTTCTCTTGTTTGAAATTAGTAATTAGTAATCCTGACTAATACAGAATTGAATTTTTTTTTTTTTTTTTTTTTTTTTTTTTTTTTTTTTTTTTTTTTTTTTTTACAAAATTCTTAACTTCTGAAGAAGAATCCAATCCAATTCTAGTATTTGCCAATAGGCCAAATTTGTCAGTTACTCTTGGCCGAACTCTCATTATCTTTGGGCACTAGTTAAAAGCCCTTCTCAGAAATGCAGTTGAATAATATTGGATTCATAATTCCATTTTAGGTGTTTAGCAGACTTTCTCCTCATGTGGTTCTATGAACTGAAATGAAATCTTTCCCTAACCCTGCTCACTGGCTTTCTGACACCTGAGGAAATGACATACACAACAACTTCAATCTACGATTGTTGTCATCAGCTGTTCACATGAATACTTGATGAGGACCAAGCAACCAAATATATCCATAAATCAATTCACTCCTTCTCTCATCCTGCCCCTTTATTTTGGGCATAGCCTCTGTGTGACAGTAGAAAGAGAGGTTCTGAGAAAGAGTGAGGTGGAGGAGGGACTCGGGCATCCCAAGAAGTATCATTCACATGGCATATGGTAACTTGTCCCGTTTTCTGATTGGTGTTGTTTGTGTGACCTAGTAATTAAACAGTGGGGGGTAGTGGAGTTTTCTCACTCCCAGTTATCCTGTGGGTATTGCATGGGACCTCCATGTAGTTAGCTTTCTCTGTAGTACACTTAGAGGAAATTCCTCTCAAATTCTGCAGATCAACTGAATGCCATTTTTAGGCTGTAGTCTCAGAAATGTATACCAAATTCTTTTTGGGTCTTTACAAATATTCCAGTGAATGTTTAGAGAGATCGTGTCAGAACTTTAAACCAAAAACCCTAATAATTATCTCCATGCATTTTTTATTGATATATAATATTTTATGTATTTATGGGGTACATATGAGTATTTTTTACAGTT